>NC_071469.1:67296787-68496787 GCF_028500815.1 Rissa tridactyla | reverse complement strand
ACCAAACAGTTCATCTGAAACTAATTTTCTATAATCTAATCTGCGAATGGTAGTGAAACATAAACTCCCACGCTACGGGAACTTTAAATAATAGCATGTGATTAATCATACTCGGGAGAAACTGCTGTATAAAGAGCCAGTGGTGTGAATATTTTATGAGAGCCATAACCCCTGTTCACTTCTTATTGCCCAACATATCATACTCTTCAGTAGGATGAGGAATTAGAAGCTATTTCTGTCCTGGGGGTCAGGGAGAGAGCACTGCATCAGCCCAGGTCTGCAGGAGTTGATCAAGAGATGTCCACAGATTTATTTGTGATATTGTATTTCCATTTGCATTTTTGACATTTGGCTTAGGGGTTTCCTTGTCAAGAGGCAAAAGCAGTCTTGTTTCAGGAACATCGCATCGACATTAATTTGCTGCGATTTACAATGGGTGATGAGGTTGTGAAGGGGAGATGTGAGTGAAACACGCACTCGGAATAAGCAAAGGGAGAGGAAAGGCTTTGTGCGAAAAGAAATCTCGATATTTTAATTGACCCAGCAGACAGCACCAGAGAGCCCAGAGGAAGCCACAGCCCCTAGCTCCCTGCAGATAAAAATTTCATGAGTCATCGTGTAATAATAATATGCCCTCACATTTTTATTTATAGAAGACCGTGCCTATGAGATGCCTAGGAGCTGCAAGATGTTGAACAAATTATCATTACAGTGTTTGAGGTGGCTTTTTTCTTTTTTCCTCTCTGCTGCGTGGCCCTGTTACTTCTGAGAAGGGACTGCAACGAGGAACAACCCATTCAATAAATGAAGCATGGCTGCCTTCTAGCCCCAGAGCGTTGCTGCCTGCTATGATTTTCCCCTTATTATTTCTGTTAAAGGGGAAGAGATGTCCTTTAGGAAAAAAAAAAATCTTTATTCCGATCTTGGTTGATTTATCTTTACTAAAAGCAATGCTGAGTTGAGGAGTGAAATATGAGATGAATTCGTATCAGAGTTTTGATTTTATTTTGTGTATATATTTCTTAGCATTTTGCCTGAAGATCATTGCTTCTTTTTATTTCATCTCTTTTTGTTGTTGCGTATCAAGATTTTCACACAGCAGCTGAGGAGAAAAGAGTATTTACTTGAAATAGCACCTAAGCCTTGCAGGAGAAGCATTTGGTAAATGGAGTTCACATCTTCTGTCAGGCGGACTACCAATCCCAGGATTAGACAATAATCCGCTAATTTTACCCAGAAATGTAAAGTTGTCTCAAAGCACCACCAGAGCTCAGATTCAAATTCATTCCCTTTTAAAATTCCCTAATTTTCACCGTGCATTTATCTGAACGTGCCTGTATTGGATGTGCTTCATTCCATGGGTGCTACCTTACCTTCGGCAGCTCTGAATTTTTTCTGGGCATTTTCCTCTCTTTGTGGCAGACTGCCCAACTCCATGACTACGCTCATACCTGACTTGGAACCCATTGGGAATGACGTCACATGAGCGCCACGCATTTAATAATACTAAAAAATAATCTAAAACCGGAGAGAGTCCTTCAAAAATAAACAAGTCTTAAGTAAATGAATGAGTAACGAAAGTAACTTACCCTTTTTGAAAGTCAGAAATGGTGTGGATCAATAAACGATGGAGGCAACAGATGAGGCTGTGTTTGAAGAGCAGGCTGAGGCATCGAGGTGCCGTCGTGATGCTGAGGTGTGTTCAGGGCAGCTCTGTGCTCCTCCGTCGGTCTTTTCCGTGACCCTTAAAAAGTGGGGATAAACACAGCGAAATGGCAAGGGGACCAGGTACGACGCCTCGGGGGAATATATATCAGCTGAGAGATGGTGCAAAACGTGCCTGCCTGAAAGTGCTGTGCAGGGTGTGTCCTCTGCGTCTCCAGGGTGTACGTAACCAGTAACGTGTGTTCTCCACTTCTGCAGGTCGTAAATAACTGGTTTCTGCGACTGCCACGTGCTGCTGAAGGGGGGGTGGGGTAGCAGGTCTCAGTGCATTGCTTTCCATCGGTTAGCTCCCAGGATTCATCTGGAAGCCTCCTAATATGCGTAAGCATTTAGTATGTTCTCTGTTTTTCCGCCATTATTTGATTTTTGTCCCCTTCCAGTGAGCATTGGCACGGGAGGACATGTTTGTTCTTAAAGTAAAAAACAGACTAAAGCTGCCATTGCAGCGAGGAACCCATTTAGTCATAACCATCTTTGGAATTTCTTATTTATTTTTTCTCTTTTGGCCTGTTTAACTTAAAAGTAATTGTAAATCCTTCCAAGAAAAACAAGCCGGGGGCTTGCTCGTCGGTTCGGATGAACACGGATCCCTTGCAAAACAACAGGCGTTGCACACAGCTGCTGAGGGGGGAGACTCCTTCACACCTGTCTCCTGAAGCAGTTAAATTAACGCTTTCAGATAAAGGAACATCTTTTAAAGATACCTCTTTCCTAAGCAAGTTGCAAACTCTGCTCCCTTTTGTCTCTGTTCTACTGAGCTCTTGTGTTTAGTGCCTTTCCCTTTCGGCCATCCGATGATGTTAATGAAAGTTTTGCTGCGATGATAAATTGTTTCGAGTACCACAGTGCCGTTCCTTAAGAGGTACAGACATAATGCAATATCTTTCATTTCCTCCGTTTGCTTTGAACAGGAGCTCACCGCAGGCAGATCAGCGACCATGTGCGGTTTACCTGTCGAGTTCTTAGCGAGAAAGTCTGTGAAACGCAGCCGTTTTAAAGACTTCCGTTATCAGCTTAACTGTACCCAAAGTTACTGCAAAATATTTAATTCCATCAAAGACACTGTCGTCCATCAAGGTGTCTTGGGTCAAACCAGAGAAAGAAGAAATGCGCTCTCATTTCAGCAAAGCTGGCTACTCACCAATTCTCATTATGAAAGTTTCTTTCTAAGTATTTTCTTTAGATTAATGAGTTCTTTAAATGATTGCAAGTCTGCTAGCATTTGAGTATTAGGGGGTGTTCTCATCAGCGGCATCTTCACATCCTGCTCTCAGGCTGATGATTAGAATAACTTCCCGTAACGTATTTCTAGACAAAACCATTAGAAAGCAGAGGAAGCTTTAAGGGAATCTTGACTCCTCTCGTTCTATTAAAACTTGATGTTTTTATCCTTCTCTTAAAAAAAAAACAAAACAACTCAAGTAGCAAATCCAACACATCACCTCTGGATAAACCAAGCTCCCAACAACCTCCTTGCCTGACATGTGTGTTTTTTGCTGTGCTTGCTTGGAGGATGTTCTGGTTTTCTGACTTTTGTATGGTAGAGCGCAAAAACGTTGTTCTGCAGCAATGGAAGTCATCTGTCATAAAGGCCAGGATGGGGGAAATCTGTTGCACTTCTTTCAGAGTTCTTTCTTACCCAGAATATTTCTGTTAATTTGCTTGCATCATGAATTTGTCTCTGTGTACCTCTGTTGTCGCAACTAGAGAAAAATGATCATCAGTCTTCCTATGGACATTTTGTTAATTAAAATAAGAAGGAAACACAGACACATACATTTGTGTTAAAATCAAATGCAAAACGTTGCTTGCTCACAGCCCTTGGGCCAAAACACACGGTGATATGGATGCTTCTTCACGTCCTGTGCACGCACAGCTATGCTGAGAGGAGTTCACGTTATTGCCAGGAGCTTGGTAGTCAGAGACCTTACCTGTGATATGGCCCCAGGCTGAGTTCCTTGCCTTCATCTGTCATGCAAAGGTGAACATCCAGCTTATCCCACATCCCAGGAAACTCTTCTAGCCCGAGGATCTTTTAGTCTTTGCTGTTGGAGGTTATTTTACTCCTTTAAAATTCTCTCTTCAATGCGTATTTGGGGAGGGAAGCAAAAAGCATTAGCGAAATGGTAATATTGGCCTTATAATCCTTAAGATACTACATGAAAGCGTGATCATCACAATACCATACAGATTTGGGGCGACAACTGGGTATGTCAAAAGAGGCAGGAATCAAGATAATCATGTCTATGGCTCCCAGAAAATGATGCATTTGCGACACGACTCAAACTGGGTACTCAGAATTATGAAAGCATGGAAGAACAAATACTCCAAAGACACTGTGAAGGGGAAAATGAAAATAAAATCTCCCTGTAGCTACCAGTATGTCAATAAAGAATTAAAGGCTTTTGGTGATAAAGGACTTCCATCCAGTGAGAGAGCGAAAATGTAGGGTAGCATCTTTGAAGGACACCTATGCATCAGATTGGGAAACAAGTAGAGACAGAGAAATGTTTTACAGGTCTTAATGTAGGGAGCACTGAAATGACATAAAAGAACATGGACCTGATTGTGCAAGTCCAGAGGAGGCCCCGGAGATACTGGGAGGGCTGGAGCCCCTCTGCGGTGAGGACAGGCTGAGAGAGCTGGGGGGGTTCAGCCTGGAGAAGAGAAGGCTCCGGGGAGACCTTCCAGCCCCTTCCAGTCCCTAAAGGGGCTCCAGGAAAGCTGGGGAGGGACTCTGGAGCAGGGAGGGGAGCCACAGGACAAGAGGGAACCGTTTTAAACTGAGAGAGGGGAGATTGAGATGAGATCTGAGGAAGAAATTCTTGGCTGTGAGGGTGGTGAGCCCCTGGCCCAGGTTGCCCAGAGAAGCTGGGGCTGCCCCATCCCTGGAGGTGTTCAAGGCCAGGTTGGACGGGGCTTGGAGCAACCTGGGCTGGTGGGAGGTGTCCCTGCCCAGGGCAGGGGGGTGGAACGGGATGGTCTTTAAGATCCCTTCCAACTCCAACTATTGTATGATTTAGAAGGGTGTAAGCATGCGCCAATTCAGATTTGTCACCTCATCAGCAACTTCTCCCATTACCTTCGTTAAATAGGTCACTTCGTCTCTTCCATTGTAACCGCAACATTTTTCTTTAGCGCAAATTGACTCTGTGTGACTTTTCCCTTCTGTGAAGCCGAAACATAGTGTGCGGAGTTAATTTTTCAAAGGGGTGGGATTCCCTGTCAGTTTAAATATAAAATAATAATTTTAAATGACCTGTGCTCAACATCAGCACAAAAGCTTTTGCTGAACAAAAAGCACTCTGGGGAAATGCATTTTAAGGCCGAGATTGCTGGAAATACCTATTCCGTTAGGTCTTTAAAAACTGTATGCGAACTGTGTAGTAGTGACAGCTAAAAAGAAGGTAAAAAAAAAAAAAAGACACAGATTTTGAAATAAATGACAATTTTGTTGCTTTTTTGATACCGTTTAAAAAAATTTAAAATTCTGTAATCTGGTATTACTGATGTCCGTTCTTGCACACCCGCTTACCCTTCTCCTTTCCTATGATGGCTCTGTTTATCCCCAAGCTTTTCCTTAGGAATTTCCCTTGTTGGTTTAGAGCAGGTGCATGAAGTAAAGGATAAAAATAAGTCTGCCTGGTTACACATCAGCACCTCTGCTGTCACCCCTCGAAGATCCTCAGATGCTGTTAATTGAAATGTGAGCAGGGCCCCCACGGGCTGGTGCCGAGTGCCAGAACAGAGGCAAAGCTCACAAGTTTTATCCAAAAGGTGGAAATTGGGTTTTGGCAGCAGCCGTGACAGGCGTCACCCGGCGGGTCACCCTGGCTATTGTGCAGCTGCTGGATGCCGGCTGGTGGCCGAGCGACGTGTCTGTCTGACATGTGTGATCGTTAGCTGGCATCGTCTGTGACGGTGGGAGTGCTGGTTGGGGATGCCGGCTCCAGCATGCCAAGTCTAAAATGTTGGGTTTTCTGTGCAAATAGCAGAAGGACCATTTTTTTTTCCCCTCCTCCTTCTCCCCCTCTCTGTATTCTGGGAAGGTCTCACAGCAGACTGATTATACTAGTGCTTATTTCATGGCTGAAGAAAGCCAAAGGCCTTGGCAAATATCCATACACATAAAATGGGCGTCACTACAACACACAGAAGCGGCGGCCACCATTGACTTCCTAATGAGGGATTGTGCGGGCGCACGGAGGGTCATCGTGCCTGGTGCCGCGTGGCCGTGGGTGGGGGAGGCTGGCAGAGGTGAGCTCCCGGGATGCTGCGCTGGGGTGGAAGTTCAGCAGCCCCTGTGCTGGCTTTCAGAATCCATTGATAGTTGTGGATTTCTTGGGGCAGACTAACAAGAAAAGCAGAAAGCAAGAAGGATTTCATGAAAGTGCCAAGGTTTTGAAATTCATATTCTGGAATAGGACTGGAAGGGGCCCTCTTGGTCATCGAATCCAGCTGTCCTTATCCATCTCATCTCATTTCATCTCTTGTATAATCTTTTTTTTTGTAAAATGACCATCTCCACCTGAAATTTTAATAGCTTTCTTACAGCACCCTCCCAGCTCTTCCCAGGGGTCTCTTCCCATGTCTCACTGCTCTGACGTTGAGATCCTCTCTCACTGCCCTCATAACGTGCCTGTGGTAGGTTTGCCATCCCTTGAAAGCAACTCTGCTGTGGAGTGGCATCAGGCAAGCTCTGGGAATGCTGTACCGGGATGGAGGGGCTGGGCTTTGGGCTGGGCAGTTAGGCACCTCTGTCCTGCTGGGGGCTCTTCCCTGTCTTCCCTCTTGCGTTACACCGATGTAGATTTTTTACCATAATCTTAAGCAATTTACTTAAGTCTCACCACCTTGTTTAGTTTCTGCTGTGTCTTGGTGGACAAGACAAATTATCGTCCTCCAGTGTGAGGTTTAAATGGACCTTTCAAAACTGTTTGCAAATGGGCTTTGAGAGAGACGCCTGCGCTGGATAAGGATGAGGAGTAGCTGTATAAATTGGAGGCTGGCCACCAGCCTGGTCTCCCACCCCACACCAGCCCTCCCAGCTCACCCATGGGAGCCAGCACCGCTGCAGGCATCTCCCTGGGGCCTCTTCCAGCTTTTTAAGCATCAATACAGTTTAGTCAAAAAAAAACAAACAACAAACAACAAAAACAACAAAGCCAGCCAATTCTGATCCATCCACCGGGAGATGCGCCCTGTGAATGGGATTTCAATGAGAGGAGATTTTAGCCTAGAAAACCTGATCTTGCAGCACATCCAGCGTGTTGCTACAGTCATAAGTTACCAGTGCACTATCCTAAAAGTTTACAGCTCTGAGAATGAATGTGTGAAAAAGTTGAGCTTCAGAGTTTAATAAGTCCATTTATTTTTATTATCTGCTATAGTAGTCTCAAGCATGTGCGCTCTCTCCCAGGCTGGGGTGTATCATGGATGAGTTCATAAAACAGTTCCGTATAAAAATGTAGATGGTTTATTGATTCTTCTGCCCTTTCATTAGGACTTTCGAGAATTTTTGTGTATAGAAATTTTATTTTTAAATGAGTTTGCTCCTCTGTAAAGCACCCCGTGGTACCTGTTGGGCACCACATTTCTATAAGGATATATCAGAAGGGATTTCAAGAGATAATATTCATTTGATTTCCCTCGTTCTGAGCCTTGCAGCGTGGCTGTTTTGGGTAGCCACATTCTTTCTTCACTGGGGGCAAGGAAAAGAGTTATCCTCGCTGTTCATTGGCTAGCAATTACTAATTACTAATGCAATTATTAACTACTAATGCATGATAATTTTTTTTTGGCAGGGGTGTGGTGTCATAGTTCAGTGTTCTTTTAGATCTTGGCTGCTTAATACATAATGAGGTCTGTGTAGTCTTAGCAGTATTACTATTTTGGCATTAAAAAAAAATAGTTTTTCAAAGTTTTGTCTCATCCTGAAGGGAGAGGAAGAGAAGAGAGGAGAAAGAACCGCGTACAGTGTTTTGTACTTTGATGACCTTGAAATGTCTTTTAAGTTACTTACTTGTATCACATCAGGCAACTGTGCATGAGATTGGTAGGTCTCCGCCCAGGCTGACAAATCATTTTGGAAAGTTTTATAGGATCGTGATTAATTTTTGAGGCATTGAGCTGTGGAATAAAAACAAATTGTTGAAGGGAAATGCATCCCATGTTGGAACAAATCCAGGCTCTAACGAGATCCTGCAGTCGAATGAAGCTCTTCAGCCACACAAGAAGCAGGAGATGGGGCCAATCCAGTGCGGAGGCCTTGGAAACTGGGGCTTTGCTCTAGATTTTGGAAGAAAGGCAAGTACTGTGTGCTGAGTTTCATTTGCAGTGTGTGGGCAAAGAGAAGAATGAAGATTTGCGATATATTACTTTTGGGTGTCCAGGAAAACTCAGCAAAGCTATATTTTTTTTTTGACAGCTTTGGCACAACAATTAAACTTTATAAAGGCATTGGCCCTGGAAAACACCCAGCTGTAGTGTTCAGAGGATTTATAATTTGTTTGGCAAGCGCACAGCCCACTGGGGACTGTGTCAGCTTCTCTGAATTGTTTAATTTATATCCCAGCTCTTGTCTGGCTTGTGACGAGACTTGCGAAGTTGCCGTTTGCCTGTGAGATGGGCAGGCTGTGGGACGGGGCAGCCCTGAGCCCGCAGGTCTGGCTGGCATGGCTCGCCGTACGTTGTCTTGGCAAGCTGTAATGGCGCGGGGTCTTGTAGCGCAGGAAATGGTTTGGGAAAGGGAAAAAACCTTTCTTCTGCTTGGGGTTTCAAAAAGTACTAAGTGCCAGCTGCCGATTTGTCACCACTGGTTATGGATCAGCCTTCGTTCATTTTTTTTTCCTATTTCACCCTCGTGTACCCACCTTGTTGGGTTTCAATCATTATCTGCGTCTGCTGAAAATCGGAGACGGAAGCAGCCTTCCACCGGGCAGAGGGGGCTGGTCCCTGGTAGGAAACTGCAGTTTCTGTTCCCAAAACAGCTTTATAGTGGTGTGGCACCACTGGGGTGATTCCTGGTTTTCCCAAGCAAGGAACTGCAGGCAGAAGGTCATGCAATCTCCATCTCTGGAGGTTCTCAAGCCCTGGACAGCCTGGACCGAGCTCACATCTGGCCCTGCTTTGAGCAGCAGATTGGTCTCAAAACCTGAGCTTCCTTCCTGCCTGAATATTTTGATGAAACCTGTGTGTCTTTGCTTATGATGATGCTTATTTCTCTTGAATATTTACTTCTAAAAGCAGTTAAAAGAGGAACCATGCCGTGTTTCACATGCTTTGATCTCGGCTTCATCTATTTAATGAATCATATACCGAGTAACTTGTAAACTGAAATCTTCTTCATTACAAAGAAGTATACACCTCCCCTTTCTTCAAAAGAAAAGCAATGAAAGAAATAGGAGCTAATTAACTAGAGCACACATAAAAACAGACACCTGCCACATGGCATCTCCAGAATAATAAATCCCTTTCTTTTAAAAATTAGAAGCATTTATAAAAATAGAGACAAAACCTGAAATCTCTCCACAGTATTTGCATTTAAATTGAAAATGCGAATACATCTGGTCTTGTAAGTGCCAAATAATTACTTGATATTAAAAAGTTTGGAGATGCTCTAGTAGAAGATGCTTGACAACTTAATTGTTCTGGTAGCTCCTGAAAGTTAAGGTTTTAAAAAACTTTGAGCTAAAACCGTGTTGACAGAAGCAAAATGAACTGTTGGTAAAATGCTGAGAATATGTGTCTTATTTTAGCACGACTGTACTTCAAGTCTGTCTTTGGATAGAAAGGTGACGATAGGGAACATTCAGGCAGCATAATTTTGTCACAATTATCTTGCAGAGTCCTCAGTACCCTATTTAAGAAATTTGAATTTTGAGAGTGGTCAACGTTGTTGGATTCTCCCTAAAAGCTCAGTGAATGTTTATGGAGTTATGCTATTTTTTCAATGTTCTCCTTATGACCCAAACAAGGTGCACCCTGCCTGCTCGCTCACCAGGCTTGTTTTCTGCTGGAGAGAGTTCTCTCGGGTGAAAACATCAAATAGCATTATTTGCTGCTAATGGAAGTGAAGCTAGCTTTGTGCAGAGCTTATGGTTGGTTTTATTTGGTGTTAGACTCGCTTTTTAATTCTGAGCAAACTGTGCAGACCTCCTTTCAGAATAAGAAAGTTTCCATATCTTAGCAGTGGACCAAGCAGTTACGGGATGACAGAGGTGAGCCGTAAGGTAAGAGAGCTTTACCCGCTAGAAAAGAAATAAAAGAACGGTATGATGCTGACCTTGGCAGACCTGGTGGTCACCCATCATCCAAAACCAAATCTGAATAACAGCGTACAAAATAGATGTCAGTGCTGTACAGGCAAGCTGGCAAGACTTTGAGTATTTCATTCCAAAAAATGCTGTGGGCTGGTGTTATGCAGAAGATGTTGAGGGATCTATCCCATCCACTTTCTTTTCATCCAGTTTGGTATTTCCGTCAGAGAAAAAGGTGAAGCCCGTGGCTGGACACAAGGTGGTCATTCTGGGAGTTTCTAGGTCCCATGAACTGGCTGGAAGACAAAGCACATGTTGGCAGATTTCCACAATTTTGGTTTTCTAGGGGGTTTATTGCTGTGTTTGGTTTCAAGAATGACCAGGGAGGGTGACTGTTCTTGATAGAAGACATTGGAATGTGCGATGATTTGGTCTGTATGGTGGATCTTGCAGAGCCTGCCAGGCGACATCTACCATGACTTATGATTTGAGACCCAGTTTAAGCACCCCAGGAGAGGAAGGCTTCTTGTGATCTGCGGTGCAGGATGGTTTTCAGGAGTTTTCAGAGACAAAAAGTAAAAGCTGGATGGAAAGAGGTGTCCTGTTGCCTCACAATCACTCTTTGATTAAAATAAAAATAATAAAACACTCTGATTATGGTAGCTGAGTGATAGAACAGCACCAAAAAAACCAAAGATCCGCAGTGGAAGAAGGAAACAGATGGACTTGCAGGAACCTTGGCAAATCCAGAGGGAAGAGCTCAGGTACCCAAAGCTGCTACTTAAGCAGCTCAGTTTGCGGCCAGTGTGCTAATTAGAAGTGCTCAGAGCACAGTGACAATGAGGAACTGCAGATGGAACTGGGAGCTGCAGCTTGTCTTTTCTTTATCTGTTATTTTAATTAGTCGCCAGCAGATGTATGAGCTTTTAACCATATATTTTAGCCTTTTTTTTAAAGTAACACTGAATTTGGACATACTTTTTTTTCCCCCTATTTATATTTTTCCCCAAAAATCCGTTAATTTGATTTCCCTTACTGTTTGGAAAACTGACTTCTTAAAGCACCAGCTGGACAGAGATGTTTTCTCCAACAAACTTACCATTGCAACAGCTGCATCTCATTAGTAAAGCTTCCTATTCTGTGTTGTCCAAGAGTCACACCATGTTCCAGACTCAAAACCACCAACACATCATGAGGTCCAGTTTCACTAGAGCAAAGTTTTCTACCCTTGACGTGGCTTTAGGTTGCTTCATTGAAGTATGGCGTGGAGCACGTGTCCAGGTTGCATCTTAGCTACGTTTGGACTTGAGGCTAAATTGAGACATTACTTTGCATCAGGTGTCGATGTGGCCGTGATGTTCACAGCAGAATAGCGTGGCCTTAAAAAGCATCCAGTTTGTAAATGCAGTCTCCTATTTGCTATTGAAACTTTCCATACGTGATTGTGTGTCCATAACAGTGTTGAGTATGATGGATGATAGTCATTCATCAGAAAGGAAGAGCAATGATTATCTACAGGACACTACAGAATAGGTTCCTCTGTGTCCAGAACGGATGTGCAGGCTCTACAGATGTCACAGATAAACGTTCACTATGGAGAGCCAGTATCTACAGACTTTGTCACGTGGAGTGTGGTTTTGCTCTTCTGTTTTAGAATTAGGCTGGAAGACTGTAATACTGAATGATTTTGTTATTCTCCTTTCCAATGTTTTGTTGGCTGGCAAATTTGAGTTTTCAGTGCTCCTTATACACAAAATAATGTCAAAACGCATTTTAACGTAACTGAATGAAGTTTAACGGACTACACTGTGGTATTCACCAGTGAGAAAGATATTTGGACAGTTGTTAAATTGTCTCCACTCAGCTTAGCTGTTTGATAATATAGTTTAAGGCAATATCCTGTAGAATGCTGAAGACAACGCAGGTTTGTTGCCCACAGCCAAAATAAACAAAGACTTTGTGTTTCTTTGGACCTTATGATAGGAACTTTTTTTGCTTCTATTGATTTGATAGAGGTAGACATGTTAATGAAGAAAGAAACATCAAAGAAGGCTTTCCATGAGTCTGTCTTCAGTGGGAATGACTTTTTATTTAGTGCAGAGACCCATTTATGCTGGGCTTTCACATAACAATAAATAAACCAGACACTGTGGGCAGCGCTGCAGTTTCCAAGGTGAGGTACTGGGGCAGATTCCTTTGTTTCATACATTCATTCACTTGATCATTCTGACAAACCAACCTGAAACCCGGCCCAGTTGTGAAGATGTTGGATGATAGCTTTGATAAACAGGTGACTAAGAAAGCATCAAGAGGTATTAATAGTTGTTTCGTCGCTTGCCTGTGTTGGAAGGAGATGTGGTAGGATGGTCCCTATCTCACAGGAAACCAGTGTTACAGAGTCCAGGTCAGCTGGTGGTCCGTGATCCCCCAACTTAAACACAGATCTTTATTTCACTTAACAGAGAAGATCTGCATAATAGTCCAAGTTCGTGATTGCTTTGCGCGTATCGTTGTGTATCATTGTAATACAATAAAGCTCGGGTCACAGAAATGATGCATCAGGGTAATGGCATAAGTTGAACTGTGCCTTTTTCTCTGCTGTTTGATGTCTGGAACAGATTGTTTCAGGGGAACATAAATAATTCAGAATTCCTGCAGTAAAACATCACTTGATGTACTACTATACATTTTTGTGTGCCTTTAATGACAGTGAACCAAGTAATTTTATTTTTTCGTTATTTCTCAGTGATAGGATACTTATGATTTAATAAAGATCATGTGTTAGTCGTGGAATCCACCAAACCAGATCCACGTGCTTACACCAGATACATTAAATGCATCCATTGTGTATATTGAACTTGTGTATTTAACCGACTGCTGTATTTATTTATTGCTGCAATTCTGTATTACAAAGCCGGGGCCTTAAACCTGGAGAGGCACAGGTGAACTGTGTCTGACACCTCCACAGCTGCAAGCAAAAAGCAGTGAATTGCTCCTTGAGGGGAAGGGAGTTGAGTTCTTATTTTCCTCTACAAAATCTGGGAACCAGCAAAGACTGCGAGTACGAGCAACAGCACGCAGTGAGAAGAGTTGGCTTCTCAAGATGTCTTGACAGATTAGGAAAGAGGTTTATGTTTACGAATACACTTTACAAGTCTTTTAGGGACTATCTAAAATCTTTGTTGTAAGGCTGTGAATCTTTAGAATTGCAGTTGTGTGAAGGCAGGATTGCTTTTCCCATCTGTAAGGCTCTAAGGAGATGAGGGACCTGGTGCGATTGAAGCAAGAGCTGGTGATAAGAGTAGACTTTCTTTACCCGCCACCTGCCTTATATCTTTCTCTCAAGAACCAATGAATCATCCCAGCAATCATCTTTTGGTGCAAAGATCACAGCAGTAACGTGGAGAGTTGCTTCTCAGGTTTTAAAGCAACCAGCCTGTGTCTGGATTAACAGGCTGGAGTTTCTAGAGGACGAAGCTGGGGTTTGCAGATCACTTCCCCAACAAGCTGTTCCCACGGTGCTGCTTCTGCGTTTTTCCGTTGATGTGAAACAGGAGTCAGGGCAAAGGGCTTAATCGAAAGCACATAGAAGTCATGGAAGGACCATCAGTCACTGTGGAGAACTTTGGATCGGATCTTTGGTCTTTTCCGTGCTGTTTCTCTGCAGCCCATTGGCCTTAAAAATAAAGTCAAGAGTCTTTGCAGTTGGCACAAACTCTTCCTCATGCATGTGAGAAGGAAACATCAAGGGGTCACTAACATCTGAGCACTAGGAAAGGATTGCTGCCTTGCCTGACCCAGGGAATGTGGTTGGAACACACAACCCCCAGCAGGTTTGGAGGATCCTGGAAGTGAGCTGGATGTGGGGGAGAAGGTATTGGCACTTCCTTGATAAAATGCCAGTGCTCGGTGCTCAGAAACAAGTGTCATGCTGGATACTGAGTTCACCAGACCTCCCAAAGGTACTGCTGCTGCTCCGGGACACATACAGTTCTTTACATCTGCTTGGCACATTATCAGGTGAGGTTCTCATCTTGTTCACTGGGAACAGGTTAAAACAAGATCGCTCATGAGCCTCAACAAAATGCGAAGGGGAACAATCAACATTAGTTGAGGCCACTTCTGGTGAGAGCACAGAGGCTGGCCCTCATGTGGCATCCAGCTGCTCAGTCAAGGTTAAAATCAGTAATTTGCACAGTTCTGCTCCTTAATATTGCTGTTGCCGCGGGCTGCATACAGACACAAACAGCAGCAAACACAAAGCTGAGCATTCCCCAGTGTCCTGCGTCAGCTTAGGAAGTGGCCAGTGGCCAACAGTTATTATGTCAAAGCCTGCAAATAGTGGAGCAGCTAAGGTATTCCCTTATGGTGTTCGATGCCCTTCTATGTCATGAAATGTGCATTGACAAGATAGGAACATTTTGATGCGTTAAAGGAGCGTTTTGGGTTCATCAGGGTTGGGGGTGGGAAGATACGACTTCACCTGATGAATGCAAATAGACCTTAGTTGAGATAGTGAAATGCATTTTATTACTTTGAAATGTAATTAATGAGGGAGGGCAAAGGCAGATTTGTGAGGAGTTTGAGGACAAAAATTGTTTCATCTTTGTTTATTTGATCACATCATAGTTCTTTGGGGCCTCTTTTGAGAAAGACTGGCACTTTCCTGAGTCTCAAAGTACAGTTACAGACTTATTTCCACATTTGCAGCTCTTTTTTAGCCCTGTGTTGATTACATTCAGGAATTCCAATGAGAGGCACTCCAGCTTTTGAGCTGCTTTTGAGACAAATATTGAGCAACTCAGGACTATCACATCTGGGACGGTTCTGCCGATAGTCCCAGGTCCAAGGTCAGAGAGACCAGGCCCATCATGGCCACGTCCTGCTCCCAGTGCTCTCCAGCTCCACATGCCTGCAGCTATCACACATCTTTGGGCACCTCTGGTTGGTTTCTTGGGGTCGTCTTCCAGGTATTGGATGGTGATTTTCACGTGCTTCGGTGGCACATTAGAAATTCCAAGATATCCAGGTTAATTGTAGAGATCACTGTGTTTATTCTGGTGCCAAGTGAGATTAGGGATTTACAGATAGGAGCTGTTTAATGATTTTACTTAACTCTGAAAAGACACTGTATCTGAAAGTAAAATTTTCTGCTGATTTTGTTGGTAACAGAAGAAAACGCTGATAGCTGTGCAGTTCATGGAGTCTTGGAGAATGGGATTAAAAACAGTACATTGACTTTCATCCATAGGTTGTAGTTACACAGTTGTTGGATCGTTTGGTGTGGGGACTTCACGGCTGTTACTGATGAATACAGTGTTTATATTCACACGGCTTGAGAGACATTAAGAGGTTTGGTTTGGGGGAAGAGAAGAGGAAAGGGAATAGAGCAAAGAGACTTTTTCCTTCACTTCAGAATTTCTAGAAACTTGCGTGTTTTTTTCTATGCAGCGCACAGAGGCACAGCCCTCCTCTGAACTCCTTGTATTTGGATGTATGGAAAAATACCTTAGCTCAGGTGCGTGCTTTGCACGTTTCTTTGGAGTTTGCTCTAGCAGATCAGCCAGTGGATGACCCAGCCCAGTTATTTCTTGTACCTAACACTCAGCCTGCGTAAAACCAAAGCAACAAGCAACAGCCACAAAACGTAGTTGTTTTTGCGATTCAGTCCATGAACCGGAGAGCGGAGCCCCTTCTGACCCATGAAGTAAGTGGCTTATGGCCCAAGGTCTGAGGTTCTGTACCCCTTATCGTAGCTTGCAGGTGGTATTGTAGCACTACCCATAATGAAGGACAGATGAAAGTTAACATGACTTTTCTATTAGAGCTTGTTGTTCCTTTATAGGAATGAGAAACTGCCGAAATCGTCTGTATGAGCGCTCAGAGCAAAGGAGGCAAATTCAGGAATAAAAATAGTTTATTGAGGTTATTAGCAACTAATTCTGGGTGAGATGTGCTGCTCATTACGTCTAGCATGAGTTATTTTTTCTTTTTCCCTGTCTGAAAATTAATTGCATAATATATTTACTGGGTTTTGCGTATGTAAGCATTGTTTGTTCTTCCATTTTCAAACAAAAAAATTCAGCTCGTGTTTCAAAGTTTCTTGCTGTGGCCATTTCCAGCTGTCGCACAATGTATGGTTCATCCTCTTGAGTCAAAGCGTGTGTTCATTCTGCTGCCCGGGGAACCGGCTGCGGCTTTTACGAGGGAATGAGAGATGCTCAGTAAAGACCAGTGCATTTTGGTGGAAATTTAATCTCGATAAAAGTCACGAAACTTTCTTAAATAAATGAAACAATAAGGAATCCCTAAAAACACATAAATTCCACATCAACCACTTGGATTGTGGGATACACAGTTAAAACTAAATGGCAGACAAACGCCTTTCATGCCATACCTCATTCACACATCAAACGTAACAATTTTTTCATTTTCTAATTAAAAGAACTGGCTTCCTCAATGGAAGAAGTTTCTCACGCTGTGTGTGAGGGGGTGTCCACAAGTAGCCACATTTTATGCTGCTTTTCCCACATTGAAGAAACACTAATTATTAATTAAATGTTAATTCTTTTCGGAGTTGTGGAAGTGCGAATCCAGCGTGGCATTTGCAAGCTCCAAAGAGTTGTTTTGTTCAAGGAGCTAACAAAATTGAGGCTGAATTAGCATCTTCGTCCCTTGTAGAGATGTAAGGAGCCGATGCGCCGAGCTTTCTTAGCACGCTTGGTGCCTCCTACATCTGTTTCCATTTGATGTTGTTACGCTTTATACAGCAAGTAAAAAGCAGATACTACACGAAGGATGGGATCCGGGGAAATTTTCAGCTCATAGCCTTTGCCGTTTGCAACTACGTCACGCTTCATTGGCTGTAAGCGTGTAAATATATGAGGGCAGAAAGAAGTGCTGCAAATGGGTCCTTTACTCAAATGCTCCACATGCGGAGCACTGTGCGTGCTGTTCAATACTTTTCAATAGCAGTCAGCATGACGACAAGAAATGATGGATTTAAATATTTGTCTTCCAGTGCTTGCATTCAGCCTGGGCATTTGCTTCTAACGTTTCTAACTGGTATTTTCGTTGTGGGACTTTCCTAGTTGGAGATTGCACGTATAAACATACGTACGGGCTTATGCACACACATATGGGGGGAAAGGGATCTTGAGATTGTATAAGTAGCGTTTTATATTCAGTACATCAAAATATATGTGTATTTGAAAGACTTAATGGCTGATTCTGAAGCACTCTTCCAAAAATAAGTATCATATCTACACTGCGTTAGAGCAATCACTTTATTGATGTAAATGATGATAGTTTCTGGATAGTTTTATGCTCATTTAAAGAGCAACAGGAAAAAATCAGATAAATGAGTTGCAGTATTACTTTACTTCTGTGCAGTAGATCGATGAGGGAATGCTAGTAAAAGATGCTGGTCTCTCCAGGAAGATGGTGGGGCATAGCATCTTCCAGAGTGGCTGTGCCCTGGCGTGGGTGTAGGGCACTCCTGAGCACTGACTCTGCCTTTTGAAATGGCCTCAGAAAACTCTTCTGCCTTGGGGTTCCCATCTGAAACACTGAGACTGCCTTATCTCTGCTTTGCTGTGGGTTAGAGAATTAACTCAATTTGTTGTGCAGGCTTGAATAAGAGACTGGGACAAGAATTAGCAGGGCTTATTCCTAAGGCTTTAAACTAGGTTTGATGGGGGATGGGGACGAAACCAGGATCACAAAAGTGGTGCCTGGGAGCAACATAGCAGTGCTCATGGGTAAAAGTGATAGCAAGGCCTTGCAGCCTGTCTCAGCGATGGTGGGGGATAGTGAATTGTGTGGCAGCATAGACACAAGGAGTAGTGATAATTTGGTAACTACAGTAGTGTCCGAGAATGATCAGGTGCAAATCAGGGCCTGTCCCCCCAGGAAAGTGGCAGGACAATTAACCCAACTGAAGTGCATCTACACTAATGCACGCAGCACGGGGAATAAGCAGGACGAGCTGGAGGCCATCGTGCAGCAGGGAAACTATGATGTGGTTGCCATCACGGAAATGTGGTGGGAAGACACACACAAGTGGAGTGCTGTAATTGATGGCTACCAGCTTTTCAGAAGAGATAGGCAAGGGAAGAGAGGTGGTGGGGTGGCCCTCTATGTTAGGGGCGGTTTTGAATGTCTAGAACTCAACAGTGTGAATGACAGTGTTGAGTGTGTATGGATAAAAATCAAGGGGAAGGCCAACAAGGCAGATATCGTGATGGGAGTTTGTTATAGACCCCCTAATCAGGATGTAGAAACCGATGAAGTATTCTATAAGCAGCTGGCAGAGGTCTCGTGATCATCTGCCCTTGTTCTTGTGGGGGATTTCAACTTCCCGGATGTCCGCTGGGAATACTACACAGCAGAGAGGGAACAGTCCCGGAGGTTCCTGGAGTGTGTGGAAGACAACTTCCTAACACAGCTGGTGAAGGAACCTACTAGGGGAAGTGCCCTACTGGACCTACTGTTTGTTAACAGAGAAGGTCTTGTGGGGGACGTAAAGGTTGGAGGTCGTCTTGGGCAGAGTGACCATGAAATGATAGAGTTTTCAATTCTTGGTGAAGCGAGGCGGGGAGCCAGCAAAACTGCCACCTTGGATTTCCGAAGGGCAGACCTTAACCTGTTTAGGAGCATGGTTGAGAGTGTCCCTTGGGAGGCAGTTTTGAAGAGCAAAGGTGCCCAGGAAAGCTGGTCATACTTCAAGCAGGTGCTCTTAGAAGCACAGGAGAAGGCCATCCCCATGTCCCGAAAGACGAGCCGACGGGGAAGAAGGCCAGCCTGGCTAAATAGAGAGCTTTGGCTGGACCTCAGGAAAAAAAGGAAGGCTTACATTCTCTGGAAAAGGGGCTTAACAACTTATGAGGATTATCAAGATATAACAAAGCTACGCAGGGGGAAGATTAGAAGGGCCAAAGCTCAATCGGAACTCAGCTTGGCCACTGCAGTTAAAGACAACAAGAAGAGATTTTTCCAGTATATCAACAGAAAAAGGAAAACTAGGGAAAATATAGGTCCACTGATGAATGAGACGGGTGCCCTAGTGGTGGAAGACACAGAGAAGGCAGAGTTACTGAATGCCTTCTTTTCTTCGGTCTTCACTGATAAAGCCGTCACTCACACATCCCATACCCTGGAGGCAAGGGGGAAGGTCTGGAGAGAGGAAGATTTTCCCTTAGTTGAGGAGGACCGGGTCAGAGACCACTTGGCCAACCTGGACATTCATAAATCCATGGGCCCTGACAGGATGCACCCGCGAGTGCTGAGAGAGCTGGCAGATGTTATCGCTAGACCACTCTCCATTGTCTTTGCAAGGTCATGGGGAACAGGAGAGGTGCCTGAGGACTGGAGGAAGGCTGACATCACTCCAATCTTCAAAAAAGGCAAGAAGGAGGACCCAGGGAACTACAGGCCGGTTAGTCTCACCTCTGTCCCTGGGAAGGTAATGGAGCAACTCATTCTGGATGTCGTCTCCAAACATGTAGAGGAACAGGAAGTTATTGGAAGTGGTCAGCATGGATTTACCAAGGGCAAATCATGCCTGACCAATCTGATAGCTTTCTATGATGTTATAACGGGTTGGCTGGATGAGGGGAGAGCCGTAGATGTCATCTACCTTGACCTTAGCAAGGCTTTTGACACTGTCTCCCATAACATCCTCATTAGGAAGCTGAGGAAGTATGGGCTAGATGAGGTGACAGTGAGGTGGATCGAGAGCTGGCTGAGTGACAGAACTCAGAGGGTTGTGATCAGCGGCACAGAGTCCAGTTGGAGGCCTGTAACCAGTGGTGTCCCTCAGGGGTCAATACTTGGACCAATTTTGTTCAATATACTCATTAATGACCTAGATGAGGGGACAGAGTGTATCCTCAGCAAGTTTGCTGATGATACCAAGCTGGGAGGGGTGGCCGACACTCCAGAGGGC
This sequence comes from Rissa tridactyla, assembly GCF_028500815.1. NCBI lineage: Eukaryota > Metazoa > Chordata > Aves > Charadriiformes > Laridae > Rissa > Rissa tridactyla. Next base: position 68,476,858 of record NC_071469.1, on the reverse strand, counting down.
CGTGCTGCCATCCAGCGTGACCTGGACAGGCTGGAGAGCTGGGCAGAGAAGAACCATTGGTTCAACAAAAGCAAGTGTAGGGTCCTGCACCTGGGAAGGAAGAATGCCAAACACCAGTATATGTTAGGGGCGGACATGCTGGGAAGCAGCTCTGAGGAGAAGGACCTGGGGGTCCTGGTAGACAGCAAATTATCCATGAGCCAGCAGTGTGCCCTTGTCGCCAAGAAGGCCAATGGCATCCTGGGCTGCATAGGGAAGACTGTGGCCAGTAGGTCGAGGGAGGTCATTCTCCCCCTCTACTCTGCACTGGTGAGGCCGCAACTGGAGTACTGTGTCCAGTTCTGGGCTCCCCAGTTCAAGAGGGACAGGGAACTACTGGAGCGAGTCCAGCGTAGGGCAACCAAGATGATTATGGGACTGGAGCACCTCCCTTATGAGGAAAGGCTGAAAGAGCTGGGACTCTTTAGCCTGGAGAAGGGAAGGTTGAGGGGGGACCTGATTAATGTTTACAAGTATCTAAAGGGTGGGTTTAAGGAGGATGGAGCCAGGCTCTTTTCAATGGTTCCCAGCGACAGGACAAGGGGCAATGGGCACAAGCTAGAACATAGGAAGTTCCGTTCAAATACACGGAAAAACTTCTTTACGGTGAGGGTGACAGAGCACTGGAACAGGCTGCCCAGGGAGGTTGTGGAGTCCCCTTCTCTGGAGATTTTCAAGACCCGCCTGGATGCAGCCCTGAGGGATGTGCTTTAGGCAATCCTGCTCTAGCAGGGGAGTTGGACTAGATGATCTCTAGAGGTCCCTTCCAACTCTGAAGATTCCGTGATTCCGTGAATAGTCTTGTATGCAGATAGAGATCCTTGGGATCCACTGTGCATCTCTAAGGGATATAATGTTCTCCTCTCGGTTGTGTGTGCAGCCTTCAGCCTCAGGTTGCTCTGTGAGTTTTCCTCATCTGACAAGACGCAAGACAAGGAAGTGCCACCAAGGTGCTCGTGGTGGGCTCTCCTGCGTGCTTCCATCTCAGAAGAGCATCCTTTTCCCATTGACCATTTCTAAGTCCTAAAGATATACTTTCAGCCCCCTTACCTTTTCGAGCTGGCAGCAGTTTCCCCGCCTGAACAAGGCAGTGCAGTCGGCCGCCACTGCTCTGCCGTGCCTCCAGGCAGCCACAGGGATGGAGGGAGCCCTCCAGGCTGCCACAGGGAAGGAGCAGGGTGTGCAAACCAGGGCAGGCTGTAGCCTCGGGCATCTGCTTACCTCTTCTCTTTTTACCAGCTGGCACAAAGCTATTTTGCATGGCCGTGTTTGTTTCCAGATAGATTGGAGGTGACACTACTGGTTGTATTAGCGATGTTAGGCTGATATCTCTATTTTCTCTTCTCTCAGTGCTCTGATAGCGTGGGGGTGAGGGAGGGTTTGTAAATACCTCCAGAGATGGATAACAAACACTGAAGGTTCATGAATTATTGTGGTTACTCTTCAGTTGTCAGCAACTCAGCCTAATTTAGGTGCTGTGACTTCCTATTTTTCATAAGTACTTTAGCAATGTATACTCTGAGATGATATTGATAAAGATTTGATCCGACAAAAAATTAACCCTGTGTTAAACGTGTGCCTTGGAAGCTTCAGTGACTTCAGGAGCATCACAGAATCACAGGATGGTTTGGGTGGGAAGGGACCTGTAAAGCCCATCTAGTCCAACCCCTGGCCACGAGCAGGGACATCTTCAGCTAGATCAGGTTGCTCAAAGCCCCATCCAGCCTGGTCTGGAATGTTTCCAGGGATGGGGCATCTCCCACCTCTCTGGGCAACCTGGGCCAGTGTCTCACCACCCTCAGTGTAAAAAACTTCTTCTTTATGTCCAGTCTGAATCTACCCTCTTTTAGTTTAAAACCCCTTGTCCTATTACTGCAGGCACTATTAAAATCACGTGTAGGGAAAATGTGAAGCATGAGTCTAAGTCTTTGCAAAGCCTGAATATACAAAATTTGTACTTTATTATCATAAACTTTTTTTTCATATTGCAGCCTTAAAAAAAGGACGTTTTTGGATCACCCCTGACCCGTATCACAAAGATGACAACATCCAGATTGGGCGAGAGGTGAAAATCTCCTGCCAGGTGGAAGCCATCCCCTCTGAAGAGCTCACCTTCAGCTGGTTTAAAAATGGACGTCCCTTGCGAAGCTCTGAAAGGATGGTCATCACACAGACCGACCCCGACGTTTCACCTGGCACCACAAACCTGGACATCATTGACTTGAAATTCACTGACTTTGGGACATACACGTGTGTTGCATCTCTGAAGGGAGGTGGCATATCGGATATCAGCATCGATGTCAACATCTCCAGTAGTACAGGTAAGGAGGCTTTCTTTGATATCAGTTTTACTTCAATATCGCCCACCTATGGCTTTCCTTTACTCGGGAAAAAAGGTGTATACAGAGCGCTTCTCACCATGAGAATATCCAAGCAGACACACTAGATCAGGGGCTGAGTTGCTTTGATTAAAGGACAGGAACCTGAATATGTGGCATGTGGTGCTCTCTCCCAAGAACACACTAGTATCTGATTTACCCAGACGTGTCCTCTTCTACTGTCAGAATAAATTATTACTTCTATAAAAGGACTTTGGCCTTTATATTTGGGACTTCAAGGCATCCAGAGTCATGGAAAAACAGCTGGTAGGAGATTACAAAGAGAAACAGGAAGGTGTTATGTTAAGCAAAGTGAATCCATCCAGCTACTCTAATTGAACAGCAAGTGCCAAGTACGGAGGAAGGAGCTCTCTTTTCTTAAAGATTACGCATTGCATGTTGGTGAATCATCCTATTCCCAATTGACAGAAAGTTTAAGGTATCTATTACATGTTTTTCCACATCAGTGATTGAAACATCTCTCGCTTTGATGAGCTAGAGCCTTGGCTATTACTTTGACTGATAATAAATATCTTGTACTATGGAGTAGGAATATGTAACACAATAGTAATTACCGGCTTTTCTTTCTCTCCTTGCTAATAGCTGGTCTGCAACCGGTAGATTTCATAGACTTTCCCCCCGACCCAATAGTTGACTTTAATAACTGAGGTAGTACATGTTAATAAAATGAACTACATCATGTTCTGAATGCAGAATTTTTTTCCTGCCAAAAACTAGTTAAAACAGCAACAACAAAAAAGTTGTTTCTGGTCGATTTCTACAGAGAAGGATAAAAATAAAGCATTTCTGCTTTCAGAACACTATTTTATGTTAAAATGCAGAGGCAAATAGTGTCTAGTGTCGGTATTATACCTACTATCCGTCCTGTCTTTTATATGAAGCGTTGCTGCTCTTCTCAGATGGTGCTTGTTATTCACTGGGGTAAGGCACGCAGTGCATGCCATTTAGAAGTAAGACAACAAAGAACACACTGGAAAACATTTTTATAGCATGGAAGGAAAATGTTTAATAGGCATCTTCTGACCCCTTTTTACCAAACACATTCAAGTATATGCTTTCTACTTTCTCAAAAAGATTAAATGCACGCTTTTGCCTCAAAGAGTATATCCACAGTTCTGTTCTCCACATTTTACAACATCAGTAATACCTTGCAAGTACATGCCACGTCTAAATGGTCTCTCTTAGAACTTTTGTGATAAATTATTGTTTAGATTTTAATACATGAGCCTGCCCTCCATCTTCAGTATGATGTGAGTACCACGGATTCTGCTTGAGCGCTGCATTGCTTTTGACATGAGACTGGAAGGTTTGCCCGCTTAAAGGGCTTCATGAAGAATGTTACGTACAACAGGGAGATGAGACGGGACTGGCCTGTGGTTTGGATAAGAGCCTGGGAAGTAAAGCCGTGTGATTGAGTTAGGGGCCACTTAAGCAAAACGGACATATATAAGCCCATGGGACTGGACAGGAGGTATCTACGGGAACTGACCAGTGTCACTTCAAGGCCACTTTATTGTCTTCGAGAAGTTGTGGTGACCTAAGAACATCCAACAAAGACTGGAAGAAATGAAATTTTATCCCATCTTCCAAGAAGGCAAGAAGGAGATGCAGGGGAGTACTGGCCAGTCATCCTCACCTTGGTCCCTGGGAAGGTCGGGGAGTGTGTTCTCCTAGAAGCCATGTCAATCCTTGTGAAGGACCAGAAGGCGAATGCCAACATGGATTGCTAGAAGCGAACTGTGCTTCATCCCACCTGGTTGCCTGCTGTGATAGAGAAACTGGCTTTGTGGGCAAGGAGGGGGAAAGGAAAGCTGTTTGCCTCGACTTTAGCAAAGCCTTCGACACAGTCTTTTGTAGTGTCTTTATAGCGTGGTTTGGAGAGATGGTCTGGGCAATAAGGTGTGTTTGGAAATTGAGATGCAGAGAGTTGTGTGTGTGTTTGGAAATTGAGATGCAGAGACTCGTGTGTGTTTGGAAATTGAGATGCAGAGAGTCGTGTTCACTGATAGAGTGAAATCACGTCTGTGTATAAATGAACAAGCAGTCAGCATCTACACCATTCACCTTTGCCGTGTCCCAGCCTGAAACATGATGTACACGTACACAAGCCTTGAGACACAGGAGGAAAACACTAATTTTATTTACTTTGGTTAGTTCTTATTTGATTATTTGCTATTTATTTTTTATTTGTGTTTATTGTTGAGGGGTCCTTGAATATTTTACTTCTTTTTGCTAAATTTTGTAGGTATAAACCAGAAGTATTTATTTTTACTGTTTGATAACTCTTGAAATGATTTTGCGCCATTTTGTGGACTTTTAGTTAACTTCAGAATGCTGATGCTGGACCAATGCAAGGAGCTTGGGGAGGTAGCTGTGGAGGGCTGTTCCCTTGCAGTGGTACAGGCTGGGGCCAGGGAGAGCTCTGCAGGGTCCTGGTGGGCAGCGAGTGGACGTGAGCAGCAACATGCCCTGGCAGCGATGGAGGCCAAGGGATACCATGTCCAGCTTTGGACCCCTGATGCAGGAGAGGCTTCAACCAACTGGCGCGAGTCCAGTGGAGGCCATGAAAATGGTCAAGAGCAGCTGGGGAAAGGGGGCTTGTGCAGCCTGGAGAAGAGACAGCCCTGGGGCACCTAACAGCAGCCAGCCCCTGGCTATAAGTAATGTATAAGGAGGATGGAGCTGGGCTCTTCTCAGCAGAGTGTACTGGGAAGATGAGAAGCAACGGGCATGAGTTGAAATGGCAAGTTCAGATTGGATATCAGGAGGAACTTTGTCCCCATGAGGACATCTGAGTCGGAAACAGAGATATTGTGGGATCTCCATCCCAGGGGGTTTTGAAGACCTAATAAAGCCCTGAGTAGCCTGGTCTGATGTCACATCTGGCCATGCTTTGAGCTGGGGCTTGGACTAGAGACCTCCTGAGATCCCTGCCTCAATTATCTCATGAAGACTGTAGGGATAGGAACTCTAACCAACAGATTCATGGACAAGGGACCAGCCTGTCTCTTGGCCGAAAGAAACATATTCTTCAAGCTTATTAATGCACATCTTACTAACAGGTAATGAACTGAGAGGATTATTATAGAGTAAGAGCCGATTTTGGCGTGATGGATGGCAGTTGCATGCAAACTTTGTTACTGGCTTGCTAAGGTGAAGTGGACAGTGACGTTTGTGCAGTCATGCGTTGCCCATCTGGCAGACAGTAAGCACAATATTGTCTGTACTTGCTGGGGAATCGTTTGGGAAATTGATGGGATTTATTGGAAACATCCATTAGATGGCCGTACCTGTAAGCTCATCACAATTTCTGCAGGCAGTGATGAATTATGTCAGCTCTTAAATTTGCTGTCCCGTAACACTCAAGAAAATCAGAACAGGGGAAGAAAACCTAGCGTTTGGGATCAGCCTTATTTAACATCTTAAAAGAAATTCTGCCCATTTGCATGACTTCATTACCCGATTAAGTGGAAGCTGAAATAGTTTCAGTGTGCTTTTGAAGGTCATTACTGATTCATCAAGATTCATTACTGCTGTGGTAATTATGAACATAAGGCCTAGGCACAAACACGTTTTCCAAATGCTAGGGCTTGCACGGATGTATTAATATCCCACTGTGTGTCTGTTTTCTGGTTTGGGGGAGAATTCTCTCTTCCTGACGTGCACGAGGTTCTTCCTGGAGTCACCAAGTGAGGCAAGGAGGGGCTGTGTCACCTCGTAAGGAAGGAGGGAGACAGTTAGGTCTCCTCTGTCCCTTCAGCAGATTGGAAGGGGACACGTGGCAGTGCAAGGGACATGCCAGCCTCTTGGCATACTTGGCATTGCACTTGTTTAGCAGCAATATTTTTCCCTTGACATTTTGTACTTTCAGCAGGAAAGGCATAGATTTATGTCCTGAGTATCTTACGTAAATGGACCTGAAGTAATCCCCTAGCAGCCTCCCCCCCTCCCATCTCCGTTAAGTAGGTCAGTGAATAGTGGAAATGAAGACTCAAATGTTGAATTTTTGCCCTATAAAAGCCCTGTCATCCATAAAACCAACCCTGGGCAAATCTTAGTGAAAGACAGGATGGTTCTTCTGCGTATGTGTGCATGTCATGGGGAATCTGAAGGCAGGAGATGTTAAAACAGCAACAACACACGCACACCCCCAGTAAAATAGGCTCATGGTAAGCAAAAAAGAGAGGTGGATCAGGAAGAGCATGTGAATCTTTGTAAGTGATTTTTTTCTCTGCCTTAAATATCGTATTCAAAGCAGGGAGAGTAAGGCTTTCAGTGATGTATGGTCTGCTGTGTTCAGTATGGGTTCTTACGCTACTTTTATCCCCCTAAAATTGGTATCAGGGCAGTAAGAGACATAACATCTGTCACTTCTGGCTTTTTCTCTTTTCTCTTCCCCCTGGAGGCAGCATTGTGCAGTGAAGCAAGTTGTTACTTCGAGGGGGGGTTATTTCCCTTCCTCCTCTGGCTGCACTGCTCTGAATCGCTCCTAGAAGGGCTGGGTGGAGGGGATGGCTGATACTCTCGGGCTCGAGGTGGTGGTGACCCTTCTTTTCCTAAGAGCTTCCTTTCTGCTGTTTCACTCCTACCCAGCATGGGCACAACTAGATGTCCTACATGGCAAATACGTCAATCAAATTCTTCATCTCTGGACGAACCCGAATATGCGCTGAGAGTGTACCACCCTGGGGAAGGCACATCCCAGAGAGGGACATGGACTTTGGGCATGAGCACAGGGCAGGCTGGTGGCCTCCAGGTCTCCTGTTCCATCTCCAAGGCCAGTCACGTCGATAGCTTGATTTCATTTTACATAAGTGCTGCCAGAGACAGGCAGAGAAATTCCTGAAGAAGCAGTATGTATGAGCCCGTGTATCCTCCCTGCACTATGATAAGAGGGGCTCCCTGTTAAGCTAATCAGCTATCTATTAAATAATGAATTAATTACCAGTCCAGGCTGGTGTGTTAGGACATGTGGCCTTGATCTGCTTGTGAAATACGTGTCCTCTGGTCATCTTGTTCCTCCTCTGATGATACATAAAAGAGACCTTCATTTTAGTTGTAAATGTTTATTAAAATCACAGTACTGCCTCTTTGCATAAGGGAAAAATGCTTTTTGGGAGATAATTAGGGGTCCAATTAAGATATTTGTAAACCTTAAGCACTGTCCAGAGTGATCATTCGCAGGCAACCCTGAGAAATGCCAGAAAATAGACAGACGTTTCATTATTGCAGGAAATTGATAATTTTTTGTGAGCCATTGTCTTCGGAGTTTATCTTTGAAAGGAATAGGTGAACAGAAGGGACAGATAAATGCTGGATTTTGTTAAAAAGCTTTTCTTTTATAGTCCTATTTTAGTACTTAATGTGCAGAGATTTTTTTCTTTTTAATCCCCCCCCCAAGGAGCCGCCGTCCCTTCCTGTGGCACAGCTCGGAGCAGGGCTGGCCCAGCCGCTCTTGGCTGCCCGCTCCTGCAGGGAGCGGGGCAAGGACGGGCCATCTCTCACACTGTGGCCCTTTCCCTCCCCTCTCCCTTCCCCCTGGGAAATCGGATTTCTCCAGGACATGTTCATCCACTGCAGGTTGGCTTCAGATAGGTTTCTGGGAGCAGACGCCCTCTTTAGCGGCCACGTATTGCGGACTCTCTTTATGCTTCTCCAGAGGGCCGTGGAGTCGGCTCATCATCTCGCCTTGCAATATGGCTCATGGAGCTCCTCAGCATGACTCCTGCGAGATCACTGAAAGCTAATTTGGCTAATTTGCCGCTGGCTGTGTGTGTTCTGGGTTTAAAATGTGCCTCTTTGGAGTCTGACTGCAGAGTCAGGTGGTGTTTTAAGGTACTAAAAGTATGTTGAGGTATAAGAACTGATTGTGGAATTATTTTTACTGTCTAAGGAGATCCCTTATACAAGCCCCCACCATAAAATCTGTGGTTGATGTTCATGTTTTCCCTTGCAATTAGAAGTGCCTTGTGCCCAAGAAAACAAGGGCTGCCATGCTTTCTCTCTGTGTATGGGCAGGACAGGACATGGGCAACGGGAACAGAAAGCGACCGTGAAATCAAGACATGATTTCCTTACAGGTCGCTCAATTTGCCTTCCACATGAGTAGCTGGATAGATCCTCTTTCATGCTGATGAAAGGCCACGGAAAGGTTAAAGTAAATTCTCTGCTTTTCCAATCCTTTGGCTGGATCAGCAGTTTCCCCCAGGGCTCTTTTCTCACCTCTGGAGACCCCTTCAGCGTGTGCTCCCCGGAATTCCCCAACACTTCTAAAAGAAACGCAGATTAAGGGGACGCTGAGCAGTTTTACTCTCTGTTTACAGAAATGTCTAGAGAAGCTGAATAATTATCGCTTGCTGCCCTTCCAAGGCTGAATGGTCTTGCTCAAATACATTTTGTATAGCAGCTCAGCTTCCTATACCAAAGCTCAGTCTTAAAAATACCCTCCATCACATAAGAAACATGAATCATGAACAGGGACCAAAAGGCATGTCTCTGGCAGAGGATGATTAATACTAGAGATTCAGACCTTCAAATTCATAAATATTAGAGAAGGAGGATACGCAAATAATTTTACCTCTATCTCCCAGCCAGTACAGTGTGGATTCTTCAATATTCCTTATCCAGGGTGGTTTTAAATTACTTGAACAATGTGACTTCCAACACTTCTTTTGGGAGATTATCTCTGAGTAATCTCCAGTGCGGATTATTTCTTGATATGCAGCTCAAACACTCCTTTGCTCTACTTTATCCTATAATTACTAGTTATTACCATTAGTCTGTTTTAAGCAGCCTGATCACAGTAGCCCACAGCTCCTCCCAGCCCACGGCCTCCCCGTCATGGCTAAGACTGTCAGTCATTGCTTCAGGGCCACGGCTTTCCTTTCTGCCTGCCGAAGGCACCTGAGGAAATACAGCAGTGACAGTAGCCCCTACTTCACCCATGCCATCTGTAATCCCCAGTGAAGAGCTCAGGAGTTGTGCTGTCCCCTCCCAAGCCTACCATGGAGTCACCACCTCTAGGGCCTCCTTGTCCTTCTCGCGCTGGTCATCTTCTGCCCCTTTGAACGATTTCTGTGGAAGCAGATTCATGCCTCTGCCATTACCTCTTTGGCAGTTAATTAAGCTATCTGGAGGTTCGAAATAGGGAGAAGAACTTGACCCATCAAGTTTTCCAAGATCTAGAGTAGACTAGAACTAGATTGTATCTATGCAGAATACGCAGTGACTATTAGGCTCATGTATTTTGTTTATTTCTTTGAAATAGCTGCACTGGTCCTGTCCCATTCTCCTATAGACACGGTGACTCTGCTGGATCAAGGATCCTGTGGAATTACAGTAGAACTACCACAGGAGATAAGACGGGAAGGATCTAGTCTGGTTTCCAATCTCCAGTGTCAGACAGACACGTCTGCCTAGGGAGCAGTTTAGTGACAAAAAAAACAGGACAAGAGTACAGTGACACCTCCTGCCATCTGACCTTCTGGTGAGTCAGCGACTCTCCGAGGCAAAGGTTGTCTCAGACCATTTTATTTAAGAGCCAGGAGTGGACATACATCAACAGTGGCCCTCTCAGGGCTGTGCCTCTGCCAGTTTCAAAGGATAATAGTACGTGTTTAATAGGTGCTACTTTAGTGTTACTGACGCTTTTGTTTTTCAAGTGATAACCCTCTGCTCTAGGAAACAGATTTAACTGTGAAGAGTATTAACTTATTTTTTAAGCCACTTGCTGCATGAATAAGGTAATGTTTGTTGCTTCAAATATAGGGTTTAGCTAATTTGTTATTCTGCACAAGCAGGAAGAGAATTGACCTTTATTTGCAGCCCGCTCTGTAGCTGGTGCTGCAGGAGATGTGCTGATGCCTGAGCCAGGAGGGCTGAGCCCCTCCGAGACTCTGCTTGTGCCACAGCAGCACCTGCCGGGAGAGGGAGGCTGGCACAGCTGGCGGCACCCCGGCACAGCTGGAAATACCCCGACATGGCCAGCAGCACCCCAACACAGCTGGCAGCACCCTGGCACATCTGTCGACACCACAACATGGCCAGCAGCACCCCAACACCGCTGGCAGCAATACCCCAACACGGCCAGCAGCACCATGGCACAGCTGGCAGCACCCTGCTCACCTCCTTGGCACTTCTGCTTGCCTGGCTGGCACCCTCCTCTTCTCACCCCACTGCTTCATCCACCTTTGCTCTTGGACCCTTTCTCACGCGCTTTAGCTTGTCCACCCTTGTTCACCCACCTTTGCTCGTTCATGTTTGCTTGTGCGCACTTGTTCAGGCATCCTTGCTTCTAGTAACAGGACAAGAGGAGACGTCCTCAGGTTGTGCCAAGGCAGGTTTCGACTGGGCATTAGGAAAAACTTTCTTCACTGAAAGCGTTGTCAAGCATTGGAGCACGCTGCCTAGGGAAGTGGATGAGACACCATCCCTGGAGGTATTTAAAAGAAATGTAGATGTGGGACTTAGGGACATGGTTTAGTGGTGGGCTTGGCAGTGCTAGGTTCATATTTGGACTTGGTGATCTTAAGGGTCTCTTCCAGCCTAAATCATAGAATCATAGAATGGTTTGGGTTGGAAGGGGCCTTTAAAGTCCATCTAGTCCAACCCCCCTGCCATGAGCAGGGACATCTTCCACTAGATCAGGTTGCTCAGAGCCCTGTCCAACCTGACCTGGAATGTTTCCAGAGACGGGACATCTCCCACCTCTCTGGGCAACCTGGGACAGTGTCTCACCACCCTCACAGTCAAGAATTTCTTCTTTATATCTATATAAATCCACCTTCTTTTGGTTTAAAGCCGTTACCTCTTGTCCTGTTGCTACAGGCCCTGATCCAGAGCCCCTCCCCAGCTTTCCTGTATCCCCCTTTAGGGACTGGAAGGGGCTGGAAGGTCTCCCCGGAGCCTTCTCTTCTCCAGGCTGAACCCCCCCAATTCTCTCAGCCTATGATTCTATGTTTCTACACCTTTGCTCACACAGATTTTCAGGGCCCTCCTCCACAGCAGCCTCAGCTGCCTGGTCCCTGGTCCTGGGGCCTTCCGACATCTTGGGTGGTAGTAAGGGAAGAAAAGATTTGAATGATTATTTTCTCCTCAATTTTCCATCTCTCTCCCTCTCCCCCCCCACTCCCTTCCCACCTTCCTGATTTTTCTGTGGGCATTGCATTGATTTGAGTTCCTTTTGTGGCTTTGTTTAGCTTTATTGCTTATGAACACAAGTCATACATGATCAGGCTGCCAGTGCCTGCCAGTTGGTGTGTCGCAGTCCCTCACGCCCCCTGATATTTTTTGACCCTGTAGCTAATTTAAGCCAAACTTGACAGCAGAATAGACATCTCCGAGATAATTAAGTACCTGCGAGTTTGTGACAATAAATAGATGGGTATAAAAAGGGAAGCCCTCCCCAAACCCCTCCCTGAGCAAGGATTCGTTGCTGTCCTTCTTCCTAATGAGCCAGTGGAGAATCGGCATCCCAGCTAAGGGCGACCCATAGCCATAACCGCTGCGGTGGAGGCAGAGAAATACTTTGTGGGAGCTCACGCTCTCGAGCACTGTCAGTCCAATGTGATACATGAAAGCCGCATCCAGGCTTCTTATTTATGGCATTGCCCATGAAATTATTTGTTTTAATGGATGGCTTCGCCCCTCCTCTCTCCTTCTCCGTTTCCAGTAACAAGAACATTAATAAATACAGTAAGCCATAATAAAATATTGGCTGGCATACAATGTGACAGATACTGGTTGTGTTGCAAAATGCCGCAGGAGATGATGAGTTGGGGTGTTTTAAGGTATCTTTCCATCTGGGGTACTGATACAGCCTATCTTATCAGCCCGCCTGCAGACCTCATACTCTGTGGTCCTTATCTTCGCAGTCTGCAGTTTTTGCAGCACTGTCTCTCTATTTTTCAGAAAGACAACTGAGTTAAAGAGAGGGTGAATTACTTGCTCGCAGTTGCACAGGACCTTTTTGGCATGCATCTTTTTTTTTTTTTCTTTTTTTTCACCCCAAAGATGCATGTCCTGTGGCGTTCACTCTCCTTCCTCTCAAATGCCTCCAGAAGCTACGTGTGACCAGGAGAAGCAGGGTGTATTCTGTCCTGGTTTCTTCCTTATATGATTCATAGTTTGCTCTGAGTGTACCAATTTCTGGATTTTCCCTGCCTCTTGGTCTGAGATGCTGTTTCTTGCAGCCGGCAGAGTCCCACAGCTGGCGCCTTCCAGCATCCCCAGCGTGTGGCTGCATGGGAAGCAAGTCTTCATGAGCTCCCAATTGCTCTCGTACATCTCTGTCCCCCTTCATCTCTTGTCCACCTCATTGACACACTACATTTGTCTGTTTATTCCTCCTGTGATCAGCTTAGTGAAGGATTTTCTTAAAACAAAAGAAAGTTGTGGCTGTCTGGGAAACAGCTCCTCAATTTATTTGTATTCCATCCCTGTTTCAAGTGCAGGGTTGGGTCAGCTTCCACCCATGAAGCTGACTTTGCTGCCTCCTCTCTCATTTTTTTGTCTCTCTCCCATCATGAGTTGCCTTCACAGGCAGCATTTGCACAGGACGACTCGCTGTGCCAAAGGCAAGTCTTGCTCCTGGCTCAGGGCTTGAGATGAGAAGTTACAGCCCTTGCCCCAGCCAGAAGGTGGGTGATTTCTGAGACAGGGTGTTATTTTATAGTCCAGACCTGTTGCTCTGATGGCAGTCTGGAAAGGATGGAGTCTGGAACAGTCTGCCAGCACAACATGTCCAGAAATAGGTCTACACAAACAGCCGCTAAAGGGAAAACTCATGTCCTGGACCCGTCTGGACCATGGGTTTGCAAGCGGAGCTGTAGATAGCGCTGTAGGCTGGTACCCAGCAGATAGCAGACCTTTTCCCTCTTGACATCAGGTATTTAGTTTGAGAGCTGTGACCCCATGGTCTTGGCCTCGCGGTTCTCACGGTCAGTGAATCCCTGAGACGGGAGAAGGTTGTGCTTCCCCGGGGCAGCTGGAGATGCCGGAGGGGCAGGGAGCGAGAGGAGAGCTACGGGGGAGCCTGCAGCATCCGTACCACCTGGGACATGCCTTGGTCAAAGCACATTCACAGCAGGGAGCAGATCCCCTGGCCAGGGGAGAAGGGACAAAGTAAATATTATTTTTTTTACTGATCCAGACAGAGCTCTGTATTATATGAACTAAGCTGAGAAGCCACAAGCCAGGTGAGCTGGAAGAAATGTTCGGAAGCAGGCTCCTTTCTGCAGGCAGGCAGTGCACAGTGTGCTTTCAAACCTTTCTCTTTAAACTGTGTTTTCCATCTTGGAAAAATAGCTTTATCCCAGTTTATTCTGTGCTTTCACAGAGCATTGTTTTAGGAAGTGGCAGTTTGGTATCTATGTGATGTGCTCGCTTTCAGGAGAGGAGGTGGAGGAGTCCCAGAGCAAGCACCCGGCTGATGCGGGTCCAGCACAAGTACCATGTACTTCACAGCCAAAGCGTGGGATGCAGAAAGGAGGGAGAGGGAAGGACACACGCTGGTGGAGAATTGCAGTCAGAAAAGCTTGGAGAACCATAGAGCAGCGCTCACCTGCTCCTTCTGTCTCATCCGTCGCCACCTTCAGCACCCTTTGCCGTCTGTGTTTTGTCTCTGAGCTCTGGTAGAGCTCTGACAAGACTTCTGTCATGGCTTTGTACCGCCCTCCCTTCACTGGGGTGGACATCTCGTGTCCTGCAGCCCTTCCGTTTAGGCATCTTCAGGGGGTGGTTGTACTTTGAGCTTCCTCCAAGTGATCCAGGTCTCCAGGGCGTTGGCCTGTGCTCAGGACCTGCTATGGCACTCACAGGCATAAGTAAAAATAAGAATGTTTTATTGATGTTGGGAATGTTTTATTAAGCAGTCTTTATCTTTTCTCTTTTTTTTTTTCCTTCTTTTTTATGAAGTATAAAATAATTTTTCCTTTACCCTCCTGTGGAAAAAGTTATTTCCACTTTTGCATGTCCCACCAGATTCAGAAGGAGAATTTAAAGCCTTCAAAACAGCTGAAAACAGCATTTTAGTACCCATGAAAGCCCCTGATCTAAACTCTGATTCCTAGCAGGCTTGGCAGGTCTGTGGACACAGGGTAGATCCCAGGGGAAAACTGGAACTGTTCCTCACTGGTACAGGTCTGTTGTTTCTGACTCTGGGGGCCTGAAAATAGCCTTTGATTGTTTTTTCCTGCAGACGGGAGTTACGATGCAGGCTGTATTTTGTCAATCCTGGCATTCAAGCGAAGTAGTTGAGGGCAGGACAGCGTGGAGAGCTAACGCTCCTAGGAGGGACCATTTTAAATCAGAAAGCATCTCTCTACGTGATTCAGAAGAGAAGACCCATAAAGGCAGACGAGTTTTCAGAAGGCATGAAAGGAAAGAGAGAGCGGGCAGTGTTTAAATTGGCTTTTCCATGTCTTCACCCGCCACATGACAGCCCGTGCCTGCCCCCTAAGCAAGGGTCCGCGGCACTGAGGGCACCATGGGTGATCTGGAGCTCACAAGCAGTTTCAGATGAGATGGAAATGATAATTGGGCATGGCAAAACCGTTCCCATCAGGCCAGCAGAGCTTGAAGTGCTTCATAATTATCAAACGCTGTCACCTAAACGATGGAGGTAGAGAGGCTGCAGCTGATGGGATCCACTAGTGGAAGGTCATCACCAGGTGATGGTCACACCAGGGATGCCACAGCATTTCTGTTCTGATCAAGCACCTTGAGCAGCAGCATCTCTTCTGTGGCGAGCGGGCTCTTCTCCTCGTTGCCGAGCACTGGTGATTCAGAGCCCTGGCTGATAATTCGGAGGGACACTGGGGGTGATTAGAAAGTCTCGCTCTTGCAAGACTGCGGAGGGGAGGAAGGACGGGTCCTTGGGCATCGCCAGCTCACCGCGAGGCGCTGCCAGGTATTCCTGCTCCAAGGGGATGTCTGACTCCTGCTGGGAACGGTTGTTCACATATACCTTCCAGAACTGTTAATGCAAATCTCTATGAAAAAATACCTTTATAATAAACCTCCTGTGATAGAAAGGCGCCAACTGTATTTTGGTTTCAAGTCTTGAATTCCAAGCTGATTTCCGAATTGACACAGTTCTTCCTCATTGCGCAGCCATTACGAGCTGGATAAAATCAGCTGCTGGTCTGTTATAAAAAAGGGGTTTTAGTGCCAAATACTCATAAAAAGGAAAGCCATAATTTGCAGTGATAAAGTGCTCGCTGCGACCGGTGGTCCGAATGCGCTGCTGTACACTGGTACAGCGTATTGGCGTGTCAGAGATGCACAGGCAGGCCAGTAAGTGTCATAGCTGGGGCTGTTCAATCTTATATGAACCACTTTATGCTGCTGAGCACCATGTCTCATAAATATAGTAGCATTGCACAGGCTTCCAGTGTCCGTAATCTCTATACAGTGCTGTCTGTGTGTAATTTAAGTCTTCGTATATAATTATGGCTGTACAAGCCAGAAAGCCACCTCATGTAATGCTAATTGTTGAACCATTTTTTTTTTCTTCTTTGAAGTCCCACCCAATTTGACTGTTCCTCAAGAAAAGTCACCCCTGGTGACCCGGGAAGGGGACACGATCGAGCTGCAGTGCCAGGTGACAGGGAAGCCCAAGCCCATCATTCTCTGGTCGCGAGCAGACAAGGAGGTCGCGATGCCAGACGGGGCCATGCAGACGGAGAGCTACGATGGGATCCTGAGGATCGTGAACGTGTCCAGGGAGATGACTGGAACCTACAGGTGCCAGACCAGCCAATACAACGGGTTTAATGTGAAACCCAGAGAAGCTTTGGTACAGCTCATCGTACAGTGTAAGTAAACCCTTATTTTCTTCCCATGTGGTTTTGCTAAGGAAAAGAAGCTGATTTATTTCTCCCCTAAATACACAGCAGCAAGAGTCTTACGGTGGTTACGTTTTTGATGCTGTGTTGTTTGGCTCTGTAGTTCCCTGAATCCATGATTTTACTGTGAAGAGAGAACTAAAAATGACATAGGAGTCCCATTTATGTTTACAAAAAAAAAAAAAAAAAGTGTGAGGCAATCATTATTTCCCCAATGCCTAGCTTTACATTCCTTGACACAGGAACAAGCACACGAGATAGGAGGACACATTCCTATAAATGCAGATCTGATACTGATCTCATTTGTTGATACTGTCTAAAACAAGGAGACAAAAAAAAAAAAGGAGAGCAAGAGCTGGTCCATCTTAGCTGGTCTGCATGCAGATCTGCATGGTCTGCTCTGACTCTGAATGCGAACCATCAGCATCGGGAATGGGAAGGAAAACATAACAGACATCAATTATTTTGGAAATGCTCAGCATTTATTATTGGAAAATGAAAAGTCCAGTTTGATATGTTGATGGGAAATAATGAGCCATTCTTTGTTGCTGTGTATCTGATAAAGATGTTCACTAAATGACTTTCATGTGTCTGTTGTATTGTTGGTACTTATTTTCACTTTTTTGTGAAGTGGCTTGTGCAGCCCTCGTTTATTCTCGTTTCAGATGCCCAAATATTATGGCAGATTTGCTTTTAACAACGTTCTGTGCTCAGCACAACTGACCTCTTTTGGGGCCTCCAGGGATAAGATGCTGCAATATACTTAGTTATTATTGATAATCAACTGATTTGTTTTTTCCAAGGTCTGTTGTATAACAAATTATTTATGCACTTGATTACATGTTGTGGTATCTGCAGCGCTTTCATCAGAGCTATTTACTGGTGCGCTGGCACAGCTTTTTATCGAAGCGTGCTTCTGTCCCAGCCGGCAGTCATGTGGACTAATGACACCAAGGGCCACCTGAGAGTCAAGGCTGCAGGAGAGCTGGAACCTTCTTGCTTGGCCTTCTCCTGGTTGTGGGTTCATCTGCGCTAGGACCGGCTTCATCCCACCAGGGCTGATGTATCTAAATTGAGAGCAGAGGTGTCTTTGGCTCCGTCTCCAGAGATTGAAAGTGGTTTGGATCTTAGGTTATCCCCTGGAGAGAGGTCTGTCTTGCCCTATAAAAGGGTCACAGGGGGATTAGTCTCCTACTGATGGCAGTTTTAAAGCAACGTGGGTTGCTGTAGGGAAGACCGGCTCCTGTACGAACGGTCTGGGACCGGCCTGCACGAGCTGCCTTAATTCAGAGCTGTGGTAGCACTGGGGAGCCCCTGCCGACACAGGAATTTCACTGATGTCGTTATGGCTGGGATCGTGGTTATTCTGATGATGGCATTCGTGGTTATCGCGATGAGGACTACTCATGACGCAGCTTCTCTTTCAGATCTCTTATCATTAAGTCATCACCATTATAGATGTTTAATTTTATCTGCACAGAAAAGGTCATTTACAGAAGGTTTATGTTATGAAAAGGCAGAAGATGAAAGACATGGAAGGGTCAGAAGGTAGGGGCAGTCTTGACAAGGATCTGTGTAACAGCTGTGGTGTGTCCCACGTTTTGCCCTGGACGACTTTACTTCAAGTCTTTCACAGTCATAGAAAGTCTTGTATTTATCCAGTGAGCTCTGCATCATTTATCCTGCTGTCCGTTTCAAAGCTTTTAAGCAGATGCTGTTATTTTCTTCAGCAGGGAGGTAATCATGCGGTTCATGTTAGAGGAAGGGATGGTTGAGTCTGGGTTGTGGGGAACGTTTCCCAGAGTGTGGATGAGGACTTCCCACCAGCTCCACCACTCCAGGCCCTCATCCAGTCCCTGGTGGACCCAGTGGGATGAGTCCTGCTGACTTCCAAAGGCTGGTGGATGCATTGCTCGGATTGCTATTATTTTATAATGCTTTACTGGTGGGGGAAAAAAAAAGCTCTGTTTTTCTGTATTTTCTGTAGTGCTGCGTTAGATGCAGCAGTTCACGTATTCTGGAAGAGATGAGAGACACAACTTGAAAACGGTTATAATAACCAGGAGGATAACAGGTATATACAGGAGATGTTTCTTTAATCTGTTCTTGTTTAGATTTCTGCTCCTTTTATTCAGATCCTAGCAAGTGACAACTTGGAGACGAATGGACAAAGCAGAAATTATGTAACACTTTGATTATATTTCTTGTGGGAGAAAAGTATGTGTCTTCATATCGACTTTGGCATCATTTCCGTAACTAGCATAGCATTTATTCAATTGTCATCAAAATCAGTTCTTTTCAGTAATTTTGTAATATTTATTTTAGATGCTTCTGTCAGTTATAAACAGGGAAAGATATTTAATGGAACTCTCTTATTTCTATAATAACTCATTGATTTCATATACTCATTGTATATGGTGTGTGGGTGTGTGAGCAGATATGTTCATGGACGTTGGTAGCTGGGTACATTCCCATTCTCTGGGGCGTAAGAAGAGTTTCTGCTTGGGGGAGGAGGACTTTCTTTCTCACCAAAGTGGTTTATTACTCTTTGTTGTTCCACAGGGCAAATCTTTCAGTGGAGCTGTTCCTCTAGGTCGTATCCCTCGGTTCAAACTAAAGAAAAAATAAGGATAAATTCAAAGAGAAATGCGGGGGTTTTTTTAGATTTGATTCACTCTCAGTTCATCTGACCAGTTTTAACAGAGTATTTCCTTTCCTCTCCTCTCTTTTTCCCTGCCATCCCTTTAGTCCCGTGCCCTGTGATGTCAGGATCCCAGACTGGGAGTTCTCTAGGAAAATGGCTGGTTTCTGTGCTTTGTCACAGCATGGCCTCAAGTCGTGGTTTAAGACTTTTGATTTTTCATGTTTACCATCAAATTCTAAAAATTCTCACGGGAAAATAAAAAGACACCATGGGAAACCAAAAGTAAAGGACGACTCATCTCTCTTAGCCCAGGTCTGTTGGACCAGACGTGGTCGCTGTGCTTTTCAGTGCACTTTGAGTCACACAGTCCTTGTCACGTCCTGAAGCGATCTCTCAGCAGTAAAATACAGCAGAGATACTTGGTTTGAGGTCTAATTAGTAGGCTTTGGAAAGGAATTTAGCTGAAAGTTTTAACCACCTGAATGTTTGGTACCTGTGCTCCCTGCGTGGCTATGGAGAGCGAAGCATCCACGGAAAGCAGCAGAGCCTGTCCTAACAAAAGTGTCTGCGACGGTTTTTCTTTGTTGCAGTTCCCTATCTGTAAAACAGAGATAACAGTTCCTACCCTAGAAGTTTTAGAGATGAGATTCTGAGGATGCTGCAGTAATGAAAGACATGCAATATCTGATTTGATCAATAAACCTTTGCTTATTGCTATTATTATCCTTCACTGTTTTCTCGTAGGTGTGTTGGCGCTCATCACAAGCTATGGGCTTTACTGACTTTGATCTATATTGTTTGGTAGATTTTTGTGAGCCCTGCTAGCTTTTCTCTGAGAGATTAGTTAGGATCATGGAAGTACAGCACCAGCAGCAAGAAGAGCTCAACACCTTGGGTGGGATATGGTCACTGTTGTTACTGTAGTGTCCACCTCCCGTGGGAGACTGAAGACCTCTGGGGGAAGAATGAGAGTAAAAGACCACCCTGTGAAGTGCTCGTGTTCATTTCTCACTCTTCTTTGCCTTCCCCCACAGAATAAAAGGATGAAGGTAGTCATGAGAGTGTAGAGAGGTGGGGTCGGTCTGTTCTCCCAAGGAACAGGTGATAGGACAAGAGGAGACGGCCTCAAGTGGTGCCAGGGGAGGTTTAGGATGGATATTGGGAAAAATTTTTACACTGAAAGGGTTGTCAAGCATTGGAACAGGCTGCCCAGGGAAGTGGTTGAGGCACCATCCCTGGAGGTATTTAAAAGACGGGTAGATGTGGTGCTAAACGTGGGTTAGTGATGGCTTTTGTCAGAGTTGGGTTGATGGTTGGACTCGATGATCTGAAAGGTCCTGTCCGACCTAGGCGAATCTATGATTCTATGATGCTAGGGACAGAGCTGAGGGAGATGTGTCATCGTAGATAAGTCATCAGCAGAGCCTGCTCTCTGAAGAAGCCACGTGCCCCTAAAGGTGGCTTGTCCCAATTCAGTTTGAGGAGAAGGGCACTAAGAAACACAAGCAGAAAGTGGGAAGTACGTGTAGGGACCATGCTCAGAGTCCTGCCCCTGCTCGCAGCGCCAGCCATTTTCTTGTGTGGAAATTTTGATAAATAAAAGTTAAAATAAATAAATAAATAAATGCCTGCTGTTGGCAGACAGGATGCGATCCAGTAATAATTTAAATGCACCACTTTTACGGCTGGAAGGGAATGCTCAGGAAATAAAAATGCCATCAGGTACAATATAATCAAATGTTTACATCGTGTACCTTATCAAGTGATGATAGCAGGAAGGACAGAATCATTTTTCACACTGGACATCGCTGCATGTTGGGCTTGCGTTTTATATGCTCTAGTTTTACTTTGGTGCTACATAAAATATTGTTTATAATATAAACTGTTTTCCAAATGCATTGGTCTCCAAGTACTTGTAAAGCCTCTTAAAACATCAGAGATATTTCATGGTAACCTGGTTGGCAGAACAGTCGGTCACATTGTGATACTCTGAATTTTCCTTTCAGTTTGAGTCCCAGTTTATGTATGTCGTTCCTACTCGGTAATAAATTCTAAACAACTAATGAAATCACGCTGAAGGGGAACATTCTTCAGGGATTATATTTGAAATGGAACAGGCCTAATTAGTTAGAAATATGAGGCTGAATTATGATCTCAGGTGCATCATTGCAAATCTGGAGTGTATCAGTGGGGCATAAATTAGTTGTTTGGGTTTTACGTGGGCAGGAGAGAGTTCAGAATTGGGCCCACTTTGCTTTGATGGTACAGATGTTATTTGCAGCTGAGGATGGGGAAAAAATAATCTTTTATGCTTTAGCAATTTGGCAGCTCAGAAAAATTGCCATATCTATTCTGTGACTGTCTAAATATGTGCCTGATGAAATATTTATATGTAAATATTATATATTATATTAATAATGAAATAAAAGGTTGTTGCAAAAGAAAGGAATGACGTGTTCTCCATCCAAAACAGAACTAGAATGAATGAGCTTAGAACTCATGGAGATTTAGCAAAGTAATTAGGAGAAACTTTTTAACAGGTAGAGTAGCTAATCCCTGCAGTGATTTGTTGGGAGAATTGCAGGCTCTGAGTCCATGGGTGGGGTTTATTTGAAGCTGGGTGGATGAAGCCCTGCAGGGAGTGGGGATGGGCAGGGAGGGGGACGGGGACTGGGATCACTGCTCTGCTTTGGAGAGATGGTCACAGGGAGTTGCAGCTCCTGAGAAAAGCACCTTGTGTTTCCCAGGGACATGACGCCAACTTATTGCTTCGGGAGATTTTTGCACTCTGAGTCGTGTTGCTGGTCAGAGCCAGGCGAGTTAGTGGTATTGTTTTGTGTGGGGGGATGAGGTGTGGGAGTGAAACTCCCAGAGACTTAAACCTTCTAGATTTTCGAATCTGCTTGTAAAATTTTGCTGATGAAAATGTATTAAAAAGGGGGTAGTCAAAGGAATCTCCGTCGGTGAGAAGAGTAATTGAATGGGGAATATGTCCTTATTTTTAGATAAGCACTGAAATCCATTTTTAAGCAGGTTGAAATGATAAAGGAAATCAGTATTTACATTTTACATTCATATTATTTACATCATGGTTATACTTTTTTTTTTTTTCCTTATGATTAAAGATTTGAGTGGAAGAAGCTGATTAGTATTCAGGACAAGTGGTAGAATAATCCAATACATTCCCAGACTGTTTGGTTTACTTTCTGAACAACTTCCTTCTCTGTAGATAGGATTTGGCTTTGATTTAGGCACTTTGTGGTGGGAGAAGAGAGCAGGCTGAAAGAGAGCTAGATCTGGGCCTTGTTACTTTTATATTTCTGGGCCACTTTTCATGTCTTTTCGGAGTGTGGGAATTAATAAAGGACCTTAACCACTTTATAACATCAAAATACATGTCGCTCCCGTTTGGCTTGCTCTCTGAAGTTGCTTTCTCCATCCTTGTGTGTCGTGTCGGAGGAGCTCCACATCCCTGGGTTGCAGGTTTTTCCCAGGGTTGCCCTCATATGGCGCAGGCACCTGCTGCCTGCCCTATGGCGAATATGTATTTAGGTAGTCCAGACTGTGTTGCCACTGACCTTGTGTTTAACCTATGGGTAGAATTCCCAGCTCCTTAGTTGTCCGACTAGAAATCTTCCAGAAAACTCTCTTAGTACTTTTATGTAAAGCACGGGTCAAAATCTCTTCTGTAAAATCTTCAGTGAAAGACGATTGAGAACAATTTCAGCATAGTGCATAAGCAATTATGGCTTTGTAAGTAATTTATCTGAATGAAGCAAGGGAAGAAAAATGTATGGAAATAATTGATGGCTTGAATCAGCAAAGCAAAATGCTAGGAGCTTTTTGACATTTAGCAAGGTCAAAGGCAATGTGTGTCTAGTGACCTGGAGAGGTAATGAATATGCAAATACTGGCAACATGGAAAATTCTAAATGAGGATGAGATCATTTGAATTTTTTCTTATTTAATATTAAAGCTATAGTTGCTGAGAGAACCTCCTGAGATGTATCTTTTTCTTGTTAGAAATTCCAAAAGACAGCACAGCAGCAAGTACCCCAGAACCTGAAGCATAAACATGGATGTTATTGGAAAAAACTGAATTATTCATAGCGGTTTCTTTTTGACAATTGGTCATGTAGAAGATAGTCTTACACCACAGAGTAGTTCACAGCAGTGTCTGAGGGCAAGACCAAAGACAGTCTTCTCAACAAAAAGCTTTTAATTTTTTTTTTAAGAAGTGAGAATGAGAGGAGGAATGGGAGCAGATGCAAATGTTGCATATCTATATTTAAAATATGAAGAATCAGAATAAGGTGTCTTTGAATGCTCTACTTCTCCTGAAGGTGGCATCCAGCATCTGAGTAGTCAAATTGATAAACTCGGGAGAATGGCACTTTTTAATCCATCAGTATTTCTTTCGGGTTTGTTCACAAAAACTTGCTCTCTCTTAGCCATGGTAGCTTTTTGCTGACTCCGGCGTATCAGTGCTTCCAGGTGGTTCAGGTCCGCTCCATGAAGCTGGGCTATCCCCTTGAAACTCGGAGTGGGAGCATCAACATGAAGCAAACAGCATCTCTGCTCCGTTAACAACCTTCAGTGCACATAAACGGTAGGTTGAAATGTGGTGGAGTTCGGGTTTGTTTCCCGCTGATGCAAGGACAAGATTGTCCCCCCCAGAGCATGTGGGTGCACTGATCCTAAATGCCACCAAGCTGGGCAGGAAGCCTCCAGTATAAATGCAACTTTCTGAAAGTCGGGAAGTTCTTGTACACTGAGTGAGACCAGCATCTTTCGGTGATGTTTTCATCCTGCTTCTTCCTGACATGGCTTTTAGGATTGGGTAAATAGTCATTGGATGGTGCCTTTTCTAATAGTTTTATGACTAATGCAGGAGGGTGGAAAGGCTGTGGAAATTCATGGGAAACAGGACCAGAGAAGCTACTGTTAAATAGGCCTTTATGAAGGTTTGGTATCCCTGAAGGTCTGGGACACCCAGGGACATCCCTCTGCCGTCTGAGTCACTCTCAGGGCTTTTTGGGGGTGAGGGTGAGGAGCTTCCAGGGTGAGAGTGATGCTCCCTCCCA
This sequence comes from Rissa tridactyla, assembly GCF_028500815.1. Taxonomy (NCBI): domain Eukaryota; kingdom Metazoa; phylum Chordata; class Aves; order Charadriiformes; family Laridae; genus Rissa; species Rissa tridactyla. The sequence goes on along the minus strand of NC_071469.1, from coordinate 68,452,848 downwards.
CTTCATGGCAGTGGTAAAGTGCTGCAGAGCTGCCAGAGCTCTTGCCGCTCTCGTTTGTAGGGTGCTGGTTTCGTGATTTCTAGGAGGATACACTGACGTTGGAGCTTTATTCATAATCCTGTAGCAGTGAGGGGAGGGGAGGCATTGGGGGGACCGGGCATGGTTGGGTCCTGCCCAACCAGGCAATGCTCTGCTCCTGCCTCGGCAAGGCAAGTGTTAGTCCCTTGACTTGCAAAAGGGCGATTAGTTCCTCCTGACAGTGCTCTTCTTGCAGAAGGACACTGTCAAAAGTAACACAAGGGGAGGAGAAGCTGGTAGCACCCACGTTCGGTAGCATGTCAGCTAGCATGCTGCCAGATACGCGGCATCTCCTGCAAGGAACCAAAAAAAAACGGTTGTTTCTTGGAAAGACTTTCATGGCTTTTTGAGAGCAAATGGGAATTCCTGCATGGATGATGGACTGTCCATGGAGCTTTATTTTCTGCATATGGTATTTTCAAGAGCAAAGAAACCTTCTGGCTTTGTATTGTGTATTAGCCGTGTCCTATTTTAAAGCAACCATGTTGTGGTATGATAAAAGAGTGACCAGCTTCAGAATGAATAACTAGTTAAGAGATAGGAATAAAAGGGCAGATGTACACAGTGAGTTACAACCAAAAACTTTAGAGGGAAATCCATGAGACTCTTTACTAGGGCATGTGGCATTCAGTGAAATCCCTAAAAATAATCCCAGCAGAATGAGAACAAATATTTCGGTTACGAAAAAATCCAAAAATATGAGTTAGGAGGGAAGAAAAATACCACAAATGTCAGCAAACACCTTTATCCTGTCTTTGGCATTTTAAGTTGTTTACCTCCCCTTGCCCCCTCTAATGCTTTCTTACTAATTTAGGATGCTCTTCAGCAGTGTTCTTATTTTGGCTGTAAAAAGTGTAACAGAAGGTTCAGGCACAAACGTGTGCTTTCGCCAAAGCAAATTTGTAACAAAGTCAACAACAAACAAACTCGTGGAAAGGTGAATCGGAATAACGACGTTGGCCATTCAGCGAGTTTTTTTGCCATTGGCCATTTTAACTGAAGAAGATGGTAGGTAAATATATTTCCTGGGGTTTTGTCCTGTATTACTTAGGACATTTATTCCCATAATGAAAGAAATATGCGTTTCGACTAAAACCATGATTGTGAAGTGAAGCATTAAAAGTTTTAGGTTGTTTGGATTGACACGCAACTAATTTTGTCCGTGAATGCTTCTGTGTTACGTCATGTATTTGTTTACACGATTATTTATTTTGCTCTATAAATCACTGTCTTCCTGCCTAACTTTCAAATGTTTTGCTTTGTGACTATAAGTGTCTCATAAAATGGAGTCTCTTAAAGCTATCTACATGTTTAAAGAAAGGTTGACACTTTCTCTGCACTCCCTGATGGCGTCTTTCGTTTTTATTTTTCTATTCAGACGTGTTGTCCACTGCTGTGAAGTTTTGCAAAACGTTTTACCTGTGGAGAAAAAGATGGTGTCAGCAGGCACATTCCTTCCACTCAGCAGCAGGAATGAAATTAGACCTGGATTGTGCTGGTACATAATCAGGTTTTTCTAAAGGAGCTAGTCCAGAGGACGCTGGACTCATTACAGCAGGCACTGAGGTGCTGTGAAAGCTGGGACGGGGATGCTTTTTTGGAGAGCCTCCTTCTTTGGGTGGCCCCCATCAGGCTGTGTGGGCCATGTTGGGGGAGATCCTCTTGCACTCTTCTCCTCCCAGCAAAGAAAACACGTTATGAGTTAAATGACTGAAGGCAATAGGAGTTTTGGCAGTGACATCAACAGAAGAAGGGTTTCAAAGAGCACAGGACACGTAGGTTGTGCATCTTCCGTGTCAACGGCTTGGTAGGGTATGGATTTTACCCTTCTGCTCCCTGCATGTTGCCTTGGTGCCTCCACCAGCTGTCTGGGGAGCATCACTGCTTGGTGCAGAGAGATTTAAGTCATGCCTCTTGTCATCAAGCCGCAGTGCCATGCATTGCTCTGACCTCAATTTCTTGCTGTGGGGACCACCATTATCTGCCACGGAGGGTCTTTGCAGGCTGGTGGCAGTGTTAGTAAGCTCCACAGGTTGCTTTCTTGAGGAAATTTTGTGATAGAAATTTCCTAGTAACAGGATTTCTCATGGTCTCCTTCTTATATTCAGAAGCTTTCCACATAATAAAAGGGAAATTTCACACCTTTCACTTATTATTGGGCTGGTAAATAAAAAATTCTGGAGAGTAAACAAAGAAAAGGCATATCCTACTTCTTTTTTTTTGGAGGAATTGTTATTTATAGGTTGTCCAGACCCTTGAAAATATATTCAGACCATTTGCAATTGATACATATTCCTCACTTTTCCAGGCTCCTTTGTAGTTACTATGCCCATTAATACATATTCTTATCAATAAAGCCATTTTTATTCCTGTTTTAATCGACTGTTTCCCTCAAGGTGTAGTAGCTTTATCATTCGTATTTATTATTGGCATTGTTTCTCCTTTTTACTCTGTTTGTATCAAGTAATAGACTGTCTCTGTCCTCATTTTGCTGTTTGTGGCAGGACTGGCTTGCGCACGGAGGGGCAGGGGCACAAGCGATGCCTGCCCTTCGTTAGAATGAAACCGCAGGGGACTGACCTCTGCAACGAGCGATGATTATTTTGTCTCTTGGAGGTCCCGGTTTGCTCTGGAAAGGCCAACAGATGCAGTTTCTTCTGTAGCTTGTTTTGCAAGGGTAATTACGATGTGTTTAGGCTTAAAATGTAAAACCACGTGAAGCACTTTCATCAGTGAAGCGGCCTCTTATTTATTGAATGATCTCATTAGATGTGTTTTCCCTGTATTGTCTTCGGTACCGTCAACACACAATGCTGTACTTTGAGCGCTACAGAGGGAAAACGTGCATCTCTACGTATCTACCCCATTTAAGTCTTTGGTGATATGAAAAGAGAGACTGTTGGGTTTTATTATCATTTTCAAGCTAAGCTCTGTAACTCTGACCCCAGAAAACCAAACATCTTGCTCTGTTGGAGGGAGTTGAAATTGTAAAGCTGTATTAGCAAAAAAGATGTTCTTCTAAAAGTGGGCTTTCTGAAATTGCCAGTGTCATGGCTGTGGTGAACTGGTGGAAGGTGCCCTAAAACAGCCCTGCATGGCTTCTGAAAGGCATCAGTCTAAAAATATTCATGTTCTTCAGGCTCTGCACGCCCTCTGTCCGTCCCTGCCCTGCAGCTCTTTCTCATTCAGACCTCTGTTTATTTGAGCCCCTTATTCTTCATCCAGCCCGCGGTGGGGATGGAGAGCAGTTTATCCTCTTTTGGCTGCGCGTTACCTAGTTAGGCTTTTGTCCTGTCAACCTTCAGGTTTCTCTAAACGACACGGACCCGTTTCCTGCAAATTTGACTGATATGCTGAGTTGTCCAGATGCCATCGCTATTGCTGTTTTCATCCATACCTCTGAGGTTAGCCCCAGTCGTCTTGAAGTGCGTCTCCAAGCGTGGGCACAGCTATGCCCCGTTCTGCCCGTGGCTGCTGGGCAGAGGAGAGGTGTAGCGTTGCAGCGTGGACCTGTTCCTCCATCGCAGGCTGGTGCACAGCAGCTTGACGCTGATGATTGTCGTTCAGCTGTGATCCGTTGCAAAGCCAAGGCATTATTTTGAAGATCCCCTTCCCACCTGATGGTTCTCTGTACTGTCTTTGTCCAGCTCTTTTTCTTTGTCCAAGTAGCTGGCTTGGATAGAGCCAGACCCCAGGGCTTTGGATGTGGCCAGGAACCTCTGTCAAGAGCTGTGTCAGCGTGGCTGGCTGATGAGTTTTACACCACACTCTGCTCAAGTTTCCCCACCATCCCAGGTCACACTTTTGTGGCTGTCTTATGACAATGTCAAGGCAAACAGCATCAGACGCCTGGCTCAAGCCAAGATGCAGGACATCAGTGATTTCTGCTCAACCCTCTGTCTCTCTTACACTCTCAAAGAAGGAAATTAGATTATTTTGACATGATTTGCTGTTGACAAATCCCTAGTGACAGTTACTCATCTCAGTGTTATCTTCCAAGCGCTCACAAATTATTGGATTGTTTGTTGCAGAATGTTTCTGGGAACTGCAATTAAGGTGTCTGGGCTGTAGCTCTCCGGCTCCTCCTCCCACCCCCCTGTTTTCAAGGAAGGCATTGGGTTTGTTGCTGGATAGCTTTCTTGTACTTCCCTGGTTCCCCACAAGTTTTCTCTGCAGGTTTCAGTGGTTATTTTAGGCTGATGCTTGTTGAGGCCCTTCCAGTGTGAATATATGGAATATATGTGAATCTCTGCATTCTTCTAAGCTCAGTTCTTCCTACAGGTGTGAATTATTTTTGACATCTGAGGAAGGAGGGTCAGCTTTTTTAGCAAATCCTGCTGCACCAAAGGAATGAAAGAGCTTGGCTCTTCTGTACCCCATATTGTTTGTGTTGCGTGGCTTTAAAACTGAATGAAAATATATCATCTTTCTAATTAACTGAGAAGAAATTGTTGGTATTGTATAGTGCCACCAGGAAAATTAGAGTAACACCAAGTCGAGTTCACATGTGCTACATGTGCTATAATGTTCATATCCTTTGTGCAGACCTAGGTTGGCCTTTTGCTCTCCAAATAGAGGTCGGAGCTTCTGAGTTACTCTCTGATGCTGTTTTTCTTCTCAAAAAATATAGTTGACTGCAAGGTCAAGGTCAGTTCACTTGCAAGTCCTCTCTGTCCTGCTCATCACCTCTGCATCAGCCTGATTCGAGGCAGTCCTAGCCTTTTCTCTTTGATCACGTAGAGATGAAAATTCATTCCAGTCTTTCGTGGAGGTGGCAGGCCCCAAATTTGTGACTTCTCAGGCACTGACTGTTAAACAACAAAGTAATCAGGACTTGCCTTTTCACTTCCTGGAGGTGCTAATCATGGAAGTTCCCACCATCTCCTTCCTTGCTTCTCTCTCTCCTGTTTCGTTAGACTCTTTGCAGGGTTGTATTGCCCGAGTGTGAAGTTCAGCCTGTGCGTGTGCCCAGTTAATTGTGCTTTTCACCGTTTTAGTCCTTAATATCTGACTGCTTGAGCTGGAAATTCTCAACCAAAGTGACGTGTTGGAGCTTAAGTCCACACAACAGGTAGCCAACTGATTGCTTTTCCTAATTACTCACGTTACAAGCCTTTTTGAAGAAAGACGCTGATCTTATTCACAAATATCTTGTATGCTCTTGCTGTATTTTGAGTATCAAAGCTCAACATGAAAGAGGCCACACTGGTGTGAGTTTTATTTATTGTATAGTTATTGTTTTCAGCTTCATTAAGAGAGCAAACTCTCTCCTGTCTGTAATAGATTAGAGGACAAAGAAGACAAAAGGACTTTATAATAAGCTCAGACATCCACAGAGGCCTCCTATATTTTGAATGTATCCAATTCGATTTTTTTCCCTGAATTTTGTTGGCGATGCCATTATTCAGTGCATCCACAATTGTACTTACATTTTCTTTGGACCAGAAGATTTAAGTCTCAAAAAACTAAAATGAAATAAATCCTGGCTGGAAAAAAAAAATCCTATTTAATTTAATGTCATCAAAAGCCATTTTCTGCGGCAGTGGTGTATATCTTTAAGATATAAAAGCCATATTTTCAAGTGGTGAACATGGAGATAGCTCCAGTGATTTTGGGGATTTGTTCATATAAGCCAGAAGGGAATTTAGTCCCACAACTCAACCGTTTGCCTTGAAGAAATTAATTTGAATCCTTGATGGACTTCTGACTTGGGCATTAATTAGGCCAGGTGTAATCAAATCTGTGATTCTCTTTAAAGTATTATCTGACTTGCTAAATTTTGAGTTCATGATCTTGGGTGTGGCAGCCTGGTCCTGTTGGACCTACATTTGACCAGACTGCATTTGTTGGTCAAAAAAATGAAGACGTAGAACCAGTAACAAAAGCAGCCTGATCTTCTCTTGGCTGTACTCCTTCTCCGCAGGCCTTGTTGACCCTCTCCTTTGCAGTGATTCTCCTGCATACACCCAGTAATCACTGAACCATATGGAGCTATGAGCCTGCGACCCTTTAATTGTAGTTTTCATCTTAGCAGGTCTTTGAGGCACTCGGTCTAACCCATGAGAGTTTGATCCCGGATCAAAACATTAATGTGCTGCAGTGTGTAGGATGTATGTAGACACGCTGGCTGTGAAAAGGCAAACTAGAATAGGAACGGTGATGTTAAATGAACTACTGAAATAAATGAGAACCATCTTCCCTGGGTTGTGCCATTCGTGCCATGTTGGACACTCGCTCAGAACAAATGTGTACATAACCAGCCATATCTCACTAATCCTCTAATCACACTCCTTCACAAGAGCTCGTACAGCTTTGCTTCTGAAAATTGGTAATTAGCATCTTACTCCTCTTAGATGTATTGTGCAGCGTGATTGCCATGACCCATCTCAAAACTTTGTGCCCCTTGGGATACTGCTTCGTCTAGGAGCAGTCCTTCATAAAGCCTCCTTGAAAAGAAATTTTGATAGTTGCATTTTTTTTTTCTTTTGCGAATGAAGGAAATTAGCAGTTTTTGGCTACTCTTGAGGGACGCCTTGATTTTCTTTTCAAATCAAGAAGGGTTTCTCAGAAAAAAATTATCCACGTCTGATATATAATCAGGGCCCATCAGACAGAAAATTCAACATTGCATACTTGCTGATTGCTTCTAGCTAAAAAATGGTCTCAGTTCCCGTCTACCTCAGATAGCTCTGTGTGCTGGTATGTGTTATCGCACATATGTGTACGGTAATATCATCTGTATCACTTGACGTACCTGAGGCCATACCTATGTGCTCTCCCCTGGCTGCCGTGCCATGCGAGGTGGTCCGGGATGAGCGTGGTTGGCATGCTGAGCATGCGTGGAGAGGGGGAGGTTACGGACTTGGGGTTACAGCTTACTCTTGCTGGAAGAAGTGTGTTTTGTGGGGAGGAGAGCACACTCGCTGCTCTTTGCTGCGTTTGCTGTGAGGGGGTGAGTGATCTTTTAGGGCCAGCGTCCACTTTCTGCATATAACCATATCTCCACCCAGCTCCTGATTCATCTGTGGAAGTATTGTGTACTTCAGGTGTCCAAAGACAGTATTTCCCCGTTAGTTACAGCTGCATTAGGATTGTTCCAAGTCTGATGTCGTTGGCATTATTGGGAGGGAAAAAAATTCTGGCTTGACTGACCTTTCCAAGTCTGGTCTGCAATTTTTAATGACATATTCCTAGCAATAGAGAACTAAAAAGCTCAAGCATGTGCATTATATTAAAATAGACGGTGGGACATCTGCAAAACTTTCAAAGGAAAATATAACTTAAGTGAAGAAGTTAAAGTACTGCAAACTGTAACATTGGTTTGACAAAGACCGATGGTATAAGAAGAGTTCATTGGTTTATATTGATAAATTAAATGAATTTTGAGGCCAGGAAGATGTGAAATATCCATTTGTATTAACTCTGCAAAACTTTATTTTATATATATCTTGGTAGAAACAGCGAGTTCAGGTGCGTCTAACAAGTTACTATAAGGTCTGGCTCAGAGAGGAGTAGCGCCCGATAGTTTTTGAAAGAGAAACGTTATTCTGAAGGGAGGAGTTCCTCAAAAAGCGGTCCTGGGGCCAGTTATGTTTAATGTCTCGGTGATGGCCGTGGCACACAGGATGGGCGTGTTTTGATGGAAGTTGCCCATGCCATGTAGTAAGGTCCCCATGTCCCAGGGCAGTTCCAGTTACTCATCGAAGCTGTCCTGGAATAGCCAGAAGCAATTTATCTGCGCTGTTCTTGCACTTTGTCCAGGCTTTTACTTCTGATTCTCAAAAGTAAAATTAGCCAAAACCCAGCAGCAGACAAATGCTGAACCTACATCCTTCTGCTTTAAGAGAAATCTGCCTGGGAGTTATTGCCCATGTAGAGGAAAATACTGTTATCATGTAGAGAGGACCTGGGTGATTTCAGAAATGCAAAGGTTAAAAGGAAAGCTGCTGTTCTTGGGGACCAAGGCAAATGTATTGCTTATGTGGGTTGTTTGTTAGTGTCTGGAGTAGATGTAGAGAAGGATTTACCTGGCTGCAGTAGTTGGTCTAGGGATCGCTGAGGTATTGCTGGCATGAGAACCTGATCCTGGGATGCACCAGCAGGTGTATGCCCCAGGTAAAGACAAGTATCCCTCTGAGCTTCTCTGTAGGGCAGCATCGAGACCTTCTCTGTGCATTTGAGTGCGTGTTCGTGATGGCTGGACTCAAAATGGAAAGTGCACAAAAGAGGATTTGGTGTTGGAGGAGACAGTGTTAAATTCCCATGCTTCATCTTCCCGAGGAAAGACTAGGAGATGCAATTGCACTCGGAATGTACACCATTGGGCTGACAGAGAGCGAAAATAACTGTTTAAAGCTCTAAAAGCCAAGGTTGGTGCAAGAATACATAGATACAAATTGGTCATAAATACATGCAGCTTTTTAATCGCGACAGCAGTGGGATTTATCAGACGGCTTATAGTCTCGGTGGCTATGAGTGCTGGGCAGTGGCTCTGTCACACAGGCTGTTCTTCCAGTCTTACGTTCTCATGTTCCTGTGTGCAGCACCGATTTTAGAGGAGAAGCTTGTGAAACACTTGTAAGTAAGAAGTTACAGTCGGAAAAGCTGCAAGAAATGAGGGGCTTTCTAGAGAAATGATCAGACATATCAAAGAAGTCATTGTTCCCTGCTTCTGCAGGTGTGCAACAGGTCTGCAAGCTTCAAAGTGCGTGTAAGATGCTGGTCCTTTCCTGGGAACCTGTTGTACTTCTAGTTCCAGTGGTGGAGAATCAAACACTGTGGGCTAACCTAATAGGTCTCCGTTTATTAGTAAGGTTTATTCGTATCATTTAAGTAAGATAAGATGTTTGATAAAAGTCCATTCACATGTTATGATCAAGAAAGGTTACGCTTGCCCGGAGGTTTTGAGAAAAGTATCCTAAGGCACATGTTATGGTTCAGTTAATTAATATCTGCTACACTTTCAAACTCACTGAAATTCTGCAGTAGCTAATCTTTCAAAATGAGATCATGCATATCAGCTGGGTGTAATGGTACGGATTGAAATGAGATGTTTTCCCTTCCTTGTTACAAAGCATGGAAGATAGTTGGTATCTGTGTAACGGACTTGTCATTTGGCTGATGCATCTCCAGTGGAAAAAAGAGGCAAGATCTGTGGAGTAGAATAGTGGGAAAAGCAAAGAAAACACAGGGCATTCAGGAAGATTGTGCCAGTATATTTTTCATAGCAATGAGGTAGAATAAACCCAGTAATACCACTAACTACGCCGAGCTCCAAAATACATCCAACACAAGCCCTAGTGGAGTTCAGAGAGGAAATGAAAATAGAGAAAAACATATTTCTTCAATAACCTTGAAAATTCAATTTTGGAGATAAAACAGAGCTTGATAAAATTGGTTGAGAGGGTAGATGAACTAGAACAGTAGAGGAAACAGCTGGAAGAAAGAGAATAGCAATATATAGATTTACTGAAAACAAAAAGGCGATTATGTGTAAAACATTGGGGGGAAAAAAAAGAAGAAATAACATAAAATTTTATGGAATCCTGTGGGAGGAGGAAAACAATTAAATGTTGGACTCTATTCCCTTCTGCATAAAATTGCTGGACACAGAAGACAAATTTGGCTGCACAAAATCCAGCCTCGGAAACAGAGGCTATGTTCTTTATTTATGCATTTATTTATTTATTTATTTGTGCATTTATTTATTTTTTAAAATTGAATCTGAATACAAATCCTGGCCCAAGTTTCACAAGCAGAGCCTGTTTCGTTTGAAAGGCAGTGACTTATCAGCAGTCTTCCCAATGGGGATTAAATTGTTCACAGCGATAAGCTCTAGGAAAATACAAATGAACTCTGAAAAACAGGTTCTGGTGCTGTTGTGTTACAGCAGATCTACGCACGGTGGTTTCATTTCAGAGCAAGTCTCTGTTTTAATGCTGGCCATTAAAGCGCAGAGTCGTTTGGCCTCGGCCACATTTAAGGCATGGGACACTGTGTGCTTATTTCTTTTTCTACGCTTGTAACTTTTTCTTTCCTTGTGGCCCCTGGCGTTGCTGCCCCAGCTGAGGTTTTGGGGCTGGCTCTGGGCTCAGCCCTCTGCTGGCTCCCACCTTGGTTTTCGGGTGATACTGCTCTCCCTTTGGTAGCATCACAGTAACCATACCCCTTTTAGGGTCCCCACAGAGGGTGTGAAGCACCGTGGTGCGGGATGAGGCTGTTTTGGGGAGACGCGGCGTAGGGTGACTCATACCTCCCTGGCTGTGCCATTGGAATATTTGGGTTCAAATGGCCTTGTTGTTTCTACGTGGCATCTGATTTTTTTCCTGGCTCTTCATAGCTCAGTGTCCCCGAGAGACAGAGGGGAAGGTGGAATCTCCTTTCTCCCCATGTTGCTGTTGCCCGTTTGCTGGCCAGGCTGGAGGCAACTCAGAGAAGGGGACGTCGGAAAGGGGCAGCATCCAGCAAACTCTGTGTAGGCCTTAATTTTGTGCAAGGCTGTTTTTCATCATGAGGAACAACTGAACAAACGAACTCAAAGAGCTCATCCCACCGTCACCAAAACGACAGCAGCAACAAAAAATTCCCAGTGGCAAATCCTTCCCAGTGTTTGCACGTGAGGAGAAATAAGGTGGAAGGATGCAGGAGCCATGGGCAAAGGAGACAAGGGACTCCCTCTCTCAGAGGAGGGAAAGCTGAGCTGTTGTGGGACTGATTGCTGCTAACAACTCAGCCTCCTTCAAGGAGCAGACTAAGGCAGAAGTTTTTAAAAATAAATGTGCAGAAATGTTTGAAGTCCATTTTTCAATCTCAGTCATTGACCTGGGGACTCGGGAGGCAGTGACGTACAGAAATCTTAGCCTACAGGATTCATTCATCTGGGTTTCTCTATTTCTTGCACCTTGTTCTCTCAGGCCTGGTGTGCCCGGGTTTGCGTGCGAGGGGCTGGAGGTGGTCACATCGAGCCCGTTCGGAGAGTTGGGACTGCTTCATGCACCGGCGCTGGCGGCTGTTTGCTGTCCCCTGTCTGGGATGGTCGGCTTTCCCCTGCGGGAGACGTTTCATCCCATCGCTGCCTCCAGTGTCATTTGCTGCCTCCATCGCTGGGGCTCTGCCAACGTTTCTCCCTTTGAAATAGTTAGCTCCCTGTTGAATCCTTCAGGGGAGTAGTGGAAGGAAGCAGTTCTGGGAGGTTTTGTTGTATCCCTGCTTTCTCTAATGCCTGTGCTTTCCAAATCATCTATGCAGGTCAGCAAAAATGACCCAAATCCAGCAACTGGTTGTTTTTTGGGCAGACCTGTTGTATATGCCAGTCAGGACTGGCTTATTTTCCTCTTGGTAGTAATGATCGTTAATGGCTACTGCGGTTCTTAGGTCTAGCCAGTGTATGCAGCGTGATTGCATTTGCTTTGGTTTATTTTTAGGGAGCCTCACATTTCATTAGAGAGGGCAGCAGATACATTTTCTGCAGCGCGTGTTTTGGTTTGGTTTTCAATTGAATTATGGTATGTTCAAAATCACAAGCGGAGCTGTCATAGTCCCCAGCTCATTAGATGATTTAGTATGATGTTTTCAGCAAGCTGTCTTGTCAAACCAAAGACTGGCGGTGGATTAAAGTGTCACAGAAGCTTTAGAAACTGATTTCTGGGTTGGCTTTGCTTGGTTTTGTCTTGGTTTGGCTTTTTTTTTTTTCAATACTGCTCCAGAAAGACTCACTCCAAACCACACGGCGATGGTTAGGACATTTGCATGCAATGGCAAAGACTGGTATTTTTAAGTCTATGCTTTACTTTGTTTAGAGAGAGGGTTTGATCTCACAGAAATCCTCATTAGTTGGGCACCTTTTCTGAATGGTGTGATGAATAAGTATTTATCCAAGCTAAAACAACTGCTTCTAATTCAACGTCTAGATCCAGCAGGTTGGTGAACCTCTGAGGTGTCCATTGCAAGGCAGTGCCAGGGCCAAAATGGTTGTTTTGGCAGGCTCCTTTCAAAACCGAAGAGACCTGTTCAAACCTGAATCGCTGGAGGTGGAAACAAGTGGCTGAAATCTTCCAAAGCCAAATTTTCAGAAATAGATGGCTGGATGTTGCCATACAGAGATTGAAACATCCTCATAGGTTTGGGGGTCAAGGTTGTTTTTATTTGTTTGTTTCCCACGAGTGTTATAATCTTTAAAGTGTTAACAGGCCAGCGTTTTCCTATCATTTTTCATTCTGACACAGAGCAAACGCCAACCTCAAAACACAGCATTTTTACTGGGCAGGGAGCTGTTGTCTTCTGGGCGGGCCCATTAATTAGGTGCTATCTCAGAGTTACAGCAGCCTTGAACGCAGCCTCTCCGAAAGCTGGCTAAGTGGCATCGCAAAGTTTGCTTTGTCCTTAAGAAAATGCAATTACATTAAGAAATTGCTTTGAGGAGTTAAACAGCAGCGAAATCTCGAGGTGATGATTTCCTCCCTTTCAGTAAATGCCACAGTGGTAAAAATTAATTAGCGGGCCCATTTGCGGAGTATGGAGATAATTGAACTATTCCATGTATCCAAGTCTAACCTTGGGGGAGAGGAACAGGGGTAGGACGGGAACAGGGTTCACTCTGGCTTTGTGGAGGGTAGCAGAAGAAGTACAAGCTGGGGGATGGAGTGATGTATAGTCAAATTAAAAGTATAAGACAGTTCCTGAGGAGGGAAGCAAGTAGCTCAGCTTCCTTTGGGTGCATCTCCAGCTTGTATTTTATTTAATAAAGATGTTTTCCAGCTGTAGCTGCGCTTACGGTATGGTGTTGAGTCCACCGCTACACCATCTGTGTCCTCCCGTGGCTAATAAAGCCAAGCTCGCGCTTCAGCCTTCCCGTCAGTGAGGACATTAATAGGATCTTGATTCTTTCTCTAGCAGCTTTTTTTTTTTTTTTCTCATTAAAATTGTATGAACTTAATATCTTTGAGGCAGCTTCCTTTCTGCCCTGCTGCCTGATACCAGCCAGTGAGTCGAGCGCTGGCGGCTGGCCTCCTCCCTCTCGCGCAATCACCGTTGCCTATTTCATGCAGTTATTGATGGCAGCCCATTCTGCAGCAGTAATCTAGTTTACCGGAGCATTTATCCACGTGCTTTGAAAGAAACTCATAGGTTAGTATCGTTTGCAACACTTGCTATAAGAACTGAACAAACCTAAAAGCTGATTTAAAAGAAGTTTGTCCTTCCACGCTGCCTGAAAGGAGGGCATTTCTCCTTCGGCTCGGTGTCTCTGCTCCCTCGCAGGCCTCTTCACGCGCACCGAGCCACATGGAACTCTTCTGTATCTTCCAGATCAAGTGAAAGGGGGGAAGAGAATGGGTTTAATTATAAAAGCTGGTAAGGCCTCTACCAATCTGATATTCGATTCATTTATGATCATAAATAAGCAAACAATAAATGATATTCATTTCGTAGAGCCCTTAGAGGAAAGCTTTGGCAGGGAGGCGAGATGCGGTGTGTAGGGGGAGAACAGCATCCATTCCCCTTTCTGGCCATGGAACTACTTCAGCCTGTCTTGTCCCTGATGCTTACTCTTTTCCCAGCGGGTCAATATTCTGGGCTGTTGGTAGGTCATTGGTGGATTAAAGAGGGACCCTGCCGTTTAGATAGGTTTTTGCACCGATGCATGAGGCTGCAATTAGAACCTTCTGCTGTTGCCACGCTTGCACTCACTGCAGGAGGTACCCCTGGTTGCTCCCATCCGGGATCTCCATCGTGACCCCGTGTGCTGCTGTTTCCCACAGCCTCCGCCCTTGGCAGGACCTGCTTTCTATTGAGGTCACTCCGGGACACGCTGTAAGACCCTGATCTCCGGTTCATGCCCTGCAAATCCCTGTCGCAGACCCAGCGCTGCCCTCTGCCTTCTCAGACCTGTTTATTTTTCAGTCTAGAAAATTCAAGTGGTGCTGTTGGAGTAGGCTGGGCAGCAGTTATCCAGGCATCACTGTGGGGAAGGCTCGAGTGGGCTGGGCAGAGATGGTCCGGGGGGGAAGCGGCTGGCTGGGCTGAGAATAGGCTTGCTCTAATAAATTCCCATTTTGCCCCTGTTCTGCTGGTGTGTCTCTCAGCTCTTCTCTTCTGGCACTAATTTCTCCCCTCCTTTTTTTCTTATATTTTCTTTTAAACTTGCCAAAAGTTGTCTTTGTAACCTGTGAGACAGTTTGCCCTCCAGCGTGGTGCCTGTTCCCCCTCATTTTCCATGGCTGTCCAGAGTCCCAGGCTGAGCCATCTCTGGGGTTTAAATCCCTGACCCTCCGAATTTAAAAGCATTGACCTTGGCTGCTTAAGAAATAGGGCCAGTTCAGTCGGCTTCAGTGCGGCTGCAGTCTCTGATGTTGTTATATGTCCCAGCCTCTAAAGGAGATAAAAGCCTACCCTGGCCCAAAGGTGCAAGCATAATGTACCTTAATGCCATGACTTTCGCACATGAAATGGCCCGAAGTCTCCCAAGGACAGAGTCAGCCTTGGCACAGAAATAAATTAATTTGCTTTCTTATTGGTAATTCTTTGCTACAGATCAACCATTGAAAACCCCATTTGCTTATAAAGTGACCTTCTCCACAAGGGAAATAAAGTACGAAGGTGAAGAAACTGATATCTGTTTCAGGCCAAATAAAGGTTGCTGCAAACACCATCCAGAGCAGCAGTAAAAAAAAAACTTCTGTGTTGTTTCAAGTCCATACACTTGTTTTATGTTCACATTTCTATATTTTCTGCTCTCCCTAGAACATCTATTTGCCTCCCCTGTCCAGGTAAAAAATGCTTTTTATTGCAAAACATTGTACAGAAATCTCCTCCAGGTGTTTCCAGATGTATTCTGCTCCTTGCTCGGTGTGTCTTTACTCTGCCATCTCTCCTTGGCCTGTTTTTTTTCCTGATTTATCCCTGTTGCATTTTGTACCTAAGGCGGTAGCGTCCTTCTCCATCCCTTTCCGGGGAGCCCGGACAGTCCGGGCGATGCGTGGCCGTGGCTGCGTTGCAATGGGGGTCTGTGCTCCCACCCTGTTTGGGGCATGACGGTCACCCCGGGATGGCCGAGCTTGTGTTGGACGTGGCTCGTGGGATGTCCGTAGTTACGGAACGGCCGAGGCTGCTGCTGGCTGCTCTGCCGGGCTGCAGCTCCCTGCCTCGAGCTGGAAAACTGCAAGGAGCTCCGGGAGCGGCTGCAGGAATGAGGCAGAGTGGTTAAAATGCACAGTTAAATGGGTTCGTCAGGGTTCCCGTATGCTGCTGCCCTAGATGTCACTGACTGCTTGTATCAATGACTTGTGTCAATAGCTCAGCCTCGTGATAACAAGACACAGGGAATCCATTGCTTCCTTTGTGGTTTTTAATAGTCTCGCCGTTACAATCGGTGTCTTATGTCTACCTTGGATTTGCCCGTACACATCTCTCACCTGTTCTTTCCTGTTCTGCCTTCCCTTCCTGTGTATTTGAATATCCTTGTAGGACACGGCATTTTCACAGCGTGGATGTGTTTATAGAGTGCCATCCAGTCACTTCTTTATTCCTTCTTTATTTATCGGATCAAACTCTTTGTTTTTCTGCTTCTGGTAAGCCATTCTTGTCAGATCAGTTTCCTGGCTCTTTCTTAGACTCTCCCCTAACAACATTTTAAACACATAGCCAGTAGGAGTGTTTGCAAGCTGGTGTTGCTGGCGTTGCCCACAGAGGTGTGCTCCCCACCCTTCTCCCCCTGTCCGCTTCCCCAGCTGCTTGCTGCTGCGCCAGGAGCTGGTGGTGAGCTGCTTATGCACAGCGATGTCTCCATTGCTTTTTGGAATCTCCATTCTGTAGACATGGCCGGCACTTTGCAGAGACGCTGGAGCAGCTCTATCGCCACCGGTGCGTTAGATCAGCCATGACTTTTCCATCCAAGTTTCAAAACCTCCAAGGATGGGGACTGCACGACCTCTGTGGGTGTCTGTCCCCCTGCCCTCCTGATGAAAAGGTCTTTCCTAATGCCTCTGCCACCCCAGGACAGATCCAGGGTTGGCAGCAGTACAAAGCCTGGGCTCCTTGCACCATGCCACGTTGCTCTCCATTAGGACATAGGTGCCGGTGTAGAACTTTGCAATGCTGCTTTTGTACAAAAACTTGCAATTTGGTTGAACAAGCCCAGCTTGCCAGTTACCCTAGCTCTAGGTATGACTGCGTCGTCTACTTTTTTATGTAATATTCATTTAATCCTCATGTCTGTATGTCCTCTACCAATGCAAGGCTCATGCAGCCTTCCTGATCGCTGATTAAACCATTGAGGCTGTGGTACTAATATCCGTGGAAGTTAATTGAAGTCACGCTGTGTACTGCTTCTTCAGTGACATCCCTCCTCAGGCCATGTGTGTCCATCAGCTCTGTGGTGCAATGTTAGGGTATGCAGCATTATGGCATATATCCAGCAAGGGATCGGAGTTTTCTGTCCAAGAGACGGAAAAACTGCCTTGCCATGGGAGACATGAAAAGCTAATTCTTTTTAATTTATTCAAGAAAATAAAATATGTGGATAGATTGTACCCTATACGTAACTTTTTGAGTCTACAATTTCCAAAAGTAGAGGAAGATCCAGAAATGAAATTTATTTTTTGCATCACTTGAGCAACTGAAATATGGTTGGGGAGTCATGTTCATTGTCAGAAATCTTTAAATTGAGCTGGAATGTCTTCTGCAAAAGCCTGTATCTTCCATCCCAAAGTCCAGTTACAGGTCTGATGTGAAAATACTGGAGTTAAATTCTGGAGGCGTGGGGCCACAGCAGTTACTTGCAATTGTCCCTTCTATTGTTGGACCCCTTGGATTTCACAACATATCCAGATAGTTTAGTTTGTAGACTCAAGGTTCCCCGTATATTTCATGCCTCTAAATATCTTAGCTATGCAACAGCAAAAAAATCCAACAAATTAAGGATCAGTTCTTGGAGTCACCAGGAAGACTAAGAAGTCGCCAGGACCACAGTTGGTGATGCGAGTTCAGCAGGACTCCCGTTGGGCAGTCATGCAGGCGGGTTGGATCTAACGCCATGATTGACGTGTCGCCCTCTGCCTACGCTAAGCCTCCCAAAGTAGTTAATATGCACTCTGTTCTGGTGATTCGGGGTGTAGATGCCTCCGTATCATTCATTTCCTCTTTGTCAATATTAACTGATGTGTTAGTGATTAAGTTCAGCCAAGGCATTATTGCATCGTCATTAATCATGCCTACATCTGTCATAGAAGTCATTAGAAAGAACCCGTCGGAGCTATTTTTATACCCCATTTAATTTTCATGCAGGCATTGCATTTTAATTCTTGTAATGTTTCTTCACAATGATAAAAATTTGCATATCTTCATTCACTGAAGAGGATCTATTAGCCAAAGCACAAATAAAACGCTGTTGCTGCCATGGGGCTTTCTGTAGGAATCGGATTCCGATGACCGTGTATTTATGCCCACATACATGTGCTACATTAAAAGGAATCACTTCGCAGGTAGAATTACTACCCTGGACAATTCTAATTTGTTGGAAATTAAACATAAGTGGTTGATTCTGGCTGCTACATGACATAAATTACTAGCAAATTGCTCTGTAAGATTTCATTATAAAGTACATGCTGTTGTGAATGATTTGCTGCTTTAGTCCTGAACTTTTATTTGTGTGCCAGTGCTTGAAGGACAATGGCAGAACTTAACTTTTGTTTAAAGTCCCACAAATCTAGAACTGATGCTATTTACTTGTCTTATTTGGCCATTCAAATCTTCTTTCATTTACTTTTATCCAAAAGCCAAGCACAAAAGGGACTTTTTGACATATGTTAGGATCTCGCATTAATGCTGCGGAGTATTTTTAGTAAATGCAAAACAACATTAAATTCAAGGAGCTTTTCCTGGGCTGGTGCAAAGCACTGTAGCGCTACTGGCTTTAGCTGAGCAATAACAATGCTTAAGTGTAGCTCCTGTGAGAATAATAGTTCTGAAATGTGATGATAGTTCCAACGGGAAGATTTTATATTCATGGATTGTTAAGGCTGAAAAAAACTTCATCACCATCTGCATAACAGTTCTCTTGGCAAATCTGGTTTTAAAGACTATTCCACTATGCACCATCAAGTCATTCTGTGGCTAGTGAGTTGCACTAAAATTTGAAGGCTTTGGCCGTCATCTTAACTTCAGTGAGCAGCAACCATCCTTCCAGTATCTGAGTGCAGAATGACTCAGGTACCTCTCACAGGCAACTTTATATTTTGGGGATTTAGCCAAGAAACAAGATGTAAACATGCCAACGGTCACTCGCCGAGGAGACCAGCTCCAGTGCAGGTAAGTCTGGTGGCTGAGCTTAAGGAAGAAGTGGAAAGACTGAGGACCGTTCAGGAGTGTGAAAGGGAGACTGATCGGTGGAGCCACACTCTGCCATCCTTAGGGAAAAAGCAGCAGGTGGAGGCTCCACGAGAGGTAGAGGACCCCCTGCCCTCTTGTCGCCAGGCAGAAGGAGGGGAACTGGGAGAGGATGGGGGGGAACGGAAGCAGGTACCTGCTCGGGGCAGCAGGATAGCCCCCTCCAGACCCCCCATGCCCCCCCAGGTGCCCGTACAGAACAGATAAGGGCCTCTGGAGATAGATGATGAGGGAACTAAGGATGCTGATAAAGCCCCATCCAGGGAGTCGTCAAAGCAGCCAGCTCCACGCATTAAGACTGCTTCTGTGACAAGCAGGAGGAGGGCAATAGTCGTAGGGGGGGCCATTCTGAGGGGAACTGAGGGTCCCATATGCAGGCTGGACTCTTCCCACAGGGAGGTCTGCTGCCTCCCTGGGACCCGTGTTAGGGATATAACCAGGAAGCTTCCTGGCCTGATACGGCCCTCAGATTATTACCCTCCTTTGATCTTACAGGGATAGTGAGAAGCTGGAGAGTAGAAGTCTTGAGGGCAACGAAGAAAGGTTTCATGGCCTTGGGATGGCTTGTCAAGGGTTTAGGAGCACAAATTGTGTTCTCTGCCCTTCCAGTTTTGGGGACTGATGCATGGGTAAACAAGAAAATTGGACAGATCAACACCTGGCTCCAAAACTGGTGCCACGAGCAGGGCTTTGGGTTCAGTGATCATAGTTTGATCTGCAGGACACCAGGCCTGCTTGCTAAGAATGGGAAAACCCTATCCCGAAAGGGGAAAAGGGTACTAGGCCAAGAGTTAGCAAGGCTCATGGACAGGGCTTTAAACTAGAATCGAAGGGGGAAGGGGATAAAACCAGGCCCACTAGTAATGAGCCCAGGGATAAAGGGCCAAGGATGGGGGTGAAACCAGTAGCCCAGCTCAAGTGCATCTACACGAATGCATATAGCATGGGCAACAAACGGGATGAGCTGGAAGCCATTGTGCAGCAGGACAGCTATGATGTAGTTGCCATCACGGAAACGTGGTGGGATGACTGCCACGACTGGAATGCTGCGATGAATGGCTATAGGCCCTTCAGAAGGGACAGGCAAGGAAGGAGAGGCAGGGGTGTGGCTCTGTACATGAGGGAAAGTTTTGATTGTATAAAGTTAGAGTCCAGTGATGATAAAGTCGAGTGTTTATGGGTAAGGATGAAGGGGAAGGCAAATAAGGGAGATCTTGTGCTGGGAGTATGCTATAGACCACCCAATCAGGATGAGGAGACAGATGAAGTATTCTATAAGCGGCTGGTTGAAGTCTCGCAATCGCCAGCCCTTGTTCTGGTTGGGGACTTCAACCTGCCGGGTATCTGCTGGAAATACAACACAGCAGAGAGCAGGCAGGCTAGGAGGTTCCTCGAGTGCATGGAAGATAACTTCCTGACACAACTGGTAGGTGAGCCTACCAGGGGAAGTGCCTTGCTAGACCTACTGTTCACAAACAGAGAAGGACTAGTGAGAGATGTGGTGGTTGAAGGTTGTCTTGGGTTTAGTGATCATGAAACGGTGAATTTTTCAGTTCGTACTGATGTAAGGAGGGGGGTTAGCAAAACCTCCACCTTGGACTTCCGGAGGGCGGACTTTGGCTTGTTCAGGACACTGGTTGAGAGAGTCCCTTGGGAGATAGTCCTGAAGGGCAAAGGGGTCCAGGAAGGCTGGATGCTCTTCAAGAAGGAAATCTTAAAGGCCCAGGAGCAGGCTGTCCCCAAGTGTCGCAAGTCTAAAGGGCGTGAAAAATGGCCAGTCTGGATGAATGAGGAACTTCTGATGGGACTTAGGAATAAAAGGAGGGTTTACCACCTTTGGAAAAAGGGACAGGCAACTCAGGAGAAGTACAGAGATCTCATTAGGTTATACAGAGAGAAAATTAGGAAGGCAAAAGCCCAGCTGGAACTCAGCTTGGCCACTAACATAAGGACAACAAAAAAAGTTTTTATAAATACATGAACAAAAAAAGAGCCAGGGAGAATCTCCATCCCTTACTGGATGCGGGGGGGAAAGTTGCAACCAAGGACGAGGACAAGGCTGAGGTACTCAATGCTTTCTTTGCCTCCGTCTTCAATAGTCAGACCAGCTATCCCCAGAGTGTTCAGACTCCTGAGCTGGAAGTTAAGGATGGAGAGCAGAACAACCCACCCATAATTCAGGAGGAAGTAGTCAATGATCTGCTTCTGCACCTAGACGCACATAAGTCTATGGGCCCACATGGGATTCACCCAAGAGTACTCAGGGAGCTGGCGGGAGAGCTCACCAAGCCTCTCTCCATCATTTATCAACAGTCTTGGTCAACAGGGGAGGTACCAGATGACTGGAGGGTGGTTAATGTGACACCCATCTACAAGAAGGGTCGGAAGGAGGATCCGGGGAACTACAGGCCTGTCAGCCTGACCTCGGTACCAGGAAAAATCATAGAGAGGATCATCTTGAGTTAGCTCTCACTGCAAGTGCAGGGCAGCCAAGGGATCAGGGCCAGTCAGCATGGGTTTAGGAAAGGGAGGTCCTGCTTAACCAACCTGATATCTTTCTATGACCATGTGACCCGCCTTCTGGATGCGGCTGTGGACGTTGTCTGTCTGGACTTTGTTAAGGCCTTTGACACCGTCCCCCACAGCCTTCTCCTGGAGAAGCTGGCAAATCATGGCATAGACAAGTGTACTCTTCGCTGGGTTAAAAAACTGGCTGGATGGCTGTGCCCAGAGAGTTGTGACTAATGGGGTGAAATCCTCTTGGCGGCCAGTCACCAGTGGTGTCCCTCAGGGCTCAGTTTTGGGGCCAGTTTTGTTTAATATCTTTATCAATGATCTGGATGAGGGGATTGAGTGCACCCTCAGTAAGTTTGCAGATGACACCAAACTAGGTGGGAGTGTTGATCTGCTTGAGGGTAGGAAGGCTCTACAGAGGGACCTGGACAGGCTGGATCGATGGGCCAAGGCCAACTGTATGAGGTTAAATGAGGCCAAGTGCCGGGTCCTGCATTTTGGTCACAACAACCCCAAGCAACGCTACAGGCTTGGGGAAGAGTAGCTGGAAAGCTGCCCGGCAGAAAAGGACCTGGGCGTGCTGGTGGACGGCCAGCTTAACATCAGGCAGCAGTGTGCCCAGGTGGCCAAGAAGGCCAGCAGCATTCTGGCTCGTATCAGGAACAGCGTGGCCAGCAGGAGCAGGGAAGTGATCGTGCCCCTGTACTCGGCACTGGTGAGGCCTCACCTCGAGTACTGCGTTCAGTTTTGGGCCCCTCTGCACAGGAGGGACATTGAAGTGCTGGAGCGTGCCCAGAGGAGAGCTACCAGGCTGGCGAGGGGTCTGGAGACCAGGTCATATGAGGAGAGGCTGAGGGAGCTGGGCATGTTTAGCTTGGGGAAGAGGAGGCTGAGGGGAGACCTCATTGCCCTCTACAACTACCTGAAAGGAGGTTGGAGAGAGGTGGGTGTTGGCCTCTTCTCCCAGGCGAATAATGACAGGACCAGAGGAAATGGTCTGAAGCTGCGGCAGGGGAGGTTTAGATTAGATATTAGGAAGGATTACTTTACTGAAAGAGTGGTCAGGCACTGGAACAGCCTGCCCAGGGAGACGGTTGAGTCACCATCCCTAGAGCTATTTAAGAAACGTGTAGATTTGGCACTTCAGGGCTTGCTCCAGTGGCAGAGATTGTAGGGGTTTGGGGTTTTTTTGGTGTGTGTATGGTTGGACTCGATGATCTCAAAGGTCCTTTCCAACCATGAAGATTCTATAATTCTATGCAGGAATCGCCTCTGTGCCCAGCAAGATCATGGAGCAGATCCTCCTGGAAACTATGCTGAGGCACATGGAAAATAAGGAGGTGATTGGTGACAGCCAACATGGCTTCACTAAGGGCAAATCGTGCCTGACAGATTTGGTGGTCTTCTACAAGGGGGTTACAGCATTGGTGGATAAGCGAAGAGCAACTGACATCACCTACCTGTACTTGTGCAAGACATTTGACACTGTCCAACATGACATCCTTGTTTCTAAATTGGAGAGACGTGGATTTGGTGGATAGACCACTTGGTGGATAAGGAACTGGCTGGATGATTGCACTCAAAGAGTCACAGTCAATGGCCCAATGTCCAAGTGGTGACCAGTGATGAGTGGTGTTCCTCAGGGGATGGTGCTGTCGAACATCTTTGTTGGGGAGTTGGGGGTGTTCATCCTGGAGAAGAGAAGGCTCCAGGGAGACCTCAGAGCCCCTTCAAATCCCTAAAGGAGCTCCAGGAAAGCTGGGGAGGGACTTTGCATCAGGGAGGGGAGCCATGGGGTGAGGAGGAATGGTTTTACACTGAAAGAGGGGAGATTGAGATGAGACCTGAGGAAGAAACTCTTGCCTGTGAGAGTGGTGAGCCCCTGGCCCAGGTTGCCCAGAGAAGCTGTGGCTGCCCCATCCCTGGAGGTGTTCAAGGCCAGGCTGGACGGGGCTTGGAGCAACCTGGGCTGGTGGCAGGTGTCCCTGCCCAAGGCAGGGGGTGGAACAAGATGATCTTTAAGGTGCCTTCCAACCCAAACCATTCTATGATCCCTCCTTATTTTCTGTAGCCTGAGAATCCTACTGAAGCTTCTAATGTTTCCAAAGAACCTTAACTAAAAATATGAAAGTGTAGAGCAGGAAGACCTTTAACAATCGAAATATGCTTGTGCTTCTCTGACCAAAATAAAGATAATCATATATATTGACAGAGCTTCCTTTTATTGAAGGACCAGATGGTGACCAGAAAAATAATTCACTAAAAAAAATTGTTTCAATGTGAGTATTGGTGATGGTGGTTCCAAGCCTGCCTTTGTCCTAAATGGATTTGCGTCTGTGCTGAACTCGGGATGCAGGCATGGGGCACAGCCAAAGATTTATTGGCTGTACAGTACTGTGCATAACAGCACGGCTCCCCGTCGGCACGTTGCTTCTTTGCACCGTGCATATTTGCGATGTGCGCCATAACGTACCCAGTTCATGCCACTTCTTAGCGCTTGCTTTTCAGAGGGGCGGTTTCTGGGGAGGGGGTCTTGGGCATGGCATCCTCCCCTCTGCTCTGTTCGTGTTGGTCAGTATTGTAGGGCCCGATCCTGCAAAGGATGAAGTGCTTCTTGTGGGACTGGGTGGCCTAAAAAATTCATTTTGTTGCTGAATATTTCAAGGGAAGTGGTATGAGTCACTTCAGGAAAGAGCGCGGGGGTAGATACCTGGCGGAATCGCTGGGGGAGGAGAGCTGAGCTCCCTGCTTCAAAGGAACCGGGCAGAGGAAGGTCTTTTTCAATATTTAGAATTAGGTTTTTAAAAATGTTGTTTGGCACAGCCGATAGGAAATATCAGGTGAATATTAGATGTTGTTTGAGTCTGTGAGTGCTGAAGTGTTTTACAGTTTTCTTTAACCTTTCATGTGGTAGTTTTCTTTAACCGTTGTGAAAATTCTTCCTTGCAATTAACTACTAGGGATTTTTGATTGAAGTATAATACTACTTAACAGTGAAATATTTAAACCTTGTATTTTCCAGATGACTTTTAAGGAGACAAATAATATGTGTGAATTAGGGGTTTGTTCATTCTAGATTTAACATTTTTACATAGACTTCCTGAGTGTTTGTGTAATTATCTCTTAGAAAAGCATATAGGAATTAGTAGAGTTAAGCCAATATGTTTTAATGAACATTACCTGCTATTTCCATTATTTCTTTTATGTCAGTTTTGTTTGTTTTTCAGTTTTTATCTTAACTTACGTAAAAAAAAATCTGGAAGAGAGATACTCAGTTATCTTCAAAAGTCAAAAAACATTTTTAAAATGTCACCCTTTTGCAGTACTTGGTAGGACTTTTCCTGCAAGAATTTTTGAAAATATACCTCTGAAATATCCTGATGAACTGGCGCAATAATGAGAAGCAGAGACCTTTCTGGTCTTTGCAAGGCAGCAGGGCTGCTTTTTTTTTTTTTTTTTTTTTTGTGGTCTGAAGAGAAGGTTCCTCCTAGAAGGGCACATCTCATGGAGCAGGGAGAATAAGCAAATAGAGCTCAGGAAATAGAGAGAGGCAGCGAGTCCGGTACTGGAATAATAATAACAGTTCCCATGTCTATTCAGGTAGTGGTGTTGCCAGTTTCTTTAAAGTCACATTGAACCTTGAGTTTCTCCCCAACCGAGGAGCTTGTATTCACTGATTAAATATCCAGGAGGCCTGTGAAGAGGTTTGAATAGGAGAAACAATATAGTTTTAGCAGCAGGGAATGGGATGATTTTATCAACAGCGGTTTGGGTAGGGCTGGTCTGGAGGAATGAGATGTGACGAGACCACACCGAGATGCGATAGAGAGCGGGTTCTGGTAGGACTCCTTTCAGATGTTGCTTTGAGTTGATCTCTGTGTAGGTCAGCCCTTTGGTAACCGCGGGACGTGCGCTCCAGGGAGAATGAGACACAGATATGGAAATCTTTCCCCCGTATCTCAATTTTAAACAAGCTTCCTGGGGTTGGACGGATCTTCAGTGCAATTTTTTTTTTTTTCCCCCAGCTTCTTCATCTGCTTCTAAAACAAATGTCCTGACTGATGACCATCCGCTGCTGGTGGGGAGCAGCTGGGAGCAGAGGCAGCTCCTGTGGCGTGCAGCCGCGCAGAGCGCGATGGCGACGGGGAGTGGGGGCATTCAGCTTTGGTTTTGCATCCCAGTGTTGTTGTGGGATTGCAGTCTCTTTTATGGCTCCATAAAACACGTTGAGACCAAGTGCACGGCTAGCAAAACTAAACACAACACAGACCTACCTGCAAAGTTGGCATTTGGGTGCGGCATCTCTTCAGCTGAAAAATGCTTTAAAATGAGTGCAGAGTTTTTTGAAGCTGTTTCTCTGCAAAGCGTGGGGGCTGGAAGGGGCCACCAGCGGGTCTCTGCTTCTCCAGAGACCTTCCTCGGTCCTGGGGAGGGGAGAGACACGTTGGGGTGCCCTGACTTGCCTGTTCAGGGCAAGCTGTCTAGGGTTAAGACACTGCTTCCTTCGTAATGTCCTGTCAGATAAAAGGTGTTGCCATGGTATTGTTCAAGATTTATATTTTCCCACATTACAATTTTCATTTCCCAAAATATAAGGAATAGCAGCACAGCCCATAAAAGATCATCAGCAGAGTAGACTCTATTGAAAGATTGTGGATTATACCCGTTTCATGGCTTTTTAAAGGAGCTCATCATTATTCAACAATCACATTCTCGCTCAAGCTCGTCAAATAAAGCAAATAATGATTTGCAGATATGTGGGAAAATTAATGTTGCAGCTTTACTCCGAAGTTATTTCTTGTTTGTTTACTCATTTGAATATTTTTTCACTTGCAAAAGTTTCACGTGCTTTAGCACAAATATTTAATCTCATAAAACTTGGAGCTGCTGTGTGGTGCTTGCTGCTTGTTCGGTATTTTCAGAAAATTTATTGTCCTGTCAAGAAGCCAAACCAGGACAGAGGCCTCAGCCAGGAAAAGTCCAGCAAATGTCTGCAGCCAGTGGCTGCAATTTGAGCCGCAAAATCAGTTATCAAATCCTTGAGAGTGGTGATTAGGCTTGCGCGATGTAAATCCTTCTGCAAAGCACGCACTAACGTGCGCTGTTGCAGCCAATGAAAAAACAAATTAGGAATAAAAAAATTGCACTGAAATCTACCTAACTCAAAATCCATCTGACTTAAAATTTAGACCTTGTTAAGTCTGAAATTTAGATTAGCTGGAAAACTTGAGGTTCCACTGAAATCTAAGTCTGGTGCCTGCTGTCCCCTGCCTGGACGAAGCGTGAGAGTCATTCTCAGTCCTATGGACAAGGCAACACGTGATGCTTTGTGTGCCAGGAATAAAACCAAGTTGTTTCAGGTCTTCTGACTTCTTCATGCAGGTGTTGTCTGTGTCTGGGAGGAGAGATTGCCTTCTCCCTGCGCTGAACGGAGCTAACCAAAATTATCCACCGGCATGTCTCTGTAATAATGCCCCGGAATGATAATGCGTGTTTTTGGCTGGCAGCTCTATTGGGAGGATTCCCTGGTGCTTTGGGGGGTCACGGCTCGCTTATATCTGAAACTCGGCTCTGCCAGATGTCCCCCCGGAGATCCCTCCTCCCGGATGCTGGCTGGAAGTCGGGGCAAGAATGAGAAATTTGAGATGTCCTTTTTCTTGCTGCCTTTACCCTCTCACATCCTCTAGGATGTCAGGCGGGTTTCGCATGACATCGCGGTGTCAGCGCAGCTTCCCCCCTAGGCTGCTGTTTATTTCAGTTTTAGTATATTAAATGGAGTATGAAAAACACCTGAAAAGGCGCCTGCCGGCGATTTGTGCCTCGTGTGACCTTTCGCTGCCGTGAGCTCGGGCCTCCTCCTGCCCCTTTCCAGCTCTTGCTGAACACCATCCCACGTGCCCGCTCTCCTTTATACCCTTGAGAGTCCTGGGGCAGAGAACTGTGAGTTTTTTGCTGTGAAAATCTGTTGTTAGACCCGCTCCACAGAAGTGTTCAAGCATTCAGTAACAAAGAGAACCGCTATTGGTTCTAACCAAAATCAGCGGAAAACTAATTAGAATCTGATAAGCTTCAGCTGATCCTGGCTTTCTAAGAAGACAATAGCAGTTTGATGAAATAGTTCTTGTTGACCCCTACTGATGAAGACCGCTATTTAACATTAATTTTACTTTATTTAACATTAGATTTAAATGTAATTTTAATGGGGGAGGGGGAGAAATAAGGTAGTTGATACGCACACCGTCGTGTTTCTCTGGAAGGAGCTAGGTTGAGGAGCTTCCCCATTTTCATACGTTATTTCCCCCATACAATTCTCCATAACCGGCGCCGTGTAGGAGCCTTGGGCAGACTCACTGCATCACCCTCACATCGCAGCTCGGGCAGAGCGGTGCCCATCCCTGCCCTTGATCACAGCGAGGAAATGCGTGCATGTGCTCCCTGGACTTTTGGGGTGAGAGCTAAACAGTCCTCTCTGCCTCCAAAACTGCTGGAAGAAGGGCACTTGCTCAAAGGCTTGACTTGTCTTGTCAATGAAAGCATCCTCTGCGAGCGACAATAAGTATCTTCTGCAGAAGTTTGGCTTTGTTAGGAGAAAAAGCTTTTTTTCACTTTTTTTAAAAAAGTAAAAGGTAGAGAATAAAAGTAGATTTTTATTTGTCTGACCTTTGGTACATGGGTAGGGCTGATAAATTTACCGCTATAACCTAAAATAAATAGATCCAATTACCTGAGTGGCTGCAATATAATACTCAGCATCCTCCTCCTGGCTTGCAGAGATCCGTGCGTGCTACGGCATGGCACCTCTCTTGTTCTCCTTTTTCCAGAGTAATTACCACTTATAAACTGAATTTGGCAACATAGAGTATTGCTAGGCTGGGAGGAAAATATTTTTGCACTTGTTATTGCTGTCATATTTCATTTATTAGCCTGCTATCGGGTAGTTGTAATGACTGCCGTGGTGGTGTCATGCTGGGTGGGTGACAGATGTGTTATTCCGTAAAATGAGTCCTGCCCCAAAGAGGCTGCAGTGGGAACGCAGCCGAGGGAGAGGAATGCCGATGGATGTGGGTGCCCGGAGAGATGGACCTGACAGAACTGCCGGCACAGCCCGTGCGGGGCTCGGCATTGTCACTGCCAGGTTTGCGGATATCTATTTAGTTTTATAGCTTAGCTATTTAGTTTTCTAGGTGTGCTTGGTTATTTTTAAAATTTAAATGGTGGTGATTTATTTCTTTAAAAATGTACCTATTTTTTGATATCAGTCAGATTTTATTGTAGTGAAAATATACCTGAAATAGTTCCACCCCAGGCAACGATCTTCCCTTTTCCTTTTTTTGTTTCCAAATAAGGATTTAAAAAATATTTTTCAATAGCCTCACAATAAGGAAAGGATCTCTGAAAACTACTTCATGAGGATTTCTGGGAAAGAAAACTGAAATTGAGCTTGGGGCAGATGCTCAGCTGGCATCTGATGGAACCCGCAGCGCCCTGGCTCTCCGTGACAGCCGGGCGCCTGCCCTGGGCACCAAGACGTGTCCTACCTGGGAAACGTTTTCTAAGGACTGATGGGAATACAGTAGTTTGTAGTAGGTGTGGGTGTTCAAAAATCGACTGTTAGGGTATTTTTCAAGTGCCAGTGGTATAGTGTAAAAGCAATGATTGATAAACACTGTAATATGGTGGGTGTTCCCCCCCCCATTTGTTAGTTTAAGTGCTGTGTATCCTAATTAGCTGGACCATGGTAATGGTCCTAGGTTGCCAGGAGCACTGGAGGTTCCTTTCCTACGATGGCTCGGGCCTGATCGCACCAAGGAGAAGCGCCAAGGCTCGGTGGTTGCCCCTTGTCCCAAAAGGTTCAGAAAACGTCAGTGGTGTTGCATCTGGAAAGCAAATTTCCACACAAATAGGGATTCCCCATGGCATGCCACGAGTTGCCTTCTGTGCACAGGGCTGGGTCATGACTGCACAGTTCTGGGTTGGTTTTGCAATTCTATTTTAATTTACAGCTAGATGTAAATTCTATTTTAATTTACGGCAAAGGGTGCTGGGGTTTTGGGGTGGTTGGTGGATTCACAGAGTCATAGAATGGTTTGAGTTGGAAGGGAGATTAAAGACCATCCCGTTCCACCCCCTGCCCTGGGCAGGGACACCTCCCACCAGCCCAGGTGCTCCAAGCCCTGTCCAGCCTGGCCTTGAACACCTCCAGGGATGGGACAGCCACAGCTTCTCGGGGCAACCTGGGCCAGGGGCTCACCACCCTCACAGCCAAGAATTTCTTCCTCAGATCTCGTCTAAATCTCCCCTCTTCCAGTTTAAAACCATTCCCTCTCGTCCCATGGCTCCCCTCCCTGATCCAGAGTCCCTCCCCAGCTTTCCTGGAGCCCCTTTAGGGACTGGAAGGGGCTGGAAGGTCTCCCCAGAGCCTTCTCTTCTCCAGGCTGAACCCCCCCAGCTCTCTCAGCCTGTCCTCACAGCAGAGGGGCTCCAGCCCTCCCAGCATCTCCGGGGCCTCCTCTGGCCCCGCTCCAACAGCTCCGTGTCCTTCTGCTGTTGGTGCCCCAGCGCTGGAGGCAGCACTGCAGGGGGGTCTCACAGAGCGGAGCAGAGGGGCAGAATCCCCCCCCTCGTCCTGCTGCCCATGCTGCTGGGGATGCAGCCCAGGCTGCGGGGGGTTTCTGGGCTGCCAGCACACGTTGCCGGCTCTTGTTGAGCTTCTCATCCACCAACACCCCCAAGTCCTTCTCATCATCTGAGAAGCATGGTGGAGGAGGGCTGGCAGGGTGAATGCTGCAGGCAGAGCTGCCGTCTGCTCCCAGCCACGTTGCTCGGAGCATCCTTTGCCATCAGAGGGGTTTTAGCAGGTAGTTTGTTATAGCAGAGCTGGGTCGAGAGCGGTTTAATGGTCCCAGTTGAGTATTTATACAAATCCCTTGGAAGGGAGCGCTGTTGGAGCGGGTATGCTCTCTAGCCCCTGCCTTCAGTCTGGCTCCTTCTCCACAGTAGCTAGGAAGCTGATTTGGATTTATTTTTTGGTGGTGTTTTGTTTTCTACTGCATTAAATAAAACCAAGTTGGGACCTGGAAAGCTTAAAGTGCCATTTCATTTTGGTTTTCAATTGCATATGAAAATAATCCTCCGAATAGCTGGAGGCACCCGGAAAGAACAGCTGGAGGATGGAGAGACGTGGGAATAACGACTGCGGAGGGGTGGAAATCGTGTAAGGCTTTGCCAGCATCATAATGAGTCCTGCAGTGCAGATGAATAGAGTGATCTCTCCCCAGCATGGTTCAGCATCCAGCGACCTGCGGGAGGCTGTATTCCCAGCACCGCTCCTACCAGCCCCTCGTAGGCGTATGGTGCCCGGCTGGGTCTGCCTCTCTTCTGACTCCATTCAGGCCTTTCACCTCCAGAACGAAAAAATGGCAACGAATTGTCCAAATGGCTGCAGCACTTTCTCTAAAGGAATAGTTCCTGACATTTGCCTTAAACCCGCTGCACGAGAGCTTCACCGGGTCTCTTCCTTTCAGTCAGCTCTAGATACTGCCAGCTGTTTGCACCATTAGTGAAGACCGAGCTGTTTCCAGAGAAATATCCACAGCAGCTCCAAGATCTCCTTCCTGAAATGCACCGCTTGATTAGGCTCCATTAGACTGGACTTCATTAGGAACTTGGTTTTCCTTTGCACCTGATGAATTAATTACGTGCGTGGTTTTTATTACCCATTTACTCAATAGTGCGGTATTCTTCTGCAGCTGCTCTTAGCCAGATTCCGATGTAAATCCCCAGCGGTGCCCCCAGCATTGCCGTCTGCGGTGCTGCCCGTGGCGGTGAGCAGCACCTGTCTTTGGAGGCCGCACCGACATCTGGTGACATCCCAGGTACCATGAACACAGCAGCTCTTTGCCAGTGTCTCCTCTCTTCAAATTCTTCATGAATATACAGGAAGACCCTCCCATCCACACCTGTGCACCCTAACCCATGGGAACTTGGGGGGGTTTTAAGAGCTTTTGGTGTACCTTGTTATGATTAAAAAAAAAAAGATAAAAAAGAAGGAAAAATGAGCTTTACTGTCAAGTCTACTTGACTGATGGCAATGGGGGCTCCAGGAGAGCAGCTGCTCTGAGCAGCTTTGCCGAGGAAGGCTGCAGAGCTGTATATCAAACGCAAGTGCACAGACTTCCTCTATTTTTTTAGGTTCAGAACAAATGGTATTGGAGGAAGGTAAAACCCATTAAAGTATTTGAATAGACATTATATATGTTATATTGACTCCGTTGAGCTCTACAAGCACGTATCAGACAGAAGACATCCATGCATCTCATTCTGCTATATTTACACATATATATTAATAAATCATTTTTTGTTATAAAAGCACACAAATGCCATTGCCAACAACATAATATGTAATACCTACTTTGTAACCTATAAAACACTTGCTGCTGTGGCCTGGGAGACGAAGTGCTGCCTCTGCTGGAAGTTGAAGAAATGCCACACAATTTTCCTGAGAGTAATCTGCAGAGACTGGGAATGATATATCAGAGGCACAGGCGCAGACACAAAATAAAAAAAAAATAATAAAATTGACTGCCTGGCCCAGGCCTTCATTACCAGGCAGGATACAAATCCTAGCAAGTAGCTTTCCCTCACAGGCAAACATGTCCTCAATAGCTTAGAAAAAGGAGAAAGAAAGAAGAAAGGCTGCCATTTTAAGCCAGAATGACTCTGACTTTCCACTGCGCATCCCCCAGGCAATAAAGTAATTTACAATATGTTTCAATCAGATATTGGAAACAGGGGTTGCTTAAATCATCTCGGCTTTGCTGGCATTTTAAATACGTGGTGGCCGCAGCTGCCCGGTGTGGCATCATTCCCCGGCTGGGAGGGTGCGAGTCCCTCCTCCCACATGGCCCGGTCCATCACGGGCTGGCCTGCAGGCGGCAGTGAGGTCCCCTGCCCACCTCAAGCCTCAGCCCCTTGACGAAATGGTGTTACCTGACCTGATTTATCATTTACTGGCCTTGCTTTCTGTGGTGCAAATCCTGCCCCAAGAGTATTTAAAGGTTATTCCTTCTCCGTAGCTGACATAGGTTGTTGCTAAAATGCCATTCCTATTGGGTGAATCAAATAAGAAGCGTCCAGGAATGCAGCAGAAGCAGAGGCATCAGTTTCTCTTATTTACTGCTGTTGCTAGAGTTGGGAGAGAGAACCAGATTAATTTGCCGAGGCTGGAATGCAAATTGGAGAAAGCAAATCAGAAGGTAAAGTCTCTGCTCAAGGCCACGCAGTCAAATTCACTCAACAGTATGTTTTCTCCTTAACAAATCTTAAAATAAAGCCCAAGATATGATCCACACCATGAAGAGCAGCTGCCTGCTTTAAAACAAACAAGCATCCTTGCTGTCATTTCTCTTGATAGCTAGGGAGCCTGCCTTTTCCATTTTATAATCCTTAAGACATGAATGTACTTAGGCTAAAAAATTCATTAAACATTAATATAAAGCCTGTTTTAACTTCAGACTCTTTGCTTCCCAAAGATAATTGTTTAAGAGAATGAACTGTACTCCCTTTGCGGCTTTTCCATGTATTTTTCAAAAACTAATACTAGAATTATGAAAGATAGGAATAAATATAGCAAAGTAAATTAAATCAAATTGCTAAAGCCTTGGGGAAGAGCTAATGCAAATGAACTAAACACGTATAAGTTCCAAACAGCTCCAGAGTAAGTTTCCTTCTGAGCATCATTACTCTCGGAAGATGCCACAGCACCTTCGCTAGCTGTGAAGCCACTGTCTTGTAAGAACAAAAACCAGAAAAATAAACCGTTAGCTTGGGCTAGTATCATGTATTGTAGTTTTTATCGTCTCTTTCCTTTTCCATTAAGGTTATTACCTGCAAAAGCGCAACTCTGAAATGAGCAACCAAAGTTAATTTTCTTTTTCTGTCACTGGGTATCATCTGTTCATGGATAGATGGAAATTCTGTATTTTAAAGACTATTTTGACCTTAAAGGCAGGGGAAACTTTATTTAAAAGCTATTTATAACGCTGAAGTATCTTATAAGTAAATAAACCAAGGAAAAGAGAAAGAGGGGACTGAATACCGACATATGCTAAAAGTCATTAAAGCGGAGCTGCTGTGGAGAGGGGAACAGAGAATTATTGTTCACTGAATATGATGCATCAAAGGGAAGACAAGTTTTGGATGGTCAAACATTAAATGGGCTTATAAGTAATGGAAGAAAATGATAGCAAAATCATCCATTAAAGGCTATTTAACGCATCACAGAGCTTTCGGAAAGGTCCTGTCCCAAAGCTCCCCTGTGCTCTCCCTCTCCCCCAGGCACACAGGACCAGCGGAGCATGGAGGGTCTCCAGTCACGTGCCGTTTGACCATCCTTATGTTGTATTATTTTATAGGTTAATCTGTGTCCGGCTCAAAGCTGGTGAAATTTTTACCTGGATTTAATAGCATGGTGCTGGCTGTGAGGGTAAAGGCAATAGGGCTGAAGAGGTTATGGATATGGAATTGTTACGGCTGAAATGGAAAGAAAATCTGGAGAGCTTACTTCTCAGGGCAGAGAACTGACTGACAACAGTAAAAGTTTGCAAATTTGATTAGTAATTTCTCTGATATCCACGATGTTTCATGATTTAGAAGGCATTTGGAAAGTATGAACAATTACAAGAGGGTGGTTAGAGGAAAATACGAGAATCCGTGAGAGGCAGATCAGGCTTGACTAGCTGAACAGCTCTCCCTTAGAAGAAACCTGAGATGTGGCACATTTTCCTTCCCAACAGTAACTCTCATCTTTAAGCCAGCAATTCCCTGCAAAGCTACTGCTTTGGGAAACTATCAGTGAAGCAGAATAAGGTGGAGAAATTGTACAGTGAGGGCAGATGAAGACACTATTGGGTTGTGTTGAAAGGGCAAACATCAGGCTGGGGAGAGAGACTAGTGGAATTTCTTTTCTTTTTTTTTTTATTCTTCTTTTTTATCTTCTTTTGTATTTTTGTATTCTGCACCTGGGCACAAAGAATAGTCATGCTGTGATGAAATTTTCTGATGACACAAAATCGGGGGATATTATCAATGGAAAGAAAACGGCTTGCGGCATTGAGGATTTAGGATTTCTGGTCTTTTATTTGCAGCTATCTGTGGCTGCACCGCAATCTATGTACCAGTTCAGGATCTGGCTTCAAAATTATACAAAGCCGTGTGATATTTAATCTACACAGAGGAAAGGTCAGGATGGGATCGATGGGGTTTTGAGTTGGTAGTTTCCACATCATCTCTTCATCAGTCATTTTTGGAGGAATCTCAGCTGGGGGCAATTGTCCTCAGAGTTAATATCTACCATGTCATCGTCCTGTACCACTGAGCCCCGTATCCCCTCTCCGATGCTGCTCACCGCTTCTGCCTCTGCTCGCGTTGCCACCAAATCATGGTAGTTCGCTCCAAGTAATTCCGAACTTGGATCATGACACAAGATAAATGGTGATTATTGTAATGAGCTACCAATACGATAGCTGGGTGTCATGAGCAATGTTGTCTCAATATGATAGTCTCCAAAATTTACCTTAATTTCAAGTAATTAGCTGGATTCTTGTCTAAGCAAGAGATGGTGAGCAGCAGTACATGGCCGAGTACGGTTCCTAATTTACAGGAGCTGAGGGAATCTCTTTACAGCTTCCATTATGTAGGGAATTAAATGTCAAGAGTCTGAAGGTTATTGGTATCTGTGATGGAGATACCAATCAATGAAGAACCTCAGGACAAGATGCTCTTGGAGAGATAATGGTAAAAGAGAGCTCCTTCTGAAAGGAGCACAGTGTGGACTCCGGGAAGATCATTCTCTTGCAGAGCTCGTCAAGGATTTTGTATTTTTATGTTTTATGTCTTTATGTAAGACATAATATGGATGCAAAGATTTCATGCATCTTACTGGCACAGGAGGCTTTCAGGATTTCTTCTTTCTCATGGGCTAAAAAAATGAGCTGTGGTTTTTTTTTTTTAAAGAGCCAGTATGTCTTGTCACTCGCCGTTTTGCATCCAATGGCAAACACGTGCACGTTTTTCCTGCGCGTTACCTGACCCAAATAGCTGTGCTGACAAGAGCCGAGTGCCAGCATTATTCTGTCCAGGTTGCCGTTACTCTTCCGCAATGACTAAGTTATCAAAAGGCGAATGGGAGGGTGAAGTTAAGTTTTTGCATGCGCTGCATGTTGGCTATATTTTATTTATTGTGTATTTTGCTGGAATCAAAAGTGTGTCAGACTTTGTAGCTGCAAATCTAAGTTTTTTAAAACGCAGTTTCATTCAAGATCTGGGAAGGTGGCCTGTTCTGTGCTTACTGGAATATCGAAGCTACCACCTGAGCAGGTAGAAAAGATTAATGTATGATTATATATTTGTTGAAGCCTGAAGACGGCTGCCAGGGTGGGGGTGTGCGTGGGGGTGTCTGTGCTGCTTCCTTGATCCATCTCTTGTCCCACAAAGTTAGATCCCCCACTGAACACAGAATCCCTGCCTCCACTCTCTGCCAGGGTCGTTGCTGCCTTCTGCACTTTGTATAAACTGAGTTGAGGCTTTTATCTCGTTTTTCTCCCCCTTCCTCTTCCAGAAAGTCCCGTGAGTCAGAGTCTGGGGTTCCGCCGTGAGGCTCAGGAGGGCTGAGCCTCCTGAGCTACATGGGATCTCTCGCTGCCTCTCCAGTGATAACATCAGCGAAGCATCACAGTGTCTTTTAAGTACTCAGCAAAAAACCATCAATGAGCAGAATGCAATGCTTTGGGCGTGCACGTTTCTGTTACGAGCTGATCAGTATCTGTCGAAGTTGTATACTTACTGGTATTGAGTTCCCCTCTCGTGGATGCAGTGGCGCTCTGGCCTTTCAGCAGTGGCTGGTTAACTCTGTCCCTCACGCTAATTCCCTCACGAATCTCCTTCCCTCCCTTTCTCTCTCCCGCAGACCCCCCAGCCGTGGAGCCCACCTTCCTGGAGATTCGGCAAGGCCAAGGCCGGAGCATCACCATGAGCTGCCGGGTCCTGCGGGCATATCCCACCCGGGTCCTCACCTACGAGTGGCGCCTGGGCAGCAAGCTGCTACGCACCGGCCAGTTCGACGTGCAGGACTCCACCGAGTACACCGTCAGCAGCCTCTCCCGCGACAGCTACGGCATCTATAACTGCAACATCATCAACGAAGCGGGTGCGGGGCGGTGCAGCTTCCTCGTGACAGGTAGGCTTGGCCATGTCTTGGTGCGCCAAGAGGATGGACTCAGCATGCTGCAGGCTTGCGTGCTATTGGGTAACGCTACTCCTAACGAATCGCCAAAGAAATACATCCTTCGAAGTAGAATCATGGCTTAAGGCATCTGATTTGGATTCTGGGGAGGTTGGTAATAAAATAGGAGATTTAGCTTCTTTCGGTGGTTCAAGGATAAAGATTTTTACGCGCAAAATGTAAATATCCCTTCTCTGCAGGCATCTGTCAGTGGACTTTTGAGAGAGGTCTGAGAGAGTCATCAGGCAGCAAGTTTCTTCTAGTTGAAGTTTGCAATAAGGCTTGAATTTCTTTTTCTCTTTTGGTTGCTCAGCAAGCTCAGAGACCGGGGTGGGCAGATCACAGTCTCAAGGAACTTCAAGCTGCCCGGGTACAAAGGGGTGTTGAAATTTGTTCCTTTTCTCAAAAAGCAAAGGGTTTTGTGAAGTTCGTACACAAGATCACAGATCCAGGGAGGACGTGCAAGCCCTGCCATGATCTACCCATGCTGTGTAATTAATGCACTGGATTGAGACAAACTTCACATGCCTTTTGTCTTTCGTATCTTGGTTCTGAATGTTAAACGGGGCGTTTAGACATGCAAGTCTTGATTCTTCCTCTACTGGAAACTAGTTACCATGACTGGAAGACTCAGATGCCTGATCCTGCAACACCCTGTCCCCATAGCAGATGTGCCCAAGATGAAGTCCTCTGGTCGCTGGAGTACGTCAGCTGTAGGCTCCCCATCTCTCTAGGCTGGTTGTCCAGGCACTTTTTAGAATCACTGGAGAGAAAAAAGCATCTCTATTAAGTGAACTGTCTCCTCCCAAGGTCTGCGGTGTGCCAGGAACCCCCCTGTTCCTCTGCACCAGCTGAGAGGGGTGTCCAACCACCCACCCTGCGTGGGCTCTCCCTGGAGGACAGCATGAGCAGCCCCAGCCTCCCTAAGGACATGGGAGCAGTAGCCCCATTTCAGCCCCAAATCCCTCCTATCAGCTGCTTGAAAAGGAATCATGGGAAAAAAAAAACCACAACAAAAAAGAAATTCAGAATATGTAGAGGAGAGCTGTCTTAGAAGGAAAAATCTCCCATTGTAGTTGGGATTTTACTCTTGTTTACCGACTTGGCTCCAGCTACGATCGTATCTAAACGAGATTTTGCTTTTGGGGTTGCTGGCAGCTCCCTGGGCCCTGCCATTGTTTGGGAAAATGGGCATTGTTATCAGCTTCACTGCTGCCAGCAGAGAGGGCATGGATGAGCTGCAGAGCGTTTCTCAGGGACCCTGCTGTGCCCAAGTCCTGGGTACCAGGGTAGACCCTTTATTCTCGTGGGAATAAAGGAAACAGTTTGATTCAGCTCCCCAGTCTTTTTCATTAAAATTTGTTTTTTATAGGAAATTACGTGGGCCTGCTTTCCTGTGGATAGGTTTTTTTTTCCTCTTTTGGACCCGGTGGAACGGCATCTCGTTGGCAGGGATTTCAGGGGACCAGCGGCGCACGGTACAAAGTGGTGGGAAGGTAGCGAGCACCCCGGTGACTGATGGCTCCGCTTCTCACAAAATGTAATCAAGCCTGTGGCTGACTTCATCCTTCAGAGCCCGCGCGGAGTTATTTTCACAGCCACCGACTTCTCCAGATCTTTGGAGTTTAATCCAAAAGGTGGCTCCGAAGGGAACCAGAGAAACAGTCTTTTTCCTCAAATGAGTAAATGCAGTTCAATTTACTGTTCATCACACTTTGGACCCGAGACTGTGGAAACCTATTCGAAGGCAATTATTTTGCCAAGACTGGGGCAATCTGAGTGGCTTTCTGTGATTTATTACCATGCCAAAGAAAGACACATAACTGAAAATTAGTACTAAAATGGTTTTATGATATACTCTGCCTTGCATCTTTCCACGTGCCTTGCTCATTTTTAGTTCATAGCGTTATGCGAATTTTTGCTGTGTGGTTGGGTTAAGGATGCTGAAAAGTAACACTTGGACTTTGGTGCTTTCCTCATTCTGTTAAAGTTAAAACTGATGTGTTTATTAAATACATTCTTTGATACACGGAGTTGAAACTGCTCTCAGGAAAGAGCAGCAGCCGTATTCTGGTCCCAAGTCTTATCAGGACAGATGAAGTTAAAGCACTGGGGGACTGAAAATGTGTAGAAGACAAATGACAAAGTGGTTAAAAAGGAGGTTTACATTTCACCGGGAATGTGAATACAGAAAAGAAATGGGTCACTTCTAAGACACACGCAGGGAGAAAAAAGCCAAATAAATAACCCGGTGGCAGGAACGTGGTTACAGTGGAGAGCTTTTCCTTTGGGTGGAATAATGGGAGTTGTTGTAGCCCATCTTTAGCTGGTTTTATTTCCAGGTTTTCATGTAGTAACAGTGTGCTGCAGTGCTCACGTTGCAGGGGCTGCAGAGAAGCATTGGTATGCTAAGAGAAAGGTTTTCAGTACAGTATTAAAAGCAGCCTGGATGAAAAGATTTATACTGGCCCTAGAGTTTGCAAACCCTGTTTTTACTGCATTTGTATTTCGAGCCAGATTTGAGAAGATGACGGCAAAATAAATCACGTGTGGAAAAGGGGGTTGATTTATATCAGGTGGGCCAATCTGAGGCAGATTTAACCTGCTACTGTCTTAAAAAATAAATAAGAACATACAAGCAAAATTGTATTTGTGGGAAAGCAAAGTTGAGTTCATGCTGTTTCCAGCTTCACTATCTATATATTTTATTCAGCGGTTGATAGCGCACATCGTACCCAAAGAGCACCAAAAAGAACATTTCAGGCAGTGTGTCATTAAAAACCCTGCCAGGGCTGGAAGCAAGTAGAAAAAAGTAAAAATACTATAGTAGATGCGCAAAACATCATGAATGGCGCAGAAGGCTCCATGCAGGCAGCGGAAGGATTTGGGTGCTGGAGAAAGGCCGGGTGAGCGCGGGGGAGGTCCCACTCCCTTGAGAGGATGCTGCTCCTCGAGGGGCAGACCCGGAGGCTTCCCTGGGTCGCATCCTGGCTCCTGCCAGCCCAGGACATCCTGGGGACACCTTTTTCACAGCCACTTGGGTCTCTTCAAGGCAGGGGAGGTTGAACTCGGTATTTTCTAAGTTCCCAGCGTGCAAGAGATTGATCCAGCAAGCCTTTGCATTGCTGTCAGGAGGGCTGGTGCTGCAGCAGGGGTTGCTCAGCAATATTCTGTGAACCTGGGGAGCTGTTTAGGGTTAAGATTACCCATAATGGGGGTACCTGGCAAGTCTCGGCATACCGCTACATCTTCAGTGGCTTATAACTTGGGCGAGCTTTAACTACTTGCGCTGAAATTTGCTGTGCTGGTGGCTGCCTTGGGATGAATCTTTCTCAAAAGCTGCCATCCAAAGAGGTCTTCTGTAAATAAGGGAAAATGATATTTTCTTTCATCCCCATTAAATGCTTCAATTTAATCAATACGGTTAAAAGGGCCAGATACACATCCTTGCATGAGTCCTTGCTTAAGTCACACCATAAAATTTGTCTGTCCGTAGTTTATGGGGCTGGCTCGACAATGCTATATGTAATTTGTGAGATACTATTTAAATTAGTAATCATAACACCGGGTAGTACTAAACAAAGCTACTAATGACATTAGGTTGATGCAGTTACCAACTAATTTCTGATCCACCATTGAGCAGCGATGGGTTTGAATATTGGGTTTGTGTCATTCTGTTTTGTGGAATTTTTTCACCGTAAAATATTGCATTCATTAACGAGCCAATCTTTCATTATTTACTTATTCAGTCTTGCGTCATACTTTCAGTGCTTCTGGCCAAGAGCAACATCAAGCCAATCAACTCGTAATTATGTAGGCTATAATTGCTAGCTACCAGCATGACCACAGCTTTGCCTTTCTTTGGAGCTTCACTGGTGTTACTGAATTAAAGACAGTGCCGAGCAAACCTGGGGGCATGGACGTACCCACCGTGTCCGTGGTCTAGCTGGGGGTGTCCACTCAGCCTGCTGGCGGATCTCCCATCTCCTGCCTTCTGTTCCCCAATGCCTTAGGAAACTGGAATTTCAGGAGCCAGAATCATCCCTTATGTATGATCCCAGCACCCATCCCCGGTAGGAGCTGTGGGATTCCTCATGTAGCCTTGCGTGAACGTCCTCGCTGGAAACCTGTTCAGCAATTTCTGCCTCAGTGTTTCTTCTTCACCCTTGGCTCCCTACGCGGTATCGCTGTGGTCTGTGCAGCATCGAGCTGAAATCGTATCACAGTCAGCATCCAGCCTCTTGTGAAAGCCAGGATGCTTTTCCCACAAGAGCATGATCTTAAAATAAATTGCAGGCACTTGAAATTGCAGGGTATTGGGTTCTTCTCCATGACCCCGTTAGCTGAATTGAACAGTGTTCTGCCGTTTAAAGTTTTATAGCTTTGCTAATCCTTTTTATTAGGGAAGGCCTTTTGCACTGAACTAAGGGCCAGAAGTGTGTATTGTTTGTAGCTTCCCACTTTAATTTTTTTCTTTGAAACTCTATGGGATCCATGGAAAGCAACAAGCAAAAATCCTATTTTAGAAAACTTGTTTGGAAACAGACTCATTGTCCTCTTTTGACCTGCACAGTCCCAAAAAGGCAGGATTTTGCCAGTGAACTATTTTCACTTTATACTGGGGGTTTTGTCAATTGTGAAGGCAACTTCCCAAGCAAGTAACTCCGTGCAATTTTCAGTGGCTGAACTGTCTGTGTGCTGGCTGGAAGACATGGCAATGCCTCTAATATCAGCTCTGTTCCTCACGGTGTGGTTACCCATCGCGGAGTGATAGACCAGCACCGGGACTGCTGGGGGGGCGGGCGGGAGCCATGTGCTCTTCACAAATGCTTCAAATTCAGCAGTCTTCCTCTCCATTTTCCAGGAATGTGTAGCTGTTGTGACACCAGAGTCATTGCAACTGGGTATTCCCTAGCGGTGGCTAAGGGATGCCGGGTGTTACTGAAGCCTTGCTCGCAATAGTTCCTTGGGTTTTTTTTCTAAATCCACTTGTTTCTCCTCGTGGCTCAAGCTGGTAACTGCCGGCAGTTGTTTTGGGCTTTGGGTTGTCTGTGTGAGTTTGGTGTCTTGGTTGACCGGTCGGGTTTTTTGACAATAGCTCTCAATTGAGTACAATGACGTGGACACATTAGCAAAGCTCATTGCCGAATGTGGCAGTGGAAACATAGGGATCAAGAGTAATCTACCGATCTAAAATATTTCAGGAGAATAATCTTCCTAAGCTAATGTAAGATTAACCGGTGAGTTGAAAACAATCATTTGCTTTCGATATCGGTGAGATGTATGCCAGCACAGTCTAAATGAATATTGTCATTACTTTGGTAGGTTTTAAAGCTATAAGAGACCATCCTGTCTTTCCTGTAGCACCAGCTCTTCACGCACTCTCAGTTTAAGGGGGCTGTCTAGGGAACTCGGTAATCATAACTTAGGAGCAAAACCCAGTGCCTGGCAAAAATACCAAAAAGTAAGATTTTTGACCCATTTGAGGTGTATGCCAATTCATTTTATGCTCATTGCTAAACAAAAATACAACCCAGAACTTGAGCAAACACCCGTGGCCTGAGCGTTCCTCCTAACACCGCAGCGTTCAGCGATTAGCGCTGTAATTGCTGTCCTCCCCCCACCCAAAGGACAGCTTCTGCCGAACAAACCTACGAGCCTCAAAAGTGCGCAAGTGGGGAGTAATAATATGATTTTATGCTCTAATTCTTTGTCTGGAGAGCCTTGCAGTAATCACGCATGTTATTTTACCAGCGTATGAACCTGGGTAAAATGGGCCTTGCTAGCCAATAGCCTCCGGCCAGTGGCCAAAGCCTTACCTGCCCCTGTTTGAGGCCAGTGGCTGTGCTCCTGCAGGCGAGCTCCTTGGCTCTTACCTTGGAGACTTTGGAGGAAAATACATTGCTTGTCGATATGAAGAGGTTCAGTTTTGCCAAATGGGCTTCAAAGCTTCCCAAGTGAGGAGAGGGCAGGATTCCTGCTCCGTTCCCTGCATCCTCCACGGTGGATGCACCTGCCCATGCTGAAAATACCCAACCCCTCAAATCATGGACTGCTGCCCGGTCGTGACTTAAAGGCAGGCGCCTTCTCAAAATCTCATCAGGCTCAAGAATCAGATGACAATAATTTCACATACTGAGGGGCCTGTCCCTCGCCCTCTCTCATTAATAGGAACATTTCCAGTTATAGCTTTTAGGCTTAAAGCTGTGTTTTTCTCTCTCCTGCTGATGTCCTTAATGAATATACAGGGACATTGACTGCATCGCTGGCCATCCTGGACCAATTAACACAAGGTGCTGGTGAAAAATGAAATCTGGAAAAATATTTTTCCTCTTTCCGTTCTACACTGTGAAATGTTTCTATATGTTTCTGGGACAAAAAAAATTGTGTGGTTCAATCAGTAGTGTCCTTGTAATTTTAAAAATCAAAGCCGAAGGTAATGACAGTCACAGGCGTGTCACTGGGGCAGGTTAGGGACAGCTGTTGGTATTTTAGGAAGCTTATATGGGAAAGGCAAGTGCTGTAGTGGAAATACAGACATTTTCTTTTCTTCGAATAAATCAAATATTCTCCTTGGTAGATACACTCCTGTTTCTCTTATACACATTTCCCTCAGTGGGAATTAAGGAATTATATTTGCTTTGTTCTTTCAAATATTTATCTTTTGCTTTTAATATGTGACATTTTTCCTCCAAACCGCTTACTGTCGGTATTTTTGGCGGGGTAAAGCCCTGGTTCGACTGAAGTCTAAAGAGAACAGATCCACTTTGGTGAATTCAAAATTTGTCGTGTGGAGTCAGCACCAGAGGGCTTGAGGGTCGGTGGTTTTAAATCTTCCCGGTTTATGCTGTCTGCTTCTCGAATACTGTGGTATCTCCCCGATGCCTCCTTGCATCCATCCTCCGTTGGAGCAAATCTCCGCACGGGCGTGCAGGAGCCCTGCAGCAATGCGCTCGTGCCCGTTAGCCAGCTGCCATTAATTTTTAATCTGAAGATCCTCTCTTCAGTGTTATTATTCCTCTTTGTTTATTTCAGCTGCCTTTTTTTTTTTTTTCCTCTCGAGTTTGTTTTTTGCCATTTTATCATCTTAACGCAGAGCAGGGGTTGTTTTTGCGGTTGGGAGCCCAGGGGGCAGCTGCCAGAGGGCAGCGCAGAGCGGGTGTTCCCCAGCCTCCTCCCACGTTACAAGAAAATTCAATTTAGCCATTTTCTTCCTGAAAGTATTTCTTAGGCACTTTACATCCTTTCCCTCCAGCTTAAGCCAAATTTAGCACTTGAACAATGGGAGAGACAGAGGGATGAAGAGGGGATGGGGGCTGCGGGAGGTTGTCCCCTTGTCTCCTCGCTCCCACCCGTCTCGTCCTCTCCCGTCTCCGCTCTGTTCTCCCACACACCGCCCACGCTGGATTCAGAGCACGGAAAAAAAAGTCACATGAGGTCAAAGAATGTCCACACAAATATACCAACAAGTACACAAAAATATCTTTTAAAATAGCTGTCTTGCGCTGTCAAGACTTGGATGCTCCTGTCCTTCTGTGTTCCCTTGCAGTTCTGTGCTCCATCTGCTCCCTGTCCCCAAATCCCCTATTTTACTTTCTTTGAGTGTTAGGCAAATTATTTATTTTTTTAATTCATTTTCTTGTCATAAAGATTACTTTAAGTGATACAATTTAGTATCACTCAATAACATCCAGATTGTCTTGGAGCATATATGCGTTGTCTGAGGACGTTTCTGAAACCAAAGCGGTGCTTGGACTCTCTGCCTGAATTTGTGCAGGTCATTGGTGACCGGCTGCTGGCTCCGCACCGTGGAGCACTAACCTACTTATAGCCTTTAGATACTTCATCTGCCTCGAGATTAGCCATGACATTTTCCTGAACCGCTGAGATACTTCTGGTAGTTTGGCCCTGGGTCACTCGGCGGCGCATTCCCGTCTGACAGCAGGCACTCGCATACTTCGCTTTAATGGCCAATTTTCTGATGGTTATCCTTTTGAAATCTGCTGGAGTGCAAGGCTGAGACCGAGGTCCGGTTCCCCTTCCTCTTTATCTTCTTCTCTTGGGTAGTGTTACTGAGAGCCTTGGATTGAATTTTCATCTCCTTGCTGCTGATTTACAGCCTGAACAAAGATGCTATCGCAGTGATGTCTGTTTTTGAAAATTGCTTTAAAACCATGCAAAAATGGAGAACAGTGCCTTTTTTTTTCTTTTTTTTTTTCCTTTTCCTTTTTTTTTTTTTTAAAACAATTCAATGCAAGACCAGCTGTCTGTCTTTTGCTGTTGTCAGCAAGTGCAGAGCCTGTGGTCGTCAGTGGGATGCGCTGGTGCTCGGCAGCACGGAGAAGTGAAGGCATGCAGTGATGCTGTCTGGTTCAGCCCAGCTCTTCCTCCCGAGCGGGACTCCCTGGAAGGAACTGGTGTGATGCTGGTTTGGAGATGCCCCCGTGCTCTTTTGGGCCTCTCGTGAGGTGGCTGAGCTGTAGGGATCCTCTGTAGGGATTGTGTTGCTGCCCGCATCTTTTGTTCAGCTGAGGATCGCACCGTAACGATCGCGTCTGATTGTCAGCCTGGATTTGGATGTATCTGCTCCCCAGAAAGTAAATGCACTTTTAGTAATATCGTAGTAACAGAGGGACAAGTTCCTCCATGTGCCTT
The DNA here is from genome assembly GCF_028500815.1 of Rissa tridactyla. NCBI lineage: Eukaryota > Metazoa > Chordata > Aves > Charadriiformes > Laridae > Rissa > Rissa tridactyla. The sequence goes on along the minus strand of NC_071469.1, from coordinate 68,407,940 downwards.
ACTGGAGAGGAGATTCCTGCCTGCAAGCCGGTGGTCTACCTGAGCTGCCTTCGGTGTGGCCAGGACAGCTCACGGCAAGATGATGGAGGCACAGTCTCTCCACCCAACCAAACCCCGAGCGTTTGTACCGCTCCCTGTTCAATGCGATTCCTTCTTAAACGCTGCAATTACGCTGCCGTTGCCCATGCGTGCTGTGTTCTTGAGAAAGTCAAGTTCCAGCACACTGCAGAAATTTGGGGTCTGTCACTGCGGCGTTATCAGCTCCCCATCATTGTGTGATGGGGGAACTGATGTCTAGGTTAGAGGAAAAGGTTCAGGGTCAGATGCTGAGTTATTCAGCATCCCTGGACTGGCATTTCCTTTTTTTGGGGTGTAGCAGCTAGATTTTCAGGCATGAAAATGGCCCAGATTTTCTTCCCTTTTTCCTCACAGTGACACAGTTGTGTTTTGAAAAATGCTAAAAGCCAATGCTGCTTTGTTTTGATGTTTTAATACGTGACAGTGAGGGGAGCTTTACTGACAGCTCACCTGTATTTAGCAGTGCCACTTTCTCCAGAAAACAGAATTAAAAATCAAATCTGATTTAAAAAAAAAAAAAAATTAAAAAATGAAAACCTTCTGTGCTGTTCTTCTGGAGAAAATGCTGTGTTAGTATAGCTAGAGAATCTTTCTTCTTCTTTGAAGAGTAAAAGTAAATGAGTGTGTTGCCAAGAACCTAACTCATAGCTGATCTCTCAAATACATTAATTAGGTCAATAACTTCAGGTAGTCTCAAAATGCGAAATAAAAAGGAAGGATTTGGGGCAGAGCACGGCCCCTTCTCCTCAGCACAGATCAAGGCAAAGGCCTTTTCTGCGTCCCACGGGCTGCCTTTGCGAAGGAGCTGGCAGCACAGCCCTGCAGTTTGGGTGCAGCGTGGTTAAATGATCCAGGTTGTCCAGAAGGTGAGGGGGTTTTGCAGGTGAACTGCAGGAACATGTTTTTTCATTTGTTTTCCAGAGTTTGCACAAATTTCCAGAGTGCCTGGAGTTAAAAAGAACTGCCACGTTTGGTCACGATGTAATTCATGCCTTCACCAAAACCTGCTGTTATTTATTCTGTTTTATTATTAGCAGTGGGGTAGTATCTGCTTTGTGCGTTTCACACTTGTACAAGAAGGAATATTCACTGTCCTGAAAAACTTAAAATATTAACAAAAGAGAATATTTTTTTTTTGTTTAAATAAACCAAGCAAATCCTTATATGGCACATAACGTAAACGGCTTTTTAACACAGAATGAGAAAGAAACGGGAACCTTCATAGATGAAGTCAGAGAGGTTAAACCCAGTAAAATGGAGTACGTTTTTTGACAAATTGCCAAGTTCAAAGAAAATCTAATCAAACATCAAAACAGCTTCTTTAGTGCAGTAAAACATAGGGGTTTTTCCTCAACTGCAGAACTCATGTTTGTGCTGATCTAAATAATTTATACGAATCCAGAAATTAGGTCCAATTAAATCTTTTGAAACAAGGTTATTTTTTCCCTCAAATCAATTTTGTGGCTCGTCAGAATCTACGTGTGCTCTGGGAGAGCCCTCTGGATGCAGGACTGGTGCATTCTGGGGCAGAGGACTGGACGAGTGGCATAGTTATTTGTTAAATCAGCCTGAAAATACAGAAAAAGATTGAGGTTTAAAAATAGCTAAATAAAATGATGAGGGAGATCCAGGGCGATCAACAGGTTCATGTCCTCGTTTTAGGAAGGACGTGGCCGTGGAACGCATCCGCCATGGGAAGCGGAACGGCGATAGAGGGAGGTTGAGCACGCTCTAACATCTCTGTTGCTTTAGAAGTTCAAAGACCATATACAAAAGAGAACAGAAAATCAGCAGGAGAGGATGACACCTTCTCCAGCCTCATCCTACCCCTGTAATCATTTAGGAGAACCACAAAGAAGATGCCAAATCTTGCTGTCCCCAAAGCCCTGCACAATGCTGGGGGCATTTGCTTCTTCTCCCTCCCAATTTTTCCACTGCCTTTCAAATTGGAGGTCATGCTGTACAGATTTCTCGAGGCAGCTCCCAGTGCTTCGCAGCTGAGGGGTATTTTAGATTTACCAAAACTTGCTCAAACTGTTAACGGTTTCATTGAAGCAAGATGGGAGGGACGTCCCCGTTCCGTCTCATGGCAGGGTCCGAGCAGCCTTGAAGTCTGTTGGCTTTTGGTCCCAGCCCAATTCCTTACAAAATCATCCCAAAAAGGAAACAAGATTGTTTAAAAGATCTGAACTAAACTTTTTAATATATATATAGCAAAAATTATATAAAGTTATTATGTGTACGCTGAAGATTTTTTGCTTTTTTTACCCCAGTATAACAAAATCATGTAAAATGATTCTAAACCTGTGACAGATTATAATCAATCAATGTAAGAGATTATCGCGGTAGAAGAGAACTTTTGGGGCACTAAGCAAGTAGTGATAAAACACCTTCAGACCTTGGTACGTCCCAGTGTAGACACATCATAAGCCATAATTCATGGACTATTGATAAGACTATTTTCTGACCAAAGAAAAGGTTTACGTCCTTTCCTAAACTGTCTTCAGCATGTTTTTTACAGTTAGAAATTGAGAATTAGTTAAAAAAATGCACTTATGTATGTGTCAGGGTTGGCTAGAGGAGCAGTGCTGGTTTTCAAGGCACCAACTGCCAAAACTGACTGTACCATTTCAGAGTCTGGGCAACTCAAACACAATTTTACATGCGTGAAATGGGAACAGTACAGAGTGACACGGAAACGTGGCAAGAAAGAGAGAGAATGGGGGGAAAAAAAAAATGTGAGAAAGGAATTAAGTTGGAGATTCATGACCTAAAATCCCATTTGAAACCATGTTTCACCTTTGGATAATGCACTTTACTTTTCTTGAATAATGTGGCCAAACTCATGAGCATTGCTACAGCCCTGATGTTGCAGTGGAATAACAGTCACTTTAAATTAATTAAACTCCTCCGAGACCTTTTGTCCACACTGTGTCATTGACTTCTTTGCTGTAGCAAGACTCAAGACCCCTTTGACAGTCGTGTGTTTTATTGAATCCTGAGCTCTGATCTCAGGGATACGCTCCTGCCTGTCATCCGGAGCACAAACCAGCCCTACCCCTTCTCCCGTTGCTTGTGTTTGACGAGAAAAATAATCTGTGTAAATTAGCCAACGCGCTTTAGCATTAGCAAGAACAGCCAAATACTTGAAGACATTTTTCAGCGACGTGACTCTGTCTCGTAGGCCGTGTCGTGAGTAGTTACTGGATGGGGCTGCCTCGCTGGCAGATGTCCTTTGAGCGTAGCTAAACCTCTGAAGAGTCAGGAGCACAGATGGAAGCCAGCAATTCAGATTTAAATTATCTGCGCATACAGAAAGTTTAAGTAGCATATTTTTTTCCTCCCCACCCCCCCCCCCCCCCCGCCTGGTTCTTAAATTGCGTAGCCATTTTGAGAAATCATCATTTCGTGATGGATTACAGCAGATTATCCTTAATTTTAAGCCTAGACTGCCTTTTTTTGGAGCCTCGTTCCCTGAGCACAGGACTTCTGATGCCCGGCCCAGGCTTTCAGGCTTTCACACCTCCTCTGCATCATCTCACTGCACCTCGGTGGGGACATGTCCTTACACGTGCCCCAAACTGGATTGTTTCTTCACAATCCTCCCATTTTGGAGGGAATTGAGAGATTACACATTCAAGCCATTTACATTATTTGCCTTTTCATCTTTTTTTATGCCGCTGTGTGCAGACATGTTCATAACTGCTGTTCTACGCAGGGGTTTTGCCTGCATGCAAATGGCTGATAATTGTCCGGGACTGCTCACACTGAAGACGTGGGTGCCTGGATAAAGCAGGAGTGCGCAGGGCAGCAGCAGGTAAGGGCAGAGGCAGCATCAGAAGCCGGCAAAGCCCTTGATTTCTGTAGGCGAGTTTCTGAGCACAGCCGGGATAGTTGATCCCCATCTGACCTGTTTCTTCAGGGTTTTTTTTACTGGTTGTTGTGTTAAAATGGGCATCTGTGCTGGTGTGGGGTCTGTGGAGTTTGCCGCGTTCACAAGAGATGTTCCCAGTTGCTCCTGGGATGCTTTGCAAGTCTGGTGGCATTGGGAATATCAGCGTCTTGATTGACGGTGGTGAAAAACTATCTTGGGGAAGTTGAGGGAAGAAATAACTAGGTGTTTAACATCACTGATAGCTCAGTATGTTGTTTTCCGTTTTCTCAGCACAAATATATACCATGGTCTGGGTCCTTCCGGCCTGGTGGAAAAAGCTCTCGGTTTTTTTGAGGAACTGTGAGTTTGAGGTAGAGCCTCAAGGGCCTGAGTGGAGCTGAGGCTCCTCTAGCACCCACAGCCTGTTAGGTTTAAATATGGAGAGAGCTGGTAGAGCGAGTGATTTGAATTACTGTTAGAATTAATTTATTTCTTTATGAAAACAACCATACAAACTACCTGTAAATCCTTGCTGTCTGTAGCAGTGTTTCTCTAAGGAAGATTTGATTACAAGCTGACTATAAGTTATTAGCTATAAGTTATTAGCTTTCCAGTAAGTCTAAATGAATGTTACAGGCTATAAACCGACTATATAAATTACAGTCTCTCATGTAAAGCTTAATGATGGTTGCAGTAACATTAATATCTTTCCCAAGGACAGGAGAAAATTTCTTACTCTGTCACTGATTACAATAGTCTCATATCCCAATTTCATGTCTCGAGTCAAACTGGCAGTGTGTTATTTTTATTTTTTTTTGCCCCCCCCCCTAGTTTCTTTGGTCTGAAACTCAAAGTGCTTCCCTGTGCATCTTGTTCCCTTGCGAGCATCATCTCGTGGTAGAACCGCTTCCCGTGGAAATTGCATCATGGAGGCTGGAGTTGGGCATGGACCGTCTCTTCCTCCGGGAAAAGCAGCACACGTCCTCTTCAGGTGTGGTTTGGTTTGGCTTTTGTCTCTTGCAGACTGTTTGCCCTTCATGAGCAGGACACATCTGTCCCCACATCTGTGTCTTCCCCCGGTTTGGGAGCAGCAGCCCTTCGTAGTCCCAGCTGCAGCGGGAGCTCTGATGCATTCTCAAACCTTAGGAATGAGAAGTTAGACTCTATCTTAGCTAAATGTTAACTAGTCAATGCTTACCTTAGTTCAGAAACACATGCACAATGTGTCAGAATAAATAATTTATCTCCCCACTTGTTTAAATATTTGTCAAGTTTGCCAATCTAGGGCCAGTCGTGGATGGCTGGGAACTCTAGGAAGTCAAAAGACCATATGTCACCTATATTCTAACCTGCGTGGTCTTAAAATTTCTACTTAAGTATCACCACCATTTAAAAAATTATTTTTCACTCATCTGCTAGGCACAGTAGGTATTTGGTTTTAATTAAAGACCTTGGAGGCCGTGGAGATTACAACAGTGCTACTGAGCCCGGAGCGTCTCTTAAAAACGTACAACAGGAAAGACCATTTCCGAAGCAGGCAGAGTATTGATGGTGTTTTGTTTGCCGCTGAACTCGCTCCTGCTGGTGGGGAATTTGAACAAAGAGGAGCTTTGCCAGCCCCCTCGGAAGCAGATTGCCGCCCTACCCCAGACGCCTGAGCAGGACGGTTTAAACTGCGGGCGGGCGGTGAAATATGAAAGGCAGTTCTTACTGTGTTAACAGGGGTTTTTTCACCAATCTCCTGGTCCAAAGCCCAGTAAAGGCAGTGGACTCTGAGCCAGAGGCTGCCTTCTTGAGAGTAAATTCCCAAACTTGGCAGAGTTTTAAAATTTGGGATATTTACTTCTCACAGGTCATCAGTGGAGCAGGCAGTGCCAAATGTGACATTTTAGCAAAGGTGACAAGGTGTTATTACTGGATTTAACCATGCTTTTCCTGTCATCTAGTAAGAAGAGAAAAATGAAGTTAATTAATTCCATCCTGAGGCTGAAGTGTCTAATTTGAGGAGTGGAAGGAGGGGTTACCTGAGGTTTTCCCTGTACTTCAGACTTACTCGTTTTTAATGCAAGTCTGCCCTAGGGGAAGAAGGAAAATAAAGTTAGTTCACCCAAAAAAAGGAAAGGATTGTGAATGCAGCAGTGGATTGCACCACTTGAGAAACTACTACTTGCACATACTTGGGTTTCGTTGTGTTTCTGCGTGCTGCTGCTTGAAAGCCGTGAAAGGACCTGCTGAGCCTGGCCTGCTTCTCCCTTTGCCGTGCCATACGAGGGAAATCACAGCACTGAGCCAGGTCTTGGGCATGTATTGCCAGCAGTGACTGGTCCCTCCTGCTCGGCATGAGCCCAGAGCAGAGGCACTGCCGTCTCCTGCTTCCCCGTCTGCTGGCAAGCGGTGCCGTAGGTGGCTTCCCATTCCCAGGCGGACGGGAAACCACTGTTTCTCAGGCACTGGTGGATGTGGCCTCCAGGAACATGTCTAAACGTCTGATGTCCTTTTGGCCTCCGTGGTTTGCAGAGTTTCGGGCTACTGGAGTGTGGTCCCAGGTGAAGCGGGTGAGCTGCAGCCAGACGTCCTCAAGCACAGCATCGCTGCTGCCTCTCTGCTCCTCCACTGTGTCCCAGGCTGCTTCAGAGTAGCCTCTGGAGGCTGAAAGTTAAGAGTAAACTCATGCCTTCTTGTTGAAGGAAACTCTGTGCAACTAGAATAATGAAGATGAATGGTGCAGCTTTTGAAGTAGAGAGCTGTCGGTAGCTGAGCTCTTGGGGATAGGTCTGTGTCTGGGGGCCAAACCGGTGACATCCAGGAGTTGGAGAACACGGAGCTGCCTCCCTGGATGATGCAAGTGCTTGAGCGTGTGATGCTCTGGGCTGGTGATGGTTATTTTTTGTTAAAAAAAGAAGGGCAAAAGACATCCTTTCCATGGGCTGGCTGCTCTGTTGCTGGCAGCCCTGACGGTGTGTTTTCGGGGAGCCTGGTACATGAAGAACATGCTCTAGTTAATATTGGAGCTGAACCAGGCCCTCCCCATGAAGAAACCTGCCCGCTGTGGTTGCTGCAAATAATTTCCTCAGTGTTGGAATCCCACAGGGCCTGAAGAAACTGCACTAAAGAGTATTTAGCAGGGAGCCCTCAAGCATCACCACCGCAGAGCTGACCCGAGGAGTGCCCAGGGAGGAGTAAAAAATCCGCATTTCAATATTGCTGGTGGGAAGCAGGGGCAGTTCAGTTGCTGGCTGGCATTTTGTTCAGTTTCTTCCTCCAAAATGATTGTTTGCTTGTGCGCTGTGAGGGTATTGCGTGTTGGTTCTGGAGTGGATCGGAGCAGCCACGAGCTGTTGTATTTAGCAGGAATGGGGGAGCCCATGGGAGGGAGGGGACGGGGGTAAGGCGGCTGCATGACTCTGAGTGCTGAGAAGGGAGAGCTTACAGCTGCCTGGGAAGTGCTGAGAAGCTTAGGGAGCATCAGGGGGGCCTGGCCGAGGAGCAGGGCTTGAGCTGGGCCCCACGGATGGAGCTGCGGGTGGGCGTGGAAGACCTGTGGTACCCATCGGTGGGGGGGATGCTCGGGAATGGATGCAGCGGGTGGGGGAAGCAGTGTGGCCAAGGGATGGAGCCGGTCCAGTGGCTGCTGCCTGTTCCTTGCATTGCTCCCAAAGGACTGCGCAGAGCCGCATCGTCTCCCGGCTGCAAATATTTCTTCTGTGACTCAGTGTTGTGCTCTAATCCCGAGATACGTGTTTTGCCAGGCACTGTCAGAGCTCCCCACCTCACCCCCGTGCCAGAGGCCGCAGTTTTCTTTATGTGCGTGTGGTGACATGTTATTATTTACAATTTCATGACAGCATCCTGCTCTCTGTATGACACCGCTTTCGTTTCCCTACCCATCCTTCATTTATCGGGTCTTTAGCACATACTGGCAAGTGACGCTGCTTCCCCCTTCCACGCCTGCGGTTCCCGGGGGATTTCTGCAGAGTTCACTTTGGCGACAGGTAAATCACCGCCTCCACCGCAAGCAGAGGCTTCGCTTTGTTTCCTGTCGAGCTGTATTTCACCTTGCTTTAGTAACCGCTTTCTAGTCAGGCGCAGGCATGTGTCTGCAAACACGCACGCGTGTATGTAGGGGATGTGTAAGGGGTTGCATATGTGTCTATAAAAATTATTACGTGAAATTACGGCAAATTATGTATGTATGGGCACGTGAGCTTGCAGAAAGCTCGCCAATAGAAAGGGGGCTGTGTGTGTGAACCATCCAGCTTCAGGGGCTGTTCTAAACTGGATTTATTCATCCTTCAAAATGTCATCGCATAGGTCGCGTCTTATCATGACCCGTTTGAAAGGAAATCCAAATACATCGTACCATGTTATAAACCTGATTTCAAATTCTATTGAAGCTTTTTGTCAGCAAACACAGACACGTTAGGCCCAAATAAATTGAAATGAAGCTCCGCCACACGTTGTGTTTAGCTCTTGGTGAGACCCTGTCCCGATGTGAAAAGGAGCAATGTTTTTTACTGCAAATCCCGGGTTGGAAGGAGGAGGAATTGCAGAGAAGAGCAGCATGAGCTCTTCCGCGGCTTAGCCAGCAGATGTCACGTTTGGTTATCGCTGGCGAGGCGTTTGATCACAGCGCTGCCGTCCTGGCGAGGCTGGGGATCGGGGTCGGTGCGGGGAACCGGAGGGAAGGGGGAAGGAATCATTACAGGGCACGTGGAGAAGGCATTTCACCAATGAAATGTGTAGCATGCTCCATGGCGTAAACTGATATTAGTTTAAGTGTTAAGCGGGATGTTGGTTTCCTGGTTCAAAGCAGACCTTTCTGTACCTGGAATGGGAACCTCTTAAATCATTTGAGATGGGCAGAGTACGTATACACTTACATTTGGGCTCCAATTAGGCATCTCAAAGTTCAGTTTGATTCCCAAATCATTCCTTCCCCACAAGTTGCAATATATTAGCAAATCTTTATATCCCTTCAGGAAGAGACTTTACTGGAAAGTGCGGTAAAGTGTCATCCCCAAGTTCACGGCGTTGGGAGCAGCGGGTCCGTGGTCATCTGTTCCCGCAGTAAGGAATTCCCCAGCAGAGCAGCCTCATCCACCTACTTTGTGGGGATTATTTATTATTAACACTTGCACTTGATTAGCTTTAATACCTCTCTGCACTTAAATGCCTCTTCAGCTGCTCAGCCGAGCTGTTCTGTTGTGGCTCAGACTGTCCTTTCCTGGAAACCAAAGCCCAAAGACCTTCCCTGGGTAGGGCAGGAGCTCCAGCTTATGGTCTGGTGCTCTGGGCTCTGGTTCGGGCTTTGCTTTGCAGCCTGCTCTGCCTGGTTCCTCTCTGCCCCGCCGGCAGCAGTGTTAATTTTCTATTACAAGGATAAATGATTATTTCAGAATTTACCTGGGTCTCACAGGTGGGGCTACAGGTACAGGCTGTAGAACCGTGACTCAGGCTCTGTACTTGACCCCAGACAATACCAGTCCCTGGAAGTCACTCTGCAGGAGGACTAAGGGAGGGCCATGTTTGCGCTATTTACTGTAAATCCTCAAGTTTTGGCCAGGCAATATCTTAGTGATGCTGTGCAGATGAAACCCGCAACGTAACAGCGCCAACGGAACGATTTGAGGCTCTACAGAAAGTTCCAAATAAAAAATAGCACCCAGAAGGAAGTGACATGAGGATGATGGTGGGTGCAAGCAGGGGAAGAGGGGATCTGTAGCTGCGGAGCGGGAGGAAGGAATGAGCCAAGCTTTTAGTTTGGTTAGACTAGATTGCTATGGAAGAAAACGCACCGTCAACTTCTGGTGTGGAGCTGGTAGCATAGGAAATAGAGAATACTGAAGGGGACTGTAGCTGGCGGGTCTAAAGGGTGTAACAGAGCAGAGGACCCTCAGAAAGCCACAGTGGGAACTGACCTGCGAAGCACAATGAATTTTCAATAAGGAGGATGCTTGTTTTACCAAAGCTGTTATGAAAGTTGGGGAGAATAAGGGTGGGCAGGTGGTTCTGGTTCGTGGAGTTTCCGAAAGGACTGAGACTATATGAAAATGGATGTTCTAAATGGATGCTCTAAGAGCAGTTTTGGCCAAAAAGTCATAGGGAGAAACTTTTGCAAATGTTGAAATGCATTCCTCTGTGCTGTTCATCCTGATCTGCTTGTGTGTCGGCCGCCTTCCGGCCTGGACTGGGGACGGATGGGCAGGGGCAGGAGAGTCGGTGATGGTGGGAAGTCCAACGCAGCAGAGAGCTGGAAGGTGTGGGATTACAGGGAGGCTGGAGGTGATGGGGATGATGATTTGGCTGCAGGACTGGGAGGAGGAGCAGATCTAGGAGACATACGGTTCCTTTCACATATGCAAATAAAGAACAAAGTATCTTCTCTTTCTTATTGAAAATCCTTCATAAAATATATATCCTGTAATAAAACCAAGCACAGTAATGGGCAGCATTTTTCATAAACTCTGTGTCTCCCAGTATTTTACACAGTTAAATATATTGTTTTGTTTAGGATTTATACTCTTCATGCATTTTAAAGACAGAAAGGTCTGGAGCTGAATTTGCCAAAAGGGGAAGCATTTGTAAATCTCCGATTTTATTTTATTTTTCTCTAAACGTTTATAGCTGCTGTTATAAAGTGCGAGACGCCCTGATCATCGCTTATACTGAACTCCTTGTCATGATAAGCTAAAGTGCGTATGTGCTACCAATATGGAACAGAGACGGCAAAGACGCCGCATTCACAAACCATCCAACGCCAAGCAAATTAGCAGAAATAGATATGAAGATAAGGGGAACATAAACAGACAACGCAAGGAAATGATTCCTTTAGTGCTCTGCCTGCGTGTCTCCTAAAGCTGTCGGTGTTACTGGTGCTGTGCCTGCACAGTTACTACTGTTTGTTTCTGCATGACAAGCCAGCATAAACACTAACCCGGTACTCTGAAACTCCATCTGGGGTATGCAGTCAGCTGCTATAATTAGGGAGAGAATGTCGTTGTTCAGTTTATTGCCGTTGCTTGAAATCAGTGGGTTGTGTTTGCACTCATTACAATTTAGATTTGCAGCGCGTGTTCTTGATTTCCTACGTTACTTTGGAAACCATGTACCAACAACTGACATGAAACAATTCTTTTAGGAGATTATTTTATTGTCCTAAGTTTGTAAGGGATAAGTGACCGAGTGATCTGAAAAAGAACCACAGGAAGATCTCCTGTGCATGGTCGAGGAGATTCTCTAATAGCTACCAGTTCAGGACCCATTTGAGTAAGAGCATCGATCCACTTCTGTCCAGGAGAGAACTTCAGCAGTTGCTGAGATCCCAGTGGTACAATGGGATGTCGCATGAATTTAACGGTAAGCAGTGGAAGTGGCTTTTCTCTTTGTTTGCTTGTTTCCTATGGATCAGTTCCATATTGTCTTTCATACCATTTCTGACCTTACACTAGTAGAGAGTCGGTAGATAATATTCTGGATGTACTGCCTGGAGGAACTCGCATGCTGCCTGCGATGAGCTGCACCAGGGATGCTAATGACTAGAAAAGGGCTCGGTGGGCGCAAGGGGCTGTTACTGGGGAAGAGCGGTGCATTTCTTCTGCGACGCTGGGACGAGTGACAGATGCTGCTTGTTCTTCTTCCTGATCCAGCCACAGATTCATAATGAAATAAGTAATTACCGAAACTAGGCTTGTAACTTGATGACTCTTATCCATCAGAAAACAATGGTGTTTTAACACGGTCTGCTACAGTATGCTCTTTAATTGTGGTGAGCTGCTGTCACCTCATCCATACAGCAGAAAAACATGCATGGCTGCTTATGGTTTGGTCAGCTGTTGCACGTTAAATGAAAAACTAATTATTGTTTAAGAAACTTGGGAAAATGCAGCAGAGCAGTTATATTCAAATATATATTTGTATATTGGGGGGGGGGGCTGTAGCTTCTTGTGCGTTAGTGAGTGCCTGGGGAGGTCCTGCTGCAACCCACGCCAGAGGATTTCTGTACATCAAGAGCAGACGTGGTGAGGGCTCAGAGGTGATGGTGGTGCCAGAGCTCTGAGGCGGTTTTGGAAACCACTTTGTGCCCTGTTCTCGTGCCGAAACCGGGGATGTTCCTGCTTCAGTGGGGTTTAGGCTGAGCAATGCAGCTAGTCCCCACGGCGCTTGTGTTGGAGGGGAGTTTCTGCTTGTCGGGGGGATAGGACCACGGGTACTACTGTTACACAAGAGAGTGCACCTAGAACAAATGCAAACTGCTACCAGAAAAACAAACCGCAAATTTAAGATTAAGCACTTTTACGGATGTGTTTTCCAAATTCGTGATTGTTAAATACATTTTTCTGTTGGCGTTTTGCACTGTGCTATACAAGTAATAGCTTCTTCCTCCTATAAGAAGCTGTGCAATGCCCTACCTACTGCCTGTCCGCGGGTGCGTGGTGAAGAACAGCAGAGCCGTGCTGGCATGTCCATGTTGGTGCTTCTTCCTGGGATGCTGGGGCCCAATAGAGAGCGTGGAGAAATGCTCCACTGGATCACAGCAGCCTCCAGGCTCTGCCTGAGTTCAGAACTGATTCGCCAGCCTCCACGTTGATCTCTCCTGCCTGTGCACATCAGTGGAGCAGCCACACTGCTTCTGGTACAGCTGCTGGCTCATTTGAAGCTGGCTCAGATAACTGCTCCTGTCTGCAGGCAGAAGGCTTTTTTTCCCTATGAATATACCCATTTAAGTTGTTCCTAGCTGGCTATCCACTATTTTAAGTACTCTTCAGCTGACAAAGTCCTCATGCTCAGTACATCTTAGAAGTGAGTGTATTCTTGTCCTACCCAAAAGAGCACCCAGAAGGACTGGAGCCCCTCTGCTGTGAGGACAGGCTGAGAGAGCTGGGGTGGTTCAGCCTGGAGAAGAGAAGGCTCCGGGGAGACCTTCCAGCCCCTTCCAGTCCCTAAAGGGGCTCCAGGAAAGCTGGGGAGGGACTCTGGATCAGGGAGGGGAGCCATGGGGTGAGGGGGAACGGTTTTAAACTGGAAGAGGGAGATTTAGATGAGATCTGAGGAAGAAATTCTTGGCTGTGCGGGCGGTGAGCCCCTGGCCCAGGTTGCCCAGAGAAGCTGTGGCTGCCCCATCCCTGGAGGTGTTCAAGGCCAGGCTGGACGGGGCTTGGAGCAACCTGGTCTGGTGGGAGGTGTCCCTGCCCAGGGCAGGGGGATGGAACGAGATGGTCTTTAAGGTCCTTTCCAACCCCAACCATTCTGTTATTCTGAGACATGTTAGTCCTTGGGAACAGCTACTCAGAAAGGATCTTAGGACATATGTTCCTTTGTGCCACACTAATTAATCACAGTCATGTCCTCAGATCAGTATTTCTTGAGATCTGGTATTGCATCTCCCTGAAGTCCTATTTCAGCCTTTCACAGAAATTAATATGTAGCAAATTTTAACTACAGCGCTAGAGGACAGAGCAGGGGAACTCTCTTAATAAGCCTGTGGCTGCTGCCCTGGAAGAGGGTCTGTGGGCAGGACGTTCCCCTGGCTGCTGATCTGCTGGGCATTAAGTAGAGATGCAGAAAATGCAATAAAAAAAAAAAAAAAGCCAGTTTGGAGTTCTTGAAATTAAACACACAAGAAGGAAAAATTGCTACTCACTGCCAACAGCCACAGGCCTCTGCAGTGTTTCTACAATTCAGAAGCTTCGCAGGGCTGGGAGGTGCTTGTGAATCCAGAGCAACGGGAGCTGAGAATTGGGTGCTGGGTTTTTTTCCTTTCCCCTGCGCTAACCTGAGGAGGGAGACAGCTAAAATCCTGATCAACCCCTGTGCGCCCAGGAGTGCAGTTAGCCATAATTGATAATTGTAGGCTTCGTACGCAGATGCCTTCGGGTTGATGGAACCACAGCGAGAAATGCCGCAGGATGTGTAATTGTGCTGCTCGTGCTGGGTGGCCTCTGTAAGCGTGCCGGGGAGGAATTCGCGCTTTAATTTAGCTATGTAGCCATCAAACGCAAACATTTGCTCTGTCTGTTGATGCATTTTTGTCCCGTGCAGGCGCCAGGCCAGATGAGCAAAACCGCGTTCGGTATTACTTCTCCTTACCCCAGTCCCACCCTCCCTGCACACACAATCCCAACCGTCTTTATTTTGCACATGCTACGTATTCGGAAGGTGAAAAAAATAGACGTTTTGCTAGTGATAGAAAGGCAAACAAACAATATACTCCACATCAAACTGTGTCATGTATCCTCTCCCTGGCAGAGCCCCAAGCATCACAGTTACTCGGATTCCAGCAGCGCGAGCACAGAGGGAGGGATTAATTAAAACTAGTACATGTTAATGGAGCTCTAAACCTGACTTCAGATTGCCTTAACAGACAGAAAAAATGTCATGGTATTAAACTCTTCCCCCTCGGGACCTGGTGGAGCGGCGTGTCAGCGAGAGGCTGCCCTTTCCAGGCATGTGGCGCTCCTGGATCCATCGAAGCTGCCCTGCCTTTACCCCTGGACCGATGACCATGGCACGCTGCTCCTCTCGCCAGCACCCTCCTGAGGACCCAGAAGAGTTCCGCCGTCTTCCCCTCTATGTCTGAATGGGCACAGACCTGGGGTTCCCTCCCAGGGCACCAAAATCCCCTTTGATGGGCAGTAGAGGAGTGGTCAGTTGGTCACAGCTACCTCCGGTTAGCTGATACCTGGCCGGGTTGGGTCCTGGGGCAGGCTGAGCCCTGCCTGCCTGTCCCGAAACGTTTTAGTCAATCCTTGAATGCTGTGAAAGCTGAAGGCAGTGAGAGGAAGGCCATTTTTGCTGCCTGTGCTTAAAAAGGGCAAATGACGTGAGGCAGGGAAATGTTTCCGGTACTCGGAGCAAAACAAGGGGGTTTGCTTGTGGAAGGTGAGGCTGACGTGGCTGTAGGAAGAAAGGCAGGTTGAGGTGGGGCTGGCAGCCCCAAGGGGTGCCCAGTTGGGCTATGAGGGACAGCAGCCCCGTGCACTGCGTGCTCGAGACATCTCTGCAGGTGGGGAACATGTGGTGACCTCTTCCAAGCATGGCCAGGGACTGCTGAGGTAACCCCTACCGCAGGTGGTTTCCTCCAAGCAAGCTGCTGCCTGCCCACATTTGAGTCGTGCTAAGCCAAGGGCTGTTGCTAGGTCTCTTACGCTTCACCATCTCTTTATTTCTCTAGTGGAGGATAATCTTTGCTGGACAGCATCACCTTTGGAAGTGGCGCAGCTGGACGGTGGCAGGCTTGGGGTGTTTGTCCAGAGTTAGAGCAATTGGTCATGGTGATAGGTGACACCTTCCAAGCCCAGGCAGACTGCCTACACGTCTCATAGCTCCTGCGCCTCCAAAGGCGACGTCTGCTCTTTGTGTACTCTGAAACATTGCCCAGCTTTCTGAAGTTCACGAGTTAAGGTCTTAATGTTGTGCTGTTAAATTTTCAGCATCTCCATTCACACCAGAAAGCTCTTCTGTTCAGGGGGATTTAGAATAATGCAACTCTTCATGAGTCCTCATTATTTCTCAAAAGGTGACTGTGTTGTTCAAGTGCCCATATTGTGACAAGCGTCTAATTATGGATCCTTTCTGTAGACCCCCAGAGATGCCATTATGTCCACCTGCAGCAGAAGATTATAATTTGCATTCAGCGTGAGCTTTTCTCCATTATTTCCACTGCACATAAATAACGAAAACAAATCTTATCGACCACTGATCCTCTTTTCATTTATCTTACATTTCATTTTTTGAAACAGCAGTTTTGCTTTGCTGCTTTTCCTGGGAGTATTGTTGTTTGCTACTTGAGCGCTAGCGTATCTGCTCTAGTCAGGCCTAATTGAATGTGCACCTTCCTTGGGCAATTGGCAAAAGTATCTTGGCTAAAAGGGCTTTTTGTCCTTTGAAAATAAAAGCGTGGCTGGAGGGGATGACACACCCAAAGATAAAAGCTTAATCGGTAACCACAAGATCGGTATATATTTACATGATTTTTCCTTTGTCCCTTTTGTTTTCTATTTTTTAAATTTTTTTAACGCTCTTTTCCCCTCTTCTCACTACCCTTCTGATGATTGAAATTCTCAGACTCCTAGGTCAAAATGCCTCCCCATCCCTCTCTATTCACACCTGTAGATAAGAATAGTTTTGAGGAGAAAATGCATTTTGGCACAGGCTCCTAATACCTGAATTAAAGGAGGTGAGTAATGAATGCATACCCCTCTCAGAGGTCCACATGAGCAGGCACACCACGTCTTCTCATGAGGCTGTCCTGTGTTTTCATTGCATTTTGTAATTAATCGCACTGACAAAATCCCTGCAGAAACAGGAGGACAGAGGTATAAGCTTTGGGAGGGGAAAGACGTCATTCTGCTTCAGTCTTTCTCTGATGAAAAGTCTCTTTTAGACCTTCACAGGCAGATGACACCTGCAAATGTTTTGATTTCCCATGTTTCGTCTCCTTTTTGCATAATTCAGGTGACAAAATTTAACACAGCAGAGCCCAGTTTGTGTTTGCCCCCATCCTGTTCCCAACAGCGCTATCTTCAAAGTATGGAAACTCTCGTGAAATGAGGCTGAGCCGGGCAGGGCAGGGCTGGACCTGTTCCATGGAAGGTGGTCAGTCTTTGAGTTGAGGTTTTGTTCCTGTTGAAGCAGATCCAGGGCGAAAACTGGTGATTAACAACTCTACCTACAAATCCAGCTGTTAAAGCTTGTTTCAAGTCAATCCAAACTGTTTTGCTTTGAGAAACGGAAGCAATGCTGCCTTGTTGGTGTGGCACGCTAAAGGAAGATCAATGCAAAATGACTTAAAAACAGAAAACGGATCTATGTCTCTTTGGCACATACTGGTGCACGCTCTAACGCTGTTTGGGTTTCCTTTAGTACAAATCCACTGAGACTTTTTGTTTGGGGCACGTTGGAATTGCATATTCTGGAGGAGCAAAGTTCTCTCAGAGGTTTTTGGGGCAGCTCTAATTGCAGACACCCCTTTCCTTACCTCCTCTGCTTGTAGCCTTTATGGAGTCAACTTACTTGGCTGTGCAGAGGTGCCTGGTGGTACATGAGATGCTCTAGGATGGTGCATGCAGCTCCAGCTGTGGCTCTGGGTCTCTTGTAGCTCTTGCATTGTATCTTCCACCCGCTCGAGATGGCTCAGCTCCCCTGCTGCGTCCCAGCTGCCCCTGCCTGCCCATGGCTGAGAACACTTTGGGCACTCCGTGGCATCTTTGCTATTATACACAAATCGCTCTTTATGGGACACTCTAGAGGCCCAAAGGTAATTTGCATGTAAAGGTATCACTAGTATTCGTGGGTTTAAGTCAAAGGGAACTCAAATTTAGAGAATTCAAGCAATGATTTTCATGTGTTTGGGATATCATCCCTAGGTTTTTAGTATTTATAAAGGATGAAGGCTATAATAACATTCTGGTGAAACACTCACATGCCCAAAATGCACTGGGAGATGTCATTTCCCTCAGTTGTGCAAATCGGTATGTTCAGTTAAATAATGTCTGGTAACAGCGTGCGCGTCTGCGATGTTACGAAGGATGGCTTGTGTGCATTTTGACTTGGGAAGCTGGAGAGGAGATGATGTGATGAAGGCAGCAGTCGCTGGAAATATCCATCTTGTATTTCCAGCTCACGGATGTCATTTCGTATTATTTGTGCCAGGTACAGCAGCTGTCACTGAGCCTTTCTTTGCTCAGTGTAGTGCAGATTGTTTTGGTATCTCTATTTTAGTCAGCTGGGCCATGAAAAATTAGTGCAGAGGCTCGTTACATCGCTGCAGCTTGCCGTTGCTCGGACCTCAGTTAATTTTTGCCTTCCAAGGCCCACACCTGGGCCATGGGTGCCACTGAGGAGTGAGCTAAAAATAAAGGCAAACCGTTGCCACAGGTCCTTTAGAAAAGTGGGCGGGGGCAAATAATTCCAAAATGTGTTTCTGGAAGAAGGTATTTAACCAAATACCTCAAAACACAGGGGGAGAGGACGGTTGCACATTGGGCATCAACCCTTGGCTCCAAAACTGGCTGATCATTCTCTGGTTTCTTTGTTTTCCCCATTTTTGTTCACGTCTCCTGCAGGCAAAGCCTACGCTCCCGAGTTCTACTACGACACCTACAACCCCCTGTGGCAGAACAGACCCCGCGTCTACTCCTACAGTCTCCAGTGGACCCAGATGAACCCCAACGCTGTGGACCGCATCCTTGCCTACCGCTTAGGGATTAGGCAGGTGAGGAAAGAAATTAGTTCATGCAGGACATGCCTTTTGAGTACTGACCTCTGTGAGGACTGCCGAACCTTTATTTTGTTTTCTTTTACTTTTATTTTGGTTTATTTCATTTCATTTCATTTCATCTCGTGTGAGTGGGAGTTGTTTCTCCTCCTCCTGGAAGGTTTGCCACCATCTTGCAGAAGGGGTCCTCTGCCACTTGCAGATCCTGGAAACTAATTTGCACGTTTGCAGTGTGAAAGGCAGAGATTAAAGAGCTGCTCCTCAGAGGGTTTCCAGAGGCTGTGGCTCAAGATATGCTAGAGAGATTACCTGAAATAAACTTGCAGTGAAATTAAACTTTTTATCTCTCTGTATGTATCTACATATATTTTTATTAGATCTTCCATGTAAATAGATAAATATAGGGATAGCTGGAGCTTTCCTGCGGAAACACATAGTGATCCCTGAGAAGCAAGACATCTTTCCTGACCACGTTAAAGCCAATCGCACTTGTGTCTTTATAGATTCACTGTGAACTTTTCAGTGGGAATTGGCACTGTTAAGGAAGCGTGGGACCGACCCACTTGCAGCAGAATTGTTAAATTAACATAGCCATCCCCATTAATTTTCCCTGTAACAATTCTAAAAGAAAAACATCATTTGTCTTCTTTGAAGGTTATTGCTACAAAGCTTGAGTTTTAATAGTCAATTAAAGTGAAATAACCAATCTGTGCATTGCTTAACCTCTCGTTAAATGGCAACACCTCTGCTTACTCCCCTTCTCAGCGCAAAGTGATGTTCCTACAGCTAAGTCCGTACAAAATCTCACAATTTTGTGTTCTAAAGGCAGAACATTTTGCGCCATAATGCTTGTTTGCAATCCTGTCCAGAGTCTGTCCGTGCCAAATACTACAGCTGTGGCAGAGATCAACTCTGACAGCTTGGGTTTTGCTAGGAGTTCTCAAGGAGAAGTAAATGGCTTGAAAATAATGCTCCTTGCTGTGAACACCTCCTTGGCCACCACGTCCACCTCCGAGTCATGTCTTACCAGTTGGGCTGCCAGCCATGGGTCTGGCAGAGGAGGCTGTGCCATGCTGTGCCGTGCTGTATCATGCCTTCTGAAAGGGTTATCAGACATTGGAACAGGCTGCCCAGGGCAGTGGTGGAGTCACCATCCCTGGAGGTGTTTAAAAGCCGGGCAGACATGGTGCTGAGGGACATGGGGTGGTGGTGGTCTTGGCAGTGTTGGGTTGATGGTTGGACTCGATGATCTGAAAGGTCCCTGCCAACCTTGACGATTCTGTGATTCTATGCCATGCCATGCTGTGCCTGGTCGGGGCCACAGGCCTCCCACCATCCAGCTCCTGGGCACGTGCCCCCAGCTCCGCTCCCAGCTTGGACTCGCTGCGATCAAGTGAAGTCTTTTTGGTGCTTACTTGGGAGAAACCATCTCATTCTTTTGGTCTTGTTTTACATTCCAATCAAGCTTACTTTTCTCTAAATAATACCACAGTTGATTGATTTAGAAAGTACAGGTTTGGTTATTCAGCGCCTGAAATAATAGTTTGTGCAGGGAGAAAGAGATTTGGGATTAAGACAGACGCTTGAAGATGCACATATATATTTTTGAAAATGTGAGTTCAGAAAGTATTTTGTTATCCTGCAGATCTCCTAGTGGGATGAGCTTTGTAAGCTGCAAAACAAATACACAATTTGAGCATGTTATTTATGCTGAGGGAATGGGGTTTTGCTGGTGTAGCTTCTGTGGTAGCCGTGGAGTTGACTGGGACACGTCCAGGGAAGGGCGCTGATACCTGGGGGTGCTGGCTCTCCGTCACTCAGAGTTTGTCTCTGCCTGAATCTAACTAATTTGAAATGAAAATCGGTGACTTTTAATACATGTTATGCCACTGTTTGCATCATTGGGCACAAATCAGTTCCGTTATCCTCATTACCCGAGAGGGATTATTAAATTTAAAAAAGAATTTGCACAAGTAAAAGAATATATAATGAAATTAATTGCATTAGGATTTTTAGCTCTTCTTTTCCCCATTTCATTTTAATTTACTTTTAATTATCTATTTATATAATTATCTAGAGTTACTTTAATTTCCTTGACAACACTCTCTGTCAGGCTAATCATAATATTTTCCTTTCGTCTGTCTGAAGCCACGTTTAAAACGTGGGTGATTTAGAACCTAGTGAGCCATCCGGACACGCTCATCCGTTATTGCAGTAATTCCCCCTGAAACAAGGGTGATAATTAAACTTCTTTTTTTTTTTCTGACACCTACCGGTACTTGCTACCAGCAGATTACCTTCTGAACTGTTTGTGTTTAGATAGTTCATTTGACTTAGCAATGTATTTTTTACTGGGTTTTGCTATTATTTTTATTTAACACTAAAAGCAGGGCCGAGCGTCCTTCGGGAGTGGCGGAAAACAACCGCTCACGGCTGGGCAAAGTTCATGGGATTTTGAACGAAACTCAGACCCTAGTTGAGAGGATTTCCAGGTCGAAGCGAGGGTCTGCGCCTGCAGCCCAGCATCCTGCTGCTGTTGTAAAAACTAGATGCTCTTAATCTTTATTTTAATCTTAATCTTTGTTTTAATCTTCTAACGCGTCACGAACCGCTGCCAGTGGGCTACGTAGTGGGTCAGCGTGTTGGTATCTGCCGCTGATTCCGTTAACACCGTTACCTTTATCTGATGAGTAAATGGCTTTTGCATTAAGAACGCTAACACCCGAGCCCGAGCACCGCTTCCTCCACAACCTCTACATCGCTGCTTCACCTGAGGCAGAATCCAGCCAGTATTTGGGGAATATTTAGTTGACAGCAGGTTTAGGCTTGCCGAATCTTCCGTGGAATTGCTAAAGCCTGTAATATTGACAATATTTTTAATGGCATTTTGTAAAAGCAAGAGTTTCTGATGAGACACAGAGCAGTTTAGCTCCATTTTTGCCTTTGCCAGGTGGCTGTGGAAAGCAACGCAACGGATGTGCTTAATAATGAAACTTTTCAAGGGCAAAGGAGGCTGGTAATAGAATGTGGCAGACTAGGGATTTTCCTTAAAGACAACTTGTTCTGCTAGGAATGATTTGATTATACAGGGGTCTCACGACAGGAAAGCATGTCCCCCGGTTGGCACACGGTGAGGTCGCGGAGCTGGAGATGTCTCTGCCCTGATCAGCTCGGGCAAGCAGAGCTTTGAGAAGTTACTGGAGAGAAATGTCTGGTGCCAGAGGTGTCGTGCGGGCAGAAAGCAGGTGGAACGGAGACGCTGAAGCGAAGCAGGGGGAGGAAGCAATGAAAATAATTCTGTCTTGTTAACGTAGAGGTACGAGCTATTTCACTGTGGGTGCCAGGAGCCGCTGTTGTGCTATCGGGACCTTCATGACTGTGTGGTTGCTTTCTGACATTGCAAAGAAACGTTTTAAGAAGAAAATTAACCAGTTTAAGAATTGAATTGAAAATCTGTAAGAATCACTGCGTTTATACGTATGTTATCCTTATGTCTTCCTGTAAGATCATTGTATCGCTCTACCCCCACCCCTTTATTTAGAGCTACAAACTGCAGGTTCAGCGCAGCGATGGTGAGAGAAGTTTGTTCGGTCGCGTTTGTCCCTCTGTCATGGTAGTGTGTGACGGATGCTCCCTCCTGGGAGAATCAGGGAGGAACCGGAATTATTTAGAGCACTCTGCTTTCTGCTTGAGCCCCAACACTCCTGCTGCTGCCTTTTGGGGATTCGTTCTGTGCTTAACATTATTTTTTCAACAAGCCCAGGCTTCTGTCTGCGTTTCTGGTTGACGCAGC
The DNA here is from genome assembly GCF_028500815.1 of Rissa tridactyla. Classification (NCBI taxonomy): domain Eukaryota; kingdom Metazoa; phylum Chordata; class Aves; order Charadriiformes; family Laridae; genus Rissa; species Rissa tridactyla. The sequence goes on along the minus strand of NC_071469.1, from coordinate 68,385,980 downwards.
ACACGGACGGTGGTTTCCCAGCGCTGGGTTTTAATCGGCTTTGAGGATGCTGAGCTGCAGAATCTGCCAAGCCCGCTGTGACGGAGCATCTAGCCGCCAAGCACTGTGCTCCTCTTTAATGGAACAGAGACAAATAACTGCTTCAAAAAATGAGGTGCTAAACGGCCATAGAGTTTACTTCTTGAGTGAGCGTAAGAGCTGCTGTTCATGTGCTTTGATAGCGCTCTGAGCCCTCAAGCACGTCTTGAGGAAACGGCCCCATCCCTCCAAGGAGTTATTACGGATGTGGTCTCCTCCTCATGGAGATTTCTGGCTTGTTCATTTAGAAAAAAAAAGAATTTAGTTGATAAATAATAATAGCATGGGCCCTGGTCTGATTTGCAGTTCTTGTAAGACCAGTCTAGCCAATTTTGGCAGGGTAAAAGACCCCTCAAGGGCCCACGTTATCGGTTGCAGTGACCAAAAGGGATAGTATTGTATTAAAATTCAAGGATTTTGAGATGCGTGTGTCCTGTGAGTACAACTTTCAGACACACAGGCGTGTGTTAGCAGTGAATTAGGGCTCAGAGTCCACCTTCTCCTAGGTGATGCCCAATAACCCAGACCATTGCATGGCCTGTTGTCTCGGTGGGACCATCTCTCTCTCCCGTCCTCTTTCTCTGGGGCTTCCTTTAATTTTCTTAATATTCCTGGAAGAATATTAAGAAGTCCTGCCAGACTCCACCCTGTGTGAGTCCCCAGAACAGTGTTACACATTTCTGTCAGATCCTGCTTCTTGTCACCCACCTTTTCACTAGAGTTAAAATCAAGGCATGTCTCCGGCATAAGAGGATAATTTAATGGTCGGAAAGCAGGATGCAGGAGAAATTTCTTTGGCATTTCAAGCACTGGTTAAAGAGAAGTTGAGAGAAACTGGCACAGCAAATGCTAGAAAAGTTATTTGAGAAAAAAATGGAGCTTGGTTTAATGACATATCAGGGAAGCCAAGAAAGTCAAAAAGGGACAGGGAAGGTCCCATCAGGTGGAGACGGAGTCACAAGAACATAAAAGTGTCATTTTTCTGCCTATAGAGTGAAAATGGTGACAGCATTATTTACTGCTTATGTAGAATGAAATTTCGCACTTATGAAAAATATATTTATTTTATCGCACTCAAGGCCCCCACCTGATGGGTAGCAATTCTCCAGATGTTCCTTCTCTCAGGATCACAGGGCTGTCATCCCACAATGTTCTGCCATAGGAAAGATGTTTGAAAGCTGGGTATTTTCATTTGGTTTGCTGTAGAACATGTAAAAGAGCTATACATCAAAATGTATACAAAAATTGTATTCGGAACCATTCAAAAATAATTACTCACATCTGTAGCAATTAATTTCAGGGGAGGAAGTGAGGGAGTTGAAAAGGCTAATTCACATGTAGATTGGAATATTTCTAATGTTGTTTTCATGAAAAATTTTAAGCCTTCTTCTACAGAGGGTTATAAGCTGTCCCAAAGATTTCAGAGCATGCATTTCTTTTTGGAAGTCTAAACCGGGCTTTGCTTTTCTCCTGTTATATCTGCACTTGTGAAATGAGACAGAGAGAGTTTGGCAAAAAAAAAAAAAAAAAGAGTACAACATGTAAAGGCAGGTTTCTTATTGATTTTTCTGGGTTTGGCAAATTGAATTAGAGAAGCAATGGTTCTGTTTTACAATTTTCAGTTTTCAGTACTGATACCTGCTGTGCTTATTCTTCAGAAGACTGAGGCTTGAGTTTCGAAAGAGCAAGCTGAGGGTTATCATTTGAGATTTGTACCAAATTCTTTTCATTGCCAATTAAAAATGGTTACATCTCCCAGTCTTCTGATAGGTTAGGAAAATTCTTATGCATAATTTCAAAAAAAAAATCTGTTGATTATCCTTTAAGAAATTCAGAGGTAGAAGTTATATACATAATTTTTTTTTTCTGTGAGGTCCTGGTGCTCTGGCTTTGATCCCGTGGTCTCTTAGCTACCGAAGATGCTGCTGACGGTACCCCCAGTCCCCGGCGGGGGAGCTGAGCTGTGCGCCTCTAGAATAACCAGTTCTCTTGGTTTGGAGGCAGCGCGCTGTGTTTTCTAGAGATGCAAACAGAAGACATCCCACGCAGAGCTGTGCCCGTTTACATTACCACAAAATGTGGACATTATAATTAAACTCCCTTTCTTCACACACACACACACACACACACACACACACACACACACACAAAACCCCCAAAACCAGTCAAAATTTAAGATACTCATTTTCTTCAAGCAATTACTGCCTGCTGGGACTGCCTTGGCTTGATTTTTGTTATATAAGCATAAACTCCTGCTACTTCATTACTAATTTTAATACCTAATTCATATTAACTTTTTAGTGCAATTTCTTAAGGAAACAGGACACACGTGAATGGCCTGAAGTTACTGCCTGGGATTTCTGAACCCAGCTCTTCGTTTTGGCCGGCCTTGCCGGGGAAGAGAGGTGCAGCAGGCGAGGACGGCCCCTCCAGGGTTGTGAAAGCGCGTGGACCAGTCAAAGAAAAATACGTAATTAGGGAAAAAAAATGTAAGGGTAGGATCACATTAACCATAAAGAAATGAAGCGTGGACTGTGTGGGAGTTCTCTAGCTTCATAGCAAGCTCTGTGGAACCCCCTCCTGGGCTACCTTGCATTTTAGGGTAATATCTGAGCTTTCTCTTCGGGATGTCTGTATATGTATATTTATACATTGCAGGAGACAAAGATGTCTATTTCAAATGTCCTTCTTGACTTGTGACAGCAATCACAAAGTAATAATTCCCTAAGGAGAATTATAATACTATATAATTAATATTGTAATTATAAATCCTGCAGAGGGAGGAGCTCCTAAAGCAGTAACATTGCATGACCTGAGTCTTTCGTTGCACGTTTCCCTTCAGCGAAGAAAAATACCGACTTATTTGTACTCAGGAGCGTATGCTCTCACCCAGCATTGCCAAAATCAAGCCCCACGTCGTGGCCTCAGCCCGTGCGTGGTGGTCACACTCAACTTCCATTTATTCTGCCTCGGCAGAAAAATCTGAATTGATTACGGCTGGCAAATGCAGTGTATCAGCCAAACTTTAGGAAAGACGCAGGAGAGAACAGAACAAACTGAAGAGCAATTTAGTGAGAGAAATTACTCAAGCTAGAGGAATTTATTTTAATAAACAAGTTATTTGCTGTCGACGACGTTTAAACCCTCGTGCTAGGGCTGAGCCTCCCCTTGCTGGCGTCCCCGTGCGTGCGCTGAAGCACAGCCCTGGCCTCAGGTGGGACTGCCCGTATCACCTGCGCCACCCAAACAAGGATGTGCTGGTCCTTAAATCGTGGAACCGTGAGCGGGCACCCCTCCAGCAGAAGCTGGGCCCTTGATGAAAACGTGCTCCGCTGCCAGTACCAACAGCAGCAGAGCAGATCGGGTGGGATGTGTGTTTCCACGACTGCTTTTTCACCCTGCCGCGGTGTAGTTGGCCAATGAATGCAAACAGCAGGCTGTCAGGATTTTGATGCTGATCAGATGCAGGTTTAAAATGAAGAATATGATTACCTAGAAATATTTTTCATTACCCTGTCTTATTCTTTATATAAACTCCTGTAGTGCAAGACTGTTTAGAAAAAAATCTGTATCTGCCAACAATAGTTTTCTTGTTAGTATAGATTTAGAATCACAGACTCACAAAATGGGTTTGGGTTGGAAGGGACCTTAAAGCCCACCCAGTCCCACCCCCCTGCCCTGGGCAGGGACACCTCCCACCAGCCCACGTTGCTCCAAGCCCCGTCCAGCCTGGCCTTGAACACCTCCAGGGATGGGGCAGCCACAGCTTCTCTGGGCAACCTGGGCCAGTGTTTGGCACAGGTTCCAAATGGAATATCCTGTTCCATTTCATACGGTGTCATACAGTTGTTCAGAAATATTAAAGGATTTGCAAAAATGAAAAATAATAGAGAAATAGAGCAATGAAACTTTGAAAATTGAAGACCCACATAAAAATTATGGCAAATGCATGACAATAAACAGTTGTGTGTCTGGCATGCGGCATGCTTTTCCTCATAGTAAAACATAGCATAAATAAATACTTGAAAAGGCCCTTGGGTGTTAACAGAAATTTAATTCTGATGAAGGATGCATCCTCTCCAGCGAAGATAGTTTCAGAGCAGCATCAATGCCTCAGAGTCATAAATAAATTGTATAATATATTGCGGGTACCCTGTTAAAATGTATTAGGATATCAGGATAAAATTAGCAATAGCTGCACTTGCTCAAGGCATAGGTCCATTATCCCAGGAGTTTATCTGCACCCCAGACAAGCCATGGGTGCTGATGGAGGGGTGCAACCCAGAGGGGAGTGGAGGTAGAAGGGGTGTGAGCCAAATGTTATCCCCCAGCTGTGACATGTTGTCCCCTCACATACTGTTCTTCCCTGAATTGGTTGAGTTCCCTTTGGACTATTTGCACTTTTGATGTTTCTGTCATCCCCATCAGTGAGTTCACCACCGCCACTGCCCCTTGCATGGCAAGCGAGCGTCCCCCCGAGCAGGCGGCATTCACGCAGACAGAAGCAGCTTGAAGAACACTGTTCCTGACACCACCAAGTGTCCCAAAATGAAATAATTCTGGAATAGAGCTGTTTGAACCGCTGAATTAATGTTGCTCACTGAAAGAGCTTCATCTCTCTCCCTGTGACTGTTCCACATGTGTCCTTACGTCTTCTTTGCTCTCCCACCTCCAAGACCTGTGCTAAAGATAGTTTTGCTGTGTTCGGCCGGTGTCAGTAGGATACATCTGTGCCTTATTTCGTGCGCTGTAATGGCCTTATTTTCACCGCATTCCTTCGAGATACTTTTATGAAACTGAAACATAGAGAAAGGTCAGAAATAGTCACTGCTAGTAGGGCTCGCTTTGGGAAAGGGATTGTACCTCTGTGTGTTGAAAGGGAGCATCAAGATTCACGCTCAGAGACGCTTCACCTGAAATCTGGGCATCCCGTGTCACCGAGAGCAGGTGCCGTCACCCTCATGCTGGGCGTTTTTGTGCAGTGTTTCCCTTCGCCACCCTCCTGAGACATCTCACCATTTCTGTAGGCTTTGCATCTGATCTCCTGGGCAGGTTATCTGCAAATTCAGCGCTGTGGCCAGGTGACGGGAGGGCAGCAGCAGCTCTTGGTAGAAATGTTGAAGAGCGTGGCAAAAGACCATATCCTCGAAGGGAGGCAATGGCCTTCACCAAACTCAAACAAGAACATGGAGTTTCACTGCACAATACTGCACAGTGAAAAAAGTCCCATTAGTGTTTTTCCTGTTGGCCAAGTATTGAGTATTTGCTGTATTTCTGTTCTTTGGTAACAAATGGAAGTGCTTTTGTGCAGCAAAGCAAGCTGTCAAATCTCTTAGCATCTCCTCTCTGCACTGGGGTGAGCAATCCTGGCAACCTATAAAGGGAATATTTATCTTCTGAGCTTCCTGCCCTCTTTCCGAGGCCATTCAGGTTGAGGAAGTGTCTGCACGTCTAGACAGTGCATGAACTGAAACTATTAAATCTCTTTGAGGTCTGCCTGGATTTTCCCTAGCGCTGTTAATGAGGGCGTTTAGAAAATGAGCACTGCAGATCTTTCAGTGTAAAAAATAAAAATGAGAGGAATTGCCCACTTATCATTGATCAAAGCTGAGACTTCACCAACGTTACTCCCCGTGAGCAGCATTAACGACTGCGTAAGAGGCAGCCGGGGCAAGACAGACCCCAGCGCTGGGAGCTCTGCAGACCAGGGCTGCTTCTTCCTGGGATGCTCCCTTGGCTCCTGCCTCCAGGTTTCTGCAAAACGCCAGCTATTACCTTTCCATAACCTTATCTGTGTATCGGTCTTAAGCTAATCAATTAGGAAACCCAGATGCCTGCGAGACACTTGGGTGTTTTTTACTGGGCATAGTCTTGCTGTCTCTCACCATCAGTTCTGTCCTTACTGAAACACGTGTAGTACGTGTAATTTAGGAAAAAAATCATTGTAAAATAAGAAATTTTGCCAAAAAAAAAAAAAAAAGAGCAGTGCCATTACCAAACTAAACCTCTTTCTGCTCCGCAGAGATGTACTGGCTCTGTTCATCCAACAGAGGCAAGGAAGGATTTCTTTGTTTTTAAAAGTCCTGTGCAATCTTTAGTTGCGGTTTGGAGAGAAGAGATGGTAAATGAGAATTATTCTTTTTTTAAATAATGTAATTAGGTTGGCAATTCCTTAAACACAGGTTTCACTTGCTCCTAGGTAAGGGGTGTTTGTAGCTAAATCAGAACGCACTAGCCAGTGTATATACTAAGTAAGCTCGTTCATCAAATAATGTATTTTACAAAAATTGTAAATTGTTGGGATGAGAGTGATTTGTCCCTAAAGGCAACCGCTTCACCCATTCTTTTGCTGTTAGAGAATTCTTTATTCTCTGAAACATACATATGTTTAAATTGAATACAAACCATATTGCCTTTCAATAAGCAAATGAGCACCCTCCTGCAATGCATCTGCGGTTTTGAGCTGATTTAAAACACCACATTTACATTTTGAGAACTTCATTAAACGTCTAGTGGCTATTTCCTTTCCTCTCGTGCAGCGATTGTCTTAAGTATTTAAGAAATGTTTTGTCGGAACATGCATGTCTGACAAGTTGAGCCATTATTTATTGGCAAAAATTCATTCTTTCTTAAGAAGTTAGGCAAAATCAGTATGTTCGCTTTCCTTAGAAATGCACTTTGGCATCATGCGCTTGTCTTGTTGCATTATTACTCGTTGATCTATTTATGCAGAGACTCATGTAGGTTGCTTAAAATGCAGCCTTGTTTTTCCAGTTCATTTACCAAGACAACCTCGCTTGTTCACAGTATTGACTAAGTAGCGGAGCTCCAGCGTGCCGTATTTTAAAAGGGTTGGGCTTGTCATCCTGATTGCAGCTAAGGCCATTAATTTGCCACTGTGTAATTATTTTGTGTGAAAAAACACGGTCATTTGTAAATAGCTTTTTGAAATCGCAAGAAAATGAGTTAGTTCAGTGGTGGCGACAGGAGTGCGCTGTCTGTCATTCAAGATCCATTTGGAGAAGGTTGTAGCATTGTGGGATACTCGCTAAGTCATCGCCACTGAAATATGAAATGTATCTTGGGATAAACAGGTTCTTGATCATGGGAATGTAGTTGTTGGTATAAGCATGAAGTGTTTAATTTAAACTTAGGAACTGAATCTTGGTGCCACTTTGATAATTTCATCTCTTGTTGCCCCGAAAAAATGATGGTCTGCTATTGCAGATAAACCCAGGTGCGTGCTGCTGGCAGACACGTTGCTGGCAGTGCCTCGCTCACCCACTACGCGGCTGTGCCACGTATTTTGAAGTGTGAGTGTTGGCCCCAGCCTGGTCTCTCAATACGTGACCTTCGAATTTGATAGGTCACTGGAAAGGAAGGAGAAAACTTTCTCTGAAAACCAACCTTAAGGTGGGTTAATAATTAACCTGCCTTTCGTGAATGCCTAACAAAACAGGGATTAAAAATGGAAAAACTCTTTTGGTAGATGTCTAGCAGTAGCAAAAGAGCAGGAGAACGTGCACCGCGGGGGCTGGGAACAGTGCCGCTCCTGTTTAATCCTGTAGACTTCAGTGAATTCATCAGGGAGCCAGCCAGTTTTAAAGTCTTAAAATGGATTCTCTTGGTTTATATCACATTTTAGCATGTCCTTAAGGAGGAAAAAAAAAGATATTGACTTGAATGCAGTGTCGTCACGTTCAAGGTTGTGACTGATCTGAGCCCACACATTAGAGAAGCGCGCATTGCGACCCTGACCAAGAGCAAAATCCTACTGCCGACGTTCAGTCAACGGGTGTTTCCACTGTTCCCATTGAAGTGCAAGCAGAGAGGATCCATCGCCAGTTGGTCAAGCCAAACATGGCATGGTAGAACCTGGTCAGGTTCTATCATGGGTTAGGACTTTGTGGGTTATGGTGATAATGAAGACACACATTGGGCTGTGGGGAGATCAGGGCCACATGTTACAGCCCTGAGTGCCTTCTTATTACCAAGTTCCACAAGAAAAAAGATCATGATTTTTAAAAAGAGTTTTATGCTTGTCTTCTTAGTAGCGTTCACATTTCTATTCAAACTGTGGATAACTTTGTTTGAAGAAGAGTTCCAAAACAAAACAGAAAGCAGTAGCCAGACAGTTGATACTAAACGTCAATATGATAATCAGAAAACATAAGTGCTCAGGTGAGCTTTGATCCTGGAGCAGAACAGACCTCGACCACAGAGGAGGTGGCACTGGGGTGCTGTGGCCGGGTCTGGGAGCAAGCGATTCCCAGTCCTGAGGTGTCGATGGGCAACACGGTCGGTGTGAGGTGCAGCCTCTTATCTGTAAGACCCTTTTGGCACTGAGAGCAGAGTTAGCTGGTGGGTACAAGACTTCATCTATTATTAATGGCAGACTGGTATTCACATTTTTGGTTTAAGTGGTGGAATGCGGATGCATTCAAAATAATCAGCAATAAAATTGACATGTGTGACACCATCAGAACACCTGTGTTGTATCGCAGTGTAACTCGGGAGACTATAAATCCTCCTGCCTGTAGCATTTATGGAAAAAGCAGTGCAGAGTACAGGGAATTTCCATTTCTCAGGGTCACTGTGGTACGCAGCCTTTCATTTGTAACTATCCTGCGCAGGACTCGAATTGAAGAATGAGTACAACCTTGTGTGTCTTTCATCATGGTGACTGCATAGATTTGGTCATCCTCTACTTGCTTCTGAAGGTGCTGAGGTCTGCCAAGACATTGGCTGCACATAAGCAACATTTTTCTGTCTCATTAATAGCTCCCTGAAGAATATTCTGACATTAATGTGTTTCAGCTTTGGATTTGGCTTTGGAATTAGTGACCCAGATTCTTCCAAGTTTTTGTATTTCAAATCTTGTACGTGTTCCCGTGTCAGCCTTTCAAGGTGGCCAAGACTCCTGTAGTTGGCTTTCATTAAATGTTCAGTGATAGTGGAGTTCGGTCACAGGGGGAGCCTGAAGTTCATGAACTGAATTAGCAAACTCATATAGGATAGCACATGTCAGGTTAGGAACAAAGACAAATTCAAGATTTTGTGCTAAAAGACCATGAATTGCCTTCACGTTTTCTTGTGTGTTTTCAAAGCGCATACAAAAATGGTCCCAAGCATCACTTAGAGTGTTTCTACACTCCTGAAAGTTTATCCAAACAACAAACCCACTTTTGGACCTCACCTTCAAGCTCTTGCTTCACTGAGCACACTCAGTTTTGGCTGGGCAGCTGTGGATATTTTTGAGCTTTTCCATGCCAGCTCCGAAGTGGGTGGCAGCAGTGGCTTCACCTGCAGGTCCCGGGGCAGCTCCATGCTGGCAGCCTGTGGCTGCTCCGAGTGGTTCTGGTGCCATCTGGGCACCACAGGGCAGTGCTTCCTTCCCATAGTTTGTTTTTCAGCAAAGACAGATTCAGGTACTTTTTTAAAAAAGATCATAGAATCATAGAATGGTTTGGCTTGGAGGCGACCTTAAAGATCATCCAGCTCCAACCCCCTGCCCTGGGCAGGGACACCTCCCACCAGCCGAGGTTGCTCCAAGCCCCGTCCAGTTAGTAACAGTTATTGAATCCCAAGTTGCGCAAATATTTAAGCAGCGATGAGCGAGTGCTTCCATCTGTTTGATATTTACTGCTGGCAGTACAAAGGCAAGTGAGACTTTTCCAGAGCAGACACGAAGGGTCTGTAGCTCCGATCTCCGTGGTGGCTGCTCTGCTCCTCAGCAGGCGATAGCCACATTCCCTGCACCGCCAGCAGCGCTGCAGCCACGGTGACCTAGAAAACAAACGTCTCCGCTTTAAAGAAGTAATAAAAAGTCAACCAGTACCTGTAAACCAGAGAGTAACTTGTTCAAGCTTGTTATGTGAAAGATTAAAGTTCCTACCTTTCCTTTATTTTCAGCCTACAGATGTCTGCGGTGCCAGTCGGTTGATAATGAGAAAGTCTCTTCAAACAGCCCGGAGCAGGTCACTTCTCTGTGTGCTTCCTTCTGGTCACCGTTTGGCTTTATTGTATTTTTAACTTCGGTTTTCACTCAGCAGCGTACAGGGTCAGACGTATTCAAATAGGTACGATGTGCTCGTGAAAGGGATTCCTGTGAAGGTTGGATGGTCACCGGCTGCCAAGCGGAGTATATAATTTTCTGTCCGTGCCGTAGCCCAGTTCTCATACCCGTGCATGTACGGGTGTGCATCTCATTTGCCGCAAAGGAAAAAATGAACGGGGATAGATTTTATTGCCTTTCTGATTGAAGAAAGTCATCCCGGTTATAAGTACAGAATTCCCCCTTCGTCCCTGTGTGTAAGGTTTTTAAAAGCAAAGAAACAACAACCTTCCAGCTATGAAATATCCTACGTTACAGTTTACTTAGCAAATGGACTGAAGTGTCCTAACTCATGTCTTAAAAGATGTTATTATTATGATTCATTTGTATGGAAAAACAGAAGGCAGTGTATGCTGTCTTCCAATTAGCAAGTTTTAATAGATATTTGTGCTGTATTTTGATTTTACTCTGATAAAAATGACCTCTCGCCTCTCCTGGGTTACCATTTTCCACCCTGCCTTTAAAACCTGAGAGGTAATACATATTTAACGAGGACTTAACTGTTGGATTGTCTAGCTTCCAGCTTTCACATACCAGCTTTCCTTAAATTATTCCTGCCTCTTCCGTCTTCAAATATCAGGCCGTAAATTTGGATCACGGACAGATGTTTCTGACATCTGAACCACTCATCCATCGATTTGTAGCCCATAAGAATTGCGTCCGTAACATTCTGTGTCTTTGGACTTCAAGCTCCTAATTACTAAAGACTCAGGGACTTTTAGTTTCCGAAAAAAAGAAATTTTTTTTTGTGCTTTTGTGTGTACTGCGTAAAGCCAGTTATGCAACGTGGTGAACACAAAATAAGTAAAATGAATGGTAGGAGCAAATACAGACTGATGGTTAATGTCATCCTGCAAGAAGAAAGTCGATTACGTGCCTGCGATTGTTCTTATGGATTAGAAGTTAGCTAATTGAAAAAGATTGTGCCCACTGTTAAACGGGCTTTAGATGCTCTTTTTTCCAGGCAGAAAAGAGGGAAAGAAGTAGTTTATCGTGCCGTTTCCATATGCCTCGTCTCCTGGTGAAGGAGGGCTGAGTGCTGGGGGCAGGTCCTGCCCAGCAGAGGGGTGGCCACGTGCTCTTCCAGCAGACATCTCCAGCCCCATAACGGTGTCCCACCTCGCTCAGGGCACTTTGGCTCAGGTCTTGTCCCTGTCTCCAGCAGGCAAACCTGACGGCGTGCTCTCTCCGGGCTGGGTTTGACCCTGCGGTCCCTGTCGCTTCGACAGCAGTTGGCATTTGCAGGAGAGCAGAGAGTGGGTACCAGCTCAGCACGGGAACAGATGGGAGGTTTTGGCAGTTCTGTTGATTGCCTGTCAAAATATTAAAAAAAGAAAAGAGATGTCATCAAGAGCAGTATTACATGATGCACCGTGGAAAAGAAACTAATGATGTGCGTGGCAGAACATGCTTTGCAGCTGGGCTTGTTGGTTTTGCCTGAATTAAAGATATTTGTCACTGTGAGTCAGTTCAGGGCCGTAACTATCCTTTGAAATGATGACACAAGAGCCACCTACCTGATGAGGCTGATGTTCAAAACCCGATAGCTCTGATTATATCGCTGGGCAAACTTGTTAAAGAAGAGCAGCCACTGGGTTTCCTGCAGCAGAAATAAGGCAAACAGTAAACGGGAGTTTTCTCTCTGTGCTGTGCAGATAGAAGAAGCATTTGCCCGTGCCCTGAACAGTGCTATTTTATATGTATAACTGCTAAAGAAAACTCTTTTTTTATTAAGGAAAATCAATTATCATTGCTGTTATAAATTGTAAAGAAATGTCTTTAAAGACGGCCACAGTTTTTTATGGGAGTATACAGTATTTATGGGAGTATACATTGCATTCAGTTGTCATTAATTAAAGAGATGCTTGTCTGACTTTTTGAGTCAATGAAGAAATTTATGGTTGAAATCAATAGGCCAAGTACAATGGACTAAGGATGTGTTTATTTTTTATAAACATAACTGTGCATATAGGCAATCAATATTTAATCATCCCATAGGATTAATTTCTCAAGAAATCTATATGTTCGAGTCTTTTAGAGAGTATAGTGTTTCTCAGCAACAGGCACAGAATAAATAACCTTTCATCGGCAGCGCAGAGGAGATGGTTTCAGCCTGTTGCAATAAAATGCCGCCACACTTTAGCAGTCCCCTTTCTCTGATGTCAGGGAAATAAGTTTTGCTTTTCTGTTAGCTTTTGGGAACAAGGATTTCTAAGTATTCAAAGGCAACCAAGAAAATAGGAGGCCCTGTGAAGCCTTCTGTGCTCCGAGTTGACTGAACGTAGGTATGCTCTGCTAAATTAGTTACAGGTTATGCGTATGATAATGCTAATAAGTGCTCCAGAAGCTAATGTGATTTTTCCTCCGTGCTTTACAAACATTCCAAAACCATTGAAAAACTGTTGTTTCAACTTGGTCAAAGTAAATTTCCCCAAATGTCTTTCATCCTTATCTTGGGAAGGCGAAGGGCTTTGGTTATAAGAATTTTTCTCCTTCAAAAATTCTTTTTCAAGAAAACCCTGATTCTTACTAATATTGAAGCTCTGGACACATGAATTGACACGCAGGCAGATGCTTTATGGTTGTGTTTGCTTATGTATTCTCTCTTTTAAGTGTTAATCTTGACTTTTTCAACATAAAACGGCGCAGCCTGAATGTTAGGGAAAGGCTCTACAGGTGATTTTGAGGAAGCGGGTAATGAGGATTTGGCTCCTTCCCGTCCAAGGGAGCGGAGGAGGTGCCCGAGTCTCTGGAGGCAGCGAGGCAGCGCTGCCAGAGGAAGGGCAGGAGGCTGGGTTGTTCTTGGTGCTTTAATGCCAAGCAGCGAGTGTCCCAGAGCTTTGGGTGCCTCCTACGTGGAGTCTGGCTTTGCGGAGCCTCCCCAGGTTCATGCTAGGAGTTTGAACCGCCCTAAGGCGTTGTAGGAACCTAAATCCTATTTTTAAGGTGTCTTGGGCATTTCAGTGTTGGTGTTAGGTGCCTCAGCATGATGCAGACCTTTTAAAAAGTGCTAGAAACGCCATGTTCCTCCAGCTGGTTGCACGGCTCTCCGACTCCATATAGATCCGACCTTCATTTTTTTCTGTGTTCTGACAGCAAGTAAAGGAGCTCAACTCCTACGCTTATTTTCAACAGTTTTAATATTTGCCAGCCAAGGGTGCCGTTGCTGTTTCACACCGGGTTTGGGGAGCATCTTTGCGGTGGTGGCCGGGTGCTGGCAGGGGTCCCAGAGGGATGTCCCAGGCGCCGGGGGTGATGCCTCCATGCAGCCGCCTCACTTCCAGCGCGACGGCTGGGCTTCTCTTCCTGGTGGGAAGAGACGCTTTAAAGCCGAACATGGCAAACCTGTGCGGATACGTATTTTCTTTCTTTATTTGTTCAACAGCAGGGCTGAAAAATCAGACAAGGGGACGTTTTGTGTCAAACCTGCTGACAATTTTGTGATGTTTGGTGGGTTTTTTTCTGGTTTCCATGGTAAAAATAAGAATTAGAACAGAGCTGGTGTTCATTGCGAGGCAAAAAGATGCGTGTGGCTTCCTATGGAGAAATACCAAGGATGCATAATACTGAAATGAAAAATCAAATTGTTTTGCTTTCAGAGTGAATAAAATGATGGAGCTTCTTTATTGCTTTTGTTTGGGTGGTTATAGAAAAGGGTGCCTAAAGAGGCTCCAGGAAAGCTGGGGAGGGACTCTGTATCAGGGAGGGGAGCCATGGGACGAGGGAGAAAGGTTTTAAACTGGAAGAGGGGAGATTTAGATGAGGTCTGAGGAAGAAATTCTTGGCTGTGCGGGTGGTGAGCCCCTGGCCCAGGTTGCCCAGAGAAGCTGTGGCTGCCCCATCCCTGGAGGTGTTCAAGGCCAGGCTGGACGGGGCTTGGAGCAACCTGGTCTGGTGGGAGGTGTTCCTGCCCAGGGCAGGGGGTGGCACTGGGTGGTCTTCAAGGTCCCTTCCAACCCAAACCATTCTGTGATTCTATGATTTAACGCGGGTCAGAATTCAACGCCTGTTTTACCTTGCATGCATGAGAAGCAGAGCCTTGACCTTGCACCTTCACTCACTTTCCCACACATTGCATTGTACCATACACAGCGTTTGTCACTTTTCTCCTGAGCAGTCGGATTTCAGGGAACCCTGGAAGGTTTCTGTGGGACGGGAGCTGGAGAGGTGTCCGTGGCATAAAAACAGGGCTGCTGGTGGCAGAGCAGAGGACGGGAGGAGCAGTTGCCCTAATGTGCGCTGATGTTTGCTTTGCAAGCTGTGGGATGTCAAAATAACACATTGCAAAGCCTGGGTGAAGCAGATATCCGTGGCATGTTCTTATTCATGGGTATCTAAAGAAGAGTGGAGGAGAAAAGACTGAATTTCTGTTAAACAACCTGTACCTTGGGTTTTATTGTCTGTGTTTTTGATCTCAGTACTTAGGTACAAAGGGCTGTGAAAGAACTGGCATCTAACAGAATCTGTCAAATTGAAATTTTTCATGAGCTCCACTGGGCTGATCTTTTAAAGATACAATATAAATGCACATATTTTCAGTATCTTTATTACCTTTAACAATGCTTTGTAGCGCAGTGGCCTTGGGAAACCACAGACAGAGGAATGCTGCACAGTTCCAGGCTGCATACCAAGTTGTGGTGGACGTTTCATTAATGTCATCTTATGAAGTGGGTCATTTCAGTACTCGGAGTGTGATGCTGCCGTGGGTGGGCACTCAGGCGGTGCTGCTGGGGGCAGACACTGTAGGTGCTGAGCTGCAGCGTCTCCGGGCTCAGCATCTCGCAGCTCCCGGCCCCGTGCTGCCCAGGCTCCCCGGCAATGCGCTTACCTCTCGTCCTGCTCCACACGTCCATCCAAAAGCTTTCCGGTAGAAGGGCCGGGTCTCTGCCACCCTGTGCACGTGCAGGTTTTGTATTAACCCACGTACCTCTGCCTTGCGCATCAGGCAGGCAGCAGTGTGGGTTTTCCTTACGGTAGCTTGGTTTTACACTTCCGACCTGGTCTGAGATTTTTTTTCCCTAGCATTTCTCCTAGGAGTGACTTACCCCCTGCAGGGCCAGCCCTGACGAGCCGCCTGAGCCTGTCGCATGGCTCACCCCGCACGTGCAAGAGCAGAAACCCTGAAATAACAGCTCAGATGCACTCAGCGTTGGTCTCACTCGAGCCCTGCAAAGGCTCAAAACGCAGTAAAACACGCACCGACTTGGGTGGCAGCAAAGCGAAGCTGATATCTAGAGCTATTCGATCATCCCAGCTTTCTTAAGAATTTCTCTTGCTTTTTTGCTTCGCAGTCCAAGTTTTATTTAATGGGCATCTAGCTGTGCGTGTGGAACATACTTTAACGATAAAAGTATTGACATCTCTGTCCCACTGCTATGAATTTAAAGCTCGGAGTCTGTTAATATTGCTGCACATGTAGTTTATTTGGATGAAATGCAGTAGATTTAGTACTAGATTTCAGCAATTTCAATGTACAGTTTCATTGCATCAGCAAATTAAAGTTTTGGAATAACAGGTTTTCTGTCCTTAATTAACTCTGGATCGGTGAAGGTGTAATAGGTAAGAACTTCAGTGCGCTGGCAGGTGTAGCTTTGCGGAACATCTCATTTTAGCGTCGCTGCACCTGTACGGTCGTATTGGGATGCGTGGTAAATATTTAATGATTTTTCCTTTGTTTCCTGCAGATAGTGTCTGTAATAAGGCAGAGTAATATTGCAATGTCAAGTCACTCTGCTGCCCAAAATGTGTATCATTTCTGCTTATCTATAAACTGGTTAATGTTAGAGACAACATGGCACTCCTTTCGTATGATGCCTTCTTTTTAATTAGATTTTTTTTCTTCTTTTCATTTCTTGGTGAGGCATATAAATAAAAGAAGCTATGGATTTTGATGTTGAAAACACGGTCTATAAAGCACAAAAATCTATGCTTTGCCTTTTTTTAATAAAACAGCCTCTTGTTTACTCATATTGACTTTCATTGTTCTCTGAAATCCATCCATCTTTGAGACTACAAGGATTGCTGATAATTATGCACTAAGGCCGTTAATGGCCAGCCTGCTTCTTTCTCACTCATCAACAGAAGTGGTAAGTGCTTGGAAATCAAACTGCATTTCGGTTCTTCAGCATGCTCTTATTAGCTTCAAATGATGCCCCAAATGACAGCTGTGAAACCTCATCGCCTCTAACGAGGAGGCAGCGCCCAGCTCGCGGAGGCGCAGCTGTCGCAGCCTGATGTGCGCAGTGGCAGAAAACACGTTTTGCCGCTGCAGTTGGCCAAGATTATTTTAAAATCCTGGAGGGAATGGGGCTACTAGACATGAGGAGCCAATTTACCTGGTCGGGTTTGAAGGGATAACATTTGAGAGCTCGTAAATTCAGCCTCAGTGAGCTGATGCAACCAACTGAAATGAACAGCTTTTTTTTTTTTAAGGAAGAAAAAGCTTATTTAACGTTTTAACAAATGGGTTTGAAACAGAGGGTCAGGTCTGCAAAGAAATTCAGGCTCCTAAAGATGGAAGAACTCAGTGACATTTTGAAACATGCTGCAGCATCTGCTTGGGTGCTTACACGCCATCCCAACCCAGGCACTTCATCCCCTGCCGTAGTCGCTGTCTGGTGGGCATCAGAAATCCTCGTGAACTGAATTAACGCCACTTTTCCCGCATACGGCAGATGTCCAAGTGCTGCGCGGTGCCTGCGGCCAATGGGCTGCCCAGGGTTTGGTGTGGGACACGGGCGGGCAGAGGAGGACAGCCAGACGGCTCTTGATAAAATGGGTTTGGGATCTGTGATCTCATATTTTTGTTACAGCAATGCTCAATAGTGCATTATTTCAGGGATGTCTGCGCTCTTGCTCTGTCTCTACTCCTCCTGGCTTGTTTGAGAGTTGGAGGAGGCACCCGGGGTAGCAGAGATCTGCCTGTGCTCCCATTCATTTCTAAGGTGAAGATAACATCTATCCCAAAAGCTCTGATATTTGCATCCTTCTTTTGATTTTAGGCCGGACAACAGCGTTGGTGGGAGCAGGAAATTACAGTGAATGGAAATATTCAAAAGGGAGAACTAATTACCTACAACCTAACTGAGCTGATCAAGCCAGAGGCGTATGAAGTCCGTCTAACGCCCATCACCAGATTTGGGGAGGGGGACTCAACTATTCGGGTCATCAAGTATAGCGGTAAGAAGATCTTCATGTCCAAGGAAATGCGTTGCGGGACATTGTGCACAATTGGGTATGGCTGCACTGGGTTGCGCTGGGGGAACTGATCGCCAGTCCTTCAAATAATGCCGTGAGGGGCGAGTGTGGGCTTCCAGGAAGGAGGGTTCTGGGTAGGAATGAAATTCTCCACCTCTGGGAAGTTTCACAATAAAAAAAAAAAATAAATTAATAAATCTCTGAACAGCCAAAATGCAAAATCATATCAAAGTTTCTGTGAAATAAAGGAAAAAAAAAAAAAAAAACCAAAAAAACCCAGAACAAATCAATGTTAGCTTCATGAAATAGCTCATTCCAAGAGTTTGTTCTTACTTTGAACACTTGGAAGGGCAATGAGTTTTGAAGAAAAAAATCTACAAAACAAGTAGTCATCTGAAGGTGTCGGATCAATGTTTTGATATTATCAAAATACCCCCAGAATGAGCACTTTTTGAGAAGTTTTTTTTTTGAATGTGAATGATTTTAAAAAAAAAAAGTCACTGTTTCTAGTCCTGTGCAAGTGGAAAAGGGCATTTATACATTTTTCTCTAAAAGGTCATGCCATGACCAAGATTTGTCCACTTTAATCTAACACGAAAACTACAGTGTTCTTGCATCCTTCCGTTCAGTCTCCCGGCATTACCAGGAATTAGTTCCTTGAGCTCTGAAAAATCCCTCAAAATATCTTTCTTAGAATATTTATTTAATTAATAGCTGAATCACTTTTTTTTGTTTTTCTTCTGCAAAAATTACAATGAATGGGCAAGGGGTACCTTAGAGAGAAGGTAGCTCTACTAAAGGTATTGTGCGGTTTGCAATGGGAACCTGATGTGTGGAGCAGAAAGGTTTTATAATTGAAAAAGGAAAGTGTGTGCTGGGGGAGATATTTGTAAACGTGGACTCGTGAAAGTATGAGTTTATCATTTGGGGACACTTTTTAGTAGGGCCTGTTGCAATAGGACAAGGGGTAATCGTTTTAAACTAAAAGGGGGGGAGATTCAGACTGTATCTAAGGAAGAAATGTTTTACACTGAGGGTGGGGAGCGCTGGCCCAGGTTGCCCAGAGAGGTGGGAGATACCCCGTCCCCGGAAACGTTCCAGATCAGGTTGGACGGTGCTCTGAGCAACCTGATCTAGTGGAAGATGGCCTTGCTCGTGGCCTGTAAAGGTGCCTTCACTCCCAGACCATTCTATGGTTCTATCATAAGGAACCTTGCTGATCCTGCAGGACAAAAGCCAGGTGATGCACAGGTCACGTCAGAGCTAGCCACGGAGGTCCAATTGCTGCAGGAGCTGGATCCAACAGTAAGTAGGGTTACGCAGATACATGGGAGAGCCCAAAGCAGGAAATGACGTGCAGCAGAAGGCCCAAAAGCGACCTACAGATCAAGAATTATTTTCAAAAATCATTATCAAATAATTTAAAATAGTGAACAAATCTGAAAAAAAAAAATAACGTCCTCACAGCCAGCTCGTGCCAGGCAGCTGCTGTCCTCTCTGTGGACCTTGGAAGTTTCTCCCATGGCTTAAATACTGACCATAGGGAGAAAAAAAACCCACTTGGGTCACTCAGTCGCTACTGCCCTTTTCTTGGTGGTGGCTGTACTCTGGCAAGTCTCGGGAGGTTGATTGAGGTCTCGGCTATGGCTCACAACCGTGCTGAGTTTGAGGTTTTAATGAAACGTTATGTGATTTACATTTCTAGCCCCTGGCTGGCAGGAAGAACATGCCCACGCAGCATAAAAGGCGTATTTTGTCTGCTGCAAATTTTTTTTTCTCCTAGAATCTGCCGTTAGCGCAGATGTGAACAACATCCCGTTTCAAAGGTGCTGATGAGGTGCCAATGCAAAATCCAGCCGCCCAGGAGGGAGGCGGCCGGTGCCTCGTGCCCCAGATGGAGAGACGCTCTTGGAGCACGACGCGGGGCTATTACTCTGGTGCCGACAAATTCCCAGCTTCAGAAATTGTGAGCCAGATGCTCATACCAACAAGACAAACCTAAAGTGACTTCCCTTGGAAGAGGGATCCCAGAACCACCGAGGCTTTGTGTGCTTAAAATGTGCATTTTTATCTCAGCATTAATGCAGTGACTATAGTGTCAGCAAACTATTACCAGGCTAATTTTAAGGATGTTATAGCCTCAGCTGTAAAATAATGCTATCACATATGTTATTACAGTGCAAATCCGATACTTATAATCTGAAATGCTGGAATCTTAGAAAAGCAGTTAATGGGCTAGCGGGATGCGCAGCAGCAGGCCTGCATCAATGTAAGACATAATTATAAACAGTACCCAGAAAATAAAAGGCACCACGTGAATGTTTCTTAAAAGGAGAACTAAGATAATTTTTTACATTTTTCTCCCATTACATTTTTTTTTCAATTGTGAGACCTCAGGGAAGGAGGAAAACATTTGAATGTTCCTATTTTCGGTGGGGTTGTGTGTGCGTACTCCAGTGCTCAGTACTGCAGAAGCGCACCGGCCCCCAGCAGTGTCAGCCCTTCTTTCTCATCCCACCACTTTAGGAATACCCTTTTAGGAGGACCAGGACCCAGGACAATCTCCTTTCAGGTCTTGAATATCGCCAAGGGTGGGGACTTCACAGTCTCTCTGGGCAACCTGTTTGGTGCTCGAGCAACCTTCGAGTAAATAGGTTTTTTTTTTTTAGATCTAAAATGCACCGATGTGTTTGTATTGCTGGTGAGGATTCCCATCACAAACATTTTTTGCCATATTTTTTTTTTTAATTTTATGCGGGCTAAGAGGATTTCACCCCATTTTGAAGAAATGCAGCCAGTGTGAAAAGCAGATCAGACACGTCGTAGTTAGAGTTGCTAAAAATGGTAGCAGTGTCTTTTGCCTTTAAGAAATGCGTTAGCAATTGCAGTTGAGTTTTATTTTTGTGCAAATAGAGGATAGATAGGCCATGCACTGCCGAGGTTTTACTTTGACAGCTTAAGCTTGTCTGCTGCAGGAGGAGAATCTTGGGCAGGCACCGCGCAGAACCGATTTCTCTAGAATAGTTGTGAAGCGTTTAAGGATCAACATGACGTTTCTGGTGTGTTGGCTGCGTTTGCTGCCTTACTAGAGAGGAGAAGGTTTCTCCAGATTTCTTCCAGGGGATGAATCACCCTCTGGACGTGCCCAAATCTCTCCAGTAATTTCAGAGACACTCCAATGCCACTCTTAGACGAGATGCCTAACTTTTAGATCGCTAATGTTAAGCCACATCGATCCTATCTGTGGATTTATTTTTATTGGGTTACGCTCCTGTGTCCATGATGCAGAGCACGTCACCTTTTAAATTAAAACCCACAACTAGAGATTAACGTGGAAATTGCTAATATATAAAAACAACCGCTTCCGGTGTGCTAGCCAATGTCCAAAATAAGGAGAGTATTAAAGCAGTAAAACCTCAGTAAGGAGCTCTGTACAGCATACCCTGCCATCCCAAGCAGGAGCCGTAAATACAAAATAAAAACTCAGCAGTATCCAATCCCATGAATCAAAAAGTTACCCGTGCCGGAAGCATTTTGTAGGGAAATCCCTCGCCTGCCATGAATTATTCTCTCCTCTGCACGCCGAAAGGACAGGAGAAAAGAGCAATCATCACAGTAGGAGCGACGGTGATAATTACAGCCAAACATCACTTGACAAATTCTTTGGTAGGTACATATGTTACTCTGCTCGTGAACACAGTCTGCCGAGTAAATACAAACAGGGCAGTTTTAGTAGCACTAATGAGTGTTTTGTAGGCTAATACAAAACAGATACGTCTCGCAGTAACAGTTTAAATATAACCTCCATCACTTTACATAAATCTCTGTCAGCCTATTTGATACGAGCTGACTGTAAAGTCCTCCAACTGCTGCAATTAAAACTTCAGCGCTCATTGCTTTAGATATGCACTTAACGTTTAAATATTTTTAAAGTTAACCAGGGATTAGAGAAGCCAATTTAGTGCTACAGAAAAAGCCAACAACCCGACACGACTGCTGTTGGTGTACAGAGTCAGCCTCTTGCGACAGTGGCAGATAGATGATGGTGGCCGGTCACTTTGTAGTCCAGCTTGCGTATTTTCAGATGAGGTTTAGACACTTTCCAGATTCTGTACGGAATAAGAGTATATAATTGTGGTTAATATTATTATTGCTATTGTTGTTACTGTTATTATATTGCCAGACACCAGAAAAACAAAATTGGCACCAAATAGGGCATAAATGATAGGATTTCTAAGTTTGCACAAGCTTGTGTTTCCAGTATTACGTAGTGGTATAAATGGTAAGTTAGGATAATTGCTGTTATGAGAGGAAGGAAGCCTTGTCCTTGTAGAGTACCAATATTTACAGTGAATATTACTTCTCCTGTCCAAATCAAGAAGTGTGGACTTCTGATCTTGGTTAAAGCTTTTAGGTGCTGGTTGTTGTTCCCACAAGTAACCAGCTTCCAGCGGGAAAAAACATAGCAGCTGAACATCTAGCATGCTTCTCCTGACCTCTGCCTTTATGGTTTTCATACTAAAGAAAGCTTGGTTTGCAGCTATTTTATTTTTTTTTAAAGGAGGGACATGCTGTTGCAGTCTCTGAAGGCCACCTCACTGGTGAGCTGAACAAGTGTCTGTGTTGGGAAGGACCTGTGGGAAGTTTAACTGTCTGTGCATAAACACGGTTGCACCTGGCAGAAGCGCAAAAACCATTCAGCCCACATTTTTCTGCTGTGACCCGCACAAATACAGCTCACCGAAAAGCAAAATCATCCAACAGACTGAAATTCCGGCAGGTTTTATTCTCTGCTTGCTGGAGGAGAGGCAGGAAGATTAAGGGATCACCCGTCTTGGCTCTAACCAAGCTCAAACGTTTCGTGACACTTTGTTCTCCTCCCGAGATTCTCCGCCAGCAAAACCTTCCTCCCAGCACGAGCCGGGGTCGGCTGAGCAGAGCAGCGATAACCCTCCGAGGTGCGCAGATTTTCCAGACGTTTCAAAGCCGGCCTTGGGAATTTACTCCCTTGGTCATCCATTAATTTCCCTTTATGGCTAATTTAACTTGCTACCTGTGTGTCGTGCAGGCAGCATCCTTCCCTTCCCGCGGCGAGAGCTGGAGCCATCGCACGTTGTCTTCTAGCAGCGCGCTCTATTAGAAAAGCGGGCTTTCTGGGTTTTTGTTTGGTTGGAGTGGGGTTTTTTTTCCTACTTTATGATGTTAGATAAGTTCAGCCTAACTGCTTTAATTTGTTTTTCTGCTTTTTGTCAATCAGTGTGAACCGAAGCTGGCTTGGCAAGAAGCCTTTTTTGCTCAGCTGTGAACAATCTGAATAGGATGACTCAAGGTTACACACTGATGATAGTTTCCATAAAAGCCCGTACGTTTAGTTGCAAACCAAGCATCAGTAAATGTAGTTCTCAGCAATTTCAGCTAATTCCAAGTTCAGTCAGTCAAGGTTTTCACAAAATGAATGTTTTTTTGAGAAATAAAGGTAATTTGTTGGTAAAAGCTATGAGGTTATCTAATATAATGTAATGACTACGTTTCTTTAGGAGATTGCACTGGGGCAAGTCACTGTTCGTTTGTTGCAGTGAAGGCAAGATGAAATGGCAGAGTTGCTAATTTAAAGCTGTCTTGAAAACTTCAGATTGCATCTAGAGCTACGTAGAATCTGTGGCTGGGGGTTCATGTCTGTAAACGTGGCGTGGGAAGGGCAGCAAGAAAACACAGAGCAGCACTCCTTCGGAAGTCTGGCATTGCCAGATGCACCCATTCTTTGGAGATAAAATTTGATCTCAAATTTTCGGTTAATAACATGCAGTTCCAACTCTGAGCTGAGCATCCTTCTGTTTCTCACATGTGTTAAGGGCAGAAGGGCCCTGTTCCCCGAATCATCCATCTTCAAATTTACCCTTCTGCAAACAGGTAGCACAGAACTGCGGACTAATTTCTCATTCAACCCCCATTTCCCCTGTTTAGCATTGTCCAGGTCACTCCGGACCTAAACCCGCGTAGCCATTCCCATGGTTAAGATACCTGTAGGCACCATCAAGATTTGACTTTCGTTCTGTTTCATCCTATTAAGGTATTAAGTAGGTGAACTTCAATATTAAAGAATTATGAATGTAGAGGTTTTTGTAATTTTGCCAAGGGTCTGTGAAATAAGAGTGCCAGTTTTATCAGTTTCCCCCAAGATTTCCAGTACCCAGTGGTCCTGCCGTGTCAAGCAGGGCATTGCACAGACCCATACAAGAACAGACAGAAGTAATATTTTTTTTTTTAGCAAAGTTATCTCAAGGTTCTCTGCAGTGTTGGCAACATTATTTTTGATGCCTCCCAAGCTGAGGGGTCAGCACAGGCTGCTCCTGCCATGGGGCGGGGAGCGGGCAGAGGTGGGGTGCGGAGAGGTGGGATGCTGCACTGCTCCTCTGTCCCTGAGAGCAGAGCCCAGGAGAGCAGCATCTCGGACCCAGCCGCGCTGGCGGGTCCCTGTGCTGGTCACTGAATGTGGCTCCTCCAGCTGGAAGCTTTTTAGGACAGCAAACCTCACCTTCCTTTGTCCTCTTCTTAAATTTCTTTAAAGTATATCCTCCCTGGAAAAGGGTTTGTGTGCCAGAAGACTCTCGTGCGTTTTCTTGGTTGTGTCTCTGGGTCTAATGAGCTCCAGTTTCTTCTCACGAACTTGCTGTGCTTATGTTCGCTGCTATTTGAAAGGGAAATTGGCATTTCTAAGAAGAACACAAGTGCTGTATTTTTCTTAAGACTCATATGTACCCAGGCATTTTAAATTGAAGGATAGTATTATTCCTTGAGTAGAAGGGGAATTCATTATGTGAAGTATTCTTGACTAAAAGGAAATTTTAAGTGACGAGTAAGGTCCAATGCAGAACCTCCGCTTTTGATGAATTCACCTTTTCTGTAGTTTTTGTTGGGTTCCTGTACAAAGGCATGACCCCGGAGTTTTGCTGTGCAGCTCTCCCCACCCTTACAATATCGGCGCCAATAATCTAGGTTCGGTGCTTAATTACAGCACCTTGTTCCCCAGGCTGGGGGTGCTAGTGACGGAGCGTACACATCGTGGGTGGGAGAGGCTGTCGTTTCCCACTGAAATCGTTGCCTTTGGATTGCCAGTGTGCCACCAAATTTGCTCAAAAAGGAAGGCTTTGCTGGCCATCTCGGTGTAGGAGCCGTGATCAATGTCTTAAGGGGGAGGAAATTGAGGATCATCTAAATATTGATGAATTAGAAATTCTTCTTTGTGCTAATACTATTTTTGCTCTGTCTTCCAGCTCCAGTAAATCCACATCTACGTAAGTATTTCTTTATCTTTTTTAGCTTTTATGTGTATGAAGAATTGTCCTTGAACCCATTGTCCCTTACAGTGAAGAAGTAAATTATAAGTATTTCGCTTTCAGTTGCAGCCCGTGGATTGCAGGCACCGCCTTAGTTTTGTGTGCAAGATGGGCTGGTGGATAAAGGTTCCCCACATCTACTTCATGGTTTTCTTCCACACCACAGCGCATGAATGTTTTGCTGTGGGAACATATTCTGCCATTACTCTTGCTTTTCATAACATATGCAAAAAAATAAAGGGAATGGGATCCTGTCTGCCATTATCGCTGCTGTAGTGCAGCCATAATCGGGCAAGAAAACAGCACGGGGCTGCACGAGCAGCCTCTCTCTCCATCCCTCACACACGACAGCTAAGCCTTTCTGAACGTTTTAAACTTATCTGTGGAAGATCTTGTGCAATGCGTTAATAATTAATCAGGGCTTAGTTCAAAGCTCGCGGGAGCTGAAGGAACCACTCCCATTGACTTAAAGGAGCAGCAGATGAGACCCTTGCTAATTAATATATTAAATATATACTCTACGATGTTAAGAAAAAAATTCATTGCCATCCCAAGTGCTTCACGCTGTGGTCGTCTATGATTTTCAGATCTGAAATTGTCTGATTTTCCAAATATCTCTATGTCTCAGTTAAAATCAACGGCTCTCTTAGGCACACAGTACAGTGCATGTGGCATCCAAATTGCCCTTGTGATGGGGATTGTGCAGCTCAAGGGACCAAGGGTGTCTCTGGCAACCTGTCCACCATTCCCTTCATCTGCCTTCTAGGCCTGCCTTGCTCTGCACTGGTGGCGATGGGAAGTTTGCCTACCAGAACTGTAGGGTACCCGGTGTAATTTATTTCGGATGAGCGAAGAGGTGGTAGAATCTTGGTGTGCTTTTTTCCCCAAAGACCTTTCCCAAACCTTTGGACAGGGAAGAAACCTTGGTCTGCAAATGGGTTCAAAGCAGTAAGCCGGAGAAAAGAAATTCTGTCTTCCATAAAAATTCAATCTCATAATTATCGGTTCTTTCTACAATCTCATTGTATTTTACTGAAAAGGCAGAATGGATAATGAAGTAGACTATGTAACATCAACCAAGTTCGTTTTTTTTCTAAACCTGTTGGGCACAATTCTGATTATATTTACATCATTGTGGATGAAGAGTAAGAGCTGTATTCAACTGGGACAAGACACCTGTATTGGAAACTGAAGTCCCGTTTTTCCTGCTTCATTTCTGGAATAATCACATTCCATAAGTCCTTCCTTTTTATAAGGCGTCTGCAGTGCAAGTAGTACTGAATGCCTTAAACACGGAGATGTAGCCTCAGATCTACATTTTATTTTGTAATGTATAATAGAAACCATTTAATTTAAACCGTAAGGATTTTCTGTCAATTAGTGCAACTAGGTGTTAAACCTGTATAATGGAAGAGATTAGATGTTAGAGAGTCATATTCAACTTGAATTTTATGGAAACAGATGACAGTAATTCATACTACAATGAAGAGTGTTTCACCTTGAGAACAGTTTCAGATTTTGCCCTAATTGGCAATGAAATTATTAATAACCTGAATCCACTTCCAGAGCTGGCATGTGCTTTGACAAAAATTGACCACTATCTTTAATAGTAATTGGCACCGTTGTGGGTGCTTTCAGCAGACCGTAGTGGCGTGAGGGGTGTCATGAGCGGGAGCACCCATGGGTGCTTGGGAAGGGCCGGCCGTTCCCCCTGCACTCAGCCCCGTTAACGGACAGGTCAGGACCATCCAGACCTATTTAAATGCTCCTATTTCTTGTCTAAGAAAAATACCGAGCTAACCCTGGGGAACTATTTCTCGTTTTTATTCTTCTGCCATTTTATAAGAAGCGTTTAGTGCCAAGAATATTTAGCACTAACCTTTCCCAATGTATTCCAAATGGCAGTCCCACGTGAAACCAGTGTTTCCCTATTAAATAAATGGCAAACTTTCACTTACCTTTTTCCTTCTGGCCTGAAAATATATATATATATATATATATATATATTTTTTTTTTTTTTTAAACTTGAAGAATAATCTTTTGTTCTGCTGATGTGGAATTTCTTAATGAAGCTCTGAGGGCATGATGCGACATGCAAGTGCAGCTCTTAAGGTACTGGAGGGGCCATGTTAGAAACTGCTGAGTGGCTGAAAATGCTTTGCGTTAATTCACTTTGCTGCAGGACTGGATCTGGTACTCAGAACTTTTCTCCTCTAGTTACTGTTTTGCCCTTTCATTTTATCACGTTGGGTAGAAGCAGCGCCGGTTTTGCTATAGAAAAGGCTTGCATGAGTGGAGGTGGAAGTCAAACGCACAGAGTATAGTGTAAACCAAGCAAATTGGGAGCTCAAATCGTATAAAAGGTGTTCTTGGAGATGAGAGGCACATCTGGCATTTTGCTCAGAGTGCTTCATTCGAGTCCTTGTGTCTTTCAAGAGCTTTGTCAGGGTCTTTGCATTATCTTCCTGGTCTTTGGGATAAGGATGGAAGTGTCCGACTGCATCTATTGACTTGCTTCTCTGTCAAAGGATTTTGGGTGTAATTTATGCATGTGTATTCCTTGTGGCCTCGTTCTTTGATTTGCTCATCTCTCAAGAAGAACCACAATCAGGCCTCTACTCGTGTTCCTTCTCTGCAGTGCTCGCGATGGTGCTCCTCCATTGAATGGCTTTCTATATTGCCACTTTGGCATTCCAAATTCTGGATTCAGAAGGCCTTGCTTCCAGAGGCAAACTGAGGTGCAAGGTTCTGAAATTGGCTCCCCTTCATGCCGGTGGTTATGAGAACCGTGGTTTAGGAAATGAATTCTCTTGCAGCCTCTAATAAAGTTGATGGATTTATTGAGAAATCAAGTCAATCGACTTGAGGTGATAATAGCCAAGGAAGTTTCTATGGACTGCATTTTTGTGATAACCTCATTTTATAACTCAGGGATTAAAAAAAAAGGGGGTTATGCTGACTGTTGTGGAGAGGGTGCAGTTTGTGTTGCTCTTTGGATGGGCAGTAGCAGAATGAGGAAGACTTGGAAAGTGCCTTGTGGTTTGGAATGAATTTTTCAAGCCTGCTTTTGCAGTCTGCAGTAGTACCTGATTTTAAATAAGCTGCAGACCAGCATCCTTGCTTAGCAGTACATATCCAAGCTAAGCTCCAGGCCCCTCTGTCTTCACTGATTTACACTGAAGCTCCAGTGGCTTAAGTGGATTTATAGTTCACCAAAACCCCAAACCTGCAAACATTTATATACCTTCTCAATTTAACTCAGGTGAATAATCCCATGACGCCTGGTGTTAAGAGTTCCTCATAACAATGAATATAAATCGCGTGCCTATAAAGAAGGCCGTGCTGACACAGTGTGCAGACAGCTGCCTTCTCCCTAGAGACGAGAGATTTGCTTGTTTTCTCAGATAAATCAATTGACTTTGCTGAAGAGTAAACTCAGCGGGAAGTGTTCGTGTGCATAAAATTAAGCTTTTGCACATTTTACTACATGGGGCCTTATTCTGTTGTGACGTGAAAACTGAACCTTGAGGTTTGGATTTGTTTTGGTTCCTAAATGCCTGACAGTAGGACTTGCTCGTCCCACCATCACCTGGCAGGTGGGATCACTGCACTTGTGTGTCTCACGCACCTCTGTTTCACAAAGGAGAGAATCCCAATGATCGTCCCTGGGGTTCTTGGCAGTTTTATTCTTTAGCCCCAAGCTTTTACCACTTGACCTCAAGTACATAACAGAAATCTTAGTGGTAGTCTAGGAGATGTCTTCAGGACGTGGTAAAATCACCTGTCCTGCCTTGTTCAGATAGACCTAAACCTTCCTCCCAGGTATTTGTCTAACTGGTTATTATAATCCAGTGATGGGGACTCAGTTCTCTTCCTGAGCAATCCATTCATGTGCTTCACTGTCCTGATTTTTAGAGATTTTCTTCGCCCTGGAGCTCCTTCGCTCTTATTTTGGCCGTTACTTGCTTTCCCATCCCTACGGAAAACCAAGAACAGTTTAGATGTCACTTGGAGATAATGTTTCCATTCTGAAAAGCTGCTGTCCTCTTTTCCCTAATGTTCTTATCTCTAAACCAAAACAACCAACCTCTCACTTTTTCCCATGTTTTACGGACGTGCTGCCTGTTCCTCTCAGCTTTTTAGAAACGGTAGCTGGGTAAGAAGAGGCAAAGTCTCTAAGGGCAATTGTATCCCTGTCAGTGTGTGAGGAGGAGATATACAATAAGATTTGCATATAATTTCAAGTAACACCAACACAGATTGATGACTGTGATTTTTTTTTCGTTGAGGTTACTGCAAAAGAAAAACTAGACTAAACACTGGAAACTGACGTAAAATAAATATATGTCTATTTTCCAGTGCCCTTAATAAGCATCGTCCCACAATGTGTTTGGTATAATTAACAAGTACTTTGACAAACAAGCATAGGATGAATAGTTTCCGCACCTAAATTTCTGCTCGTTTGCTGCGTTGGCAGGAGAGTTCCACTGTGGGTTTGAGGACGGTAACATTTGCCTTTTCACTCAAGATGACACGGACAATTTCGACTGGACAAAACAAAGCACTGCCACTAGAGACACAAAATATACCCCGAACACGGGGCCAAACGCGGATCGGACGGGCTCCAAGGAAGGTAAGCTCCAGCAGAGTGCCTGCTCCCCGGCACTGGGAGCTCTGCTGCTCCCTTGGGCTGAGGGCCCTCTCCTGGACAGCCAGTTCCGCCAGCAGTGTCGTTTTTCCCGATCATACCAAGAATAAGCGTATTTCAAGGACTTCGAAAAGAAATTGCCAGTGCTGAGGCGTGTGGCTGGTCCCAAAGCACAACCCACTAACGGTGCCATTAACCATCTTGTGTTGTTTCTATTGTGCCATTTTCAAAGTGATTGCTTTCACGTCACTGTCTAGTGGGGAAATATCCTGGTACATCTTGAAATAGTCTTCTTTATGTCATTTAAATTCTAACCCGGACTCTCTCAGAGTGTCACAATGAGAAATTTTGTTGCCCCGTTTTTACTTTGGGTGTTGCTAAAATGTGTAATTCTCAATCTGCTACCCCACTTAACAGAAGCGTGCCATCCTGACTGTGGTGTATATTTGCATTTGAAAAGTCAGACGTGTTGTCCTGGATTTATCAAGCACTGCAGTAACTCAACGCTATTTTATTGTATGCCCCCTGCTTGCACTACCAAAGGGGAAAAAACCATACTGCATTGTATTTGCTTAGTTGGATTAAGTAAGTATTATCTCTCTTGTTGGCACAGGCCAGGATCAGAATAAATTAATATTGTCTTCTTTTGTCAAACATGTGATTGACGTGGCCAGTTGAAAATGTTCCTTGAAAGGTTTACGTCGAGATATTTTCCCTTTATTTTAAAAGTCCTCCCCGCTCACTGTTTATAGGAACAAATTGCAACCTTGAGAATGAAGGCTGAACCCCATCATAAAGATTTTTTTTCTTGTGCTTATACAACATTACATCGATTTGAAGTTGTTGACGAGCACCGACCTGCTGGGCCTGATTTTAGTCTCGGTAGAAAACATGTCTTTGAAGCAGTTGTGGAAAACACATGGGCTTAACGCAGGGGAAATATGTCCCAGAAACCATGGTGATGCCAGATGAGTGTGCAAAATGAATCAAGATGCTTGATAGCTCTGGTGTCTTCCTGTTTGTACACACGTGTTGGATGTTGAGGACTGCAACCTGACGATTTCCATTTGGACTTTCCCTAGGGTTCTACATGTACATCGAGACATCCCGCCCCAGGCTGGAAGGAGAAAAGGCCAGACTTGTTAGTCCTGTTTTCAGTGTCGCTCCAAAAAATCCGTACGGAGCTACGAACACAGCTTATTGCTTCAGCTTCTACTATCACATGTATGGACAGCACATAGGTGAGAGAAAGCCAATGACCTTGTCTTTTCACTTTGGGAGAAACAGCAGGAGAAATGTCCTCTTGCACAAAACAAAAGCATGGGAGCACTGCCAACACCCGCAAGGGCCAGTTGCCACCAAAGCTGGCAAGAGAGGTGCCTGATAGCGTCCTAATTGCTGTAAAAATGTGTTTTCCACTAATCAGCACGCTAGCGGGAGCCCCTCTCATGGATGGGAAGTGTTTCGTGCACGCGTGAGGTTTCGAGCGTGGGAACTTTAGAGTGTGGAAACAGAAAAGGTGACGTTTGCAAGGACTTTGCCTGAAAATAACACAGAGCTTTGAGCCGCTCCTCGCTAGGTTCAGGATCAAGCGACGAGCAGCAGACGCTCCTCAGGTGCCGGCGGCTGGAGTGGCACAGCCTGTGTGCGACACAGAAGCACACGGTTCCTTTGTAAAAATCACAAACAATTGGCTCGCAAGCTGCGGGGGTATCTATTTTCAAGGTGTACCTGTACGTCTGTTTTCAGTCATGGCTCTTTCAGCGCACATGTTCGATTTCTTTGAGCGGTATGAAAAAAAGGTGTGGGAAAATGTGAAAGTATAAACGACAGACAGCCCAATTTTCTAAATCACATAAATCCCTGTGGGGTGCTCAGTGCTTACCAGTGTCTCAAGAGGCATTCCAGTGCCAAGCTGACCTCACTTGATGCATTTTTATATATATTTCAAGGGCAAGCACATCCTCGCAGTGCGTTCTGGTGGTTGCTTCGGGAAACCTTTGGCTGCCACCAGGCAGAGTTCAGGTTTTAAACAGAGCAGACAAGTTCCCGTGGTTTTGTCAAGTTGTCTCTGCGCTGCTGAGGACCCGAATGCAGCCCCAGGGCTGGATTCTCCTGGCTCCATGGTGCAGCGGGAGCTTGGCTCTGTATCGGAGGGGAGCGATTGAGCCATGCCATGCTAAGCAGAAAAAATATAAACTGCCCCATAAGACTGTTTCTGCTATATGACAGTGAAGAGCAAAGTTACGAACACGAAGAGTCAAAGAATTTTTCTGGAATAGCTTAGGGTTGGGATAAAGTATAAGAAAAACCGCCACAGAGGCTGCAGTTGGTGCGATTTTTATTATTTTTTTTTTTTTTTGGTCTACCTTTTCAGCAAGTGTCTGTGTTCTGACCTTCTTTGCTGAGATTGCCCTTTCCTATTGACGTTTATTTTTTGAATTGACATGTATAATGTCAGCTGATGAAGGAGCTGACTCACAGGTGAAAATGGGGCAATGGTGATTAACGAGCATAGTTAATAGAATTTGTTCATGGCAGTGTGGACACCTAGTTGCCGAAAACCAAAATTGCTCGATACCATTTGTTTTCTTTAATGTTAAATGTTCTTTAATGTTAACCCCCACTACTCCATGTCCCTCAGCACCACGTCTGCCCGGCTTTTAAATCCCTCCAGGGATGGCGACTCCACCACTGCCCTGGGCAGCCTGTTCCAATGCTTGACATTAGCTACCATCATTTTAGCTGATGTTCAAAATTATCCAGCTGTTAAACCTTCCCGTTTATCCAGCTTGGCGTCTGTGCCTGCTGTTTGGGTCTTTGGTGTCTCTGGAGAAGAGGCGGAAAAGGTCTGTAGCGATAAGGAGAGGTACTGGGGAGTCTTTGCAGAGCGCAGATCTAAGATGAGCACTTACGCTGTGGCACCGCTCCGACGAGATAAACAGGGTGCTGCGTCCCATGCCATGGCAGCGAGATTCAGAAAGATAAAGTGTTTCTTTACCTGAAATAGATGGCTCTTACTTACAAGTCTGGTTGTAATTCCTGACAGATCGCACGGAGCTCTCTCTGTGAATGCTGGCTGCCAGGGAAGGCGCACGCACTTAGCTCCCCATCCTTCAAAAGGAGAAGGCAGATTATCTCTTAAAACTTAAGAGAAATAGAAGTTCCCGTTACTTAATTTGCACCAAACAATGAGCCGTTGTTGGAGAACAAGAGAGTGAAGAGTCACCATCCTTATTGTGTCTCTACGTTGAGACAGAAAGAGGCTGTAGATCCCTTATAGCTGTCACCATCTTTTAAAACAATCTATATTTCCAATTTTTCCATCTACACCCCAAAATGGGGCATTTCTAATTGACGCTCCAAGAACAATAATTTTTCTTATCATTAGCGAGCCAGCACAGAACAAAAAGTGGAGGCAAAAGATGCTGTCGGAGCACACTGTGAAAGCTGTTTGTGTCCGCGTGGTGATGAGCACTCAAAATGTCACCCCAGGGCTGGAGGTGGCGACGTCTCCGCAGCGCCCTGCGCTCTCTTGGCAGGATCTGTCAGAGAGGAAACTTCATTCCGTAATTCACAGTAGTTACTCTCTGTCTCCTCCTCAAGAGTCACTTCGTTACCCATTTGTCGGGAGTTTGGAAGAGTTTGTAGATGAATTCTTGCTGGACACCGCTCAGTGTGAACCCTTTAGCTAGCCCACCCTCCCTCCCCAGCATCACCTTTGCAAAAGCCGTGGAACTTTTCCAAAGCCTTACTGGCAGAATTTCCAGGAGGAGCATCTGCTGCAGGCGTCATTAGTTAAGTTTTCAGCGACGTTTTGGGGCATATCTAGCGATGAGGGTCAGGCAGGTACATCCATACTAACCAACGTGCTGGGCATATCTGGTACAGTAATGGCTATTTTCTATTTTAAGTAAGATTGCTATCATTCTGCTATTAATTGGAAGAAATTATGTGACACAGAGAGGCTGAGTGTGCTATGAACAATCAAATCTCTGTAGCCTCAGCAGTGATGGAATTACATGCTTTTGATATCTAAATTGTTCAGTTATTTCAAACAGCCCAGCGGCATGGGCGGGATCAGCCTGCACAGACAGGCGAAACAGCCAGTAATTCATCCCTTGCTTGATACGGGCATTGCTTTTTGTCTTTTAGAAAAATAGCATTGTATATAACTCTGTTTTATAACTTTAGGTAGTCTTGTCTAAGACCCTGCCTTTTTTCAGACCACAGACCCAACGCTGTTGTTGAAAAAAAAAGGGTCTTGGAGAGAAGCAGATGGGAAGGAAGGGAGAACCGTTTAAGCCGGACAGTATAAACCTTGCCCAGGAGCCGCTGCCGTTGATGGGAGAGGGCCGGGGCTGAGCAGCGCTTGCTGTGAGCAGCCCTGAGACGTATTGCTGGGGCTGCAGGGAACCCTCCTGAGCGCTCCCCTCCTTGCGAGCCCTTTCTCTTCCAGGTCTTTTCTGTTTTACCCGGCAGCGTGCGTGCAGGCAGAGACAGACTACCCTTGTTGGAAGCCGCGTTTCCTTTGTGCTGCTTCTGCAGCCTCCCCTGCGTGGGGAAAATACCGTGCTGCGGCGGGAGGCAGGTGGGAGACACAGTGCCGGCCGGGCGCTCCGGCGAGCATCGCTTCCCCCACCTCCTTCAAAGGCGATGTATGGCCTCATCCTGGGCACCCTGGTGAAATAGCCGTGATGAGAATATTTGCTGCCCCATTACACGTTTAGCCTTACGTTTTTCAAGGCACTGAGTTTGGCCGTTGCACGAAATAAGAACTTTTTATCAACAGGAGCTGAGTCACCGTGCAGCTGCCTCAGATCTGAGGGGTTTCATTGCGAATGTAATTTGTATGAGCTTCCCAGCTGCCATTCCAAGCTCCCTAAAAAAAAGTGGTCTTGCGTGAGCTTGACTGTCTGAACTTTCTCCAAGGAAGACAAATGCATTGATTTATATAGTGCAAAGAGACACCACTGCCCCACACCTCTGCAGGTTAACAGCGGTGAGCAAGAAGGGACAAAATCTCCAAACTATGGGAATTACTGAACCCTACAGTTCAGTAATTCAGTGAAGTGGGTGCGTTTGCTGTCTCGTGGTGCACCAAGGCAGTCTGGCTCCCATTCGTGGTCTAAAGCAGGGATGTTAATGGGAGAGAAGGGCTGCCAAATGCAGACAATCCGTTACCTATTGGAAATAATGTCTGTGCTGGAACCAGTAACTTAATGGTTGTTGGTGGGGAAAGAGCCAGGGCTGTGGGGTGTTTCTGCACAGTGAGGGACAACTTTTCCAAGGTTATTTGACCTGAGAGGACTAGGTTGTCCTTCAAAGATACTCTTAGTGGTAGTAAGGGCATCACGTCTATCTCTGAGATGGATTTGCCAGGCTCTAAGGCACTCCATTAGAAGTTGGACAGTCTTTATAAGCGAGAGCATAAGGCAATCAAGTTGCTTATTTATCCTTGGGTTAGGAGGTTATAAATGCCTTCCTTGCACTAAAGCAACCTCTTTTTTGCCCATCTCCCCCTGGGAAGCCGCATCTCCCTCCGGAGCTGCAGGGAGCCATGGGTGCGATCGCGCTGCCCGCATTCCCTGCACGCTCGGTTTGCCTCTGCTGAGAATTCACGTCACCAGGTCACGGTGTTCCCAAGCTTAAAAGTTTTTGAATTTACGACAAGAAGCTCTCCACGTCCACCCAGACCCAGAGGAGGCCCGTGCGGAATGGGCCGGGGGGCAATGCTGTGCCCAGCCCGGCATCTCTGCTCCATCAGAGCGCCTGATCAATTCCAGTTCTCCACCTCTCTTCTAGGAAGCTTGAACGTTTACCTGCGGTTGAAAGGGCAGACGGCGATAGAGAACCCGTTGTGGTCTTCAAGTGGAAATAAGGGACAGCACTGGAACCAAGCTCGCGTTAATATAAACCCCCCGACTTCATTTCAGGTAATGGCTTCTGCATCGCTTCGTGGTGCACAAGCACCGCACGCCGGGAAAGGGAATGTTGGGGTTTTGGAAGGGGGGACCCGTGTACGCTGACCCTTTCCTTCTGACACAGGATTTCACAGCTTCATTTCAGCGCTGAAAGCTGCTTTATGGACAGATAATTGCTCTCCTTGCTGTAAATAGGTGAGCACCGTAGAGCTTAATAGTGCACGCTTTAATGGCAGAACAGCAGCTCTTTGCTTGAAGACAAAATGTCTTTCAGTTTTCAGAAGATGCTGTTAGACGACATAAAACATCTTTTTATTTCAGATTAGCAACTGGAATACGTAATTCCTTCCAGTGAAAAAATGTTTAGCATCCACATTGTAGTGCCTGTGTTAGAGGTCTCTTGAAATACACGGGTTTTCCGCAGCAAAAGGAATAATGATCTCGGGGTCTTTGCTGAAAGGTCCCAGAGCTCCTGGTACGGCAGAGCTGCGCAAGTTACGCGAGTTGTGACAGTTTTTCACACGTTTCCGTTTTGCTTTGACAGTGAGATGCTGACAGACTAGTGTGGGCAGTTCTCATTCACGCTGCGAGCGGTTTGTAGCTGGAACAGACCCAAAAAGGCAGCTGCCGCGAGTGAGCCGTCCCCGTGGCTGAGGCTGGGAGCATCGGCGGGGAAGGCAGGAGTCACACGCTGTGCCCTGCGGTGCGGTGGCCTCCAGGCTCCTCTGTCCCCTGCCTGCAACCTCCCGGTCCCCTGGGGAGGGGGGGGCGAGTCAAAACTGCTATCTTAAACGTGCAGATTGGGATTTACTCTATGGATAATTACTGGTCCTGACCCCTTGGTTTTATTTCCACGCGCAAGAGGCAATGACAGAAATGATTTGGCATAGGTGATCGCAGAAGTGTTGCGTGGGGGGAGATTAGAGGAAAACTGAAGGAGAGGGATATGTGAAGAATAGCGTTACATGATGTTTGAGCGGAACAAAGTGGCAGAACTGGGGAGGAGGAGTGCAGAGAAGAGGGATACGAGTGATAAAGTGCACTGAGAGCGTGGGGCCGAGTAGAAGGGAGCTGGTCAGAGCGGGTGAGCTTTGTGTTGAAGTCAGGGTAAACCCAAAAAGCCTGAACAGTGAAGGGGATTTAGTGTCTGAACATAACAAATGGACTGGTAGAGGGAGTTCAACTTCAACTGGGGAAGTTGAAAGCGAAGGGATCGCAGTTGTGTCTGAGAGGGATTCCTGAGACCTGGCCAGGCTTTAGCAGAAGCAGGAGAAGGACAAGGACATCAGCTCTGGGCCAAGAGATACAAAGGATTTGGCACCAGCAATGGAGAGGAGTGGAGGAGGGTGATGGGGTGCAAACCTGGGCTCACCTCATCAGTATGGAGAGGATGGCATGGGCTTGGGTGGAAGGGCAAGCTGGGGAGCCTGCCTTGCACGGGGCAGCCGTGGTGAGGCACGGGCAGAGCAGGCAGCAGCTCCGGTACCCAGGCTGCTGCTTCCACCGTGGAATCTGAGCATCAAGCCCTTGCGCGGGGCCCCGCTGCTTTCAGAAAAGTTACGGGGGTCACCTCTGCTACTGGTGCTCCTCACTCGCATTGCTTCAAAACCACCTGCGCTGGGGCCACCAGCTGGTACACAAAGTGGAAGCTCCTCTGCTTGGCTGTTTTTCACCTTTTACATTGCTCATGTTTAAAGGCTGCAGCATAAACCGAATGTAAAGCCGTGAAGCTCCGCACAAATATAACAAATAAATGTCAGAGTGGTTGGAACCTTAAATTACACTTTTAGCAGCATCAAACAAACTTTATTTTCCATTTAGGAGTCTAAGTAGAAAAGAATATAAACCTCCCAGTTAAATTTAAGGAGAGTGAATTGAAGTGAATCTTTGCAGTAAAACAGTACACTGACACAGAAATTAAAACTTTTTATAGGTTAATTTATAGGAGTAAAAGTGCAGCCCAGATTTGTTTTATACCTTCCCAGTCCCCGAGATATATAACAAAGCTTCAGTCATGAAGAACTGAGAGGACTACCGTGCTTGGAATCAGAAAAAGCTTTGCATAAAAGCCATCTTAGTCGGATATTCACTTATTAACTATTTTTAAAGAGGAAACACAGATAAAGAGGGCACGTGGAAGTGATGCATTGCGTGCTGGCATCCCACAGGGTGTCAATTTAGTTCAGAGTTGAGCAGGAGCCACCTGCCTAGAGCCATGCTTTCCTTGGCACCTCCTTGTGTCAAAGACATTTTTTGCAAAAGAGGGACTGATCTGCCCTGAAGTAAATGACTCTGACGGACAGCTGAGATTTTCAGCCCCCTACAGCAAGTGTAAGGGTTTACACCCTTGTCATCACCCTGTCCGGCTGGGGACATTCATGAGGCTCCTCTCTACTTACTAGAAGACTGGCCAGAAGGTAAAGTCTGCCTGAAATGCGGCTGAGGAAGCACAAGCTGAATCCCCCGGAGGCACTGGGGGTAACTCTGGAGGCACTGCGGGGGCTAATTTCCACTTCCCCTGTCAAGGGAGCAGAGTGGCCTTTGCTGCGTCCCTCTATTCGTCAGCTAAATGCAGTATTTTTAACAGCTTTGTAAAGCCGCGGACATGCAGATAATAGGTTTTGCGGGGGTACTGATAGGGAATTCTGATCATCTGGCACCTCCTGCCAATCGCTGTGAGCTGCAGGCTGGATCGTGCTCCGTGCCGTGCCAACACTCATCTGCGGTGATTTGTTCTGAGCACGTGGCCAAGCTGGCTAATAACAACCCCTCTCTGAGGCCCATAAAGCGCATTGCCAAATGCAAATTTTAATTAAATGCTGGCCGTTGTATTTGTGTAGAGTCCTTTTGTCGGGAAACAGTGTTTTTTCATTATCAGGAAAGATTTGACTTTAAACTCCATTGCCTGGTGACGTGCCTGCTGCCAAAGGAGCAGGAGGGCAAGCTGTACTTTGGGGGAGAAGAGAAGACACTTTCCTCTCGAGCTGAACACTTTCCACCGTCAGAGGTAGAGTCGAAAAATTGTCAGAGGGATAATTACTTGAGACACTGTTTTCAGACAACAGGGTAAATTATGGAAAAACTTACTGTTTTCCCAATTACAGTTCCCTGTTGCATTAATATCCACCTTGTTATAGTAATTAACCTACGGTGTCGCGCTTCAATAAAATACCGGCGGAGTCTCCTGCTCCAAATGCAGAGCTTCCACGTTTATTTAGTGCTCCCAGCACAGACCTTACCACCTGGCTTAGGACACACCGGGTGGGCTATAAATACGTGCTTTATGTTGCCAGCTTATGGCTGCAGGGTCAGGCACCTACTGGGGATGCTCAGCCTTAGGAAAAGGAAGGAGACGAGATGTGTCTGTGGCCAAGGTTGAGGGACGTGCCCTCCGCGGGATGGCGGAGTGGAGAATTGCCCGTGCGATGCGATGTCTGGTGGCATCACGCACCGTTGTGATACGGTCCTTGGGTGATAAGCATCCGGCTGGACCAGCTACCAACCCCCGCGATCTCCAGGGTCATCTTCTACTGCCCTGAGCGTTTACTCGTCATTTATAATGAAAGGTATCCATTTCAAATGAGCAGCTCTGGTTAAACTGCATTAATGAGCGAAGAAATGTCGGAAGCTGCCAAAAAAAGAGGCTTGGATCTGTGTCCGGCTGAAATCAATGACAAGAGAGAGCCCATCCGAGAGTGCCCCAGACATCTCCCTGATGCAGTTAGATCATTATGAAGAGTAATTTAAGTATTTTGCTCCAGATGGAATTAATTTTATTTTTTTTTTTCAAATTGACTCTACCCCCAAGTGTTAACGTCTCCATTAGCGCCACAGCACGCCCTTATAAAATTCATTGAATTTCATGCATATATTGTTGCAGATTAAAGTTAAAAAACTTGTCATCCAAGTTAACCAAAAATACTTAAAAGGACTGAGGGTGGCGGGGGGGGAAGGGAAAGGAGAGATAACTGTGCAAATGGTGCTGCTTGGGAAATATATTCCTTACATAATTCCTTCATCTTTTTAGAAAGGCTTTGAAGTTTTCTAGTGAATAAATTTCTCGCAACGCAGAATGAGTCCACTCTTCAGCAAAGCTAATTAAGCAGCAGTATGGCAGAACAGCATCACATCAGCTTTGGGGAAGGAGAGCGGATAACTTTGTTTCTTTAGTACAGTAGTAATCCATGGCTAATAGCAAACATTATGGCAAATAATATTACCGACCTTGCAACGAGCCATCCATCTCCACACAGGCACCGTTTCCTCTCCCAGCTGTAGCTGTTGGGGTTTCAGACTAGGAATATTTGACAGAGGGGGATTAAGAGAAATGTGATTTCAAGGTGCCTCAAAATCACCGGCATCCATTTAGCAGAGGTTAAAGCCTTAAAGAGGAATAAGATCTCTACCCTGACCCTCTCTGTGATAAAACACATCGCAATGTTCTCTGACAAATATAAAGCCAATCCTAGAAGGGATCAAAGCTTCTAGACATGATGATGAGCAACTAAAAGGGCCAGAAGAGAAGCGGGGCTGTCCCTCTCCTCAATTCCTGCTGCAGCAGGAGATCTTGGACGTTAAAATCCACCAACATGATCGCAGGAAATCCCCACGGCACTTCAGGGGATTCAAATTACTGTGAGGGCGGTGAGCCCCTGGCCCAGGTTGCCCAGAGAAGCTGTGGCTGCCCCATCCCTGGAGGTGTTCAAGGCCAGGTTGGATGGGGCTTGGAGCAACCTGGTCTGGTGGGAGGTGTACCTGCCCATGGGGCAGGAACTAGGTGATCTTTAAGATCCCTTCCAACCCAAACCATTCTACAATTCTATGAATCACAGGTAGTCCCTTTCCAGCCCCTTGAGATAAATTCAGCCTTTGCGTTATGGGTGAAGGAACACCAGCCTGGCTACTGAAAGGTTTCTCCCAAGCTTTGATGGGCTAGGGGAAGGTTGCAGGATGGCATCTCCTCTCCTCCTCCTGCCATCAGGGAGGTGCCACCGGGGCGCAGATGAGTGAGTCCAGTGTGGGAGATGAGGTGGGAGGGACTGGTTGGGCCTACCTTCAAGAGCCAGAAACCTCACGTTACTGTGGAGTTTTTCTGGCTCCTGTGTCTTTTCATGCCATCTGTGGTTGAGTAGATGCTCGGTCCTCCAACACCTTGCAGATGCTGTTCTTCAAGTTGTGCCTCTGCCGTTCGCTTCAGGTGGCAGGAGTTTCTGGGAAGAAACACCTCAAATCTCTTTAAAACTTTTCCTCCGTTTAATCCTGCTCTTTGCTGCAGCAATTCCGTACTCGCATAAATACACACGTTACAGTTAGTGGCAAAGCTGACCTGGAGACACCAGGAAGACAACTAGGCAGATGATGAGCAGATCTGCTATTTTTCAGCCCATTTTGAAATGCAAAAGCCTCCACAGGTCACACACCCTCTGTGTTCACCTTACTAGTATGTGTGAACTTGGTTGCGCTTTTCTGCACGATGTACCTTGTTCCAAGCCCATCCATGTCGTTTAATGACGCACAAAATGCAGCTGAACATTTTCCATTTGTCACCCTCTGATCTGCTTGTTCTTTACTTTTTTTCCAGCTCATTTTTGAAGGGATCCGGGGCCCTGGCATCGAAGGTGATATTGCTATTGATGATGTGTCAATTGTGGAAGGAGAGTGTATGAAATCAGACCAACCGGCCAACAGTAAGTGGCTCTTCCATACTGGGGCGGGGGGAGCAAATTGCTTCTCGTGGTTATAAATTTGAGACTCCTTCTGAAACGGATTGTCTCCAGGAGAACAACGTATTATTCGGTTCAGATGGAGAGGCTTAAAGTGACAAGTTTTCCTTGGAAGCAAGCTCAGGAGTCAAAACGTTGTTGTTGTTCAGCTAGGGCGATGCTGGTTTAGCAGCCTTGTGAGTGAAAGGCCGGTGGGCGTTCGGCAGAGGGGAGGGCGGGGGGCTGCTCTCTGTGGCGGGGCTGGGCTGGGCAGCCAGGTTTCGAGATGGGCAGACAGATAAAGCAATGTTAAAAAAAAAAAACGTTCAGGCGGTCCAAACAATATGAAATTAATGAATAACAGTGTTGGGATTCCCCGTGGACCTTGTTTCATCCCTCCACCCCCACGTGTGCATTACAATACAGACCTAAACCACGCAGCCAGGTGGTTCTTCATCCCAACGTCTCCTGCCTCCTTCGTTTGGCGAGTGCTGTTCTCGTCCCCTCTTTGTAGGAGGTGACCTTGCAGAGCGCTGTCCCTGCAGAGACCGGGGCTCTGCCAGAGAAGGTTGGCGGCATTTGGTGTGACACCGAGTTATCGCCAACCCCGTTGTCCTCCAGCTCGTTGCCTTCCCTGGCTGCCTCGGCGTTGGTGTGCAGGACGGGTTACGGTGGCCGAGCCTTTTATCTTCTGAGCCTTGTAGCGATGCTGACTGTGTCTGGGCAGCTCTTTAATTCTACCTTTTTCCCCCCTTTTTGTAGATTTACGATCAGGTGCTGTTGGGACATTAGCGCATATACGACTTATCCCAGTTATCATCCTCATGTCTGTCTTAAGTCATCAGAGGTGACCTTATCCTGGCAGAGGCTACAAAAGATTCACCAGGCACTGGCATGAAGAAAGAGTCTTTGTAAAATGGACATTTAAAAACAAACTACCAAAGATTCCTCCACTGACTGACTCAAAAGTTAAATAAATACATAAATAAATAAAAAAAAAGTTAATTAAAAAGCACTGGGGACATAAAAGGCATCACAGGAGTGTAACTCACTATGAACCACGCGTGAGAACGAGATCTGGCCTAAGTAAGGAAGAGACCTTCAGGTGCTTTTGTGGTCAATAATGAATACAGCATCGTCTGGTTGAACTCTCGGAAAAGAGCTATAGAAACCCTTGTCAAAGCACAAAGTCATGGCTGGTTTTGTTTCAAATGAATAGTTTGCTTGTTACCATGGAAACCTAATGGCCTGCCAAAAAAAAAAAAAAAGGAAGGAGAGAGAGGAAATAAAAACAAAAGCAGAGAGAGAGAGAGAAACACCTCACTGTAAACAGGGTATGTGAAGAGCTGGCATTCATTTTCCCTTCAAGAAGGTTTTTAGTATAGGGTTAAATAAATGTAGGCCCTTTCTACTTTGGCTGTCACCTCCCCTAGAGAATAACCCTAAATCAGAGCTGTTTTAAGACATTTCTGTTTCATTTCTCATGGCTATGCTTGATAACTGTATGCTGTCTCCTTTTGCATGCATTACTATCCAGGATGTGCGACCTGGGCTTACATATTACACAGGCTTATCGGAGTTTGCTTGCGGCCACTCGAACACCCCTCTCCCCTCCCCGACTAAGTCATCTGTTCTAATGAAGTGAAGAAACCAAACCACCGACTTTTATAAATTGCCATGGAAACCAAGTGCCTTCAATGAAACAAGCCTGATTTAAAAAATAAAGATAAAAAGATAAAAAAAAAATAATAAAAAAAAATGAGAATAATAGTTTCAACACAGAAGCTTGCACTGCTAAAATGTGGTTTGTGCAAACTATTTTCTAAACAAACTACGGAGCCTGGGTGTGCAGACTGCAGGCAAGGAGACGAAGCCGCTTCTGGAGATGGATGGACCTAAGCTGCTGCGTAAGCCCTTTCGGATGAGATGTTTGTTGTTTAACCTTCCAGACAGCCATGGCCTTTCAGCTTATTATCCATTAGAAAATAGCTTCCGTTGGTCCTGGAAATGGGAGCAGCACTCTCTTTTTTTTTTTTTTGTTGTTGTTGTTGTTTTTTCAGGTTATCAAGTGGGTCAACCAGAGGAAAAAGGTTGTTAAGATACACTTAGCGCAGAAGGTGGTAGAACTTCACACAGAAGTGATTTTTCTTACTCTGACCTCCATTGGCAAGGCAGCCGGCCCCGGCGGGACGGGGAGGCGCGCGCAGGGGACGGCGGCGCCGACCGAGACACCACCAAAGCCCAGAGCTCCCTGCAGACTTGGCGCCCGCCGACCACCCAGGGTGCCGTGCCCCTGCCCCGCAGCCAGACTCTGAGCAGATCGCGAAAGATTATTTTGTTATTGTAGCGAAATAAAAAAAAAAAAAAAATAAAAAATAAAAAAAAAAATCCACTTTTACAACAACGAGAAAAAAAATAAAATATAAAAGCTGTACAAATGGTTTTGAGCTACCCGAACACCTACCGTTAGCCAGCCGGTTTTCCACTGCGTTGTAAAGTTCCCTTACAGTTGGTTATGACAATTTGAAGACCTTTTTCCTTAAATTATCTCAGATTTTAACTTCATTTAAAAAAAAAAAAAAGACTTTTGTCTAAAGAAGAGTATTATTATTATAATTATTATAATTATTATTATTATTATTCTGTGTTCTCTCGACACCCTAGGATTAAAAGAAAACCTGATATGCAAGTAATTGGAGTACAAACACGAAAACAAACAAACGAGTATAATATTTGCAAATATGAGTATAAAAAGCACAACGAGATGCAGTAAAACAATGACAAGGCTTGATTTTTTTTATTCTGTAGAGAAATGTTTGTGCAAATTCAGTAATTCAACTGAAGAGATAATTTTACAGCTATGTTCAATAAAGCCTCTTTCCAGGTAAGGTATGCCAAGTGGTACGTGTGTTTGTTGAGCAACGTGCCCAGGATGGGTGCAACTGGGATGGCTTGGTTTTTCCCCTGGTAAACTGGTGGTGTCTGAAGACGTAATGGTCCATACTGGTCATGCTCGGGGGCTGGAGCGTTCCGAGGATGCTGCCGGGTCCCTGGTTTGTAGGCGGTTGGCGGTGTCCATAATCATCCCCCGCACTGCGGCGGGAAGGCTGCTCCGAAGACGGTGGAAGCTCTTGAGTCTGGATAGACTGTGAGGTTTGACAGCTTTAAAAAAAAAAAAAAAAAAAAAAAAAAAGGCAGATTTCCCACTGGCAAGCACTGGATTTAAATTGTGGATGGAGGACCAGGTCAGGTATGGTGAGGCCTTGACGCAGATTTTTTGCGTAGGAGGTTGGTGTGTCTCATAATTCAGGATTTGTGGAACCCAAAATGTCACATGTCTCCTCCTGCTGATCTCTCCTGAAAGCCACAGAACTGCGCGATCGTCCGAGAGGCTCCTCTGTGGGCTTTTTTGGCGTGACTGTCGTCGGAGGGGCTGGCCTCGCCTGAGGCTGCTGAGGAGCCCTGCCAGAAGTGGATGCGC
Source organism: Rissa tridactyla (assembly GCF_028500815.1). Classification (NCBI taxonomy): domain Eukaryota; kingdom Metazoa; phylum Chordata; class Aves; order Charadriiformes; family Laridae; genus Rissa; species Rissa tridactyla. The sequence goes on along the minus strand of NC_071469.1, from coordinate 68,341,499 downwards.
GGGGGGTTTTGGCAAGAGACTCTCCTGTTACATTTCCTATCCCGTCTCTGACCATCGTGCGATCTGGGCGGCTCCTTTTTTGCTCATTTTCCAGTCAGCAGCAGCTGCCGCGATGCTCCGGGCTGGAGTTGGGCTGGTGCCGCAGTCGGTGCTGCACGAGGCCCCCACCGCTCGGCGACCGGCACCACTTCACCGCGCTAAGCTGATGACAGACCTCATTCTGCTGTGTTTTATGACACCCGATTTCACTGTCCTGAACAGATGAAACAGGGAATATGGAAAAAAAAAAAAGAGAACGGCCATCTGTCGATCGCTTTGAAGTAAAATGTGAAATGGTCCTTTTCCTTTAAAATATTTTCCTATGTTTCCCTCGAATTTATCCCTTCCAAAAATAGACTCAAAGTAAAGTGAAATTTGGAGGCCCGTTGGTCAGCGCAAGCCAGGAGAAGCATCTTCCAAGTGCCGGGCAGAGCTGGGGCTGTGGGGCTGGCGGCGGCATGCCGGGGGACTCCGTGGGCAGGGAAGACTTGGAAAGCGGCCTGCAATGTCCTCTCGAGCTCGGGCAGCTGTGACAGAGACAGCCTGAAAATGCTGGAACGGAGAACATGCTTGCTTGTTTAGGTGCCAAGCTAAGACTGCAAACTGAAATCCCTGTTTCCTCTTTGCATTTTGATTTTTCTTTCCCTCGGTCGAGGACCGTGTTGAGTATTTGATAAAGGTTTTCAACCGACAGCCAAAGACCGCAGTCGTCCTTCTTTCGGGGCAGGATAATCTGTTTGTCCTGAAAAGCCCAGGCCTTTGTGCGAAAGGAAATGTATTTCCCATGCCTATTTCAGTTTTACACTGCTCTCTTGGGTGCAGAAGAAGGTGCTAAGAAAAGCTGTTTTTCTCTTTCAGGTATTAATTTAGGAGTGGTGTTATCTTCCTTTACATTCCCAGTGTAAACCACCGAGAAGGCAATGGGATTTTACTTTGTCTGGGCCATGGGCAAGAAGTACAAACTGAGCTATGTATTTTCTAGTCTTGATTTTTTTTTTTTAATTTTCTTTTTCAGCCTGGTGTGAAAATGGATGTAGTATTTGTAAAATCTCTGGACTGACAATCAGACAAAGGGAGTTTGAACTGGCGGCTTTTCTATGAAATCTAGTAAACGCTATGATTCAGTTCGTGGATAACCAGTCTAGTGATGTTTCTGATGGATTTTTAAATTGGACATCAAACGCATAATTGTGCAAATGTGGACTTGGCAGCAGCCATGACACTTGGCTGCTGGGATCAGGGGCCGTGGTTTCTGTGGGGGTGGCTGTGGGAGCGAGCTGGGTGTTCCAAGGCAGAGGTAGGTGGAGCCCATGGTTAATTTTCCGGTTGTTTTAAATCCTTCCTCAGAATGCTTGGGGGGAATAAGGATGTTATGAGAGTGCTCCCCTTTCGTTGCCTCCAACAAAGCAACCCAAGTTCATTTCTGTCCCAAAGCACATAGTTTGAATGTGAAATCCCACATACAATTACCAGGTACTTTGATCTCGCTGTGCTACCAACGCACCACTTCTCCAGCCAGGCTTGAATCCTGGACGAGACTCAAGGAAGGATAAAAGAGCATAGACTAAAAGGGGGCAAACACATTACAAATCACGCTACAAATGGACAATTAGGATTTGAAGGCAGGAGCAGGTCCTTGAGAGCCCATCAACGTGGTGATGGCTTATGTGATGAAGGCGTTAACTAGTGGAGGATCTTTACACTGGGCTCATCTCGTATCAGCCAGTTTTTGGAGATTGTTATCTAAGGGTGTGCTACTGTCAGGCCCACAGAAATCCTTAGAAATGTGAAATTTCCTCTTACATTTTGGGGAGGAACTGCTGGTTCACCCAAAAGAGATGGAGCTACAGCTGCCAGTCCCCGAGCGGCTGCAAGCCCCACGCGCAGGGACCGACCTCCACCGATGCCGGAGCAGTTTCCTTCTTGACACCCAGCACTTGAATCACTGGTGTAAATGGTGTCATTTAGTTTGAACAGCTTTTGGGGGCAATTAGGATCCCCAAACTTTAAAACAGAGTTAATCAGTTAAAACATCAGCTTTTTGTTCAAGTTTGGTTTTTCTTTTATTGCCTTGTAAGGTCAGTGAAATCCCTTTGTAGTGAGTAGTTTAGTCAGAATGATCCAATTTTTTTCCACCCTTATTGGAAGAGGCTTACCTGGTTTTACTTTTGGAGGGTTTATTCGCTAGTAATGTTTTTTCATGTATCAAAGGGTAATTGAAACTCTCTTCCTCCCTGAGAAGAACTGTGATCCATCAGAAGAATGGCTTTCTAGAGCAGCTCAATAAAAAAGATACAGTTTGGTATTTTAAGCACTCTCTGCCTATATATGCTAGTAAAGAGATTGGGTGCCATCTGGATTAATTCTTGTATTTTCCCATGAAACTATAAAAAGCTATAAAAAAGGTTATTATTACATTTCTGATTTTTTTTCTTCCCAACAAAGCAACGCCACAGGAGCGTGCTCCCTCATTTACAGTTGCCCCATCTCAGCAGCACAGGAGGAATTAAACCAGCGGGTACTAACCATTTGATTTTCCTTCGTGCAAAGGAGCTTAGCGACCCACAGCTCATGCAATCCTGCAGTCCTGGGACCGTCGGTCTTCGGAATTTTTGTGTCATCTTTCCCTAAACCCCAAACCCAGTGTCACCCCGTAGATCCCATGGGAACGTGCCCTGGTAAGGGAAGGTGCTCTGCGGGACTCGTGCTGGGGAGGGACGTGCTGGGCGATCCTGCTGCCGGCGACCACCCACCGTGCCCCTGCTCACAAATTCATCAGTCTTAAAACCCATTAAAAGGTAGAAGAGGGAGGATGCGTTTGATTTTTGCCCCTTACGCTGCTCAAAAGGCGGTTGCAAAACCTCGCTGCTGGGTGGTTTGCCACCCTCATTCTTGTCCAGCGTAAATGTGTTCATGGCCAGTTTAGAGTCATTTGTTCCCGTGCCAGTAACCTTAAAACATATTTTCCTCTCTTTCTGTTGTTAAGCTCCTTCTGCTCTGTACCCTCAGACCACCTTCAGGCCCCCCTTTTGGCTGTTTTTGGCGACGCCGGAGTATCTCTGGGTTAGAAAAGATATATGTTAAAAACTAGGAGCTATTATTAACCCAAACACAGGGTACTTGGGATAGTACATCCTGGTGTGACATACCAAAATACAACATAGTTTTCCTTTGCATCTGTCAGATTAGGGAGCTTGTACTATGAGCTTTCTATTATGGGAAGTATGTTTTATTTACCCCCCCCAAAAAACCACATCCACAGTCTGTGAAGATGTCACCCCACTTACACTTGAGCACTTCTGGAGGGCAAGTCTTTCAGAGGTTTCAGTGGTGACACTGAGATTTTCCTTTAATAAACTATGATCTTACCCATATCTCTCAGGAAATAGTTGTGTCATAACGGGACTACTCAAGTGAGAACAAACCAGTCAAGTCATCAGAGAACACCATGACACTGTCCATGTGGGAAGCAAATCCCTCCTCCCTGTGTGCCGCTCCTCAAACACCCCAAAACATCCAAGTTCAGCAATGAGCTCCCAGTCATTCGCCACGTTTTGTGACTTAATGAGAGCAACTCTAGTACTTTGATCAAAACTCTGTGTTGGACGCCTGACAGGAAACATAAATAGGAGGATTATGTTTGCGTTCCCCCTGTAGGTGCGTCTCCATGCGTCTGGTGACCTCACCTAACATGGTCTCCCCTAGCTGGTTCTTTGTATGACGTGATCAGGTTGAGTGTCACCTTATCAGAGCTTACCAGGGACCTGTGACAGGTGATTTGCCATAAATTTCCTTCCATTTCTATTCTCTGTACATTTTTTTCCATTGAGAAAGAGACTTGAATGTTGGCAAGTGCTTGGAAAATTAATATTCATGTAGCTTTGCTCACAGCTAAGGTCATGGCTGGCAACAGGAGAAACATCACCAACGATTCCTCAGGATCCAGGATCTTTGCATGCAACAAGTCTTCGCCTTCCGCAGGCTGGAGGTTTGCAGTCCTCTGCCCATAGGGCAGAAACAGGAACACTGCAACAACCGCGACTGCAAATCCATTGAATCGTTTGTGAAAGATTTGACCACAAAAGAGATTGGAGACACGCATGTCACTGCGAGTAAGAATTAGCAGCCTCAGCACCTTCTCAGGAAAGATCAGATGCGCTTCTGCTTGCACACTACCAACTGCAAAGGGAAAAAATCTGTGTGTTTGTGTGTGTAAATATTATATAAATAGCTGTAATTGTATGTATTTAATGTATATATAATGATTATTACATTTTAACGATCTCAAATATTGTATATAGCCAAAACTTGGTCTCTTATTTTACTAGCACACCCACTGTACATTTATTTTTTGTCATTGTTGTTGATGTATCTGGTTAAATTACAAACTGGTCTCACTTTTACCTCGAAGGGTATATGTTCTTTATGTACATTTTATAAAGAAAAAAGAAATCACTCAGTATTTTTGGTTACCTTTTCAATTGCCAGCAGTATTTTCTGTCTTGTCCTCTTTGGCTGCATGCTGCCTTTGCTCCTGCCCCCAGATCCACTGCGGTGAAGAGCAGAGGGCGGTCGGGAGGGACTGGGTTTGGTGGGCAATATTTCGTGCTTGATGGGTCCCTGCCTTCCTGAGAAGGCCTGTCTCTCCCCATCCCATCCCTCCACCTCTTGCTAGGTACTGAACGGTTTTGATTAGACCATGAAGAGGCCGTGCCACCCTCTTCTCTACTGGGGCCGTTCCATCCCTTGCTTGGTGCCAGCAGAGTAAGAAGGTTTAACCCAGCCATACAGACAGTTGAGGGTTGAAGTCCATTTCGTTGACTTTCCATAACACCCACACAATCCCTGGGAAGCAAAACAAGAGAAGCCTGCATGAAGATGTGTGCGCCATGCCAGAGCAGGACCTTTCAGAGCACTCCTCCCCACGCCAGCTATGTGGGTATAGACGTGATGGGCACGCATAGCTATCCAGCTGTGCATACCTGCCTTTGTGTACTGCTCTGGTGTAGCAAAGCACCTCCAGATCCAACCTGCATCTTACTGCATGACAGGTCCGGGTTTGTCAAGGTCAGTGGCTCTGAGGTCCAACGTGGAGGTTGCCCATTTGGACCTCAACAATCATGGGGGTTGATGCCCATTCCCCGCTGCAGGTGTGATGTGGGTATTTGTTTCTTGTCTTCTATTGAGACTGCAGTTTGGGGCCGGGAGCTATCACCATCTCTGGACTTGTACAGCACAACCAGGCACACTTTTAATCAAGCGGTTTCCAGAGCACTGTAACATGAAGAATTAGAAGAGTTATTTCTCCCTGAAGTATGGTATCAGCTCATTTTAAGAATGCGAAGGCTCCGGATTTTCACTGGCTAGCTACCACATAATTTGAAAAGGCCTAAGTAGACCATTAGACTTCTCTGGTGTTTGGATAAAGTGCTGCTCTCCGATTTGCCCGTGCTGTGTGTCCATGGCACGCTGCTGGAGAAATGAATGCACAAAGGGCAAACCAGCACCGAAGAGGGAGCCCTCGCTGGGGTTCCTTCTGCAGCTGCGTTGCGTTGGTCTGTGTGGAGATAAACTTTTTTACAGCCCTTCAAAATTAAAAGTCTATTTTTATTGTAGGTGAAACGAGACTACGATCTACATACATACTTTGCTTCTTGTTACATTTTGCAAATGCTGACATTTCTTTGCCCTTTTCAGTTATGGTGGTTGCCTCCGTCATTTTCTTGATTAGATTTGTGACTGTCAGCTGTCAGCTTCTAAGCACGTGTTCAAATTAATTCACAAGATAAAACTCAGAGTTTCCAGACAAGTCTTACTCTCCGGTGACCTCCACTACAGGCACTGGCAAACAGCAGCACTGAAATTCACAGCATCAAAAAAGAACTCTGCCGGCCTCTTAAAAAAAATTCCACTATCCCACTGGATCTCACAACCTGGAACCCTTTCCCTCATCCTATCCTTAGGATATTCACTGCTCACACTGATGGGCTGAAGCATTTTCTTTACTTTATTGCAAACGTATCGACCTGCTTCTCCTTCCCCTCATAGTACTTATGTCTCAGCTCCACACTGGGCCAAGAGGAGATCCAAGGGGACATCCCGTGGAGCATGAAGACAGCCAGTATTATATATATTACTGTCGGAAGTATTATATATGTTGTATTTACACCCCAGCTGAGCGAGCTATCCCCTGTCAAATGGGGGTGCTCTGCACCCTTGCCTGCAGTTGCCACCCTGTCTCCAATCTGCCTCAGGGACCAAGACTTGAACCCCGCTGTCCCCATCCCACCCAATTCCGTAAAGGTTTGTGGAGGTTGGTAAGACTCCCACAAACACCAGTGCAAAAATGTTTGGCTTTGGCCTTGTTTTCCTGACAAAACCACCGTTAAGTTCGTTGGATAGATTTTTCCCTGACTTTTAGTTTGTGGAAACTTTTTATCTGTGGGAACGAGACCATTTCCCAGTAAGATCCGCTGTGCCGGAGTGGCAAGCCGAGCCTGTAAGACAGACTGCATGCATGGGTCAACGCCTGCTCCCAATCAGCTGCTTATTTCTGCGGAGTTGGTGTATTAGTGCTCCGGACGTGAGCGGCAAAGAAAGTCGAGCAGCCAGGACTGTCAGATGTGTCTCCCTAGGGAATGCTTTTTATTATTGTTGGAGGTTTTTTTTTAGTATGTTGCTTTTTTTTTTTTAAGTCGCAGGAGGACAGGGGTGTATTTGCAAGGATTAAAGTATTACTCTAGTGGCTCGAGGCCTTTCACAATCCCTGTTATTTGCTCTAATCCCATCAGAATACAATGCTTCTCTCATATTCCTTAATTATGGAGTGAAAATTAATAAAAAAAAATAAGCTGTAAAACCTGACATTCTGATGAGGGGTGTAAATCCCAATTTATTTTGGGTGCAGCAAAAATTTGTGGTTCTGCTGTGTTTAGTAATACTTGACATTTTCAGCCTAACTCCTCAGGGAACAAGGCTTACACAATCCTGCGGGGCGTTTTGTGTATCTCTGTCCTTTCATTTTAATAAGTCCTGAAATTTCTGTCCCATTTCAAATAGGCTTGAAGGGCAGTTGAGATCACAGCGACAATTTGTTTATTCAAAGGTGGGGATTTTGTTTTTGGAAATGAGCCACCAGGTGAGGATGTTTTGTTGCAGCTCCCTTGGGGAGGGGGAGGCCGTGGTGAATCTCTCTCGAGTGTGAGGAAGGGTTAGTGGCCAGCAGAAAATCCGACCAGGAAAAACGCATGACAAGCAGCCAGTTTTTCAGTGCTGTGCTCCCAAACACCTGGCAGAGCTCGTGGTCTGGAGACTTTTTGCCTCTGCCGTCTGCATAGAGAGGGGGAATGGTGGAAGGATTCAAAGAGGGTTTACACAGGGAGAGACGAAGTCAAAGCTCTTCAGCCTGGAGAGGAGGCACTGAGAGGGGATGTGACAGGGGTCTGTTAAATCTGGCAGGGAAAGGAAAAGGGGTCGGAATGATTGGTCATATTTCTTATAATCCAGCAAGAATCATTTGGCCTTCCAACAGCTTTTCCTCCCAGGTTTGCATCCATGTGCAACACAGCATGCGCCAATACAGCGCCGTCCTTTTGTGCTGCAGTCTGGCTGCCTTGTCCGGCATTTTCCCAACTATTTCCCAGGAGATCCCACAGGCAAGCGCCTTCTGGTATGAAATTAGAATGGAATGGAATGGAATGGAATGGAATGGAATAGAATAGAATAGAATAGAATAAAATAGAAGTATTTTCAGTTGGAAGGGACCTACAATGATCATCTAGTCCAACTGCCTGACCACTTCAGGGCTAACCAAAAGTTAAAGCTTGTTCTTAAGGACGTTGTCCAAATTACTCTTAAACGCTGACAGACTTGGGGCATCGACCACCTCTCTAGGAAGCCTGTTCCAGGGTTTGACCACCCTCTCAGTAAAGAAATGCTTCCTAATGTCCAGTCTGAACCTCCTCTGACACAGCTTTGAGCCATTCCCACGTGTCCTGTCACTGGATCCCCGGGAGAAAAGCTCAGCACCTCCCTCTCCACGTCCCCTCCTGAGGAAGCTGTAGAGAGCCATCAGGTCACCCCTCAGCCTCCTTTTCTCCAAACAAGACAAACCCAAAGTCCTCAGCCGCTTCTCAGAGGACATTCCTTCCAGTGCCTTAAACAGCCTTGTTGCCCTCCTCTGGACGCGCGTCCTCCCCTTCCTGCCTTGCAATGAGCAAAGGCAAACAGTAACTCTTGCAAATGCAGTCTGGGACTTGGACCAGGACATTCAGGTTCTCTTCCTGAGGACCAGGACCTCCTCAGGACCTCTCTTCAGGCTGATGAATGTCTGGGAACAGATGGGTTTTTCTACCCTGATGTCCTCCACGTTCTTCCTCTGGTTATTGTCATCTCTGACAACTCTCCTTTGATGCTATTCATCCAATTCCCTTGTGAAACATCCCTGATGCTCTCTTCTGCCTTCACCTCATTTCATTATCCTTGGAGAGGCCCTTCAAAGGGCTTAATAATGTCCTTAGACTCCCCTTTCCTTACAGAAAGTGAGAAATAAGACAAATACAAATCCTGGTTTTGCTTTAAAGGACAAAATTTTCAAAAGCTTACTAATAGATTGTCTTCATTGCTAATAGGTGGTAATTGCATCCTGTGTGAAGGCACTGAGAGAGACTGACTGAGGCTTAAATAGCCTCTAAACCTCTTTCTAATTGTCATTATGAGTCCGGCTGCTCACTCAGCAAGAGGCTTCTCAGTGCAAGTCCCATTCCCTGCTGGGTTTGAACACAGACGAATACTAATATGGAGCTAATGCAGGGGAGATTGTCCACTTGAAAGAAAAGAAAGTATTTGATTTGATTTAAAAATAAATAAATAAATCAAGAGCTCTTTTTAATTAAAGAGACTTATTTAACAGGATAACTGGCTCAAAGTGCAGTCTGACATTTTCCGTTTGATTCAGTCCAGGGAACATCTGGGACAGCATCCCTTCGTGTGCGTCCCTGGGTATTTTATTCGATAGCGGGTATAATGAGGCTGCCTGATAGCAGCACTGGATGCAAATTTGATATTAGTACTGTTACCAGTAAAAAGAGCATTATAATAAGGATGGCAGTGCTCTGTGGGACATGGGAGGTGTCAGGAAGAGAGGCAGTGTCTGTCAGAGGTTGGACTCTGGGTAACAAAGCCATAATCATATTTCAAAAAGTAAAGGAAAATAGGAGGATGCTGTGATTTTTCACCTGTCGTTGAGTCTTAGCGGATAGAGGCAACGCTCTGAAGTGGGGACTGGCTCTGTGGGCCTGGGCACAGCGTGGCTGGTGGGTGGCTGCAGGTCTCGTAGCTGTCCCCAAGCTACGTGTGAAAGCTTGCCATACCAGGGACCGACTGTGAAAGCACCTTTTTCAGCAAGAAGTATTTTGGGGGCTAGAGGACCACACGTCCTCACACGGGTCAACATTGCGAGGGCTTGAATACTAGTGCTAGTTATGCCATTCAGTTTAAAAAGACTCTAGGTATGCCTACGAGAGTTTTAGTACCAGATCAAGTCCACTTCACCCGTGAGAAACAAATGCAGATGTGCCCACTTTTGGATACTTGGATTCAGTGTCTATCAAAGAGGTGTCTCAGTTTCCTGCTTATCCTCCCAGGACATTTGAACAAGGAGGAAAAGGGGAGAACATGAGCAAATCTTTTATGAGCTAGAGCAGCCCTTTCCTAGTAAAATTAGCAAGTTAGCAAGAGTGATTAATCTTACATTCTTAGTATTTTATTGGGAAATCAAGAGGTTACTAGAGGAGGAGAACAAAGTTCCTTTTGTCTGACCTGGAAAACAGGGGCACTGCCAAAACCAAAGAGTGAGCATCAGGCTGCTGGGAATCCATGGAAGCTTATTGTTCTGCTGCATAGGGTATCCAATACCCAACCCCTCCCGGCCTCCTTTGGGACCAGCACTGCCCCCAGAGGAGTTGCATTAGTTGCACTAATCCTGGAAATAAGATGCAATTTGGTAGCAGTGTGCAGATGCAAATACTAAAACGGCTTGTCGGGAGCAATGGTGAATTTACCATCGGTTTGGGTGTATCAGGTGACATTAGATTTCATCGTAAAAGATAGGCTTTTTCCCAGGAAGAGAAAACCGTCTGTGGTCAGCCTTTGTGGTCCTCTGACTTTGGGGTCTGTGGCTCCCCACAAGCTCCCACCCACTCTTCACGGGCGAGAGGGGAAAGAGGAAAGCCTGTCCTGCCCTAAGCACACCCTGAACATGTGAAGACTGTGATTATAATCAAATCCCGTGTCTCATGGCTTCAGGCAATTGCTTGCAGGTGCCAGGAAGGAATTCACCTCCAGACACAGCTGCTCACACTCGATCTGTATTTGCTGGCTGTTAAGCTGAAGCAGCAGAGATTTGCCACAGCTGGAGGTGGACAGGGTGGCTGCGCAGGTTGTACTTGTGGCTGCTCTCTCTGGGTTCCTGACAGATGGTTCTCATTGACATTCATAAGGTAAACTGGCATATTTGCAGGTCATGCAGGAATTTTTGACCAGGTGGAGCAAATAGAGATTGTTTTGTTCTTTCCTGCCTTCCTCCACAGGACAGGCTGGCATGGGTCATCTGTTCAATTCCCTGCCCATGCATCCATGGCGCGTTGGTCTCCTGTGGCACAGAACAGCTTATCCTTTTGCAAAGAATGAAAGATTTCCATTTACTTACTGCCATGAGAGTGGATGTAGGGGTTTCCAATGAAGTTTAATGGTCTGTGACATTCAGGTTATGATCCAGCTGATCTAAGAATGTCACCTGCACTTAAACCATATGAATTTTTTCCTAGTGTAGACACTAGCCTCACAGCAGAAGTATATTTTTCAAATGAGTAATCAGGTGGGATTTTATGTTTTTTATGTGTTTAAAGGCAGAAACAGTGTCGGGCAACGCATGCCTTCCTCGGGCTTTTATAGACCTGTAAAATGAGGCCCTACCTAGCTAGGACTTCGCTGTTTATCTAATTCCAAGATTAAAATCTCACAAATCCATCATCCTGCCCTGGGAATGGAGAGATACACAGGGCTGGGGTTTGTAGAGCAGTTGTCAAAATTTGGCTTTGGAGATAACAATATTTAAGTCACCTTGTGTGGAGAATTTATGATTCCAGTTGATCTGTTTCCATGAGCTGCTGTCATCTACTGACCACTATGTCTTGTCACAGCGTGGTCGAAGCTGAGCGCGTGAACACTTTAAATAAATATGGCAGCGGCTGTCAGCTTTATTGGGACCAGCCCCATCACTGCGTTCATCCTCCTTCCTCCACTCCGTCCCCGCAAGATCGCTCTTTCTCTGCCCACCCGCTGTCTCCAGGGCTGCCGCCATGGCCTCTCCAGCTTGTTGGAATTTGGATGACATTGAGGCGTGAAGCAACTTGGGCAAGAAGGAAGTTGAAGTCCCTGGGACCTTTTTGAAGCAGATGGCGGCTGTGAAATCTGTCCCAAGAGGACAGAATGCTGCAGTGAACAGTCCAAGGAGTCTGCAAGGGAGAGGTTGTCTGGGATGCTGGAGCTGAGGGCAAGGACAGGGCTCTGGAGAGAGGAGCTAGGATGTGGCCCTGAAGGGAAAGAAAGGCTTGGCCAGTGTTTGGCCAACCTAGGGTGGTAAGTGGTGATCAGGCTGCTGGCTGGCACTGGTGCCGACTCCTTCCTCCTGGCTCATCTGTCCTCCCTCCCTGTGAGAAACAAGGACCAGCAGCAGCAAGAGGCTAGAGGGGACTCTGGGGTGAGGTTGCAAACCCGTACTTTAAAGTAGGACAGGACAAGACAGCCTGCATTCCTGCTATCAGCTTCTGCCCTGGGCTAGCGAGGGTGTTGTGGCTGAATGTGCAGGGCTTTATCTGACAGGGGTTTTGGCATAACATTCCAAAATTGCAATGAAAATAACCTGTGGCCAGCTACCACTTAGTCCTGGAGTTGCCTGCACGCTCTAACCATGTCCCTACCACCACCCCTTGCAGCCTGTGCATACCACATATCATTTCCGAGCCTGCCAAGAACTTTTGGAGTTTCAGCAGGTTTAGCCAGGCTTTTATGCCCAACCCGACACTCTTCAGGTGATCTGTGGTGTGCAGCTGTAGTCCGTTGCCAGCAGGACTGTGCTCCCTGCAAACCCAGCTCTAGCCAGTTCCTTCTAATGAACACTTTCGTGCCGTACCGCCTTGCTTCTCGTCATGGCCTCTGCAATGGAGAGGCCAGATGAGTCCAGATGGCGGCTTTTCCCCTGATTGCATTTGGCCTGTTCGGCAAAAATCACAACATTTGCAGCATCAGAGAGCGTGACCACCCAAGGCAGCACGGCTGTGCCACCTCCTGCGTAGCGGCTGCGGCTGAAGCAGGGAGAGCTCCTGGAGCCACTAAAGCAGTGTGTGTCCTTCAGGGCAAACTGGGGGGACAAGCACTTTGGAGCTATGTGCCTCTTGCAGAGTACACCCCCACCCCGAGTACGTTTATGCAGCCTAGGTGAAGCGCAGATCTGTCTCCTTTGGCAAGGTGATGACGTGATTCATGGACATACCCCCTGGGACAGTGATGATCCCTTCAGAGAAGCCTGAAGAGTTGGTACCTCAGTAAATCTTCCTTCAGTTTTATTAATTGATTTGAATTCTTCCTCTGCTGATATGCGGAGGACTATATTTTCTTGCTTTGTCGTTCCTAATGAAAATCTTCTCACATCTGGGATGTATATTATATACCTAGCTGGCATATTAAATGCACTTCCTCTATAATATAGAGATTTTTTTTTTTATTATTTAAGATGAAAAATTAATTGAACAACTAATCTTCCCGCTTCTGCTGTTCCTGCATGTAATGAAACTTAATTTCATTACTAAAAGTACATTTTCCATTTCACTTTTTAAGTGGTATATTTATTTTTCTAATAAACCTTAATTTTAGTCCCTTAAGGAACATGATCATATTGAGATCCAGACTAAATTCTGAATTTTGCTTTGAGTTGTAGACATTAGTCAGAATGTATTAGATTTATTGGTTCTTTTGATTAACCTTAAAGCAGACAAGATTTCATAAGTAACCATCTCTGGAAGCATTTTTCTTTTTTTTTATGTACATTAATCAGTTTTCCAGGCACACCTCCATGTGCTGGCTGTATTGCTCAGGTTTCTTTTCATCTTGGTTACTTTAATCCAATGGAAAACTCTTGTCAATTCTAATTATTCCAGCTTTGGATGAGTCTTCAGAGTCCTACCAACACCCATTATGCTCTGCTTTGAAATAACTTGGAAAATGCAACTGAAGTTCTTAATCCTGCCAAATTTATGCATATGCTCAGTTTTGCTCAAGTGAATAATCCCCTGGAAGTGATCACGTTCATGTACTCACGTGCCTAAATCTCTGCGACCTGGGAGTTTACGGGTACGTCCATCAGGCAGCACACTTCAGAGATCCAAACTGCTGGCCTGACCCGACATAGGTCTAGAAAACATCGTGCAGCGCAACTTCATTAGAGTTTATAGAGTCTGGATGCAAAAAAAGGCATGTTTTCCCTCTAGTGCCCCCGAGCCAACAAATCCTGCTTCTTGGCTGTGCTGGTTTTTGCTCTCAAGATCCCTCTGCCTCCAGTTGTGAGACGGATCCTTGCTGAGAAACTCCAATGGCTCCATGCTTTTGCTATCCTTTCCAAAGGCATCATGAGCAGCACTCTAGTATATCCACCATTTTCTTGGTTTTCCTTTTTATATATTTAGGACCAGATGCTAGCTGAACTTTGTGGGTTGTGTTTTTTTCCCTCTCTTTCTTTTAAACCAAAAGCTATTGCTTATTCCTTTTCATCTAGGCAGAAATTATTTTAAATTCTTTCCAATTGCTCTATTTCATTCATTCAAATAGATTATCATTGAGATCTGAGATTTTCCTTTGACATATGAGAAAGGCCAAGATTATCTCCTGCTGAAAAATCACACCTGGCTCCAAACTTCAAAACAAGTATGAGCCTCAGTTCATTGTCGGAGATGCAGTCAAGGGCAAAGGGAAGAAATGGAAATACTCCGGTAAGAAATTGTCATGGAATTGCTGGACTGAAATACGGGGTTTAGGCTACATCTCAACATCTAGTTGAAAATTCATTTAGTTGCTTTTCTTCGAGAAAAGAAAAACAAACAAACAAACAACAAAACAACAGTCTGGGTTTAATCTGGATGAGAAAAGAGGAGTTAGTATGCTCTCCATGGGCACTGTGTCCTTTGCTGAGCAGGAGGTGTAAGAAGATAAAGTGGGTATCAGGAGAAGAATAGATGCTTACTCCACTTACTGGTAAAATATCATTTCCCGGTGAAGAACGCATTGACTTCCTTAGTGCAGAAATAAACCATGATTCATCTCCGTGCTGGGGTTGTTAGGAAACGTGTCAACACAAGATGGATGTAACTACTGAGGTCTGCTCAGCACTGATTAACAGCAGGCTGGAAAACTGTGTTCAGTTTGGGGCATTACAGAATCACACAGATTCTGTACGAGTCAGGAAATACCCAGAGAAGCGGGATATCCTGCAGGACACTGCCATGAATGAAAAAGTGTTTGTGCAACTTGGCCATTCTCCTGAGGAAAGGTGCAAGAACTGGCTTTGTCTTGCCTGGAAGAGAGATGACAGAAGGGGATGTGATAAGGCTTTTGTCAAGGAGGTATCAGCAGACATCGATGTGGCCCACAGACGAGTAGGGTGACCCGGTGGTCACCTGAGCAATGGTGATCAGTAGTCCTGGATCGCTAGAGACCAGAGATTAGTAAGGCTGTGAATCTTGTAGAGAGAGTCTTGAGAGCTAAGGTGAGCCCTGGAGATGAGGCTGTGTATCATGAAACCATTCCCAGCTGTGACAGTGAAATCACCAGGAGGCCACCTCTATGGAGAGGTTTCCTTAGGAGGAGATTAGACCTGGCCTGGCCCAGGGGCACCTGTCCAAGCCTCAATGCAAGAGCTGCAGTGGATGTGTTTGCTAGTCGACTTGAGTTATCTACCTTCCTTTTAGCTGTTTTTTAGCTTTCAGCTGTTTTGACAATGGTGAAGCGCACGACCAAAAGTGGTTTGCTGTGACAAGATCTAGTTAGGAGTCTTCTAAGAGATGGGATGTCAAGGGAGAGGGTTGCTGGAAAATGCTAGTAAATGTTATTGAATTATTCCTGGGCTGTATCACTTCTAATTGTTTTTAGAGAAGAAGTCAGTCTGGGTTTCCCAGCCAGGTACTTCACAGGGATTTTCCCCTGCCCTTCTCCAGGGCTTTGCTTAGAGCTTTTTAGGAGGTTTGGTAATAAATCTTCAAACTAACAAATTTTTAATGAAGAGTTCAATGGCCATATCCTGGAGGATATATGGCCCATGAATGGAAACAGTTTGCTTTTCCTCAGTGTAAATCAAGGTAGCTCACTCTTGTGTGAAAAAATTCTCCATTACTCAAAGAAAGAACAATGAGAATCATTTTCAAGGCCAGTAAGCCATTTAGAGAGACAAGTAGGCATAGCAGCCCATAAAAGGTGCCCTGGATTTCTTGCTGATCTAAAGATATGGGGAACCAGCCAGCCAGCTGAGCAACAATTATTTAAGAAATTGAAGATCTGCCCTTCCTTTTTCATATTTTTCCCCTTTTCTGAGAGTCATAAAGAGCTACTGATGAACAAGACAGGAGACCCTCTTTAAAATGCACCAGGTGTCCTGAGGATTTGAGGAGTCATTCCTGTGATTTCCTTCAGCTGAGCAGTGGTGACTCCCAGCTGTTACTTATTTTCTCTGGAATCACTCAACACTAATTTAAGTGGAAAACGAAGACAGCTTTCCTTATGGCTGTGCTTTCCGTTTCACCAGGGCTGAGCTTCCTGAAGAGTGACTCCTCCTTGTGTGATGTTTTAGTGCAAGTGGGGTAAGTTTAATAGAAGTATTGTAACTTGAAGCAAAAATTCAAAGCGCTCTAGTTTAGCAACTTGTGTGTTAAAGGCCTTGCGTTCCACTATTGCCTTTGGATTCTGCCTTATAAATTGTGATTAAGACACATTTTCCAGAAAGGTATTTAGGCTTGAAGATTTTAAGAGATTAGAAACAAGCGTTTTCCCTGGCAGTTGATCTTTCCAGTTGATGACTCTCGCTATTAAAATGCTGTGATTTACTTCAGTGCTGATTTTGTCAGATTCAGGTGGAAATAACTTGCTATGCTTTATCTCTGCTACGTTAAAAAGATTACTTCTGTTGTATGTCCTCACTTGCCATCTGAGTGAATCTTAGTATGTCTTGGGTCTCTGTCTTTTCAAGAGTATTTCTGAGCAAATTAAACCATAATCTGTAAGTCTGTCACTTTACTGTGGCTTTGGTACAGTGAAATTATTGTAGGACTGAAATGCAGAGAGTCACATGACCACGAAACCTGTGCCTGTGAGAGCAGGACCAAAGTCTCTGAGTAGGACCAAAGTCTCTAAGTCAGCTGTTGATTTAGCAGCTGTGAAATACTGATGAGTACGGGCTGGGTATGGTTACAGCCATGTCTGCCAGCTTCCAGCCAGACAGGGAGTTTATTCACTCTGCCTACTTGCAAATGAAGCCAACGTAGTTCTGAATGTCTGTATTACAAATGAGAAGAATTTAAATTATTTATGGCTCTGTGATTAAGAAACCATTGACCAGTTAAAGCTGGTGTCCTTTCCCGTGTCGTCTGTCTCTGCTCTGTGGGTAGAAACTCTGGTATGCCTTTAACCAGGGGACAAGTATCTCAGCTGTAGCCCAGATCTATGCTGTTGCACCTCAGCTTTTTTGAGGTACCCAAACTGGCTTGCTTAAAGGTAGGTGAGGAAACTTCTGCCTCCACCGGACTCTGGACATACACAGACTTCTAAAGAAAATCATTGTTGACCTGCCAGATGAGGCTTTCTATAATTTGCCTGTAGACAAATTCCCTTTCCTGGGCACCCTGGCTAAAAAGAAGCTAAAATATCATTGAGGAGAAAAGCTGTCTTTCCTGCAAAAGCATTTTATGACTGAGCCAGAAGATGAAATTCCAAATTTAACTGATGGACAGCTAGTATCAGCTTCCTATATTATTAAAAAGTCCTGACTTCATCGAAGCCCCATATACCCATTACATCTCAAATGAGAAACGATACGTTTGTGAGCCAAATCTAAAACTGATAATCTATTGTATTGTTTAAATACAGCTTTCCTTCTAGGTAAGAACTGTGTGTTTCTGCATGCTGGAAATAAGATCCATGTCGTGTCTGGTTTCATATCCTGTTACAAACCGTAGGAGATATGGGGGGGGGAAAAAATGCACTAGTGGGAAGCCGAGGTATGTACAGACTAGGTCGAATCAGTTTAAAAATACCAATTTTTCTTTTTTTTTTTTTTTTTTGCCTAAGGTCTAACTCCTAATTTCTAATTGCCTACATAAAGAGGAGGAAAACATTCTGGAAAACTAAAAATGCCTAGATAAGATGCAAGTTTGAAACCTAAATACCTTGTTTACCAGAGGAACCAGTTTTAAAGATTTGTACCAATTTTGAAGCACAACTCTTGCCTTGAATAAGCCTTTAAAATCCTCCAGCTGAAAAAATACATTTGATTTCTAAAATAGTATCACCATCTGCAGGCCAAACAAACTTACCAGGGCAACTCACAATGCCCAAAACGTTTAGTTTAATCAGTTTGAATGACAGGGTCACTGCTTTCAAAAGTGCCCTAAGATAAAAGATCCCTGTTCCCTCGCGAAGTCCTGTAAGTGAATTAAATGTGTTACAGATGCTTTGGGTTGTCCCTGCAGTTTGACAACAAAATGTTCATGGTAATCCCCTGCAAGTCTGTGCGCGAGCGTTTGGTACGTGCTGGTAACATTTGTTTTATTTATACTTCATAGCTGAATCGTTAGTAACACAGGTACATGCTTCTAGGCAATTCACGCGGTCTTACAGTTCCTGCCTGGCTGCTTAAGAATACCACGCTTCTGATTTTTCTCTCCAAGGTGAAGCTGACCTTAAAAAAAAAAAAAAAAAAGAGAGAGTTTATCTTAAAAGTAGTAATCTAGTACTCTCCAGGCTCTGAACGGTGATAAGTTACATTTTTTGTCTCCTTCTGACTATATTGTAGTTATGAATCTAGCTAACTTGATTTAGTTTTCAGAATTTAACTAGCACCTTGGCGAAGTTATTTTTTTTTGTGTTATCAAAATAGCCAATGGGAATAACCTGCCCAGCACCAGCGCTTAAACACTGTAGTGTTTAAAATCCATTTAAAAATAAAGTCATCTGTATTTCATTGAAAAATGCAGGTGTGTAACTAAAGCACAGATTACGTTTAAAACAAGATCAGCCCTAGAGGAAAAACTGGACTAAAACGAAGCGAGCCGAAATCAGTGCGAGGGTTGGGCTGGACTGCTCTTAGGGGGGCTGCAGTTCAAACCCTGTTGTGCTCGTGGTCTGCCGGGTTCCGCTGTCTGCGACAGGCCCTGGAAAGCTGAAAACTGCTCAGAAAAATCTCACCCTTTATCTGTTGTTCGATACACGCACCTTAATTCTTGATTAATAATGATTTACCAGTGCAAGTACATAAATAATTTACCGAATCCTAATTGAGTTTGTCATGGCTGCTGTGAAGCATAAAATAGACCTCTACTGGGTTCCCCCTGTGGCAGCCGGGGCCTTCTGGAGACCAGTCCGCTCTTTGGTGAGGCTGGTTCTCTGTTCTTGCAGTAATGTCAAGGAGTTATTTATCAGAGCTCTTTGGATGCCTTTAATTGTGATTTATCAAGTTCACTGACTCTAATGTTGACGTGATAATCTGTTTTTTTGGTATATTTTTCTCTATTCATTCTTGAAGTCCTTTATCCTCCTTTTTTTTTTTCCCCCACTTCCTTTCATCATTTATTTAATGAATTGGAATATTTAGATCTTTTACACCGCAATTATGTCAGCGCAAGCTGACATTGCTGTCTCTTTCAGCAGAACCCTTAAGCATTAGTCAACAAGATGACTATGGAAAACCAGAGATTCTTCTGTTTAATCTCTGAAAAACTTTGTTTCCAAGTATGTATGGGTATGAACTGTTTTCCTAACTACTTTTCAATATGGGTTGAATCGGGAAGATGGATATGTCATTTATAACTACTTTAAATTGCTCCAGATTGAAATAATTTCATCACTGACAGTTTTCATGGCAAGCTGGATTCACGCACTAGAGTGTTTATATATTCTGGAAGGTTTCCTAGGGACACCTTACTACTTAATGACAGCCCAGATCCTGTCCCGACTAACAAATTGCCTCTATTTTGTCAAATAGTACGTGGGTACGTATTGGACCTGGATTCGTTCCCTATACATAGCAGGGTTGGACATGGTCAGGTCAAAATCTACAAAAATTGTCCTTTATTGCCTTCATTTTCCAAGGGGGATGATGCGGGGTTGCACTTAGTCTTTGGGGGTTGCCTGGACCTGCAGCAGGCTTTCGTGTGGCGTGCAAAGAAATGATTGTTTCACTTGCTCTGTGAGCCTTTTCCCCCCACGTGTTATTTTTGAAATGCGGTGGCTCTATTAAGTGAAATGTGTGAAATCTAATGCAGAATTAGTGAGAAGTGAATGAAATTCCTCGGTGATGTGCTTTAGGGTGACTGTTGTCTTGAATATCGCTCTTTTGCTCAACACGAAGCCTTCCTACGCAGAAACAGCGGGCTCCTTGGGTTATTTGCCATGTCCTTCAGACAGTGAATTTAGCATTCAGGATGTCTAGAGAAAAGGCAGAACTTCATTCATGGCATACTCTGTAATGAATTGGGTTCACTGAAGATTAAACGTTTTCCTTTTTATGAAGTCTTTAAATAACGTGCTCCCATATTTAAAAAAAAAAAAACAAACAAAACAAACAACAACAAACCAATCCCCAAAACAAACCAAACAAAAAAAAAACCCACCCAAACAAACAGCAAGAAAACAAACAAACAAAACCTTCAGGCTTAGCTCTGCTTTTGGCTGTGGTAGTATAAATGCGCGGTGATTTGGCGTCAATGACAGAAACTACATCTCCATGCCACCGGTCAGTGCAAGAGCAGAAGGGGACCTGCAGCTTGTCTTCTGCTGTATGCGATTTTGTTTGCCTTTATATTGTAGCAGGCAGGTATAAATTGCTGCCATTGTAATATATCTAATAGTCTGTGGCTAAGGAGCAGGGGAAAAAAAGGAATGTGTTGACGCGACTGCAAAACCTAAAAATATTCTGAAGCCCGTGGAAATTAACTCACCCGTGGAAATTAACTCACCCATGGAACTGTTGACGAAGTCTGTTTAAACACCATCTGGTGGGGGCAGAGGTCTTCTAGCTATCATGACAAAAGGCCGCAGCCCTCCGTTGTATGATCATTTGGACTAATTTTATTGGTACTGACTGATGGCTTTCACCACTGGGAAGAAGTGTCTAACCTGGC
This sequence comes from Rissa tridactyla, assembly GCF_028500815.1. NCBI lineage: Eukaryota > Metazoa > Chordata > Aves > Charadriiformes > Laridae > Rissa > Rissa tridactyla. Next base: position 68,321,022 of record NC_071469.1, on the reverse strand, counting down.
GAACAAACTACGTAAAGAGAATTTATTTTGACACTGGAATATTTCGCACTTGAATATGACTCCGTGTGTTGCCAACATCGTGCAGGGAACAGCTGAGGCTACGCCACTGTAACATTAGTGCCCTGTGCTCTGAAGAATAGTGCACTATTTTAAATTAAAATTAGTACACTGTTAATACCAGCATGCCTTTGAGGGATGCGGCTATATCTATGGTCACCTCAAAAAAAATTTAGAAGTTACAGTAAACTTAAAGTAATGCAGTTAAAAAATTTTAGAAAATAAGCCAACAATAGAATACATATTTCTCCCCCCTCTCTTTTTTTTTTAAATAAGTTTTCATAGGCAGCACCCTTAGACGGATGAGGTAATTTATGCCTCTCAAAGCCTTTCTTCTCATGCTCTAGGAGCTGCTCTGTTAGATACTCCGTCTTGGGAATGGAAAATTATTTTCCTTATTTCCATGCCAGAAATTTCAGCCAATTAGCCAATTTAATTAGCTGGACATTCTTCAGTGGCCTTGAATCCTTAGTAAGCAAGTAAACAATATGGATTTTACAGTTTGCTTGAAATATCGTGCTTTGTGCAAGTGACGGAGATGCTTTGTTTTGCTGCTTCTCCTCTTTTACAGCCTTAAGAAAATCACTGTCTAATCCAAGAAAATTGATCTGAAAGCAGACGGGAGATTATGATGCTGTTTCTCTGTTGGGGACAGGGGATACCTGTGCTGTACCACAGCAGAGGAGCATTGATGGGAGATGCCAGTAACGCGTTCTTTCTCAGACCAGCAATGGTTATGAGTGTTTCCAGTGGTGTTTCTGTGGAAAGCCCAGGCGCTGAGCCCTGGTGTGCGCAGGTGTGAGTGATCTATGAGTACTGGAACCCACAGCAGTGTTACACCAGCCCTTACTTTCATTTAGTTACATTAAATATGCCTGAAAAAAAAGTCCTCTCATCCATTTTTGCGATGTTTCAGCTAGAACAATGGAATTTGTCAGGTTTTCATTTTAGCAAGAAAAAATATTGCATTTTTCTTCCCGTTATTGATGTAAACTGGCACCTTCTCCCTACTATTTCTGCATGAGACCCCAAGAGACAGAAATATTTTCATCACCCCCATCCGTAGATCAGAATTTGGGGATCAAGTTGTGTCTCACAGGCCATGTGAGGGTGGCAAACATCAACTCGTCATCCCTATTAAAAAAAAAAATAAATAAAAAATAGAGTTTTAAGTAGCTGAAACAGATTAGCAGAACTGAAAGATCTTCCAATATCATAAGGTCTCACTGCATTCCTTCAAAATGTCCTTATAATTATAACGGGCAACAGCAGAAAATTATTAACTAAAAGAACACCAGGTATCGATTTCAGTTTCTGCTGCTTCTGAACTGCTTCAGCAGCAAAAACAGTTCCATGGAAATGATGGGGATTCTGGGACATGCTGCCAGTTTGGTGTTGTCAGTGACGGGGGGGGGGGGGGGGAGGGGCAGGGGTTCTGCAAGTCCAGCTCGGGTGAGTTTGTGTCCCCTGAGGTGCATTACTGTGTTTTATGCAATGCAGACTCCCAAGTAGGTGTTCAGCATTATTTCCTGGTGCTGGCTGTACTCACGTAGCCGGACTCAGAACAGCTTTTAACACATTTTCCAATTTACCAAATGACAGATTTAGTGGTGCGTTAAGAAGCCAATGGAAAGTAAAAAGGGTCTGAACTAGCACAGAAAAATACCTGTCCTCCTCTGCTACTTACAGCCGTGTGATGTGTTGACCTCGGCAATCTGGGTCACATTCCCAAAATAGTAAAATACCATCTTTGGCTTATTTTTTCTTTTTCATTTTCTTTTGGGTTTTTTTGCCCCTGGGATGAGGTGTCCAGGCCAGGGCTCATGCACTGCAGCACCTCTTTTGTCAAAAGGCTTCTATAGTTTTGGAAAAAAAAAAAAAAAAAAAGCTTCAGGAGACTCATAGGTGCCATCATAATTTTCCACCTCTTCAGTTGAGGTGGCATTGCTCATCTTCTCTCCAATATACAGGAAAAAAAGACCCTGTAAAAGAGACATCAATTATATTCTGATGTTTATCAAAGGAATGTCTACACTGAGACTCACCTAATTTTCAATGGAAAATAAATGTGTGTTTTTTAAAGATTTACTCAGTTTAACCATGATTTTGTAGAACGCAGTATACTTGTTTCATTGATTTATATTTTTATTATTATTTTTTTAAATTTTAAACCCCCATGGTTTTCGTTTGTTTTTTAAATGGAAAAACATAAGCTGAAGTTGGAACATATAATTTGATTCTTTCTTTTTCTTTTTTTTTTTTTTTTTCCCCTAGAGGCTTTTCTTCATTAAAGGGTCTAAAAGAAAAGAACGGGTAATTTTCAGGAATATCTCAAGGAGTTTTATGGAGGGGAAAGGTCTTTAATTTGTTCATTCCAAAAAAGCTGCCCAGTTCGGTCAGCTCCAAGAAGAGCCACATGACAGCCGTGGGGCACAATGGGCACAAACTTCTTTTTGTCATAGCCTGAGGCTTTAGACAGCACCAAATATAGGCCTGTAGCCAACTGCACGTATTTAAGGAACATCAAATATAAACTGTCCTAAACTCTGTTTATTTCTGTTCATATTTCATGTTCTACCTCTCCATGCTCTTGCTATTTATAAAAATTTCCACTTGTGTGGACTTCCTTATGTGACCACTGCCATGTTCTACTATATTTTTCTAGTCGGTTTTATGTACAGTGCAATATAAAATGTTAATGATGTAATTGATATGGTATGTAATGCATACGTTTGTTATGAAGCTGCAACATGTTGTAATGTAATGCAAAACAATACAATAATTCTCCATTAGAAAAGCCTTCTTTTATGAAAGAGACTGTGGCATGCAGGAACAGGTTTTACAGAGCACTCGAGCACCTCGCATCCATCGATGTCAGTTTTGGGTTCCCTAAGTGGAATTTCAAAGGTAAGTCGTATCTCAAGATGCAGGAGGATGCACAGGTGGGATCTGCAATGGTCAAGAAAGGATCTTGCTTCACTACTGTTTACTGAGACTTGTGGACCCAACTGGATCAGGCCCTTGTTCCCAGTAAGACCCAAATCCTCGTATACACTTAATGAAGCAACTCTCCAGTTCGTGCACATGCCTATAGGTCTGCCTACATCTTTCCATGCCTGAGTTTCCTAGCAAATATGGCCATTAGGAGCTTAATCCTTGTTCTCTTCACCACTTCTGATCAGATTAAAGAGGATACATTGGAAAAGTCTGTGTCCAACCTGCTGTCACGGGTGCTCGCTTGCATACAAGCCCAGGGAGCTGAAGGGAAGTGGGGTACCTTCCTGCCAGGGGGCAAAATCATGAAGAGTGGGTATCTCCTAATGCTGCTGAGCCTACCTTCACCCAGTGATGAGGGTCTCCTCTTCAAAACCCAGCTCATCTCCATGAGTGGGTGTTGAAGCCTTTGCAGCATGCTTGATAATGCACCAGGGTTTGACCCCTTCTCCTGGCTGGCACTGTTTGACTGGGATATTTATTTCATAGAATGGTTTGAATGGGAAAGGATCTTAAAGATCATCTAGTTCCAACCCCCTGCCGTGGGCAGGGACACTTCCCGCTAGACCAGGTTGCTCAAAAAACAACAAAGCCATTACAACAGTAGGCCATTGCAGCAGCTGGCACTTTATATAAATGTGTGCATTAATAAATAAACCACCTTCTCTGGGAAGTTGCTTTTAGGAGCTCAAGATTTATGTATCTAAGTGGGACGCTTGTTACAGAGAGAGACTTTAATGTACTTCGGTGGAGCAGAATGCAAACAGAGGTCTTGCATCAAGGACGTCCTCGGAGCAGGAAACTGAAGCAATGCAAGCAGCATGCCAATGGGATTGCATGGGCCTGTGATTAATGGCATTAGGGCGTTGGGAGGGAGCAACAAGGTGTCTTTTGGCTGTTTGGGTGTGGGTTTGGGTTTGAGCAGGGGATGGAAGGTGCAAATGAAACCTCAGGGACATGTTTGGGAAGCCAAGAAAAATTCATGGGTGTGACCCACTGGCTGCCCTCCACCAGGACTTGGTCCTCATGGGAAGGCAAGCGGAAAACACTTCCATGTGTCTGGGAAAACCCAGCACCCTGTGAACATGGGCATGGCACATGTGAGCCATCCCTGCTGTCCTGTGTGCTCTCCCTGGTGCCGGTCTGGGAAGGTGCGAGGTGGGACGTGCTGGGTATGCAGTAATCTTTGACTTTATTTCTTCCAATATCCATGGATTTCAGTCTGCTTTATGTACCAGGGATGAGGATCTCATAATCCTTGAAAAACTTATAATGAAGTCTCTGCTCAGATCTTGTACTTTCATTCTTGTAACTTGAATTCTTCTTATTCTTCCTAACCATATTTAGTCCTTTTTTTTCCACTGAGTCTCTTCTGGCGATGAATTTCTTAGGATGACTATGCATTGTGCAGGACAATATTTACCTTCTAGGGCAAGCTAGACTTCAAGCTAACTCAGCCTCTCCACACTCGCAAGAGCCACAGTGGAAACCGAAGTGTCCTCCTACCCGCTCTCCCAAACTGGTGCTGGTTCATCCTGTGTCACCGTTAGCAGCGAGACAGCTCCATCACAGAGTCTGGCTTGTATTTAAATATTTGGACTTTCATTAATTCAGTCACCTCACTGAGTTGTTTCCCAAACAAAGCAGTAATGCCCAACAAAGATATCCATAATTTATAGCAAAGTGTTAGAATGCAAATAGTATCTTTTCCTTTTCTTTAAATTCATTCAACGTATCTATTTTCCTTTGAATTGATTTGTAAGAGTTCTTAGCAGGCTTATATATAATTCATAAACAATTTTTACTTTTTTTTATATCCCTTAAGATGATTTGATTACTTCTTTCTTATCTCTGATTCTTTCCTCACTTTCTCTGGCAAAAGTAGCGCTAGTTGCTATGGTAACTTCTCCTTCCTCCTAGTTTTGGGATTTTATTTTTTTTTCTCCTCTTCCCCTTCCCTCCGAGAAGAAACTTTTAGCGTGTTTGCAGACCTCTTCCCTGCTCGGCTGCTCCTTTGCGCTAAGCAGAAGCTGCAGGAAACACCTGGAGACAAACTGTGAGAAGCATTTCCCAGGCCCTCTCCAAGCTTTGCCAGCCCCAGGGACACCCTCCACCCACACACAGGTACCGCTGGCTCCTTGTTATGGCTGATGGCCGTACACCTCGTGCTGTGGGACCTGGGGGGAGCTGGGACAGACCCTGGAGCTACACCTGATCCCCAACCCCATATCCATCACCATCACCCCACCATCCAAAAGAAGAGAGAGCACAAGTCTTATGAGGAGCGTCTGAGGGAGATGGGGGTGTTCAGCCTGGAGAAAAGGAGGATGAGGGGAGACCTTACTCTCTACAGCTCTCTGAAAGGAGGGTGGAGCCCAGGGGGGGTCGGTCTCTTCTCCCAAGGAACAGGCAACAGGACAAGAGGAAATGGCCTCAAGTTGCGCCAGGAGAGGTTTAGACTGAATGTTGAGAAAAATTGCTTCATGGAAAGTGTCGTCAAGCATTGGAAGAGGCTGCCCAGGGCAGTGGTGGAGTCTCCATCCCTGGAGGTATTTCAAAGCCAGGCAGATGTGGTGCTGAGGGATGTGGGGTAGAGGTGGATTTGGCGATGTTGGGTTAACGGTTAAGATCTGATGATTTTAAAGGTCTCTTCCAGCCATAACAATTCTATGATAAAAAAGAAAGGAAAAATAAAAGTAGAGCAACTAATGCCCCCAGGTTTGTACCTAGCAGCTTTTCCATGTCCCACCAGCCTAGTAGGTCCCAGGCAGCTCTCCTGGGAGAGCTGAGCCATGGGAATGAGAGGGTGGGTGAGGGTCCAAGCCTGTAAATTCACTGAAATCTGCATTTAAACATAAATAAGTTATAACTGCAAGGTGAGTGGAAAGAGCACACGAGGTTTAGCATTTTGATTTGTTTTTTTTTTTAATATATAACTCTGTAACATTCCCATTACACAATGCCTCTCATACGAGGAGGTCCTATCCAAGGTGTCATTTGTAGGAAGCTTCATCTCTTTTGCTGGCTTTGCTCGTGCAGTGGGAAAATGGGCACCTGTCTGTCACAGCTATACTCTTCGACTGAATCGGTGGTTTTTAGACCAACACATATAAATGACCACAGGCGCAGCCCACGTCCTGTCCCCCCCCCGCCATCCCTCTCTGCATTCACTAGAAATGACCGATCCCCTGCAGGGGAATTACTGCCACTGCCTGTCTGCTGCAGGGAAAAAACTGCTCGGCTCACATAGTTTAAACCAAATCAGGGCTGAAGTGGTTTATTGATTTATTAACAACATTTAATTAACTGGCAATCAGTGAACTGCACGTTCAGGATCAATAGCGGTGATACAACAGGTAAGTCACAATGCTAGACACCCACAAAATGATGATAAATGCATAGAAATTTCTGAATGCCTGTCTTTAATCCCAGAAAGTTGTATTTACACACGCACACACTACAACAAAGAGGAGATGTGTGTACAAGTGCCTTCCTGAATGTGGTGTCCAACAGGAAGGCTGCGCTCTGCGGCCTTGGAGAGGTTGTGATGGCATCTGGGCTGCTTCTGGTAGCATCCAACCAGCTTTTACCTCTTTCTACCCCTCGGTCTTTTCCCACTGTTACAAATGCTTGTGCCTCTTTGCTACCTTTTCTCAAGCTTCTTAATTTCCAAAGCCTTTTTGCGATCACTAGTTTACTGTTTAATCCAGGTGACGGTCATCTTCCTCCAAACCGTGGTCAGCTTTGGGCCCCAACGTGCTCCAGTCTAGTGCGTTTGCCCACCCCCACGTGATTTGCTCCCTTTGTGCCAGGTGGTTTTATCCATGTCATTTGCCAAGGATGGGACAGGGAGCCCCCTCCACCACCATGTTCTACACCCAACCACGGGCTCTTTGGGGCAGAGGTGGACATCCAGCAATGGTGAAACCTGCTCTGCAAAGCGCTCCTGCCTCCAGGGAAATCCAAAGGAGTAAAGCTGTTCCCTGGGGAGTGTTGCTTCAGTGATGGCCAGACGTGTTTCTCTCCTGGCAGACAAGGTAAGCACAGACATTCACGCTCATCGTGCCTTTGAACCACAAGTTTCAGATCATTTGCGTGTCTCCACCACAACAGAGGTCCATAAAGCCATAGAAGCCTGAGTCCATTGGCAGTGCTACCAGCCTAGTATTTGGTTTGCCACTCAAGGGACTGCCTTCAGATGAGATGTACCCTGTGAGCGAAGTTAGAAACATTGGGGAATAGAGCCAGAGTAATTTTTTATTTACTGTTGCTGCAAAATTGCAACCAGGTCTGAAATAGAAAACTTCTGCTCCAATTAAAAGAACACAAAACGCAACTCAATGAAAGAAAAACACAAGGAGCAAACCCCATACAAATGTTTCCAGTATTAAGTTGACCGTGAAGTTTCCAGGAGTCTCTGGTAGCAGCCATTGAGGGAAAAAAGGGAGTGAAGTGCGGTTTTTTTTCCCACATCATGAAATCTCAGAACTAAATGCAACGCAAAATAACCACACTCCACCTTTGCCACGTGTGTAAGGTATGGTGAGACGTTCCATTCTGTACTCCCAGCCCACAGAATTAGCATATAAAGCCATTCACTACAAAACCGATAATCTGCAGCACGACCTTGTTTTTTCCTGCTTTAAGAGAGCAGGCTGAGGGCCAAGTTCTTTTGTGCTGTGTGCTGTTCTTTAACATACATAAATAATACATATTCAGGAGGAAAAGAAAAGCTATTAGCAAACTCACAGGCAGCAATTGGGGCCTGCAGTAAGTGCATAATTTATTCCTCTCATTTCCCTTCCAAACTGAAAAAGAAGGGGTTGGGGGGATCAACTTGTTCCAATGTTCAGTTAATTACCTCAAGCATTCTAAAACATGCGCTTTACAAATGTTTGTGCAATACTAATTTGATATATCTAATTTAGACCCTATTCAATAAATTACCGTTGTAGTCCCTCACGACCTGGCTAACAGTCTGCCACATGTTGGATGAGCGAAGACTCTGCTTTCTCACCTTGCTGACGTGGTTTTGGGGTGGGGTGGTTTTTTTCAGATTACTAAATCAGCATCCGTTGGCATAAGTCCAACGATGAGGACGTCAGCTTTGTTGTAATGTATATTATTATCACTATTACTATTATCACTATTATTATTACTATGATTATTGTTACTACTTGCAGATAGACCTTGTTGCTTTCCATTAGGAAGCTTTTAAAGTTGTTTTTTTTTTGGCTTCACTGGTGTTCAGATGTGTGTGTAGGGGCAAAATTGCTTCTAGGGTGATTTGTGAGTAGCAGTGCAAGGGGTTTGGTGATGCACCGTGGGAGCAGGAGGTAGGAGAGGTCCCTCTCCCAGCTCCAGCCCAGGTGCCCCACGAGCGTCCATCAGCTCTGAACAGAGCAGAGTTCATGTGTCTATGGTGTAGGGAGACGCAGAAGAGGTTAAGTTGCTTATGGCTGACAACAGTTATAGAAATTTTAATTTGTATTCCAGGAGCTCAGGGAGAACCGGCATTTAGTGCTGTTCTGAAAAACCCATCCACAATGCACTTACTCCTTGTGGCAATTTCCTTTCTTCTACGCTTCATTTTGTTTTGGAGGCTGGGGACAAACTCTTTCTGCAGGAGTAGAGGTGAAAATGTTTCCCAACTAAAATCTTTCACATTGGCTGTTACTTCTCTTTCCTTCATTTAATTTCGTACTTTCAACCTCTTGTGCTTAAATGTTAGCATTTATATCAGCCCACATAATTTAAAATCTTTCTTTCTCCTTCTAGACTCAGCCTGGGGACCAGCAGGTAAGTAGGTTTGCCTCATTTCCTTCCAACTAATGGAAAACAAATGAATAGCTGTATATTAGGAATAACCCATATTCTACTCATCATAAAACACACCCCTCATAATGTGGCAGAGCATACCAAGATGCACTGGACTTTGGAGAAAGCTGGCAACAGCAAAATTATCCCAGAGCATCACGTGATTCAGCAATATCTGCATTAACAAAAATTTCACAGTGCAGCAAAAGGCTTAGTTGCCAGACACTGCTGCTGCAACAAAGCAAGATGTAAGAGAGAGAATTGCAAGGGACAGGGAAATGTACGATTAACTGATCTCCAAACCCAGGAATGCACCTACTGTAGGATCAAATAATGCAATACATTTCCATGGACTTGGGCAGCTTACTTTAAAGTCAATATGGGATGATTTTATGGGGGAAGGCAGGAAACAAGTAATCCGTCACATGAAGAAATATGAAACTGCTCAAAATCATTCTATGAAAGATGGTGGTTATTTTGGAGTTTACCCTGAATTCATGTCGAATTCATTCTGTAGTAGGCTTGTCAGGCTACACACCCTGGGAGGAATAAGCTGGAGCCTCCTATCCACACGCTGAAGTCCACCTCTGGAAACAGACGGAGTCTCTGGGTTGAAAGAGAGCGCTCTGGAAGGCAGTGGAAGGACTGATATTTCAAATATGGAGAGCTGGGCCCTGCCCCAGCCTCAGCTGGAGATCCCTCACCACCCCAGCTGCTGAAGCACTGGTGCCTGGGTGCCCCAGTGCCAGAGGTCTCTTTTAAGAGTCAGTTCTTGGGTAACATCTCGTACGGTGCAACACCAGCCACGGCTGGAGTTCGGTAATGCAAGCCCAGAATGAGAGGTTTGGGTGTCTCTAATAAGTAGTTGCTCAAGCAAAACTATTTTCTTTGAGACCCTGTGCCTTTTTGCGTTGTAAGCCAATATTTCGTGGGTGAAATATAAGGCTGGTTTCAGGCATGCCAAGTTTTCATGGCCCAGAAGGTCTAACACCTCTGAAAAGCATGGTAATTCCCTGGGTGCTCAACTACATGGCTTTAAATACCTTAGCTCTTCCTTTTAGTACTGCAAGACAAACACAGATCTTGTAAATTCAAACCTAAACCTCATGAAGGTTTTGTATTCCTTATGCAGGTGTTTTGAGTCATAGATACTCATATTGGAAAGTGCTAGTGAGAAGTCAGTCGGCAAGAGAGCGAAGGGTTCACGATGACTGCTGTGTGACGGGTGACTGTCACTGATACTTCAGAAAGAAATGGAAGTGGGGCCTTTCATAGATCTTCATGAAAACTTCCTAGCTGACAAAAAAGGAAAAATTAATATTTTTAAATTCAAACTAAAAAAAAAAGCTGTTGTTTGTGTTTCAGTGCAAAACAGGACATTTTAAATGAAATGAAAATTGTACAGAGATTTTGCTTAAAAAAAACCCAACACCATAGGTTGTTCTCTGACAAAAGTATTTTACAAGAAATCTTCTCTTAGCCATAACTCTAATGATAGCTCAAGATACATAGTCCATGCTGTAATTACACTAAAAAGGTACACTAATCTTACAACACAACGATTGTGCTATTTTCCTTTACAGATTACAAGAAAACAGCACTGACATTCTGCCATGTGCCCTGATGACATTCAGCGTCTCGTAGGATTGGGCTGAACAAAGTCTCAACTTTCGTCTTGCATTGTTCAATTTTTATAATGGTCTTCAGCATTTTTGATTGGCATTAACAGCTTGACACTGTTAGGAGAGAGAGAGAGGAGCTTTTCATTGTCTATAATTATGAGACAGTAGATTTGATGCTGGATGAATCAATAATTCTATTTCAAGTTGAATACTCAAATTTGTAGCTTTTTATTCCAAGAAATATGACATATATTCAAAGAAGGCATCATTAAATAAAAGTAGTGATAATTGCCTGCCTCTCTTAAAAAAGAAGAAATAGTTGACCCTGCATATAAATTTTCCCTCAAGGAATCCATTAGTCTCTTTTTATGTTAGTTAGCACAGTTGGTAATAATGATTCAGAGAATAAATGAACTAATAGCTTTATGCATGATCTGGGGTGACAGACCTGAAATGGCTGGGAAGAACTCATATAGGAACCGGGATACATCATTTGCTGTCAAATACCATTTTGGCTTTTAGCATAGAATCGTAGAAACACGGAATGATTTGGATTGGAAGGGACCTTAAAGGCCATCTCATTCCACCCCCTGCCCTGGGCAGGGACACCTCCAACCAGACCAGGTTGCTCCAAGCCCCGTCCAACCTGGCCTCGAACACCTCCAGGGATGGGGCAGCCACAGCTTCTCTGGGCAACCTGGGCCAGGGGCTCACCACTCTTGCAGCCAAGAACTTCTTCCTCAGATCTCATCCAAATCTGGCAGTGTAAAACCGTTTCCTCTCCTCCTATTGCTCCCCTCCCTGATCCAGAGTCCCTCCCCAGCTTTCCTGGAGCCCCTTTAGGGACTGGAAGGGGCTGGAAGGTCTCCCCGGAGCCTTCTCTTCTCCAGGCTGAACCCCCCCAGCTCTCTCAGCCTGTCCTCGCCGCAGAGGGGCTCCAGCCCTCCCAGCATCTCCGGGGCCTCCTCTGGCCCCGCTCCAACAGCTCCCTGTCCTTCTGCTGTTGGGGGCCCCAAAGCTGGATGCAACACTCCAGGTGGGGTCTCCCCAGAGTGGAGCAGAGGGGCAGAATCACCTACCTTGAGCTGCTGGACACAATTCTTTGTATACAGACCAGGATACAGTTGGATTTCTAGGCCGCACGCACACATTGCTGACTTAATTCCATTTTTTCCCCTACCAATATCCCGCAGTCCTTCTCAGCAGGGAGAAGGCAGGGGAAGGGCAGTAGCTCTGATCTAGATGGTCCTGCTGTCATGGATGAGTTCAGGAATTGCCTGCTGTGTGCAGTCGTTCCAGCATGGGGCATTGTGTTTTCTGCATCTCCTGCTGGTTTTATCAATGTTAAAAGGATAACATCCAACAGACACTTGGGCAGTCTCACGTGCTCTGCCTGTGTGTAGACAGGGCAGCGGAGCAGCACGGCTCTTTGCTCTGACTGATTCGCTCTCGTGCCCGGGCCGAGGGATGACCAGCTCCAGCTGACACCACTGTACGATTGCACTTGGTGGTGATGGCATCACACAAGGTCTGTGAGAGCCAAGCTTTTCACAGCACTGGAGGCATCAACTTGCGCAGGAAGGCCCTTCAGCCTTCCAGAAGCCAGTCTAAAGCACCAGAGTGTTTGTTAGAGCAGAGAAAAAAAAAAAGCATTTATTATTGCTGACATACCAGATAAATATACTACTATCAACTCTTATTCAGCAATTATCCTTAATGTGCATCCATGATCCCTGCATTCAAATGATGAAATCTTTCCATTACTTCTCCCCAACTAAAATACATCTGTTTTCCTTTCTCTTCTCTGATTTCTAAGCCTTTAGAGATCATATTTTCCATCATTGTTTGGCAATTCAAGAACTAAAAGCTTTCCTCTTATCCTAAATGAGAGATGAAAATGCAATGCTAAAACACCCCCCCAGGACCCACCACGTCTCTAACACAGGGATCCACTGTCGTACGTGGTGGCACTGCTGGTTTGGCAGGGAATGCCCAGGAGAGCTTCTCCCGCCCGGGACCCACTGCCTCCCTCGTCCCCTGGCATGGCTCAAGCTTTTTGCGGTTTTACAGACTTATCTCAGCTCCACCAACACCTCCAGGCCTTCTGAGACCACAGTAACTTCTCTGGATTGAGATGTGCCCCATTAAGTACAAAAATAGCTGAAGGAGGTTCTGAAACAAGAGTGATTGAATGATGATGTTCGCAGAAGCAGAGAGGCATACGGAGGAACGAAAGCAGATCATTTGCAGATTAGCAGTAAAACTTGTACACTTGAGGAATATAGCAATACTCAGTCTGTTGGCGAGCTGAATTCTCTACTAATTAAAAGCACAATATTTCAGACGAAATTTCCCTGAAACCTAGAACTGAAGGAGTCTTTACTGCAGCCTCTGCAGTAATGGTGGCACTCAACCCTGCCGAGCCATCGGGAGCAGAGGGAGGGACAGGCACTGTCAGTCTTCAGCTGACTGGGTTTTCAGCCCAAATTTGGGTTTTCAGCCCAGCCCTGGGTAGCACCTTCTTTTTTCATGGTTTCTGAATCTAGGTGTGCTACAAAAAAAATTAAGCAGTCATCAACCCTGACTTCATGACAGTGAGGGAAGGAGGAAAATGCCTCTTCGATTAAAAGAATAATGGCATACAAAAGAATCAAGTTCCTAGAATAAACAGTGACAGTTCAAAATGTTATTTTGGTATGGTATAAACCACGTTACCTTACTGGCTGAATACGTAAAGAAATTAATAGTTTGGTAGAAAGAATTTTATTATTGAAACATTATCAGCAAGTATATCGTATAACTTCCCTCTTAAATCTCAGAGTGAAGGGATCTGGAATCTAAAAGTCTTTTTCTGCCATCAAAATGTATGAAGGTCTGTCTACCACCCCTGGGAGGAGAGTGAGGGACAGATCTGAGGTTATCTATCTGTACAAAACAGTAAATTCAGTACCAGGTTTAACATCATCTTCTTTAGTAAATTCATCTCTATGTTTGAGTTCCGAAACACAAGCAGAAACGTGTAAGTATGGAGAAACTGATCCCCGTCTCTCTCTCACTCTTTCCCTCTGTAAATTCATTAAATTTCAATCGTCTAATTCTTAAATTAAAGCACTTGTTTTAAAATACTTTAAGTCACGGTAGCCAATGACTATAAATAAGTTTCAGCTAAATTGACTGTTTTTTTCCTGAGATACATTTGCGCGTAAGACACGTTGGATTTGTCATGGCAGACTACAGAGACCGTAGGAATGGCCATGGTTAGAATATGATTACAAGCAATTTAGAGCAGTATTGATAGGTTGGGTATTGACAGAACACGAGACTAAAAATGATTAAGGAGCAGGGTTCATTACCTTCATGACGGCAGAGGTAAGATCTTATCTCCAGCTCTCTGGGAGACCCGGACACCAAAGGAGAAGAGAATGGATCCCCGAGGCAAGGAAAGTTTAGCCTGAGCACCAGGGAAAGCACAAATTCCATTAGATGGTGCAATGGCCCAAAGGAGCTGCTGGGTGAAAGTTGGAGGGATTCGCAATACTGTCTGTCTTTCTCAACAAAATGAATCATCAAATGTAATTATTGAAGAGGAAATGACACAAAATAGAAGCTCCTAATAAATCACTACCCGATTGGATTTACTGGAGCCAAAAAATTAACCATGGGGAAAAAAATTTGCTCAGTGCTGCAGCTTAGACAGTAGGTTCTCAGATGCACAGATTTTTTTCCTATTTCCTTTTAGCAAGCTATGCTCAGTCATTGTTAATTTCTAAGGTGTCCACGTCTCCCATTCATAAATTCTTGTCAGGCTGTTTGATGTTATCTGCTGTGATGAAATCATCCGCCCTCTCCCCGGCCTCCAGCTAAAGAGAAAAGTTAGTAACGCAGAAATTTTAGTGCCTGTTGGAGGGATTTTTCAGCCAGACGCACAAGAGGGAGCTATGCTGTGAGCTTACACTTATCAAAAACCTGCCCAGGGAAGGATTTTAAAAACATGCAGTACCCATGCTAACGGGGATCTATCTCAGTAAGCTTTACGCACTACGGTGAAGAGGTGCATTCACTTAGTTGTTCAGATGTGTCTTTTTCTGGGGCTCATAGTTCTCGTCTCACTCTTGCAAGCGTATTGCTCTTATTCCACACTTCTGGACCCCTGCATCGCAGTTAGAAATCTATAGGTTTTCCTCCAAGTAGTGTAAACGCTGAGGGGGGAGCTTGCATCCCATTATAAGTGGTCAGTGACCTAAACGAGTAGATCCTCCTCCAGCTGTTAGAAGGTGCGTTATCATTTCCTGACCAAAACGCACCCCTGGGCTGGGGGGGGGGGGGGGGCGCAGGCAGCCTGTGAGAGGACGGCAGACAAACGCCAGTTGCCAAGAAGGCTCAAAATAGATCAGCAACGGGTTCTGTTTGGCATATTTTCAAGCTAAGCCACCTTCTCCGAGATTTCAGCAGTGAAAAGGAGGGAGCGGAGTAGAAAAGATTTCTTGGAGGTTGCCTTTCAGAGCTCTCCCTTGACCAAAACCTCTGTTCTTCTCTAGTCGTCTTGTTTATCTCCCCTTTCTTTTTCACTATGAATTTTCCTGAAAATGGAAGGTAGTCAGGGGCCGAAGTTGTTCATTTTTCTGTCTCTACTATGATGAGCAGCAAAATCATTCTATGATTGGCAGCACTGGCATGGAGGTGTTGGTGGAGAAGCCAGGCATGTGTCATACTCAGCAAAGTTAACCGGTCAAGATTTAAACAAAATGTTTACAGGAAAACAGGTGATTTAATTCATCAGCTGCAGCAAAGTCTTTTTCTTCCCCCTGCTTTCCTTTTAACACCACAAGAAGAAAGGTGTAGGAATATCATTGTTCCTTTGGTGTGTCATGAAAACAAAGAGAAGAGAAGGGGAGGGGAGGGGAGAGGAGAGAATGGGGCTTTCCCCAAAGGCTAGGCTTCTTGTCAAGAAAGATAAAAGTGATGAAAAATGAGAGAGTCATGGGGCAGATTTATTGATGAAAAATATTTAATACAGATTTCTCATTTTCCTGTCTGTGACACACCGCCTCCTCCACGGAATTGTTTCTAGATTTGCTTCCCATGTTCCCTGGTCTACCATTGAAAGATAAATATTGCATTTCCCAGGTTTGATCATCATGGCTGTGTAGGTTTTTGTCTCCCACGAAGGATATGTCTTCCCAGAGTTCAACAGCTCTTTATGACTTGTCAGGATTCTAATGTAATGTGTATTCAATATATTTACACTTTATTTTATAATGGCCAAGACACTTCTGGACTACTCTTTCCCCTTTCAATGTGATTTTGGTTCTCAGCCAGGTGGACTTCCCTATGGTGTAATTCTTTCCTCCTGCGGGACAGAGGAGTAGGATGGGTATGTGTTTAACTACACAGAAGGTACTAACAGATTTCTATTTCATTCCTAAATCCTTTTCAGCTCAGATCCATAGTGACCAATTGCTTGGATTGTTTGCAGTATTAGTAATTTTATTGTTGTCCTGGGTAGGACCAAAAAAGGTCCTGGAAATGTAGAAAGCTTTTCAGTTATGTTGAACTTGGGATGATGGCTCAGCAGTCAAGAAGAAAAAATCTGAGATACTTATTTGGGGACAGGGACAGACTGGAAGCTGAAGAGCTGTTGGAAGTAGCTAAATTTATGCTTGAAGTTAAGGTGGAGAGGAAGGAAAAGGAGTCCTACAGTAACCAGTCCTATGGTACCTACACAGAGAACTGGGAGAGGGGAGGGTGAGGACCACGGGGAGGAGAGACAAGTGAGGACACAACAGCAAAAAGGTTCTTGCTGTGCATTTTTAAAGACAGCTCCAAGGTTACAAAGGACAAAACTGATTTCTGGACTTGGTGTGAAAGAGAAAAGTGGAGCCATTGGGGCTGCTCTTTTCAAGATGCAAAAGTCTAAAGTATGCTTCGGTCATGCAAACATCAGCCAGAGGACAATAACACATGAAAGCAGACAATAATAAGGGAATTAAAGAGGGTACAAGGGAGGTTGTGGAAGGGTGGACTGCTGCAGGGTGAAGGGACCGTGAGGAAAAGTAAAGGAGAAACACCAGCATCTGTGACCGACAGGAAAGAGAGACTCATACCTAGTGATGAGAATTTTGTTTACCAGAATGGATGAAAAACAACAACAAAAAAAGAAACCGGACAGTCAATCTGATGCACAAAGCATTCAAATCTGGTGCAAAAGCAGAATACTCAATAGGGTATTACTTTCTCTAACCATTGCTGTCCGGTACCTCATTAGGTCTGGGCCCTTAGATAATATCTCACAATCTACTATGCGTGTCTGTTCTCCTACTGCTACTAATAATACTCCGTGACGTTGCGCGATGAGCTTTGGCATTTTGTATCCTTGGACCTCAGCTCCCTGCTAATCTATTTGTCAAGTATTTCAATTATTTTAAAAGCAATCACTCTCTTTTCTGTCAGCGTGTGCCTTTGTCTCCTGCTGGGCGACCCAGCACAGTAGGTCTGTGTCCTGGTAGAGACCACACAGGGAAACTCCTTTTCAATTGTAATAGTATTCTCTTCTGCTCTAGCCAGTCCTGTTCTTCATGATTTATTAAGCGTGGGCTCTAATCATTTGTGATCTGCCATTGCAGCTCTGCGAAATTAGTCCTAGTGGCATTTTTCTTGCAGTATATATTCGATCACTAATCCCCTTTCTACCTGCAGAGTTCTGGCCAGCAGAAGTCAGAAAGCTTGGTACAGGCACTCTGAAGGACTTTGCTGTGATAGATATCTTTCGTTTGCATCGTGTCATGCCTGAGCTTGAATATTATTGTCAGTAGCTCAAGGCCTCAGAGATTGCCAGTTTTAAACATTTTAATGCTATTTTGCAGTAACTCACTTCTAAAACCACGCAGTATCTGTACGCACAGCGGTGCTCAGTGAGTAGAAAATGTCATAATTCCCAGTAAGCAGTAAAATACTTCTTCTTCACCTACAAAGGAAAAGCACTAGTATTGCGGTGGGGCTTTTATCTTGATCCGAACTGTGAAATCTTGAAGTACCCCGTGTTTGCACCCTTGCCATTTTGTGCTATATTCTGCGTTGCTGCATTTGACGTGCAGAACTCTCGTTCCGCAGCCTGGCACACCTAGTCCTGCCAGCTGACAGCAACCTGCCAGGAGCCCCTGGGCACGGCGTGAGGCTGAGCCATGCTCTGGGGGCAAGATGCCTTGGGACCAGCCACGCTCCTTGCCCAAAGCCCATCCAGCATCTCCTGCCTTAGCCCCATCACTGGGAGACCTGAGGGTGCTCCTACAGGAGGGTGGATAACAGCAGGATGGGTGAAGATTTTCGATGGTACTCAGCACACCATGAAATGCGTTCCTCTCAAGGAATGAGGAATTGCGCTCTGCCACAACCAGCATGTCTAATCACTGCCTGGAAGACTGGAACATTACAGTCTGGCTGAATTGCAAATACAGGTTTACAAAACCAATATATATTTTAAATACCGCAAAGGCAGCACCAGGCATGCTGCTGCAGTTCACGGAATTAGCATTATTCATGTCTGGAGCACTCCTTACCTTAAGAATGTACTTTTCCTTTAGCTTCACGATGATATTTTTGTACTGTATTTCTAGGTACAGCAGGTTCGGTCTCCACCGGCATTCATGCTGAGCGTGGCCTCTCTCCTTCCTAATGATCATTTTGCTTTTCGGGAGCACACGGATCACTGGTAGCTTTGCTCTCCACATGAATGCCCACTGTTCTGCCCCAAAGGCAGCTTTAAACTGGGATACCTTTTCAGATCCATAAGACGGCACCAGACTTCTGCAGCAGTGCCTGTTTCGGTAACCCCTCCTGTCTCCTGCTATTACAGTTCTCTCTTGTTTCTGCCTCCGTCACGGCACTGGCAAATGGCTTGTTTATACCCACTTATTTTTCTTCTCCTGATGTTTGTTCCTCCTTACTGTGGTTCCCAGTAGGGAATAAACTCATGGCTTTTCTCTCCCTGCTGCAAACCTCGCACTTGAGCTGAAGAACTGAAATCGGTGGTGAAGCGTGTGTGCATCCCTGTGAGCCCCTAGCAGAGGAGCATAGAACGCTTTCTTGCTTTGCCATGGGGCGATGTGCGTGTGTCCCGTCCGGAAAGGCTCCAGCAATTCTGGAGAGGCAGAAGGTCTCCCACCTGCAACGGGCGGTGCCTTTCTCTGCGCAATGAGACAACCGTGGTGGCTTCTCACGCTGCGGTGTCACCTGCATGTGTCGCTGCCTGCCACCGAGCTCCAGGAATTGCTTCAGCTTTATGCACCTCATGGCCTTACAGCCCACCCAGTGCGTCCTCCTTAGCGTAAATGCAAACAGGTTCCTCCGAGCGGAGTGTAACGAGTACTGGGGCAAACTGGCCCTGCAACTGCTCAGTGCTACTTGAGAAAATCGCATACCCAAATGTTAGGAAAAAGTGCCAATGTTTCAAACTCCGCGCATCAGAAATCCTCCTGTTAAAGAGGGAACAGGCACATATTGGCCTAGTGGTTTTATAGTAGCAAATTGCAACAATAAAAAAAAATCGTTAAAAACTTATTGGATATGTCGAAGGCCACTGGTGTGTGATTGCTTGTCTTATTAACCACATTAATATCCTTTATGCAACAAATTTCAGTTTCAGCGACTGTAATTCATGTACGGCATAGGAAGAAGATGATTAAACACTAAAAGCAAAGTGCGGTTATTTGGAAGCAGCTACTTCACCACATCTCCCTCTGTGGCAGCGGTGGGACTCACGCTGGACAGGACAAGCCCAATGCAGTGGATCCCGTGGTGTCCCAGCCCTGCTGCCCCGGGAGCCGCCTCGGAATCAGCGCAGCCTCGGCAAACGACAGGCTCCGTTCTCAGGTCTCATTGAAATCACAGCCTCCATTTCTACTGCAATATGGAGCTTTTTCACTGCGATATAACGCTGCGATAGGGAGAGATCTCCTTGTAGAGGAAAGTCAGCACAGGGAAAATATAAATATATATCTAGCTGGTTAATATTTTTTTAAAGTTTCAGGAATGGAATTAGAATAATTTAAAATAACAGCCTATTAATTTCTCCTTCTTTGACCTTCTTTTTCTATTATTTATCTAGCTTTAATATTTCTTCCCTCTGTTTGCTGGCTTGTTTCAGAAGTCTACCTCATCTTGCACAGTGAATTCATCATTTTGGTTCAGGTCATTAATCTCTGCTTTTCCTTCAAAAGATAATACATGTTTAATGGCTGGGTAATGTAACAGGCAGTGAGACAGAAGTATTTGCCACATTTTTGAAGGACGTTAGAATAATGCTCCTCCAAATTTATTTAGATCTCTATATCTCATTTGTAAGACATTCAATGGTCTTTCAATGATTTAATGGGTTTACATGGTCTATCATTATTTTGGGAAGGGATATAACCCCCCCCTCCTTAGCAAATAAGTCAACAGCTTCCAGAGAGGAGTGAGAAAATATATTTTTCTTATTATACAACAGGAACATAGGAGGGACATGCCACGGCTCCCCAGACAAAATCATCTGTGCAAGGTGGACTGGGACATTTGCACAGACCAGGAGACATCTGCCTTTATTGCCCACCTCAGCTGGATGCTAGAGGGAGCGCCATGACCATCAGGGTTCAGGTTCTTCTGGAGGAACGGTAGGAACACTTTTTGTTCCTTTCATTGAAGCTGTGACAGCCCAAAAAACACAAAAAATGATAATTTCTCTGGGACAGAAAATTTCCTATCTGTCCACTGGCTGGCTGTCACTAGGAGAAGGAGGGAGAAGGTGCTTCCTTTTCTTATATATCACCCAAACACTACATAAATGTCACAAAAGAGACCGGTTGCCTCAATAAATGATTCAGACTATGTTTGGGGTTAATAGCTAATGTGTAACTATTAATAAGTTTTCACGTTATTGCGCAATTAAGCAGCATCTGGGGTTTTTTTTCATTTCAATTAAGGTTCATAAAGTTGTAGGATAGCCCTGTGGTTCAGGAACATGATAATGGTGAATCTGAATCTTCTCTCACAGAGTAGGATCTAGTTCTTGTCTGCATTAAAAAAAAAAAAAAAAAAAGGAGAGAGAGAAGAAGAATTATTGTGAAATAGGCTACATTTTCTATTCTTTATCTCGGAGAGAAGAAAAATGTTTTCCAGTTCTGCAAATGTACCTTGCTCCCAGGTGGGGTGGTGGCAGAGGACAGCAATGTCCATGTCAAATGTACAGAACTGAAGGCCAAAGGGTAACTAGAAATATCATAAAAATAATTTGGATGCTCAACTTGCTGTAAGTCCTGGACATCTTAAGGAGCAAATATTAGCACGGTTATTTTTCCTAAGGAAAACAACTGTAAAGGGAGGACAGTTCATATATGTGAGGTTTCCACTATTACTTTGGCTAAATCTTTAAATCTGCTGCATTTTTGTAAGCTGAAAAGCAAAACACGGTCACCATTATTGTCACTATCCAAACAGTTTATAGCTTAGGGAAAACAGAAAACTGTAGCACTAGTTCGTTTGTGGGAAGGTCTGAGAAAAAACAGACCGTGACCACGTCCTTGTCCCTTGGAGGACCCCTTGGTCCATGCCGTCCTTCTGTGTCCTACAGGGCAGCATGGTCTCATCCTTCTTCTCATCCTGGCCCTGGAGTTTATCTGCGAGCAGCTTTTACCAACAAGAATGGTTTAAACCAAAAGGACTACAGAAGTGAGTACTAAGAACGAGGAAGAAGAGTAATGTTATAATATTAGACAGCAGTGTACAAGCCAGCAATGTGCCTCGTGGCCACCGACCTCCTGGGCTGCACCAGGCAGAGCATGGCCAGGAGGTTGATGGGGGGGACCTGCCCCTCTGCTCAGCACTGGAGAGACCCAGCTGGCGTGCTGGGCCCAGTGCTGGGCTCCCCAGGATGAGAGAGACATGGGCTACAGGAGAGTCCAGCTCAGGGCCACAAAGATGATGAAGGGACGGGAGCATTTATCATGTGGGGAAAGGCTGAGGAGAGCTGACAAGAGAAGGCTCGGGGGGTCTCACCCACTGCCTGACGGGGGGCAGTAACGGAGATGGAGCCAGGCTCTTCTCAGTGGTGCCCAGTGACAGGAGCATGGGCACAAATTAAAAAATACAGGAATTTCCTCTTAAACACATGAGAAAATAATTTTTTTATCATGAGGGTTGCCCACAGAGGTTGTAGAGTCTCCTTCCCTGGAGACAGTCAAACCGGGTTGGACACAGCACTGAACAACCTGCTGTCACTGCCCCTTGGATGAGATGATCTCCAGAGCTGCCTCCAACCTCAGCAATTCCGTGATCCTGTGTGTCTCTCTGAATTTTTCTTTTTTCCAAAACACATTCAGTCTAACTTTTAAATTTGGTGGCCAGTTACTTTCTGTAACTCCATTTTGCTCCACAAAAGGTGTATCCACGTAGATGAAAGAGAATGTGGCTCTTCCTGGATTTATTACTCTGTCCGTTTTACATTAGCTATCTGTGCAAAATGAAGGGTATTTCTTATATCAAACTTCTTATGGTGAAACATATGGTTTTGTACGTGATGTGAGAATAATTTCCAGTTTCTAAATTCTATCTAGACACAGACGTGAATACCCGATAGGAGCAAAGGAAATTTGAAAGCAGTTTAGACTAAGCCTCGGGTATAATAATCTGCAAATGAAATGCAAATTCCTCTCAGCAGGAATGCAATATACTGTTGTCTCAACAGGGGTACTATTTACTGTTGCTCTGGAAACGCTTACGAGGGGAAGCGTGGTCCGTTGCTTAGGCAGAGGGTAAAAGGCAGCTCATCCCATCTTTCTGTTTGACTTCCAAGCCTGGATTTTGGAAGTGGAGTGTTCGCCCTCAAAGGCTGGGTTGTGCAGTCATTAATTCCATTTTTATGGAGCCCTACGGAAGCCTTTGTTCGCTCCTGGATCTGTAACCAGAGTCACAACCACCTTTCATATCCCTGAGTGAAGATGCTTAGAGGTACCCTCACAGCACACGTGAACTGACACCGCTGATGAACGATACGTAAACACCACAGCATTTATTATAACCAAACTATTGACTTACGTCTGCCATCGTTATATTGCTGCTGGGTTGCCGGTAAGCAGCCTGATAGCTGTTGCATCCACAAACATTCAGCCCTTTGCTCTCCGCTGCCCAGCGCTCTGCCTGGGAACTTTTCACCCTGCCGTCTTTATGGCTGCATATAGGGATAATATGTACAAATTTCCTGCATCGAAATCTGCAGCCTGCAGCAGCTACAGAGCAAAAAACATAACTAGAACTGTAATCTGCAACTTATAGCCAATAAAAAGGTAATTCTTATCCTCCATTTAATTAATATTTGTACCAAGAGAATTGTTAAAATCCGGGCATCTGTTATTGTCCGCAGTTTCATTACTTTAAATGTTGATAACGTTTGTCTCAGATGTTGCAAATCCTTCAGATACTAAAGCAATTATAAAGATTCTATCGCTGCTAATGTTCATTTTTATCTTTGCTCAAGTTAATGTTTAAATCTGTGCTTTGTGTTACGCACATTGGCAGGATGTGTTTCACCACCAATTTCCATGACCCCAGAATTCCATCTGCTAATCGGACGACTTTCGAAAGCTTTTTTTTGGCTATTTGGTGAGCAGAACCACATTTTTTCAGTAAGTGATCTTGATTTTTCTCAGTAAGTGATCAGAAGACAGAACAGAGGATAGGCAGTGTATGTGGGAATTTCCCCTTTATTCAGCCATTAAGAAAGAAGCCATCCTTTATTCAGCACTGGATTTTAGCTAAATCGTTGGGTTAGGCATAACAGTGGAGCACAAATGCTCCTGGTTTAAGGATGTCTGACTACCTTTCTTTAACCTGCTTCAGTAACGTGAAGAG
Organism: Rissa tridactyla; assembly: GCF_028500815.1. Taxonomy (NCBI): domain Eukaryota; kingdom Metazoa; phylum Chordata; class Aves; order Charadriiformes; family Laridae; genus Rissa; species Rissa tridactyla. The sequence goes on along the minus strand of NC_071469.1, from coordinate 68,297,653 downwards.
ATATAGTCGTGTTGTGAAGTGCTTTGAGATGTGATCAGGGAAACTGAGAGGGATTATTATTTATTATGGCAGCGAAGTGACAAGCATTGTAAATGTGTGCATGGGACCGAGGTCTATCATCTCGTGAAAGAGAATCAATACTCTGTGTTCAACGTTCCAATATTTTCATAAATAATCGGTTCGAGCATTCAGAGCAATCAAGCTCACTTTTTAAGTGTCATTAATCATAATTTCTTAACTGATCAGGCGGTAATGTCAGAATAATAGTAACAACAAAAGACTGTAGGGAAATACGCTGTTTTAAGCATGTGGAAGATCTTCTGAAGTTAATTTCAATTCAATTTAATTGCTTTAATGAATGTCAGAATGGAAATAGAATGCAGTTTTCTTTCTTTTCTTCCCGAATTTCCTAGGTACCATTAAAAAAATGACATTTTTCATTGTGCAGTGCTTTGCATGGCAGAGATTTTAAAATAAATAAGTGTGTTATGCCATCAAGTGTCATTAACTGTCATAAATCATGAGGATTGCTGGTTGAGACTGAAAGGAGGAGGTAATATTCCATAACGCTAATTTATAAAAGGCCAAGAACTCTACTAGTCCCCTGTAAATTACTCTATTGACACAAAATACTTAGCGTATAAGATAAACAAAATAAGAAAAATAAATGGCAAAGCAAGTCCCAAAGAGTTATAAAATGGCACAGTTCAACATCATGGCCTTAAATTTTATGATTCAGAATTTATTTTCTTTTATGTTAAATAACAGTTTTGCATATTTATTATCAATAATTATTATTGCAGTTCTACAGAGGCCTTAGTCAACACAACCAACTTACCGCAGCGAGAGTGGAGGTACACTTGGCACCGCAGCCTCTGCTCTGAAGCGCTGATGGCCTCGGTGCAGCAGATGCCAAAAGGGGAGAGGCATAAAATTCTGCTGTTCTCATTACATGGGTAGGAAATTCATCCAAGATCAGAGACAGGACCATGTTTCCAATATTCAGGCTCGTATCAAAATCCAAGGCCATCATTTCACAACTGATTTCAGAAAGCTTAAGTATATAAAAGTTCGTGTTAATTTATAAACTAATGTACACCACATGAAAAGAGAGGCTACTTGGGTGAATTAGAAATGAGCAGACAAATAAATCCTTTTACGCAAATGGTGTATATGTGGTGCCCAGTAACAGGATGAGGGGTAACAGGCACAAGCTGGAACGTAGGAACTTCCGAACAAATATGAGGGAAAAACCTTCTTTACAGTGAGGGTGACAGAGCACTGGAAGAGGCTGTCCAGGGAGGTTGTGGAGTCCCTTTCTCTGGAGACTTTCAAGACCTGCCTGGATGCAATCCTGAGTAATGTGCTCTAGGCAATCCTGCTTTAGCAGGGGAGTTGGACTAGATGATCTCTAGAGGTCCCTTCCAACTCTGAAAAATTCCATGATTCCTTGATTTCAAAAAATCCCCTCCAGTGCTTTTAACCAGGCATGAGACTTTTTTAGCACTGGAGCATGTTCAGAGAAGGGCAACAGAGCTGGTGAGGGGTCTGGAGCACAAGTCTTGTGAGGAGCGGCTGAGGGAGCTGGGGGTGTTCAGTCTGGAGAAAAGGAGGCTGAGGGGAGACCTTCTCACTCTCTACAGCTCCCTGAAAGGAAAGGGTAGCCGGGGGGGGGAGTCAGGCTCTTCTCCCAAGGAGTAGGCAACGGGGCAAGAGGAAACTGCCTCAAGTTGCGCCAGGGGAGGTTTAGGATGGATATTAGGAAAAATTTCTTCATGGAAAGTGTCGTCAAGCACTGGAAGAGGCTGCCCAGGGCAGTGGTGAAATGACCATCCCTGGAGGTATTTAAAAGATGGGTAGATGATGTGCTGAGGGACATGGGGTAGTGGTAACTTGGGAGTGTTAGGTTGGACAAAATGATCTTAAAGATCTCTTCTAACCAAAATGATTCTATGATTCTATGTCTTCATGGATGAACAGGAGAGGGAGAGGGAAGCGCAGAGTGAAACCGCTGCACTCAGAGGAAGCCAGAAACTCAGAGCTGGGTGTAGGTTGCCCTCTCTGTGTACGGTGGAAAAGGTGGAAGAAAATCCAAGTCATTCTATGATTTAATATGATTTAATTCAAGTAAAAATGCCTAGTTACATACTCTAAAGACAGTTTGTTTTTAAAAAATAATAAATAATTGGACCAAAATTTGCATGTGAGAAGGATCTATTTCTTGAATAAAATAACAGAGCTATTATGGCTGCTATCCCTTTCTCAAATAAGAGAGACCTTGATATGGGAAGAAGGAAAGTATCCAAATAATGGAAGGAGAGCATCCTTGTGGAGAGGCTGTCAGAGTTTTCTTTTCATTTATTCACTTGTAAATCACAGCCACCTCGCCATTCTTACACTGCAATAGCACCGTTCCAGAGGTAGCATTTTTCTCTCTGTCTTTCCAGTATTTCTCTCATCTTTTTTCCTGTGTCTTTCCGCTTTTCTTGCAGTGATGATGGTGAACTGGGACCCGATTCAACCCTTTCTCCTCAGGAGAAGGATATTGATGGAGAGGGACCACCCAGACTTACTAGCATCACGGAGCAAGAAGGGAGCTGGCGTTTTGATTGGCATCTTCTTGTGTCCTTTGGACACTCCAAAAACTTGTCCACGAGCAGAGAGATGGTGTGCTTACCCCTTGGTATGACCGTTTCTTCATGTCCTTTAAGTCTGCTCTATTAAAGCCGGATAACAGCGATAGCTACAATCAGTGACAGCTCAGAATGAAGTCAGAACATCTTTGCATTTGGCTAACAAGTGCCTTGAGAAAACAGAAAACTTTAGTTAATATTCTTAATATAGAGCCTTTGAGCAATCCTAGTTGTTCCTCTGTATAACCACTCGATTTTGACTTTAACTATTCCTGTGTCTTGCCCTGATTCACTTTCCCTCATATTTATTAGTCAATAATTTCGTTTGTTGCACATTTCTTACAATGTCTATCAGGGTAATCACACAAACTGGTGTCTTTGTGCTTATAACCTGGTTTCCCCTTTACAGCAGTAGTGTTATTGGAATGTATCTGTCTTCTTAATATCATCGTTTCTATAAATACGAACAGCAGTCTTCCCAAAAGCAGATAATCCCCATCAGTGTAATGACAAGACAGTTTTTTCCAACCACTTTAATACGTTACGAAAGTTCGAGAGTCATATGGTCATTAGAAAATATATCTCAAAGGGACCTCGGGAGGTCATCTTTTCCATCTCCCTGCTATAAAACAGGATCACAAGCTCCCAAGCAATCCTCAGGATATTTTTGTCAAACATAGAAAAAAAAAATTCTTTAGTATCGCCACTAATAATGGTTTCACAGCCACACGTTATTATGTCCCAGATTCTCTGTTTCATCATCTGCATGCTAAGGAAAATATTTAAGAGACCTAAATCCAGGACAGCCCTTGGCAGGACACATTTCACATGCCCTAAAATAGACCAGCGACAACTAATCTCGGGGTGTTTCAGCTGATGGCCCATCAATACTCTGGCGATTTCACCTTCATCATATTTCATTCATGGGAATGTCAGGTACAACTGTGTAAAAAGAGCTGCTAGAGCAAAAATAGTGACTCTCTTCCAATTACACTTTTGATAACAGAAAATGTGTTGGCTTGACACTACTGCCTTTGAGAAAATCACATTGGATGTTTTATCATCTTACTCTTCTCCTAGCACTTATAAATAGATTGCTAAACAATGTTTCGGTGTCCTCCTTTACAGAGGTTATGCTGATAAGTCTATAGTTCTGTCTCCTTATCTTTCCTCTTTTTAAAGAGAGGTCCTGCATTTGCTCTTTCCTGTAACTTGGGGACCTTACCAGCCCTTTCTGAGTTTTCCAAGGTAATCACTAATGGTTTAGAAATTGCTATGTTTAGTTCCCTAAGTGCTCCGATGGATTTCACCAGGTCTTGATGAGTTGAATATTTATAACTCAGATTCATGTTGCACTGATTCTCTGTTGTGTTGTTGTTAGCTACATTAATATTAATTCTCAGGAGAACCTAATTAGTATTCTTCTTTTTTTTTCATGAAGACTGAGAGAAACGGGCTTTAAACATTCAAGCTGCCTTGTTGTTTGTTATTTCTTCTTGCCCGTGAAATAACAAAATGGCATTTTTCTGTCTCTCGTTACTTCTGGTGTCTTACTGCTACTTTGTCTTATGTTCTTTACCACTCTAACTCTTTTTGCTCCTAGTTCCTCCCCATTCTCTGCCTTTTTGCTTTTGCTTTTCTTTTATTCTAGTCCCGGGGGTGTGAGGTGGTGAATGACTGCTTGCACAGCTGAACGTTTTCCAAACACCCCACAGCAGCACTGAAGTCAGACCTGGGAGCGTGGCCAGGGACCTGGCTGTCCCTTGGGGTGCAGGGGCTGTGCACAACCAGCATGGGCCTCCATCTCCACCATCTCACAGAGGATCTCCCTAGGGTATGATCAGCCTTCCACATGGGAGCAACCTCTTTTAAAATAGGCATTTGGGTGTAGAAATGGTGGTTTTCCTGGGCACTCATTTCCTTGGGAAATTTTACCTTGTAAGATTGTGTAAATCCGTCTAGGTGAAAAGGACTTTGTACAATGTTCTCAGCATCTCTCTTTCCCCCCCTTTCTTTTCTTTTCTTGATTAATTAATTAGAATGGATAACGCCTTTATATAAATCCAATAGTAAATATTTCCGTAGGACTTTGCTGCTCCATTCCCACAAAGTCATTGAATTTGGCTTTAGAACCTCATTTGGCTTCTTATAGCCTCATCCAGATTGAACTCCAGCAGCAGATGCTTTCTCACTAGAATGAGTCTGGCTACCAGCGCTGCTCAACAAGCATTTTTATTTGACTGTGAAACATTTCTCCAGCCAAAGGTACTTGAAATTCAAACAAAGGGCTCATAGTTACCAAGCATCCATTATGCAAGTTAACTGAAGAAATACTCTTCCCCTGGGCAGGTTTTGAAAGCCAGGCCTCCTAAGACCTAAGCTTGGGAGGGAGTTGTCATGCCTCTTCTACCAAGACTATGCTATATTAAAATGTAATTTAACTGAGAATCTGAGTTTTCCTTGCTAGCCTCAGTAATATTAGCAGTGCCATTTTTTGCATAAATCTTGTCTACATTTTAATGCTCAGGAGATGGTGGAGGAGTTATTATGTATAATATACCTTGTTTTGGATGTTTTAACATTTAAAGGATGAATATGCTTCATACCCTGCAGGCATTCATCTATTAAAATGCCAGTGTAATGGATCTGAAAGCTTTGGCAGGGAGAAGAATAGGAATTTTTTCCTTTCTTTGAGCAAGATTGTCCTGTCTTGAAAATGATGGATCATCCAGAACAGGGAATGGGAATTGATACCTGAGATATGGCTTTGTTATGGTTAAGTGAAATTTATCACACTCTGCAGCAGGAGAAATTGTTGTATTTTTTCTCACAATGCATTTAATGCAGCTGGTAATTTAGGAAAGTAGATAGGAATTCTCCCAGAACATGGAGACAAAAAACTTCCCCTCTGCAGGTGACTGAAAACTGTGGTTTCCCTCAAGCTGAAAGCAGGCTGAAATGTTCGCTGTGGTGAAACCATAGACCTTCTTTGGTGAAGAAAGTACAATCCCAAAATACAGTAGTGTTTGTCTGTTGGCAAGAAGCAGTGGGTACATGACTGCTAATATAATCCTACCACTAGCTCGGACAACAAATCTGAGCATTTCCCAGGCTTTGGCTACATAACAAGTTGTCCAGCGTAGTTCCTTTTCTCCAACAGGAAAAAAGAAATGATAAAATCTTTAATATAATGAGAACTGTAGTAACACAAATCCATAAAAAGCAATTACTCTGCGATGCCAGTCTATGCAAACTGATGGTTCCTTATAACTAAGAATCCATGCCTAGTTTATTCTAACTGAGAACTGTAAATTCTACTCTAAAATGTTTGTAATTGGCTATTTTGTCCCATTGATGAAAAGATTGTTTCTCAATAAAATACCAGATATTTGTTCAGAGCATGTAAGTTGGGGCTGCTTTCATGTTTTGAATATATTGCATAATTCAAGAATTTGAGAAAATGTAATTTTAAAAAGGACTATTTAAGAAAATACACGATTACTTACAAGTGAGGTTTAATATATTGTTCTATTTTCTTTTTGCCCTTAGGACAACTTCAGTCTTTGTACTGTAATTTGGTACTGAGGAATGGAATGAGCAAAGATGCAAGTTGTTTAGCTGTTCAGATCTGCTAAATGAAAAATAATCACTTCCAACAAAGAAGAGACATTATTAGCTACTCACAACATATGCTTTTACAGATTATCATCATGCCAGCAACCTTTCCATTAATTTGTTTCACTGACTATCTGGACAGAAAGCGATCTCTGATTTTCTCCAAATTCATCAAGGCGCTCCTGGAGTAATCATTTCTCATTTAGAGTTTGAGTGCTCCGCTCAGCTAGCACATTTGTCACGCCTGACACCAGGCTATGAAAACTTACGGCTCTCCATGAGGTGTCGAAAAGCAAGGAGAACTTCTACGCACCGTGAGACACTCAAGGAGCTACAAGTCCATAAAAGTGCGTTAACTCTTGCACTGTCATGGCGAGAGGGACATTGTAGACCTCAACAGCATTTTATTGCCCGCGGGCTTGGGCGTTCGCTCTGGTACTTAGAAAGCATTTGATAAAACGGACACCAGAGAGCATGGATAACCAAACCTCCTCTTCCTAAGCTCAGAGCAATCTTTGGCATGATTAGCCCTGCCAGTTTAATGCAGGGGATATTTATGAAACTTAGGAAATGTTCAAGGACATGTGCATGCACACAGTAAAATCCCACAGAGGCAATAAAAAGTGATGCAGGGCAGACTGCCCTCATGGTTAAAAGGGAGTATGGGAAGGGCTGATAAGAGAAGCCAAATGGAGCAAGGACGAGGCAGTGCCCAGCAGGCAGTGGTAGCGCTTCTTAAAAATGAAATATGAGGCCTTTGCAGGAGGTAGATCACATGGAAAATGCAGATGTATCCAGCAGGTATCTTTTTGCTGTTGTAGGTGGAAAGAGAGTTTCATCTTTGTCAGCAAGACAGATGTGAGACAGTATCTGCTAAAATCAAACACCACAGATGAAAGGATACAAGCATCCCAAAGGAAAACATTGAGGAGGTTTGCGAAATACTACTTTGAAGCAAAGCTGGGTTAAACTTAACAGTTAGCTGTTTTGCAGAATTGTCCTGATGCTTTAAAAAAAGACAGGGAGGTGATCCAAAGGAAAATAGGGAAGCCAGAATGGTTAATATGGAAGTTTTCTTTTTTTTTTTTTCCCCTGATACCAGCAAGCTAGGTCTAAAAAGAAAGAATTAATACATGTTTAGACAATAAAGTCTGGTTTCATGGGAGGCAGTTTTGGTCATATTCTTCTGTTCTCGTCTTCTTACGGGGGTGTGTGTGTGTGTGTGTGTGTTCATGATTGTCAGCATACCAACAATTCAGTACTGGATTTTCCAAAGGAGAGCGTTCCCTGCTCCAGTGTCTAGAGTGTCAGTAACACAAGAACCATTTGTGGACATGCAGCAGCTAATATATCTCCTTTTCCTCAGGTAAAATGGAGAATTGCTGGTTCATACATGGAGGTCTTGCCCGAAGAGCTGACAGCCTTCTCCAGAAGACCTGCTGAATGTCTTGCTCTGGGATCAAGTATTCTTTTTGCTTTGCAGTCTTATGGAGCTAAAATTGAATAACCCTGTTAAGAAAGAATGAGGGAAAGGTATGTTGGGATGTGTTTACAATAACTTGGGTATTAGTATCACTAATTCCATATCACTATTCATATTGAAAGAATATGCAATGCCCATGCAAACTAGAAGAGGGACAACTTACGGACTGTCATAGCTTGGTAATCTGAATTGCTTGCTACATTCATTTCTTTATTTGGAAAGTCTTCAGATAAAGATGAGATTTGTCTGTTTTCCTGAAAAAAAACCAAACCTTGTAATACTGGGAAATTATTGTAACAAACCTACTTTCAGGCAATGATGATGATCAAATGTCAAACCCAGGGTTTAGCCATTTTCCAGTCTGCACTGGAAAACAATGTTTGTCCGGGATGATGTTGCCGGATTATCTGCTTTCTGCAGATGTCTGAAGGGCTTTAGAGGATAGATATCGGCTAGTAAAGTGGCATTCTTTAGTAGAAACAGGTACTCCTTGTATGGTGGTACACACAGTCCTACTGGGTGCCAGATTTGGGACCATGAAGGAATATTCCCTGCTGAGACACTGAAGACCTTGGTGCTCCAACTCACCACAGAAGCTCTTCTCTTCATTAAAGGGCATGTATAGACTCCAACCAGCTACCTTAGCTCCCTGCACACCCCAAACTGGTTCAAATTTGGGTCTTACCTGCATGAGAGTGAGCAGACTGCATCCCTGAAATTACAGAAATGTCATGATTTATTACTCCAGTTTCAGCAGGATACCAAACCATCTTTTTTATGATCACTGTTCAAGGCAAAACATATTTATAGGTATTACGTTTGGGTTTTTTGTGTTGGGTTTTATTTTTTTCCAGGAAAAAAAAAAAGAAAAAGGTTTATTTACACATTCATGCAAAGCTTACTTACAGATGTGGGATTTAAAGAATAGTGCAAAATGTAGGGGAGGTCTTAAACAAGTGCATTCCGAAATAGTATATCGGAAAGTGCTTAGGAGAGCTGAAGAGGAGCTCTTAGTGGATGTGGTGCTGTAGAGGCTGCCCTCAGGGGTTCACCTATTCCTTTTCACAAAGAAGCAGAGAGAGTGTCCAGAGCTTTTCATCTTCCATCTAGCAAATCCATGGAGCAACACTCAATAAACAGATCCATCAGCTAAAGGTTAATACTTTCAAAGGGCTTATTGGAAGCTAACGATTGTGTGCTTGAGGTATTTCAGCTTCTTTCCGTGCCTACTTCTAATTCCCTAATGAAACCACTGAAAGAAAAAGCTGACTTTTAGAAAACTTTCAGTGGGACTCAGCAAAACTGTTTTAATGACCAGCTTGTGCTTAAATATATACTGGAGAGACTAAATGTGGCTGAGGCTGGAGACACATATACGCACGTAGCTCAGCAGGAATTGCATAGCTTATAAATAAAACTGGATTGAATGTGATTTTTTAAAAAAAAACAATAAATCTCTATTTTACTTGCTTTAGATTTATTTTTTAAATCAAAAGGAAGAGGATAAAATTATCCAGTTAATTCAGTCATATGATGACTTCAGCAGAGATACTTAAAAGGAGCACCAACAAGCCCAACCAGAAGAAATGTGCTTTTTCCTCTATATACTTGTGACTTACCTCATTCTTTTTTCAGCTTCCTAGGGCTAGGCTGCTGTGCTCAGTTCATTATACTCTAAATTCGTAGCCTTTCCTTATCACTTCACCCTACACATATTAGACTTTGAACAAATAAACAGATGGCAAATAGAAAATAGATGGATAATTCTAGGTATTTCATGTTGGTGCCTGAAGCTACACAATTTTCTTCATCCAGCACATCAATGACCACAGTTCCCCATACATAAAGGACCAAGCAGTCTCTCGGTATTAGACAGTTTGCGATATTTCTGTCTTTTGGCTTTGTGCAGTATTCAAATGCTCCCTCAGCAACAAAATACCCAAGAAATGATTTTTGCCTTCATGGCCCAGGACCATCGCTAGGTACCAAGATTCTCAAAAAAAGAAAAATAAAAGAGTAAGGCAAAAAGAATATAAAGGATGATCAGAAGAGAAATAAGAGACGTTAAAAAGAACAGGGAAAAGGCAGAAGTCCTTTCTAGTGTCTCAGTTCAACCACGTGTCAGTACGTAGCATGCGAGGACAGGAGGAGAGTCCTACATACATATTCATCTTATTTGGTCAGGAGAGCAAAAGAGACAAAGTTTCTGCCCTGCTGTGAGCCACAGTTCACATTTCTCCTTGGCTCTGTGGTTGGTGGTCTCAGACATGCCACAGTGGCCCTGGGCATGTGCCAGGACGTGGAGAAATGAAGTTGGCTTCAAAGTTGGCCACCATCAAGATGTCCAGGAGGACCAGGAGCCACAGATGCATGCTCCACCTCTTCGTCCTGAGCTGCAGTGAGCCCCCTTCATCATCTGATTTCAGATGCTTGGTCAGCACTACAGCGTCCTCTGCAGAAAGTGACTCTCCCATTAAGTGATGGAAGCTGTGGCCGGGTGGGTAGGTCTGCTCTACAACTTCTTGTGTTTGACCTAGGTCTTCATTACAGTTGAGCTCTTTCTACTGGGTTACATGCAACCTCCACATCATTTTATCTTTCCCTAGTAAAACTAAAGAGCAGTAAGTTGTGCTTTAAAAAAATATTCAATAGCCTTTTAAAAAATCATAGAGCCATTAAGGAGATGGTAATAATGTAACATACTGAAGCGATTTACAAAAACCATAAAAATAAGTCCAAGAAATCTTTGTGTCAGTCAGCCACAGGCAGCGTGTATATTTCCATGAAAATACCAACATAATTCAGCCTGAAAAGCAAATGGTTGCAATATTCTCACTTTGTCTTTTAAATACCTTATGCAATCAGAAAGCAACCTCGTTGATTGACTTAGCCAACTGATTACATATAAAATATAGTTTAAAAAAATCCTACAATTTCAGTCACTTCTGATTCGAACAGCTGGCTGAGTTATTTTTCCTTCAAAGAAAAAAAAAAACAACCCTTACATTTTCTCCTGTTACTTAAAGTGACAATTTGGTCATATCATTTTTGAAAAAAACCTGCCAACAACAACAAAAAAACCCTAACAACCGCCTCCCCTACAACTCCAATAATGTTTCTCTATTTGGGGCTGAAAAGTAAGCAATACACATTCATATTTTACGCTCTTTTTACACTACTTGCCAAGCATTTATTTACCAACTGGAATAATACAATAATACAAGGATATGTTCCTCTCTATTCGAAACTCTGTGTTAAAATTAAATGAAAATCTAAAAATTCCGAACTGAAAAATTAGGATTGGCTAGAAGGATACGTTTGGGTTTTGCATGCATTTCCAATAATGACCCAAGCCCATTAGGGACTTTACTAAGTTAATGTGTTGGCGAATATGGAGCTGGATTTGGGTTAGTCACACATGCAGAAGACCCCAAAGCTGGAGACATAGAACTGTTGGTTGAAAGCCTACAGCAATTTACCCCAGCAACTCCAGCTCCGTGAATCCAGCAGGACTGAGGAAGGGAACAAGGTGAGGACGAAGGCCACAGAAATTAGTAGTTGTTTCGCCTCATTGCAAAGGAGTGAAAAAATGAGCAATCACATGGTGGGGCAAAATCAGAAGGTACGAAGTCCACGATGAGATACTGCAGACAGAGAAACATCAAGAATTCACTCTGTTGAGTACGTTAGTAGTTAAACAAGAGCAAACCGGCCCTCCTGCAATGGAAGTGTGAAAATCTATCATCTGATAATGCAGGGAAGGTCAAGATTTGTAATGCTTTTTTTATAGTTCAACCTCTGCTAACTGCAATTCCTGCAAAAATACTGGAACGTATCCTGAAACAAGGCATTGATAAAGACTTAGGAGGTGTCAAGGAAGGAAGGAAGGAAGGAAGAGCCAATGTGGATCGGTCAGATCATGTCACACTGATCTAATTTATTTCTATGATACTGTAATGGGCTCTATGGATGGAGGAACATCTTAGCTTTTGATTTAACAAGCCTTTTGACCCTGACTTTTATGATACTTGTGTAAGTAAAATGAAGGAATACAGTCTAGAGGAAACTACTGAATGACAAGTGAAAAAATGGTAGCGAAACATACATAGCTTATACATAGCTTATCGGAGCCTGTAAATTGGAAAAAATAATTTCCAGTGGGATTTTGTCTGGTGGCATGGAAGAAAACATAAATAACAACACCACTTCAGGTTATCTAAGAAATCTCCAAGTCTATTTTAACAATTCCTAGAGGGGGCCCATCTCAAGTCCCAGAATGTCAGACCAGGTTTACCATATGATAGAATACGTGCTGTTTAATGTATACTGAGATTTCCACAGCTGTGACACTACTCTGGCATAATGACTGCTCAGTAATGCTTTGCTAGAGTCTTGTTAGATGTAGCTACGAAAAAAAATAGATGACAAAGATACAGCCAGTAGAGATTAGGTAAAAAAACATAAGCTGGTGGATTGTCTCCTGGGGAAAGTGTAGTACCTTCTGCCCTGAATTATGAATGCTTTAAGGATAAAGTGGGCACGCTTCACAAAGCAGCAATACATCTTTTTCTGTATTTCCAAATTCTCATTGCAATAGGAGAGGATGAAAACATGTATGGTGACTCTTCTCTTTGTAACACTTCACCAAACCCAGAGCACTACGGCAGTCGAGTTAAGGTGCTTCTCCAGACCAGCCTTCCCGCGCCTTGGGAGACGCTTCCCCATGAAACGCAAAAAGCATGAAAAAAAAAAAAAGGCAAACATCTGATTATTCTGGAGTAGATCCATCTGCCCGACTAGTCTGGATCCTGGTGATAAAATATCGTAAAGGTGATCGATTCCAGCTTTCACCAGGAAGGAAATTAGCTGTAAATGCTGGCCAAAGGAGCAGCTTTCCTTTTATTTCTGGAAGCTAAATGCTTCCAGGCACTGTGTCTTGCAGCTGGAAATGCTAAACTATTTGTCTCATCTTATCAGCATCACCGAGGTGTGAAGGGAAACACGAGTGAATTATGACTGTAAACTCAGGTCCTCGCAAACGACAAAGTAAATAACACAATTTTACAGCCTGCAATATCACTGCACCAGATAGTCCTGAGAAATGTGTCTGAATAAAGTAGGCACTAACCGAAGTACAGCCTACTTTCAAAATCAGAAAAATAAACAAACAAATAAATAAATAAAGAGTTATTTTCTCTCCTGAATGTTTCTTTACAAATTTCTGAATTTCTGGTGCTTTTTTAATGGCATTTATGTGTCATGAGAAAACTAAAATGCCAGTATACTTTCTTTGTTCTATTTGTGTTGCATATGCTTACCTTTATTATTATTAGTAACTACCATTATTGCATCCACTTAAAAAAAAAAAAGAAAAAAGAAAAAAGAAAAGTATTTTTGGAAGAGATCACCACTGCCTTGGTTTTGCAGAATTTTGGGGGTGGAAGGCATAAGGCTTTTGTGGCACTGTGTAAGGCATGTCACGTTCAGCTGCCTTCCTTCCTTCCTTCCTTCCTGCTCTCCTGTACGGTGGTACCTCTCGATGTCTTGGACCTGGAAAGCTGCCGGAGTTGGCACGTGTGGCTGGGCTGGTGTCTGCGAGAGGGGACCCCGGCTGGGAGAGGGGTGCTGGCAGGGACAGACGTGGAGCAGTCTGAGCGATTCCTCCTTATTTCTCCAAATTCCTGGACAGATCTATCTTCTTTCATGAAATTGGCCGATCGATTCTTAAACCCACGTCTATTTTTATCATCCGCAGTGTCCTGAGGGCTGCACGCCATGTGAGGTGAGGCAGCGCCGCTTTCCCTCTGCCCTCAACAGAGCAGCTGCTGGCTTCATGCTGCTACGGATTTCACGGCGATATTGAGCCAGGCTGGTGGAAACACAGCGTAGGAAAGTGAAGAACCGTTCCGTAACCTGCATTTCTGGTGCAGCAGCATCACGCTGGGAGATGTTTGCCACCGAGTCTGTCCCTCCATCCCGGGAGCTGCCTGTGTTGCCTCCATACTCCCTCTAAAAGCAGATTTGCCCTTAATCTTTTGGCAGGAGACAACCTAGCTAATGTTTACCTGCTTTATCTCCAACCCTTCTCTTGTTCTGCCAACAGGACAATATTTGCAGCTTCCCGCGTCGGCGCTGATTTTGTTGGCTGTTGCCCCGGGGCACGGGGTGGCGAGGAGCCCGCCAGACCCCCTGGCCTCCCCAACACGCCTCAGTGCAATGAAAACACTCGCTTTGAGCAAATCAAACCCAGCGCCCTGCTGCAAGCACGCCAAAGGACACAGGGGTCATCCTTTCTCATCCTCGTGTTCGTGACACGCAGGTAGGACTCCTCTATTTTCTTTCAATCCCACAGAAATCGAATACAAATCAAAACACGGGCTCTCCACTGTGCATAGTATTCTGTTATAAATCACATGGGAAAAAAAAAAACAAACCCAACAAAAAACCACAACACCACCTTCCCCTGACAGCTTTAAGGATGCCTAGAATAGAGTAAGAATGATTTTTAACACTTATTTCTCATTTTGCATCAGCTGGGCACAGTGCGCGCCCAGCGCAGGAGAGGTGCACGCAGCAGCCTGGCTGTTTGCCGGGGGGAGCTGGGGCGTTTTACCGACTGCCAGGCACCAAGTGTTTTGCCAGCTTGTATTAAACCTCTCTGTTTAAAGAAAGAGAAATATATTCCAGAGGAAAAATTAATAGTTTGCACGGTATTGCAGACAGCAATGAAAAAAGTCGTCAAAAAGGAGATTGCGTGCGTTTGTACTGCCAAGGACAACAAACCCTTCGATTCTGACATTTTTGAACATGTTAAATAGTTGGGTTTTTTTTTTAATGCTGGTGTGGGTTATTGGTCGAAACCATTTTTTTTCCCGTTAGCTTCTTCCATTTGAGGAATTTGGAATTTTCTGGTCAAAAATATTTGGTTAAAAGATAATGAGCCTGACGCAGTCTCAGCGGGCACTAACAGGACCCAGTATCTCCAGGTGACATTGATAACTTCCCCGGCCTCTAACACTTCTCCTGCTGTTTCTAAACCTGAAAAAAATAAAGCTTTAACCAAAATTCGTTCCTTCTCTTTTATTAGGAAACTGCAAAGGAATCTGCAGTGTGGTTGTGAGGAGAGGCTCCGTCATGAAGATGGATTACAATAACTAAGAGTTTCTGAGCTATTTTTTATTATTTTACTTACAGTGGAAAAAATAAATGCTGCTTTGCAACTTAAATGAATATTTAGAAATTTCTACTTAAAACCTGTAGAAATGAGATTCTTAATTGGTCCCCAAATTCAGTTTTAAGCAATTCTGCTTTTAACATAAATATGAAACCTAAAACTAAAATGGTTTTCCTTGGAACAGCCAGGGCCTCTTCTTCAAAATGTTGGTATAAAAAGCTGTAGAGTTAGCATAAAAAATATGAAGCCAGGGTTTCCGAATGTTGTTTCCTATTTTTTCACTAATAAAATACAGAAGGGTAATGTCAAAATTGTAAAAAAAGTGAGTTTGTCAAGGACTTAAATGGAAAATGAAATGAGAGTTTAGCACCTTTAATTTACATTTCTGATCAGAAGCAAAATACTGATATTAACTTTCTACAAAATTAACTCTGAAACCACTCAGGAAACTGATTTCTTTATTTGGCAGTTCAACAACAACAAACCCAAAATACTAGTATTAATAATAATAATAATAATATTAATAATAATCCTGACAAAAAAACAATTCCTTTTTTAACTATTTAGCACAAGTAATGGCTTACGTACAGACCTTAGCGTCCCTTAACACACTCAGTTGTGCTTCATTTCCATTTCATGCTTCCCTGTTTGAAACACATTTCCCAAGTCACACAGCAGATAAGCAGCACTACACTGGCCAACGGTAGAATAAACGCTATACCACATGGATATCTAAATGTCATCTCTTGGTAGGATTTTTTTTTTTATTATTTTTTTCAAGATAAATGGAATTGGATCAAAAGTAATAAAACGGCTATTTAAATGGCTGAAAGAGTATTCCTACAGAGTACTTCCTAAACAGCCCAAGAGAAAGCCCAGTAGCAACAGAAGTTGCATCATCAGCTGAGGAAGAGCAGAAGAAGAACAACTGATCTTTTTGGTAGCGAATGAGAGGTGGAAGATGAGAACGACAGCTTTAGAAAGACCTGGGGCAGAAGAGGGTACCCAAGAGAACTGCATGGTGATATCGTAACAGGTGACACAGGAAAGTCTCGGCCCGATAGCAAGCAGGTGGCTAGCAGAATTATTTTCAATTTTCACCAAAAATAATATAATTCTGCCTGGCTTTGCCTTTATCGTTCTATGTTATCTTCTAAACTGATCGTAATCGTTGCAGTAACTTCTTTGTGGTACAGAGAACAGAAAGGCAAAGAAGCCAAAACCAGAGCATAAAGCCTCGATCATCACCAATCAGGCACCGATTGACTGTAGCATTATACTTTCCTATTAAAGGTCCTAATGGGCAAGGTATCTATTGCCCATTGAAAAAGAATATCTTTCTCCACCGTTTGCCTAACACTGCGGGTAACAGCACCGCCATATGATCTGTTAGTGAGAACCAGACAGAAATTTCCGTATTGAATAAGCCTAAAAGAAGTCAGGTCACAAAAATTCAGAACAGCAGATTTTGATGGACCCTGCGCTACGGAGAAGACGGTCTTGTCCTTCTGCCTTCCTCATTTATGTACACACTTACCGGGTCATACTTATTTATATGCTTGTGTTCGGATGTGGGTGTCTCTACATAAATTTAGCTGCTGCAATCACCATCCCCATATCAGCGGCAATTATTCAAAAGGCACGTAGCTCTGGGGTACTCAGGTATGCTCTGTGCTGCCTTTTCTTAGCGCGTAAAAGACTCTCCTGCTGCTGAGTCTGGTGACAGCATATAAATCACTGACAGACTAATGATATGTACCAGAGAGGGGGGCAATACATCATCAGAAAGTTTCAGGTGTCCGTGTTTCTGTGCCTGAGAGCTCCAGCTATTCCTAAAGCAGTAGGCTGCTTAAGGATCATACAATCACAGAATGGTTTGGGTTCGAAGGGACCTTAAAGGCCACCCAGTCCCACCCCCTGCCCTGGGCAGGGACACCTCCCACCAGACCAGGTTGCTCCAAGCCCCGTCCAACCTGGCCTTGAACACCTCCAGGGATGGGGCAGCCACAGCTTCTCTGGGCAACCTGGGCCAGGGGCTCACCACCCGCACAGCCAAGAATTTCTTCCTTATATCTATATAAATCCACCTTCTTTTGGTTTAAAGCTGTTATCTCTTGTCCTGTTGCTACAGACCCTGATCCAGAGTCCCTCCCCAGCTTTCCTGGAGCCCCTTTAGGGACTGGAAGGGGCTGGAAGGTCTCCGCGGAGCCTTCTCTTCTCCAGGCTGAACCCCCCCAGCTCTCTCAGCCTGTCCTCACAGCAGAGGGGCTCCAGCCCTCCCAGCATCTCCGGGGCCTCCTCTGGACTCTGGATCCACGCAGCCTTTGGACCAAACTGGGCAGTGTTCGCCCCTTCTCCTCCCACCGGCGCTGGGGCACTCAGTGTCTTGCCCCAACCGGCCCGACCAGCATCATCAGGGCTCTTCTGAAGTATTCAAGTCGATCCCCAGCCTGGATAAAACCATCTGCTTGCATGCTTCAGCCAGTGGTAGTTAATTAATCACTGGAACAATTTAGCAAAGGTAAAGGTAAATTCTCCATTCTGTCGCTTTGGTTTTCCAACCCTGTTTTGCTCAGCCTGGGTTGATTCAAGCTCCAGCAGCCTGTGCTATGTGGAAGGACAAACCATGGGACTTCAGCAGTCGCCTCGTGTTTTATAACCTGTACATCTGAACCAGTGCCAGGAGTCTTTGGAACTCTTCTGATTTGCCCCATGACTCTGTTACAGCCTCTTTTCTGCTATTTCTTGTCGGTCGCTTGCTCTCTAGTGTTTGTCAACAAGATCCTAATCTATAATTCAATTTAACCACTTTGATTTTCTCTCTTAATGGACAGGCTGGTGAGAGACTGTGATGTATCCGAGGCTGGACTAAAATGTAAATTAGCTTAACCAAATCTTTCCTTTTAATTAAAATAATTGTTTTTCTGCATTTCTTACATTCTTGAGGATATTCAGCCTATGGGTGAGTCAATTAAATGTAAGGGTGTGTAATTCACATTGTGTTTTTATTGGACTCTGAGTCATAACTTGTTTTTAATCTTAATTAGAACTGCAGTTCTTCTAAACAAGCAAAACGTGTCATAACAATTTAACACATTATGGGGCTGGCTGAAAAATCTGGTGCTCAGAAAAGAGTGGCATCGTGCTGTGCAGGACAGCCTGGGTGAGCAGCCATCACCCTCTCAACCAACAATGACTTTGTAGATGTTGATGTGCCAGGAAAAACAAATCTGCTGCCCCTGGGTAACGGCAGCAGCTCAACCATTGAGTGTTGATTTGCGATGGCGAAGTGTCAACAACTAGAACTGACACCACAACATGCCAAGGTAGATCTACGTTACCTGGAGATACCTTGTCGCATCGAGCCTGTTAATAAACTCAAATAAACCAAAATTAACTTCTTTCTCCGTTGGCAGGAGAGCCAACATCCAGGCTGCTCTGTGTGGTCGATCAATGCTCCCCATGTTGAAGCAGAAGCTAAAGACTGAGCTGGAACCTGGGTGCTCAGTGAGATGTCACGGTTTGAATTTATTTAGAATTATTTATAATCTGCTGGGTGTCAGGGTTTAACACAGAGACACAGTTTAACAGTCGGAACAGGGAGGGTAACACCACCTTAAAGATTGCTGTGAGGTTTCTGATTTCTGGGGAGCTTTTTGGTAGGTGGGAGTATACAGCACCAGGATACGACACAATGCTACACAACTGGGTGCCCCTCCACAGTCATCACAAGCAGGCACTAACCATGGGAAACCAGCTCTAATAATAAGTAATCCTCGTGTTATCCTAATGCTGGACTGTCCACTTCAGCATCACGAAGGAGCTCATAAAGTCATGATAAAGCTCGGCACCAGGTGACGGTGGAGCTGAAACACCAATATTCTTTGGTCCCAATGACATACTTTTGTCCTACGGCTACATAGGAGGTATTTACTCTGCTGTTAACCAGGACAGATTCCTTATTAACCCGTTGGGATCCTTATTTACCTGTTGGGACCTCTCTGACAGTATGAGCCCTAGAAGTGGCAAAGGAGAGAAGGAAAAAGGGCTGGAAGAAGCAGTCTAAATGCCAGGTCTTCCAGGAGGGAGGGCTTTAAATTTATTAAGTATCTTATAAAAAATGAAATCTTGAAAAAGTTTGGGTTGCTTTTTTCGTTTGTTTTCGTTTCCCATTCTTATTGTGTTATTGGAATAAAAGGAAGTGAAAGGGAGAAAAGAGGGAAAGAAACTAATAGAGAAAAACAAAGAAAAGGGGAAGAAAAATGCCAAATAATAGAAAGTAATGTTAATAAAGTATTCCTGAAACGCTTTAAATGAAAACGAGAATGGAACTGTAGTCTTCTTTTTTAACACAGAATGTTTTTAACAAAGACAATTGATTTTGCAAATTTCAGTTTACAGGGGGTTTGTTTTTTTCCCCCAGCTCTTCTCATACCCTAGAGGACACAATGCTGTGCCAGTGAGTAACAAGAGTCAAGAATATTGAATCTCTCACCTCTTGGTACAGAGATGTAATGCAGCTTTTGGACTTACAATAGGGTTCTTTGGTAAAGAAATATAATTTTCATGTAGTGCAAACACAGTTCTTTTCCCAAACTACCTCAGAATAACCATTTTGCAAGAGAACAGGTGGCTGCGGAAAACAAGGTTGGTGCAGTACAGAATGGCAGACATTACACTGGATAAACCCAGAGCAGTAAAAAGACCCAAAAGCATTATCTGAATTTGGTAATGAAATTTCATATTTCTATACTGCTAAGGCCTTTCTGCAGATTTAGAGCCTAAATTCAGAATATCCATATGCACACTGATCCCCCCCAACAAAAGCGTTGTGAAATGCCTGCCGCAAATTTAAAAAAAAACAAACAGAAAGAGCAGAGATCAGATGTGGTAGCTTTTAGATGATGGACAACAGAAAAATGGAGCGTTGCCAGTCCCGTGACTCAAGCAGTGCCGCTCTGGGTACCCGTGGGGAGCATCTTCCAGCTCAGGTGAGCGAGGAGGGAGCTGACTCCAGGCCAACAACAGCGTTGTACGTGCAAGTGGGACTGCTGGAGGCTGCCAACGTGAAATCTCTTATTGGTCATGGCCCTTCGGAGATGGAAAAGGGGGAAAAAAAAAAAAAAAAAAAAGAAAAGAAAAAGGCTTTGTTTCTGTCTTTCAAGTGGAACACAAAGCACAGCGGAGAAATCTATTTTAGGACTACAAAAAACACCCCAACCCTCAACAATTTAGGAGGTTGATCAGAAGAAGAAAATAGCTGTAAAAATGCCACGTGTCAAGTTTCTGTATTACAGCAGTACAATTGTTGAAGATCACAGTGAATACATCCATGAAGGACCAGAGCTGAAATGTTGCTAAGCAGCATCACAGTCCTAATCCCTGAAGTGGCATTTGAAACCAGGATCGCCTCTGTAAATTGCAGGAGAGCTTTCTTCCCGTCCCACTTCGCCGGCTCATTTTCATTCAAGGTGGTGGAGGCCGCAAACTTTACGACTTCCTCCTAAACTGAGCTTTTGAGCTGTGTTCCCCAGACTATTCCAAGGTGCTAAACCATCAGCAGAGGTGAGCTGTTGGGCTGGATGGTGACTAATGACTGACTGGTGACCTACTCACAGACAGAGCATCCTCCGGCTGGTTTATCCCAGCCGGTACTCATTAAAGAGACAACTCAGGCAACAAGAAGTAGAAAAAAGACATATACTTTACAAGATTTTGCGCAAGTTATTTTAATTTGGAACTGAATTTGCATGAGAAGGGTACGAACACCTGAGTGATTTTAATATGCAGATCCTTTGGGGAGTCTGGCAGAACAGCTTTCAGGCAGAGCTGGAAATTCATGTTTGAATACACTTGGAAGCTAATGCAAAAAATACATGTTGGACACATTACACTGGTGGCTCTCAAGCGCCTTCACTCGTAGTCCCAATTCTGTCATAACTCCCCTCTTGTTACCATCTCCAGTCTCATGACGCCGAGCCCCTGCAATAACACTGGAAACCCCTGCAATAATATTTTTCGGTTTTCTTTGGCTCCTTTGTTTTTCCTTTTCTGCACATTCCTTGTAAAACTTATCTTGGGAAGTCAGTAACCCTGCAAAGGCTGTGGCTTTCTACTGGAAGCTGCAGCCAAGTACCTTGGTAAAGGCCGTCCAGATAACAGCTGCCATCACACCATACACCTATTGCCACACATCTTCTCCCCAGGCAGATCCGCACACACGCAGCTACTTTAGCCTCATGTTTAAATCCTCTAGCACAACAGCCTGTACAGCATGCAGACTTCACACACTAACCGAGCATGTTGGGGGGGGGGATGTTCCTCATCGTTCCTCTCCACTGGAGCGTCAGGCCACGTTGTCCTGTGCTATGTGGGTGTCCCCATGCTGTGCTGGCTGTATCCCTTCTACAGCAGGGGACATACCAGAGCAGGGGCCATCCTGTACGTGTCCTCCTATTCTTTCCCTGTTGGTTGTATAGGAGACAACGTGCAGGGCTAGAGGGATTCTGCCCCTCTACTCAGAGAGACCCCACCCGGAGCACTGCATCCAACTCGGGGTGAAGTGGTCTCACAAATTCATAGCACAGCATTAAGCGCCTAAAATACCTGGGGCTAGGAGGAAAGGCATCTGAAAGTATCTAACAGGGACCATAAATAAGCTAGTGAATGCGTCCCAGTGATCCCAAGCCTGAGAAGTCCTCCTGCAACTGGTGTTTGGGCGACCAAGGAACCTGGAGAGGATCCAACCTTGCCAGTCTGCGACGCTCTGCCGGCATTTGGTAGGTCTCTGGTCCTGACAGGATGATACGGCTCCCCCAAAACACAGTCTAAGTTTCTTCTGAGCTCCAGCTTTCCCACCTGAGTTGATTTGTATGCTGTCCTTCGTCAAATCTCTCTGCAATAAAACATTAATCTACTGAGAGGAGAAAGAGATGCAGCAGCTCCAGTGGATAACTGTTTTATTCAGGGCATGGATTTTTCTGGGGTTCCTACAGGGAAATGAAATGCCTTATGATGAGCATCTTACAGAAGACACTGGAAAACTGGCTGAGACGACCAGCAACCTGAGGGATTTCTGCAAGGGCAACTGGGAGGTGGTGAAGTATTCTTTCACCTGGCAACAAGAACCTCGATGTTCCTCTTGAATATTGAAAGAGGTGAAAGAAGGAAGGGAATTACAGTATTTCAAACTGTAAGAAGAGCAGACTGAAAAGATTAACTAGGAGTCTATAGTCAGCCTTACTGATAGGGCTTGCTTGCAGTTAATGCAGCTGTATTTACCTTATAGATCTCAAGCAAGGCCATGGAAGAGCACTCTCAGGAGATCTGATGGGTGTTTCTGGCCCACGCAGCACTGGCTCAATGACAGATCATCCTGAAATCATAACAACTGGGATCCTTCAGCCTTCATAGAACTGCACAGAAACAGCTTATCAAAATTTAATTCACTGAATATCATGGCCTTACTGTTGCAGTTGAACTCTCACCCCCGCCATGACACATCCTCAAGCTCTTCTAGGCAAAGCACACTATAAAAGAACAATAGTTCATGTGCTTGTTTTATTTCTTTATGGATATACTGTCCCTATGCTCTAGGTGCTGTGAGGGGAACACACAGACAAGAAAATTCATGTTCAAACGTAACCAATATGCAGCAGTGAAACTCAGCCTAATCCAGTACTAGCACACCAGGAAACAGAATAATTCAATTCGCCTTTCCTTTCTGTTATACCCCAATTCATATATATGGGACCAGAGGCGATTTCAAGATGAGCACAGACAGTACAAGGAAATCATTCAGATATCGGAATTTTTTTTCCTCTTTTTCCAGAGAAATGCATCCCGACAGCTATGAAGGGATGAGCAGAATGTATCAATATTCAGCAGGCTGAAGGAACGCTGACGAGACACACGGACAGTCCTGCAAGCTCCCGGCCTCCCGCAGGGACCGCAGGTCCTGGGCGCAGGCTGGGGCCCCTCGGCACTGCAGCCGACAGCCCATCGTCTGCGACGAGGTCGTCGCGGAAAAAAGGTTGTTCTTTGTGACCTTGAAGAAAATTAAAGCGCAGCTCCGGAGGGCGCGTAATTGAGGAGTCATGGCACAGGCACAGCTTGAGCTCTAATGCTCTCCCCCATGGAAACCCCCCTGCCCCACCACGGTGACCCCAGCAGATGTGGCAGGATGCAGCAGGAATGGGTGAAATGTGCTCCTCACCTGTGCAGGGAACCAGATGAATGCCTAGCAGTGCCTATCAACTGCTTTCTACATAAAAAAGAAACAGTCCCGCCCTAAAGATCCCCCATGCTGGTGTCTCGTCTGCAGGTGAGCGACAGCAGATGCTGGGGACGCCTGCGCAGGAGGGGTCCCCTCCACCCCATGACATCCTCCTCGCCACCAGCAAGAAGTGGTTTAAGCAGTTTCCAAATCAGCATTTTTAATGCGGTCTGAAGGACCTACCTCCCGTGAATACAGCTAATCCGTTCTGAAAAACATTTCTATTTTGGGAAACTCACTTTGACAGTAAAGTCGTAATTAAATTATTTATTGCACATTTCCCTGCTTTCAGGAGCCTGAGTTTAGCTGAACTCAGCATTTCGAAGGAGAGTCACCAGATGACTTCAGCTTGGGAGCAAAAGTGCTTTTCTTTGTATTTGGGACTTTTTTTTGTTCTGTTTGCCTTTTACCATGTCAGAGCTGTGGTAGTTTTCTGCGCACATCTGTGAGCCCCTGGGCTTGGGGCAAGATTTACCTGGTAAAAGGTTTTTTTTGCTCCCGAGTGCTCTTTCCTCATTCTTGGACATGTTGCCATAAAGAAAAAGGCATTGTGAGGATGCAGTGGCACATTTATTTGATATATGTGATTTTTGCAGCGTACAGATCCCTCTGGGGAGACGGGAAAGTGGTTCAGGCAGTCACTAATATTTTGGCATGAGGTACCAAACTGCACTCGCTCAGCCCCCAGGGTGCCAAAATGAGGTAGCAAACCGCTGATCCCCAACCCAAAGGTCCTCCTGGCCAGTGAACTGGAATAAAGAGATTATCCTTTTCCACTGCTGGGGCTCTGGGATCAGCTTTAGAGGGAGCAAGCCGGGCAAGGAGCGCTGCCCTGGCCTCCTGGATGATGGCCAAGCCACTGAAAGGCGTCTTTGCATCGCTACCGCCTCCAGCGGGACACCAAAAAACGAGCCAGGATGCAACCAGAAATAACCTCAGCGAAGAGAGAGCCCTCTTTTGCACCAGCAGAAACGCGTTTCAGCCGAGCACTCAGCTTGAAATCCACACAAGCCTGCAATCTAAGTGCTTGTCCGTCAGTCTTCCGCCATGGATTTAATTCGTATCTTTTAAAGGAACTGTGCTTAAGGAATGGAGATGAAATGGCACTAACAGCACAACATTTTCTGGCGCTGTCTGCTGCTTTTCATTACCAAAAATCTAGGTCAAGATTATTTTAAAAGTAGCTTTCCAAGTGAGAAGTATCAGTCAGACATAGAACATTTGCCTGAAAATAGCTAATATAAAATAGGTACAAAACTGCCAGATAAGCACAGGGTGCAAAAACATTGTTCCTGCTCCCAGTAATGTCTCAGCGGCTTCCTCGCACATAAAAACTAGCTGTAATCACACATTTTACTTTACTTCTCTCTATCACACTGATGGCCAATTTATCCACAGCAGCATATTTACAGGCCTGTTTACCGAATTGAAATTCTTCTCCAGAGCGGATGCTACATTGCCTCGGAGCGCGATAGGATTTAATTGAAGCAGCATGAGAGAGCTGATGAATGGGATGCTTGCAACGAGGGGACTGGAGCTGGGGCAGAATTTCAATGGAGGAATTAAAAAAACTGCGTTAGCCATTCTTAGCAGGTAGCAGAGATGATTCAGGATCATCTTCCAAGTGTGTAGAGCCAAAGCTATTTACTTCAAACTATTGACAGACACCCTATTTCCAATCACGTACAAAAGTTTTCGCAGTTTAATTTGGTGTTGGATGGTGATATACACGGGCACATGCAGATGATGCGTAAGACATTCAAGATACTGACAGAGAATACCAAGAGCTTGTGTAAATTGTGAAAGGTGGGCAACACAAAGACTTTTTGGTTTTGTTTTCTGTCTTATGTATTCCAGGCATGCCAATGTCTGTACTGCAGTTCCTAGCTCCACCCCGTAAATGCCATAAACCATCTGTGCCCATCTTTGGGACCAAAGCGGCACAGGGGTATGGTCCATTCAGATATCCTTTATGGTGGTGCACTGGGGTACTCTGACGTTGCCCATTCCTTTGCAGAGTTTTTCTCTTAGGGCCCACTGCTTCATCAGGTACCAAGTTTCAGAGCAACCCAGGGGGAGTCTGTAAACATCCCCACCCAGTGTGGTTTCTATGAGGACCACAGAGGTACTCTGTTTTGAGACAAAGCTATTAGGCCCTTCCCTGTGGTGATGGACATCATCTTTGGCTCTAAATTGGAGACATGGATTTGACAAATGGACCGCTCGGAATTAGCTGGATGGCCACACTCAAGGAGTTGTGGTCAACGGCTCAATGTCCAAGTGGCAACCAGTGATCATAGAATCATAGAATCATTTAGGTTGGAAAAGACCCTTGGGATCACTGAGTCCAACCATCAACTCCACTCTACAAAGTTCTCCCTTACACCATATCCCTTAACACCACATCTAAACGAGTCTTAACCACATTCAGGGATGGTGACTCCACCACCTCCCTGGGCAGCCTATTCCAGTGTCTAACCACTCTTTCCGTGAAGAATTTTTTCCTAATGTCCAGCCTAAACCTACCCTGCTGCAGCTTGAACCCACTCCCTCTTGTTCTATCACTAATTACTTGTGAGAAGAGACCAGCACCAACCTCTCTACAAGGGCCTTTCAAGTAGCTGTAGAGAGCAATGAGGTCACCCCTCAGCCTCCTCTTCCTCAAACTAAACAGTCCCAGCTCCTTCAATTGCTCCTCATGAGATTTATTCTCCAGGCCCTTCGCCAGCTTCGTTGCCCTCCTCTGAACTCGCTCCAGCACCTTGATAACTCTCTCGTATTGAGGTGCCCAGAACTGGACACAATACTCAAGGTGTGGCCTCATCAGTGCTGAGTACGGGGGGACAATCACCTCCCTACGTCTGCTGGTCACACTATCTCTAATACAAGCCAGGATGCCATTGGCTTTCTTGGCCACCTGGGCACACTGCTGGCTCATGTTCAGCCGCTTGTCCATTAGAACCCCCAGGTCCTTTTCTGCCAGGCAGCTCTTCAGCCACACTTCCCCAAGCCTGTAGCGATGTATGGGGTTGTTGTGGCCCAAGTGCAGGAGCCAGCACTTGGCCTTGTTGAAGCACATTCCATTAGCATTGGCCCATCGATCCAATCTATCCAAGTCTCTCTGTAGAGCCTCCCTATCCTCATGTAGATCAACACTCCTGCTTAGCTTCGTGTCATCTGCAAACTTGCTGATGAGTGATGAGTGGCGTTCCTCAGGGGTCGGTACTGGAACCAGTGCTGTTTAACATCTTTGTCAGCGACAGGGAAAGTGGGAGTGAGTGTATCCCCAGTGAGTTTGCCAACAACAAGAAGCTGTGTGGAGTGGTCGACACGTTGGAGGGAAGGGATGCCATCCAGAGGGACCTGGACAGGCTGCAGAGGTAGGCCTGTGAGAACCTCATGAAGTTCAACAAGGCCAAGCGCAAGCTCCAGTTGTTCTTGCCAGCTTCTAGATAACCATCCAGGCCAAACTGAAAGGGGTTTGCTCTCCTAAACTAAGGACCGGATAAGGACCACATCAGCTTTGCTGAAGCTCTTCCTCCTTGGAGCCCTTCCACACCAGGCACAGGGGATTGCTAGTATGAACATTCACTTCCATCATGTCTTTCCTGCCAGAAGTTGAGATTGATTCTTGATGAGTCCAAATTTTTCCTTCACTCTCATTACTGAAGGAATTATCATCAATATAAAAGAGTTTTCTTACTTATTCCTAGTCTGGAAACATCTATTAAAATATAAATTAAAAACTACTTGAAGTGTAGAGTCAAGAACAGTTAAAGATATAAATGGATTGAAAGATGGAAAGTAACAGTTAAGGAATCTGAATGTCTCAACTCTGTCTACACATTAATAACATTCATAGCAATTAAGGCATTTCACTTTTTCTGTGAATAAAAACTTGCTGGGTTTTTTTTTAAGATCTATTTTAAAATATCTGTGTATTATTCTATCTGTCTTTCTTATCTGAAAAGACTGTTCAGGGTACACTCATTCTCATCAGATGAATAGCAGACCTACATTATGTGACCATTCTGACTTACAGTATTTATTATTTTCCATTGTGTATTTTTCTATCTAAAACATTTACATGGGCATTTAGTACAATTATTTATTCTGGAGTATGTAGTAGAGAAAAAGCTGATCTATTTATCTAAATGTTATTATGTGCGGTAGAAAAAATCATTTTCCCAGCTGAAGCCTGGTTTCATAAAAAAAAATCGGTCATTTTATTTATTTAACTTTTCTTCTCAGCAGTTACCAGAAATTCAAAATGACAAAACAATTTATAGTACAATAGACCCATTACTATGCGTCTGTAATAACTTGTGGCAGTGGGTAGTTTATGGAAATCTATGCTTTGGAGGTGTTTTTTGTAATGGCAGAACATCAGAAATTATTCTGAATGTTGCCCACAATGTTGTCTTCAAATATACTGAAAGTATCTGTGGATTGAATCAGAGTTCTCCCAGAAGAGCCAGAAAATGCTAATTAAAATTCAATAGTTTTTTCATTACCTTCACAAATGCAAATAACGTACTCTAAACACTTGCAAATAAGCGTTATTGATCCTTCTGAGTCAAAGCGGCTTCAGTGCTAATAGGACTCCTTGGTCGCCTTCCTCCAGCGCAGAGATTAATTGTACTCACTTAGATCCTGGTAGCCCTAAGCTGTCCAAGTCCGGTGAGCGTCCATGCCTCGGAAAGCTTGCCCGTCTGAGGATGTGATTTTGCACAAAGTTAAGGCAGGAAATATTTCCTGTCTTTGAATGCATTGACTTAGGAAAGGGCTGCACTCCCCCGCGAACGCAGCTGAACGGGCAACTAGGCAGCACCGGGCAGGAGCTGCACGCCTCAAGAAAATCTGGAAATTAAAAACTGTTTGGTTTTGAACAGAGGATAGACAAAGCCATTGAAGAGAAACTCGTAAGTGCGTTTGGACCAGACTGAAAATTACATTTCAATAAACTGAAATATTTTAGTTAATTTTTTTTCCCCTCTGTTTAACTACATATTGGAGCGGTCATTTTGAAACAGAAGATATAAAGTCAAAACCACTTCATTCTTGTGATTTAGCTTGTTTGTCTTCCAACAGCAAAAATAATA
Organism: Rissa tridactyla; assembly: GCF_028500815.1. Classification (NCBI taxonomy): domain Eukaryota; kingdom Metazoa; phylum Chordata; class Aves; order Charadriiformes; family Laridae; genus Rissa; species Rissa tridactyla. The sequence goes on along the minus strand of NC_071469.1, from coordinate 68,269,371 downwards.
AAAGTCAGCATATCTCTGTCAATTACTTTGATTTGTATTTACGTGATTCCATGGACCAAGTCAGGATGCAAGGATGGATGGACACGGCTGTGGGACCGGACCCACACACACAGTGCTGACTCGGGGAGCAACAGTGGTGGTAAATGACAAGGTCTGCTGGGCCAGGGAGGGCAGAGACATGAAAGGCTGTATAAAAGGAGTTACAAGGTGCTTGCTTAGAGGTTGTTTTTCAGTCTGTAACCATCTGGAAGAGGATGTCACCACCTGGGCAGGGCAGGGCTAACAGCAGGACTCAACAAAGACAGACCCTCCCAGTACTTTCCACAGGATTAGCTTTGTTGCAGTGGAAAAAAAAATAAAAATGTATTTCTGCTTGTGTTAGTTCAAAGTTGGGGAAGTCAGAACTGACTGCAGAAAACTGCTGCTCATTGAAGCGGAGCTGTTAAGGGGGGTCGGAGTGCTGCATACACCTTGCCGCAGCTGCAGATGAACCTCCGTACGGCAGCAAAGGCATTTATCTGTCCCAATGGCATTTTTTTCAAACGTGCAAAAGAAATCCGGAAACCTGGGAAGCTACAAGAGGTTGGGGGAAGATCAAAACGAGTCTTTTCTTGTTGCAGGAAAAGTCTCAGTAAGTCTGTGGGGGGAAAAAAAGTCACAAAAGTAAAGAAAATAGAGCTTTGAAATATTTGACAATTTAGATACAGTATATAAAAAGGTCTAAATCATGGAAAACACTTATAAATCATGGAAACATTTATAAAAAAAGGCCTTTTTATAGGCCTTTACATATGCTGCTGCCTTGAATTAGCTTGCTTTAAGTGGTTGTAGAGTTTCAGATTCCTCGTGGACCTCTGAGGTATTTAACAGTATCACGCCGTACGGGAGATGGTAGTTAAGTCTGAAACATAATGTTTCTCCTCTGGTTCACAATCCAGCTGACGCTTTAGGCTTCCATAAAAACTTCTTTTTTTTTTTTTTTTTTTTTTAAATTAAAAAGTGTTCTGTCACTCTAAATTGCTTTCCCATGTGTTTTCATCTTGAAAACAGCAGGTGGATGTGAACAAGCCCAAGCCTATTTTTATTTCCTAGTAATTCCCACATGTATGAGGCTTGCAAGGTAACATTCAGGGAACATGCTGATGCTGGTGAGCAGGAGACCTGTAGGAAAAGCTCGACAGACTTGGGGAAAAATAGGCAGAATTTTAATTTGAAATTAAAACATCGTTGGCAGAAAGACACGACAGTCCAGCGCCAGTGTAGTTCTCATTACAGTTGGTAATTCTGGTTTCAATGGACTAAACTTGCTTGGTCATCCTTAGATCAATCAAGTTTAAAATGAAATCACACAGAAGTCAGACAAAATGATCCTTCTTTAATAATTTCTGTCTTGCTGCAACTATTTCCTTGCTGGATAGTGTAGGATAGAAACTAGAGATAATTAAAGGGAAAAAAAAAAGGTAATTAGATTCTACTCTCCAAACTAAACTGAGTTATTTTAATGATGACTTTCACGGTTAGGGTATCAACAGTTTTTAAGCGCTTTTGGTTTTGCTGTTGTTTTTAGTTGTTTCTCTTTAAGAAAAAGATATTTCGACCCAACATATTTAAAATTGAAACACACTTTCTTGCTGAAGTCTTCTCCCAGCCCAGCAGGCTGCTAAGCACCCACCGTCAGCTAAAGCCTCCCCACCTGTGCTAGAAGCCAAGCAGAGCGTTCAGGCCAGCCGAAGCCTTCAGAGAGCAGCTGGCCAGGGAGCAGTAGCTTGGGAGTTTTTGTGAAACACCCACTTCTGAGGGAAGCACCCAGGGTGACCAGAAACAGTGCTCTGGCTTCCGTGGAGATCTGACAAATTGTTCCACAAAAAGAAGAAACTGCTCTCATGAGATCCCACCTGGAATACTGCCTCCAGCTCTGGGGCACCAACAGCAGAAGGACACGGAGCTGTTGGAGCGGGGCCAGAGGAGGCCCCGGAGATGCTGGGAGGGCTGGAGCCCCTCTGCTGTGAGGACAGGCTGAGAGAGCTGGGGGGGTTCCGTCTGGAGAAGAGAAGGCTCCGGGGAGACCTTCCAGCCCCTTCCAGTCCCTAAAGGGGGCCTACAGGAAAGCTGGAGAGGGACCTTTTACGAGGGCAGGTAGTGGTAGGATGAGGGGTAGTGGCTTCAAACTGGAAGAGGGGAGATTTAAATTGATCTCAGGAAGAAATTTTTGACTCTGAGGGTGGTGAGCCCCTGGCCGGGGTTGCCCAGAGAAGCTGTGGCTGCCCCATCCCTGGAGGGGTTCAAGGCCAGGCTGGACGGGGCTTGGAGCAACCTGGTCTGGTGGGAGGTGTCCCTGCCCAGGGCAGGGGGTGGAACTGGGTGGTCTTTAAGGTCCCTTCGAACCCAAACCATTCTGCGATTCTATGATCTCTAGCTTTTTATCATGGGAGTTTTCTTATCTAAAATAGACAACTATATTTGCTGTTTTGGCCAATGTTCTGAAGGGCTGAGGTGCTACAGTGCCCAGGGTCATTCATGTACCAAGCTGCACCTGCACGCCTTGCATCTGGGCAGCTCCAGGGATGCTGCAGGCACGATGGCACGCATCGGTCCTGCCCATCCCATGGAGCATCTCTGGCTCTCCCGTGGGTGAGGAGGACGTGGAACTGCAGCTCTACATAATGCCAGTCGTGGGGTGAGGTCACTGAAATAGGCTGAGAAAATCTCCCAGGCTAGCCATGAAATGACAAAACTGCAGGTGTTCTTATTTGTACTCAAGTTTAAAAAAAAAAAAAAAAAAAAAAAGCATAACAAGTCTCACGTGTAAGGATGGAACCAACCAAACTATTTCAAACTATTTCCCCCTAGAATTTGTTTTGACTTACACAATAAAGACAGCTCATCCTGCTTTAAAAACAAAACAGCAGATTGATGGATTTTAGACACTTCCACCATTTAGTAACAGCTGAACCATATATGGAATCACAGTTTTGGAAAGAAAGGGCTAAATTTCCCCTGAAAGCTACTTGCAAACTGACAGTTGCTCTGTTGCTAGCCCAGAGGAGATATGCCGCTTGCGGAGGAAGGTATTACTGGGGATGCATGCAGAACATTTCAGGCGTTCAGGCTAACACTACGGTTTCCTATGGCAAGTGTTTTACCCGCTGAATGTCTGCTCCATCCATCCTCAAAAGGAAGGAATAAACACAGAAAAGCACAAAGAGAGCACTCAGGTAAGATAAGAAGCTGTAATTCTTGACTGACCAGCTAGAAAGAACATTTCCTGAAGATACTGCTCTCAAAGAATACGGGCAGAAAATGAGACTTCTGCAAGGACATAAACGCCCCTTCTGAGCTCCCTGCTGAATGGTGAGTCAGAGCCTTGAGACCTCTTCTCCCCGCCACGCGCTAAGGCACCCTGGGATGACCAGGCAGTCACAGCGCTGGCCTGGGCTGGAAAACCGTACCTAAACCCAAACTCAGTAACAAAAGAGAAGCAATTCAGATGAGCCAAGCTTTGGGCTGTAAATTAGGGAAGCGAAGGAAAGCGGTTCCAAGAATGATGAATTGCCGCGAAAATCAACTTCAAGGCACAATATGCATTTGTAATAAACGAGCACAGTAAGAAACACTAAATATAATGAGTGAAATACAGCAGTAGAGAAATTAAAGCAGTTTCCTCTTCCTCTGAACAACCTGACAAATTTTTCTCGGTGTTTTCGGGAGCAGCGTGTTCTGCTCCCTGCACAGTGCGAGAGCCGGGGACCGGCCACCGGCAGCTCCGTCTGGGCCACCGAGCCAGCCGTGTCACAGGGCAGAGGGGGGTTGTGGCTCTCACCCATCACTCAACACCCAGCTGAGAAAGCACTGGTTGTGCCTTTGCAGGCTGCTCATTTTCTGCATGTCTATTTATATTTTTTTTTTGAGTGCTTTATTCTTAGAAGAAAAGCTTTGTGGCTGAACCGCTTATTCTACAACCAAAGCACGTGCCGAGTATATTCCTCTCCCTTTCCTCAACAGATTTATAGGACTGCATTTCTTCTTTATTTGAAAGTTCATTTTTCATGGCGGATGCAGCAAACGGGAGCCAACCCCAGCAATTTACAGCCGGGGAGGCGCCGGGAAGTGGCAGCGGGCTCCCTGCCAGCTCCACGGGACAACGGACTCGGGGTGAGGGCAGGAAAGCGACGCTGTGTCTCACCCTGGAGGTGAAGAGATCCTACAGCAAGTCACTAACCGCCAAGCTAATCAAAGGGCCACGGCAGGTAAGCTTCGGCCTCCTGCCCTAGCCGGTGTCCACCTCCTTCATCAAATCCCAGTTCTCTCCTTGCATAAAATTGCTTCACGTGAAACATAAGTAGCCAGAGGATGGGGACAAGAGACTGAGCTGTACTTTAAGCACAGAGGTTGGTTAAAAACAAGCCCGTCTAATGTGTAATTTAGAGGGTAGTAAGGCTGGATTCAACACTTAGAGTAAGTAGAAGGAGCTGCCTGACCTTGGGTGCGTGTGCTGGTCCATAGGTAGCAATCCAGAGCCTTTCTGCGTATAAACCTGCGTGGTTTCATTGACTTCAGCTATTTGTGCCCTGGTTTTGCCCCAGAGCACAAGGAACCTCGGCCGAGCCAGGAGCTGGCCCCTTGTTTTGCTCACTGGGCTCAGGTTGCAGGACAACCATCAAGAGGTTTTTAGTGTAGCTGACGACTTTAGAAATTGATTCTTTTTTGCATATAAACGTAAACCCTCCAACCCTGCTCCTACAGAAAAATAAGCCCATCCCTTGCTGGGAGACAGACTGCAGCACAGAGATGGGTCAGAGTCCAGAGGAGCTCCTGCCGCTCTCCCTGCTCCCCGTATTGACAAGATGGAAATTGTACTTTTACTATTTGAGCGTGTTCTGGCAGTGTACTGGAATTAACAGGAATGCACTTGGCATTTGTTGCCCTCCCTCTCCCCTTCCCCCTCAATTAACTGCGTTGTGATATAAATGCACCCCTGCATAACATCAGAAGTTTAAGACGTGATGTACCTGTTCAGAGCAGTAGTTCACGTAGAGCATTATCCCATCTAACGGCAGACGCCAAAAGGGATGCCCAGGGAAGAAGATAACTGCCGCACTTCTCCAGGTTCCTCATCCCACTTCCAACAGCTCACCGAGAGGCACAGACTTCCTTCTGGGCAGTAAACTTCTCCAGCTTCCAGATTCACAACGAATTTGAGCTTTGGCAAAGAAAAGATGAGTAAGTGCTTCAAGTTTTCTGCAGATTTGATGTCCTAATTCTTAATGAGCTCTCTGCTCATTACACACACTGCTGTGTGTTCTTCTTCCCTTGCATTTGTGTGGGACGGGACCGGGGCTCTGACCATAGAGCATCCCACAGGAACCGACGGGGGCAGCGGATGGTCAATTCCTGCCTTTTCCTACCCACACTACAATAAATCCTCTCTGTGGAGAGACAGTGCTGATGCCAGCCACGTATGCAGGGCAGTAACCCTGACTTTAAAATTTATATAGACTCTGCTTAGGCATTTTCAGGTGAAAATGGCATTTGAACACAGTCAGCACCACCAGTGGAGTGCCTTGTGAAGCCATGGCTGTCAGGGGTGAGAGCAGGCGTAGGACATGCACTGGCCTCCTCCTGTCACACATGGTAGAGAGCCCACACCGCCAGTGCCTCCGCCAGGCTGAGATCGCACCGCTGTTCAACTCACTACATTTTTTTTTTCCCCCGGAAGCTTCAAGAGGTTGTGAAATCGGATAAGCGGCAAAACACATTTTACACTTTCAAGAATGAGATCGCATGAAAATGGCATCGTAGAATGGTTTGGGTTGGAAGGAACCTTAAAGCCCACCCAGTGCCACCCCCTGCCCTGGGCAGGGACACCTCCCACCAGCCCAGGTTGCTCCAAGCCCCGTCCAGCCTGGCCTTGAACACCTCCAAGGATGGGGCAGCCGCAGCTTCTCTGGGCAACCTGGGCCAGGGGCTCACCACCCTCACACCAAAGAATTTCTCCCTAATATCCCACCTAAATCTCCCCTCTTTCAGTTTAAAACCATTCCCCCTCATTCTACCACACCTCTCCCTGATCAACAGTCCCTCCGCATCTCTCCTGTAACCCCTTTAGGGACTGGAAAGCCACTAGAAAACCGATGCGCTAACATGAACTGGTTCGCTTTTAGCTCACGTGTCCTCAGAGCGTCCCCGGTGCCACTGGGGTGATGTATGATCCATAGGTCCTTGCGTATGGTGGTCTTTTTTCACGGGATATTCTCAAAGATGGGATTTCCACCCGAACACGTGCTGGGAGCAGCCTTGTGCGCAGAGGCAGCACCCTCTGAAGAATACGCCAATGAAGCCCTTTCAGGTCGCTGAGAGTGGTATCTGGAATAATTCAAAATTAGACGGTGTATCACTGGGTTTGGCGTTTTCTAACTGCGGTAGCTATTTTAGCATTTACAGAGCTAAGGAGCCACCTGAACCATCCCCTCGGCAGCTCCGGGTTTGTGCGCTGCCTCAGCTCGGGATGCAGAAGGCGATGCTCGGTGCTGCCTGGCACAGAAACCCCAGGTGGAAGGCAGCGAGGTCCGTTTCCCTGTCACGTACACGCTGCGCCGGCTCCGAAGGATAGCGGAGGGGGCTGGCAAAGGGAAAACGGTATCCTGCAGGATTTCAGAGCTCAGATTTTCAGACAAATTTGCAAGCGGGATTGTCAGGTGGTGCCAAGACGCACGGCTCCACTGGTGCTGCGTTGAATTATGGCGGAGGCTGTGGAGCTGCAGTGAACAGCTGCAGATATAAACTCCTGAAGTCCCACCGCTGATGGTAAAATACAATAAATTGTTACCTAGGACAGAGAACAAAAACAGTGGTTCAGTTTTTGGAATATTTTTTGTACTTTAAAGAAATGCTGGTTCTAGAAACCAGAGGTAAAACTTCAAACAAGAGATTGGTCAGAATTTGATTAAGAATTACTTATTCGACTGCTTTTAATCTCTAATCTTCATCCATTTATTATCCTCTCCTCAAATGGACAGCTCAAATTGAATAATTATATAAATTACAATATGCACTAACTTCAATGGACAATTGGATCTGGCTTCTCCACCACATCTTTCCTGTGTCACAGTGACTCTCATTAAGAAGAGAAATAGTGTGGACAAGCCAACTTCTTTTTTTTTTTTTTTTTTCCCCAGGCAGAAAGACATTTAATTTTCTGCCCTGTGTAAAACAAAGCAAACTTATGAATCTCTGGCATTTTCACGCTGAATGTCCCAACGCCATCTACTGAGATAGTCTAAATATCTCGGTTTAGAGCGGAACAGCTCGGTTCATTTTAATTGTAGCTCACTGGATGGATTGATGGAGGTCACCTGGGTGGAAAGCAGTCTGCTGGCTTAGGCTCTGCCCTGAGGACAGGCTCTGCATACCCATCCCGCAGCAGGCAGGAATCGCTCCCCAGCTGCCCGCAGAGGGGCTGGGAGGCCAGCAGAGAAATACGGCCTCTCCCGGAAGGAATGAGAGAAAAAAAAAATGCCGTGCCTGGGAATCTGGTGAGACTCTGGGGACTTGGTGTAGGAGAAGTGGTGCAGGGACTGCGACTGGGCTGAAAAAATAAAAATATTCTATTTCGGTTCTCAATGACCTGAAAGAAAATACCTCAGTAAGATCTTCTTTTTTATTAGGAGGAGGGCAAAATTCCCAGAGACAATTTCAGCTCTGGAGAAACACTGTTTCATTCAACTGAAATGAAATGCCTGAAAAAAAAAAGCATTCAGCCAAAGAAAATTATTCTTTGTAGCTGCCACGAGCAGAGCACAAGAAGGGAGTTAAACTTTCGGGTGTTGTAGCGGATCCAAGGTACAGCCTGGTCTCCTCAGCATTCAGCTTAATTTTAATATTCCTATGTTTTTGGAGTTCCCTATCCGTTTTTCCAAGGTGCATTGAAAGGAAGAAGGACGTAGTGATGGAAATGCTATTTTGCGTGTTCATGCAAACAACGTTAAAAGCTTCAATTTTGTTGGTTTACCTCAATATTAGATTGTGGTTCCAGGCCGCCTCCTGGGCTGCAATGAGAAACAGCAAGAGCTGCGCAAACCTCCTCTCCCTCCTCTTTTCTTCAGACATGCGACGGGGCAAGAGTTGTTTTGGCTTTGTCAGGTCCCCTAAGTTGGCGTGGTAAAGCTTATTTTCCCCATACGAAATCTGTTAATTAGCACAAAAAGGCATCATCATAATTAGCTTTTCTTTAGACCGTATTCTGGTCGTTTAAGATGTGAGGGATTTTCCCTTGCGCGTTATTTGCTTTTACCTCCACACAGTTAACGTTCTACTTAACAGAGCTGATACATAAACTACTTTGAATGGCTTTTCAGCTGTTAACATTGGGAACAACTTAATTAGGCATGGTGAATTGGAAATGACCTTGTGGATCTTGTAATGCCTTCTGTGAGGCTATTGCCATCCTGCAGTAGCCACGTGTTCCTCAGCACTGCTTTGTCTTTCACCTTTAACAGCCATGAATATAATTTAATATGGAATAGCTATGTAATAATCTAAGCGCAGGCTGTGACTTGTTCAGTACAGCGAGGTGATTATGCCTTGGACTGTAAGACTTTTTATGTAAATGCATGATTTAGTTAAGAGATGTGGAAAAAAACCCACCCAAACCACCAGGAAAATGGTAAAACAATATATGCACAGCTTTATAAGCATATTCTGGCTAGATGTGTCTGTGGTCGGAGCAACCAAAAGAAGCACTGAAGAGCTGAAGGCCTGCGGTTTGGGAGGAGACGGAAGGAGGTTTAGTGGTCAGGGATGTAGGGCCTCACGGGGGGAAAACTCCCAGCACGCCTGGGACTCCCTCGCGGCAGTGATGTGCTGTAGGACCACGGTTTGCAAACCAGGCGACACACTGCCATCGGAGGGATGGGAGAAGAAGAATTTCCTAGAGTTATCTCATAGGTCCCAAAACATAACAGGTAATAAACCTTTCATTCCAACATAACTCCTAGCCGGGATATGACGAATGCAGAAATGGAGGCTAAACTAAGGATTCAGGAATCTGAATTCAGAATCTGAATTCAGGAATCTGAAGCCAAAAAAAGTTCAAGAAACATCATTTGGACCACTCTCAGGCTGATGTGCGTAGGAGACAGCTATTTGGCGAGATAAAATCTGAAATTCTGGATTGTAATATATAAAATAGTACTAGAATATAAATCTTGACAAAACAATTAGTCTTCTTTCTAGTATGAAATGCAGTTTGCAGCATATTAAAATTCCGACAAGCTCCATCTGCTTAAACTTTGCTTCCTTGTAATTTAATTACACAAGGTATCCGTGCCTGAGTCATTAACAGCATTATGAATAATGTGATTCATTAGCAGTGGCCTACATGTGCTGTTTGTTTCTTTTTTCCCCGAGATATGTATCAGTTACTTACAAAGATTTATATTTTGACAATCTCCATCTGGGCTATTCTAATACAATTTTCCCGGACATATTTATTCTGTTTCAGTGAGTAAGGCATGTTGCAATCTTTCTCGGAGGTATGGGAACAGCTTTATAAATGCTTAGACAGATGTGTAGTTCCACAGTGTTAGCAGAGTTGCATTTTCTCCAAATAAAACTGCCTTTTTACAACCACAAGCAATATTCTCTCTGTTTCTGTTGGTGCTGCTTCAGTCAATATTTTGACTCTTTCTTTTCTTCAGCTGGGATTGTATCTTTGCAGACAGGCAGCAAAACAGCCAAACAAACAAACAAATAGATGGATAAATAAATAAATAGCATTTCTGTGGACAGGCAGTATTAAAAATAGGAAAAATTTGAAATTTCCTAAAAATGTTTAATGCCAGGCAAACAAGTTAATGGCTTCAAGAAAATTTTACATAGTTCGAAACATGACCTGTCCCAGTGGCATTAAGTTTCTTTAGTTGCTTGCTTTTCTAGAGTTATCTCTTCAAGTAATATGAATGTGATCACGTTAAGACCTCAAGGGCTTTTACAGGAGAGCAGAGCATCACTTAACTGCCTGTCAGTGAGGAACGATTGCTGACTAAAATCTTGTCCTGGTACCAGAGTCTGTTTTCACACAAGTTTCCTAATCCATTCAGCATTCTGCATATATCAAACCTCATGCAAGCAGACAGGTTTAGTCACCTGAAACAAGGAAAAAGATGTTTTCCAGCAAGTCTCACTGCGTATTCGCACTATTATTCTTTTACCCAACTGTTTCTGTTGGCTGTGGTTTGCTGGATGCTGCAGTAGGTGAACTTCTGGTCTGAAATGATTTAGCCAAGGAGAGTTTTACACAGGTAACCTGATTTTCTTTTACATTGTTGATTAGAGATAAGAAAGCTGGCAATTACTACATTTTCTAATGTCATGACTGAATCATTGCCAATGTAGCTGACACCACGCCGAGCTGGGATGACCTCTGGCGTTCCCTTCCAGGCCTGTTCATGATGCCATGATGCAGAGCACAATTCTGTCCATACGGCAGGTATGTATCTAACAACTGTGTGTTGCTGCACATAGTTCTACTTTTTTAAATGCCAACGCCATCATGTACAGAACAGCCCCCAAGACATGAACTGTCTGGATGTTAGAAACCTTCCCGTTGACAAAGCCAACAGCGGGTGGCATGGAGAGAAAGAAGGTGCATGAAGATTGGGGTTTTGATCTAGCCCTGTAAACCAGGGTAAAAAAGGAAGACATTTGATGAAAAAAGTGCCAGAGTTGAAGCTGGAGAGGATTTCCTCTTACAAGAACCTATTTTTGCTCCTGCAGCTGGTGGGAAGCAGGATCCCTCACACCTTAGGGTATAAAGGCATTTTAAACACAACTTTAGCCTGAGTAGATGCAGCGTACTTTGCTCCTCACAAGGTAAATTTTTCAACAATGGTACAAATGTCTTGTCAGAAGGGCTAAAGTAGCTGGCAGCCGAGCCAGACTGATGCTCTCATAGGGTCCGCTGCAAACATGCCCCATCCTCTTGACACAAAGACTCCGCTCTCTGGAGGCAGCAGAACACATGGCCAGCCCCATAATTTGTCCCCGAAGTCCCCTGTCTCAAGGAGAGATATCGGTATTGCAAAAGCAGAGCGGATCCCTCAGATCCTCATCAGTCTACAGTCTCAAGCAATTTCACGCCTATTAATCTCCAGATACACTTATTAACTTCCAGGGGAGGTCCCAAGCAGTCGCAGGGTCAGTCTGGGGACAGCAATGCTGCTGGAAGTGGTTTCAGATGGAAATTTTTTTTCCTTTCTGGAAAACTCTACGCATTGGAATTCTTGAGGAATTAAGGGGTGACCAATTGGGTCTGAATCATCACAAATAACACAACTGCTACGTAAATGCAACGTTTGTTTCTTGCTAAAATTTAGGCAGTTCTCTGGTTATTGTTTGAAACAGTAGGAGCCTTTCTGGAAAAAAAAAAAAGAGCAGTAACTGAGCTTCCCAGGAGCTTTCACATGATGGACAGCCAGGACTTGAACCCACAGCCTCTCCATTACTCTAAGTCAAATGTCTTGGCTGATCAGATGGTTTTTTTGTGTCTACCTGATGAACACAACATCTGTACAGATATTCTTCCAAGAACACTTCATGCGTACGTGCTTTGAGAAGCAATGGAGAGAATGCAATAAATATGGTAACTAGCAGGTGATGAGGAATCCGATGAAAATAAATTCAATACGGCTATGAAGACTAAATGAATGTCTTAGTACATATATAAATCTTCTGCTATTTATTAAGTCCTGCAAAGATTTATTAAATTTTGTATGGCTTAAGAAATACAAAAGAATTGTAATAATAAAGAGAGAGGGGATTGCATATAATTCATATTTTAATAATGGTCAAACGGGTTGATTATATCTTTTCTGATATGATGAATATTACAGAATATTATATAAACTAATATTTGTGGAAAATTTATGCAACTCAAAGATGTTCAGATGGTTCAACCTTAAACAATAAAAATAAATCATTTTGAAGCCTGAAATATCTTTGGCATCGAGGTTTCTACTTTAAAAGTATATGATTTCAGCATTATTTTTATCAGAATCACTTTTTTTTTTTTTTTTTTTTTAGAACTTAAATTTCATTTATGCAGATGCACTGATCAGAGATACATGCAACAAGGGCTTCCCTCAAAGCAAGAGAAGGTGGCCTTGACTGCACAGAACCCTGAGAGAGACCAAGGCACTGCTCAGCAGCCAGCACCATGAAGACCACATCCAAAGAAATGCCGTGAAGACCACATCCAAAGAAAGAAATACGAGGAGGCAGAAAGGGGAAACAGCAACTTAAATAACTAGCCACGGTCTGTTCAGCTGTAAGGTGACACACGCACAAATGGGAGTGAAAATATGCGGCTGAATAGTGGCTAGATCTTGTAGGTGTTTTGCTTGGAAATATCTCCTGGAATCTTATGGTAGAGCAAGATGTCACATACTCTAAAAAGACACCATTCAACTAGAATGTGCACTAGAGCTGCAAAAAAACAATGCTGAAAAGATAATACAGAACTGCAGGGAAAAATGGCCACTTGAAAATATCCCATCAAATGGAAAGAGCAGCTATCAAGCTGATTTTCCTGTGCCCTAATTGTTTTATCTGAAAAAAAAAAGGGGAAGAACCAGATTCTGCCCTCAGACACAAAGTGCACAGACACAGCGCTGGTCCCTTCCAGCTGCTCACACGCGCAGGCTTAGACTTTTGAGGAAATTCCTCTGAGCTTGCAAAGAGACAGCAGGTCACCCTGCGAGCCTTCCGTTGTTGGAGGGTAGGAACTTACCAGCTGAAATGCTGGGCCATTTGGTGTGCCGTAACACTCTTGTCACTAAAAGACGCTGACAATTTCAAACCTGCGCTTACATCACAAGCAGCTTTGGATGAAACAGTAACAGTGATTAAATATTCCCAGTAGCAAGAAAGTTTACTGGATGGCTGTGGGACCTCTTGATAAGGAAGAGGAAATGACTTGACCGAAGGATGGTGAAGTAGCTGGAAAGGGAAATGATGGGGTTTTGATTCGCCTTTCCTTTTAAAATACAATGCAAAATTTCTTTATCCAAGGGCACTTGTCACGGGAGCTTAGAATGAGGCCTTGGCAGAGACTGAAGTCTCTGAGGAAGCGACAAAAAAACCCCAGAAAAAAGTCAAGAACACTAAACCCCAAGGAGTAAAAATTCTGAGGGTTCTGAAAGAAATAAATTACAAAATAATTGGGATAATAGGAAATAAAGTCACATTTCTTTGCTCTGGTGAGATATGATACACATGAGGACTGCAATGCTAACTTCTTTAAAGAGAAGATGTATAAAATAAGCTAGGGATATTAGCATATTACGTTAGTATCACTGAATGCATATTGCAGAATTACCTCTGCCCGGCACAGATAACTCTACATACACTTGTTGTTTAAACATTTGAGAAAAGTGTTTTTCCCTGTAAGATCTGAAGGTCATTTGTATTCCCTTCTTCCTCAGAAAAGCAGGAAAAATACAAAACCCAAGAGTAGGTCGCTGCTTCTCTGCAATATTGATAGATGGATTTCCAAATGTGTTTTCTAGATTTGAGTATATTTAAATGGCTGATTTTGCCAACTTGCATACTCGAACAACAAAATGCATCCAGTAATATCTTTTATGTGCTACTGGTATGTTCCTGCAATGTATACCATGTATGAACAAATTGAAGAGGCAATTTCATAAACTCTTGAAAAATTACACTATTTTTGTCACGCAAACAGATTTTGAATGCATGAGTGTCCAGAAAAGCCAACAACAAGAAAAAAAATCTTAGTGAGGACAGCTTCTCTGTACAGATACAAGATTATGGACCATTCCAGTGGGAACAAGCATGGGAGTTAATTTAATCAACACGTGAACTGTTTGCAGAGTTGGACTAATTTTATCTGAATTTACCACGGAAGATATTTGCAAAAGACTGCACGCTCACGGATGGAGACAGGAATGAAGTTCCACTGACTACTTGGCCAAGCGGCCTAATCCAGGAGAGAAGGTGCACACCTTGTCTGAATAGTTACTGAAGTTTGTGAAGCCAGCCAAGAAAAATACTTGCGAGGAGGTGATTTCGCATATTGCGAAATCTAAGACGTTTATGGAATAACGAGGATCGTGTCAGTGGTGACAGGGACGTGATGGACAGTTTTGCACTGGTCCTTTCCAAAAAGCTGGAGGTGGTTGGTCTACAGCCTCCACATGTCCGGGAGGGGAGGCAGCAGGGAGGCCCAGCGCCCGTGCTCGCCCTGTTTGCTCACACACGGCACATACTGGCACTGGGCTGTGCTTGTTGCGGCGATGGTACGGACTGTGCATACCCTGCGTGGAGTAAGTTTATAGAAGGGATTTTGAAACGAAGTGCTAAAACAGCAGGACATCGAACTCAATGCAGGAGTTCATGTTACACCTGCGTTCTTATTAATGCCAACTGTTAATGAAATGCAGAGAAGACATGATTCCATTGTGCTGTTAGTGCATATCCCGTATGAGCCTCAGAAGCTGCTTTTGCTCCATTGTTCTTCTATGCTTTGGCATAATTGAGTTTTATAATTGTTGATATTAATGTTTTCCTATCCTCCTCGGCCTTTACTATCCCCAACAGACATTATCTGGGGCTTGGCATGACAGCCAAATATATTAGTTATGTGGTTTATCCTGCCTACCTTCTTGATTAAAATCTGATGATTAAAAGTCTTTAATAGAGCTAGAAAATGTGGTTGCTCTCTCCCTTCCCTATGGGAGGAAGGACGTTTACTAAACGCACTGTCAGAAACACCAGCTTTCCACGGCTTGTCCAACAGCCAAAAACCACAACCCTTTTGTAAACAGCTGCCCATGAGAATGAATTAAAGTATCCGCGGCATGAACTAGTTGCCTTATTTCATAACAAGATATAAAGAGAAAGCGCTGGATGGGAGCGTGGAGACAGGCTGGGCAGCAGCAGGGAGGGGGATGGATTTCTGCATCAAACAAGCCAGCAGACTGGCCTTTTTTGCTGCTGTGAAATTCTTTAAACCCCAGTGATCACAGTATCTTCAGCAAAGCTGGGAGCAACAGCTGGCAGAGGGGAAAAAGACGTTTGAACCAGGCCCCGAACCCAGCATTAAAACGCTTTGTGGATGGGCTGCTTAACCCTCTCTTGAAAGCCAGGCTCTGACTCATGGAGACATGTCATCTACCCACCTGCAAAGGCCACGAGCACCACTGAGGCTGCCCCCAGCTGCCGGCCTGTCCTGGATGCTGAAGACTTTGGAAGATCCGGTGTAAGAACCAGGTCTAGGCTGCTCCAGGAACAGCAAGCCTGTAGGGATGCAACAGCTTTGCTACATCATCAACCAGTGGCCAAGGTTCATTCTATTCTGTAGACAGACAGAGCAGAAATCCAGTCATGATAAAACTCTTCTACTAAGATAAGAAACTATTTTAGCCTAAAGTTCCTACTTGGTTTCTTTTCACTCCATCAAATAATAAAAAAAACCCAATCCATCAGTATTAAGTATTTAAAAACCAAATGCGGAAAGGAAAATACTTTTGTTCATGGTCATTTTCAGGTTTATATTTCTCTTCACGAGATTCTGGGAACTGATACTGGTTACACCTTATTCTTGTAACGAAAATTCATCCCTTAAAATGAAGCTTTGATCAGCAGCTATTTTTCTCCAAGGCAGATGGCAGCCTCACGAAGACTCATCTCAGCCTAATGCACAGAAACAGTGCAGGACCCGAGGAGAGTTTTCCAACTGTAATGCCGAGAACTTTCTCATTTATTATGTGTCATGCATTTTTTTTCTGTTGTTATTACTGCTGATTGCAAAGATTTTTAATGCCTTCTTTGTAATCAGCACTCTTTCCTCCTTATTTATTCATTAATGCCACAGCCCATACTTGTGATCTCAAAATTGTTCCCATGGTGACAAATGGGTAATGTCACAAAAGCTTGATTTGTAAAATAACTGCATGGACAGGGCAGGAACTCTGGCAAAGTGCAAATGGAATAGCTGCTGGTTACCCACAAATATCCTAATAACCAGTAATGAAGGCAAAGGAAATGTAGGCAATTCAGTAGGTATTTTGAATAACGAATTGTAATTTTTAATCTTCCAAATGTGGCAATGCTTTCTCGTCATGTGGAGCAAATGATGACATGCGATGTGAACCGTAATTCTGGTGCAAAAATATTACCTACAGGTGGTGAGATGCAAAGATTTCCATCCAGACACGTACCCTGTGTTTGTGCTTCGTGGGTACGTGAGCCAAGGCCATTATCTTCTGGGCTGGTGAAGCTTTAGGAGGTAACTGTTTAGTGGAGTTGTACTCCATACATAGCATCAAAATTCAACTTAATTCCTCCTTTGTTACCACTCATTTATCGATTGCGGGCCTCTCCGCAGCTCTCCAGACACAAAGCCCTCTCAAGCAGGTACAGGCTCCACCTTGGTGCACCTCCCTGGGTTGCCGTTACAAATTCTGCTACATGACTGAAATGGAAACTAAAAGGTGAGCTGAAGCTAATTAAAGGACATTGATCTGCTCGAAAAGTCCCGTGGATGAAAATTGTAAAATTTTAAATTAAAATTGATTTTATGGCGAGTTTCTTCTTTGTCACAGAAAATTCAGTAAAAGAGGGGTTTTAAACACCTTTATGAGCGCGCTGGCAAAGGAACTGTTTTTACAAAAAAACAAAAACCCAACAAAATACCCTAGAAAGATCTTTGTGTTCAGGACAGCAGAAAAACACAAGCTGTAGCACATGAGAAATTTTCAATCCGGCACTTTTTTGGCACTGTACCTCTCCTGAGCCCCAGTTTTCAAAACCCACCTCTGCTCCCAGGTCTGCAGCACGTCAAAGTGGCCAGTATGCACCTTCTTGTACTTCTCTAAAAAATAAAATAAAATAAAATACAATCAGTATATTTCAATATATTCATGCTTGGGTATTATTAACTGCTTTTGCGATAGTATTTTTTCTCCTTTCCCACTTCCCAGGAGGACATGCTCTCAACTACGTGGTGGCGACAGTGGGTTTCCTTCCCATTTAAAGATGCAGGATCTAATCCTTTCCTGCGAATGTTGTGTCTTGTTCAGGGATTCAGCTCAGTCGCATCAAGCTCCAAAAGGGACGTTACACCCACATGGCCAAAGGGTGGTATTCTACAGGTACTTTGTACGAAGAAGTTTGACTCAGTGGGCACAGAAAAAGGAGCTATCAAGGGACAAAGCAACGCCTGCAGATGGCACTTTTGAAATATTAAGTAGCAAAGGCAAGCTTCATGCCTTTGCCTTAAGAACTGAACTATTAATTCATTGCTACTGAGGAAATAAGTTGAGTTCCCCTTGGCAGAAAAATTTAACCTCGAGTGTTCTGCATGGAGAAATCACTCGTGGGTGGGCTGTTTTCTTTTCAAATGTCTTCTCTGATTTTTTTTCCCCCTGTGCACTAATGTCAGCTTCCAGCAATTAATTTTGGAGCATTCACTGTGTATCCTTCAGAAATCAGCAGCTATTGATCAGCAAAATGCTGACTGTTGACACCCTACCTTGCAGTTTGCGCTTTCCCTCAGCTGCGTTTGAACAGTTGATACCCCGTCTCTTGGCAGCAGGTCTTCGGATGCTGCTCCACCAAGGTCAGCAGAGGGGACAGGCTGGGGGGACTCCAGGAGAGCCTGAGACCTTTTTAAGCTGAGTGCAATGCCAAAGTAACCATAATGCAGGAATGCAGCATCTGGACACAGTTATATCCCCAGTCTTCTGCATCAAACCCTTGTGATCTAATAGGTGCTTAATTACCTTATAGAGTATTCCTGTATAATTCGCTCTAATCAGAGAAAAATTACTTTCAAAACTGGCGTATATTTCTATTTCCTCATTTAATATTCAAGATTACTCAGTATAAATGACCACGCGCTTTTACTGGAACTCTTCCTTTCCCAGTGGAAATTCCAGCATCTTCCTTATGGGCCACAATTTCTACCCAGCAGCAACGCTGATGTAAATCTGCATTATTTTCCACGAAAGGAATGGAGCTTCTAAAACGCTATACTTCTACAACTTCCCCTAATATATTCTTTTGTAGGTGGTGCTTTGTGCTTATGAAGCATCAGATAAAGCGTGTAAATATCAAATTCAATGAGTTCCGTGTAATGAAGGGCTACAAAGGGGAACTGAACGCAACGCCTCCAGCGTTTGTCATGGTACACCTGGGAAAGCCCAAAGAGACCGTCCCTGCAAACAGCGAGGAGCACAGCGGTGGCTATACACCTTTCAGATGTGGTGGAGACAGTCAAGCCGTGCAGAATTCCTCTCTGAAGGAAGCCTGAGAAGAAAATACTGGTCCTGCTTCAGAGAGCAGAGTTCTACTCACAAAGGCCATGCAAAATACGCAAAACTATGGTCCTTCAGAGACAGCTTTTCCACAAGCCCCACTGTCGCCAATCCGCACACCTGTAACATGGGGAGGCAGCATGGGAAGGAGGCATTAGATTTCTGTATCTTTTCTCCTACACTGTCCATCAGCTGGTGGAAAATTTAATAGCGGCCAATTAATGACCTTTTCTGTAATGATATGCAGTCCGTTCATTTGCTCCCCGGTACCTCCCACACCTGAGGAGCAGCCCTGTCCTCCCTCCCTTCTCCAGTAATTGCTCCCTCCCCTGAATTTTCTCCATCACATTAATTTCTCTCAGGAAAAAAAAAAAATAAAAAATTTCAGGCAATTTTATGTCCTTAGGAATTTTCAGTTCATCATTCCACTGCTGTGCCCTGACCTAGCAGAAAGCCCTCATTAGCTTGCCTCTTCCCCATCTTGGGACAAGATGGCTGGCACTGTCTTTGCATGCTAATTTCCAAAACATAAGACAGTTAAATATTCATTTTGCAATTATGAGAACAGTGTCTTTCTAAAAGATCAGCGAATTAAAATAAACTTCATTTTTGTTACACGTAGTTACCTGGGAGCTGAAGAGCAGCTGGTGATGAACATCTTTGAACGAGCCAGTGTCCTGCCAGCATCCCTCCTCAGTTTTGGATGGGACCATTCCGTGATGCAGTTCATGGTGATGCAGTTCTGCACCTTTTAAACTCATCCTTGTCAAAATATTTTTGCTGCAACAACGATCACCACCACTGTCCAACCGTCAATAAAGACCATTTGCTCTCTGAACTACTCTTTCTTTAAGAAAGACCTCAGAATGCTTCATCTATTCTCCAATAGCTATGTCGCAACATTTTTGTGGTGTATAAAGTGTAGAAATATCCATTTGTTCCATGGTAAAAAAAGCAATTTGGAAACATAGTTGCTAAATTCTGACATAGATTTAGAAGAAACCTTTTCTTCACAATCCCATTTCGGTGTTCTCTCTGCATAGCATTAGCCAGCACTGATCTAGGCAGGACTACATCACAGGAGGCATTAGAGCCGGAGAAGAACCTCACGGGCTAAAGAGGACCTCATGGCTTTGGGCAGCTATTACAATTTGTAAATTAATGCTCTAATTCCGCAGAGTCTGTCAGTGCTTACAAGCAAGAAAGTTTGGCTTTAAGTGGGTTCCCCTTTTCTCTTGCCCCATCCTTCATTCCTTACTCAAGATTTTTTGCAATATCCCTGACAATTTACATGAGTACAACTGTGGAAGGTAATTAAGATCTGGTCTTGATTTTCATTGTCCTAACAGACTCTTCAGCTCCTATCCAATAGGAACATATGCACTCACACACTGTTATGGGAAAAATATGGGAAATGGAAAAAAAGTGCCGAAGCATTACTAACAGAGCAAATCTGATACTTGCAGATGATGACAGGAGACTGGTCTTCATTCTGTCGCAGTTGACCTCGTTGTTGTCCCACTTCCTCACTTTCCATGCTGTTCCACTTGCCATTTTTCAGATGAGTTTATTTGGGCTTTGGCAGGCAACAAACTGGAAGTCAAACAAAATTGCAAAACCAGTGACAGCTGAAGCTGTGACCAGGACTGCGTGCACCCATCTGCTGGAAACTCAGAGTCCCCCAGACACCGTGATCGTTTGGAGGAGACCTTCTTTCTACATCTATGCTGCACCTGGGTTCCTTTTTTCAATCTACTTATTAAAATAATGCCTTGGAGGATTAATTGGCATACGTACCCACCAGCTTAAGGCAGCTGGTGCTAGTTCTTACTATACAACTGACAAGTGAGCCAAGTCCTATATTGTCCAGATTTGGTTTTATGTCCGGTTTCTGAATCCCTTCACATTGCCTCTGACTGTAGGAAATAATTGACCAGCTGTTCTTCCATCAGATGCAACAGTATAGGCTGCAACAACAACAACAAAACTATTTAGGAATATAAAAGACGGCAGTTAGCATAGAGAAATCATTAAACCCCTTACTTTCCGTTATGACATGCATCCCAGTGCGTACACCAGATTAAGAGCGTTCATGGTAACAGCACTACTGGTTGTAGAAGCTCTTTGAGCACCAACAGAGATTGTAGACCGGAAACTATTTGAGAAACAGGTGGGTTAGAAAAAGGGGAACAAGAAATACAAGATTCATCCACATCGCTGTACCCACATTGTTTTGTCTTTAACGCACATCTTGGGGGATGAGTCAGTGAAAGAAGACACCATCCAAGTCCTGAACACTGGGAGAGAGGTTCTTGTCACCCCTTGTGACTTTGTTTTCTTCGCCCTTTTTGGTTTTCTGTTGTTTCTAAAATGTTAGCTTTTGTAGAAGAAATAAAACGGGCAAAATGAAGACTTTGAATTACTTATTAATACTTAGCATAAAGCAGTGTTAAAACTCAGCAGAGTTTTGGTTTATGGTTGGGGAGTTTTTTTAGGAGCGTGGCTTGTCTCTAAATGGCAAATCTGACACCCTTCTCGATGGGCGGCACCACAAACACCCGTCCTCTCCTCAATTCCTGCCCCACGGAGCCCACCCGAAAGTGGGAGCTCAGGTTTCTGCTGCCTGCAGGCAGCATCTGGCAGTGAAACAATGTCTTGGAAAGGCCTCCTGCCCCCCCACGCTTTATTCTTACAATCCAGGAGAGAATTACAGATCAAAGGAAAGACAATGCAGCTTTGTCTAATCTTGACGCTTTTGTAACTCTATCAGCTTCTGCCAAGCCCCTCAGGACTCCCGTTTGCCATGGGAGTTAGAGGTCTAAATATATCTTTGAGGAGCAGGGCTTAATCTTTCTGTTCTATGGGAAGGATTGTGCTCACCACCATCAATTTCCCCCAAACTTTTTTGCTGCCTCATCTGCGAAGTCTCCAGGGTAAGAATCCTTCTCGGGGTGGATGGGGGCTGCTCTCTGAACCAACCGCAGAGCAAGTGGTCCTCAGGTGTGATTCATCCCCTCCTAAGGGGCCTGTCTAAGGTAGGTAGAAGGACATCTTACCCCTAGAAGCACATTTCTCGTTGAGTGCAGTAGGGAACTACTTTTAAACTACGTGCCTTAAATTAAGTCCGGTGATACGAATACCACCATTTCTTTTCAAAAAATTTAGGATACGTGGATACTTACACCCTGGCCTTCCCGGAGCTGCAGAGGGATGCAGGCCCCCACCTCCTGGTGAGGAAATCTGATGTGGCTGCAGAGGGTTTCTGTTATTGCCAGGACACGCTGTGCAGAGGCACAGTCCCACCTGCACCACACAACACCCTTGTAGGTCAGTGAGCAGGAACAGCTCTGAGCAGTGAAGAGAAGTTGGATGTTCCACCTTCTCGTTTGTCCAGGATCTGCCGCCACCAGTGACCTCCTCACATACGCGGGGACGGCAGAGAAGCCCTTGCAGTCTTCAAGGGTGAAATAATTTCAGAAGGAGGATGCCACACAGTGTACCCAAAGCGTCTGCGGCACAGTGTTGAAAGTCACCGTGGAGAGCACGTAGTGGAAAGTGGGGAAACAAATACATGACACGAACCTGCGGACTCATTTGCTTTGTTCCAGGCAGTGATCTGAACAGAACCCTCCGACGTCCCGGGAGACCCCAAGGCTCTCTTTGCCAGCCGGCTTCAGCGAGGTTGGCACTTCCATTACCACGTCCTGACAGACAGGCCCGCTGACGCGCGATGGGGAATTGGTTGCAGCAGCTACGCCAAAAGAAGTTGCTTTGCGGCAATTCTCTGGAAGCAGCTTCCCGCGGCCCATTGTATGGACACTCCTGGCTGGAATAAACTTGCTTCTCTCTGAGCAATCAGTGCGGTCGCTACCTGAATGAACAGAGCACGCTGCCAGGGGATCTACCCCAGAACACTGCACGCCTGAGCCTCCGCTGGCCGCCTGCCTGCCAACGAGCTCCAAGCAACGCTGGCAGTGATACCAGACTATATATGTCACTCTATAATGGCTTTACGTTAATGGTCAAGCGAGTAAAAACACACCTAACAATTACTTATTACACGAGAGAAATAGCACAGTATTTCTGCAGGGTGTCCACGCACCACGTGCCCAGTACAGGTATATTTATAGCACACCAAAAAAAAAAGGTTATTCCTGCACTGAAGTGCTTTCAAGCCCAATAGATATGACAGAAGCTGGGAGAAAAGAAGAATTATTACACCCATTTTTCCCTTTTAGAGTCGAGGGCTAAATAGACTAAATAACATGCCAGGCAGTCAGCAGCAAAGCGCAAATCCTTCTGTCATTTACAGGCCCAAAATGGGACGCTGCCAGGATCCTCCTTTGAAACCAGTCCATTTACAGGCTGTGAATCGCTGTTTATTCCAAGCACACGTTTTTTTGCCCGGTATTTCTTTCTCTGAGATGTCGGAAAGCAGGCCTGGGAAAGTGCCCAGTCAGCACTTCGATAACGAAGGTCAATTCTTTTGCTGACTCCCGTTGAAGGGGTCCCTGGGTACCATTTCAGTTACAGGCAGCTCAGCCAGCAGACATGCTTTCCTTTTTCCCTTTTCTTTTGGTTTCTTGTTATTTTTTTTCTTTTTGCAGCGTTTCATAGTCCAAAGCACCTGATTAATTCAGTACTCTCTGCATAGCTCTCAGGCAGCTGTATGATTAGCCTCTGAATGTATTTTAAGCTGATATGTGCTGAACTGCTGTGATCTTCCATAAATTCTTTTATTACTATGAGAAGCAACTACCCATTTAATAAGGACAGTCTCCATTAATTCTATGATCTCACAATACCCCAATACTTTTTTCAGGGAAAAAAAAGACGCACCTTTCACCTTGGAATTCTAATAACCAAATTATTTTTGCCTTTCCCACCCTTACCTTTGCGTAGACCCTCTTTTGCTGTGATAGACGAGACATGATATGGTTTATCTCACCCACCGTCTCAGCCCTGCTTGTGTCAACGTGTGTCAGGCACGTAGGTTTCAGTCAGTCCGGAGAAGTGAGCGATCAGCCTATTAAACAGGGAAAAACACAAGCACTGACCCATCAGCAGATGGTTCAAGAAAGGAGATGCTCCTTCATGGCAGAGCGGACACCTAAACCAGGCAGAAGAGGGAACTGAGGAAGACGAAAGCAAGAGTGCAGCCAGGTTAACATGCTGCAGAGAGACCCAAATCAGTGAGAGGAGACAACAGGGAGGCAGTTACTTTAACCTCTTCCCTTCTTTTTTACAAAACATTGCTGCTGGAGCTCCCTGCTCTACAGAGGACTCTGCAAGCTGGACCTCTGCAGTTGGCTTTCAGCGTCTTCGTGGTGGGGTTTAGTTAGAGCCCAGCTCCCAGCAAACCCCCGGCCGTGCTCGCAGCTCAGTGCAATGCAATTATCCAGGCCCAGAGCTCAGCAAATCACTCGCATTTCTAGGCCAGAAAGAAAAGCACATGGTAAAGAATGCGAAAATTCTCAGAAGTCCTGAAAAGCAACGCACCTTAAATCCCATAAATGCTGCAAGAAAACCTTGAGAGAGCTGATGAGTCAGCTGAAACCTGCCTTTGGACTGCAGCATCTCCCAGGAGAGGGGTGTTTGCTGAAAGACCATTAGGAAAGACAAGAAAAGAACACAGCTTACAACAAAGCTTTCAAATGAGGATGAATGTGTTTATCAGTGGTCAGTGATGAACCTTTGATGTGCCTTGGAGGAGCAGAGATCTCATGCATAAAACATAATTGCCGTACCCGGCCCTGATATGGAGTCATCGTTAATGCGATGCATTTTGCTTTCGCATCAAGGCATGACAAACCTGCTAGTGTTTATTCCAAAATACAGAAATAATCTTGCCTCTAGTCTCCAGGACTACCCTGCTCACAGCCTCCCTCATACAGAAACCATTTGATTAGAGTAAATAAAGTGATTCAAGAAAGATATAAAGTATTCATAAAGTGCAAGCCGAAAAACAAGGCGTAAAAATATGACAGATTTCGTATCTGGGAGAGGTAGAGGTTTAGATTTTAAAAGGGCTTAGGCATAATTTGTAACATGTTAGTGTTGCTAGACCTAAGTCACATTTGCATTGTGCGGGGCTCGTACATACTGACGAGAAGGCAGAGATGACCTAAGCAGCTTAGGTTATAAAAAGGTAAATAATACAAATAAATAAAGCAGAGTAAACCTGGTGACATTCCAGAATCTGCAAATTGAAATTCCGTCCTCTAGAAATGGCCTTTCCTCAATTTGGGGGTTCCTTGCTTTCAAGCCTGATTGTATTTTTTGATCTTTTCTGGAGACCTGGATATACCATTGCTTCAACATTAATCCGAAGCAGCAGTCTACCACCCAACCAGCACCGATTATGCCTAGTCATCACTGTCCTGGATAATTTTTGTCTCTCTTTTAGACAGGGGGCTTTAATAAAAACAACTGCTAAGCTGTCACTGCAGAGTCCTCTCTGCAGTCATGGCTAGTTGACCTCAATGGCTGCTTGTGTTGCACGCCATTAACATGGCCGATGGATAGCATTTCTACTTTGCTGTCTTCCTGCTTTCACTCTTCTCTCGTGGACAGTTTTTTTGTCCTAAATAATGCTTCACCCAGACCTCCAGCTGGCAACTGGGAGCAGGAAAAGATCAAGGAGCTGCTCCCTTCCTCAATGATGTCTCACAGAACTTTGCACTTGAAGCTTCTGTGGGATCCAACATTCCCAAGTGTTTGACCCAAGAGCTGGCTCCCAAGAGTTCCAAGAGCACTTCTGTAGATAATACAGGTTATCATCAGTATTCTTGGAGGGTAAATAGCACGCGTACACTTCCAGCTTCAACTGGAATTTGCATCCTTCCACATGCAACTAGAATTTGTGCTTTTGATCTTTCTCTTGCAGCTACAGTTAACTCGGCCGTGGTGTCATGACACGTGGGTCACTGCCATGGTTGAGTATCCTGCGTTAGTGCTCCTATATTTAGTAAAGCTGAGGCAAGAGGCTAAACGAAGAGGATTTGTGTACCAGAATTGCCAAGGCTCTCAATGAATCACATACTGTTAGCTGTGATGATCTTCTCAGGTTTCTTAGTATAGATGCAATTTTTATTTTTTTTTCATTGAGAAGTGTATTTCAAAAGGATGGCAAGTGCGACAAATTTCTTGATTCCTGTAGATTTATGAGGGATGGAAATGTGACAGGGTAGAATTACAGCAGAGTAGGAAGAAGAGTGAGGACATACACATTGCTCTGTTGTTCGTTTGCTTTTTATGAGTGGTTTTATTGCCTCTTTCTATTGCCTAATCAGTGAAGAGGTGTTAGAAATAAAAAAAAAGCAGAAATACAGCCATAACAGGCCTGCTGAAATGCTGCAAAATATGAGAAGGAAGTAAGACACAAGCACAGCTGTCAAGAAATGAAAACTGTTTTCAATGAATAACGTGAAATCCTGGCATTGTCTTTGGCTTGTCCAAGGCCCATCTTGTGGGTGCGTTGTTACCTGTAGCCTAGAAGCTCAGCAATCAGAATGAACGGCATTGTTGGAAATCTTCAGCTTTTCCACAAGTAGGTTCCCTCTTGCTTTAATAAAAATCGTCTATTTTGTCCTAGATAATGCTACTCTGATTTAAGTGAATATCCAGCAAAGAATGCTCTCCAAAAATACTTCAAGTAGAGGTGGGTTTTTTAATTTAAAATCACTCATATCGGAACTGAATCAAGTGAAAGAAAAGTTGCCCTAAACTTCCCTGTTTCTTTAAGAAAGTTGTCAGTCCTACTAAAACGCATCGTTTAGCCCTTCAAGAAAGGTCTGTGCCCTTTCCAATAAAATGGTAATTTTAAAGTGCTGACACTTTAAAATATTCCAGGATATTCCCCTAAAAATACTGTTTGAGCATTTTAAAATGTTCCACTAGAATCTCATATTTCCCAAAATGATATTTACAGTATAGTGATTTCTTTGTGCTTGGAAGAATTACTCTTGATTTATTCTGATTGATTCTGATTCTGCTTTACATCTTATAATGCAAGAAATTGGTCTTTATTATTGGTAATTCTGCTGACAGTGTTGAGCTGATTCTTATTGCTGTTAACAGCCCAAAGAGTAACACGTTAATGGTCCATAGCTTTGCCTTAGGAAGGCCGACTAACGAACCGGTTGTTTATGGCTGGTAATGATTGATTTGTCAGTGATTATATTGCTTAATTCAACAGTGGCATGAATCAAAGATGACACTTTTTTCTTTTTAGGCTGTCACTTGGGCTTTAGTGCTCTTCATCGTAATGGGTGTTGAAGGGTGTTTATTGTGATGGCCTTTCTCCGTGTTTCCTCCTTACAGTGCTGCCATAAACTATTTTTTAGTGCATGGGGCTACGAACGTAAACAGCTGATGATTGAATTGTGCAGAGAAGGAAAAGGCCCCAGATATTAACCTCGCCATGATAGCCAGCTTGGACGTGGCGCTATGCATTCTTGGAGCTGAGCCATGGGGTCGGGTTCAACACGAGGCCGTATGTCAGCTGAGCCAGAACAGCTGTCCATATGGGTGCGAATCTAGGCAGCAACAAACGGGCTGATTCAACCTCGCTCAGGCTGCCGCAAAGTGGGTTTAAACAAGTCAAATTACTCCATGGTGAAAGGCGTACCCATGAGCAGCTCTTGAGGCTCAGCTGATGTGTGCCAATCCATTTAGCCTCAACAATTCAATCAGGCTTTGAAGCAGCCAGTTATGTCAAAGTTGCTTCACACAACTTTGGCAGCATGAGGGAACCATAAAAGAGGTATAAATTATGGGTTTATGCAGTTTCAGTCACTTCAAGGATCATTGAAATGCTTGTGGAGGTATAAAGGGATCTCAGTGCAGCATCATGGTGGGTCCTGCTCTTGGGTCACAACAACTCCATGAACACTACAGGCCTGGGGCAGAGCGGCTGGAGAACTGCCCAGTGGAAAAGGACCTGGGGGTGTTGGCTGAATATGAGTCAGCAGTGTGCCCAGGTGGCCAAGAAGGCCAACAGCAGCCTGGCCTGTATCAGAAACAGTGTGGTGAGCAGGACTAGAGAAGTGATGGACCCCCTTGTCCTTGGCACTGGTGAGGCCCCACCTCGAGTGCTGTGTCCAGTTTTGGGCCCCTCACTACAAGAAAGACATTCAGGCACTGGACCGTGTCCAGAGAAGGGCAATGGAGCTGGTGAGGCGTCAGGAATGGAGAGGGCAGTGGGGATGGCCCTGCCAGCAAGGTACAGCTGCAGTGCATGCAGCGGTGTGATCAAGTGATGCGCAATACCTGGTATTATTTCTGGTGGTCGGGGGTTTCCATTCTCATGCTGCTTTGCTTGTTGGGCTGCAGACCGATAAAGCTGATTTCCATAACAAACTGAGGTTACTGAAGACACGTTGCTGTTACTTCTTCATTTACAAGTGTCTAGACTCATGGGAGAATAAGGACATGTGAAGAGTGACAGCCCACCAATCTTCATCCCCTCCAAAGCTTCTCAGAAGCTCCATCTTCTTCCATTGGAAGAAGCTTCTTCCATCGTAGAAGCTTCCATTCTTCTCAGAAGCTCCATCTCCCCACGCACGAGCTGCTATACAGGGACTATGCTGCAGAGCAGCCTCCACCCATCGCTCTGGAGAGAGAGACTGCCAGGAGCCTTTTGGAACTCTAGATCTGTTCACATCTTCCCATCAGCCCCACGGGAGGTGTGAACAAGGTGAAAAGAAGAGGACGGACCCAGAGTTTGAAAACTTTGCCTCACTGCTTTGAAAGGGCTTTGCCTTCTGGACAGTATTACCCAAGTCTCATGACCAGCTGTCGTTAATTTTCCTCCACATGACTGTAGGCAAAGTGAAAAGGGTCTATTCACCTCTTCGACACACAAAAAAAAGCCATTTATCTCTGATGCAGGCACAAAAAAGACATTGCCACCTACGCATCATCGAAATCTGATGTGCTTTTGGAAAATTTCTTTGCTGAAGTCCACAAAAAGGCTTTTTTTCCAGTACTGTACAAGCCCAGATATATAGCTGGAAATTCTCTTCACCAAAATAGAGACCACAGTACTACCATTTCAGCTAGCCAGATTCAGTGATTCTGTTCTCTGCTGTCTCCAGGCGCATAATTGCAAGATGATTAATAGCACAGTAAAAAAGACAGATTCTTCATTCCCAGGGTAGCATAACCACTCGTACTTCAAACACACAAACCCGACAGAAAATAAAAATCCTTCGGCTGCTATTACTTCACAGACCAATTTAACTGAAATGTTCATGAATTAACCAGGACAGAATTGCTTCAGAGACATCCTGTTTGTGGAAAAAAACAACTTCTTTCAAGCTTTTTTTTTTTTTTTTTTTTTGCCAAAAAGCCTCTTGTGCCTATTCACAAACTTTCAGATTTGCTGCCACATAGAATATTTGCAGAAAAAAGATATTTTTTAAAACAAACTTTCAGCAACGATACCAGCTTGACCAGTGCTAACTGTTTGATAATACAACATCACTAGTGAAATCACTATTTTCTGAACCAATATATATCTAGGAGTGAAATATTGCGTTTTCCCACCTGTTGCTTTGTTCTTGTTTCAACAACACACGCCTTAGAAAACACAGTTACATATTTACAAGCCTCAGAGGCATTTAATGAGTTCCCACTTCTCTCCGACCTGTTCCCCACAGGAATATAACTAACTAGACAACATGAAATCTCAGCATATTCTTAAACTTGGAGACATGTCAGTCAGTCTGGTGAATATATATATCCCTTTGTTTTAAAGGGGAACGAGAGAGCTTACAGGTCTGTGCATAAATACTCCTATATCAAAATCAACTAGTTTGTTTTTTTTTAAAAAATGTGTAAATATAGTGGTGATACTGGGAATTACTTGATACAAAGGGATGAAATGGTGTGGTCAAACCACAGATTAGCTATTTTTCTTTCCTGAACACAATTAAGATCTTTTCAATCCAGAGAATTGCAGGAGGAACCCAATTTCAAGTTGCTTATTACAACTTATTAGAAGGGAGGAGGGACACAAACGCCTCTCTTGCAGCTGTGCGTTTTGGATGGGTACATCAGAGGATTTGGACAGGGATAGTGTTCAGGTGCTTCTTTAATGAGCTGTAAGGCAGCATGCACGGCGGGCAGGCTGGGAATGCCAGGAGAAAAAAAGATACCAGACGTGTGCAATGGCAAAGTCCCATCTTGTTTTCTGCTTCACTTTCAGCTACATTTACTTCACAGTGACATCGCCTAGAGCAACTCTTAAAATTCTCCCCTGTTCTCCACCCCTCCGCCCTGCCAAACCCAAACTCCTGCAGCTCAGCTCAGTTTTGCAGTGAAGTGGATAATTAACCCTGCTACACACAGCGGTACCAAACAAAAAAAGGGTTTTCAAGGCCAGCCCTGACCTGGGATTTATCAAAATTAGCATCCTGCCTTGGATTACTTTGAATTACTAATGGCTGCCTTTGTACCAACTTCAGTCTGAGGCAGCAGTAAGACACTGGGTCCAATTTTTGCTATTTTAGCTTCAGAGAAGGCCACCTGACCCACCTACAGCAAGTCCCACCTTTCTGTTTATGTTTGAAAGGCAAAGGGGAAGGCAGGAGCGTGCTGAAAGCCGACACAGTGAGGCTGCGTGAGAGCAGAAGAGAAAAGAGCAAGAAAACAAAAATACAGTGCATTGGAGACGCGTGAACTAGAGGGGCCAGCAAGGAGAGGAGGAAAGCTGGAGAGAGAGATGGAGAGACACGAGGCAGAAAATCAGCAGGAAGGCAACACAGGGAGAGCATTACCAGGAACAGAGCACGTATGTTCTGGCAGTGACAGCCCACTGCATTATCCAAGGCATGAAAATTGTCCATGCAAAAATATATAGCAAACTCCAAGGAGAGAAATGAGGAAAGACAGAAGGATAACTAAGCAAAAGGATGAAGTCCAGTTCACGCGGCAATGGTAGACTGGATCCATAATGTTTTTCATTATTGTCAGGGCTCTGGGAGCAGTAACATGCTTTAATGGTCCCTGATCAGCTACCACCATGCCCACACCCAACCATGGACCATGGTGCTCCAGACCCTGGCCTGCAGACTGACTTCCCAGCTTGACCTTGGACATCACCCATCACCACAAACTTGTCTGATGGTTTGATCTCTTGGCTAAACCTCGCTTCTTGCCTTGTCGTTGCCTGATGATCACCAGACTGTCAATAGGAGCTGTCGCTGTCACCCCTCTGCTCACCTGCCCCATACCATGGTGCGACAGGCTCCAGCCACCGAGCTTCCCACCCTGCCCACCATACTGCACTTGGATCCCCATCCTCTAGGGAGCAGCCGGCCCATGCTGCTCCCTGACACTGATGTAGGAAAGGTCTGAGAGCTGCTCACCTCACCCCCATTGGACTTGGCATTTGAAACCGCAAGTGTCTGTTTGCTCTGATGGGTGTATCACTTCTCTTGGCCTTCTTCACAAGCTAACAGGAGCTAAGGAGTTAAGTACGGAAACCATCCCTCTCTCAAAAATCACAGCAGATGGCATATGCTTCCATTACCCATGATCAAATAGACATAGCATTTACCTTGGATCTGAAGACTGTTGGGTGTTTTAAGCCTTTTGGCTACAAGTCTCTTCATCCTTCCAGTTAAATCTCCTCTAATTCGCAGTTCAAGGTTCTCTAAAAGACGCCTTCAGTTAATGTGCATGCAGTAGAAATCTCTGGGGGCTGCAGGAGGCCAAGACCGATGAGCACAGGTGACTTGTGTTAAGAAACATCCTTCCAAGCTGTGACTTTGCTTCAGAGCAGCTCTGCAGAACCAGTTTCTATTAAGTTGAAGTCGGCTCTGCTCCCTGCATCCAGAAGCTTGCCTGGATGGAAACTCTCCCCTGCGTCTCAGTGAGCAACAACACAAAATAGTGAAACTGAAATCAACTTCTGCAGGTATTCATTTTACCCCCTCCGTCTCCAGCAGAACCTGCGAAAAGACCATAACGCAGAAATCCTTACACAGAAACCCTAAATTTGCGAAGTTCAAGGCAAGTGGGCAAGCTCCATTCAAGCCCCCACAGAATTTGACTGAGGAACCACACTAAACTGGGAAGTGATTAAGCATTGCCTATAGGTACAAAACTCACACGTAGCAACTCATTGAGCTCTGTCTCTGGGCACATAGCTTCTCCGATGCTGAGATAGACACCATGGCTTTTGGCCATCAATCCACACACTTAAAATTCATTGACTTCTGCTGTGGAAATAGGACAGGTAAAATATAGCCTTTGATTTTCAGGCTGTTTCCCTGTTTTCCTAGGTCCCTGGAGCCCTCTGCCTTTCTCTAAAGCTTTTTGTTGTTGTTGTTTGGGTAGGGTTTTTTTACATTACTGTTTCTCCAAAAGTCAGGTTTTATTTATAGAGGACTAAAACAAAAAATTGGAACCAATGTGGAAGCAAACATTGAAAGGCTCACAAAGAGAAACAGCACGTGCTCCAGCCTCATCAGTAGGGGTACCACTCCTTTGCTTCTCCTATTTTGTAAAAATAACTTTCATCTCTTTGACCACAGTCACTGAACTGAAACTTGTAAAGTGTCACAGGAGTTTGTTTGGGTTTCGGCCCCCAACACTGTAATGTTTGATGTCTAGAAATA
This sequence comes from Rissa tridactyla, assembly GCF_028500815.1. Lineage (NCBI taxonomy): Eukaryota > Metazoa > Chordata > Aves > Charadriiformes > Laridae > Rissa > Rissa tridactyla. The sequence continues at coordinate 68,237,411 of NC_071469.1, read as the reverse complement.
ACTTGTTTGTGTCACGGAAGATAATGTCATCCAGGAAAAGCACAAGCAAAGACACCGGTGAGGAGGGAAGTTCTGGGGCATGAGGAAGCCGGGATATCGGCTTGGGGGCAGAACATGTAAAGCACGGAAATCCCACTCCCATCCTGCACATCCCGGGCTGCCAGGGATGCTCATGCTGCAGAGCAAAGCTGATTCTGGCTGCAGGAACCAAAGGTGGTAGGGAAAACAAGCTGGACTCCTCCTGTCCGACAACCTTCTACAGCCCTGGGGAGGATCCAGGCCGGCAGTTTTTCTTGGCTCTGTCTGAGCACTGGTGGTGTCAGACACCACAAATTCGGCCGGCCCGGCACACGGCAACGGGAGCTTACCAGAACTGGATAACTTAAAGTAAAGCTCAAAGAAACAATGCAGCCTCACTTTGTGAAACCTCAGTGACCACCTACACAAAAGATCCAGACCGCACTCTCACACGGCAGCACCAGCAAACATCCATCTACAGGGGTCCTCAGCTGCAGAACCAACGTAAAATAAACACCAACATTTATTTTCCATCTACTAACCACACCGGTGGCTTGGTGGCAGGGGTGACACAGTCCTGGAGACAAGACACACATGGGGTATGTATGGTGCCAAGTCTGGCAAGTGCTTCTCACCCCAGGAGAAAGGTCCATCACTAGAGCCAGCTGTGATGGTTTGGGGTAAGAGCTCTGGCTTCCTCCAGCATCGTCTCCTAGCAAAAGTCTTCTGGATAATTCAAGTACTCCACAGGAAAAAGGTCATGTCACGTCTCTCTTTTGAAATGAATCTTCACCAGAGAAGGTGGTCTCCACCCATGCTCAGATCCAACCCCTAATCCATTTTGAGCCTGTATCTAGGGTCAGTGGCATCCAAAGCACACTTAGTGATCATCGGCTGTGGTTGGAGGAGCTCCAAGGTCAGGAGATTGTGCTTTTTGCTCTTCATTGGCAGGTGGGAGCTGCAGCTTGCTGTGAAGTAAAGCATCAGACTCCGGGTTAATCAACAGTTTTAATTCATGTCCCTCTGTGTCGCTGCATCAGCCTGTTTGCTCATACAGGTAATATTTGCTATTACTCTGAAGGCTCCATCTTCCCAAGAGCACACCTGGGGGAAAGTTTAGATACTGGACAATGAGTAAAAAATCCAGAGTAATGCCTGAACTGTGAAAATTCTGTGGATTTTTTCTTACCATCAAAGGGAGAGGGATAAAATCTGAGAGTAGGCTTATAGAGCTGTAAAATAGGACAGAATTTGGCTATTAAAATACAAATTACTGCTAAATCCCAGGGGAAAAGGGATAAAACCAGGAACACTAGAACTAGATCTAATCAGCAATATCTAATTAAAACTTATATGTAAGGTTTCAATGGGCATTAGCAACGATTTGAATTTAGTCTGGCATTTATGAGCTTTCATCCGTGTATCCTTGTGCACGTGCAGAGATACACATATATAAAAATTTACTGAATGTGCTACATATACTCCAGGCAGAGCAAGCAGGCAAGGATGTTGGATAATTCTCATTCATTGGATTAGCTCAGACAAATGGAGCTTTTGCTTTTGTATTGTTCCATCTAAATACGATCAACGCAGGAAGGTGGGGGCGGGAACAGATCAGATGCATGGTTACAGTGATGCTCGGAGAGGAATTGCTCGGATAACAAGCTCTGGGATCGGGACACTCGAAGGATGGCTGCATGGTGGGGGTGGTGACAGAAGAACAGCCACGATGAGGCTGCTTTGAACTTCTGCATGCTGGAAGTACCAGAAGCAACCCAAAATCTCCGCTTCCTGTCTCGCTGGCATTAATTTTATAGAGCTTCATCTCTTCAGAGCTACGCACTCGCCTTCCTAACAAAACTCCCGTTGTGTTTTATCATTTAGATCTATTAAGTCAACCTCAAAGCTGTTATCACAGCAGGTTGGAGATGGCTCTGAGTGCAGGGCAGGATGGTGCTGGCGGTGGCCGGGGCAAGCCAGGGGCCAGGGAACGGGAGAAGGGACCAGCCAGAGTCATGCTCGGAGCATGGCCACTAAACGCTCTATGAACCCAGGGCCGTGGCATCCCAAAGACAGCACCCAAAATTATGGAATGCTTTTCATTTGATCTCTTTGAGTCCCATGTGCAAAGGAGAGAATGTTTGATTTCTCGCCTCAGAGTTTATCGAAAAAACACATCTACAAAGCACTTTGATCCTTCAGCAAGTGCAGGAAACCCTCCACCCCCAAGAAATTGTGATCCTGTTCCCGTAAAGAGCCAGGTTGGAATTCTGCTCAGCAGAAGAATGCTGAAGCCATGCACTGCGCAAACGGCATAAAGTAAACCAGAGCACGAGTGCTGAGTGGGCACCGTCACTTCTCTACCCCTCAGAGGGTCCTCGGTGGAGGAAAAAGGGACCATGTCCCTAAATGCTGTGGCTCAATGCATGTCCCTAAAGATGAACGAATAAAAACGCTCAATTCTGCCCCGGCTTCCTGAGGAACTGTCCCTGTAACTTTCACCAATGGTTTTTAAGACATGTTTTGTGTGGTACGCACGCACACATAGAGTCAAAGACTCCTAGTAACCTAACCTGTCCTTTGCAAAAATAACATTTCCTTTATCTTCTGTTATTTCCAAGGAGCTTGCAGCAGCTAACCTGCTCAAAGACCCAGCCCGGAGTCCCCAGATAGCCACAGCTTCGCTTTCATGAGGCACAAAACTCCCAGGCGCCGGCAGGGAGAGTTAGAGCCATTAGCTGCTTCTCCACAAAAACCCAGCACAGAAAGTGTTAGAGCTCCAAGTCCTATTGATCTTACCGAGCAACTCGAAACAACAATTAACCTTTCTAACTATGCGTCTTTCTTTAAAATGCATCTCGGTTGCTTTTCAAAGTTTGCTTTTAAAAATTAATGAATCGATGCAATTTTACATCTATTGACCAATTTAAAATGTCAAGGTTGTAGTAGGAAAGAACACGAAAGAGATGCAAACCCTGTTATGCAGGCACATGGGCGCTGCTTTGTCAGACGCTTGACTCTGAACACTCAGCTTTCAGCTCCAGTTCCTTTCTTTTTAGGTTTTATCTCCTTTAATTCTCTTCAGCGAACACAGTAGATGTCGTATGCGTTTATATCACCTTGGAAAACACCCCGGTCTTATTTAGAAGCGTGTGCGCTCATGTGCATTCCCAGTTATGAGGAAGAAATCTGTCATACACAGCATTTATTATTTAAATAGGGGCTCGGCACTTTGTTTTCATTCAGAGTACAGGTATTTAGGGCTGAGATCTACAAGCTCCTCAGCAAACTCAAGTCCTACCAGGATTCAGTCCTTACTTAGATCCCCATCTCGAAGCAGCTTTTTTATACCCTAACCACTCATTAACAGTCTACTAGAGATGTCTTGCACCTTTTCTTCTTTACTATCTACAAGACAGGCACTTTACAGAGAGAAGATAAAACGCTACTCGCCCCAAAGACACTGCAATATCTGAGCGTAAGAGAAAGAAAGGAGCCAACACAGTATATTCATGTCAATTTTAACTGTGATTTTTTTTTCCCCCTCCATAACAACATGTAGTTTCTGTCTACAGGAGTCCCCTTTGCTGAGGCTGCCAAACAGCTGGTGCAATTATCTGCTTATTAACGCGGGGCAACAAATCGGTTGGGTTTTTAACCACCTAGAGAGGATGGCACAACCTAGATTACTCAAGGTTAGAAGCACCTACCCACGTAGATTTGATGCCAGCAAATAGCCACATTTTAAGACTTCAAATTAGCTAAATTACCATTCACTTCAGTGGTAGTTTGCTTAATTGAAAGTACAGACTGAAATTCTCAAGAAAGTCCAGAGCTCTTGGTGTCTCAGGACTCCACTGTTTGTGTTGGCTCCTGGTTAAAGTTGGTAAGGCAAAAAAGAAAAAAAAAAAAGCCCCCAAACTCCTCTCTTTATTTTAAGGAACAATATCCAGAGGAGAGGTGATGAAATCACCACTTCAGACATCTATATTCTTTGAATTGAAACAAAACCCCTAATAATCAGGCTCCAGTCAAACTACTAATAAACCAGTGAAATGATCTCCAGAAATTCAGTGGGATGCAGATGAAGGCAAAGCAGCTTCCAAGAGGAATTCGTGATGCAAAGAGTCTCAAGCCTTCTCTCCTGCTCTGGTGACTCTCCACATCTTCCCCCTGGGAAGATTTCCTCTCACCCTCTCATTCCACTTTGATTTCCACAAGTTTCATCTTTCCCTTAGCTGCTTTCTCCCCCTCCAAAGGACACGCCAGGGACATCCCTGTCCCCTGTCGTGCCTGCCTGATGGCCACGTGAGCTTTGCTGAGCACCTTCAGTGAGCAAACACCCTTCAGAGACACGGGAAACCGCACACAAAACCCCGTTTTTTTCTTCCAACGGCATAACACATTGGCCACATGCAAGTGGCTTTTCCTGGGGAACGGGAACCCAAATCTCCAAGAGAAGACCTGCCAAACTTGAACTTCCATCTTGAAGGCATGAGATAGTTAGCTTATTTCAATTTAAGCTTATTGAGCTTATTTCGCCTCGATATAAGCAGCACTGTTATTTTAATAGAGACTAAACAAAATCTTTTCCTCTAGGCTCATTCCCGTGCCCCAGGGATGTCCAGCTGGCGGCAGCAGCACCGGCCGGAGGCACCCTGCTTCTCCCCGGTGGCCTCCGCAAGGTGTGCGGGACACAGCGCAGAGGACGCAGCCTCCACACCCTGCTCCGTGTTTCCTAAAGAAACATCTGGCTGCCTTAAAATACAAGAACATGAAAAACTTAGGCTTCACAATGGGGGCGGGGGGGGGAAGTCTGTAGGCATCTTAATAACAGGCTAAAGTAGCTTATAATTAGCTCATACTACCAGCACCAATGAAGGAAAAATCTTAACAAAAAAGGAAGACTGAATTTTAAATGAATGAAGGTGATAGGAATGATCTGCATTTACTTGTCCTATAGATTAGTTTGCTGACTACTTTTTTTTTTTTCCTGGAGGGCCTTTTAATTATGCATAGAAATCTCATCAAATACAGATGAAGAAGGTCAGAACAATTAGTAGAAAACAAACACTTCAGCATAATGCACCATAATGATTATTTTCGCAACAATCAGTTAGCAAGCTCCAAGAACGTTTGATGCATTTTAAACTAAGTCATTATCAGATTTTCCAAATAATTGTAACAACAATTCAGCAAATCACCAAGCTGAGCTCCCTGCGTAAGGCTGTACTCTTTCAACTGGCTGTTCCTGGGTCGCCAAATTTGCTTCACTCGCTGGCCTCACCGAAGGAGCTGCAACTTGCCACAAATCACGCTCAGAAAGGAGACATATGAGCATTAAGTAACTTGGCAGTAAGGTACAGATTTAGTTTACTGTCGCTGTCATTTTTTAATCTTTATAAGACACCTCAAGTCCAAAAACTTCACATTTTCATGGTTTTGTCGCATTACAGCTATTCACATAAAGCCGGTGTGCCAAGGTTCTGATCCTGGAGGATCTTCTGATCCTGGAGGCCGAAAGCCGCGGCATCTCCATGCCATGGGCAGGGTCTGCTCAGCCCAACCCCAGCTCCCTGCAGTGCCAAGGAGCCTGTCTGCTCTCAGATGTAGCCACACAGTGAGGAATAAACAACATTTGCAAACACGAAAGCCAGCATTTTCTTTGCTCTTATTTTGGGATCGTTTTCTACTATCAGATATAGGTCAAACTCCTGCAAAGCCAAATTTTCTTACACGGGAATTTTGGCCTTTCTAGGGCTCTGTTGCCCACCTGCACAAATAACTTAAAAGTCTCCCCTGCCATCCCTGCCTGCCTTCATCCAAGGCACTCTGCAGTGTCCACAGGGCAGTTAAACAAGCAACAGCAAGATGGAAAAACAGGACGCAGGACTGGAAAAGAGACAGAACATTACGTTTCAAGCTTTAACCAAGTCTTAACTTCACCAACTTTATGCTCAGCACTGCTGGAGACAGAAGCCCTCAGCCTGTGCTAATGAGAAACTGGGTTCCCAAAAGGTTCGCCAGGTTATAGGCTGCCAAGTTTTAGTTCATTTTTCAGGAATTTGTTTCAGGTTGTTTTGCTGCTCGCTGCCTGACCACCACGCGCTCCAGCACAGCAAACACAACAGCGGTCCTTTGCTCAGTCACAGCTCCATAGACGCACCGTTGCTGGTCCATGCAGCGCAGTTGAAGCTCTTTTGATGCCACCTTGCTGGAGAGGCAGCTTCTTGTCCTTGGGAAGCCTCAGCAGATCGGTGGTGATGGGGGAGGAAGCATAGGTAGAGATCTCGTGCAATAAAATCCCAGAGGACTTCAGAGACACCAGGCATCAATCAAGGAGACCTTGGAGACGAAGTCAAACCTCCCTGACTCCAAAGCGAGTCGACATCTACTTTTGTGCCATGCTGATTTAAGGGCGTGCAGACCAGGGCATGGCTATGAAAACTGCCTCAGCTTTTTCTGTCAAAAATGTGGTTTCACTAAACCAGAGAACCACAGTACCACAGGTACCAGTTCAGTGGCTTTTCCTAATGACACACAAACCTCTCTTGACCTTCCACCATGACCATTACCTCCCCCTGACCCTTATGGTGCTGCAGATGGTGCGCTCAGTGCTTGGGCACTGCATAAAATTTATTTCCCTGGAGGAACCAAGGTGCGTTTAATACCTGAAGTCCTTCGTGTGGTGGACTCGAGTTGTGCATATGTGTGATCCACCACCGGTGCTGTGAGGTTGGTGGGTGCACAGGAGCCACTGAACATCAGAAGAAACAAGAGAAGCTGTCAGGAAGGCAACATCCCCTTGGCATGATGGCTGTCACTCCCCACACACCTACCAGGCAACAAAGGACGGATTTCAAATATCTGAGAATAACAACGGGAAACGTCCCTGTAACTCAAAGTAAATGGGTATTTGTAGGTTATTAGTTACAGGAATGACCTTTTTATCCACCAATGTTGAGAGAGAGAGATTGTGCCTTTAGGGTCTACTCCAGAGCACGCTGGGAGTTAATGGGAGTCTGTAAGGGATTGTGTTGGGCCTTTTCAAACAGGGCTGTGCATTGCAAAGGTGAGGAGGGCAGGGGATGGAGGGAGGGTGGGAAGGAGAAGGATGGAGGATTCCTGTGGATGCTCCCCCGACACACCCCGTACCTGCGTGCACAGTGACACCCCGGCAGCCACTTCTGTGGCTCTGTCACTTGTTTTTTGAAATGGCTGAGGCAACGGCTTATGCAGTCCCTGGATGGCTGGGAAACTGCAGTTGCCATTGGCCACGTGTCTGTCCCAGTCACCTATTTGTGAACTGCCTCCCATGACTTTTTATTGTTTTTACAGTCTTGGAACAGTTTGGAATTAATGTCTTACTGATTTATGCTACATTAATAGTAAGTCACCAGAGGAAATGTAAATAATTTTTCAAATGGATGCTGTAAATCTCCTTGATTAAGTCTATAGTTAAATTTTGGCAAAGAGCTTATACTCTTGCTTATAACTGGCTCATTAGCCTTTATCTTGATATTCATTAACTGTGCACAGCCCAAAACACCATGGTGATGGTTTTCTTAAACAAAAAGAACAAAGCAGCTGCCTACTCCTCTGCACAGTGCTCGAGAGGGCCGCGAATCCAGTGCTTCAGGAGGATGGGCAAAATCTTCTCGGCCAATTGCTAATAAAATACATGACATTCACTGGGAAGGCTCCCTCGCTTCTGAAAATCTGATCGTCCCTGCAGCCTCCTCTCTTTCCTTCTGTGCTCCTCACGTTGCCTCCTGAGCTCCACCTCCACGTCGGGCTGCTGCCCCTCACCTTTGCATCTCCTTGACTATGAGCAATAACAAGTAGCAATTCACATACGAAACCTTCTGCCTGGTACCCACTCCAAGCTCACGTACAGCCTTCAGCTTGGAAGACCTCTCTGCCCCTTTTCACAAGGCGCAGAACAAAGAGTACCCGAGGGATCTAGCGCTGAATCACAATTTCCACAAACAAGCAAAGCATCAGAGAGACGTTCGCGTCTCCCTGAGGAATGCGCAGCTCCACCAGACCCCAGGAAAAGTCTTAGGGAGTACCTCTCTTTCCATGAGTGTAACATACTCCCGCTCTCAGTAATGCCGTGTAACACAAACAATTTCTGATCTGCACTACATGCAGCATGTAGTCAACAGTCAATAATTTAGGACCTCCTTTAATGCTCTTTACTACCGAGGAGAAGACTCCTATGAAGCACAGTAGGAATCAGCTTGGAGAGTGGCATGGCACCTCACAAGTCAGAGCACCCTTGTGGAGACCAAGTCATTCCCAAAGCGGGGACACTCTGCACGTTTCATAAATGGTCTTTCCTCCTGCTCTGATTTCCTTCTGACCCAGAACTAACCCCGAAACTTCAACCGGTAGAAGTTTAGTCACCCACATGAACCCTGCCTGGACGACTGGGCATGATCAGCCACGTGACAAACAGATTTTTATTGATACAAATAGTACTTAGAGCACCATCCACCAGCTATCCAGGTTGATTCTGACTTTGCTGAGAACACTTTGCTTTTTCCCCTAAAACATTTAGTGGCAGTAAATCTCACGCAGCCAACATCTGGCAGCTAGGAAAAATGGGTTGTTTTTCAAGGGGTTTACTGGAATACCTCTGTCTTCATTATGCTTGTCTGAAACAGTTATAGCCTCCTGACTTTACACATAAGCATCCAGAGAAATGACATTAGATTCACGACGCTGATGATATGATGGAGAAGAAAGAGCAATACTAGTGACTTTCTCCCTAGAGAATGCACTTCAGTATTGGAATTTACATCCTCAGGACTGAAACTTCTGTCCCTTCCTCTCCCTCCTTCTGCCTTCTCCCCCACTCCTCCCTTTCCCAAGCAAAAGGCAACTTCTTGCATCTGGATAAGCTGAAATGTGACCATGCAGAAGAGAGAAACAAAATAAACCACCCCCCTGCCCCCTACTCGGCCTATAACGTGCCGTATTGGTCTCCTCAAAACACCCATGTAAAAGACAGACTCCTCTATTTGAGGACAGAAAGTGGGATATTCCCTTCCTTTCCGATGCAGAGACAGGTCAGCAGAAGCAAGTCTCCAGCGGGAGCTACGCCATTACGAGAGCACGGAGATCCCCAGACCTCTCCATTCACGCACCTCCCTCAGGTGTGGCCCTCACTTATCCCTTCTTTGATCAAAAATACTTTATATTTTCAGAATCCTGAACTCGCTTTATCATCGCGGTCCTTTTTAGTTTGCTTTTAAGTGGCTTCCTAAGAATATATTATATGTTCATACAATAACTTGTATAGTTGGGGCCTGATCCAAAAGTTTAACTCCCAGGTACCTGACTATTACAAAAGCAATTGCAAGCTTAAAAAATATGATAGTATACTGTACGTTTCTGTAGATACATTGTTTTACACAAATCTCCCACTGTGATGAAGGCCATTTTCCGTACTAACGACTGGCACTAAGTTCTGTCCCACAAGACCTCTACTACCCTGTCCAGCCATCCACACGCTCATATGGCCTGTATGAGTACGTGCACCATTTGTTTGGATTTTGCCTCCTACCTCCACATCTTCCCTTATTTATTTTTTTTTTTACTTGGATTGTGTGAATAGCCCAGACAAGGGCTGCCTTCAATGTATTTAATATCTCAGATAAAGTATGATCCTTGCTGCAAGACAGAGGATGGTTTGTTTTATATATTCTCACTAACTACAGACAATTCTCCCCTGCTTCTAAATCTGAGTATCGGTACCTCCCTTCAGGCTCAGAGACTGAACAATATGCCTGTTCCTCTACAAACTTGAGCTTGTAGGAATAGATTATGTGTATATGTAAAAAACACTCGCATAACTATATACACATATACATACATGTATACACACATATGTGTAATGTAGATTATGTGTCTATATAAAACCAAATCAATAAAAGAACTCTGTACTAACGTACCTGTGGAGATCCATCACCAACAGCTACACCTGCAAACGGGAATGCTGTGCTCGCTGCTTCAGAAGATGAATTTTATAGACAAGCTCACTGGGTTAATGCCTATATCATGTTCTTTTCTTCTACTCTTGGCATGTTTTTTTTGTCTCCAGATCTCAGCCACCTCATTGCTTTGCTTGTTATTTTTGAAATACAATAACGAGAACGCTGAAAGGAAAGGTGAGCGGAGGACACTGTCAGCTACTGAACTGGGCAATGGGGAAGTGATCAATCCGAGTTTGGTCCACTTAATTTTCAGCCAATATAACGAGTACATTTGTTTTGCTGTTCTTTCAAGCTTTGTTGTCAAGGATACAACAATATCCTCTATGTCAGAAGATGAATCTATTATAGAGAACTACTTTTCATTGGCATTTACTCAATCAAACTTGACATGAAGGCAGCATCTGTCCAATAATTTTTTACTTAAAGTAAAGTCATTATTTATAATATCAGCTCAACAACAAAAAACATAAATCTTTCTGAAAGCCAGCTAAAGTGACATTGAATGCTACTTATTTTTTGTCTGTGAAATGACAGAAGGAAGGGCTCTGTAGTGGTCGTGCACTGATAGAGTCTCTTATGATTGAGGTGAAGGGTTCAAATGCAGCATAGGCAACAAGGGAGAGAATAAGTTTGATGTACGTGCACAGGACCACCATAAATGCAGCTGCTGAAGCTCTCAGCGAAGAGGTGGGATGGTCGTACCCAGCCTGTAAACAGCACTTCCGACACGCAGGCCGCATGTCCCAGCCCAAACACTCTTGTTCCATCACCTACATCCTATATATAATGAGGTACATTACACGGTGCATCTTCGCAAATCGGTGTACGTTATTGCAAGCCGCTTCTGCTTAAAAGAAGAAACCACCCTGCCCGTGAGCTCTGCCCAGCACAACCTACTAAACCCGCACCAACTGCACACGCAGCAGAGCTATCGTCTTTATAATCTTTCCATCATTCACTGACCACTTGTTTGAAAATTAAAACATTAGCCGTTCGCTCCCTGCTCTCGTTTGAAGCACAAACTGGGATCTAAGAAGAGGGTTTATGGCAAATATGTGTCTTGGGCAGCATTTAACCCTCTTGCTCCCACGGGTGACGGCACAGGGAGGCTGACAGACCGTCAAGACTTTTTTTCTACAAAAGCATGTTTTTAGAAGCAGTCTCTCTCCACACCAGGAACGGCTGAGATCTTTTAATTCTTAAGCAGTTCAGAAAAGCACTGACAGCAGAATATATCAAAAATATACCTTGCTAGCCAAACGTGATTGTTGGTTGTTTTTTTTTTGTCGATAGACTTATCAAAGCAGATTCAAGGAATCTGTATTATACCTGGAGTGAAGTGGCAGATACTGTCTCAGAGAAATTCTACCTTGAAAACTAATTAAATAGGCTCAGATAGAAGCACTTTCATGTGGGCTGGAAAGTAATTGAAAGGCGGCATACAAAAGGTAATGATGAATATTAATGTGCTGAGTTGGTGGCAATATCTAATGGGGTGAGATTTTTATCTTCTGTGGACAGGGAAATATTATGGAGAGACACTAAAAACCATGTGATTTCAATTAAGGGAAAATCTGCTTAATACACACATAAGCTTGGAAGGAAACACGCTCAACAGAAGTGTGAACTTTTAAAGCGAGTAGAGATCTACTTACTGTGACCAGCCAGAGTAGAGCGGTAGATGTTCAGGGTGAGCACTGACCGCCCACGGTGCCGGTCTTTCCTTCATTCATGGCCACATGAGGCCACACCACTGAAAACAGAGCTGCTGAGGACTCTTGATGGGTGCCGGGGAGGCCATGGGCACCGCGTCCACAATGCACCCTGGAGGCACACAAACGCCTGGTGGAACCCCGGGCTGCAGATGGGGATGCAACACACTGTAGGGGTTCGGAGACATCACTCCTTCGCCTGTTCCCTCCATGCGATGCACCTGATTATGCATGACATAAATGATTAATATACATATAAATACATGTTCTTCACGATAGAAGTTATAGCCAATTATTTCTCCTTCTTCAGAAACTATTAAGGAAACACACAAGGCAAACCATTACTGTTTCACTTGAGGGTTTTTTTCAGTTACTCACTCCATATTGTCACATGCACACACATAAGTTTTTGTTAAATGAATTCCAGGACATTTAAAAATTATGGTTTGAGAAGAAGTTCCATTTTACTATTTTGCATTAAAAGCATATAAATCAGCGCACGCTTGCGTGCAGAAACCTCCTTCCCTCAAACACAACTATAGCAAAACACTTGAAATCTTATCCTGGAAGATCGGGTAACACCGATTGCTCTGGAAGGGCAGGTGATTTCTGAGAGATGTCACAGGGAACGGCAGCCTCAGGTGGCCATTCATTTTGCAGAATGTGGGCAACTCCCACCTAAGAATCAGTAGGTGGAGAACATGCCTGACCTTGCCAGGAGAACGGCTCCTGGCTGAGCTCTTCAGTGACACCTCATATCACAAATGTTCAATTTTCTATAAAGCGGAATGCAATAAACTCCCACAGCTGTCACTGTAAGTCTTGGACTCTGTTTGCATGAGTAGGTGCCGCTCAGGAGTCTCAGGTCTGCGTTCAGCAGCCCATCACCGCAGAATCTGTCACGGTATGGATCGTCTCTGGGGAGATGCTTGGACTGGTCACAGAAAGGATGGCCAAAGGAGCACAACCAGCATAACCTCTTCCATCCAGAAACATCCTCAGATAACTGAGCCACCCTTAAACTACATTAATAAGAAAATTGGCTAAGTGCTGCTATTAAAACTACGTGCTCACATATATGCTTGGGCAGAAAGATTCTTTTTTCACTGACTACAAACACTGGTGGAATAACTAATCTGTTCTCAAACATCTTCTGCCCTAAGTCAAGCACAGGACATTATGGGAAGGTACAAGGAACACGATTTATGGCCAGAGGTATAGCTAACAGAGCCAGCCCAGGGACCCTTGCATTCATTTTGAAGTTGTTCCAGTAAATTGGAAAAGCAGTTCAGGGAATAATTAAAGATCAGAGCAGTCTCTTTGGCAGAAGATGAGGGAAATAAAACAGGGCCACAAGATTCATCAGTTATCCAAACTGTTGAGACTTTTCTTTGAGCCAAGGTTTGTAAAGGGGAAACATTCCGGAATTCACAAACCTGCAACTGGGAAATAATAACTTTGCATCTTTCGGGTTATGCTGGGACTGCTGTGTCTGAAAACTAGAAGCTTTTTCCAATGGCATGAATCACATTCAGTTGTCACTTATTCATGGTAAAAAAATATAAGGTAGCCCTCAGTCAAACCCAGAAGGGTCAGGCAGAAGCTTAGAAATAATTTTCTAGAGCTGCCTGAAAACCAGAACGTTATTTCTCAGAAAAAAAGCAGAAAAATTTCATTATCGCTTGTTTTTGCCTGAGCCCAAAGACAAGCTAGGTCTCCTGGAACTTCTCATCCAGCATGGACAAGGTCCTCAGCTGAGGGGTGGAAATGTGGCAGCACATTCCCTGAATCTGCTGGGAAATGATGCTGAAGGTGGCCAGGAGGTGTGGGAGCCTCCTGCGCCACTCCACGATGCACGTTCCAAGCGGGTTCGCTGCTGAGCGCTTTCTGCCAGATCGTGCACTCAAAAACCTGGCGTTTTGCATACCTCCATTTGCTAATCACCCACACGACGGCACTCCAGCCTGCTTGGGCACACCTCTGGCATTTAATGTCTTTAAATATTGACAGATGGATCGTTCTCTCCTGTTACTCAGTGAAAGCTGGGAGCATAATGCTAAGCTGATTAAAAGAAAGGGGATCACCAGCTAAATCCATTTCTTTCTGACTTCGAAGTGTGGAAGTACCTTCTCATTGCTCAAGGGATATATTTTTGTAAAAGATCTGGCTCCTGAACTAGCAATACAAACACTCCCTGGATGGTCTTACAAGGAGCAGACTTTCTTCTTATTCTGCTCAAAGAGATTTCCCCCCTCCTTATCCTGCTGGGTAAAAGCAGATATTTGGTTTTTGTCTCACCTTGCAAAAGAAAGAATCAATTTTGTTCTTTCATTGGGAAAAAAAAAAAAAAGAAAAAAGAAAAGAGAATAATTGACAAAGCCTGCTACTTAAAAGGAAAATTGTTTAGCACCTCAAGGTCCAAAGTTACAGCAAACCACGCATTGATCTGAAGAGACAAAAGGGAAACGCGGGCACTGGGAAATAAAGAGGCTGTTTGAGCCTCCCCCAGCAGGTAAGTGGCGAAGCCAACAAGAGCACCCAGCGCTTCTGCCTCTGTCACGTCGTGCCTTGTTCCCGGGGCCAGATCAAAAGGGTATTTAATCCGGGGTTTTAGCAGCCTTTATTTTTCTGCCTCAGAAAACACTAATCAATGGTAGGGTTGTGAGCCTAGAAGTGCCACTGAAACGACATCCTGACCTCAGAACAGGAGTCACAGAGGAGAGCTTGGGAACTACTCGTTTTCTTTTCCTATTCACGTGTCGATAATGTACCTGCAGCGGAACGTAAGATTCTGCTGTAATCAAATGCATTTTGAGTGTAAATACACCTTAAACTGGATGTTAACACCTGTGGATCTCTGTGGAAGGCTGAGAGCGCGGAGGTTGGCAAGTGCCCGTGCCCGATCTCACCTCCACCCTGTAAGCAAACGCCTTGTCGCAGACAAGCATGTTCCGCGTGTTCCTAACTGTCTGCGGGGTCGCTCCACTGTTCATCGACCCAATAAAAATTACCAAACAGAAGTTTCCACTTTTTTTTTTTTTTAAACTGGAAGCTTACAGTGTGCAGGTAAATGAAGATGGAAAACAAGTCAAGGGAAACCAAAATTAACATCACTCTTCTAAGAACGTACAGGCATGAATATGTACGATACATTAGAGATTTGACTGATGAATGACCCGTAACTCATCAGAAGTAATGGCTTACACTGAGTAATGGAGCCTTCTCTTTCAAGATGAAACATTAGTCACTTAAATGCCTTCCACATCACACCGCAAAAAACCTTTTGCCTATTTAAGTACTGTTTTCTTTATAAGAATTTTAAAAAAAAAATTGTTCCTTGTTTAAATATGCTGCCCCACTAGTCAAAATAAATACTCCAGCCCCTACTTCCTTGCATCACCTTTGGCTTTGCTGCCATTGCTTTGTCAGCGTTCAGCGGTTCTTTGTTTGAAGAAGGGAAGGGGGCCCGTTCCCCGTTATCCAGGAGAGAGATGAGAAACACCACAGCTACCCCGGGCAGGCAGAGCTGGAGGATGGGCTCAGCCGCGGGAGCCAGGATATTGCGCAGACCCGGTAAATTCTGAGAGAGACATTCCTCTGCGTACTCAGATGCTCTGGGTGCCTGTGGACCCACAAAGGATGAACAAACAGTGGCACTGCCTGTTGCATTATATACGTTTAAGACGTTTGGAGGCTTTTTCACCCAAAGTCAGCCACATGCGTGTTTTGTCTTTCTGCAGTGTCTCAGACAAAGCCATGAAACCAGAACCGCTGGGACTTGGCAAACCAAGAGCTTGGGTCAGGTAGTCAGAAGAGATGGTGCCTCCAGACTTGTTCAGCATTGGACACTGGGCAAATCCAGACCTGTTTTTCCTGATTAAGAAGTATTTAGGAACGTTGTCCATGCAAAACTTCTAATGCAATGTGATGCATTTCTCCGTGTTTGCTCTGGAAAGCAATGGCTTTGTCCCACACATTTTTCATGAACAATTCAAATTCTCACAATTTAATTTAATTTCATCTTTCTCTCCCTATTTGCCCATTAACCTCACGTAAAGCTATCCACGTCATCATGTCTACCTGCCCTTCACCACCACCGGTGCTTCGAAGCCAACATCACGCTCCTCTTGAGCTGCCAGGGGAGGAGGAGAACAGGCAGAGCGCTGGGGTGTCTCCTGCCTCCTCCATGCTCCACACTTCTGAGCTTCTCATGAACCCTTCCCTCCTAGACTGCCACAACTCGGCCAGAGATACGAAAAAGGCCATGCGTCGTCCTTACCGTTCATTAAGTAAAAACGATTTCGGAAAGGTAATTTTGCTAAGGGTTTCACCAAAGATTGAAGCAAATGTCGTCTGAGGTCAGCTTTTCTGCTCCGGTTTACAAAGCGGCACTGGAAAACCAACCGCATAATGGTTTATGCTGCACTGTATTGCATTTGCTATTTGATGGTCTGGTAACACTTTAATAGTCTTGAATGAGCATTTAATTTAGATTTAATAGGGCAGCTTCTCTGTTGTAATTAAATATCAATTGATTGTTAAAAGAGCACTTGCTAGATTTAATATATAAAAGATAAACCTGGTTTGCTATATAATTAACTCAGAACACAACAATAAAAGTGCAATTAAATTTCTAGAACACAGAACTTGCAAAAAAGTTTATCAAGTTGGTGGACGTGAGAGGAATTAAATAAAAATTACATTAAAAATGGTGCTTAATAGTGATCCTAAGAGCTAATAATTAAGTCGGTTAACTATTGACGATTTTGACCTTTGATGTAGAAAATCCTTTGAGATGGAAATCAAACAATGAAAGTGACTGTTCCCACCAGGTGTTGCTGGTATCCAGAGACAGTTTCCTTCAAACAGCTATAGAAAAAATGTCAGGCATCTAGTGCAATTTTAATGTTTTCTTCTGCATTAATAGTTAGTGTTTATCATATCTGCGCTTCAAAAAAAAAATCAGCCTTTTAAATATTTAAATTCACCATAATTTACAGACAGTTAATTAACTCCCATTCTATTTTTCTTTTATTTGCTTTTGCCGTAACTCCTGCAGATTTTTTTTTTTTTAATAGGGTCTGTCACTTAAAAATGGAACAACCTGAAAAACCAGTGTTTTTTAAACACAAAGCAGTGGCTTTGACTGTTCACCCTGAAAAGCCATCCATGTGCAGAGCATTAATCCTGCATCAGAATTGGCCTCCCCCAAACTAGCTAGAGAAAAAACAAAATCATAAATGATGCAAGCATCTTAGAAAGTGGCTGGCTTTGCTCTGACCTTCCATGACATATGTAAGGCCCCTCACTAGTAAATTAAGACGTTTTCTCATTACAAGACATCACCAAGACTCTCTTCGCAACTATGCCGCCCACACGCGTCTTGCAAAGTAGTGACCGTGCCTCCAACACGCCTTCCTCCCCCCAACACACGCTGCCCACCCACACCAAACAATAACACAGCAGAATATCAACAACTTCTGTTCTGCCCAGGGTCCCTGGCACAGACAGCACAACCCGCCGTCTACCAGCCACCTTCAATCATTTTTCTTCCATTCAAATTTACGCTTTTTCAATAAATGCCATTTAAAATAAAGCAGCCGTTGTTCCATGCCGGGACACCCCCCCACCTTGAATTCTGTTGGTGTGTATGACGGTGCTGCATCGGCCACGCCACGGGCAGACCCCCCCCGGCTGTCACAGAGCACGGGGTAGGAATCAGCGGCGTGTTTGGCCAGACACGGGGGAGCAGAGTGGAGTCACCATCGCAGGTGGGACTCGCCTGCCCCAGCCACACCTACCTGGTTTCATGCCGACAAATCCCACAGATGCAGGCTTGAGTGTGTCGCAATATTTATTTCTTATTTTTTATTTTCTTTATGGGACTTCTTTTTCATTTTCCCTGAAATTACCTGTCAAAACCGTTCCACGTGTTCAACAAAAAAAGTAAAACCAAGATTGATTTTTAAGTCAAGTCTTTCCCTGAAAAGCTCGAGAAGGATATGTTTTATGCAATGAAAATAGAATTGCTAATAGCTGGAAAGTCTTTTGGGGTGCTGGTGCACTGTGCAAAGGATGGCAGAAGCAGGAAGGAAAGAGAGATGGATGCGCAGGCCAGTGTGATGGGCAAAGGGGACATTAATGATAGCTTTTGTCACACAGCCCCTTCGGGTGCTGTGACTTTGGGAAGAGGGATTGGACTGAATCCAGTTCTGGGCTACTGTGTCCAGTGCTGGGCTCCCCAGGTCAAGAGAGACAAGGAACTACTGGAGAGAGTCCAGCAGAGGCTACAAAGATAATGAGGGACTGGGGCATCGCTCTGCTGAGGACAGGCTGAGAGCCCTGGGGCTGTTCAGCCTGGAGAAGAGCAGGCTGAGAGGGGATCCCATCAATGCTGAGCAATATTTTAACAGGCGGGTGGCAAGAGGATGGGGCCAGACTCTTCTCAGTGGAGCCCAGCAACAGGACAAGGGGCAAGA
Organism: Rissa tridactyla; assembly: GCF_028500815.1. Taxonomy (NCBI): domain Eukaryota; kingdom Metazoa; phylum Chordata; class Aves; order Charadriiformes; family Laridae; genus Rissa; species Rissa tridactyla. The sequence continues at coordinate 68,219,201 of NC_071469.1, read as the reverse complement.
GGCACAAACTGGAACACGGAAAGTTCCATCTCAACATGAGGAACAGCTTTTTTGAGGGTGGCAGAGCCCTGGCACAGGCTGCCCAGAGAGGTGGTGGAATCTCCTTCTCTGGAGACATTCCAAACCCGCCTGGACGCGTTCCTCTGCCACCTGCTCTGGGTGACCCTGCTTTGGCAGGGGGTTGGACAAGATGACCTCCAGAGGTCCCTTCCAACCCCCACCATTCTGTGATTCTGTGACTTCCATTTAATTCACATTTTTTCCACTGAACATGAGAGACGCACAGATTAAAAAACGACTCCAGTGACAGGACTGCTGAGCGCAGAGAGGACAGCCTCTTCAATCACGCCGTTTGCTTTTGTCCACATCGTGCTTTCAGATGAGTCCGGGTAGAAATGAAGTGGAACACGATAAGTTTTCTTGCAGCCGCCATACCCTGGCCAGAGAGCCCCGGGTTTATTTATGCTTCAGAGGCGTAACAAGCCCGTGTTTACAGCACACTGGAGCCAGCTTGGAGGACACAGTAGAAGTAGACTTACCTGCAGGCTGAATTTTATTAGAGCTTGAAAAGCCAGTGAGCAGCGAGCTGGGAAGCAAATACTACTGCTTAAGAGACAACGGCACGTTTCAGACCACAGGATAAAATAATGGAGCAAATTCATCACCAGTTGAGCTCTGCCAGCACCGGCAGCTCTTGTTCCTCTGTGCCCATCTGTTCCCAGGTGGAAACTCACCTTTAGGAGTATTTGCGTGGCTGGGATGTTTGAGAGGAGCTGAGCAGAACAGAAAATATGGTGGATGTTGGTAAATGAGAGGGCTGGCTGCAGGCATTGCAGTGCCTGATGTACAGAGCAGCACGTGTCCCTGCATGTGTGCCCGTGCATGGACACCCACCCCCTGGGCACCTCTCCATCTGCCCAAACCACCACAGCCTCCCCGGGGACGAGGACCAGACCATCAACCACTTCTCTTCATTACTGTTAACCGGCCATCAGGAAGGAAAGATTTATAGAGATCGCTTTTATTTGGCCAAAATATCCTGCATCGAAGAGACAGTTTTTGGACCTCCTGCAACAATGATGGCTAAAGCATCCCTGCATCTTTATTTTCCATGAAAAATGTTCTTGCCCACCCAATCCCTAAAAGCCTGGTCCCTTTAGCACACACACTCTTAGGGCAAGGAGCGGCTGTTGCTAGGGACTTCAAATCATAGGATCACAGAATCATCTAGGTTGGAAGAGACCTTTAAGATCATCGGGTCTGCCACGGTGAAACCCTAAACTGGATAAAACCTCTAAACTCCACCCTAATATAAACATTTGGCACTAAAGCAAAAACCTTCATTAAGGCCAAAAACGTCCTGTAATTACTCAGTACAGACAAAGGCAGAACTGAGAAACGTCCCTCTCGATGGCTGGAGAGAAAAATCTGACAACTCATTCCTAAAACTCAAGAACTGCAGCCGTTAAGTAACACGGGGGACAACTGCTGCGGCAGGCAACTCGTCCTTACACCGACAAGGCTTTTTGCCCTAAATCACTTCCCAGTCTCAATTGTGTGATGTAAAAACTGAAATGGAACAAAGCGCTCACCTGCTGTTACTTTTAGCACAACAGCAAGGATGCGCTTGGACTTTTATGCTTGATTTTTAGGTCTTACTTGCATATCTTATTTCTCCCCAAAATGCTTGTAGAAAATAAGCACCAACCTTCTGCAACTCACAGGGCACAATTTACCAGTGCGTAAACCTTACTTCCACGTAGCTCAGAAATAGCAAAGCTTAAAGGCTTTGCAGCTGAGAACCAAACTGATCCAGCTCTCCGGAGAGTTAATGCAAAATCTCCCATTGACTTTTATAGGCATTAGAGCAGACCCTCGGCTGACTTTCTAATCTACAAAGGGAAAATAATTGAGATTTCCAGAAAATTGGCTCAGCGTTATTTTAACACTAGAAATGTTTCTGCTCGGAAACAGTAGACTTTGCATGTTTTTCTCCCAATCCAAAGATAAAACTGTTCCCATAAAAAATACTTTGTTAAAATGCTTTTTGGAGAAGGTCCCATCCTTGAAAGACGCATTTGCTAAGGATATCTCAGAAGTGACTTTCTCATTTGAGATCACCTCATTTACACCAGAGTGGTAATTGCTCATATCATTACTTTCTAAGTAGGCAGTAACTTACTTTCTCCTTCCTTTCCTCCTGCCAAAAGCCTTCCCACTCCTGTCTTTATAGCTACTTTTCTCCCCCCCTCCAACCCTTTATTATAGCAAGGAACTAATTAAAACACAAACATTTCTAGCATTAGCACAACAGGAAGGATATAGATCAGGAATATAGCATCAAGAAATATTAAAATTAAGGTTGTTCTTGGAACTTACCTGGTGCTCCTTTTTCCCGGGAACCAACCATGGTTCCAAGCAGAAGCTTCATCCCTTTCCTCCAGAGGCGCAGGATGAGATGTCCCGCTATTCGGGCTCATCTGTGGACAAGTTCAGGGGACGGGCCTCTCCTCCTAGTGAAAGGAAACGGACAGTCATTTGTTGAAATGTAGCAAGCGGATTGTCAAGCTGAAATTTTAATGAGAGAAGACAGATAGAAAATCTTAATTTTCAGAATACATGCAGCTATGTAAGTCCTCAGCCTTCATAGTGGACTAGTGTTATTTCAGTGGATTTCTTTATATCAGCTTTCGCTTGTTTTATTTATTTTTCAAGATAGAAAGACCACAAGAACGAGGAGAACTTCAAACTTCAGGAAAAGCCTCTCCCTCACCACCCCTAAAAAAAAAATTTACTGTAAAAATGGGTTATTTACTTATTTAAATACTTTCATTTTAGGGACTTGGTTTAGTGGTGGGCTCGGCAGCGTTGGTCTATGGTTGAACTTGATCTTAAAGGTCTTTTCCAACCTACAGGATTCTGTGATTTTGATAACGTAACACATCCCCACTGAAGCATTACCCCAAACTTCTGGCATTTTCCCTTTCCGAGTGAGGTTCCGAAAACGCACACGTACAGAAAATTAGAGCCGTACAAATCCATCGGCAGCAGGATGCTCCCGCTGCCGCTCAGACTTCCTCCACCTTCTTCTCTATTTAGAGCTCTGGAAAATTTTTGTAAGTGGAGAGCTTGGCTGCAGCCTCTCCACTAACAAGCGCCTTCATTAGCATTCAATTTACATCAGCAGAACGAAGCTTCCTTTATTTTTTTTTTTCCTTGCAGGAAGAACAAACAAAAGCTTTATTATTCTCTGCATTGTCTGCAGAAGTCAGGCAACTCATTGGCTTCAGCAAAGATCAAATATTAATGCCATATTCCAAGCAGGATTTTTGAAGCTATCAGCATCTCATGCTTGTTGAAAACAGTGGCTGGAGAGAAAAACTCTTTGCAGAGAAGTCCTTTAAAATCTGTGATGCTCGCAGATGAAAAACAGTAGGTTGTTGAATGTAATTTTTGAAGAAAGCGGGGGAAGCTTTGGTAGGCCAGGCAGAATCCCCTGCCAAATAATCAGCGTGGAAACCAGCTGAGGCAGGGATTCATTTTCACATGTGGAGCTTCAGAAATGAGCAGGGGGAGAGGCTGGGGTTTGCTGGCCCCCGGGGCGCACCAGCCACGGTGCCAGGATAGCGTTTCCACCTAATCCCATCCCACAGCTGCTGGATTCAGACAGAGAAGATGCGAGAAATAGTGACAGCATCCTCAGCTCTACTAAAACTATCCCTATCACTATGCAGTCTTTGGGCGGTGACAGTTATTGCCAGAAAATAACAATTTCTTTTGTCTTTTTTTACATTTTGTCCCCCTCTTAATCCTTGGAGGTGGAGGCAGATGCTTGTGTTGCTTATATTCACACCAATCCCTGTGACGCGTGAGGGATCTGGGGAGGAGGGAGGAAGGATGAAGACCACAAGAGTGGGATGGACCTCCAGCCTCAGAGAGGAGGTGGATGGAGATTTCCGATAGGAGTACTTTCATGCGTTTGGGTTCACTCCTGGCCTTAGCGTTAGTGCCTCCCTAGGACAGCTAAGTGCTGCTTCTCATTGGAGAAGCGGCATAAACTCCAGAAGAAATCTCTGCTGCAGCTCTACAGACACCTCCCGAAGCAGGAGACGTTGCAGACCTCTACCAGCTGCTGAGAGAAGAGAAAAGAGCCTTCATTTCTGGGTAAAGTTTAGTGCCCGTCTCCTCCGACCACTGCCAGAGCAGACCCTGGGGTGGGTGGCTGTGGCCCAACTGCTGACAACATCTGACCCGGCCACACAATACCCCACGGGACGAGTCACAACCGTCCCTCTGAACCAGAGACTGGCTGCACCCTGTGCTCAGACATACGGCCAGACCCCTCGGCCTTAGCTCTTGTGACAGCTACCCCAGGCAGAATAATTTAGCTTATTTCAGACACCATAAGGAGGTGGAGATTTCTGTTTGCTTTCTTAAAAAAAACCAACGTGCAATAAAAATTCCAACTGGATTTTCCTACTCCTGTAGGCTTGCCAGCTCATATCAGGAGCATCCTTCTGAATTTCCAGGAGCTTGTGTGCCTAAACACCTCAACGCTCAAGTTTTTTCCCAGTGTCATCACCGAGTCAAACCATTTTGCACAGAAGAGTAAGAATTCACGATGTTCAAATAAATTTGCTATTCGCGATACAATCATCCTCACAGTCTTTTCCGACCCTGGTGGAGTAATCACAGTCACCCAGGTGTTCACCACCCCGTTTCCCCCCCCCCCCCCGCCCATGTTAGCTGCTGAAATCTCTTAGGAAATATTACCTAAAGGTGATTTAAGCACAAGAATGCCCATCCTGGGTCAGACCAGAGGTTCATCCAGGCTAAACTCCTGTCCCCAAGCATGGCCGTAGCTAACCCAGCTTCTAGCTTGGGGATCTGTTGAGCAGGAGGTGTGACAAAAGCCCCTGCATACGCTACAAATCCTGTTCAAAGGACATGAGTTTCCCCGTGGAACTGCTGGGAATAATAAAGACTATTTAAACTCTTTGGAAAACAGTGTTATAATTTACAACAAAAGTACCCTCAAAATCTTTCAAGGAGGGACCATAAACACCACATGCATTCCCGCTCAGAGGCAGATGTATTTTGTTTCCGAAGCGGACTGCTTTCATTAGGCTACTAATTAAACCGTTTTTTACATTGCTGGATTTAAAAACAGATTTCTTACTCCTACTGCTTTCGTTGCACATCACAAAGAAACCGGAATTTATTCTTTCAAAGTCCTTACCCACCCCTTACAGCTCTGCCACATCTGAGATCACAGCGAAACAAAGCAAGAACAAAGTTGTAGCGAATGCAAATATTAGCGCGAGGCCGCGCTTCATCTTCCTCTTCCGCGGGGCTGCCGAGAGCAGGCGCTGAGCAATGAATGGATCTGCTGCTCTCAGTCGTCAAAACCCTGCAACTGCACACACCTGCAGAGCAGCTACCTGTGTGCTGCACTGCATCACCCACAAACTCGCGGCGGCCAAGGAGGCAGATCGCGCTCCTTTTCGTTTTTCCTTCTGTTCTCTCCAAAAAGCAGCCATAAAACACGATGCAGTAGGGAACAGCGCAGGGACATCTGATGGCATCAAACCTTTAACAGACAAACCTACACAAAACTCTGCTACACGTTTACGCTCAGGCGATCTGCATCGTATACTCCATCAGCTGTTATTTTGTTCCAAGGACAGCCGGTGCAGGAAGAATGACAGCTTTAGCAGGCTGGGGAAAAATCTAAATGTGCAGTTTCCCCTCCAAAGCAATACTTCTGCCTTTAGGATGCCTCAGTTGCTCTTCCTCACCATCCGCTATCTGCATCTGGGCTTAGCTTTTTTGGACCCACGTGGCATTATACAAACCTTGAAAACACTAACAATGTGGTTTTGCAACACAGGGTCTCCTCATTTCTCCCTAACTCTTGGTATGGACATTGGAGCGTCCAGCCATCTCCAGGCTGGCCAAGATTTTATGGGAATCGGGTTAAACGAGCACAGGAAAAGGAGTTATCTCCAGCTCCGAGCATCAACAGTGCAGGCAGACCCTCGATAAATGCCTCTGTTTCTTAGAAGCAGCAGTATGGCACAGTGAAATTAAGGGCTCCTGTAAAAAAGGAATACCATTTGTGGAGAATACAGGTGTTTACCTTTCACAGAGCGATCACTAAAACCTGCTTTATTCCAGCAAGATGTCACTAACATCACACAGGTACCACAGGTTTTTCTGCCTCCTCTGCCTGACGTGCTGCCACTGATGTCCTTGTCTAGCAAATAATAAATAATGTTCAAAATAATAAATGAGTCTGTCTTCCAGATGGATATGCACAACGTGGGCACCCTCGCCCTGCCTCAGAGAGACATCTTAGTGTGGGGAAAAGCCATAGCCACATCTGCAGCACTTCCAAAAATTTCAGAATTCAAATATTACATGCCCTGTGCTGTGAACCCCTTCCCTGGGGCTTCCCCTCCCATCGCAGCACAGAGACCAGAGTGACTTCTGCTTGGGAAGGCTGTTCTCGAGCACGGGCTCCAAAAAACAAGAAATGCAATCGAGACTTTGAAAGCCCAAAGGGAGATGTGACAGAGCAGGAGCTGCAGGCAGCCCGCAGGGACACCACTGCCGCAGAGTCCGTGGCAGCTTTACAACCTTTTCTGCCATTTCCCATTTCCTGCAAAGCCGGATCTGCACAGCTCCATTCCCAGACGTGCACTGGTGTGTGGGTAAGCAAAGGGAATGATGGAGGACTGACGTCTCCCTCCCACTGCCCCTGTGCATTTTGATATCAACGTCTCATCCTCTTGGATTACTCTGAATCCACAGAGATATCCTCCACCCTCGGAGCCTCCTCAAATAATCTGGAGTGGGGAGTGATCGAGACAGAGCTGCAGCAGAGAGGGAGACGCGAGGGGAAGAGCACTTCTCCAAGGCACAGTCCTCTTGGGAATTCCAGTGGATGTATAGACTTTAAAGCATCTCTCTATCCCTACATTAGCACGATACCTCACCCCTTCACGTGTGTGTGTGTATATATATATATGTATAAAATACATATTTTAAACATATATATATATATAAATACCACTGTATGGGGAGGGAGAGAGAAGCAGAAGGAAGAGGAGAAAGACAGACCACAGATGAGGATCCAGCCCAATAGCCATATTAAACACGTACCTGGCCTGCCAACTCCTTTGCCAGCCTGGCACTAATATTAAGTAAGAAAAATCTGGCTCGTAGCAGCATGCGCGAGTGCTTCAATGACCTTAAGATGACATTAATTTGTTGTGGCTTCTTAAAGTAGATTTCAATTATTGCAGATTTTTTAATACCAATGGGGAAAACACAGAAGCCTGTCAGTATTGGCTGATTTGAAATGTGATGTAATTATCATCAAGCCTTAGTAAAGGATTTTAAATTAAAGACAACTTGGTCTGTAAATACTTTGTGTCTAGATTATTGTTCTCTTTTCCTAATGGCTTTTGGCATAGGCCTTGTCAGTGGTTTATTGTACAACCCTTTGGCTGCGACAGTGTCTTCTATGAATAAATCATACACTTCACTAAGCACCAGACGATGGCAAAATGCAACAGCAGATGAAATAAGCAATAAAGAACCATTACAGCTGCCTGTTCTCCTCTGCAGGTTTACATCACCATCTGATTTAATTTCCTATTTGTAAAGGCGCAGCTCACTGCAATGCCATTCTGAAATAAAATCATAAATGTTCACACGGGCACAAATGAAAAGTGAGGCACCTGCTTGGTTACGAGGTATTTACTCCCTCAGCAATGTTGTTCAGCACCTTATTCATTCGTACGCTTGGGTCAGAAAGACACTGGAGGATTTAGAGAGGATGAAATATCTTGGGCATATTACTGCCACAACTTCAGGATCCTAGACCTGTCTGTATCCTGCCGTTTAGACCTGCTTTTACCACGGAGAAGAAACAGAACTAGCAAGGGGAGGGGATAAAATAGACCACACGTGCATTTTTGTTCTGGGCTCAGTGGTGACGTTGAGCTTACCTGGCTCTGGAGCTGGAAAACATAAAGTGTTGCTCTGGCACTAGAGAGGAGCAGCTCTGCCCCAAGCTCAGGACCTCAGTGCACCCCAACCAGCTGAGTCTCTTCTTCAAAGCACACAACAGCAAGGCTACACAACTTCCTCTGGGACACAAAGGGTGAGAAGAGCAAGGTCAGGTGTGTAACTCAGCCCCTCCTTGCTTGTCCACTGCATCCTTACAGCTTAACACCTTCCTGACCCATCAGGCCATGAAACAGTCATCTGGGCAACGGCAAAGGCAAAGCTTTGGGGGATGCCACCATGCACTGGAGACAAAACCATCCGTAAGAGCTGGAGCGGCTGTTCTGCAGTCTTCTTGTGGAAAGGTGGTGCTTAGCAGAATTGATTTTGGTCTCCAGTCATTTTCCCTATTTCTCTTCTTAGCCATCCTTCATAAATGTGAGTGGCTGTTACCATGTGGACATTTTCGCTGACCACATTTGTTTCAGAAAGGCTCTGAGCAGACGTGCAGCTACGGTATGCCACAGTTTGATACCACTCTAAGCAGATGAAATTTTGTCAAGGAAAAACACAACTGAAAAAATCATCCACTTCCCGAGAGGTTTAAATAGACCGTCACATGCCTCTCCTCTACGTTTCCCCTCCAGAGGAAAATACCATCCCTGAAATTCAGTGTATCGTCAAGGGAGAAGAGTGGGGATAAATAAGAGAAAATGGATCCTAGACCCAAGCTTGCTCATCTGCAACCACTTGCCTTCACCCCTTCACACAAAGCATCTGCCAAGCCCATCAGGCAATCAGCTCATCGATAACCCTGCCAGCAAGAACAAATATCTGGCTATGCACGGAAATCTGGACTTCTCAGGTCTTCGCATGACACGGGAGGTGGACCTGGTGGGGAGCAGGGAAAGGAGCACAGCAGCGTAGGGGTACCTTCCCTGCTCCCAGATGACGTCTAGTGAAAGGCTGTGATTTAGCTTTAGCAACGGAAAAATTGCTTCTGCAGTATTGCCTCTCCCAGGCTCCTCTTCCTCCCCACCATGAAGGAAAGTGTCCCAGGAGGAGCCTTGGCCGACGCATCTGGCTTTATTCGAAAGGCTCCACTTCTGGTCAGGTTACTCAATTAGAACAAGCCTCTGCTTCATTTGTCAGACTCGTGCAGCCCATTGCACGCCCGCTCCCTGGGCAACTGCATTCCCATACCCACAGTCAGCTGTGGTATTTGCAGGGGAAGGTTTTACCTGGCTGCTGGAGACAGCTGCCAACAGAGCCTTTTACTCAGCAAAGCGCCAGAAAAATACTGGTTTTTTTCAGCATGCACAATGTAGCTCTGAACTGGGGAGCAGCCATGCATTCCTGCTGCAATTTAACGCTTACCAACGCAGAGGTTTTTCAATGCTGCACCACTGAAACCTTCTGGGCGAGTATCAACGCGTGAAATCCCCAAGGAGCTTCCATGTAACAGCCCTAACGTTCCTCCAGGAAGGTATTTTTAGTTTACAGTTAGAACACAAGCATGACCTTTCAAAATAGGGTTTTTATCTAGTAAAGCTGAGACAGGGACAAGCAAATGGGAAGCTCACAGCTACATACTGACTTCTATTTACCACTGGCTCCTGTTAAACTAACAGGACTCCCAAGAGCCTCAGCTGCTGTGAACGGGGACAGTTTTCCTTACACCACCTTTGGCGCAGAGTCCAACCTGTTTGGGGTCAGCCCTATGCTCCAAGAATTAAGGAGACCCCAGACACAATTGCACCCCTCATTTTGCTAGTCCTTGTCCAATCTTGAGCCACCCCCTCCCGTCTTCTTCACAGGTAACTGCCAACGATCACCTGGCGAGCTCAGTGAGAGCAAAATGGTGCTATCATACGGAATCACAGAATCCCAGAACGGTGGTGGTTGGAAGGGACCTTTGGAGATGATCTAGTCCAACCCCCCTGCCAAAGCAGGCTCACCCAGAGCAGGTTGGATAGCCTGGTTCAGCAACATTTAATTTATGCAAATACTTCGCTAAGTCTTTTCCCTCTTTTAGCCTGAGCACTTACCTATTTGCTAACCGTGTCGGCTGCTGCTGTTTTCAGCAGAGAGAAGGGCAGAGGAGCACTCGGGGCCTCAGCCATCTCTGCGTCCCCCCTCTGCGCTCATCCAGTCGTGAACCAGAAGTTTCCTGGGCCTCCTTGTGCAGCTAATGCAGCTCTACACGGCCCTTCTGTGTGCCTTTCTACTTGACCCTTGCCTTGCACTTTTGTCTTTCTGCTTTTTCCTCTATGCTTACGGTCCTCTCCTACGCTCTGTTTTTCAGAGAGCTGATCCGCTTTTTACTTTCTGCGCAATTCCTTTTTGCTCAGAGTCAATAAAAGAGCTCATGATTTAGCCACTACCCTTCTTATTGCTCCTCTGCATTGGGGCGGATTGTATGTGTGCCCTTAGTAGCCTTTTTAAAGAACCGCCAACTTTCCTGAATTCCTTTTTTCATTTGGGTTTGTTTCCCAAAGGCCGTTACCTACCAGTTCCGAGTTTATTGGACTTTGCCCTGTTGAAGGTCATTGGGGTTTTCTTCCTTGGTTTTTGGGAGGTGTTTTTTTCCCGTTTTCTGCACTTTTTATTCTTTGATAACCTTACTACAGACTGTGACCTCTGTATTTCATGGTCACCTTCTACCTTCATGTTCTCGGCCAGCTCGTCCTGCCACTCCAAATCAAAGCTGGAAGTTCCCATTTTCTTATCCAAGTTGCATATTTGAATATTGGCTCTAACAGCTTTTTCTGGGTGACTCCACAGCCTTTCAGCAGCCAGCCTCCCCCCATCCCCAGGACTGGAAATCGCCGCAGGATTTTGTGTTTCATGCAAGCCAGAGGGCCTGGTCAGGGGTTTATCGAGCAGGTCACCGTTGTCAGTAGATAGCTGCTGCTGGGGCATCACCAGTCACAAACACAGAGCCTGGATAAAGGCAGCGAGCTTCCAGGCATCCTTTCCTGCCCCCCAAACCCCTGCGGGCTCTCGCCTTTGAGCCTGGAGGGAAACAAAAACCCTACTGCTCTGCTATCCACGGATAATAATTGCGCAGATACTTGCAAGCCTGATAACTCAATTAAACATTGATTTGTTGATATAGGGCAGAAGTGAGAAGGGGTTTTTGTGGGTTTTGAGGGGCTTGGAGGAGGAGGGGTTGCCCGGTACCAGTGGTATGGTTAAGCACCAAGCCGGCACAAGGGTTATCCTGGCCAGCCCTTAGCCACTTGTCACTAATAGCCCAGGGAAAAGCTGACAGCAGGTAAGCACCAGCCACGGGCCAGCCTGCCGAGCGTTTGGGATCACAGCCCAGGCCAGGCTTCAGAATCGCTCAGCACCTTTTTGGGTGTAAAAGCAGGAAATTAATTCCTCTTAAAGTCAACTCCTTTGGTTTTTTTTTTTCTGCATTACTTTTACATGCTACTTTTAAAATACGTAGTGGTTGTGTGGCAAAGGCTTACTGGAGAAGGAGAGGGGAAACAGAAGAGAGAAAATCTCAGCTCTCCCTCAAGCACCTATAGCTTTAATTCTTTTCTACTACACTAAAAAAAATGAAGCATTCAACGAGGAACAAACACTGGAGAATAATAGCAGATGAGGTTGAGCTGTGTTAGTGACCTGATATATAGCCTTGGTTAAATTACTTTGTCTTTCTAAATGCAGCCTTCTGCCTGTGAAATGAAACGCCTGCTCTCTGCAGAGAGAAGCAGTGAGGATGAATTATTTAGGCCGAAGCAGTAAATGTTATAAAGGTGCTCACAGACTCCCCACGTGAATTGCTGGAGGCATCAGGATTTGGCATCAAACCTTTGAGGAAAAGTTCCCAAAAGAGAAATATTTCCTAATAGAAGCAACCATATAGTGGCTCTGGAGAGAGGGAAAACGGGGATTCTTCCATGGCCATTTTTTAAAAATTGAGAAATGTTTTTAGGTTTAACTTATTGTTTCTATTGGCCCTCTCCAGTGTTTCTAGACCCACAAACTACTGCGTTCTCCAACTGCTGTCGTGGAGATCACACTGCAAACCGGCAGCTGCAAATACGATAATTGTTTACTTTTTGGAGACAAGCTTTAAATTATTCCAAACTTACGACACAATACAGCAGCTCCTGTAGGTTGCAAAGCAACCGCAAAGAAAACAATGAAAACTTTGAACTGACTGCAATGCACTTTCTATTCCGGGTGGCAGAACAGGAATGCGAGTTACTGGGCTTCTGCTCTTGCAAGACTGTCTTTTGTAACATGCACTTATAAAATTTTAAAAGCATCTCATGTAGCTACGAAACACCAAACGCAGAAAGTGCATTTGGCAGAAGCCTGTGAATGTCAGCAAGATGTTAGGGATGATAAAATCAGTCACCTGTTTTAGTGCCTGCTGTTAACTCCAAAAGCTTTAAGTGCTATAAGAGGTCAGGTAGACTGAAGAAATGTTTGGTTTCCTTCTCAACAACAATTATAATATTAAATGCACTTTAAGATGTCAGGATCTGAGGATGGAAGGGCATGTTTATTTGCAAAATGATGTATCTTGCGTAAAGTGGCATAAGACAGAAACCTGTATCTGCTTTAAAGACTTTGCGTACAATTAACACTCCCATAAGTACTGGTGAAGAAACACTTGTTAGGACGATCCTAAGAGCCATGGATTTATAGCACCATAATGGGTGAACGCAGAACTTTTTGTCTTTCTCTTCCCAGCCATCCCCAGAACCGTCACCTCCTCCCCCAGCCCCCCTGAGCAGCCCCGTCCCCCAGCCCCTCTCTGTTCCCTTGCCACCCCATGGAGGTGTTCTCCTTCCAGGACACCGGAGCCACGTCCCTGTTGAAGACCAGACACTGGGTCTAAGAACGCTCTTAAACGCCAGTCCTGCTTTGATAAATCCACATCTTCACCTCTTCACCTGCCTCCCATCCTCTCTTTAACCCTGCCAATTCAGATCTCCTTATTTATGTTCTGAACTCACTCTTACTTCTCCACTCTCCACCGACTGCTGGATGCAGGTTTTTTCAGAAATATCTATCTAAATCTTCAGGCACCTAAAGACCTTCACAAATCTTGCCCACAGTCACTTTATGCTTAGGGACAGCCCTTTCTCTTGTATTTTTTTCACCTTAGAGCTTTTTAACCAATCGAAGGATCTGAGATAACCAACCTCCGTAGTTCAGACGGGAATAACTCACCCAGGCATCTGACATCCACCATTACACCTCACGCAGCTCTGGCATCGCCAAACAGCCCAAGCCTAGTCTTACCAAGGACAAATGTTTCCCGGGGAATTTAAGAAACCAATTAGATGGCTTTATCACCGCCGTTTCGTGGCGGTGTGCTCTCTCTCTGGCCACGTCCCTTGCTATTAATAAGGTAGAAGTGACCAGCTTTGGAGCGCACACGGATTCATAAATCCTGCTCAGTAGTGCTGGAGCTGCTGAATACACAGGTGTCTGATTTGGAAACCGCTTTTGTTATCAAGAGGAGAGAAGAGCAGTGGTTTAAGGTCTGCAAAACCTCTAGAGCTTCACCAATTTTATTTTTTTTTCAGAGAGTTGAGGCTTTCCAGGAGCATCGCTTTTTGTCTTTATTACTGTCTGGCAACATGCGTAGTTGCAACGATCCCAAAGCTGCAGAAGGGATGAGCTCCAGACAACGTCACCAGCAGCATCTGTCATCTTTTAGTCACTCTGGCTGAACACACCGGGAGCCTTCCATGTAATCCAGACTGACAGTCCAAAACCATCTTTTGAAATGGGGTCTGTATTATTTGTTCATGCATTTTTGCTCTGGATTTTCTCAAATTCCCATTAGCAAACACTCGAGCCCTTAAGTTTGCTTGACTAAATAAACGTTTGGCTCTGCAAAGCCCCTGGCGCACATTACAAGGCTATTTTACCTTCCTATACACCCTGCTCATTAATACGTTTAGCCGCAAGGTTCCCAGGAAAGGGCTGGTACCTGGGTAGTTTCAGAAAGAACAGAGGCTGTAAAACCGTTCCCATTTCCCATTGTAGAGCTAGTTGCAAAAAGATGGATGTTTTCCTTTTTATTTAATTTCTTTTACCTCTTACAGCTGCAGCAGAGAAAAGTACCTAAGCTGGCTTAATAGACGGCTTTCTAAATGCTAACTCGATAACAAATTTGACCTCACCTCTGAATGCAGGAAACAACGGGGTCCTTGGCATCAGGCGGTTTTTCTGTTATTATCGAGAGGATCTGGCTGTAAGCGGGTACACACGGTAAGCGCCGCGAATACACCGGGTCAGGAGATGGTCTTTGCTGCACGAAAATCCCTGTTTAAATAAAACAGAGAAGTAGTGGGTGCAAAGACCACCAGCCAAGCACGGGGGAGACTGGGCATGGTGTTCAAGGTACAGCCTGGTGCTCAGTCACTTGGGCCACCAACTTCCCTGAGAATAAGCCCAGGGACAGTCAAATTGCGCTGGCTTTAACTCTCCTGCCAGCTGATGTGGATGGCGGGGATCATTTTGCGCTATTTCTCATGCTTGAGCTTCAGGGACCAAAGTCCTGCATACAGAAGACTTGCAGAACTGTGGTCCCGGGAAAGTTTTCGTGATCCTAATTGGTTTTTCTAAGATCCCCAAGTACAGAGTATTAGGTATGTGCAAAATTAACAGAAACGTCACGCGCTTCAATTAATTCAAACTTACATGAGCAATAAATGCATCATTTGCATTATTACTAACACATACAATTTAGAGGCATGTTTGGATATGAATCTAACATGATAGCTTTAGTAAGTTAATTAGATAATTGCTAAACATACTAATTGATTTTTAATTACAGAGAGTGAAGCTCGCAGCGGAGCCAAGACTGGCAGACTTCTCTGTCATTAAAGAACAAAAGCAACGCTTCAGCATCCTCAGACTCAGACGTGTCCTCTTTTCTGTACCTTCTTCTCCAAGCCTTTTACAAACCCACCGAGATTTCCCCATCCTCTGATGTGACCTCGCCTCAAGCCGGGAACCCAAGGTGTTGCCGCCACGGAGCGGGGGGGTGACTCCTCTAGTCCCACCGAGGAGGGCTGACTTTGGGCGTTCAGCCGCACCAGGGGAGCAGGGCATTGCCTCACCTCCCACCGCCGCAGCCTCGCCCCCCGTGGGAGGTGGGCACCCCTAGGGAGGATGCACAGCTCTCCTCGAACCTGCCCGCGGTGCCAAGGGTACCTGTTTAGAAAGGATCAAAATCACCATACAAACAAAGCAGCTACTGTCTGTTGGGAGTAGTCTATATTATTTATAAAGTCCTGTCTTTTATTTGCCACCAATGTCCTGAAGGTCTGCAAGCCCGTCTTTGCGCCACCTTTGCTTTGGCAGTCACCCCAATGAGATTTTTTTCCAGGGACTGAGAGCAAGGCGCTCGATTCACGCTCCTCACGCATGAAATTCTCCCCTGGCTGCGCTGTTATCTATGCAAGAAACACACTTATTTAAAAACAGCTCAAAGGCTCTGCCTTTTGCATTGCTCTGTGTGCATTTGACCGTGAGATGTCACATTATTTTCACCTGTACTTGTTCAACAGAACCCTGAAATCACGGCACAAGAGCAGTTTTAGAAACAAAGGGAGCTTTTGATCTTGACAGGGTTTGTAGCAAGAGGGACCTGAAGAAGAACATCTGTTCCACCACCTTCCTCTGCAACCCCTGCCTGAACAAAACTCTGCAGCACATCAGAGTCAGCTTACTTGTTCCACAGCAGAAAGAAACAGTCACCCATTTCCTTCTTATGAACCGAAGAGCATGGTCTGAGGCCAAGACAGCCCAAGGGCTGGCCGAAGAGAAAGACCTCTTCAGTCCAAAGTGCCTGGGACTGGCCAGCGGGCAGGAGAGCTCCGGTAGCCAGGCTGTGTGGGCAGGATCATGGCTTGAAGGGCTTTCAAGCTTGACTCATCCCTGGTGAGCAGATGAGTCTGGCTCTGGTTCACCCATGAGAGGTGGAGTGCATCAGACAGAAGCTGATAACGGCATCCTGTATTTCTGGCTAACAAAAGCCAGTTGCTGATAGTCCCTATCTGCCACAGAGGTGACAGGAGATGCACACACAGGAAAAGCACGAGGCACAGAGAGAGTGTGGACAGAGGAAAGGGGAGAAAATTTGCTTGGGCTTGTGCAGTTTCAGGGCAAAAAATAAATAAGGAATCTAATGCTAAATATTGAGACTGCTGCAAAGTTCTCCAAAGCACCAAGAATCTGTGTGGAGGAACATCTCTAAATAAAAATGTCATTCTCTTCAAGACATAAACCAAATCTCTGGTGGGAGCATCTCTGGACCAGCAGAGCGCCCTCCAGAGGGGGCAGAAGCCCCCACCCCAAATGGAGCCTAATTCCCAGTGTCCTTAACACTCCTTAAGATTGCTCCAGGCTATATCCTCCCTCCATCCTACTTAGCCTGTGAACGAGATTCAGGAGGCGAAACCAGGGCTCTTCTCCTTCCTCAGCTCCCCAACGCATAGCAGAAGTAGAGCTGTTGGCTGTCATGGTGTCCAAGCCGATGCAGGGAACGGGGCGTCTTGAGGTGTGTATTTGCTCCAAGCGAACAGGTGAGATTGGACGGTTCTGGAAAAGGAATCCTTCTGGCACGTACTGGGATGGCGTAAAGCCTTGGCGTCTGAATTTCACAGATGCGTTCAGGGCAGCTCTCGCACAGCACAGGAAACCACCTGAGAACGCACCTACTTCTCCTTTACAAATGTGGCATTTCCGGGCTCGTTTGTGCTAGACCAAGAGAGATGATGAAACTACTGAGAAGCTACATAAAAGATTTGGGGAGGCCTGATTACTGCACACATCTGAGACTTGAAATACATCTTAAAACATATTACTCCAATACTGCAGCCACATCCAAGAAGGCAAATTTCTAACAGTATATTGGCAGGCTATTTCTTTTACTTCATACTTCAAAAAATTATGTTTCCAGAGAAAGCTCTCAAGTGCAAGAATCCAATATTCATGTCCCAGGAACATTTTTCTCAGTCTCATGTAAAAAGATTTCTTTCCAGTAAGATTTCTCCCAGCTAAGTGTCTTGGAGGAATATCCAGTGGAAATGTCAGGCATCGGTTCTCAAACTACACGTAGCCTTTCCTTTGGCTCCTAGTTCCCCCCATGACCACCCCAAATCCCCATCCGTGCATACTCCAGACCAGTCAGCACCAGTTCAGCCACACGGATGAGCTGGTGCGCGTGTCTTGAGGTTAGATCTTTCTGATCAGCCACCAAAACTACCCTCCGATAAAACGATTCATCCCATGCACCATCTCGTCAAGTAAAAAGAGATGAATGTGACTTTGACAGGGAATTTAAAGGCTCGGTGCTGCCCTCATTTCGCCACCCCGGGCTGCAGGATCCCTCCTGTTGGAAAGCTTGCTTATGCTATAGCCTGCAAGGGTATGCCATGGCATAGCCTCAAGTAATTCATATCAACCCAGACTTCAGTGGCCGGAAAGGAAACTCAGCCAAGATGTTTGTCTGTGCTAAAACGGTGACTGAAAGTGCAAAAAATAAAAGGTTCAGGTAACATCCCAGGCCCTACCGAGACTGGTGCTTTAATTCTTTTATTCTGTATCACTCCAGCATCCATCCACGTCAATATTTTCCCTGGCATTCACTACACCATACTGCCACTGTCCAGGCACTTCCCTCTTCCTGTTTCACCCTGCCTGGGTCGTGACTGAACATTTGTATTTACGTAAATATAACACCCTTATGAAAACAAATCCTTACTTGTGAACAAAGCAAACTAAATCAGCCGAGGCTCAAATGCTGCGTTTTACCTCGAGCTATGGGATCGATCAACAGAAAGCAGGATGGAAAATGATGCTCCAGACTGTTCCTCGGTGCTGTTTGAACCCTTGAGACTCATTGCACAGCTGTGTAGCAAAAACACACACCCATATTTCATCCTCCCCCTTCCACCTCTGTAGTAAACACCATTTACCAAAAGCTTGTTTTTAGCTCCCTTTCTTCCAAACCCTGCGTGCAGCATGTATGATAACTTGCTCTCTTCTTCATCTTTTTGGCCACACGTCTTTCCCGAGCCTCTCTAAGCTCAGCCCGCTAGAGCTCGACACCGAGGTCTGATCACATCCACATTTCACACTACAGCATCCTGCGACGCATGGGTGCAGTGGCTGGTGACAGGGTGTCCTGCCCAGCCACCACACCAGGGATGCTCTGCGTCGGGGGAGTGGGTTTGCAGACAATCACATGTAAAAACAGCAAAGCAGTTAGGAACAGAGAAAGCAGATCCCTGTGATTCGACATGAAAACGACTGATTTATGCTAGTTGAGGGGTAATAGTTTTTAACTGGAAGAGGGGAGATTGAGATGAGATCTGAGGAAGAAATTCTTGGCTGTGAGGGTGGTGAGCCGCTGGCCCAGGTTGCCCAGAGAAGCTGTGGCTGCCCCATCCCTGGAGGTGTTCAAGGCCCGGTTGGATGGGGCTTGGAGCAACCTGGTGTGGTGGGAGGTGTCCCTTCCCAGGGCAGGGGATAAGACTAAATATCCTTTTAATATCCCTTCCAATCCAAACTATTCTATGATTTGCTGGCACTATGTGCAAGCAACACATTTCCTGACAATTCCCCTTCCACAGGAAAACGCCGGGTCTGGCACAGCAGAAACCCCAGCCACACAGGGTGGCTTGGCACGGCTCTTTGTCACTCTGCGAGCAGGGGCGAGTGCAGCTGGATAGGGTTTTTTTAAAGCTATAGTTGAATAAAAATAAGCATTCATACCTCGGGAAGCCCAGGGACATGGGGGCTGATGGAAGGACGAGGCGCAGCAGCGAGTTAACGCAGCGGGATCTGCTGTGGGAAACGAGAGGAACATCCACAGCAAAAGCACACGGTCACTGTCCCCAGCCCATGCACTGCCACAGTGAGGGGACGCAGAGCCCCTCCTACCCCTTTAATTTCCTTTCTGGTCTTAAAAAAGACAAGTTAAAGTGACAATCAAATGGACCGCCCGTGGTTTACCTATTCCCTAAGCACTTTTAGATGAGGTGGCCACACGAGTGATGCTCTGCCGGTGGGAGGGGGGATGAGATGGGAAATTAAGACTTGGGTGGGGGTAAGGGGGGCAATGCCAAAAGGGCTCCACCATGCAGCTGAAATCACAAGACAGTCAAAGCTTTATTACAGCAAAAATAAGGGCTGTTTCAGAAGTCTTCAGCAAAAATATTATTTCCACGTCAAGGGAAATCCTTTTGCTTTCTTTTACAGAAGACAGTTCCCTAAGACCTGGCTTTATATATAGGAATGATGTCTTCGCAGTCTTTCTTCTCTGTTTTAGTTTTGTTTGCCTTGTTCACGTTTTTTATTCTTTCTTTTCCTTCAGAACAACCCACTGCTTTTTGGAGCTTTTGCAGTGAGAGGACTGTTTGGGCAGAGACCCAGCACATACCATGCCAGAGGAGCAGTGCCCCAGGAAATGGCTGGCAACACAGAACCAAAAAATGCAGAAAAGAACAGTTTTATATATCTTATTTGAAATTCTGTCCCACTATGGCAATGGGAGCTTTGAGCATTGGCTTCAATGAGAATGGGATTTCAACTTCAGTCTGTAAAAGCCAGCATTTGGATTATTAAAACCCTTGTGCCACTCACAGGGCTGTTATAAATTGCAAGCAAGGCTGCCTTTACTGATGAATGAACTGCAGAAGGATTTATTGAGACAAGGTCCGAAACTCTGGCCGCTTGGCTGAACCGCCTGGATCATGCTCTGCTCGTGCTCAAAACCCTCATCGTCCCCACCAGATCCCTGCCAAATGCCAAAAGGTACGGGATTCATTTGACCACCCAGACTGTGCCGAGAGTGCTGTTGGGAAAGGAGATCATTCAGCGCACCCTGGGACATGCCGAGGCGTTCGCACAGAGGATCGCACAGGTTTTGAAGGCAGGAAAGCCCTGAAGAAAGGAAACCCATCGTGTCCTGCGACACCAGAGGTAAGCCCACCAGGTAACGTGTATGCAGGATGCCTCAGAGAATTGCCTGAGTGCGAGAGACTTCCACCTGTTCTTTTAGAAAACTGAGCCAGAAAAAGACCTCAATATTGTAATTTTGTTTCAGCAATATCAGATGAATGGCCTCAAGTTGCGCCAGGGGAGGTTTAGACTGGATATTCGGAAAAAATTTTCCACTGAAAGAGTTATTAAGCATTGGAACAAGCTGCTCAGGGAAGGGGTTGAGGCACCATCCCCGGAGGTATTTAAAAGACGGGTAGACACAGTGCTTAGAGATACGGTTTAGTGATGGTTTTTGTCAGAGTTAGGTTGATGGTTGGACTCGATGATGTGAAAGGTCCCCTCGAGCCTAGGTGATTATATGGTTCTATGCAACTTCTAGAGAGTTTACTGATGCTTCTGGATAGATGCTGGCAGATGGAACTGTTGTTTCTTTAATATTTTCCTGCAGTGTTTGCTCTCAACTACCGGCATAACAACGCGTTAAATATCGTACGGGTAGAGGAGACGGGAAATATGTAAAGAGTTTGTAACTAGAGCAGAAAGTGCGAATTGCCAACGCGGGTCAGAGGAGGTTCCCCCGGCCCAGCCTTGCTGCTGGCAGCGGCTGGCTGAGGGGGTTGAGGAAGGGATGGTGCCCCATGATGGCCCTCAGCACACCCTCCCAACCTCCAGCACTCCTGTCTAACACCCTCCTCGACCGGGGGTTGTACCTGAATCTTTACTTTTAGTTAATGACAGGTTCATTAACATACCTCAAGCAGGGCATGTTGTTACTACCATTGAATAGCTGTAGAAGACCAAGGCTCACACAACCTTTCTCTTTTCCCAAATAAGCCCTCCCAAGCCTTAGTGTTAGATCACATCAGTGAAAAACACCTGAAATGATTAAGCACTGCCTAGCTTTTGGATCTCAAAAAACGTTGGCAGCGAAGTACGGAAAAGCTTTCTGACAGCCTCAGCTAGAGACCAGCGTACACTCTATATTCATTAATGAACTGCGAGTACAACAAAATAACAGATCCACTCTTTTCTCCTCTTAAATGCTGCCAGGAAGATTGATAAAACGGATGAGAGATTTATTTAGGGCAATATAGTTCATGTAGCGATCCACACGCGGGGAAGCTGAGTGTCTAAATACAGCTGAGTACGTGGCCAGACGTGCCCGGGGAGACGACACAGGTCACCCCTACAAGACTGAAACCTGCCCCCTGAAATCACTGACTCTCAATAAAACACATTCCTAGCCCGCAGGAAAAATAACACGAGTTCGCAGAGTGACACCGTGGCCAACAGGGCCAACGGGACTGGAGGCGGGGGAAGGAGAGAAGCATTCGGTGCGTCAGGCGGAGAGGTGAGGACACGGCCCTTGGCTGGGACACCTCTGCCTCGCTTTCTGCCGAGCCTCCAGGATCCGCTTTGGGCTAAAGCCAAAGAACATTAAAGAGAAGAACTGTAACCGGCTTTGCAGCTCGCGCTCTTGGCATAGAGGACACTTCTTGACAAGGCTGAAAAATTTACACTCACTGGTATTTCTTAACAGATTAGGATTGCAAAGGTCACTGCCTGGAGCTGGTAAGCCTTTTGGTTTACCTCTTTAATGCTTGTTTTTCACATGTTGGGGTTTTGTGTTGTTTTTTTTTTCTCTGCAGCTATAACGAACAGTATTTCAGAGGAAAGGGTCCCGCTGGTCACCAGTCCCCATTTGTCATGGACACCCAGGAGGATGCACAGCCAACGTGAGAGCCCAGTGCTCTGCAGGCCACCAAAGAGCTCCTATGACGGGTGTGTGTGACCCCAGCAAAGGAATGAGATAGATCCAGGATGCAAACATGGAGAGATGAAAGCTTAAGGCACAGTGAATGAAACAGAGGAGACCAGAAAGAAGACCCAGGGAAGTCCGTCATTTGGGCCAAGGTCATCCCTGGATGTTGCTTACACAGGTGACGAAAAATATTATTTTCTCTCTGTATACCCGAGACTGATGTAGCTGAGAATACTGAATACACATCTTGTGCCTTCATTTCTAAAAAGGAGGTTGAAAAATTGGTGTGGAAAAGAACTACAGAAATTACTCAAGGGCTGGGAAAAATGCCACAGGCTGAGAGCTCGATAGGAGAGGAAATGTGATTACACGGGATAAGTACCTCTATGGGGAGAAAAATGCCTGGTACGGGAGGACTCCTTCCATCCTAGGGAAGGCAGAACAGAAAAATTAAAATGAGAAACTAGCCTGAACATCTTAGAAGAGGCAGGAGCTGAGCAGAAGCTTTACCAGGACTGACGGACCTTCCACCTCCTCCATGCAGGACTAGATGCCTCCTGGGTGATAACCTTTAAAGCAGAGAGCCACGAGGTCCCAGCGACCCCTGGGTGAAGCTCTGATATCCAGGGCACTGAGAGGGTGCACCAGGCAGTCTGCTTCCTTCCCAAGTCCTCAACATTTTAAATTGTTATTTACACGGGGAAAACGGTGCACTACAGCAGCTGTAAAACCAGGTAGGGCTGGCGGCTGGGAACAGCCAAGGACCACAGCAAGGAGCTGAGCTTTGCCTGGGGTGATTTATCCTGGCAAGAAGAAACTGTGCAGCTGCTGGTAGCTGAGCTCAGTTACCTCTGTAAGGAATTGCATTTTGATCTTCATCTTCTAACCCACACCCCCAGTAAATTCAGAGCCACAAGAACCAGAGGAGTAGGGTCGAGACTGTCGGTTGCACAATGGAGGTTGTGCAGTTTCTTAGGCTGGGGGCAAAGAAATCCTCTCAGTTTACAACGCTGACCCATCCAGCCCACCAATGAGCAAGAAAAAAGCATCAGCAATTAATGTAACAGCCCAAGGAATGAGCTGAGAAAACAACCCCAACAGCAACACTGGCTCCCTCTGTTACAGAGCTGCTCAGAGTTGGTAAGACACTCATTGATGAGAGAGGAGAGGAGAGTTAAGTTTTTCTTTCTCTGGCTTTTCCTCGTGCATTATCATCCCGTTACACCTGAGTGGAAAACGTCACAGCCCTGCCTGCTGCTGTACCACTGCTATTAATGCTAAAACCCATCACAAATTGTAGCGACAAGTTCTTTTTTCTGTTGACCAGTTGTTTTAAGCAGCTTTTCTACCTGGTTTTTCTTCTCCGCTCACCGACATTTCGGCCCCTAAAATCCCTAAGGCAAGAGCTTGTAAAATGCTGACACTCCATGGATCTCCTGAACTCTCATCCCCAGAATGGCTTTTTCAGCTCAGAGGAGAAAACTGTCGTGCTCAAGGTGACTTTTATGCTGAATTTTTGGTGGCACTCAACAGTTGACTGTGTGTGGGTGGGCAAAAGCCTTTCACAAATGCGAGTTGACTGTAAATTCAACATGCACATACCTACACGCGTTCACACAGCCACAATTTTCAACGGGTGAATAACCTCGCTAGGATTTTTCCTCCTCCTCTTCCTTTATTTTCTATGGATTTATTTGGGCAATACCCCCAAAACACACTAAATTATTCATCCCTGAGAAAAGACATAATGAAATAATAATAATAGAAATAA
Organism: Rissa tridactyla; assembly: GCF_028500815.1. Classification (NCBI taxonomy): domain Eukaryota; kingdom Metazoa; phylum Chordata; class Aves; order Charadriiformes; family Laridae; genus Rissa; species Rissa tridactyla. The sequence continues at coordinate 68,195,664 of NC_071469.1, read as the reverse complement.
TAGAAATATGAAAATCCAGCTACTGGCACATGGTGTACAAATAGAAGGCTAGGTTATTTATAGGGGTTATCCTGAACTTTTCCTTTCCTGTTTTCAAGAGCCAAAGCTACAGCAGAGCTGCAATGTTCCGTCCAGTGCAGCGGTGGGGATCTGGCACTCTCACGCTCCCGAGGAGGCTCCCGTGGTGTAAGGTGTTCAAGGTGCAAACTTAAGATTTGCTAGGTGAAACAGCATAAGATGCTAGCGTTTATAATAAAATAAAAATGACGGCACCACCGATATAAAAGGTGCTTTATACAGTACAAACGCACCCTGTTCTTGCTGTTTGGTTGTGCGCCTTGAAACATGTCGCTGACTGCTGGGATAAGAAAACTGCTCGTGAGCACAGAGAGGTGCGAGCCCCTCTGCGGCGCAGCCCGCACGCCGTGGCTGTCCGTGCCGAGCCCCCCAGGGAATTATTGCTGTAAAAAAATGGGGCTGTTGTAGTGACTGATCGGCCGCTTAGAATGGTAGATTCATACTAAGGAGTAACGCCACTAACGTAAATAATTTATCACCGAAGGATTTTATTAGAGCTATAAAATAAGCTCCATTGCAAACGTTACAGATTTGTGGAGTTTAGCGGGGCCGTAGGGCAGGCACGCTGCCGCAGCCTGCGCACAGCCCTCCTACCTCACCAGTGAGGGGAGCGGTCCCAAGCTTGCTCCAGAGCTGGAGCGGGACCGTCGGCACAGGCTGATTTACACCAGCAAGGCTGGAAACGTCCCCTGTGTCCTCAAGGTTATTGTCACCGACAGTGATAAACACTGGACAACTAAATGCAAATTGGTGTAAGAACTCAAGAACAGAGTGCTGAAACTCCTAATATTTAAGGTGTTTTGACCAAATGACCATACCCCGCTTTTGCTATGTAGAATCACAGAATCGTTTTGGTTGGAAAAGACCCTTAAGATTTTGTCCAACCGTTACCACTGCCAAAACCACCACTAAACCATGTCCCCTCAGCACAACATCTACATGTTTTTTAAATACCCCCAGGGATGGCGACTCCACCACTGCCCTGGGCAGCCTGTTCCAATGCGTGACAACCCTTTCAGTGAAGAAATTTTTCCTGATATCATTGAATCATAGAATGTGTTGGGTTGGAAGGGACCTTTAAAGGTCATCTAGTCCAACCCCCCTGCAGGAAGCAGGGACGTCTTTAACTAGATCAGAGTGCTCTAATTGCTCATCCATCCTAAACCTCCTCTGGTGCACCATGAGGCCGTTTCCGCTTGTCCCATTGCCTGTTCCTTGGGAGAAGAGCCTGACCCCCCCCTGGCTACCCCCTCCTTTCAGGGAGCTGTAGAGAGCGAGAAGGTCTCCCCTCAGCCTCCTCTTCTCCAGGCTGAACATCCCCAGCTCCCTCAGCCGCTCCTCACAAGACTTGTGCTCTACACTACAAGTGCAAGGCTCTTTCTCTTCCAGTTAAACATTTGGTTTCATTAACCTTAGAATTCTCTTGCCCAATTGCCTCTACAATCATCTCTCGCAATAACACTAGTGTCATACTGTAAATTAGGCAATTTTTCATGCATCTGTTTCCTCTAACGCCAAATTTTTGCTACTATCTGGAATACCTTTCCAAGGGGACGCCTCTCCTATTCTTCTTTATAAAACAGATTCATTGGAAATAATTCTGGTTTGACAACTGAGTTCTGATGTCTGAGCCTTAGGGCTCATTTTTAATTGCTGCAATTTTTCCATTTGTTAGCGATACCTACTCTAAATGTTTGTAAAATCCATTAATTTGTCAAAGGAAAAATAATATCCTAATACGTCTTTCCCCACTAAATTCCTATCATGTGACTTGTGATTCTCCAGTACGGACTAAACTTTTAATAGAGAAATTGCATATAGTAGCTTCCTATATTTTGTATTTAAAAAAAATAAATAAATAAAAAATGTAATGGAAGTATTTGAATTCCCACACTAGAGTTCTGCATAATTGTCTGATTTTGGCATGAGACCTTTGGGTAAAGCTCTTAAACACAGAATCATACTCAAAATCTGTCCATCCAAACAAATTAAAAATCAGGGCTGCTGAGAAAGAAATTCTTCAGTCAACCTCAATAAAATATTTTACCATTCAGGAACAGGTTCCTTCCAATCCCAATGTTTAACAGCTATCTTACTCAATGGCACTTAGGGTTAATAAACCTTCAGAAACTAGGTTTAAATATCAACACTTCTTTTAACCCTGCTAAATTCTTAACCTCCTACATCAGCTACTCATATAATCCAAACTGGTACTCCGTGCAGTGTTGAGCAAACACCTCTGTTTCTTCATTTTTTAACCAGGTCTAATATATTTAACAGCAGGTGCTTGGGTGGGTTTTTTTCCCCTTCCACGCAAGGTTTGCGGTTCCAAGATCACTAATCTTGGATCCATAAACGACTGCTTTATGCAGATATGGAACATTCAGATGGCACCCATGACAGAGAGTATTTGCCCATTTTCTGCTTTCCCGAGAGATTTATGAAGGCAGCAGGAAGAAGAGTGCACATGATGCAGGCACAAGGTCAAATATGCTTTAAGAAGTGATGAGAGCCAGTTTATACAAGATGAGCAGTTTTACATCCTGGGGCCACAATATTTTCATTTGGTACCGACGGTCCTTAAGTCAAATATAACCATGGTCTCATTCCCTCTCTAGAAAATACCAAACTTCCGTCTTGAATTACCATCTTATACCGCATGGAGCTGTGAACGCGTGCCCATGCTATTGGCATTTATTTGTCTGGTCTTTTTGTCCTGGTGTACACAAGCAGGGGAAGCCAGGAATAGGAATACCTATTTATCAAAGAAAGGAACAGGAAAAGAGTAAAAACAAGGGGGAATAAAAAAAAAAAAAAAAAAAAAGAGGCTATTATCTAAAGCAGAGAATTTCTGATATTCTTCCATTTTGCTTGGTCAAACTGAAACCTGCAGAATGGAGGAGGTAGCTGCATTTACATAAACTATTCCAGTAACAGAAATAATCTGGGATTAACGCAACACTGGAAGCTGCCCTGGCATCACCAGCACACTGTCCTGTGCAGGAAACTCTGTACCGTCCTCTACAGCGTGAATGCTACTGCACAATAATGTCTCGTCATCAGAAAAACCATTTCAAAGAGTAGCCGGAAAAATTTTCTGCCTAATCAACAGGTTTATTAAAAAAATAATAAAATAAATCATTTCTGGAGATTTAACAAGTTCCTAAATCCATTGCTACCCCAAGGCTCTCTCAAGCGGTACCCCAAATTCCAGCACTTCATTTGTCACTGTGAAAATAATAAACTAAAAAATAGATACCTTATACATCTCTTATATCCATACTTCTTAACTTAAGCTTTGATTATTGCAGTCTGTTTAGGTGAAAAAGCACACAGGAAATGTAACAGAGGGGAGTATTTTAACTCCTGGCATTGTAGTATTTTCTTAATTATGCTGGGATTTATCATGATTTTTCAATGTATTTATAGACTCTGATTAAAGACAAATACACAGAATATCATCTGTAATTTCATTTCAGCTGAACAGTGAGAATTAATTCTGAAGGTCTATAGCAATACCTGCCTTCTAAGTAGAAGATGAGCCAGAATCCTGGTGTAAATCAGGAGCCATCCAGCTCTGGAACACACTGGGGTGCAAAGTCAGAGTTCAGTGGTTTCAAACAATGGTTACTTTTCTTCCAATGCCGTTGCCATTTTCAATCCCTAATAGCTAAAATGGCAGTTTAGGACAGGGAAAATTTTTCATAGAATGGAAAATTACACAAAGACTGCAGAATAATAATAATGGTATTTAGGGCTTACAGCACGTAATGCTTCACATTTTCAAAGCACCGTGTTTACGAGTGTCAACTCAAGACAGAAATATGATGCCTTAGGTCTGTTAAGCTCTATTTAACTCCTCCAGATACTACTAACATGTCCCATAGCTCCTGTCCAGCTCTGGCCTGGTCTGGCCCAAGCCAGCACAGAGGTGCAGAGAGAAGGTGAGTTTTGCAGCACTGGGGTCTCACCATGCCATTTCAAACGGCATCGGTATTCAGAAACGAAGAAAGGAAAGATTAATTCATGCAGAAGGAGGAGCTGCGATACCTAAAACAGTCCTTTCAACGGGAATTGTGGCACATGAACCCTCGTTCTTGATGAACTACAGAATTCATATTATCCATGGTCATCAACATGGCCCAGGAACACCAGCTCACAAACAGTTCCCCAACATGTGCTGGTTTTACAGCCTGATGGAGCTGCTGATCGTGTGTAGAAAAAAATATTTGAATTATTTAATGTATTATTTGCATTATTTAATACAAGTTGCCATCTCCACTCAGGGAACAGTCAGTGACTCAAGTCACAGAAGACCGCGTGGCAGAACCAAGTCAAGTCACCGCAGAAAATCCCTTGGCCACGTGAAAATACCTATGGAGCCTCCTAACGCAGAGGAGAACCTCTCCATCTGCCCTCACACCAGGGGATCCGAGATTGGCAGGATTTACTCATTTCTGCACTCTGTACTGGACACACAAACACCACTTTGTCCTTCAAGCTCCTTCCCCTGCCGCACACGTTGGTCTGTACGCAGCCATCATTACATACCACCCATGGATTCAAGACAGGGCGCAACACCGGATTCCCACAGATATGTTTCTGTTAAATACTGATGAGGAGGGGCAGCAGCCAGGTCAGGTCTGAAGGTCCTACTAATACAGATGGGCTGGAAACTGAGTGTAACTGAAGGGGTCCCAGCCCTTCACACCAACAGTCCAGCAAACTCAAAACTCCACTCAAGCATGAACTGAATATCCAAATGCCTCCTTTCACACTGCCAGACGCAGGCTACCTCGGAGGAGGAAATCCATTAATGCGATTGAGACAAGCTAGGAAGAAAAGTTTTAGAAAAAAACCACCACTGCCTACTGAAGAGTTGTTTTGCTGTTACATTAAGAGTATGCCCATAGCCCGTCTGAGCAGAACATCTCCTGAACACCATCACATCTTTCCCCGTTGCTTCACATGATCAGAAATTGCAGTGTGGCCATGTTTACCCCACTCAAACACTGGATGAGGACGTGCCCAGGACACTAGACAGTCCCAGCAGTACACAGCTTTCCAGGCATGCTGCCTGATGTACCAATCGTCTAAGGCTGGAATAAGTTTTTGGATGTCAAGATGTGGTGTCCCACCTAAGCCAGCATCTCTCCTGACCACGTCATCATCTATAGAAGCAGTGAACCTGGTCTTGGGTGGCTAGGGAGATGAGACGGGAGAGGCTTCGAGAGCTTTAGAAGGCTGAAAAGGAAGATGTGTACTACAAATATCAGTTTCTTCATCCTTAGAAATACAGAAGTCAGTCTGTACTCCCCTTTGATTGCAGCAGGAGAGGCCGAGGGCTGCAAACATTGCACTTCATCTTGACAGCAGCAGCCGGACAACGTTTGCACATCCGACTCCTGATGGAGGAGGGCAGGGAGCGGGCACGGGGCAGGAGTAATCACACTGCCAGTGTTTAATATTGCTTCTGCAGAGAAAGGGGAGAGGTCACTACGAGTTTAATCCCAGCACAGAGGAAGGATATTCACGTTCACATATCAGAAAAAGCACGTTAATGCTATTTACAGACCCTTGCCACTGTAAAACCGCAGATGCGACTCAGTGGACTCATGTCTTCTAACGCACGGGCTAAATCTATGTTCACCAAAGTAATGACGGTTTCTTTCCCAGCGTGCAGCGGACTGTACGAGATCCACTATGTCTCCTTTTCCCTGCAGTGTAATATTTAAAAATGGGAACCGAGGCCTAAGCAACAAGCATCATCCTTACTCCTGGCTGGTCATTAGAAAAGGCCATTTTTATTTTTTTTTGAAGTATCAGGTACTTGCATAATTACATCACACAGAGCAGAAAATGAAAAATAATTCGAAATACTCCATCTACCAGGCCTACATACTTTAAGCCATCTCCATGCTTTTCCTATTTTAGTTCTCTAAAGAAGAAAAAGGAAAAGCTCAACCCAACCATCTCGCAGAAGCCATATAACTCCCTTTGCATTGCATGAAGATTTGGGGGATCATTTAAGTTGATTTTGATATATAACCTCATTGCTGGGATCTGATTTATTTTGCACTGCAGAATGGAACGAAAGTTCTTGAAGGCTGTGAATGTTCACATAGAAAAAACCCAAATAAATAAATAAATGAAGCTCCAACCCCAATCTGTATCTCGAACCACTTCACTGGTGTCTGCAAATACAACAGTCGCGTAGCAGAAATATGTATAACACGAAGGCAAAATTCCCTCCTAACTTCTTCATGCTGGAAGTCAACCTCTATTAGTCAAGGTCAGCAGGCCAGATCCAGCCTTCAGGTCCTCTAAAAAAAAAAAAAAAAAAAAAAAAAAGTCTTTAATCCTGGCAAATTGGAATTAGGGCTGGAGTGTAGCAAGACCCATCAGAGCACTTTTTCCAAGCACGGATCTGCTTCCGCAGACTGTTGCCTGTGGCCTTATTTCTGTGCCCTGCTGAACTTGTGCTAAAGTACATGATTTCCAGTTAATGCGTTTTCCTTTGCGGATCCTGATGCAAAGGGTACCCGTACCTTGTAATATATGGTGGCTTGTACACGTCTGCATACAATGATATGACACTATTTTACAAGCTTTTAAAAATACCTCCAAGACTTTCACAGTTTTAACACGTAGTATTTTAATATTAGATATTCACTAAAGAATTTCCGATGCCCAGGCGCTACTTCTCCCAAAAAATAAAAAGTATTTCTACTCTTCTATGAAATAACTTTTTCAAGTAAAGTAAATTTTTGATTTGTTCAAATCATTGCCCGGAAGGGGAGCTGTTTCTTCCCAGCCCAGCTCCTTTTGGCCGGATTCAGTGCACGAGCCCTTGTCCTTGATGCTCTCCTGAAAAGGACTGATCCCTTGGAAAAGCCCTCTTCTCCCGCCAGCTCAGCGGGCAGAATGCTTAACTGCCGTGCCATAGCGCGGGGCAAGGGCTAGGACGCGGCTGGAACACCGACGTAAATCTTACACCGCTTTCTAATTAAAAGCCCATAACTATTCACAAGGGTATCTAGGACCTGCCACGGCTCTGTCACACAGCAGGCAAGTTTAAGATGAATGACCTGATAACTCTTTTTCCAAGTGAGATTCATAGCGGGTCCTGCAGGCTGTCGTGTAACTTCGCCACAGTGACTGGCCAAAGAATTACTGACCAATTTTAAGCTTAGAAAAGACCATTACATCAGTCTGATCTCTTCTGCTGCACAATCCATTAAATTTCATCCCGCTACTCCCGTACAGAGCCCGTGCTTGTCTCTGCCTACGGCATACATTCATGGCATCTTTGACAAGACCTTGGTTCCTTTTGCCATACTTTATCATTATTTTTGCAGATGACCCACACTTGACCCTTTTGTTCACTAGCACATTAGACCTTGATCAGTCTTTTCAAATATATCCACTAACGCGAGCTCTACTTTACTTACTTGTTTTACTCGTTAATAAACTGTTACATCAAAAATCCCCTCAGTCTATTATTTTAGGTCACTGGGGAGCAAGCTATCCAGTCCTGTTGCTTTAAAATTATTTTTTATTTATAGGTACTATGTAGTATCCATTGCACTGCAAAGCAAAATAACTTCACGCTAAATGAGCGCATCTGCTTCTTTCCGAGCAAAACCCAGAAGCAGTTCATAAATATCAGTATTAATAACCTTTCCATTTCCATCTGGTAACAAGACAACGCCACTCTCGGGATTACTTTTTGTTTTGGTAAAGAGGAAGCAAAAAGCAGCTGGTCAAAGCCAGCAGCAGAGATGGCATTTCGCTGAAGATACTAACAGAGCTGTACCGGGGAAGATGGAAGAGCTTGAAAAGCCTAAAAGCTATGAAAACTCATTCAGTGTTTATATACGGACATTAGAAGATGCACTCTGGAAAGATGGCCCAGTTCACAAAAGCTGGCGATCCGAGAGTGCTACAACCATAACGTGCTGGCAAAGGGCAGCCTTTCAAACGCTGACATGCCACCGCCTGCACTGCGCGCCCTCGCAGGGGACCGCGGTCATTCCAAGAAGGGACGAGCTGGATAGGCGTTATTGAGATAATGACAATACCCAATTAACGTTTTTCTCCCTTAGCAGATCCAAAAATAATAAATATCTGAAATAATTCACAATAGATCTCTCTCTTATAGGGACTTTATACATTTACGAAATTTAGATACAGGTTTTGTTGGGCACATTTTACTCGTGTTTTTTGTAATAAACCTTAATTTCTCAAAATTCCAGTTTCAGTAAGTATTTCTTTTCCTTCTCTCTTTACGAAATAAAAAGTTAAAAGGATTTAATAGCAAAGGTTCTAATCGTCAAAAGCCACCCATAACTACATGTAAGACTACATATTACACTAAGCTATTTAACACGAGAATTATCGGCAAACACCCCCCCCCGGCTTTGTATAAAATCCTCCTCAGTTCCTCTCTGCTCAGTGTACAGAGACATTAAAAGCGGTAAGAAGGTTTCTAAAAATCCCTCTAGCCCCACGGTGCTCTTTCCCATCTATTCCCATCCATTTGCTCAAATGGCCTCAGGGACGCAAAATTCTCTCTGTAACTCAAGAAAGCAAATGTTGATTTACTGTGAAATACCTCCTGCGGCTCACTACCCTATAGCAAAGGCACCATATTATTTATGCTGTTAAGTAAAATAAAGTTATTGTAAGGTAGCAATGGAAAATTTGCACTATTTTCTTGAGCATTGCTTTGTTATCCCTCAATGGTCTGCAGCACCTGCACTTTCTTGCTGTTTAATGCAAACGGGCATTTGCCCCTTATACTCTAACGGGCTCCACACTGGGGCCCTTCTGCCTCATTCTTTGTTGAAATTGTTACTCAGACAGTGATTTTTCACTGCCTGCAAGCATTCCTCTGAAGAAGTTATGCACAAAACTGCAACAACACCTTTTTTTTTTTTTTTTAAAAATACTTTCATAAGGAGTCGTGAAAATGAAAGGTAGTTCAAAATCATTAATTTTCTGAACCTTCAAAAACAGTCATGCACTATTTGCCAGATCAAGAGCATCACAGCGAATATAATACCGTGCATGTGGAAACAGAGAAGGGAGGAAGGAAGAGTGCACAAGCAAGCTTAATAACCGTTAGCATCAATGCAAGGGAAGTGCAAAGTGAAATTATGCTATCAAACACGATCGCTGGAAGGTATGAACGCGAAGAGTGTTATGCTGTGGAGGCGAACAAAACAGGAGGATGCTGCCTCCGAGAGCAATAGCACAGAGAAGGGCCTGGGAGCAATGGGCGGATACATCAGCCTCAGCTCCTTGTGTGATGTTACAGAAAAACAGATGCCCTAATGTTGATGGCAGGTACCAGGCTCAGCGGTTTGAGCTCTGAAATTCTCCTGCAGCCTGCTCACTGGGCTCATAAAACACGACTGTCACGCCACCGGATTATTTGAATGAATACAGCAGGAGTTGTATCTCCTCCTGTGACCTTTCTACAGCCTGTTATTGATCACCGTTAATGTTATCAAAGACAACATTTTCAATAAAGATGTATAAAATAAACTCAACATATAAAAATAATAATGATAGCGATACTAGCTCTGGCACGGACATAAATTCATTTTTTGGAAAGGATTATGACCCTGAAACAGGTTATTCCTTCCAAGAGGATTTGGGTAATATATTTAACCTGCTGTATTTGGAACTCTCTTTTTGCAAAGCGGATATCACAAAATCATGGAACAATCTCATTCGGAAGGGATCTCTGGGGGTCTCTAGTCCATCTGCTCAAAGAGACAGACCCATTTGTGCCAGCAGTATCTTTGTCCTATTATTTTATTTTATATCTTATTCTTGATCTCTGGTGCTAAATTGATCTCCACTGAAAATCTGCAAAGTTTCCAAAGTGCTAATTTGGAGGAACCCCTGACTTGCAAGAAATGTTCGATCTCCATCCCTGACCCTCAAGCACCCATCGCTCTGCTGGGCTTTGAGCAGGAAACTCAGCAGGCTGCATTTCTCCTTGCCGTGGATAAATTGATCCCTTCTTCTTAATTGCCATTCCTTCCTGAACTTTGGTTGGCAGCGCTGACAAAGGCTTAGAAGCAGAACATGGCAAGCTGTTTGAATTACAAGGGGTTTTCTAATACTTTCTTTAACCATTTTCCTAGTAATCTTTGTAACCCCCCACTCAAATGTTGTGGCATTGCAGGTATGAGACAGCCTGACCTTTACAACTACCCATTATTGGCCAAAATCTAACATTAACATGAAACTCTGCTCTTTCATGGAGGGGAAACCTGCATAGTTAATTGTGAAGAAATTATTCTATTGGAATAACTGGCTGCAGGTGCTTGTTACGGGAAAGATATTAGAAAATACTAATTCTTTTTCCAAAGAGTTACAGAACTATAATTTATGAAGGTAGCATTCTTTTAACTAGTTGTAATGATGAAGTATTGCGTTCACAGATCGAATGATAAGATGCCTGAAGGAGCTCTTCCAATTACGAGCAGATTATCTGTGCAGTGTTAGGGCAATGCCACTTTATCTGGAGCGATGGAAGATCAAACAAAGGCTATCACTGCCTTACAAATACAAAACACGGAGGCTTGCGGTGTCGAGGGCTGACGATTAATAAGAGGTCTAAGTTAGAATTTGTAATTACAAGTCTCTACTACAACAATAAGAAAAATCATAAACATGGAAAGAAAACTGGGGCAACTGCCATGCTTTAGGAGTGCTAAATTGTGGCTCAAACTTTGCTGCTTTAGGAGTATTAAATCGCGTCCTGCTTTGCTGCTCTCACCTCCCTGCTGACAGCCAGGGACCTTCACTCGGGGACCCAGGAGCAGAGAGAAACGTCCCCCTCGCATTCCTACATACCTTGTCACTGTGAGGGTGACCAAGCACTGGCACAGGTTGACCAGGAAGGCTGTGAAGTCTCCATCCCTGGAGCTCCTCAAAAGCTGTCCGGACATGGTCCTGAGCAACTGGTTGCCCTGCTTGAGCAGGGGGGTTGGAGCTGATGACCTCCAGTTCCCTTCCAACCTGAACCATCCTGTGATATATCATTGGATAGCTTCCATCCACCCTACTCCATCAGAGAGAACAGGATGAAAGGCATTTCTTGTGACAGCTTCTCCTCCTAAAGAACCACAGACTCGTATTTGATCATACAGGAAAATCAATTCACTTGTGCCTTTCTGCTTCCAGCAGTACGGAAGGTCTAGAGTCCAACTTTGGATCAGTTGCTTTCCAGAAAGGTAATTTTCTTAGCGTACTTATATTTGCAAGATTGAAGTAATTTAGAGAAAGGACCATATCTTTCTTAAAAGCCATAGCGTGTTTGCTATCATGACATTACATCCCAAAGGATGCAAGTTTCAGCCTGAACGTTACTATTAGTGAATAATATGGCTATGGCAGGAATGAAGAGACAGCCCCCTTACACACAGTCTTGCCATGCTTTATCAAACAAATGCAAACTTTGAATTTTGAGACAACTTCTGGTTTGCTTGCTTCCTTCTGTAGCTTCCTTGGTGGTTGCAACTCATGGTGGGAGCTGGCGCAGGACAACTGGCTCTCTCACCACGTTTCTTTAACCGGAGCCTATACCCCAAAGCCTGGCAGCCACCGGGGATGCAGGGGTCTGTAAGAGAGGGCTGCCCGCACGCTGATTACATGCCAATCACGGCTACCTCTGCTGCAGCACTGCTGTACGCAGGGCAACAAAACAGACAACTCCAGGGGCTTCCTAATCTGACACGGCCAGTCTCTTACCAACACCATCAGTTTGCAAAACCTAGATACAAGCTGGGAAAGAAGCAAAAACTTCAAACTCTAAACTTAATCTGTGGTCATACAGGGTCAAGCTGGTCTGGCATCGCTAAGCCTCTAAACGTGCAAATAAATCTGGGTCAGCGACAGCAGGTGAGAACTGCTGCTCCTTCCCATATAGACGGTCTCCAAGAACAGAAGTAGACGTTTCAGACCTTACAATCCCTATAATGCGGACTGTACTTTCAAACCTTGAAACTCTCTCAATAAATCCACTAAAATCCCTTTTATTCCCTTCCCCCCCTCGCCCCAGCAGCTAATAAACCAGCAAATTTTAGATGGGGGTCCTTTGAGCCCATCCCAGGTTACCCATGGAGGAGCGCTAAAATGGATAAGCCACAGGCACTTTTAACCCCCCAGTTATTTGGAATACCAAATACATCAAAGGGAATTTCTATCAATGTGTACAATTAAATACTCACAGGTGGCATACAAAACAGGTCTAGGTGCTTTGTTCAGAAAATTGAGCTGATAGAGTTTACGAGTCCCATGTAGCAACCTGCACATACTATGCGATTCATAAGCCGGGTAGGTAATTACTGGCAGTCATGGTCTGCAGTTCCTACACACACACAGCTCGCAAACCCTTCCTGTCTAAATCTGCCCTGTCCTCGTGTGCTAATTCCCTTAGGAGGTCTTGATATTTGAGCTTCGTGAATATGAAATTGGGTTCTGCACGGCGCTGTAGGAGCTCTGCACTCCGCGTGCCCTCAGCGAGGGGAGCTGCACCGCACTGCAGGTTATGAGCTCGCCTGGGTGTGAGTCCATGTATGCACGCTCAGCTGTTCCCCTGTGCTTAATGAAGGTCATAAAAGCCAGTGAGAGCTGTAATATGTTCTTATTTGCATAACCAGGTTGAATAATCCTGTTCACTTGTGTGCCTTACCAGCTTGTTGTACCACGATTCAGGAGTACTAGAAAAGAGAGTTATTTTATATTGGTCCAAAACTTGTACAATTAGAACAAAAAAATGATCCCCCAAGGCTTTTTTGTCTGATAATTAATCTTGCTAGAAGACTACGCTGGTAAATAAATAAATAAGTCTCGCAAAACTGCTGTTCAAGGTCTTCTCTGCCAGTCATCCACTACCCAAGTCCTACTACTTCCTGAAGGTGAATACTCAAGAATATGCATAATTCACACGCTATCTTTGTTTATCAGGCTCACCGTCACCCAGCACGTTCCCTTCCTCCCCTTGAAAATCTTTTCAGACTCAAGCCTCCAAGAGCAGACACGAAGAGAAAAAAAAAAAAAAAAAAACAGACTTACCAACACCATAAAAACCTCAATGTCTCTGCGCCAGGCGTGAAGCGTCCATATAGAATGCTAACAGAAACAGAATAGATGGAAAATAGCAGGAGACGGAACTTGCACGTGTTTTGTTGTTCGTTGGCTTAAAGTATCTCCCCAGCACAAGCTCAGGGTTTAGCCTCAATTATAGGAGGTAGGGCAGAAACCACCTATGCTGCGCGGAGGGAAGAACACAAAATGGCCAATACCTAGAGCAGGAAGGTCAAACGCTATAGAAGGCATCCCCAAAGCGTCTCTTATCACTGCGAAGAAGGTAAGGTACTGTGCTCTATTAAACTGTAGAGCTCTAAACCTGTCTTTGCAGAATCCCTTTGTCCACATGATTATAAAACAGTCAGTGAAGGCTTAAAATTTCCCATTATTTCTACAAAGCCTTACCTTAGTTGATACCAACGCGGTGAGCGCAGGCTTGGTTCTTCCCTGCCCTGCACTTCACAACCCAGATCGCTTTTTCAAACTTGCTCAGGTCAAAACCTTGCAGCCGTTTGCACTATAATTACAGACTTCACGCAATGCACAGCGGAGACTACAGCACAGCCTGCACAGGGTCTCCGGACAGGAGCATGCAGACCACCGACAGCTGAAAACAAAACCAAACAAACTCTAGACCTCTTACCACAAGGACAACCGGACGCCAAGGGCTACACAGAGAGACTCAGCACAGGCTCTGGTCCTTACCTAAACGCATCTTAGCATCGCATAAATCACGCAAAAGGGAGTCATTTTAAATTAGTTCAGACAGTACAAAGCTCAAGGGGAACAGGATGAAGCCCAGTCTAAAAGCCCGTCTGTGCCACAGCTTCATCGCTTGGGCCAGTATCAAAAGTGAACTGAGTGTAAGGGCCAGGAAGATCCCAAACAGGTTGAAGTGAGATGAGCCATAGCTACAGCCAGAAATCCAGCCAGCAGCTGTGAGCTGGGCATTAAAGCTCCTCAGACAGATACTGGTCAGATTTATCTTGTAAACCGTAAGAAAATACTAGAGAAGCTGCACTTCAACCATAAAGGAGAATTTCATGCTTGTTAAATGCTTTGTAGATCGCTTCCCATAGTAAAATGAGCAAATCGGAGAGAGACCAATTTAAAAGTCTTTCCATAAGGCATCAATATTTACTAACACCAGAAACCTGTGACTACATCCACATCTCATTTAAATTAACACGCTTCCACTGGTGAAAGGACATCACTCGAGATGAGCTCAAGACAGAAACGGCTGTGACCAATGCAGAATTAGCATCGCCTCACACACAGAGAGCCCTGTCTTGTCCCTCCCTCCTTGTGAACCCAGTACGCCTACTGAAGTGAAGCTGATCTGGGGCCAGTGGAAGGACATTTCCCATTGACCAGGACTGAAGTTGAACCAGACCAAACAACGCACCAGTTGCCGAGTGGAGGAGGAGGAGGATACAGCAGCGCCGCTGATACGGGCAGCTTTCCCTCTCCTGCTATGACTGACGGTGAAAAGAACGACGCTGGAGAGCAACCAGCAAAAGTCCTGGTGATATCAGAGTGTCTCAACTACAGGACACTAAATAAATAAATTCTTTACTGAATCCTTCTTGTTTCAATATAGCTGTGGTGCTACATGACCTTATGTGTCATGGTGAGCAAGTAACATCAGCTCCCAGAATAACACAATGTCCAAGAAATGTGTGGATATACGCATAAAGGAGGGTAGAGTAGGATTAAATGGAAACGTATAACCTCTGAATACTGCACTGGAGAAATTCATGCTGAAAGATGTGTAGGGAGTTGCGTGCCGATTTATTCTTATTTTTTTTTTATGGGAGAAAATACCTTATTTGACGATATTCAAAGAATTCATTAGCTTTGTTCATCAAAAAGGAAAAACGAGAGGGAATGTTATAAACATGTAAGCACTTTCATGGGGAGAAGTGAAAACTGCTTTAATCTCATGAAGAAAGGCACGGTAAGAAGCAATGGTTGGAAATTGAAACTAAAACCAGGGAAATTAAAACTGGAAAAAAGGAATTTTTTTTTTTTTTTCTTTTTCAAACAAAGGATAATAATCACAGGAAGAGACTATTAATCACTGGAACTTTGCTTTTACACACAAAGCAAGAAAGTCTAATGTCACATAGCTCGCGTCAGGGTAGGGCTCAGTCAAACAGATCTGGGGGCAGCTCGCCCCTAACAAAAATGTACAGGAAGTCTTTTCCAAGTTTGGTTCTCTTTTTAGCAAGGTGTCACCACAATTGGCTGGTCTGGATGAGTTCCACCACCGGCAGGATGGGATGTTTTATATTGGGAAGTTCAGAAGCAAGCGTGAGATGGACTCCAGAGGAGTTTGAGAGGGGCCTTTAACCAGCACTAAGGCACTGGTACAACCAGGTGGTGGCTCCTGGTGGGGACGCGGGATGGGAAGGTGGCTCCTCTGCCCTGAGGCTGCTGTCTCATGGGGACCTTGCCTGCGGTGGGGCTCTGCAGCGCTTGACAAGCTGAGGCAAATCTTCCTGAAGGTGAGTGTGAACCCCCAGCGCCCTGCGATTCAAATGCTGTGCAGTCTCTCCAAAACTTCACACAAATTTATCTGAGGACTTCGTGCCAAGTTGAAAGAATCAAGTGAAAAACGGTTATGGTTTGGTCCGTGGCTGGGAATATTCATTTCCACATCAGCATTCTAGTCTCACCCCTATTTTAGGGCAAAATCATGAGATGGAAAAACAAGTGCTCAAAGGTTAAAGAACAGGCAGGTAATCCGATCGCTAAAAATAAAAAGGTTTGGAAGCACATTCATAAGAAAGCATTAGCAGTTACCATAAATGCTGTAAATTTGAAGCAGATATAGATAAGGGACAAAAAGCAAAAATAGCAAGTTTTCAAAGATAAACTGAGGTTTATCCATGTTATTTCACATAAATAAACCCCTTACTCCCTGATAAATCCACAGGGGGAAGGGATTCATTTCCAAAGCCCTGCTTGGGGATGTAGCTATCTGATTCCCATTAACACCACAGCTAAATCTCTGCGCACCACTCCAAAAGTCTCGCGCCAGGAGCATGCGGGGAGTGGCAACGCAGTTCCAAGATACAGCCAAGGGGCAGTGAAAGACGCAAGTTACCAAGTGCGATCTGTAATTAAGGACTGAAAACACCTTTTCATGGAAGTGAATGGCAAAAATACAAGCAGCAAATAGGAACGGATTGTTAAATATGTTTTGATAATATCAGACTTTGTGGAAATGGTGCATTAAGGTCAGTGACAGCTCACCAGGAACACTAGGGGAAGATAATTTAGGACAGAGAATTAATTGTTTATACTGGATTTACAAAGTGTTTTTCTGTTCGTTCCTGAGAATATCAGGTAATTTTCAGCAAAGCAGAAAGAAGCCTCCTTTAAAAACAAAGAAAAATTGCTCCCCGTCTTCATTTTCTAAAATGTGTTCTCCCCTGAAACAAATGAGATTTTGTGATGTCATCTAGAATGTAATGTCACAAGGAGAATTAGCAAAGAGTGATACTGGAGGGGCGAATGTAAGAATGATGAGAGAAATTTAATTAGACTTGAAAAAGTTAATGAGAAGTTGTGTATAATACATGAAAAAAGCAGCAAAGATTTCAATAAGTAGAAGAGGCATTTCATCAAAGATTTTGCCGCTGACTAATTATAAAAGTAATTAAAACAGTGTTTGTATGAAGCCCCTATCTGGAGGGGAGAACAATAGGATATATAGAGGGATAAATGGATAAGAGTTTAAAGTAGAGGCATTAATCAGAAAGTGAGAGTAAAGGACTCCCCCCTTTCTAACGAATCTTAGTTAATTGCTGCACCATTTCAAACCAAGGTTTTGCATTGGGAAGAAACGTTTAACTCTGCTTGCATTGTGGAGGTTAATCTCTTATAAGTTACTCTCTGAAACAGCTGCAGCTACAGGTAAAAAACAGGAAAAACAGATTGCATTAAACAGCTAAAATATATCCAGTCTCTGCCAGAAAAAAATGAAACTTTGAAGAAGAAAAAAGATAAATCTGGAAGAGTTCGTTAGACCACTGGGAGGATGTAGAGAAGGATTTCTACCTCAAATGTCTACAGGATACATGAAGGAGAAATGCTCGTGCAATGTGTTTGATAACGCCTTTATCAAACACACCATTGCCCTGTGGCCCCCCCAAAACAGGGTGAGAGCGTGGGGTCGGAGGGGAGCCAGCCTGAGCCCGGCTTCGCAAGGAGGCAGAGAGTCCCCAGGAGGGAGAGGGGCAGGAAAACTCAGGCGCATGCAGCATTTGCAGAGAGAACGTACTTCTCTCTGCCCTGCTAAGCTCCTTAAAGGTTTTCCAAAGATAAAAACACATTTAAGTGAACATAACACGTGTTTAGCATAATAGCCTTTACAGCAAGCCAAATATTCAATGTGTCACAAGAGGTGAAAACGCACATCTCTTAAAACTAAAAACTATTAATCTGATCAAAGGCACTCACTTCACAGCCCGAAGCCTGAAAAGAGAATGGTAATTAAAGTGACTTTCAATAGGTAAGACCGTTAGAAGTTCGAAAGATTGCTTCGGCAGAGGAAGGACAGTGAAGATGCCTCCTGCGAGGCTGCGAGCTCTGGTGTCTGCCAAGGGAGGGAATGAGGATGATCGGGTTGTGGGTGGGACGGAAAGCCCAGGACAGACCAGAGAAGACGGACCTCAAGCAATCCAACTGGTCAGGGCTGAATTCATCATGTGAACAGGCAGACCCATGTCATTTTCTAATAAAAAAAAAAAAGAAAAAAGTTTTGTGTTTATTTTAAGGAAAAAGTAATTCAAAAATCATAGAATCATTTAGGTTGGAAAAGACCCTTGGGATCATCGAGTCTAACCATCAGCTCCACTCTACAAAGTTCTCCCTTACACCATATCCCTTAACACCACATCGAAACGACTCTTAAACACGTTCAGGGATGGTGACTCCACCACCTCCCTGGGCAGCCTATTCCAGTGTCTGACCACTCTTTCTGTGAAGAATTTTTTCCTAATGTCCAGCCTAAACCTACCCTGCTGCAGCTTGAACCCATTCCCTCTTGTTCTATCGCTAATTACATGTGAGAACAGACCAGCACCAATCTCTCTACAATGTCCTTTCAAGTAGCTGTAGAGAGTGATGAGGTCTCTCATCACTCAAATATTATAAGTTAAAGGGAAGACCTACCGCCAGGAGACAGTAGCAGGAGAAATTAGCAGTAGATGGAACATTTATGTTGAGGTATGCTACAGAGAGCAACTTTCTGTAGCTGTGTTGTCGTATTTCAAATGTCTTAAAAACGAGCCTAGTGAATTGAGAGAAAATTGAGGACGTAAACATGGAGTTTCCCCAAGGCACTTTGTGGTGTTTAAGCCTGACTCACCGGGGAGGTGAGTCACTACCCGCCCTGTGCCACAGCAAGCTGCTTATTCAGCCAAACCTGCTGCCAACACAAAATAACATGTCTTTATGGTGCCGCGATAATGTGGAGCAGTTAAAGGTTCAACTGGGACCCAGTTTTACCGGGAAAGGTTCATCTGTGCCTCCTACTTGTGAATATACTGCCATGTCGTTCTTACCAGAGCAGAATGAGGGTAAACAACTCTCCAGCAAAAATATATGGAAGGGGAAACGAGCAAAAGAAATATCGCTTCCAGGAAAATGCTCAAAAGAATAAAAACATTTTTTCTCTGTCAAAAGCTGATAAACCTTCAGATGAAAGATTCTACTAAAACCATGTTATTTGCCTGATGATTCATTTAGGAGGTCATTTAATTGACATTCATTGCTTGTTTTGTCATTAAGAACCTGAAACACAGATTGACGAAACCCTTTAGCCTCGCCCTGCCCACCCAAACTCCATCCCTGACCCAGCCAGGTCCCTCCCCTGCCTCTCCCCACCGCCCCACAGCAGGTACGGCTCCTCACTCGCTACCGAGCCAGGGAGGAAAACGCATTCTGCAAAGAGCCAGGCGGAAAGACGAGGGGACCACAAACCACAGGTGATGCTTCCCTTGTGCTTTCTGGGCACCTTCCATGTCCCCCACAGGCACCCTCCTCCGGAGGTCCCATTAGAAGCAATGGGCTGGGTTCTCTTTGCTTTGAGCATATTAGCAGCAAACATGGGGCCAGTTAACGATGGTCTGGGAAGCGCAGGCTTTGCCTGCAAGGCTGACAACCGCAGGTCAACCCGCAGATGGAAATGTGGCTCCAAAACTCATTCCAGGTATAACAAGAGCAATCATTATCAGAATAACCCCTGGGGTTTAATTCCACCCAGCAGGTCCCTGGATCCACCTGCCTCCTCATACGCTTTTTCTGCGTCCGTTGCTCTCAGCACCCACTTCTTAATGTTACCTCCTTTCACACCTCCTCCGACTGTACAGCACCTCACGCAACGGGACCCAGCCAGTCGCAAATCTATAGGCATTGCCATGACGTCATGATGAAGATACCACCAAAGATGCAAGGATGGCACATACTTGACTTGTTCCTCTGCTACCGAGCCACGCTGCCAGGAGCGCTTCCATCTTCCCAGTCTCTTCAGCATCTCCATTTTCCATCCTGTAGCTCTTCCCAGCTCGTGCTGGCGATAGATGTGCTCTCTCCGGTGTAGGATATCCAGGCCATGCTGACCTCCTTCTATGTTGCAAGGGGAAAAAAAGAAAAAAAAAAAAGTATTTTTGAATCATAACTAAACTTTTTGTCTCAAACTTCTGAATTCCTGTGTGAAAACGTGGTTCTAGCTTTTATTTCCTAGCACTAGAGAATTCCGTAATACACTGCAGTCATACATAAAGTCATGAAAAAGGAAACAGCTTCCCACTGCAACTAAAATGCCTTAATGCGGCACACACTCTAAACACAGAAAAAACGACAGCGGGATTTTTTTATCTTCTAAACATCCCTGCCATCTTACAGGGATTTACTTATTAATGTCTATTATGAGTACAAAGATAATACACAAGCACAGCATTCTTCCATATTTTATAAAACAAGGAAAAAATAGTCACTGCAGATGAAGCTGCCATTAATTCTGCTTAAAGGGGAAACCAAAACGTCTGACAGCTTTAGTAAGTAAGAAAAGGACAATCTGCACGGTAGTAAAGGTATGTAGCACCTACTGCCAAATTGTCATCCTCTTTTTTAGACCAGGCATACTCTTTTTCCTGGTAAAACGATAACGAGAAAATCTTGGCTTCCTAATTTTGTTCTATCACTTTTAACACTTTTCCACTAGTTTCTAGAACTCCTCAGCTCCTGCTTTTTCCCACGTAAGCAGCCCCATTGCTTCACAGGACGTGGATTTACACTGAAACCCAGCAGTCCAGCATATCGCTTTGGATCTTCTTACATTTCCACGGGCATGAAATTTGTGATGCTAAATTGAAAAAGTGGCTAGTGGTCCTTAGAGCAGAGACTGCCTCTCTCCTGTACCCCACTGGTCTCTTGCAGGAGAGAGCCCCAGCAGCCGTCCAGGCAGCGCTGCTGCCGTGGGCCTTTCCCCTCCAAGGTTTTTGCTCCAGGCAGCTCTGACCATCCAGGTGCTCCAGTTTGGATGAGGAGCAGGAGCTCTGAGCACCAGAAGAGAGGTGCTCATTCATTTCACCTACCTTCAGAAACTACGTGGTCCTTAAACATAAGTGGCCTGCTGCTGGTCTCTAAAGTATAGCTGCCTCGCAGCTACCTGAGCAGGTACACAGGTGAAGAAGTCTCATGTGGAGATGCTGAAGAAGCGGATGAAAGAGAGGAAGTTGACACATATGGTGGTCTCTGCCAGAGGGGAACCTCATAGGATTTCCAAGAGAGAGATGGGTAGAGGCAGCAGGCAGTGTTTGGTGCGGGAAAGATGAAGAACATGACAAGAAAACGTCAATGCTGTAACTGGGAGAGCGGTAGAAGAGGGGAGACAGAGACAATCGCTGGCAAGTGAGCTGGACTGTCTCAGGGATAAGGAGGAGCGCCCACAAGCAGAGAAATCAAGGAGCTTTATTAAAAGAGCAAGAGCAGACGATGGGCAGGAAAGAGGAAGATAGAGGGTGGCTGGAGCAGGGGAACACAAAATGGGAAAGAAGATGCAGAGATGCTCAAAAGCAAAGGAGAAGCTGGAAGGGAAAGTGAAGAGAATAGAAGATAAGGTCACCATCACTATCACTACCCTCTAACCTGAACCAGTGAAGCCTGGAGAAACAGAAAGCTGCTGCAGATCAGCACCTGATAAAAGGCTCGTGGGACAGTTTGGACCTGCATTATTGCGCAACGTTGTGGTGGTGAGGGCAAGAGAAGAGAGGAAAGAGAGAGGGAAGAGCAGCAGGGAGAGGGGAACGATGGTAGACATGGTGGCGGGGATGAGTATGGTAGATGGAGAGAGGGCCACTGAGGTGTGTGGAGGGTGAAACCTGGATTTTCAGTGATTTGGGACAGTGGGAAAATTAGACTGAAGTAGGCAGAAGGGATGCGTAGAGCTGTTGGGCATCATGGAAAGGGAAGGACAACCATGCTGAGAAAACGCGCACCAAATGTGTGGAGAGAGGGAAGGAACCAGACAGGCTTTGGGTGAAGGAAAGAACGACGTTGACTTGGCGATACCACCCTAATGCAAAATACATCAATAACCCTACAAACATGTTCCCTTACTCTGGTTTCAGGAAGCACGTGTATCTTGGGATCAGGCAGCTGAGGTCCGTCTCTGTTGGGTTCAAGCTTGACTAGTTTATGAGACACATCTCTGATGTGGCTGCCTACAGCGGTGAGGCCGAACTTTAAGACTCAGCAAGTCTTTTTCTGATCCTATTCCCAATCCTGTTCCCCTATTTCTTTTGAACATTTCTCAGCTGTGTACTTGATTGTCACATCGTCAGCAACACCCTTTGAACTCGCCAGGACTAGGCTGCTTCTGTGCTTCTGGGGTTTATTTTCTCGCCTTTCAGAATCATAAGCACCTTCAAACTAAATATGAAAAATTAACTGAGATGAGAAAATCATGCCAAACCTGACTTGAAAAGACCTTCATTTCATAAGAAAGCTAGAATTAAAGTTCTCTTACCATTTGTTTTTAGTAGATAGGCAGTAATACTGGGCAGAATGCCAGAATTACTGAGAAGTTTTGAAACACTAAAACCTTTCCCGTTTCATGTGAATCACATTTTTAACATCTAAATTTTATGTCTTAGAAATCACTGGCAGACGTTAAATCACTTTAGACACCATAATTAAAAACAGATTAATACTCACTCAAGATGAGTCTCCTATCAATAAGCAACAAACTAAGGGAACACCATAAGGACCAGAATAAAAATATAGTTGCAGGGCGCACACCAAAGCATTTAAATACATCTTCTTCCTAAGGGTTGGTATTTCTGTGTGCAGCCGCACAGCTCCTGGGATAGACTGAAGTATTGAAATGAGCGTACGTGGAAAACAAAATAAAGCCCAGTTGCTTAACCTTCACGCTAAGAGATTAATTTGATTAACAACCCCAATGTTCTGTTCATGCGTTGCTTTTTGACTCTCATTCACAAGAATTCAAATCTTGGAATATAGAATTATCTTGTGCACTGGAGAAGGCTAGAAATAGACTTTTTTCCAAGTCAGGAAACAACATTTTACCCAGCAAAGATTTATCCCTACATATCACAAGATTTAAAAAAAAGGGGGGGGGGGGATATTTGTTATCCGATGTGGAAATTGCAAGATATCCCACTGAAAAAGAGTCAGCGTGTTACCGAAAGACAGGGTGAAGAACCATTGCACAGGCTGCAGGTTCTGCAGGACATCGTCTGCACGTTACTGAGAGTCACAAACTAAACGCGAATCAGAAACGTCACGTTACTGCAAAGACAAGAAACAGGCCCTGAAATGTCTCGGCTGCAGCAGAAACTTCAAAGCGGAAGAAGTAACCCCCCATGCCCCTCGGTACCGGAGTACCGCACACAGTCTACATCCCTGTCCCTACTGACAATATGGGTGTATGGGGAGTGAGGCCAAAGAAAGGCAACGGGTACAATCCAAAAACAATCACAAATAAGAAAAAAACCCCACGTGTATGACCTACAAGGAAAGAATGAATAAGCTAGGACTTTTAAACAAAAAGACGACAGATGGGTATAGACAGTTTTCAAGGTCATAAAAGGCTGTTGTAGGCTCACACATAAGGGAGCCAGGGACAGATAACTCAGCATATATTCTGAATGCAATACTCCCCCTCTTCTTTTACTTCCTTCCCTAACGCCATCCATCTCCAGAGGTTTCCAGCAGCACTACTGTGCCGGATAACACAAAAGCGTATGACATTGCCTGCCCAGTCTGTTTAAGAGGCCTATTAATACCCCAGAGTAACAAAAGTTTCCTGTGGAGTTGGAGAAATGGTCTGATACCTAATAAAACTGTCTCAACTGGCACAGACTAAAAGAGAGCAGTCCACATTGCTTTTCCAAAGCTAAAGCACAAAATTCAAGACCGTAATTACACGAGTAGGGCAAAGATACCTGATAGTAGGGAGAGCTTTAACTCAACAATGACTTTATAGCGCAATCCAAGAACTCAATTGAAATGGAAAAGGAAACACAAAACATTCAAGTGTGGAATGAGATATAAAATGACAGAAAAGGTAGTTAGCAACCTAAAGAAATGGATTTGCTCATTTTTCCAGTGCTTCAAGACCTGGAACTGAAACTGGAGGTCTGAGAGAGAGAAAGAGAGTGAAGTAGGTCTCAGCTCCAGCTGGCTCTGGGAGCTTGATGAGAGGCAGAAGGGATGACTGAGCCTCTTTGAGAAGGAGATTTTTTGGGTTGAAACTCTTCTGATGGTTCATCCCACAAGATGAAGGATAAGCCTGCTGGGAACTCATTCCCCATCTGACCTTACAGTGTTGCACACTCTGCTCTGACAGCAGATGTTGAGTGTTGGATGTTGCATTAGAAACCAGGAGGCTTAACTCCATTATCTCTTCTGCAGAAGCCCTGAGTGACCGCCAGACATCCATTTACTCACTTTGCACCTTTGTGATACACAATTAATAAAGTGAGGAATCTGGCCTGTGCTGTGACATACACGTATCAATAACAAACACTGATAGACAACAGGCATTCTTGATTCAGTACCACAGGGGATACATAATCTTTACTACTTATAAACCACCAAAAAGCTTGCTGAAATCAACTAAGCCACATTCCTTAACACAAAATATACTTTGAATGACAGTTAGAGGTGCTCCTGCATCTGCGTTCAAGGGACAGTAACACAAAAAGGGTGTCCTAGCCATTCTCGCAGACAGCACTGGAGTTACTGCAGCATATAAATAATTTCGATCTTTCCTATGAGAATAACAACAGCAAGAGGAGTGTACAAAACAGTCTGACTTATTAATCTAATAGCTTGTGCCCGCTTTTCACTTTATCAATCTTACAAATATTAGCAATTTATTCCAATGATCACCAAGAAAAGTATTTCTGCCTTCGTCCTGCTCCACCTGTAGGCTAAAGCTAATTAATGCAACATGGCAAGAAAACGTCAGGATGAATGATCAGGCTTTCACGACACCAACTAGGCATTTTCCTGGCTCAGCCGGAGTTTCAAAGACTGCTTGCAAATGTCCACAGGCCAATCTGAGTCGGAGGAAAGGATGAAGCTGTCAGAGAGGTGAAAGACGAGCGATGCCTAATGCAACAGAAGTCAAAATGAGAAGAGCTGAGGAATATGCAGGCGATGGATGTCCGCAGGGAAATGGTGGCAGACTGTTCTCAGTCAAAGTACGCTGACGAGGTAAAAAAGACAATGAGCTCATTGAGTTTTTCCTGAACTGAGCCCCACCAAAAAAAAAAAAGAACTCAAAAACCCCAAAAACCCCACAAACCAAAACCAAACCAAAACCAACCCAATCTGAACTTTTTGAGCCCAAGAAACCTATGATTTCTTTTGTAGATAATTCCAGGGGGGGGAAAAATAAACCAAAAGCTCCAAGTATTAATGGAACAAGATGGAGCATTGAGGAACTGGTATAGGCAACTGCTCTCCTGCCTGAAATACTTTCTTCCCTGTGCGTCTCTATGGATATTTCCCCACTGCAGAAACCCTACATCCATACAGACGGGGGGGTCTGTTACACTTCTAGCACATAAACCCCCATCACAGCACCGTTGCTTCCAACACCGAATGCCCTCCCTCCTTTCTAAACAGACCTTGCAAGATTCTCTGAAGGTACACCATCTGGTAAATCCCCAAAACATTATATTTGCCTTCTGTCATTCGCTTCCAAGAAAACTGCTTCAGATTTCACTTCTCCTAACCTTCCAGGTGTTCTGCAGAAGTCGTCACACCTTCCCTCCGGCTGAAGCAACACAAATCAGCCAGAACAGCATCTGCATTTTACTTTCTGTTCAAAACAAACAATTCTCAGCCAAATCAATGCAGACGTCTTACTCAGATGAACAAAATGTAATGTTTCATCTTTCGAAAGACAGCATGCTATGTAATTAATTTAATATTAATGAATTTTAATACATGCAGAGTTTTGCAGGGTTTTCTATTTGGTAACTGCATTAGGTTTATGGAACTTCCCTTAAAAATAAAACTTCCAAATTAAACAAAGCTTTAATAGAATTTACAACTGGAACTCAATTATGGCAAGCTATTTTTTATGCTTTGTAGACTAAGCTGATACTTCGCTGTCATTGGTTTATAAAAATAAATCATAAACTCTACAGAAATCATTAAAATATATGCAATTACAATCCTCAAGACAGCACTAAAGAAAAATAGAGCAGGAAACAGAATTGTAATTATGTTATTTTCTCTTCTGTCCCCAAGCCCCAGATATTGCATTGCTTCCACTTTTATCTCCAGTTTAATAGGCGATACTTGCTCATCACAGTGTAAATACACATTAGCCCTCCTAACAACCGGAAGCCTGATCCAGCAGACATTTAAGCACTAGAACAATTTAACCGTGAGCTCAGTAAATTCATCAACGCTCAGAGCTCTTAAATTCAGCTTAGACATCTTTCGTAAGAGATGCACAAAGAACAGCTTTCACGAACTGGCTGCGCTGAGGAATCAGCTCCAGTCCCCATGACACAAGAACGAGGGCCATCAGACAACCTTGGCCCACTACTTTAGCTTTCAACCCCAAGCACCACCAGGCTGGTTGGGGATGTCCCCTCTTCCCCACCCACACCTCTCCTCCAGCTACTGTGCCACTACCCACGTGTGTAAAGCTCCTCGTGTGTTTTATCACGTTTGAGAGATGGCCTAGATAACCACATACCAGTGGAGGAAATGAAAAGGAATTTTGCTGGGAATCAGCTACCCACCTTGAAAGTTTTTGGCTTTGCCTTTGCTTACAGCTACTTTCCCTGTAAGAAGGCACCATATACAGCAAACTGTCCTTCAAGGCCTATCTAAACACGCTTAGGTGGAAAAATCAACGACTGAAAAAGTCAGTTCCACTCAGGACAGCCTCATGTGAAATGAAGTTTTGGAAGAAATCTGTAGCGACCAGCTCCATCCATCTACAACCTTATCCTTGTCAAGCTACTTATACCTTCTTTCTTAATTTTAAGTTCTAAAATCCCCTAATAACTATGAGATTGTATGCGGTTCATAAAAGCTTCTTCACTTTCAGACAGATTCCATAAATCATGATACCTAATAAATATTTAATTTAATTTTATTTTTTGCCTGAGATCCTGGGGCTGTTCCTTATTTTCATATAGCTTACCGCTAATCACAATGATGGACAAATATGCACATGCACACACACAAATTCCATAGATGAATGAAGAAAATTACGTGTCTTATACTGTCCTGGTCATCCCAGCACGGTATCCAGTGATGAATTCCCAGCGTACCTGAGCCAATCTTAAAGAACACGCAAAGCACAAAAATAAATTAAAACAAAGACAATTCAAGACTTGTATTATTTGCAGTCAGACAATAGCAAGCCAAATGCCCCGTTGGTTGAGCAACGTATTTAAAAGTAGCCTTTGCATCCATGAAATCCTCCAACTCCCTGCTTAATTAGACAACTGACCTGATGAGCCAGCTATGCTGCCTGCATAACCACCGTGTTTTCAGGGAGTCTGCTTTCGCTGTTGCTTTTAAACAGTGCTCAGCCAGGCTCTCAAAAACATAACTGCAAAAATAATCAGCTCCATAATTAAACAACCGTGCAGAAAGACTGCAGCAAAAGTAGAACGAGTGCCTCCAGCACACTCTGACAAAGACTGCAGGACAGCAGGAGGGATGTGCTGGAGCCCAGGACTGACACACCCCCCTCCCCAGATGCCTGCCCAAGAGTGGGAGCTTAGGTGTCCCTCCCCACATAAAAGGAGGGCACCTGCACCCACCTCCTGTGCCTAGATGATTTAGGAACCAGGTGAATCGCCTCAGTCCCCAAAGCGCGTCTACACCTACCCACGGCATGAAGGACCTGACGCCCATCAAACACGTCAATGGGTCCAACTGAGTCTTCCTCCGCAGCTGAAACCCACCCGGTGTCACAGTGTCCCTCCTCCCTGCCCCACCGTGGCCACAAAGACGGCCTGGGGACTGAAAGCCCCTTCTGCTGTTAGGCACCCTTGGGAGGCTGAAGTGAGGGCAACCCCAGGTTTGGGTCTCAGGGCTATTTCCTTTTTTTTATTATTTTTTATTTTTTCCAAATCGTCTTAAAACCTCTTCCCTCAGCTCTGGCCCCACAAAGACAACTCCTCTAGCTGGGAACAGCAGATGGCTGTGACACACCAAGCTACAGCTCCTGCCAGCGCTGCTACATCTCCCTCCTCCACAGAAGCATGGTTTCCCACAGCCAGACACCAGGGGTTTTCATGTTTAAGTCAGACTGTAAATCCACAAGTAATCCCGTGGCCTTTACATGCGGCTCTGCTGCAGCCTTAGGAGCACTGGAGATGCAAACCAAGGGCAAGGCTGCATCAGGAAAACCATGGCTCCTCACAGCTGACCGCCTTTACCCTCACTTATTGCTGTGTTGGCTCCACACCGCCTCAGGCACCCGCAGCCCTTCACAATTGCCAAAAGAAAAGCTTCTGGCAGCAAAAAACCCCAAAAGCTTTCCCCTGGAGTTAATCTAATCAGAAAATCCCCCGGTATCGCTCTTTGGCAGTCTTTATAGCTTACGTCAGTACTTTTGCCTTCATGCATCGCTTATCACTAGTTCAGTAAGGTGCTGCGGGGCAGCATCTTCCCTTCCCAGTTTTTCTCTTCCCAGAGAACTCATACACTCTTTACGGCCACCTTGCTGCTGTTCAGGTGACAGCAGAAAAGGCGCAGCAGCCAGCCTCGCCAGCTGTGCCAACAGACAAGCAAGCGCTGTGTCTGCAGGTCCAAGAGCACCCTCAACTCTGCTGCTCTTCTGTAAAGAACAGAGGCAAGAGCCTGTGAAAATTCAAGTATGGTGAACCCCTACAGATCATCACAAGCTTCTACACTGTGTCAACACTGAGAAACCAAACGTAATAGTCAACAGATCTCACAGCCAGAAAAAGATCTCCCTTAGATTACACATGCTAGCAACAGGGTAGGAGAAGATGAGAAGAGACGCTAAAGCACATACAATTGTATTATAGTCTCTGATATTTAGTAACAATGCCTTTTACTGTAAGGAAATACCCAACCATCTTACAGTGAAACTTAACCGACACACATATTCTAAGCCTCTAGCATGAGAAGGTTTTTTCTGTACATCCCACAGAATCATGAAATCCAGGTCAAAAAGGGACCTATAGAGGTCTCCGGTTCAACCCTCATCAAAGCAAGGCCGACTTTGAAGTTGGATCTAACTTGAAAATCAGGTCAGGTTGCTCAGGGCCTTGGTCCAGTTGAGTTTTGATCTCCGAGGCTGGAGATCAAACATCATCTCTGAGCCCTCGTTAAAGTCTGTCCACTGGCACGGTGGATTTTATTCTCCTGATATCTAACTTCCCTTCTTGAAACTTGTGTCCCCTGTATCCCATCCCATCACTGCAACTCCGAGAAGTTCTCCAGCAGGACCTGTAGGTCCTTCTCCGCAGAGCTGATTCCAGCCTGCATAGCACAGGGGGTTATCCCCGCCCAGGACAGGGCTTTGCATTTACCGTTATTGAAACCCCACAGCATTCCTGGCAGCCCATTTCTCCAGCACGTCCTGGCTCCTGAGAGGCAGCCCTTGATCCTCCTTTTAAGAAAGCCTTGACTTACGGTGTTTTCTACAATCATAGTCATATGAGCGTATCCTTTCTCCTTTCTTGTCATTCGCTCCATCCCTTTGTTAGTTCTTTCTCGAACTAGTTAGATGTTGTTAGTTCCGTCTAGAACTAGTTAGATATTATATCTAGAACTAGTTAGATATGAGGAAGAAATTCTTGGCTGTGCGGGTGGTGAGCCCCTGGCCCAGGTTGCCCAGAGAAGCTGTGGCTGCCCCATCCCTGGAGGGGTTCAAGGCCAGGTTGGATGGGGCTTGGAGCAACCTGGTCTGGTGGGAGGTGTCCCTGCCCAGGGCAGGGGGTGGAACTGGGTGGTATTTAAGATCCCTTCCAACTCTAACCATTTCTATGATTCTGTATTTGGATGAATAGTTCACTGTCAGAACGGCAAAACACCACCCAGCTGTCCCTGCAATGCAGAGACCTTTCCCTTAGGATCCTTCCCCATGTCCCCTTGCAGCAGGGCAGATGTTATTTCGTCAAGCTTTTGGGATGCAGCAGTTCAAGACGGCAATCAGGTGCCTGCTGTTGGAAAGAAGTATCCACAATCAGTGACTGTGAGGCAGCAGAGCCCTGTCATCATCCCCACCCATCCCCATGAAAGGCCGTGCCATGGCGCTGGAGCACGCCCCGCCAACGGCATGGTCCATGCCTGGCACCAGAGCGAGCGTCATGGAGGGAAGCGCACCAGGAGTCCTGCAGATACACACCGCAGGAACTGCGGGCTGGCAACCGCTGCTTGTAATCACCAAACCTGCTGTTGCTAAAACATTTCTCCATCTCCCTGAAGGGTTCAAACCTAGATGATTCCCCGAGGTGTGAAAAAGCAGCAGTAACAGCTGTGTACATTAGCACACTTTTACCAGTTTTTTAATGTATTTTCTTTGGGGGGTGGGGAGGGGGTGGTGAGCAGACAGTAAGGGCAAGCAGAGGGCAGGATGGGAGGGAGGACGGCATGGAATAATTTATGTGGCAGTGGTCAACTGCATGAGATTTGCATTCAGCTAAGCAATTACAGACAGACGATAACACTGCAGAGAGCACACCCTGGCAGAGAGCTTGGAGCTGAATTTCGTTTTCAAAAGCAGAGGTCGCAGACAGCCGCACGCATCTTTCTGCAGTCTGGCCTTTCTCACAACAAACACCCATACGGTCCAAGCACGTGGGATCTCGGTCTACCACAACTGTAGGCGACATGGCAGATGTCTCCCGAGTCTCTCAGTAAGGGAGCTGAAATGAGATGAGGAACAGAGAAACATGCTGAAGAGGTTTCTTCCAGCCATTTTCCCCTTTCCCCTCCTTTTCTACCATGTTGTAGGAAGGACCCACAAACTACAGTTTGCCCCTGCCAACTTGCTGTTCGTGTGGAAAGCTCCTCGGCCATGTTGTATGGCTGCTAATAAGGAGAAGGCCAGTCTAAACCTCGTTCACTGGCTCATCAGAAATGGAATGCGTTACTTGAAATCAGCACAATGTGCACGCCAGGTCTACGTCATCTGAACACGACTCCCACCTTGCAGCTATATGTGGCATACAGTGGATGAGATAAGCACGCGCAGGCCAAGGAGGTAAGCCCCACACAAGTAGGAGTAAAATAAAGTAAGTTAATTTCTCCTTTCAGAAAGAGCACTGTACAAACTCCTCATTGCTCACGAAGGCGATCTGTGGGTGGTTCTCCAGACCAGCCGTCAGTCTGCAACTCTGTAAAACACCCCTTATTCCTTATCAACTTCTTCCCTTAAACAGAACACGGAGTAAAATGGCTTCAGTTAAAAAGTTCCCTTTGCAGTTCTAGCAGCGTGCACTTTTCCTAAAGGCATATCATTAGATATGACTACTTCAGCCAGAGGCATTATATCCTTTGAAGAAAACTCTTCTTGGAGCAAAAATATTCATTACAGCTTTGCACAGTGTCTATCCCCATCACATCCCGGGCTTGCCGTGGAAACCTACACACTAGAGTAAAGCAAACAGGAGAGACAGAACAGCAAATATGTGACAATAATGATCCCGCCTGCAGTAAATGGCTTCCCAGAATTACTCTTGGAGGCAAAATTCATTAAATCCGAACAATCTCAGATCCTGATTCAGTTGCTCACATAAAGGCATTTAGTGCTGTCTGAAGCACCTTAGTCCACCAGAAACCACCGTGGGACATGGCCCACGACCTACAGGAGACATCTGTCCTTCCTGACATCTGCTCCTGCCACCGGGGCTGCAGGGTACCGGGGGGCAGCTCAAAGAGATGCTTGTGTTCAGGCACCCTTCCTCTCAGACGCGCTCGTTTCTTTTCCGTTCCTGAAGTGTATTCTTTTCTCAACTTTCTCTTTCTTGTGCAGCGCTGCTCTTTTTACAGTTGGACAAACGCTCAGCATGGATCTTGTTCTCATTTCATCCACATTTTTATAGTCTCCTCGTTAACTCTGTTCTGGTTTCTGTTTCCAAGGCAGAGGAGCAGCCACCCTCCCTCAGCTCCTGTCCCTGCCAGGTCACTGCCAACAGGGGTGAGAGTCAACACAGTTCTCATACTAATCCCTACCCTTTTCCTCACTACTAAATTTTATTCCTGTAACATTTTGCTTACATTGCACCATAAACCAAATTTTAAAATGAAATCCAAATTACATGCCCAGACGTACTTTTTTCTGTACTAAAAGGAAAAACCCGCCTCTTTATAATCTTCATGCTGTCATTCAAGTACACATTCCAGTGATGCTCAAAGGATGTTTTGAAACATCTTGTGGACCAGGAAGTCCCCTGTTTGTTTTCTGATGAGTGTCTCCAAAGCCTTGCTGTGGCACAGAGGAGGGTGGAGCGACACGTCTGTGAGAGGAACGGTTGCTGGAAAGCACTAGAGCGAATCACTGAACAGGCAACAGCAATATCTAAGGGTTTAACGCGGTGATAGGACACAGGCAGCACACCTTTGCTAAAACCAGAGTCAGTCTAACTCATCTAATTCTCTTTGCTAACATTGCTCACGGCAATGGGCCTTGCGGCCAGAGCAACAGTAGACAACACGTCGGGTTTTTTTGAGAGACTTTTGACAGTACCTCTCACGACAGCAACTACATCCTCATTCCCCAAAGTACTTTGGGAGAAAACTCCGTGAACGTTGTTAAGCTGACAGAGCAAGGCAAGAAGTATAATTTCCTGATTTTTGTGATTCCATTCACTGCTTTCCTAAATGAGCTAGAGGAAAGAATAAAAAAGGACATCTATGAAATCCGTAGAAGACAAGAAAGCAGCACATCTCACAAGCGCCTTTGGAGACCAGGAACAAAAATCTCAATTGCATTGGCAGTTGAGAGAGATCACCCAAAAGGGAAAAAGCGATGGGGTGAAATTCAACAAGCACAAGTACAAAAGCTCTACCTTTGAGTAAAACTAAAATATACAGGAGAAAGAGGACTGAGAACCTTTAGCTGATCACACTGCCAGAAATTGCAGGGAGAGGATTTAAACAGAACACAAAGGAAAAGGAAATATCACGCCAAGCATTATTAATTGGACCGCTGGATAGCAAACATTGGAGGCAATTACCCGGTTCTGTGCAGCCCTGGTGAGGTCTGGAGCACACGGTCCAGCCATTAGCATTGCTCTTACAAAAAATCTATGCTAATTGGAAGGCATCAAGTAGAGGAAAAGCGACAGATTTAGAGAATGTGACTTCTGAGGCAAGACTGGAAGAGTAACATAGGAGAACACTGAAGGGAAATAGGCTCCCAACATGTAAAACACCCTGGTTAAAAGAAGGGTCATCAGCTCTTCTCCATGCCCCCTGGCTTGCAGATTAGAAGTAACTGGAAAAAGATTCATACAAGATTTAGAGGCAACAAGAGCAATAAGTTTCTAACTAAAAGGTAGTAAAATGCTGGAACAGCCACCTTGGGACAATGCGATTCCCCTTCGCTATGGGTTTTACAGTTATTTTAGTATCTCTCAGAAAGGTCTGAGTCACCAGCAGCTCCCTCGGAGGCCGGCAGCTCCCTGTGCTTCCTCCACCGGGAACTACCATGGGCAACGGCACTGCCCCGGCCTGAGCTCCAATGAAGTTACGGAGGCAGAAAAACTAAAGTTCAAAGTTATTCTTCGTCCTCAACTGGCAGTGAAGCTCTCCCGGCCTCGTGCTTTGATTGCCATCCTGCCTCTGAAATCTCCCTGCTAACCCTAGTGCAGGCCTTTCCGTCAATTGTATTTTTCTCATCATGTTAGTAATTTCAAGAGATAAACATCATAAGAAGGACAGCAGGGGTACACTGCTTCTAAATACGTATCCACGTATTTGTAATCACGCATGTGGCGGTTACATATTTAAATAAAAATCAGGTTAACAGAAAAGCAGGAAGAGATATTTCTTTTACTTTAAAAATCCCAATATGCAAAACGTCAACAATTCTGAAAAAAAATTTCTAAGAAAGCTTTTGATAAATGAAGTTCTGAACTAAGCCTACAATAAGGGCATTCGTTTGGTTTGGTTTTGCCTGTTCTAATTGTGAAAATTTGAGAAACATCTTTACTAAATTCAGGTATATGGAAAACCAATACTACAATGGAGCCTTTCCAATATGCATCCATTATTTATAAAATAACAGCGAAATACTAAACATGTATGAGGTTTTGTTTTCTTTGCTCTTCTGACAGTAATATATTAAAATTACACTACATTTGTACTATTGATTTCACTTTTGCCTATACAGTAGATATAAAATAAATTAGTTGCACACTAAGTCAGCACAGGCTGAGAAGCTAATTGTTTGTATGGTTTGTGAAATAGAAGCTATGACTTTCTCCAAAACAGATTAAAAAAAACGACAAGAAAACCACAACACAAAAAGCAGCAAAATGTAAGGCTCCAGTGATCACGAAGCTTACATCCATTACTTAAAATACAATAGAAATAAAACAACGTACGGTAGGGTTCCTCCATTATCTGCACTATTGGTTTATTACAGCAGGGCCAACGATGTTGCTCCTGCATCTGTAACAATAGCGTAAATACGTCCTTATCACGAGGCTTAATTCTGAGTGCTGCTAAGTGACAAGCTCCAAAGTTAATTTGGTCAGTTCATTTTACTGCCCAAATGACTTCCTATTCCAGGCATCCAGCTCCTGCTCAGACCTCGCATGTTTTATTGGTTTAGGGAGATCATTTTTTAAATGGATTTTTTTTTTTTTCCCCAAACCAATCCAGCCCCTGTAATGGTTGAATCAATTCACAACTGGGTGGCTCGTATCAATACAGTGGGCAAATTCAGCCAATATCAATAAGCCAGCACTAAATCCCTCCAAGAATGGCCATGCGAGTGCCGCAGCTGCCCAGCTAAATCTGTTCAACGTCTCTTACAGCAGAGCAATTTCGGATAGGGTAAGCAACGAGCCGGCCTGCCAATCTTCCCTCCTCTTGCACGGTAAATCCATGCCACTGTCACTCAGACAATTTTCACTGGTCCCCTTGAAAACACGTGGGCTGATCCAAACCGCAGCAGCTCCACAGGAGCCAAGCTGTTTTATAACATCGGAGGATCGGCTCGTAGCCATCCACAGAAGCCATTCACATTAACATTAGCCAAGTCCTACGTACCAGGACTAATATACCATTTAAATCTAGGAAAACTGCCTCACATTTCTGGTCTAATGCTCTAAAATAGATACACACTATCATCTTTGGGAAAAGGGACACAGTGACCTTTCAAAAACTAGAAAAAACCCCACCTCCTAATCTGACTAAGAAAGAAAGGTTGTACCTACAATCTTTTAAGTATGATAGAGACAAGCACATAAATTCAACTGACCAAGGAAAGGCAATTAGAGTGATGGATTACAGCAAATTCAATATAGATGTGAAATATTGAGACAACTCTCAAATACAAATTATTGCACAAAATTACCCTCGGCCCACTCAGACTTTTCAGAAAATTAGTCATTCACATCACCAGCACGTTTGGACCATATGCTAGAATGGCTTTTTCCACCCTAATGTTAGCTGAACATCACAGCATTGTTATGCAGCGAGCAACTCAACCAGACGAGGTACAAGGGCTTCTGCTCGTTCTGCAGTAGACAACTTCTCCCCGTCTTCCAGCTAAAACTCACCTCTCTGAGGGGGTGGGAATTAGTTACATGGACTCATTTTACAAGCACTGAGGACTTGGCAATATTTCCAAGTAGAATCATAGAATCTCCATGGTTGTAAAGGACCTTTGAGATCATCGAGTCCAACCATACGCACACCAAAAAAACTCCTGCAATCTCTGCCACTAGAGCATGCCCTGAAGCGCCAAACCTACACGTTTCTTAAACACCTCTAGGGATGGTGACTCAACCACCCCCCTGGGGCAGGCTGTTCCAGCACCTGACCACTCTTTCAGTAAAGTCATTCTTCCTAATATCTAATCTAAACCTCCCCTGCCGCAGCTTCAGACCATTTCCTCTGGTCCTGTCATTATTCGCCTGGGAGAAGAGGCCAACACCCACCTCTCTCCAACCTCCTTTCAGGTAGTTGTAGAGGGCAATGAGGTCTCCCCTCAGCCTCCTCTTCCCCAAGCTAAACATGCCCAGCTCCCTCAGCCTCTCCTCATGTGACCTGGTCTCCAGACCCCTCACCAGCCTGGTAGCTCTCCTCTGGACACGCTCCAGCACTTCAATGTCCCTCTTGTACAGAGGGGCCCAGAACTGAACACAGTACGCGAGGTGAGGCCTCACCAGTGCCGAGTACAGGGGCACGATCACTTCCCTGCTCCTGCTGGCCACACTGTTCCTGATACAAGCCAGGATGCCATTGGCCCTCTTGGCCACCTGGGCACAGTACTGGCTCATGTTAAGCTGGCCGTCCACCAGCACCCCCAGGTCCTTTTCTGCCGCGCAGCTTTCCAGCCACTCTTCCCCAAGCCTGTAGCATTACTTGGGGTTGTTGTGACCGAAACGCAGGACCCAGCACTTGGCCTTATTAAACCTCATACAGTTGGCCTTGGCCCATCGATCCAGCCTGTCCAGGTCCCTCTGTAGAGCCTTCCTACCCTCAAGCAGATCAACACTCCCACCTAGTTTGGTGTCATCTGCAAACTTACTGAGGGTGCACTCAATCCCCTCATCCAGATCATTGATAAAGATATTAAACAAAACCAGCCCCAAAACTGAGCCCTGAGGGACACCACTGGTGACCGGCCGCCAAGAGGATTTCACCCCATTAGTCACAACTCTCTGGGCACGGCCATCCAGCTAGTTTTTAACCCAGTGAAGAGTACACTTGTCTATGCCATGATTCACCAGCTTCTCCAGGAGAAGGCTGTGAGGGACAGTGTCAAAGTAGAGGGGAAGGGATGGAAAGAGCACTTGTTTCTACAGGATTTCTGGGAACTATGCAGCACAGTGAAAGACAAAGTCTGGCTA
The DNA here is from genome assembly GCF_028500815.1 of Rissa tridactyla. NCBI lineage: Eukaryota > Metazoa > Chordata > Aves > Charadriiformes > Laridae > Rissa > Rissa tridactyla. The sequence goes on along the minus strand of NC_071469.1, from coordinate 68,158,894 downwards.
CATCTGGGAAATGTAGTCCTACAACCCAACCTTGAGAAAGTCTTCTCTTACAAACATCCCCTTTTCCGAGTGAGAGCATTGGGTGTTCTTTTCATGATACAGCAATATCTTACACTTATCTAAAGTTTTCCAACTGGATATCACAACAGTAAAGGTAATAACCGGTAAATTTCTGCAGAATAGCCAGGTTTTTCTCCAGAATATAAAAAAATACAGAAGGCAGCTCCTGCTTGCAGGGACTGGACAAAGTGCCTTCTCTTGCCCAGGGAATTTCCTCTGATCCTGTGCTAGGCAGCACATCCACAGCACACCTGATGCTTTCGGAAAGCAGCAGCCCTGCTGTACACGCACAGCAACGGTGGCTGTTTGACAGGAGGAGAGCGGTTTGGAACCTAGAAGGCAGCACTGGCCAGCCTTGCCCCGAAGCGTAGGAGTGGTTGGTGTGCCTTGGGATCACAAACGCTCTCTGTCAGTTGGCTTTCCATGCTTTATGGAGGCAAGAGCGTTTGGTAATTAAAAGATGTGTTTATTTGACAGCAGGAATGCAGGTAACTGGTATCTGGGATGGAAGATTCAAAGTGCCACCCAAATTGCCTCCAGATGCTGTCCTTCAGTGGAGGATAGGAAAGACTTTTATTTATTTCTTTATTAAGATGATGAAGAGCTGGAAGTACCAAGACAAACACCAGCAGGTCTTTGTACTCTCTTCTCCAGCCCAGGCAAGCGCTCTTCCCTCTTTACAGATCCAGTAAAAGCCACAGGAGGAGTAGTGAGTTTTGACACGTGATCTGGTGTAAGACCAACACCCAGACTAATAAAGATGTGTGCCCTCAGTGGCACAGGGACCGAGGAGTAGCTCTTGTCCTTCAACAAGAGGATCCGCTCTTCTTAAGAAAGGCAGCTGTGTTGTTTCAGCTGAGGGGAGAGTCATTGCCAACGACCGATCGAGGTGGTGCAGCAGCTGAGAGTAAGCCACAAGCCCCCAGAAAAGATGCCAAGCTATGCTCAAGGTAGCCCCAGCCCTAGCCCCTCCTTCCTCTTAGCTCTAAATCTGAGCTACATAACATGGGACTGTCATCCTATGTCAGATCACAAGCCAGGACGTCCTTCCTGGCTGGAATCACAGTGGTAGACCTTCTTCAACATCCCTGTTCATAGCCATGTCCTCCCCAAGACCTTCTTCAAGGCCCCTGTTCATAGCCAAGTCCTCTCCCTCCTTTTCCCTTTCTTACATCTTTTTATTAGTGGGTTTTTTTTTTTTTTTTTTTCTCTCTCCACCAGAGCAGAGCACACATCCACAAGCTGCAGCCACGCAATTTCTACCCACACATCTCTATTGGTTTAATTTCGGTAAAGGAGGACCACTTTGCTAACACCATAATGAAAGAGATTTGAAAACAGATCCTGGTAATAACTCTAACAATCAATTTTCTGACATCAGATCAGAAGGCTTTCGATTTAAAGTGTTCCCAGACAATATTTGTCAGGGAACATAGAGTACTATTTTCTTAATACCAGTAGATAGTAAGTTTTTTCCTTTTAATATAGTTCCACCTACATTTTCACCAAAAGGATGATACACTGCAGCCATACAGTTATTATGAATTGGATCCAAAGTGAAACAAAGCTAACAGAAATCCTCAGAAACTTCAAGAGGCTGCAGGTGAAGTGTTACATCTCAATCAGCTTCAGAGATTTGCTCTGCTTGCTTTCTCTTTCTAACCTGCTGCAGTCTCCGATATGTTCTATGGAATTGTAGGAGAGCAAAGACCATGATCTCTCTTAAATTGGCCTCAGCAGATTTACCTCATTTCCCCCCCTCAATTTACAGTGTTTTCAGCAGCAAATTTACAAGCTTTACTTTATACATCGCACAGCATTAAGCAAATGAGACTACAAACTCACTCATATTTTTCTCACATTGAAATGTAAATAATTTTATGCCATTTAAATAATTCAACTAAATCTAAATTGCATGAGTCAGCACAGTGATTGCATGTTGAAGCATTTTGTCATTTTCCCAAATTCTTGCTCGTTTCATTACTTTAGACCCCCAAAATAGTCCTGTGGAACAGTTTTCTTAGATCAACATAATTCCAAGAGTCAGATCTCTAAGCTGAATACTGACGCCTCAAAATCCAAATTCCCAGAAGCTTCTGAACAAGCTTCTTTCCATCTCATTCCTAGGAGTAGGCACCCAACATTTTTTTTTAGACCCAAGGGCCCTTGAGACACAAGTGCAGGAGGTGAATCCTTGGAAGGCTTTGAGGGGAAGGCTCCTCTGGAGGTCTCCAGGTCACCTCTGCTCAAAGCTGGACCAGGCTGCTCAGGGTCTCACCCTGTCATTTTGAAAATCTTCAGGGATGGGGGTCACACAGCCTCTCCGGCAGCTTAAGGGGAAGAATTTTTTTCCTGGCATCCAGCTAGGATTTCCCATCCTGCAACTTGTCTTTTACCATTCAACTTTGAGGAGCGTCTTGCTCCATCTTCTCCGTCACTCAGCTTTAAGTTGGGTGATCCTTCCTCGACCTTCCTTCTCTCCTGGCTGAACAACTTGAACTAATTTGAACAGCTTGTCAAACATGGCAGGGGTGCTCCCCACCCTCCAAATTACTGATGAGAATGTGCTGACATACCAGTAAGTTCCCATCGGTATTTCACCTTTCAGCAATGCCACTCATAACTGGTTTCTGCTTACACTTTAGATCACCCATCATTAGACTTTGAGTCCAACAACAACTAGAAAATTTAAGTCAATGGGGAAGTGCTCACTCAGTGAGTCCTAGTCATCCCTGAGCAGCCTTCGCAACAGAATTCCAGATTGCTTTCTTGGTCTTCAGTGCATAAATTCTAACAAAGCAATGTTTCAGGAGGCTAAATAACTTCTCTAGTCCTCACAATCAGGCCTTAATCCTGCTGACACTTGAAGGTATTTACCTCCACACAAATTATTTCAATAAGGCAATGGGACTCCTACACCAAGGAGCACATAAATCAGTATAAGTCAACGCACTTGCCAATTATGTCCTTATTGATAATCTCAAGTAAAGAAAATAGTTATAAAAAGCAAATTCTGCATGAAAATAATCTTAGAGGAATACTTTAAAAAAATTTATTTCTGTAGGTCCTATAAATAGTCTATACAATATCAAAACAGATATAATTGTCTTGTCAGATTTGGGATAGTTTTTATTTGTTGATAACTCATGTATGGGATAACAAAAGTTCCCACGTGACTCTGTTATTGTCAACTACAGAGACTAAATTAGGTGTTTATTCAAGCCAGTATCTCTGCAATGCTTGGTGTGCTGCTAAATAAGGGATTTAGACAGATCAATGTGTTGTTGAAAAAAAAAAAAAAAGAGAATGAGCAGATTTCATTACGTGGGTAAATTCCGTCAAAGGAATTAAAAATCTTGGGTTCCAAAGGGTTCCACAATCCAGGACAGAAAGCTGAACATAAGGCAAGGCTTTAGGAGCACGAGGGCAGGGAAATTCATACATGCAAAGCATGCGTTGTTTGTGAGATTGCGACTGAAACTAGCCCAGTCTGAACCAAAATAAAAGAACAGAATTAAACTGTTGGAACCAGCAGCCAAGCGGTGGCTCCTTTGGGAAAAGCCAGCATTTCTCTCGGTGCACTCTGCCTTAGCCAAAACCAAGCTACTGGTGGTGTTACAGGGCTCCATACATGAAACGTCACGCGACATTTTTCAGGAGTCATTAGGTGAGCTAATTGGCCCTTCTGACTTCACACCTCATTTGTTTCACATCCCGTCACACTTACAACATAATAGCTGTTTATCATAAATTCATGCAGCTCAGGAGAGAAAGTAAGGGATATCAATAAAACAAAATGCAAACAAACCATAGGAAAGAATTTTATGGTATCCAAATGAAACCCACAGCCCATCAACAGAGAAGGCCGGAATGTCTCAAGTCAAATTTGTATATGAAAGGTTTTGTAATGAATAGAAATATTCACTAGCTTTAAGTGGGCACCCACTGTAGAGATAAAGCACTGAAAACAAAAAAAACAATAATGAAAACAGTTACAGTAGTATTATTACTAACAGTTTTAGATAAAATGAAATGATTCATTATATTGAAGCTCAGAGTATCTTCAGACAAAATTGAAATGAACTTTGTAATGATGCATTATACGCATTTGCAAAATAACAGAATGGCATTGTTTTGAAAGGCCTGAAATAGAGAACTACTTACGTCTTTCAAAGAAACACACTTCTTTCTTTTCATACCAAGCAATTTGATTAAATCTACCCAAAACAAAAAAAAAGTGTGCACTAGACAGGAAAAAAAAAAAAAAACAAAAAAAAACAAAAAACAATTTAAATGCGGAACTTGAGCTGTCTCCAAATCTTAGAGATCATAAGCAGTCAGGCTTTCATTCAGGAGATTATAACGAGCCAGCAGTTAACCTACCAGGACCACCAGAGTGCAAACGGGCACAGGGAAAGCCATTTGCAGACTGCTTAATTACAGGGAGAATATTTGATAATGCACCTCCACAATTTCCCTCTCTCTAAGGGAGAATAATTTTCCCGTAATCTTTGCAGACACTGAGCAATAGGTGGCCTCGGAAAACCACCTGATATTTCAGTCTTATATTTTGCTGCAAATGACATAATAACCTAAATACAAGCTTCATCCGCAAGGAGCAGTTTTGAAGACTGCTATGACGGTACTAATACCAAGGAGAGACACAGTCTGCCAAGGAGAGTAATCTAAACGCTCTCGTAAAAGCCCACGATAGACTGGGATGGAGCAGCAATAAAGCCGTGTACTGTCATGTGCTTCCAGATTAATGAGTCGCTGCAAGGTGGGATGCGCCCTTCGGGTTCTCCTATTGCTTTCCACGACCTCTTTCAGTGTCTGCTTTTAACCCAGCAAAATATGCACTTAAACAAACAAAATAAACATTAGAAACTGTTTGTACTCGGTGCTTCCAGAAGGAGCAACAGATTCGGTTGTTTAAAAGGACTTGCCTCCGCCCCACACAAACCCACCCTATAACAAAAGTCATGTAATTCATATCCTCACTCATCAAAGCATCCTTCCCCCATGGTTACATTTCATTTGTTTTCACCACTAACTTCTACCAGCAAGAAACTTCGTTTCTGAGCTAATCAACTAGTTTGGGTTTATTTCCCCCTTTTATCACAGCCTTGCCCCACGCGCAGTCCCAGGTGGAATTTCAGTAACTGGGAACAGCCAGTTCCACTGGGATTTTTGGCAAGTGGCAGCACGCTCTTGGAGATGCAGGAGCTCAACTTCAACACTGGCTTTCCCCCAGGAAAGACGCTATCCAGCCTACTATAAACTAACAGATCAATTACTAAAAAACCAGAAGCCTAATTCAAACATTAAGTATCTCCTCAACTACCTTTTTAACGCTACGGCGCTTGAAATGGCTCGTTAGTGCAAAGGCCAAATTTGCTGTTAACCCAGCGAGAAGTGTCTGGCGAGCAAGTTAATTTTGAAGCAATGCGTAACGACCTTCGGCCCTGCCTTTGGGTCACTGAAAGGATGGGTGAGCAGGGGGGAATCAGCGATCGCCCATCACGCTCTGCCACAGCCTATTTGCATGTGTGAAACGCTTCGGATTTATTTCTGGCACTCCCAGAAAAATAGAGTTTCTGGCAGTCCTGCGCTTTGCCCCGTGTACACAAAGCACCATGGGAAGCGTCTGATATAACTCAAAAAGCTTTATATTCCCACCCGGATGCAGCCCTCTGGCAGCCAGTCGCTCCTCTCTCCCCCCAACACTTGGAGAAGGTTTCAGGGTACATCTGCGCCACGAACACTGCAGGACGCATCCTCAAGGGTGATAAAGTGCTTGATGAAGTTCTCATCGTGTATTACAGCTTAATAACAAGAATACAATACATCAGCGATTTATTTTGAGCTGGGGACTGGTGGATGCGCTCTTTTATCAAGTTCGTTACCATAATAGCTGCTCACCTTCCACCAAGTACACGAAAAAAACCACGATTGATTATTTTCATATTCCTTCCCCAAAGACGCAAGTAGTGGCAGTGTTTTATTTCAGCAGGATATTTCAATGATCTGGGCCAAGAGGCCTTTGCAATCGAGAAGCAAATCTCTACATCAGGCTTTACGTTCTGCAGGAAGTCGGCATTTTAATGCAAAGGCAGCGGCGGGGGCTGGCGGGAGCTCTGCTGGCAGACAGGACCGTCTACCTCATTTCCTAACTTAATGTAGACCAACAGCTTTGCCTCTAGAAGCATATAATGTTTTACAGTCCAGATCCAGGAAGAAAATTAGTACTACAGAAAATTACCTGATTTTATAGATTATGCCATGTACTCCCAGCTTTTGGTGAATTTTACCCCTTTTTTTATTTTTTTTCATATAGCGTTATGAAAACACCTCTGTAACTTCTACCATTAGCATGAAATCAAATTCAATATGTTCGGAGCAGGATTTCCTCATTCTTACATTTTTACAATCAAGGCCACATGCTAAAACCTGAAGGCACCAGGCTTCCTTGGCAGAAACAGTGCATTGGCTCCATACCTTTAAAACAGGCTAAACAGATTTTAATGTACTAAACAGGTTCTGATTATAGACGTTTTCCTGGCCAGGTTGATGACACCTCATGAAACTGATTTTATTACACATGATAATCTTTCTTCTACTTAACAACACTAGCATTCTCTGCCTTTTGAGTTTAAACAGGAGGAAGGCTCCCAGATGCTTGCAAAGAGCTTCTGAATGCTCTCCTCTTTTCTCAAGTCCATTTCCTTGTGCAAAACAATAAAGCAGACAACGTTTTGGTGGCCATCTCATTTTCCTGAAACCTAGCATCTATGGCTCCCTTCTTTCAGCACTTTGTCCTATTTCAAACACACCAGGATATTGGATTTCCTTGATGACCCCAAGGTACAGCTGTAGTTTTCAATGTGGCATTTTCCCCACCTTAAAATCCACAGTCCACCTCCTGCATCGGCAGGGGAGGCGTCTGCGGAAGACAAAGCTATGCTGAGCCACCGAATAGAGAGAGTTGTCAGCAGTTGCCTTATGCAATTTTTAAGTAAAATTGACCATGTCAATGGTTACAAACTTCAAGCAATTTTTTTTTTTTTTTTTTTTTTAATTCTCTCTCTCCATTCTGGTATTCTACTAGATGCACTCGCTAATCTCAGCTCATTACCTATTTATGCTTAGCTTTTAGCATTTTTTTTCTCCATCATTACCAGTATTAATAATTTCACCCTTTTTCTACACCGTTATGGTCTCAAATTTCCGAGTTACTCTAAGTTATTACATTATATATTTAGGCAGTCATACCTCTTCTGTTTAAATAAGCTTTTGTTTATCTAATACAACCCTTCTCTCTCCTTGAAATTCATCAGCTGTTTTCCTTAGCCTCCACACATCTTCCATGGTTTTCTTTGTGGGGTTTTGTTGTTATTGTTGAGGTGGTTTGTGTTTTCTTTTGCTAAGGTCTTTATTTTGTACACTCCAAACATGATGAGCACATATGACTATAAAGGGCGGGGGGGGGGCGGGGGGAATGGGGGGAGAAAAGGAAAAAAAGGAAGACGTGCTATTTGTACCATACGCAGAAAAAAAGACAGTGCCCATATTTCCATTTGAATTTCCAGCAAGTGGAGCACGGCATATTGGCATGTACTAACCCATTAAACGAGGTACCGCAAATGACATTAGATCTCATCAGACAAGATCTGGAAGAAGGGGCAGACAGTGAGCTGATAAGGTTGCAGGGAATTAATTCAAGATAATCAAATTACTCCTGCTTGTGAAGATTTGAAGGGCAATAAAATGGTGGATGAAATTCAGAATCTGTCATTACAAAATAGCGCACATAAGAAATAAAAGTCCGTACCTTTTGTACACAGGAATAGCTATTACATTAGCCATTTCTCCAGGAAAGAGACTGCGGAGGCGCTTCAGAAAGGTTCAAAAACCATCAGCTCAAAACTCAGCAGCAGGCAAAAAGACAGCTAGAATATCCAAAAAAGGACCAAAGAACAAACAATAAAAAATAAATTAAAAAAAAAATACGTGCCCGCATCCTGAGCACTTCCTTCAGTGGGGGCCAACCCCTTTGTTGCGGGACAATACACCTACACCAGATGAAGGATGCTGAAAGAGCTACAGGATGAGAGACTATATAGATTCCTCAGCTCAAGAAAAGGCCAATGGAGACGATGATTCAGCAAAGGCCATTCCAACCTTGATAGGTGTGCAGAGATTGATTACAAGGTTGATTGATTGAATAAGGAATGATTATTCCTCGGGTCTTCCGAACACAGCAACCGAGTACACGCACTGAAGGTTAACAGTTAGTTTTAAAACTACGTGGAAGTAGCAGCCCCTGGAAGACTAAACACGTAAGATACAAAAGCTCACAGTATGAACTACCATTCCAAATGTACTTTATCAGAAGTGCGCTCCCATTCCCACAGAAAGCTGTAATTCAGCTGTTGCTGCAAAACATCCTACAGCAGCAAACGCACCCCTTTTCAACCCAAGCTTGAAAGATGACAGTCCTCATTGAGTAAAAGGTAGCACCACGCAGTAGTAGAGATGGTAAAGAACATGCAATCCTGTGCAATGCAGAAGGTCCACGGTCATCTCCTACAGGAATTTGATGCAAGCAATGGACAGGTGCTTTCAAAGTCAGCGGCCACTGGTCACCTAAACGCACCCCAGCCTCTAGTGCACCGGAGGCTTTACCAACCCCGTGCTGTTCTCTGACCCCCTTTGTTCAGAATTTGTTGAGCTCCAAGTCTCACAGCTACAGCCATCATTCAGATCAGCTCTGTCCTACCTGACCATCACGACTGCAAAACCTCCTGTGCAGACAGAGCGAGTCTCGAGCATCTACAGACTATAAACATTATTCTTAGCTTTCATTTCCATTAAGACAGTAATTGATCTGCATTTCCAAGAGATCAGCAAGCCACAGCTTAAATACCCTCTTTATTTCGCTCTTCTTTCCTTCTTGCTTTCACCCTCTGCAGCATTTTTTCATCTCTTCTTCATTGTGCCCTGTACCACATGAAGAATGAATCAGCTACACCACTGCCTGCTACCCAGACACTAACTTCGAGTGCCGTGGCAGCCCATAGACGTTCGCCAATTGGTATAGTTGATTTTAACCCGCTGTAAATACTTCTAAAGGAAAATATTTGAGCATGCCATGCCAAACCAGCTTTGATCTTAATCATTTAGTGCCCAAGCATGGCGTGCAGCAGGAACAGCCACACGTCAAAGTGGCAATAAAAATTTTATATTCCTAACAGAATTTTTTCCAGCGGTATAATACTTAATAGAGATTTTTAATTTATTGTAAATAAATGATGCATGAAATACTTTTTATGCCTGAAACACTAGATGTAAAATTGCATGGGCAAAAATAATCTGATTTTACTGTAACCGAACAGATTCTAAGTACTTTAAGCCCCACGTGCATCATTAAGCAACATCAGTGATACCTCCCACATTTTCCAATTAATGGCTCCTAGATGAAGAATCCCTCCCCCACCCCGTGCCGTACCGTATCCCATTATCCAATACATAAACAGCCTGGGTTTGTTGCTGTATGTGGCTTCGTATTGAAACTCTGGATGTTAAAATAACCCGACACAGACTGCTTCCCACAGCAGGTCCCTACTAATATCTTTACACAACAAAGCCTGAAGACATCTACCGTCCCTCCTGCTTTGGGTTTCATCTAAAAGCAGTTTGGCTTGGCTGCAGCCTCCAAGGGCCATAGTTTACAGCACAGACCTAAAAAGTGTGATCACAGTCCAGGAGAGAGGCACCTCTGACTGCCTTTTTTTTGTTGTTTAAATTTCAACACTTAGTGCAAGATAACAGCAACAACACAGGGTTTTTTAGCAACCACCTTCTCAGCTGTTAGCAGGCACAGGACCAGCTCAGAGGAGCTTTAGATGAGATATCAAGAAGAAATCTTTCACTCTGAGGGTGGTGAGCCCCTGGCAGGGGTTGCCCAGAGAAGCTGTGGCTGCCCCATCCCTGGAGGTGTTCAAGGCCAGGCTGGACGGGGCTTGGAGCAACCTCGGCTGATGGGAGGCGTCCCTGCCCATGGGTCCCTGTCCCTTGATCCCACCCATCACTGTAACTTTTTCACTGTGTGAAGCTTCTGGTACCTGGTGAGAGACCTTATACATGAGCAGGATTCGCTGCTGAGGCATCTCTCCTCCCTTCAGCCAGCCATTTTCACAGCACTTGTGGGAACTCACACACCTTTGTGACCCCTCCTGCATCCTTCAGATGAGACTGAAAGAAGTGATGAGCTCCAAAACTGCAAACGGAGGCTGGAGAAGCTGAACAAACAGGCACCCCTTATGTGCTTGGGTCTCACATACCATCCCACCAGGAACGTTCAAAGAAAAATCAGCAAGTGATCAAGGCAGATGCTGTTTTGTAAGAGTCTCCACAGTTAGAAGTCACAGTCTCCAAACAGGCCTTCAGACACACCGAGGTCGTAAACACACACAAATGCTCTTCAAACTGAAATACAGCAAACAGCTCTGGAACCAGAAATTCCCAACTTGAAACGCATCTTCTCCGCTACTCAAGTAAACATCTCCCAGCAGAGCTGTGAGCATCTGCGTATCCAGCAACACCGCTTCTAGATACGCTTCAGCCCGTGTGCCAAAAGCTCTGCATACACCGAAGTAAATCACTACCAACCACCTGAATAAAGTCATCCCACCTGAGTAGCGGAGAAATAAGCCTGGATGGCAGCAGATGAGCACGTCTCACAAAGCAATTGCTATTGCAGAGGTATCGGTCCTGATTCTTACGGAAAATGGACAAAACAAGAGAAAGATGGTTTTGAGAGATGAAATTTGTAATTCTGCTTGCTACCAAAACCCACAACACCGTATAACCCTTTTGACCCAGCGTCTCTGGGTTTCGTAGGCCATACACCAGTCTGTCTCTCTGTTCCTCTATTCCAGGTCTGAGGATCTGCCTTGCCTGATTTTTTCCTCACTGCACAGTTGGTCTATCTATAAACCCAATCTCCTCAAAGTGATCTGATTTCTGGCTTTCTTTCCACTAGAGACCACACTAAGAGGAAGCCTTTACCAGTTTTTGGCATTTTCCCTTACCAGCTGTTACTGACTCTGATCACAAACCATCTTCTCACATCATGCGAGGGTGGGAAAGGAGGATAAAGCCTGTCCCTAAGAAGTGGCCCCGGGCCGGCTGCATGAGTCGTCTGCAGATGTAGAGTGTTGTTACAGAACGTGCTGTTCCTCCATGCCCACACCCATAAGATGAGACTACTCCTTTCCAAGAAGGTGGTCACCCTGGTTAACCCCAGCCACCAACCACCACAGCACACAGCAATAAGCGATAGTACCACCAAACAGGCTTTCCTATCCAGGTTTTCACCTCCAATATGTGAAGGAGCACCAGACTTCATTGCGGCTGTTTACACAAAAAGCCCCGTGCGTCTTAGGTTGCCTCCTGCCATCGCCAGGAACTCTTCTTCCAGACTGAAGCACTTTGAGCAGAGCTCTTCGCTCCTCCAAGGAGCAAGATCTTCACGCTAATGCCTCCCCCTTGGCAAGAACTAACTGGGTCAGAGTTCTGTGAAAAGCATCTAAAAGCACAAGATGCAGCACAGGCACCGGGGACAGGATTTTAGGTCAGTCCAAACAGCAGCAGCGCTGCAGCCAGCCATCCTTCCGTGCCTCTCGGTAGTAAAGCCTGAATGAAACCAGTGAGTGCTGGAAACGAAAACCAGGAGGAAATAGCAGCATATAGACTAGGGGAAAGGAAAAAAAAAAAAGGAGGAAAAAAGCACAAACACACAACCCCCCCCCCAAGGACTCACTTTACAAGAAAGTCTTTGACAAGAAATCCATTTTTACAGGAATCAGGCAGAGTTTAGAAAAATAGGCATTGAACATTAACCAAAAATAAAAAGCGACCGCTGACCTGGCACGGCAGGCAAGGGAAAAAACACTGCGTCTTCCACATGAACATCCTTGCTTTTGACCATCGGACACGGTGTGAGTGGAAGGAAGGATGGACAGTGATGAAAAAAAGAAGTTGTCCGAATAGTGAAACACCTTCCAACGCAGGGGAGCACCCCAGGCGCGAGAGCCCCCGGAGGCAGGGACATGAGATTCTGCAAGTGCCCACTGCAACATTACGGAGAGACCGGGGAAGCACCGAGAGCAGATGGTGGGAATTCCAGGCTGCAGTTTAGCCAAAGGGGTACGTAAAAGGGATGCAGAAAAGGCTCGTACACCTCTTTGTGGGCTCTGCTGTACAGTAGGGTTTGAGAAGCTCATCCAGAGAGACCACAAGATGCCAGGAACATATAGTGCCTCCAGAATTCGCTTACAAACGCAGAGATTTCATTCCTAACGCGAGTCAAAGAGCAAGGCTGGTGGCTTTGCCCTTTGTGACCAGCTGCATCAGCCAGAGCCACTGGAAAGTCTTCAAATTGGTTTTTAAAATCAGTGTTTCTTCTCCATTAACTTTTAAAACATATGCAGATTGTGGGATAATTGCTGCATGCTGTAAGTCGTGACTAAAATGAGTAATTCACCTTCACAGCAGACAGAATACAGACTAAACGTTGGGCTCAGCTCCAGGGGGCTTTTCCGGGAACAAACCCTCAAGATTCAGCCAAGGAGCAAAGGGTCAGCACAGCGCCAGTGCTCGGTCAGCACAACTTACCCTCTTTTTCTCCAGAGGGAGAGAAATGCTCCACGAGACTGAAAACACCAAAAATAGTCAAAGCCAGCGTCCATGCAGCTCAGTCTGGTCTCCAACGATAGCGGCGGGAGATACCGCCGGACACAGCTTGTTCTCAAATTCTTTTACATTAATTTGTCTAATCCCTTTTCATACCTGTCTGTGGGTTTTGTCATTCCCAAGTGCCTCTTGCTCACTTCTGTCATCAAACGGTCCCACCGATTCCCTCGATGGCTTCCCACTTCTACGACCAGCTTGAGCATCCCTTAAAGGGTGCTCTTTGAATCCTTTTTTTCTAGCCATCTTAATTTCCTCTCTACGTCTGCCATGATTTATGGCTGGACTCAATCTGAAAGGTCCCTTCCAACCTAGACAGTTCTATGCTTCTGTAATTTACAGACTCTTCAGTTCCCTGCAATTTTGAAGCAAGACAAAATTCATAACCTTTCAAGATCAAAACTCATTTCTCTGTCATTTCCCAAAACTTTGCAATAGCGTAAATACATCGGTAAAAGGGGAGAGGTATCAACACAATAATTGCCTTAAATAGCGTTTCTGTCTCCTTGGGCTTGGGATGGTGGTCCTGTGCAATTCCCTCCAGGTTAGCCCACGCTGATGAAGGCAGTACAGAAGTCCAGCTCTGCTCTTTGAGAGAGCTGCGCTCACCATTTCCAACGAGAAATCACCTCGTGAACAGAGAGGGTCCAGCTTTTTGTTCTTACGATTACAGCAGATGCTGCCCATCGTTACGATTTCGATACGAGCCAACGACTTCAATGCGTTTATAGCTTGACTCAAGCAAATGTATCCATGTGACCACAAAAAAAATTTCTGGGTGGTGTCCATGCAAAAGCAGCAGCTTAGATAAGGGAGAATCAATGCCGCTTTGAAGGTGTTAGAATGAAGTATTGATATTTTAAGTCTACATTAACACTAATGGCAAAACTATAAATCATGGGCAGGCTTAATAAAAAGGATCCTGTCTTGTGACTGCTCAGAAGTAGTCTTTGATTGATTTTTGGCATCAGTCAGGTAATTCTGAGATCAATAGGACACAAAATCTACCTATTTGCTTGTTAGCAGCAGAATTAGATTTTGTAACACAGACTCACGCTTATAAAGCTTGTTTCGTGTGTAAAGAACGGACATCTGCTAGCTATGGAATTGAGCTTATTTTATACAAATTGTTCATCATAAAATTAAGTTTAAATTAGAGCCCCCTTAAATTTCTATATGCTTATACTTCAACTCAACCCAATGAATAAGCCAACTGGTTAAAAAAAGTAAACAGAAAACCACAAACATTTAAAAAAAATTAATGCATAACCATAATAATCCATACTGTGGATGTACTACCCCAAATACAGCTGCAGACTGACACAAGACAAGGTGTTTCTGCCAGGTAAGACTGCTCTGAAATTGGCTGCTGACAATTACAAGAAAGGCCACGTGTATTTGTAAAGCACCTAAGCGCTGGAGCAATACCTCAAGGGATTTTTAAGTTGACCCGGGAAAGATGCATGGCAATAAAAATGAAAACCAATTCAGAAAACTGCCTTTGGGACGCCACCCACGCGACATCGACCAAGGTGGTCTGCACGTGTTGCAGAACTCACGTTCAGCTGTGCAGGATCCAGTGCTGTACCCATCTCTCTTGGATCAAGGAGGCTCGAAACATGGGAAGACCAGAATATTTTGTGCCAGAGCCCCTGGAGGATACTTATACACATCAAGAGACAGAAAGCTATGAATACCTCCAATTTTCTTGAAGATAAGATGTGTTGAGTCTCTACTGAGACCTCCAAATCAAGATGTCATGAAAGCATCCCTTAGATAGGCACCAAACCCAACGGGTATTACTTCTGATCAGCAACGGCGTTCTCTATCCATGAGAATTTGGGACAGGCTACCACTGCAGGCTTCAGCTGGGTAAAACTTCGCCATTCTCACAGTTACTGTCAGCACATTTCTGTCAGAGGAGCACAAGGCAGCATGCACTCATCACATCAAAACTCTTCTCACTTGTCTCAGAGAGATTCTACAGAGATGAGGGTTTTGCCGAACATTTGGTATTCAAAAACCTCCGTCTTTTCAGCAGGTTTAAGACACTTTTTCCCCCCCCCCCATGCAACTTGATTAATAGCTCTCATTCATATACAGGAGGGACAGCCCCAAATTAAAAAAATAAAGCAGCACACTAGGAAATCACTATGATACCACAAAGTTATCAAAATTTCCAACACTTTCCCCATCAATATGACCTGACTACGACTGAGATACGAACATTGTTCTCAATGCTGCTGGGAAGCAGAGAGGAGCAGGAAACTTCTGAAAAGGAAGAGGGATTTGCAGTGCTAGGGAGCAACTATTTAGTGACAGGAGTTTCATAGATAATTCCACACTCTGCTGAGGTGAGCCCCATCTAGTGATCCCAGCCACCACTTTTACTCTGAAAGCGTAGGAAAATGGACAATTTCCAAGCTACAATAAATTCTTTATCACGCAAACCCTGGTCTCCTCTGCTGCATGCCACACACACAAATCCCTCTTGCCCTCATTTTTGCCAGATTTATGCAACCCATCTGTTCTGCTAAACTGTTTCTAGCTTTTAAAGCCCAAGTAATTGCCTTTTTTTTTTCCATGTGCTTTATACATATTTATGATAATTTTACTTTTTCTAGACAAATATCCTGTTTTCTGCAGAACCAGCCATATTAATCAGGATGTCCGAACTGCCCGAAGCAGCCAGAAGACCTCCAATGGGCAGAACATCTCTGCTTCCAAGCAAGCTGCCACGCAGAGGTCAAAAGGATAAATCAAATCCTAGGCATTTGGTGTCCCTTATGGAGGAGGTGTAACTGTGCACGAGCAGAGCTGGTGAAGAATTCATCAGAAGTGTTCAGCCCAGTCTAATTACTCTCCTGCCCAATGCAGAAGGAGAACTGGAGAAGCTGGAAAGACACAGCAGCAGAATATGCAGCACGCGTGACAAGGTGGTGGCGCCAGGGTACAAGTGGATGAAGAGAAAGGTGATGCCTATTATCTGCAGATACCTAGTGAGTCCCTGTGAAGGGCTGAAGAAGGAGAGGGAGTTCCTTCACCCTGGGAAACCCAACCTCACACTTTCATATTTCCAGCAATGCTCTTTCTGGCTTGGGGTAGGCGATAGAATCTGTTCCTTATCAGCAACGCCAACGTACAACTTTTAAAATGCCAGTGAGGAGAAACTGCTTTGTTTCCTCTCTTGACAACAGAAGCCACCCTCTGGAAGGAGTGGGATTTTATATCACCGACCTTTCAGTTTATGGGAAGACTGATCGGATTATAGCCCATAGTTCAAACACGTTTCGGGATAATTGTGACTGGTGAGTTGAGAGCACACAGAAGGAAACCAGAAATTATGACTCTGAGGTAGTCAAACAAGGAAGACAAGATGAGACAAGGTCCAGGAGAAATTGTAGCTATGTTGCCACCTAATAATGCAAGATTTGGGGCCATCTTTTGCAATAATACATACTTTAGAAAACATCTATGTTTTCCTCAGTATCCAAGCTGTTTCTATCCTGCTTACAACAAGCTCCGTTAAATATGTGAGAAAGCTCAGGAGAGCATTTTGGGAGAGTCAAGAAATCTATTAACCATATCCAAAGTTTACCGACATTTCCAACCGCACAAGTATTTCAGCAAATATCAAGACACAACTTCAGGGATTGCACTGCGGTAACAAGGCAATAAAGAGAGGCACTTTGTGTCAGATTCTCACCCCGGGAGGAAGATAATAAGTGCTCAAATTCCCAGAAGTTTCTTAGTACTTTGATGTTTCAATGATTACCTCCCATTAGCGCCACTCCTAAACAATCAACATCTAGACAAGGTACCGCCTGGAGGCGTAGACTGTTAGCAAAACCCAAACCCAGTTGGAGAATTTACATCAGGAAAGAGGAGCAGAACCCCAGGCTTTTCTAGAGACTCGGATTAATGCAGAAGAAAAGCATCTGTGCTGGTCTCGCTGCTGGGCTGGTCACAGTGGAAAAATACACTGGATTAAAGTAGCGACTGCTGCAAATCACCTTCAAGTTTATGCGGAGCGCCTGGCCCTGTGGTTTGCCAGCCTTTAGCTGTTCAACCGAGAGGCAGATGGTTAGCTAAGGCTGCCCTCTAGTCCCTGATGGATACCACCTTCCAGAGCAGCCGAGTCCATTTCTCCGTCACGTGCTTTTAGAGAAAAAAAAAAAAAAAGTTGGTGACTATGCAGTGTCATGGCTAATCCAATAAATCCATATCCCAATAATCCATACATTAAAATACCTTGCCCGTGAATGTTTACATAGCAGCTGCTGAAAGTGCATGCCTATTTACTAGCACATTGAGCATTTTTAAAATCTCTGACTGCAGAAAAGTGATAAATAGGTGCTTAAACATCGGTTGCTGAAATGCTACAGGTCACACCTTATGGCAAACAGAAGAAAAGGATGAAAACTTTTTTTTACAAAATTGACTATTACAGGGAACGGGTTCCTAGATTTTAAACATTACAGCTCAAATTGGAAAGATCTTTGGAAAGCATTATCTGGCGCGTGAGTTACAGGAAGAGTGACTTATAGCTGTCATTTAATTAGAAGACTGTCCTCCACAGCCACAATGATTTATAGTTGTACAACCCTGCCACATAGATTAGGAAGAAAAATTGCAGAGTTTTTCCTGCTTGAGCCGCTAATGAGCATCAGGCTTCTGTTACACATGTGGGCATCAGTGGCCACTGGAATACTAGGATGAGTTTCCAGCCTATGAAAATGGAAAATAATCAGATTAGGAACGAAGAATATATATATTTTTGAATTTTCAGACGGCTGAGCACTGAATGCAGGAACAGTCTCTCACCCAGTGAGAGCGTGGGTCCCCCAAAGCCACATGGGACTTGGGGCATAATTCTGAAAGATCTCACACTGAAAGTTACCTCTTTTCTCTCCCACTTCTAAAATTCTTAAGGCACTGTGGGAGGGAAATAGAGTGATGTACCCTGGCTTAAGTGATGAGATAGAAATAAAGAGAACTACATCAAACTTCAGAAAAAAAAGAAAACTGGCAGTGTCAGGTCTAGTTCTTACTTTATCCCCTTAACTTCTAGCATTCCTATCATTGTGTTGACTGTGCTGCATGTTTCCATCAACCTGGGAAGAGCCAAGTGCTACGCTTCAGGTTCACACAGAATGGTTTGGGTTGGAAGGGACCTTTAAGACCACCCAGTCCCATCCCTTGCCCTGGGGACACCTCCCACCAGCCCAGGTTGCTCCAAGCCCCGTCCAGCCTGGCCTTGAACCCCCTCCACGGATGGGGCAGCCACAGCTTCTCTGGGCAGCCTGGGCCAGGGGGTCACCACAGTCAAAGCTGTTCTAGCTGTACACATATGGAAGATGAAGCTGTACAAATATCTTGCTGCCCAGGCTTGTTCCACATACAGGAATGCGCAGATCGTGAACACATTCCCTCCTAAAAATCTTTGCTTTAAAAAAAAATCATTTCAGCTGTGGACTCTCTTTAACACAAAGTGGGGCTTAAAATTCTTTCATTAAAAATTTTCAGTAATTTCTGTGGCTCTTTTATTGGCTTTCTTTGGGTTATTAACTTGTGTACTAGAGCAAGCAGGTCATGCTAGGAACCTTCATTTCATTGCTACCTGTACTGCAGTTGAAAAGAACGGGTTGAGAATACCCAGCAAACCTCCTCCGTGTTATCAGCCAAGAGAAGGACATAGAAAAGACCTGGATCAGAATTTCAAAGTATCTTTAAATTAAATTAAGGAAAGGAAGTATTCAAACTTACCATATGATGTGGAATTAATGACACGATTGCATGAAGGCTTAATCGAGCTATTAGGAAAATTTGCTCATTGAAGAGAAAGAAAAGGAGAGTGGAGAGAATGGGAGAGCGGTAGGAGAAGCATCATTTGTTAATGGTAGGAGGTGCATCATATTATTAATATTCTGATACAGAGGGCTACCAGGACTAGAAGAACCAGGCTTAGAAATAAAAATATATGAAATATTCTTTTATATCCAGATGTACATTCAGAAAGAAGAGAATAAGGACTTCCCAGAAGCTGACTGAAGAATTTCTCGCCCATAATTGTTCATGTTCTGGAGGCAGATCTTCACCTGCTAGAAGTGTACATCAGCAGATCATGTGCTTATTATCAGTGCAGATGAATGAGACTCACTCTCGGTGACAAGCCTTCAATGACATCCCACGACAGCTTAATTCCTGTATTTTTTGATACAAGATACTGTAACCCCTCTACTCCAGAGGAAAGGCTTCAGAAGAGCCATTGAATATGAACAGGCTTACACAACTAACGTCTGGAATATACCAGACAAGTGTCATGATAGGTTAACAACTTTCTTTTCTCCAACTGGAACTATCTCATCAAATTATTCATCCACAAAATGTGGCTAATTATACTGATACCAACTAATGGCAAGTAACCAATCTCCAATGAAATAAGCAAAGTATAAATAAGGACAATCAGCACTAATCTGAAGCCGATGAAAGCAGAGTTCATAAGTTTGGGTTAGAAAACCAGAACTGTACAGCATTCTTCCTGGAGTACCTTACTGAGAGGCAAGAAACTTTGGGTACCCAACAGTAGGGATGGATCAGAGTCATCAGAAGTCCCTGGCAAACATTTAACAGAGCAGTCTGGCTTTTGTTCCTAAACAAAGACCAAGAGCAAAGTCCTCCACATATGACAAATACAGCCTTATTCTCTTTCTTTGACTTTTAGTAGGTATTGGTACTAGACCAGAGGCCTCCGCTCTTTAAGCCATCCAGATCTGGAACTGCTGGTAAACCTCTGCAAGAGGAGTACACGTCCACCACCTCCAAGGAAAAAGGCAAACATGCCAACAGCCAACGTCACGCATTTAACGGCACGGACTACCACACAGCGTGCACAAGAATCAGAAAAGCTCAAGCGAGGATGAAAGAAAAGCCTTGTAAAGAGATTTGTACATGTTTCTACGGGATAGTCCACCTCGATCCGCATGACGTGAGCAAGAGTGGAAAAACCATACTGAGAATTAAATATGTTGTTAGTGTCATCCAGCCTGAAAACCAGCCATTAGGAACAGAATACTGGAGAACAGATATAGCACAGCTGCTACTATTTGCAACACAGAGTATAACGAGAAGATGCGTTTGCTTCCTGGGAATTTTCACACTTTCACCTAAAGTGCTTTTCACCAGAAGTCACGATTAGCTGCAAATCAATCACAATGCAGAAGTGCTCTCAGAAAGAGCCCTGGGAGCACTCTACTCGCTGCAGCATCCTGGTGGTAGCAGTAAATGCCACTGAAAATGAAAAGCCAGGGGCTCTCAGGGCAGACTCGGCAATGCTGCGTGGCTTCACTGCTCCGGCCAGGTGGCAGCTGGGACTTTGCACCAATTGTGCCAGAGATTTTTATTTTTTTTTTTAGCATATGTCTGTTAAATTAACAATACCTGTGCTTGTCCTCAGCTTCTATCTATAATAAATCTAGATATCAGGTTGACAACAGTGTCCAGTGATACTTGTGACAGCTTTAAATGAAGTACCTGGAACACTAACAGAGCATGGAAGAAGTCACGTACCTTTGAGAGCTCAACATGAACACACACTGCAAACTGGAATGAGTTTGGAAAATCTTGTTTGGGCATTACTAAGCACCTATTCAGGACAGTACACAGTTTGGTTGGGCTCATCCACCTTGTCAAGCCTGGCATAGCTGAAGGCTGTCTGCTCCCATTAGCCCAAGTGGCTCAGGGCAGTTCAGGTGTCTCCAAGTCACACCGCAGCCCAGAGAAGGGGCACCCAGCTGTGTGCCATCGCACAAGCTGGGATTAAACTGTTCAGTTATTGTACTCCCCATGGGGTCCTCCCAAGGATGCTTTGAGACAACATCGCTCTACACATTTGCAGAACATGAAGTCTTCTCCACACTTGAGCTATCAAAATCAATACATTTGCAATTGCCACCTTATGTCTATCACACTTCACTAGAAATCCCTTAATTAGTTTCTTCTAGGAGTACATGGGTCATTTAGGTAATTAAATCAAATCCTCTCTCATCAAAGGACACTACGCCACTAAATCCCATTGACAAGCTCATTGTACTCCATCTTACAACCACTACAGGCTTCATCTTCTTACCCCTCTGCTCTCACTGAGAAGTTGTTCCGGGACTTCACATTGAATTGCTCATGCTCAGATCTCCATCAAAGGCCTAAGACTGTTCAGAGACATAATTTTTTGAGTCTTCCATTCCCAAGGCTGTTAGAATATAAAATTACTCTAACAGCACCTCAAATCAAAATGAATACAAGTGAAAGACACACAGATATCCTCTCATAAGACTTTGAGATCTACAACACACCTCAGATCTTCACAATGACCAGAGTACTACCCTAAGTCATCAGCAAGGTGATGTCCTGATGCTGATGTCCTTGCCATCAGCAAGGACATTTTTCAGTATTACCACTGGAAGCATATCACGAAGGTCATAAAACATTTTCAGGTATGACCCAGCACGGATGGTGCCACCAGAGGCACATACTCGCGCAGCACAACCAAGCTGGGACAAGGGAAGCCACAGCCTCAGCCTGTTCCAAGGGACTCCTACACAATTAGGACACCCTGACCCAAGGACACAAGCCACACACCAGCAGCGTGGCCTTTCCATTTCTGCAGGATATAAAAGCAGAGCTAATGGCACGCCGGGAGGACAGGCCAGCTCAGAGCCAGAGCAGAGGAGCTCAGTGGTGCCTCTACCCACCTCGGCACCACTCCACACAGCTTAGCACCACCAACCAAGGAGAGCGAGGAGGCTTGCAACCCAGAAAGCAAATAAAACCAGAACTTAAAGTTATTAGCATTTCACAATTTAAGGCAGTTTCACAGATTTTTAGATTTGACTCAGGATTTTTTTTTTTTTTATTAAGTGCCTGGAGTTGGCTCTACCATAGCTGTGGAGAAATCAATATTAAAGCAGCCCAGCTCCTCCGAATTCTTTTGAGCATCAATAGATGCTTACTTTGCCCTGTAATTTATCCAAACTAATAGGCTGGTAGTCAGTAGTTGCACATTTGCTCTGTGCTAGTACCTGTGGGGAGGGGAGGCGGCTGCCATACCCGCCACACTGCCGGGGAACGGGGCAGCAGAGTTTCCAGCCGGCTACTTGTACTCTGTTCTACCAACAGCGTCAGCATTGCCCAAAACACTCCTCTGAGTACACCCGACAGGACAGGGATGTTGCTGCTATCCCGAGTAGTTTTATGAGCTTTCTTCGTTTAATGAAACATGGTTTATACCTCATTTTGCTGCCAACAGCTCAGCAATTAAAAAAAAAAAACAACCAATAAATAAATTAGCATTTAGAGTCATACGACTATATCCAGGATGACATTACAGTTCAGCATTCATCACGTCTCTCACATAAGGGACTCTGTCCCTTCCACCCTGCGAAACGTTAATTAACATCGACAAGCTTTGCGCCAGACTCAAAGTAAACCAGGAGTTCGGATCTAGGAGAGAAGAGCTGGGCAGTTACACCTTTTCATGGATCCAAACGTGAACACTGGAAACGTAATTAAGGAAGAGGAGATGCACACTCCCGCAGGCACTTTGCCAGGGATGCTCCTTGAGACCAAGGCTTGGTACCAAACTCCTTGCCAAGTCCTGCTCATAACCTGCAGAACCCACCGGCCACCCCGGGAAGCAAAAGCACAACCATTTGGGTTTTGAGACACAAACCTGCGCCATTCCAGGCCCAGCAGGGCCCTAAGC
Organism: Rissa tridactyla; assembly: GCF_028500815.1. Taxonomy (NCBI): domain Eukaryota; kingdom Metazoa; phylum Chordata; class Aves; order Charadriiformes; family Laridae; genus Rissa; species Rissa tridactyla. The sequence continues at coordinate 68,136,321 of NC_071469.1, read as the reverse complement.
ACCAACACAAAACATCCTCAGATCCATCCACTTCCACCTTCTGCCCAGGGATGCGTCAGCCACCGCAGCAGGCTGTCAGATAGACTCTAGTCTTGGACACGTGGGATATTTTGTCCACTCAGAGAAAAAAAAAACTAAACGTTTCTAAGATTAGCAGCAAAATGCCCCTGGTCACTAACGTCACACTCATGCAAAGGACTCCCTTGGCAGCCGGTTGTTTCCGACTCTGCCCAGAGCAGCTCTGGTTTGTTCCTGTCCTTAAATAACCCCACGTCACCAGCGAGGTCCCTGTTCTCCCCAGGCATCGGGCCACAGGCCAAGCTGCATGTGGATGGAGCCGGAGCAGACGGACCCAGTCTTCGTCAGGCTCTGACGCACTGACCTCTCAGCAGCTTTTCAGAGAAGCCTAAGAAACAGTCAGCACTTGCAAAACACCGCTGAGAAATCCTTTGACATTTTATACTCACTTTAATTTGCTGCAAGTTTTCCCATTTTATTTACATTGCACATCTACAGGAAAATCCAGATAGTGATACGTGCAAAAGTCTAACTTTTGCAGCTTCCTCTGCGTGTAATTTCAGCTAACCCCTGGTATCGCTGGGAACAGAATATCTAAATAAATTGGCAGTTGTTGGTTTGAGGTTTTTCCCCCCCCCCCTTTTTTCCAAATGTGCATTGAAGCATTTACTTCACAGGTGTGCTAACTTCCAAAGAAGGTATTTTTTTTATATATACATTAACGATGAGATTTTCATGGGAGATCTTTGTACCACAAATTGAATGAAGCTGAATTTTAGTAGAGACCTCGAACCAAAAAATTTGCTAATACAATTTTATTTTTTTCCCCAAGTCAGTTTTAAGTAAATAAACCTGACTCACAGGAAACACACCCTATAGTCAAGCTTGGCTGTTAGTACATACAATTTCCTTGAGCAGACACCAAACAATATTTTGTGTTTCTGTTTAGTGCTTTTATTTACCAGGAAAGCCAATTTGCTGTTCCTCCAGTACTGGGGGAAAGCAAAATATTTTAGAAATAGTTCTTGGCAGAAGTTTTAATGCATTTCTTCCAGTGAAAGACTGCCATTGCCGTATAGCAGAGACTTATCCGCCGACCGTGCCGTTCTTCTGTGAGTAATGAAATAGAACAGCAGACAGGATCCATCCAGCAGTATTTTTGACCCCAGATGCTTTTTTTTTTTTTTTAAAAGTGATATTTTCCTAGAATAGTTTCTATCCCCCCACCCCGGCCTCCTCCTCCCCGCTGACCTTTGGGATGATTCCCCCCCGCAGCCAGCTCCCCCTTTCCCGATAAGGGTGCGTTGAACAGATCCGCTCCCAGCGTATGGCGCCTTATCATCGCCACTGCCGAAATGTCAGGAAGTTAAACGCATACGCAGCCATTACGCAGGCCTTCAGAGCTCAGCTTTGTGTAGGAATTCAAAGGTTGGGTGGTGTGTTTTTTTTTTTTTCCTCTTTAAAATCTAATTGAAAGAAAAATGAAGAAACCCTCTCTCCAGTCTCTGCTTCAATTCCCATAAGAATTTGTTGAGCAGAAATGTGCGTTCTCGGGGGTTTCTAGACACAGCGTGTTGGGAGAGGCTATTTTCTGCCCAGCATTGGGCACAGCCCCACCTGCGGGTCCCCCACCAGCCTCGTGCAAAAGGGGCTCCACAGACTTCACACATCCCCTGAGCACTTCTTAAAAAAAAAAAAAACAAACCTAAACCAAAACAAACAAAAAAAACCACAAAGAGAAAAGAGGCATATTTTCCCCTATAGACATTATAATAATATCAATACCAGAATCCTCCCAGTTCCCATCACCTCCTGCCCAGGGTGGGAGGGATCCTGGTGTCCAAGGAGGGCTGAGGAGCAGAGCTGTGCTTGTGGGGGGGGACACGCTCTCGGCCACGGTGGGGGTCACGAGCTGGGGAGGTGGGGGGGGAGCATAGCCTGAGCCCCATTGCCTGCAGCAAGCGCATCTCGCCCAGCAAAGCACCACTGCTCAAGTGGCCGGTCTTGGCCTTTCTTCCACAACAAAAGCAATCCATCAACCATTTCCCCTGTTTTCTTGCAGGCACAAATCCTGCAATCAAGCCAGGTGAACGCTCTGCTTATAATTTTTAAACCTGGAATTATTTTTTTTTTTTTAAATGGCTATAATTATCAAAACGTAGTTTTAAGCCAAGATCTTGATAACGGTTTCAGACCAGAAGGACGCGGCACCGACATCCAGCCCAGGGAAGGCTGACAGCCCTTCAGACTCCCACTGGCTTTAAGAGAAGCCGAATCACACCTTTAGTTTATGGGTAACTCTCCAGGCTGGGCACGGCCCCGGGGATGCTGGTGCTGCAGGAGTGGCCATGGCTGGTGGCCGCACGGCGAGATGACTGTGCCATCTAGCTGCAGTCGCTGCCGAGCTTCAGCATGCCATGCCAACCCAGAACACTTTAAACAGCGCTGCTTTCCAGATAAAAATCATATAATTCATTTCATCCATGCCACACTGGATATGAACGTATGCAGAGGAGGTTAGCCAAGAAGTGAATTATTACCGAGAAGAACCAATCAAGCATATACTTGATAGGAATATTTATTTTCCTTTTAGTTACAGCTTTCTTCTATTACAAGCTTAGTTAGCATTAAGATTGCCATTTCGTGTCGCTTGTTTCTGCGCTGTTTTATGTCTATTCATGCAAATCCTGCTCTCTCACCAAAATATATCAGCCCCCGCTACGTCTATCTGATGCCTCCCCTCTTCCTGGTCCCGCGTACCACATCCAGGCAGCCGCAGCATCCACGAGCGCGCAGCAGTTGATTTTACGAGCTGTGGGGAAGGCGACGGGGCTCAGCTCACCGTTTCAGCAGCAAACACAGCCTTCAGAAGGAAAACACAAAGGCACGGGGTTTGATTCATCTGCACCGAGCATTATTTTAATGATGCAGAAACAAACTAAATATGTTTTTAGTTTCATATTTTAATTTGTCAAGAGTATCTCCGTGGCTTTTAAATGAGATTTAAAGTACATTTTATTCCGCCAGGAATAAATTCAGTCACTGGCTAAAATTAGATTAGTGGCTCCAGTGCCTAATTAGCAATAGGTTTGGAGGATGCATTTTGGGACGTTCTGGGCCACATCTCATCAGCCCATCCTTAAGTAACTTTCTCTGTTGATAGACAATTTATCCATGAAGGGGAGGATTCAGGAACAAGACGCAAATACAGGAGATGTTTCCCTAGTTTATAACCCCTCCGTGGGAAGCTGGGAAAGGACAGAGTGATTCCATCAGGCATCCACTGAAGAAACGCCTGGTGCACTTGGGATCTGAGTGCTGCTCACAGCTCTCCTCCACCACCCACGGAGGCTGTAGGAGAGGTGACCACATCTGGAGGTGTCCCTGCCCATGGCAGGGGGGTTGGAACTACATGGTCTTTAAGGTTCCTTCCAACCCAAACCATTCTATAATGGCAAGAGGCACCCCACAGCCCCTGGCTAGGGAGAACCTAGTAAGATTAGGGCTCTGCAGCCAGGGAAGAGGATGATATGAAGCCTACAAAAGCACAACTAGATAGCACATGCTTCTAAATCCCAAACTAGCCAAGACCAGCCCTGCTTCCTGCGGTCTGGGGGGTTTCTCTGGGTACCTCCACTCTTCATGTCGCTCCAGCAAGCGACAGCTATGGTGTGAGCAGCACAGCTGCCCACACTGACTACAGGAGCAGTGTCACGGGCAAGAGGAGCCGGTGCACGCGGTCTCCAGCGCTGCACACAGCAGCACACGCTGCCCAGTCCCCACTGGGGCAAGGCACAGGAACTGAGGGACGAGCAGCACTCTGCATTTCCCAGGTGGCCAGTTCAAAACAACCCAATCACATTTCATTTACAAGAAAACATAATGCTTGTAAAATATTATGAGAGTGATAGTTTCTACATTTGGAAGACATTAACTAATTACTTTCCTCCAATTTCCTGTTAAAATATAAAAGCAAGTTTAAGGTCCTGCCCCTAAATCTTGCCTGGGGTCCATATATGGGGATCCATATTTTGATCCATATGCCCAAGAACATACAACTCCTCCCAAGCCACTTGAGGAAAAGGTAACTGCTGTGTTAATGAAGACCTTCTCCTGAGGCCACCTCCACAGTCACAGCTCCAGCTCTGAACTCCTGGGATAGTATCTCCCACCACACGGACAAGGGTATCTGCCCACGCTCACACAACCACCCCCAGCCCTCTGGTGGCAGCAGCAGCAATGCCATCCCAAGTGGGATGTCCTGCTGGAAGTGTGGCATACAACAGGAACGGCGTCCTTCAAAAGCTTGGTTGAGGCAACTCCCATCAAATGTCACCAGGGTCCAAGGGCTGAAACAGCCTTCAGTGCACATCCTCAATAATCACAAACAGCTCGTTAGCAGCACAGTCAACACATCCTACCCTCCAAACCCCAACATGATAGTTCAGCCTCGACCACACATTTCTCATTAGTGTTTGCCAATGAACAATTTCCTGCCTCTGGCAAAATGATTGTCAGAAATACCCAGGAATATGAAAAATTGACGACAGTTGCTGGGTGCTAAGTATTGTTCACGCTTGATTGCTGTAATGGCACATCATAGGCTTTGAAAGACAGTTAGGCATTTGTTGCCATCATTAATATGGAGTGAGTTTATCATCCGACCTCCGAGTTCCCTTATGTTCTCTTACTATACAGGCATTCATTTCTCATTTACATTTTTTTTTCTTAACAGTGCAATGATTTGCAAAATTAAATTCATTCAAACTTTTTACTGTCCTCATTTCCACATATCTTCTATTCCTTTTATGACCATGACAGGGCTGGCTTTGGCTTATATTTCATCTTGAAACGTTTTACAGGATCTCAGGAGCACTCTTGTTTTTCATTTTCTTCCTCATTAATAGCTACATAATCACCACATGATAGTGTTCCAAACTCTTTGTTTTTTATAAGCCTATATTAAAAAAAGAATCTCTGGTTTTTGGCAAAAGATACCTAATCCTGTGTCTCCTGATGGCTGGGTGAACTTGGCAAAAAAAAGCATAAGACCATCTGTCTGGTGGTTCTTTATCCTCTTCAGGGTATCAGACTGAAAATTTGAGCTCAAAAATCTCACCCAATCCTAAGTGCTTTTTCTTCTCATGTTATTTTATGAAGTTTAAGATGCTGAGCTCAGCACAGAAGCAGCTTTACTGTAGTGCTTATGTAAGGTTAGAGAAATTAAATTACGACAATAATTTTGAGTATTTTAGTACTGCACGTTGTATTTCAATATCCTACCGAGGACAGTAGTAAAACTGAGTTAACTACACATATCCCAAACAACAAACTTTTTCTTTTCTGTAAAGACATAAAACTGGGGGCAAAAAAACCCTAAACCCCAAATCATGGCTAGGGAAAAAAGCAGCACCACTACGTAAGAACAAGTTTTTCAGGTCAAACCAAGTCCCATGAATGCAGGAGAATTTTGAATGTGATTTGAAAGAACAGACCAGCAAATCCAGGGAGAAAATGCTGAAACTTTTAAGAATCTTCCAGTACCCAGAGTATTAAAATAACCAAAGCTTGCAAAAAACATTTTAAATTACCCATAAGGAGGTTAAAAAAAAAGATGCACACAAAACTGACATCCTACCTCATCCAAGGAGAATTTAGAACTAGATATTCAGGAGTATCCAAGACACTAACTTCTTTTGAAAGCCTGGATACACAATTTGGAAGTTTAAGTAGAGATTAAAAACTCACCTTAAAAAAAAAAAAAATCAGTCCCCAAAAATACTGCAACTTTTTCCCTCCATTTTCTGCATTCTTAGCAGCTGGCTTTTCACAAGAATTTGAAACTAGCTCAGAGTCAGACATCTTTCAAGCACCAACGTACATTTTAATGACACCCCAAACACGGGATGTTCTTCATCCCTGGTTGGCAGCAGCTCCCATGACACAGAGGTGACTGACCGACACCACGGAGCGGATCATCCCTGGTTTCGCAAGTCTGGGATGTCACCGTTTTCCACGTGACTGGGGGTGAGCTGAGCAAAGCTCCTCTCCTTCCCATCTTCCAGAAGCTCCAGTGTTCTTCGCTCCCCACAGATACCTATGTACCTGCCCTGAAACACACTTAGCTGAGTGCAAGCTCCCTGCTAAGAACCTTAACCTACTGAAATCCAGCTTAGGTAGGCATGCAGTGCCTGCCACCAGCTCATATAGATGGCTCTGTAGCATAAACACCATTAACATGGCCGTACTATCTTGATGCAGCCTTCTTCCAGGCTTTCCCCTGAAGATCTCCCTGTCCCTTGCGAGGTCCAGCGCAGCTAACTGCTTTCTCAAGAGATCTTCCCTCTAAGAGCTGCAAAGTTCTCGCCCATTCCTGGTGTCTCCCCTTTCCCTCCTGCAGAAAACAAGCCAACACATGGGCTTCCTTCACTCTTATTCCTTACGACAGCGCATGAGCAGCATTCGCCTGGGCAGCCCAGGCTTACTTCCCAGTGTACGGAGCCTGCCCCATTCACGTTTCCCAGACAGAAGTGCAGCCTCCACAACCAAGATGCTTTCTCCGGTTCAAACGAAGGGCAAGGACAGTCTCATTCTCCTTTGCACTGACACAAACGTTGCATTACGCCAATGACAAACATGTCATGGAGCAATTTCCACCAACCCCCACCTCCGAACTAGCCAGGACACAGTGAGAGTTGGACTTTTTTTTCCCCTCTCTAACCTCATTACTGCTGATTAAAGAACACTTACAAGTTTAAATTGCTTTTTTAAGCCTGTTCTAATTATGATCATCTCCTTTCCTGTAGTAGCTACAGCAAAGAAATTAACCTTAACTTGCATTATGCCAGATAACTTTCACCTTGGTGTACATATAACATGCTCAGCTGGCTAGTAACAGTTTCTGCAGTGCCTGGATGAAAGTTATGACAGATATAAAAATAATCAGATGTTTCTTTAAATGGGCGTACATTATAGACCCTCAATTCAGCAATAAAACCACTGTGAAAGCTTTGGCTTCCTTGGTTTGATTGGGATGAGAGGATGGCAGGGATCGTACGAGGCTGCTCTGTCCTCTGGCAGAAGCACGGTAGGGAGCTCCGTACCCATCCTGACCATGGCAAACAGAAAAATTAATGAGTGAGGGACCTCCTACAGTAATGGTAAAATGTGTTTGCATTATCGTAACTATGAAAACCTACAGAAAAGCCCAAATTTATAAATAAAAATAACACATCTTTTTAGACCAACCAGATGAGTTCCAAAATGTAAACAGAGTTTCAGACAGTCCCTTTTTCAGGTCACTAATTTGTTTTCCAGCTAGGCAACCGATTCATTTTGCACATGCTTACAAGAGGCAAAAACTTTAATTTGATCAACAAGCATAGCCGGAGAGGGCAGACAAGCCTTCAGATACACAAATACTCAGCCCCATGCAGCACCGAGGTTGGGATCAATTCCTCCAGGTATAACTTGAAGTTAATCCAACAGAATTGGAAGGGGCAATGACAGAAGAGAGGGAATACGGAGTTTTCTGTATTCATCATCAACAGCCTGATGCTCAGGTGGAGACCACTGATGAGTAGTGTCCTTCCGGGGTCTTCTTGACCATCTGCTGAAGGACACCTCTCGCACAGGTCTCCAACACTACTAAAACTCTTGGATTACAAATGGAATCACGGAGGCTCAGCCCAGAGTCTAGCCACTAAATTAATGACTGTAAGGCTCCCCACTCAGAAAGCTTTTAAACCACCCAGAACCCAGCAGCCTTTAAATATACCTGTAAATTCCCATGGAAAGCTATTACAAGTGCCATTTCCTAATGGTTTTCTATCATTACAGCAATTTTCTTTCTAAAGCATTTTCCATAAACCAACTGTAGCAGCACCGTATGCAATTAGTTGAAAGAAAAACAAAACAAAAAACACAACAACTTTGCAAAACACAGCTTCCCTCTCTCTTCCCCAACATTGCTGTGCGAAAAGGTTGGCTACTGGCTGGGGTGAAATCAGGGGACGGTAAGTAACGCCGCTTACTGTGAAGAGTTGGTCTAGGCTCCAAACCAATCTGCATGTCTAGCACGGACATGAGACGTGTCAGAACTCTCAGCTGCAGCAAGTGTAACCTTAATTTTGTCTAGTGCTATAGTTCATGTTCATTAACACGTCTCCTAAGCTCCCTTTGTTCAGCACGCTCCCATACTCGCACCACGCTGCATTCCCACCGCAGAGAAGGCGACTGCACTGTTCGCTGTAATCCCATCAAAGGCAGCGAAGTTACGCTACCCATCAGCTCGGCCCATGAGACATCATTAGCTACTATTCGGAAATCCTTCCTTCGGCTGTAATCAACTTTAGAAATAAAAATAAAATAATGTGTAAAATCAAGTTGTTTCTTATAAGTCTTGATGTCAGAAGACCCAAACTGGGAAGGACCCTGCTCCTAACCTGTTCACTAACATTGTTTTCTAATCTTTTTGCAGAATATCTCCAAGTTTTTGGTACTACTCTATCCAGACAGGTGAACAATTTATTCAACATAAAACTGTAGGATTCCTTCATTTCTTCTACCCACTTGAGGGCCTCCTCTGTGAGGAGGAGCACTTGTGTTGCTCCTTTGAGCTGGACCTGACCCTCCCCTGACAGGAGTTGCACATGCACAGCCCCACTGCAAGCATTTTTGGGAAGCAAGATAACAAGACTTTTCTCACCTAAACTCAACTGTAAAAGTGTCATGCATCTAACTCAAGTTTTTTTTTTTTTTTTTTTTTTACTTGAGCTCCCTTCATGAGCCTTCATGCAGTACCCACATCCTCAGGGCCCACCCTCAGCCCCTCCAAAGGCTGACTCTGCCAGAGGAGGTGTTTTGGAAAGGCTGGAAGGATCACCCTGTTGGCCTGCACTAACAGGACCTCCCCCTTAGCCACGGAGGGAGTCTTACACCAGCCATTAGACAAGCTTAAACCAGAGATCAGCGACAGGGATGCACACGGACAGCTGTGTGAAAGGCTGTGCCTCAAGTCCTAGCCCTGCCGACGGTTTGTGTTCACCGTAAGGGAATGGAGCCACGTAAGCTGCCTGCCCTCCTCCGTGTGCCTGAACAGAGCTTCCAGGGGTTTAAGCCATGCTTGTAATGACAGCCTTAGCACCACAGCGCATCTTTGGATGGTTTTGTCTCTCAGACACATCCAGAGCTCCTTCACATGAGAGCTAACAACCTATTGTGTCTTTGAATGTTGTTGTGCTGTTCCTTCGTAGCAGAAGCCCATGCTGGCATTAGCCGTGTTGACACAAAGAAACTTGCAGTTTTAATTCAATAATATATAGAAATCGATAGAATTTAGGGAGTAATTTTTCTTCTCCTTGTTCCAAGGAAATAACAGTAGCATATTCCAATAAAAGTAAAGCAGTAACTGCTATTGCTAGCGCAAATCATTGCGAGTGCTCATGATACCACTAGTGTTATCATCTCTGGTGCATTGTTTTTTTAGCAAAAGCATAGCACAAGTACACTTATGCCTCTGCATATTATACCTAAACATAAAGAGGGAAGCTGTCTGGTGTGTGCTCCCCTTCCTGAAATAGGTCACCTCCAAATGGACAGGAGTCAGTTCACTTTATAAAGCCACCAAGAAGAGGGGATAAGAGTCATTATGGCTCCACGTCTTCTACAACGACACATCCCATGAAAGTGTAACAAGTTGCATCATTCTGCATTCAAAGGCGTAAGGAAGAGCTGTGAGAGTTTTGGCAGGCTGGGAGCAGGCAGGCTGCGGTGGAGAACCGGGGCCTCCACAAAGGGGAAAAACCCAACAACTCAGCTTTATCTAACAGAGGGACGCTTTTGAAAACAAGTCGCTCCCTTCTAGAAGGACGCTTTCTAGTGTCCATGGGTCAACCTGTTCGTACTCCGTGTGGTACAGCCATAGCTTTATGCAGCTAGCAGTAACAAGCTGTTATTCTACGTGCAATGAAATATTTCCAACTAAACCGAAGACGGGGTACAGAGAAACAGACTCTGTACAATGGTGAGAAGCGGGGACCTGGGGTGCAGCTGCAGAGGAGCGAGGAGATGAGAGATGGGCACAGGCGGGCACATGAGACCCCACAGTTGCAAACTGCCCACCCACGGTCAATTGAAGAAAGGCACAGCTAGGGCTGGACAAAGCTAGTTTTTGGGGTAAGGGAAACTGTTTCTTTGATCTCGTTAACTTTCCTAAACGCCACCTTATCTAGTAAATTGGGATGCGACACAGAGCTAAAGACCAGTGGAAAAAGAAAGAGGTACAAAGGCGTGTTAGCAGCCACATCAAAACGAGCAGGTGGGTCTGTAAAAAAAGACAGCTGAGGGGGGATCTTATCAACACTTATAAATACTTAAAGGGTGGGTGTCAGGAGGATGGGGCCAGGCTCTTTTCAGTGGTGTCCAGGGACAGGACACGAGGTAATGGGCACAAACTTGAGCATAGGAAGTTCCACCTAAACATGAGGAGGAACTTCTTTCCTTTGAGGGTGGCAGAGCCCTGGCACAGGCTGCCCAGAGAGGTGGTGGAGTCTCCATCTCTGGAGACATTCAAAACCCGCCTGGACGTGTTCCTGTGCAGCCTGCTCTGGGTGACCCTGCTCTGGTAGGGGGTTGGACTAGATGATCTCCAGAGGCCCCTTCCAACCCTATGATTCTATGGTGTGAGGAAGAAGCCACCAGCACAGGCATCACGCTCCTCCTGGCAAAGGACCCCTGATGTGACACCCCAGGGCCAGCTCCAAGGCAAAACCCTGACCAAAGCACTCAGGGCAGCTGGGACTAAAACACCACAAAGAGGGGTAGAAACTAAGCGTGCTTAACAATTTTAACCGCATTATTATGGAAACTGTTTCTGCACAGATATTTCTCTTTCTGTAACAAATATCTATCTGGACTCCTGCCAGTTCTTGCATTAAGCCGTTAAGATTTCAATTATACTAACAACCAAATTTTTCGCTTTATGTTTATATGATGCATTTCCTTGAGATTGAGCGTAACAGGTTTATAAAGGCCATTGAGAAGGGCCTTAGAAATACACAGCATTGTTCCAGTAAGTGGTCTAAGCAACATAAACCCCAAGGTTTTCATGCAATTATTTGTACATCCCATTTAGCTCATTTTAAAAGAAAAAGAAACACAGCAAGGGACTAGATGATGAGAGCCTTAGAGGCTGATCAGCTAATGATCAGGGCAACCAGGGTCCATACTTGGCTTTCTGCTTCCTAACATGAAGTTACAAAATGAAAAATATTTCACCATACTATTGCGCTTTTCGAGAAATTGAGGATTTGGAAGATCGCAAATAATTTTTGAAGGTCAGAAATGGCCCAATTGACTTGAGTGTCCTCGGTAAGAAAATATCAGCGACAGTTTGAGACCTGGCCGTGGCAGCTGCAGGCTGCGTCCTTCCCTCTGCTTTTAGCCCTTTCCTTCCTTTGCTATTTTAGCACATATCGGATAGATTTGGTCCATTAGTTTAAAAAGACTTGGGATACATACAACCAGGATAAAAAAAACCTCACAAGTACAAGATGATGTAACTTTCAAAGATATGTGGCGATATTACTTTGAATTCCAGCAAAACTGTGTCCTTTTTTCATGGACTACATTTAAGATGTCCATGAAAGCTAACCAAGAATAGCAAAAGCTATTTTTTATGAAGTTTTTTTCTTTTTTTATGACATCTGCAGCGAGGTTGAAGAAGAAAGGTAGGGCTTGAACACCAACAAATGCCTGTGCTAATGGCATTACCCTGAGAAAACTCCACTACATACTGCTCCAAAAAGCATCTGGTCCTTCACAAGTGCGTTTAAAAAAAATAAAAAACAAACCAACACACAAAACCGAACAACAAAAGCTATTCCCACTAATGCACATCCACTCTACTTCTACCAAAATAGTCCCCGCTAGCAAGAATTTGCACCAACGCTAGAGAACACTGAACCGAGCAACGCAGCACTACGCTTCTCTGTCATTTTCAACATCTAATTCAGATCTTTAAACTATAAAATGCTGCACAATCAGCTACACCACCACATTTCCTAACCTGCCAGAGGTCTTTCTACATTAAGGACCTTAAATATCAAAGCTTAATAATGTAACATGCTTTTAAAATTTCAGTTCTCCCTTAAATTACATAGTAATATAAGAAGCAGTAATAAAAGACAGCCTTAAGAAGTACGTATCAAGTTCTAAGCAAAGAAAACCCACCTCCAAATGTGAATTAACAAATCAATGTTTACTATTTATACTGAATTTCCAGCTTCATTAGTAATTGAGCTTTTGGAGATTAAAGGAAAGTACTTTTAAAGGGTATAGTAGTCTGTTTTGTTACTTTCCCTCTCACACTGTGAAGGAAATAATTGCCAAAAAAATCCTTTCAAGACAAAAAAAAAATATAATTACAGATTGTAATTCACAATGAAATTAAAGGTATTTGGAGACTCAGTTCACTTCAGAGGGAAGATTCACTCGGTCGCATGAAAATGACACTATAGAAACAGGTTGGGGGTAAAGATCCAGGCAGATGCCACTTGCTGCAAAAACCCCCTAGAATGAGCCAAGGAGCGTCCCAGCTGCACCAGCTGCCTCCGAGCTGTGCTCTACAGACCAGCAGCCAGCCAAGGGCTCTTCAGGGAAAAGTTGGATGGATTTCATGGGACCAGGGTGCCCGTTAAAGCACGACGTTTGACAGCGGTCCAAGCACCCCAGATCCTGTGGTTTCAGGCAACAGAAATTAAGTACTCTCTATTTAGCAAATATGGGGCTGGTCTCTGAGGATGAGTTTACACCCGTGCAGCGATAACAGCCCTTCAGAACGTCAAAACAGTATCTTTAAGACTTCAGCGAGATGCAAGTATAACAGGCAACAGTCTTCAGAGGACACAAAGAGTTACTTATGCCACAGCTGAAGGGCATAATCTAACACACGGACCATGGGACCTTATTCTGCAGCATGCCCATCCGACTGGGAAAGGTAGGGTGATACACAATTTCCCAGAGAGCACAATTAATGCCCCTATCAGCAACTACCTTCGTGAAATTAACACCTGGACACTGGTGTGAGAGGCCCTGTCGCGAGTCAACCTGGAACACTTCTCTAGTGTAAAAAAAGAATGGCCAGTAAATAACAACTCTCCTATTCGGAGCCTTGATTTTGTTACATTACCAGTGATTGTCGTGATTCAGTGAAGCAGCTCAACACATACTTAAAAATCTTATCGACTGAAGTATATACTTCAATTTCCCTGAAGCGCTCTGCTGGGTCTGTGCGCTGCCTGTTCAATAGTCATCTCTCTTCTTGGAAGAGTTACGCACCTCAGATTGGCACAAAACCTGCACGTCACAAGCTTAATTAACAGAGTTGAACCAACATTCCTTTGCAAGGACACAGAAGTGAAAGAGGGGGGAGCCCACAACCTGCCTCCGTTTCCCCACATAAGGTCTTGTAATTGTTGGTTGGCCCGTTGGTGCTTGTAGATGACTTTGAATCAATGAAAGACCCAATCAGGAAAAAAAAAAAAAAAGACAACAAACAGGTGCCAAGGTCTCGATTACCAGGACAAACTCCAGCAGCAGTTCCCTCCTATGCATAAGAGCATGGCGAAGAGACCAACTATGACCTTGGTACCTCAGGCCCATGTCTGCCATACCAGCAAAAAAAACTGGTGGATGAAGAACTGGAACCAAGTGACCTCCAACACCAGGAGGTTTTGGAGGGGCAGTTATGACCCCGTGCTCTGCTTACCTCTGGACACAGGACTCCCTTCTGCCCCAGAGTCACTCTTACTCTAATAAATTGTCACAGGGAAGCAGAACCTGAATATGGCACATGATCAAATAACACATTGCTGGGACATGTTGCTACACAAGTTATCGTTAAGTCAAATTTACAAAGTGACTGATGCAAATTCAATTAGTGTAGGTGATCATCCTGTATTCTCCTGAGAACAGGCAGCATACGGATTCTGGAAAGGCAATAGCTACATTTTTTCATCTTTTAATTTTAGCTACGAAAAAACACACAAACTCTTTGATGCAACATAACTTTTAGAGCAAACTTCATTCATTTGTAAAGACAGAGCACCCCTATGGCTTACATGATAGCTCTCCTGTTTTGCACTGGTAACAATCTATAGCACCTAGCTGATCCGATAGTATTGTACTGAATACTTTAACTTTTTCTTCTTTGTGGATCTGCTTCTCTTTTAACCCAGCAGCTCTTGTGAACCCTATTGATTATTAATTACCTATGCAACCTATATAGCTAGATAGAAACCTGAGGAGGGGAAACAAAAGATTAACTCCAAGTGCTCTTTCACTTATAGATGAATTTGAAGATAAGGGAGAATAAAGCTTGGATCTTAAAAGGTCAAGCCTGGAGAGACTGTTGATTTTTGGACATCCACTACAACCTCCTGCTCAGCCAGGCTGGGGAAGAAGGCTACCTCGGCACTTTTTGAAGAAGTTGAATAAAGTTCACTACCTTTTCTAAAGAGCAAAAGGAGGCAGGAGTTTGCTGAAGCTTCCCGCTCTTTATATTTTATTATTGACTTCCTGACATAAAATGGAAGGTTCTTAGCTAATGTCAATACTGATTTTCTCCCCTTCAACGTTCCTCTGCCTTTTTTTATCTCGCCAAATTACAGCTAACTTATTTTCTCCCCTCCCAAAAATGCTTCCCAGAAGCACCCTGATCCAAGTTCCCATTGTAAACTTTGGATTTGTCTCAGCCTGGGGAAGGTAGTTTTAGAAAGAAAAAAAGGATTGTTTTGCATGAAGTCAAATCCCCGGCTTCTCCTTCCTCATGCAGCAGCAGGGGAGGAACAACACAGCAAAGTCAGAAAAAACAAACCAGGCTTTATATTCGGAACGTTTTTATAGTTTCAGTGGAAGCCACAGAAAGGTCCTTCTCCAATCCTCACCCGTTTTAAACTGTCCCAACAACCACACTGCAATGCTTCTGCCTTCTCTAGATACAAATTAGAAACAGCATCTCTTTCAAGATACTTAAGTTTCAAGAGGTGGATTTTCAGGGGGTTTTATGGAGACTCAATCAAGTAACTACCTCTCTGCTTAAAGGGAGTTAAACAACCAACTCTCTCCTGAACCCTGCCGAGGAGATTATTGCACTCCTCAGAACTCTCCTCAGTTTGAAGAAGTTGTCCTTTCCCAAGTGCATTTCATTATAGGTCTTACTTCCCAAATGGTTGTATCTTGCAAGCTTTCTGCCTCACCACTCTGGAAGGTGCTCACAACCACCTGGCGGCCCCAGTGAACAAGACCAGCCCATGCAAGGCCATTTCAGCTTTACCTATTGACAGCAGAGTCCAGAACTGCTCCCCAGCAGAGTGACACGGTATGACATGCGGGCGACGAGGAGCCACAGCAGCTTCTCACACCCACAAGGTCCTGAAGAGCCGCAGCTCTCACCAGCCCTTGCAACTTAATCCTGGTACAGACCCATAGACAATGGGTGCTACTGCTGCGTCTCACCTGCCTGCCCAGCTAAACATCCTGCGTTTAGGAGCATCGCTTTACCTGAGAGCAAATGGAGGCGTAATCCCCTCCATGCAGGTGGACAGATCTACCTAAAGTCAAGGAGGAACCAGGCAGCAGAGTCAGAACTCGCAGAGGCCCCTCCACATCTTCTAATGGGTTATGTCCACCATTTTCCTTCATCGAAAAAGTACCCGCTTTCAAACTACTGGAGTTTCACATGTACAAATGCCAGTGCAAGAGCCTGGCTCTGCATCATAACACACGGCAGCAGAGGTGATCCCACTCAGCGGTTACCCAAGCAGAGAGGTACATTTAATTGTCAAGTTTCATAGCCTGTCTGCTGGTTGCATGCCTCGTTATCTCTTATTTCACACTTACAGAGCCATTTAGGGCAGGAGCTGCCCTCCTCACAGCACAACAAAGCTCTAATTGGGATATTTTTGGACTGTCACCTCGAGGAAAGGAAAGAATGCTGGAAGCCCTCAGTCATTCCTCTCATCCTCAGGCAGGAGCAATGGGACCACACTGGAGCCATGACAATTAGTCTTGAGGAAGCGTTTACAGGCACAATTCAATCCCAAGCCCCTACTGCATGACAGTGTGACACTGCAGGGCTGAGGCTGGCAACGCTACACCATAATAAAGAGCAAACTCAGGCAGAGGTTTTACATCTTTGAGACAGGAAGATTGAGCTCCGATCCAAAGGAGACTCCTCAGGTCAGAAGATCAGATGCAATCCTGTCGGTGATCTCCTGGTGGAGAACCCCAGCATCTCCCCAGAGAACCTCCTCTCTTGCTGCCCTTCAGCTCTCCTTCACTGCCCTCCATTCCCCCACGTACACCAGAACACTGCAATTATTCCAACACAATTTCTACCAATATTTCTTTCTATTGCTCAGTCGCGAAATCAGGAAGGCTGGAAGAGGTGGGTTTTTTTCTAGTACTCATTGTGGTTTACCCAGCACGGTCATGCAGCCTCTTGCAGCAAGGGAAGGCAGCAATGTGACACCAGCTGGGGGAGACCCAGAGCTGCTCCAGCTCCCTCAAACCCCTCTTCTTGATACCTGGTACACCAACCGGGACTCAACCACTCGCCCTCAAACCCTGCAGAATAGTATAAAACAAGATTTCTTCTGCACAAAAAAAGGACAGTAAAGCTGTTTCCCTTCATACCCCTTTCTGCTCCCACCTTCTCAGAAGCACCCTCCATCTGATCTTGCAGTTACTTTTTGAAGTTACTGGGCCTGGATTGTCCCTGGATTCAGTGTAGAGCTATACTGAATCTCTTCACTACAACGGCATACAAACTAGAGTTTCCATGCAATTTTCCAATCAAAGCAGTACTGCAAGATAACCTACCAACATCTCTTACTGATGCTTAGAAATTCCTGAGGCGCAGTGTTGAGAAAAGTCAATAAAACAGCCAGGAAACCCCATCAAAACTGGAAAGGGCATTAAAATACTCAGTCCCAGCTGTGCGGCCTGCGGTCACACAAACCAACTCAGCCAATGCGGCTGTAGTGGGCTGGGGGGTGCCAGGTCTGACCAACAAAACCCTGATTACAGTGGAAATAAAAATACACTTTCAGTTCTCAAAACACAGACCAAGTTTGTGGAACTTACTCATTGATGATGTTTTCTCTTGTCATTAATTAATATCAGATTGAATTCCCTAATATTACATTATTGTTAACATATTAAAAGAGGTAGAATTTTGTAGGCTCCTTCCCATCAGGCAAGAATGTAATTACCCCTTATCTTTCAACACAGCCAAGCCCAGTAAATACAATTACAAAAATTTATGTTCACTGGAGTGTGAAAAAATAAGTCATAAAATTAATATTGTATTTATCCTCTTCCTTTTAGTAGTTATTAAAATGCCCCAGTGATTCCTTGACTCTTCGTTTTTACGGCAGCTTTTGGCTGGAATTAATTTTGACTTTAGTTTTCTGCTTGTTTACAAAGTTTTTCACATTTCTCAGAATTAGACAGGCTTCCAGCCATAACCGAGTGCTTTCTCTTTTCTTTGACAACAAAATAAGGTTGCAGCAGTTGTTCAAGAACTGTTTGCCGCTAAAGAAGGTGGGAAAAGCTATAATTTCCCTTCAGTTGTTGTAGATTATGCTCATTCCATCCCCCAAATAAACAATTTTGACAGTCTTATACCAGTGAGACAATTGACAATTGCTACCCTATAGATCCCTGCCCTATAGGTCTCTCTCATACCCCTCTTGTGTCTTTTATCAGGCTGAACATTTTTACCAAGTCTTTGCATGCAGAGACGTCTCCATGGCTTGGGCCGTCCTCGTCAACAGTCCGTAAACGTGCCCACCTGTTCCTCTGCAGAGCCCTAAAGAGACTCCTCGGCCACCCAAAGCAATGGGATCTATACCTAGTGGAGAACCCAAGGGAGATGCATCCTGCTGGGGCAAAGCACAAGCAGCCAGGGACACGTTGCATCGGAGGAGGGCGTTTGCTACACCCGGTCCTCTGTCATCTAATAAGCTGCAGTCCAACGCTTGGCCACTAAGTACACCAAGCAAGACATTTCTTCACTAAAACACCTCTAAATGCATCTCACTTCTATGCTTGGCTTCAGTATTTGGAAACAGCGGAAGGTATGTTCTCAGAGGAAACGGAGGAGTTAAAGTTGATAACGCACCTTTACGAAGTTTTTAAGTGTTACCCAGTTAGTCAAGTATTAAACGAATGCCTCCATTTCATCTCTGTGTTTACAGAACATAAACTCCAGCAGAATGGCATTTTTCAAGCTGTCAGGTTCAATGCTGGTAAAGAAAAGCATAATGCAACGACAAAGCAGCAAAGTCTTCATTGTAATTCCCTGCTCTCTCCTCCAGATTCCCAATGCAAAAGGGGAAAAAAAAAAAAATTGCTTTGTTACACACACGACTAGTAACACTGCTGCTGCTGAGTTTACCCACATGATTATAGCTCTTTGACCATCTTGAACTGTTGCACTTCAAACATTGCTGTCTTGTGATCACACTTCTTTGCAAATGCTGCAAACAAAACGTCAGGACTACTCAAAATGACAAGGCTCCCTTTGAGAAGCAGAGGTGCCACCAACAAGTCATTACCATTAGTGTTATCGAGGAAAAAAATAACTCTTAATGTATTTATCTATAAATCTTTTTTCCTCCTGCTCCCTGCAGTCCAAGGATATACTTTAGTCATGACTTCTACTTCGGCCGCGATAACCAGGCTTCCTTTTTTTTTATTCTTGCCTTTAAACCTCATCCCAGTTTCACTATTATTTTATTATTCTTATTTTTGGTTAAATTCACGAGGAAGACATTTCGCATAAGGGAAGACGACAAAGCTAATGGTCCTCACTTTGAAGCAAACAGGAGAAGTAGCAGCTGTACAGGAGTGACTGATGTACTTTTCTTAATTAAATCAGCTGTCAGAGCACTGGAAGAGAAACTCACGCCTTACGGAAACACGTACATTATGCAGAAAGAGAATCTCAGAGAGCACACACGTTGCGAGCTCTGCAGGTAGGGATTCCTCCCATAGTACTTTAGGGGAACAGGCAAATAGCGGATGCCAGGACATCGTCTGGGGTAGCAGCACGTTTCCATGTGGGCACGACTCAGAGAGGCAGGAGCTGTTGCCAGAGGATCCAAGAAGGAGCATCAGTGAGCATCTGGGCAGGGATGGAAATCTGACACAGGCTGGTTTTGGGAAGCCCATGAAAAATTGTGTTTTTTCTCCTCTCTGTCTATAATTACACTTTCCTGAAAGACCAGTATAAAGTCCTGCTTGATAATGCCAGCTGAAAAGCCTGTAGCTGCAACGATGCCTTTTCTTACCCTTTCTTAAATGAAGATACCATATTTACAGCCCTCCAGTCTCATAGCTCCATCCCTATATTCCTGTGAAAATACCCAGAGGAATCTGGAAAAAAAAAAAAGCCTATTGAGCTTATTACTGAAGCACATGCTCCTTCAGAAGTCTGGAGAGGAGATGACCAGACTCTCCAGGAACAAACACAGTAAGTTCCTTGATATTTACTTTCACCCCATTATCCCTAGAAGACCAGCAATTCCCCTCTCAGTTTATAACCGACTGCTAAACCTGCCAAGAACTTTGTTTTATTAATCCTGTCTGGTTTGCCATAAGCATACTGCACAGCGTCTGGATGGGTAGACTAAAAGTGATCTTAACCAATAAAGTTGAAGTACCTCTGGTAAATATTGCTTTTAAAGAAGTCATTTACAAGCTTGACACTACCCAGCAATGCCTTAAATAAAACAAAGCACCTCATTGTACGGAATGGTCTTGAAGGAGGGAAAATAAGTAAATATACTACGCCTCTGAAATTCAAAGCAAGTCTTTTCATTTATCAAAGTTTAGCCTGGGCACGTCTGGGTCCCAGCCAGCCCTGCCGAGTGGTGGGCAGCGAGCAAGCAGCAGGCACTTGGCACCTCCAGCATGAAGAGCATTTCTATACCCTCACCAGTGCTGGGGACCGGGGGGGTCGCTGGGGTGGGAAGTGCGCCCTCCTTATGCCGCACCGAGCCCCACGCTGCAGGTGTGGATGTATCAGACACCAACGTGCAAGGAAACATTCCAAAGGCAGTGCCAAACCAATCATTTGGAAAGATACGTGTAGTTTTCTTGTGTCCTCTCCCTAAATGTAGCAAAGAAACCTATATTTAAGGGTTCCTAAGAGCAGGATGGTAGCTGTTGTCACCTCCCGTAGCCCTGGTGACATTATCAGCCTGCAGAGAATGTTGTTTGCACACTCACAGCACGAACAGAGAAGTTACGATTCCGCAGCTTTGCTTTTGTTCTGTGTTGCAGGATGTCCCCAGAGAAGCTCTGCAATTAGGACTCAAACATTCCTAACGCACTTTATTCTTCTGAAGTTTTCCTCAAGTTTCATGAGGTTTTAACAGCAGCTGAATTTCTGTTCAAACCTTCCTATTCCCTGCATAAAAGGCTTTATGCGCTACAACAGCTTTGGTTTTTTTCTTGAATAGAGCCTTTAAACTTAAGCAAACCTTAAAGACGTTGTGGTCTCTTCATTTTAGTAGTCCTTAGAGAGGTCGTTCTCATCTTTGAGATTCGTGAAATGGTTATTTTAGCATTGCTAGATAAGCAATTAATTCCCCAATTAATATAAATATTTTATATGCAACTGGGTTCTTATTTGAATAAGCAATTACGTTAAGGTCCTTTGATCCCAAATTAGTACAAAAAACATCCTGGCATAAGGAAATTATTCTAGAAGTTTTTGTTTAGACATAAACTATCTGCGTGTGCAGAAGAGGAACACATATTCACGCTACAGAATTTATAAGAGTAATTAGAGTGCTTCAGGAAATCCCTGCACAGGTTTTCAATGGAGATGCCTCCCCTGTTCCCTTGAAGGTGCTGGAAAACATCCACCTTGATGAGATCGCCTGCTAGACCAGGGGAGAGCAAGAGTCCAGCACCTTGGGAAGACAGTCGTATTGACCCTGTTGCTTTGAAACAATCAAAAGCCATAATAAAAAAAATATCCACTGTCATCTACTAAGAGAATTTGGATGAGAAAACCCACAGGTGAACTGTAGGCCACCAGTCCGTGTTACCAGTCCAGAGAAAGGGTTCCCAGGCTGTTCTGCATCATTTATGGGGAAGAAACTGTTCGGATCATGCTTCTTTTCGGATGCGATCCACTGGCCTCAAAGCGGCAGGTGTAAATAACAGTACTTCTCTGCAAACTTGCTAAAAATTACTATAATCTACGTTACAGTTTCACTAATCCCCTCCAGTGTGATCCCACTGTGGTCCACTCTGTCCCCGCTGGGCCAGGATGCGTATCTCCAACCCATCAGCGTGGCAGTCTCAGCAGTGAGGACAGGGATGCTGGTCACACGAGCCTACACCCCAGACTTCCACAGAAGAACACCCCTTGCCCTGGTGGGTACTGCCATCTCTTGTACATCGAGGGACCCCACTGGAGCACCTTTGCCAAGAGCTCGGGCTCAGCCTGTTCTCCCCACAGCTGTGGAGGAACCAGCCTCTGCATGGCTGACCCCAAAAATGCTTCCCCCCTTTCCCTTGTGTTGGGAGCTCTGACTCTCCACAAGCCAGCTGGGTCACAGGAGGGGAAAACCTGCCACGAAACCTTCTGGGGCCTCTTTATAACTCCGTATTGAATTTACGGTCTCCCCACCCTGCACCCAGGAACACATTGATCTCCATCACCCATGGATTTTCCTAAACAGTACTGGCTGATGGAAAATTACACATCTCTTTAAACAAAAAAGCAATTTTAAAGTCTCATTCTTTATTGACTCCTCTTCATTCTGCTACACTTCATTCATTTCTCACTTTCACAAGATGCTGATGCACCTTCAGCAAAGTCACCTGGGCAGCAGCTAAAGCACCACATCAGGGATTTCCACCAAATCAAGAGTAACCAGCACCAACCAGGTGATGGAGACACCTGGACCACAGCAGTGAAGGACACTAGCTTTTAAACCTAGAGGAGCACATAGCTACAGTAGTAAACTCATCTGACCAGCAACAGTGACTGATGGAAGAGGGGCTGAGGGCTCTCCTGAGCTGGCTCCTGCTGCACAGCACCAGCACCGCTCTGCTCGCAGCCACAGACGTGGTCTCTTTGGATTCACTCCTTTAGATTCCTTTGCTCTCATTGACCCCTCATTGATTAAACTCAAGTTTAATCAGACCTAAGAAACCAAGATCAAAACTCAGGCAATGCAAGAATTTTAAACAAGAACAGAAAAAAATAGAATACCTGGTTTCAAACAGTACCTTATGCTGTAATTATGCTTGAGGAAAAAGGAAAAAATGGGATTTCAGCACCTTCCTCTGCAGATCAGAGGATGCTTCTTAACTTGCTGGAAATATTTTTTTTAAACCATGCAAAGTACTAATGATATACAGAGATCTGTATTGCAACCCACATACCCACCTGTCCCAACCGGGCATTTCCCTCAGTAAATAATGCGTTTTATTCTGGCCAAACAAAAACTTGGAGAATAAAGTTCTTTCAATTTCAGTCCTTGCCCGTACATGTAACTTTTTTAAAAGCACATCCCCTTTCACTTAAATTGGGACTGTACGCGCCTCCTCTGCCAGGAGAGCTGCCTACCATGCCAATGAGCTCTTTTGGAGAGCCAGACAGCTGAGGCCAGGTACCAGACTTTTTGTTAGACATCGGGTCAAGAAAAGAGGAGAGAACAGTAAATAAACATCACTGACACACCGTAACTGCTCAGCAAATAGATCGCACTTCATCGTTTCTGCTTTCTGAATCATAAGCAGAGATTATAAGCTACAAAGACTGAGAAACTATTATTGTTTTCAATCTTTAAACCACTAGGAAAGGTCACAAAGATAATTGCTGCAAGAACAGATCACAAGGTCGAAAGAAATATTATTGTTTTTTGCTTGACATAGGGGAAAAAAGTTGGCAATGGTATGAGTTAAAGAGTGTACATTTAATTTTGTCCCAAATTCACACAAAAGTATTACATATGTATGAAAGGTATAGTTGTGAAAATCACCTTCCAACCCTTACAGTTCTCATTCCATTTTTAGGAGCAGATGCTGTTGGGGTGGGGGGGGGGGGGGTGGCAGGGTTTCCTGTGCTGTGAAAAACAATACTGTCAGAGGTGCACAGGCAGAGCTCAGTCTCATTTTCTACACTGGTTTTGGATGTTGTCGTACATACCTGGCATCAGCCATGCACAAGAGGTAAAGCCAGCGTACAGGAAAACAAACCATGTCTGCAGTGTGAGGATTTCCAACTTAAAAGTACCTGATATTCATCAGCAAAACTTGATTGTTTAACAGTTTTTGACTAAATGGAAAGTACCGAAGGAAGCCCTGGATATAGTGACAGGCCAAAACCCAAGGTTACAATAAATGAAAACTTTTGCCAAAAATGAATGTTCAGGTTCTGGGTACTGACTAAAATAAGACATTGTTTTTAATGTCAACGGTTTTCATTTTCACTTATCCTTTTCATGAGATGTAATTTAGTTTCATGACAATCTAATATTCTCCTCAGTAAGTTGGAGAATAAAGGAAATTAATAGTGGCTGATATTATAAGACAAAAATCCTACCAAGAGTAGACTACCTGCATTTTGGCAAAGATATTTTTGCTACTGGGTTACATTTCCAAGTAGTGGCAAGATAAAGATATACCTAGATAATCTCATAGCTGCTCTCTTTCCCATGAAAGGTTGGAACAGATGATCTTTTGAGGTCTCTTCCAATTCTACAATTTTACTCTTCTACAATTCTTTAGTTTTCAAGTCCACTGTGAATCTGGAGCTAAAGAAGATGTCACATTCACCATTTAGAACAAGAAGTTTGGTCAGTTTGTCCTTACTCATTTTCCACCCAACATCAAATACAGAAATCACCAGCCAGATGTCACCTAAGTACCACCAAACAGCCACATGGGAGAACCAAGGAAAGCACACTTGCCTTTGTATTTTTTTTGAAAACTACTAACATTTTGAAACCATAAAAGCAAAAGCTTACTGAAAGTTTACAGTTCACAGTAATTTGTTGAAAGTATTTTCAGCGATGACCACAAGCTGTTTTACAAAAGGCACCAGGTGGAGCACGATTCGAGGAAGGCATTAACAACATTGCAGTTGAACACAACACAGAGGGCTACGACAAGAGTTTGGCACCCAACTGAGAGCCGGTTGTCCAGGCTCCTTCTGATTTTTAGAGACAGGCGGGCACCTGAAGGGCAGGGAGGCTGGGGAGCGGATATGTTTGATTTTCTTTCTTCCCTGGGCTGGCACCACATAGGTGGCTGCTGAAGATCAAGCCCCAAGCTCACGCGGTGACTGCCACCTCCTCGCTCGCAGCTCCCAGGGGGATGGGATCAGGTCAGAGCAATACACAGTCCCCAGGTGAGCAGGGGACACAAGAACATGGCCGTGCTGAGAGCGGCCAGCTGCTCTGCAAGGGGCTGGTAACCCCCATCCCGCACCACCACAGCCCAGCTGCGTCTGTTGGGAAACGAGTTGGGTCTTGTGCTTGCAGCACCCACCACATTGCCTGCAAGGCCACCAAGAACCAGGCACATGAACTCCTACCTGCAAGAGGAGGATTTTACATTGGAGTTCCTAACTGATTGGGTTATAGAACTGCTCTCTGTCACGCCGCTGGCACCACAGAGGGGGTTTTTGTGGAGCTGCTGTGGCAAACTACTCCCCAAAGGAAAAGCAAACAACTGCTGCCTTCATTTGAGTCAAAATGCACCTCGCCTGCTGCAACTTGATCTGCAGTAAGAACAGACTCTCTGAAGTTACATGTATAAATACCAAACCCACCATTTCAGTCCAAGCTCATCGCCTTCTCCACAGCCCCACCAAAGAGCAAACCCCACAACGCCCAGCTGGAGCCGGTTAACCACAGCAAGGTGACAGCGCCATTCTTTTGAAACAGTCATTTCTTCTAGTAGCCTGGAAAAAGAAGCCTTTCCCCTATCTTAATGTTGTATTTTCCCCCTGAATTACCAAATGAAAACACATTTTCACTCTGCAGAAGTTATTATTAGTAAGAGACTTATCTCGTGAAGCAAGCAGCCAGTCCCAGGGCTGCTCTATGCTACAGGCTCATCTGATTAACATTTTGAGATCCTACATTAAAAAAAGAAAGCACTAAGTATAATGTTCCTAGGTACCTCTCTGTAATTCCAGAGAAAGAGCGCTGTAATACCCAAATGGCATTTAATCCGGCACTAAAAACATCAACACATAATACCCACAACAGCAAGAAGCAAGTTCCGGGGGAGCTCAGCCTCCCCTCATTAAAACCAAGCATTCATTCTTCCCTAGCACATAAACACACGGAGAAAGCTGAAATGCCAGAGAAAAAGCAATAGAAACCTTAACCAGAAGAAAATAAATAAATGCATAAAGCACAACACTCACCAGGTCTAAGAGACAGCAGGACAGTGCTGTCCTCAGGGCACCCACAACTCTCCCTCTGCTCTAGGACGTCAGCCCAGCCCCACACCCTGATTATACGGTTTCCTTGATGAAAACTGAAAACACCTGGGTTTAATTTTCAAGGAGAGTGTTGCTGCCATCATAGGGCACCTGCTCCAGACCTTGCTGCTGCTGGGCAGCCCAGGCTGAGCACCCCTGGGCTCCCACCGTGTGTCCTG
Organism: Rissa tridactyla; assembly: GCF_028500815.1. Lineage (NCBI taxonomy): Eukaryota > Metazoa > Chordata > Aves > Charadriiformes > Laridae > Rissa > Rissa tridactyla. Next base: position 68,110,602 of record NC_071469.1, on the reverse strand, counting down.
CTGGGTGCTATGGGGTGCTCAGCACCCCTTGGGACCTCACAGGGGATGTCCAACACATCCAGTCTGCTGGGAAATAGCTCAAAATATTCTACTGGTCTTTAATACACCCACTTTAAAGGTGGTTTTGTTCTATATGTACTCTTGCTATACATTCCCCTTTTCAGGGTGAAAATCCTTGTCAGTCACCAGGATTCCCAGCAAGAGGCATGGCCTGATTGATACTCAAAATCACCAACAAAACCAGGCTATAGCAGCGTAACAGTTGGGGAAATAAAGCTACGAGGAAGATAATCCACACTCGTAGTGCCTCCCGTTTGTCAGGAGGGGTTGGAATAAGACTCCCATGTGTATCCCGGCCAGTGGGGAGAAGCCACTGATCTCCTTGGGCCAGGGCTGAGACAACAACCTGTGCTGGCATTTGCTCTCGGGTACCAGGCACAGGCCCGCGGCTGCCGTCACACCCCCGACGCACATTCTTATTTTTTAAGAATAGAAGGCCTACCGATGTGAGAAAAGTTTAGTGCTCCTTAGCCATCTCCCAAGCCACAGCTAAATCTCTGCTTCTGTTCCTTAAATGTCCCAATTTGCATAAAATTGTCTGCAAACAATTAAAGTTAATTAAGATAATTTATCACTTGAAAGTAAAGCATCTTATCAGCAGGTATCAGCCTGTAAAGCAAACAAAGAATTAGTTCTAGGAAAATAGTTGGGGCCTTATTACCCTGTTAGACATGAAGTGACAAAAAATAATTTCTTTATGATACTTTCTGTTTGGTCTGGGTGCTCTGTGTTCCAAAGTAATTAACTGCAATTAGCTAATCATCCTCTATAGTAACTTCATTTCTGACTCTACACTGTAGGATCGACTCATTTACACTTTGGCAGCCTTCCCGCATATAAACTGTGATAAAAAAGTTTTGATAACAGCCCTAAGTTCTTCCCTGGGAGCAGAAATGGAATGTTGGAAAGAGCTTTGATTGCACATATAGTGGTACCTGTTCTGCCCCAAAAGATGGAAAAGAAAAAGGAAAATATTCTGCTCCATACGAGGAGTCGGGCTGGGCCGTGTCCTGCCGTCACAGGGATGCTCCTCTCCCGTGCTGCAGCCCCACCTTTGTGCCAATGCGTTGCCTCTTCTTTTGTTCCGCTGCTTCCAAAGAGTTTCCATTGCATCCTGATACATGGAGTCTTTGCGACGGTGCCCAGAGCTTCATGTGCAAAATGTGTTCCCCATGTCCGAAGTGACTGTGAAAATAATGCATTTGCGTGAAAAAACAGCCTCGTAATCAATCCCAGTTCCACTCGCGGAGACGACACCACGCACAAGCAAACACAATGCAAACAGTCACCCATTTCTCTGGACAGAACAGTGAGAACTTTTTAAATCAAATTACGATCATAATAATAACAGAGACCGTATTCAACTTTGCATTTGTGAGATTAGTTACATATCAGCATTCCCAAGGGCACCAACCCGTCAGGCAAAACCAACTTAATGCTGCGCAAAAACTGCTAAAAGCAACCAGGAGGAGTAATTTTTAAAATTAATTTAAAACAATTCCTGGAAGTGCCATGGGAAAAGGCAAATCATGGAACGACCACGTTATTAGTCACAGCAGCCGCGCTGCAGTCAGGCGCCGCACGCCCTGGTTCAGAACAGCCACGCAACGGACTTCCCTGGAGGGCTCTCCTGGCCCAGGTCCAGCGGATGGCAATAGATCATCCCCCGAAAAAGGCCCGTTCCTCCCCTCCGGCTCTACACCTTATGCATTTCAACGTGGCGCTGAGGGACATGGTTTCGTGGTGGGCTTGGCAGTGTGAGGCTAACACTTGGACTCGATGATCTTAAGCCTCTTTTCGCACCTAAACGATTCTGTGATTCTATCATTTCTCCTCCGCTGCCTTCTTTCTTCCCTTTGCCTCTGACCCCAGGCTGCAGCGTCTCTCCGCAAGGGCCAGACAGGCACAGCCTGGACCCTACCCCAGCTCTGCCTGCACCTCTGCCCGCTGCCCTGCCCTCACCCACCTCTCACCGGCTCCTGCCCATCCATGCCCAAAACCAGGAGGATGCTCCCTCTCCTGTTCACCTCCGGACTCTCACGTCCCAGCCATCCTCCTCGCATGCTCTGCCGCTTCAGAGCAGGGACCGATGATAGCATTTCACAGGAGAAAGATGTGCCGGCGAGATATGCGAGGGGGAGATTTCCCGAGCACCAGATGAGGAGAGGCAGCCAGCCAAAATACGGTCGGGCTGCTGCGAGTCATGTTGCTGCGGTGACACCGTGTGTCCCTCGGTCTTCTTGGTGGGATTGAACTGTCCCCGCAGAGTGGCTGGGGGAAAAACAAGAGAAGAAGGATGAGCCGGTCAGAAATACGTCCTGGCCCTGAGAACAACGTGCACTGAATTTATATCACTCCTTCTGCATCCACAGCTCCTCCTGGCTGTCTTCTTCCTGCTTTTATTGCTCAGGAGGGAAAGGAATGTTCTGAGAGAAAGAAACGGTGCTGAGACTTCTCACCTTGCCACAAGGGTGTAAAGGGTCAAGATTTCCAGTTGCTGGAGCAGCAGGTATTTCAGTGCAGGGACCATCCTGTACTGGTGGGACACCAGCCATCTCCCTGCTGTGCACATCGCTGCTGGGGGCAGCTGTGCCGGGACACGCTCCAAGTCAGCCCTGCTCCTGTCCCCTGGCAGCTTTGTCGTCGGCCGTGCAGACCAAAACCTGCTCCAGAAGCATGGGGAGCCCCACCAGCACCACGTGTGTCCTCTGGAGCCGCCCTCCCACCCCAGCCCCTACCTGCCCCATCCTCCTGGCCAGGATCATCTCCAGAGTGCCCATATGAGGGGACCACTATCCCCCGGGGAGGTCACAGACAGTGAATGCTGAGCCCCCGGGAGAACAACCTGGTTTTCTCCCCGCAGGGCTGTTGGCAGCAGCAGTATGGCCAGGGCTGCAGTAGCTCCTCGTGGCACTGCAGGGTTCAGCAGTTCTTCCCAACCTGTTCACACAACAGCAAAGCGCTTGATTATCTCTTCTTTGGGTATGGCCCCTCATGGCAAGAAAGACACTGAGGTGCTGGAGCGTGTCCAGAGAAGGGCAACGGAGCTGGTGAGGGGTCTGGAGCACAAGTCTTGTGAGGAGCGGCTGAGGGAGTTGGGGGTGTTCAGCCTGGAGAAGAGGAGGCTGAGGGGAGACCTTCTCGCTCCCTACAGCTCCCTGAAAGGAGGGGGTAGCCAGGGGGCGGCTGTTAGTGACGGTTTTGGCAGTGTTAGGTTGATGGTTGGACAAAATCTGATCAAGCCATTTTCTTTCAGCTGAACACAATGGAACGGCTTTTGCAAAATAATACTGGAATAGGCTGCCCGGGGAGGTGGTGGAGACACCATCCCTGAATGTGTTTAAGAGTCGTTTAGATGTGGTGTTAGGAGATATGGTGTAGGGCAGAACTTTGTAGAGTGGGGTTGATGGTTGGACTCGATGATCCCAAGGGCCTTTTCCAACTTAAATGATTCTATGATTCTCTGAAAGCTAGGAATGACCCTCTCATTGGGCCTAGCCATCTAAAGGAGTGGTTTAATTAAGCATTGCCCTGATGATGGAGGGCCACTACATTGCCATGGCAACTGGACTCCCCTCGCCACCTGGACCAGCCCTGGGAAGCTGAGCTGTGGATTAGAGCTGCGTGACACCAGGGGAAGGGGCTTTCCAGGCAGCAAAGCAAGGTCCTGACGGCAGCTCACAGGTACAGATAAAAAGATATGAACATGTGTCACTGAAATACCTACAGCTTCTTGGAGATAAAGTGCAGCATCACAGTGCCGAGAGACAGATTCCGTTGCGGCTCTGATCCGTTTTTGCAATATTAGCTTGGGAAAACAGACAAATTTCCAGAATCTGGTAATTAGGCATGACTCAGTCTTTCAGTGGTCACCTAGAGACAACGAGACCAAGTCTGGGAGTAACTGGCCATTGGCTTCCACTCCGAGAGGTGCTTCTCCAGCCCCTGGCACGGCAGGCACGAGCCCAGGGCTGCACACACTAACAGCGAAGGGCTTTCCGCGGCTTTCAGAGGAATAAGGAGATACTCAGATTTGTGAGTGGCTTTCAGCAAAGACCCTTCAGATTGTAAACGGGTAAAAACAAATCTTTGTACTTTTCCTTCCAAAAAAGCCCTTCCTCACACTATTTTAGCTTCCTGGCTTATCTGTCTTTCCCAGTTCCCAGCAGTTTAACACAGGTTACTAATGCAACTTACCTTCAAGTCTGTGCTGTGTCTTATGGTTTCCCATCCAGCTGTTTTGAATCGCAATTGTGAAATGCACACACCACCCCCAATTCCCATTTAATTTAAAAGCAGACAACATTAAAGTCGCAGATTTTATTTTTAAAGACAGCTTGCAGTTCAATCTATTGAGAAACACGGTTGTTTTGTTTACTTTTTAACTGGGGTCACCACCTTTTCTGCTGTTGTTTCAAGGTTGACAGTGATTTAAACTTGGTGTATTTTTACAACCTGCACCTAATCCAGGGTATAAATCATTCTGAAGGACATTTATTTCTGCCTGTCATTTCAGAGGAAGATGCTATTAAAGCTGCATTCAGTACAATGTGCAATTCAAAAATTTGTTGCTGATGACTTCAACATGCATTACATTTTCATTAGCTACAGAGAGAGGCAGCGGCAGGGAGGAACGCCAGCCGATTCATCCGAGTAAATGATAATTGCTTTCCCCTCATTTAAGAGCATGTCACTGGTTTTTCTTCATTAATAAAAGGACATCTGCATTTTAACCGCACCCCATTTTTTTTAATAGAGACCAAGTAGATTGGGCTCATTGGACACGTATGTAGGAAACACAGAGATATCGCTCTGCTTTCCATGATCACCTTCGCCTGCAGGACAGACATTTTGGAGATGGTCTGACCAGGCTTAGGCAACAGTGAGAAAGGTTTGAGCCACACCTCATCACCTCCCATCTGTGCCAAGAGCGAAGAGCACAACGTGTCTTACAGCCATGCACGGCACACAGCATTGCTGGTGGACACATGTCCCCAGAGAGCAACCTGGCCATGTCTATCCCCAAACACGAGCTGTCTGTCTGTTTTTAAATGTGTCTTGAGAAACACTGAGGCTACTCTTCCTAGAGTCATAGAATCATTTTGGCTGGAAGAGACCATTAAGATCACCAAGTCCAACCGTTACCCTAGCACTGACAAGTTACCACTAAACCATGTCCCTCAGCACCACATCTACATGTCTTTTAAATACCTCCAAGGATGGCGACTCAACCAGTTCTTCTCCAAAGGAAATTCCACCAGGGACCTTTTGCTGGGACCCTAGTGATGCAGAACAGCAGCGCTCTGGGATGTGTGCAGACCCCCAAAGTTAGGGTCTCCGTTAGAAACGGCTTCTTAAGTTTTCCCATCACATGCTGATGTGGGTCTCTGACCCATTGCCCCCACACCGCAGGTGCCCAGGGGGCAGCAGGCCTGGCTGTGACTCGCAGGTCCTGGTGAGGGACTGCTGTCCCACCTCCTTCACTGGTTCTCCTTTTAAGCACAGCCACGGGCTGGAGACACAGCGGTGGGAGCCAGCACCACCCAAACCCCACCCAAGCTGTTGGCTTTTAGGGAGTGCATAGAGAGAAAGCATTGCCTCCTGCAAGGAACGGAAATGTGTAGCTGCTGGAGATTATAGTCGCAGTATTTTCCGATCTGGTTAATTAAAGAGCCTGTTACGGCACTTGCTGTGAAGCATTGAGCACTGAGGATGAGCGGTGAAGGGGTCTGGAAGGGGCTCGAAGGTCTCCACGGAGCCTTCCCTTCTCCAGGCTGAACCCCCCCAGCTCTCTCAGCCTGTCCTCACAGCAGAGGGGCTCCAGCCCTCCCAGCATCTCCGGGGCCTCCTCTGGCCCCGCTCCAACAGCTCCGTGTCCTTCTACTGTTGGTGGCCCCAGAGCTGGAGGCAGCACTGCAGGGGGGTCTCCCCAGAGCAGAGCAGAGGGTACCTTAACAGTACCTTAACAGCCTTTAGCATAAGCACTTGTGGCACAATCGCCAGCGGTGGTGTTATCAGGACGGGTAGCTGACCAGAAGGCTTTAATCCACATTTCTATCCCACCGGAGGATGCTGCAGCGCGGTGCTCCAGGGGCGCTGGCCCACGGGCAGGAGGAGGCTGGCAGGGCCCCTCCATCACCTCGTCTCAAACAGGATTTGTAATCCCACCCCAGAGATCTGGAGCGTATTGGTGGAATGTGAATCTTCCAATCCTTGAGACATCTTTGACAGGAAGAGTAAGGCCATGGCAGATTGGAAAGCGTATTGCCACCAGAGCATCACCGTCACACAGCGGGTACCAGTTTGACCCGGCTGTCAGTCTTGTCATCACCTTTCATGTCTTAGTGGAGCTTTGCAGTGGAGACATTCTCCGGGGAGTAATAACAATAATAATAGTTAAAGAAAGCAGAAGCCAATAATTTTAGTTAATTACCAGGCTGCTGTTGAGTTTTCCAGATGTAGTGCAGCCCTCACTTTGCAGACCCATCATATACACACCAAGTCCTAATGTGACGCCCAACAGATACCTCTTGACGTATCTGAATCAGTGCAGTTAAATGCCGATGGGAGGATTTCTTATATTACTTTTAAGAGCACAAAGCAAAAGTTATAGGTACAAATCCCATTAATAACCAATTTGAAACTATAGCCTGCAAAGCCCATTAAATCCAGAAAGATATATTTAAGGCAAAAACTAAAACTATTTGAACTTTGCAGTGTCTGAGAGGCCAATTTAATTGAACAGCAAACAGAGCATTTCTAATCCAGCCCAGATGAGAAAAGAGAGAGCAAAAAGGACACGCATTTAAAAGAGAAGGAAAATAAATAGCAGAAAGGCGCAGAGAGTAATGGACCCAAGAGAGCGGTGCTGCACGGGGTTTGCAGAAGAGACTCCAGCACAAGACCAGCGTCAGATCACTGCCACTTCAGCAGACTTCAGAGGCGGCTTTGAAATGGTCAACTTTCAAAGGTCTCGGTGGGTTCATGGCCTGGAAAGCAGCCTTCCTACGCAGACAGGGCAGTGCACACCCACACACTGTCTCCACCAACTGATCAAAAACCAACCTGGCCACCAAAGAGCCCCAACCAAGGCCCAACCTGTGGCAGCAGCAGATGACCTGCACCAACTGTCCCCAGCACTGTGGCCGTGGTGGGGCATCATTTGGGTGCCCAGAGAGGTGGGAGATGCCCCATCCCTGGAAACATCCAATGCCAGGTTGGACGGGGCTTTGAGCAACCTGATGTAGTTGAAGATGTCCCTGATCATGGAAGGGGGTCTGGACTAGGTGACCTTTAAAGGTCCTTTCCAACCCAAACCATTCCATGATCCTATGATTCTGTGATTCCCTCCTGACCTCCCTGGGGGGCAGCTCCTTGGCACAGCTTCGCTCACACGCAGCTTGGGGGTGACCCCGAGCTTGGACATGGTCCTGGGAGCACAAGCACTGGCTGCCTCCTACATACAGCAGCCCTCGGTGCTCTGGGGAACCACAGGCTCCCTTCCATGGAGAAGCCACAAAATAAATGGCCAGGCCTCCAGGGGGCTGGGGACTGGACGTGTTACAAGGATCCATTTCAGTAAAAGCCCTGTTCACTTCTCAGCCACTGTCTCCCACCGCCAAAGAGATTTTTGGCTTTTCTTTTTTATTGAAAAATCTTTGGTTATCCCTATTGAGTGTGACAGGTTTTGAAAGAGATCACTAAAAATCCAGAACCAACTGTTGCCAAACCCACAGTTATTCTCCCTTCATTGTTCTTCTCCTGGCCATTTCAAACAATGTAATATTTTGTAAAAAAAAAGACTATTCTTTTTCCTGCTTGCAATTCTGCAAATACTGAGTGGCGCCACTTAATAAAATCACGGCAGGTTAAAACCTGAATGAGAGGAGAAACAGAGCATGATAACTGTTCCCTCCGCAAAGGAAAAGCACATACATTCAGGCAGGGCTGCAGAGCACGGACGAATAACAATACTTTGACTCTGATGCGTATCTGTTACACGCCGGCTCAGAATTGTTATGTTTTACAAGCAGAATGCATTAGCTCCTCAGCACTAATGCTATAATGAATACATCCATGCCGATAATGTATATATGAATCCAGAAGTTGCCTCTTCAGATAGGTAGTGTCATCAAAACAGCACTTCACGGAAAATTCCTAATATCCTCCTTGATTGTAACACGCCGCTGACTAAATGAGGCAAGAAGAGAGCTTGTGCCAGTGCTCCTGCCCGAAGCGCAGCCTCTCCCCAGCAAGTCCTGGCTGCATGCAGGTGAGTCTGAGACGAAGGAGATCAGCCTTCCCTGCTTCAGTTATTCACACTGGCAATCCCAAAGCATTTTGGGATCAGGGACGCACTTGCAGCACGACTCCATTCTTGCCGTGCCCCAGTCCATGCAATTAGGAAAGGCTGAGCCATGGAATAGCACCGCTCCTTGCATGCAACTTGGGATGCCCAGGCACACAGCGAGAGCAGGGCTCCCCAAAACACTGCTTTGGGCAGTTTCCTTCGGAAAACACCCATGATGGCGCCGTGACCCACGGCCAGCACCCTTGCCAGCATCACACCTCCCATCCCCGAAGGAGCCCGAGGGTGGGAGGAGGCACCTGCTGAGGCTGGGGGCTTCCCGGGGGATCCCCAGCAAGGCCTTCAGCCTGACAGCCAGGAGCGAAACGTCCCCCACAAACCCCAGTATTTGGAAACAAACCCCAATTCAGGCCATTTACTAAAGTCTTCTAGAAGTGGACGGATAAGTCCGAGCCCTGGCAGCCCTCTTTCCAAATCTGTGTCTGCTGCCTGCAGGCACTCCACTGCAAAGGAGCTGTGCCAATGCCACCCCCTGACCCCCAGAGGCCTGGGACCTCGGTGACCAGGGCATGGCACCGACCAGCACCATCCCCTGCGGCCGCTGCTGGGCTCCTCCAGCAAACAGATCCTGGACTTCGCTAAATGGAGTGTCACAAGGAACAGCCTTTTCTGCTAGAATAGCAAGATAAAAACAAACAAATAGGCAAGGCAATGCTCAAGCACTAATTAAGGAGTGGGTTTGTGCTGTCGTGCCAGTGATTTCAGTGAGAAGATGGATAACGTGCTTCCACCACAGCTCTGTGCAAATTTAGCATCTTCCCGGCCCGCCATCAGAATTATGCTAGCAAAACCCTTGATTTCCCTCCTTTCAGGTGATATGGCTGAGCTGAATTTATTTATGTTATTTATTTATATTTTCCAGGTGAGAGGAAAAAAAGCGGGAAAACTCTTCTCAAACTCCCCCACTCCGTGGCAGGAGCTCAGGCACACGCGGCCTGGCGACGGTGGGAGATGTTCCGTGGCAGCAGCGCTGTGTGTCGCACGCACCATGGCTCCTCGGGAGCCGCCCAGAGAGCCAGCCTCCGCTGCCAGCCCGCTTTTAGAAACCTGCCTTCGGTATGAAATTGCTGGGCTCCATAGAAATCCCCCTGTACCATAAATTTCCTCTTTCACTGGGAAACTGTGGCTCTGAAATGCAAACTCCGAGGTCCTGGGAGAGCAGACCCAAAAGGCCCGTCCCGTGTCTAGCCCTGGCATGAGCAGCTTCGCTGCAGAGCACGAGCCGTGCCATTGCGATTCGCAGTGAAAAAAAAAGAACTTTGCCATTCAGCGGCTCGACGGCGTGCGCTCGGCTTCACGCATTACCACAGCCCGGCATCGCTGATGAGTTCTTTATCCATTCCATTTAGAAAACATAATTATTTCAAGAGCTGATAGTGAAGCTATCCATCAAACCATTAATGCTGCTCCGCTCCCTAATGAATGCTTGAAATCCACATGCTCCACTCTGTATGTAATTTTAAGTAAGGACTATACTGAACTTTCACAGTATTAAATGTGCTATGGAGACAGCTGTGGTAAATGATCCTCTGGATAGTCCTGGAAGTACTTGCTCGATATTCCCCGTTGTAAACTTCTTCTGAAACATTGAAGACTTTGGGGAAAATCATTAAAAAACACATTTCGTTCACGGTTTCCAAAGTGGATGTATTTCCAATTCCCCAAACAAGAAAAAGGCTCTTGGGTCTACTGAATAATGACAGATGATGTGCTCTATGCAGTATTTATAATTAAATGCAAATGTCAGTGCATAAGAGAAAATAAAAATGGACAAAGGAGATGAGAATTTCTTAGCGTGTGACCGCACTGCATCGCTGCACCTGAGAGCACGTTAGATGGAAAGATTCGGGGTGAGAGAGACACAGATCTTCTGCTAACGTTCTGGAAAGCCATTCTGGGTGCAAAGTAGAAATAATATGTACATGTTGTACATATATAAAAGAGAGAGGGGGAATGTAACTATTATAATCATTTGTTTCAATAATACTAATTACTTTGCTGCGATTAAACATACACCTGAAATGCTGCACCGCGGCAGATTTGCCAAGGATTAAACATCATTAAAGCTAAAATAAAGCCTTTAAAAGATGCACAGACAAGGTGATAAGCAGCTGCCCTGTCCCCTCGGGTGGGAGACCGCATCCCGCCAGCAGCAGGAGCGAGGTGGGACAAAGACGGGGCTGGGAGGAGAGCGGGTGGTCCAGGGCTGGGCGCGATGCAGCACCGCACCCCGTCGGCCGCGGGGCGACAGCAGACCTGAGAGGTGGCAGAAGAGGGTTTCTGGAGAAGTAACACACTCAGAAACTGGTATCTTTGTCATAGTTCCCGTTCCTCCATCTGGCAAAATGCCACTTATGTTTGAAGGACTCGGAGACAACCAGCGCAGCGCCAATCCGTCAGCAGCAAGTGCCCGATCCGCGTGGGAGAGGACAGGCGCCTGTCAGCCGCCATGAAACGTGAGGGATGGAAATCAAACAGGAGCCGGCTTGCATTTCCTCTTGATGTGTTTCATCCCCGCCCTGCACAGACGGGAAGCCAGGGGCAGGCGGGGACCAGCCAACCCCACCGGGGCAAAGCGCATCACCGAGCGTGGGGGACACAAGGTCACAGGCAACCAGAGCTGAGATCAAATTGTTGCAATGGGAAAGGCAGGAGGAAAGCGCCGATTCTGAGAAATACAGGAAAGCCTTTCAGACATCACCTCTGAAAAACACAGATGCCTCTGTTTCAGTTTCCATCGTCTGGAAGCACAAGAAGGACACGGAGCTGTTGGAGCGGGGCCAGAGGACGCCCCGGAGATGCTGGGAGGGCTGGAGCCCCTCTGCTGTGAGGACAGGCTGAGAGAGCTGGGGGGGTTCAGCCTGGAAAAGAGAAGGCTCCGCGGAGACCTTCCAGCCCCTTCCAGTCCCTAAAGGGGCTCCAGGAAAGCTGGGGAGGGACTCTGGATCAGGGAGGGGAGCCATGGGATGAGGGGGAACGGTTTTACACTGACAGAGGGGAGATTTAGATGAGATATTAGGGAGAAATTCTTGGCTGTGAGGGTGGTGAGCCCCTGGCCCAGGTTGCCCAGAGAAGCTGTGGCTGCCCCATCCCTGGAGGTGTTCAAGGCCAGGCTGGACGGGGCTTGGAGCAACCTGGGCTGGTGGGAGGCGTCCCTGCCCAGGGCAGGGGGTGGCACTGGGTGGTCTTTAATCTCCCTTCCAACCCAAGCCATTCTATGAATCTATGAAGCTCAACCACCACCCTCTGCTCATCCCTCTCCTGCCCCGCAGACACCACGGCTTCTCCCCTCCAGCAGCAGCCTGAAGGCAGAGGATGCGCACACAAAGCATCCCTGGCCTTACAAGAAAGGAGGGGGATGTGAGATTAATGACTCCTGGTTAATGTCAGCTGAAAGACTTACACTCAGAGCAGAGGGATATAAATTAGAGGAGTTATGTACCAAATGTCAACACAGTATAAAGGAAATCAAATAATTAGCAGCAAGAATCTGACCCAAAGCACGAGTATCAATTTTAGTCTACAAGTCTCATTTTGCTCATTTAGCTGACCAACGCAATTAATAACTTTTACAAGAGGACATGATTCGGGGGGGCGTTAGCAGGTATTTCCCCCACACCCCTACAACTGCTCTGTGCTGTGCTGCAGGTCAGCACCGCGGGGGCTGAACATTTACTAACTAAACCCCATACATTTACCCAGACTCAAAGAAAAAAAGATCCAAATGGCTGGGAGGGAACAGGATTTCAGATGAAAACTCCAGCTGCAAAGAACCGGAGCTGGAGCGGGAGGAGAGATGAAAGCTTCTATTCAACCCCATGCTCCCCACGAGGAATTCACTACAATTTATCGAAGCAGCCGTGGATATCTTCAGTGCAGACCATTTAAAACCAAACTACCTCAAAGCTTGTACGTGAACCTCTAGGTTCTGAATAAGGGGTGGGGGGGGAGCGGGGAAAGCAAAAGAACAACAAAATAAAGAAAGGCTTCTTCATGGAAAATTGGTGATACACTTTCAAGCATCCCTGTGTATTTCTCACTATGCTGGAAAACATAAAAAGGGGCTACTTAGAGACGAGGCTTTAGTACAATTCAGAAGCGATGTATTATTTGTTTTTCTTCTCATTCTTCTCTTTCCCGTCTCCTCTCCTGTGGCTGTAACAGATGCAGAGGGTCCGTCCGACACAGACAGCACCAGATGGCATTATCTTATTGCAAAACTGTTTTCTTTTCTAGAAAGACTTTGTTGATGTCCCTCACAACTTCACTCAAGTTCACTTCATTAAATCAGCTCTGTGTATTAAAATCTGGTCTCTGGACATAACGGCCCACCACAAGGAACTCTCAGATTCAGAGACTTCGTTTGAACAAATCACCAGAGTCATGGGGCTGGATCTGCACCACAAGCTTGAGCGGCGTTAAGCAGCACTGCGGTTGCTGCCAATCTGTCTCAGGTTCTACAGAAAACTTCTTTTCCTTGGCCAAAGGGAGATTCTCCATCACCCAAAGCGGGGAAAAAAGTGCATTCGCCCACTGCCGTTTCCTGGGCAGCATCCCCTGGTTTGTTTAAAGGTTCAACACTGAGCCAGGGAAGGTCTCCACCAGCTGAGCGGGGCTGTCACCCTCATACAGCCATATTTATGAGAAGATGAGGGTCTGCACGTCTTCAAACAACACAAACAGCAAACTTCAAACACGTGCTAGTCAAATGAAAAGAGCAAATCGGCTGAGAGTGTCCGAGACGAACCAGTGAGAAGGTACCTGAGCCCAGGAGATGGTCCTGACGTGGCCCGCGCTGACAACACAGGGATGCGCTACCGTGGGAGAGTTTTGCAGCTGAGGTTTCAGCTTCAGAAGATATTTTGGGGCTGCAGATTTAACAGGAGAACACAGTGAGGATACCAACAATGAGAAAGTCACATTGAACTGAACTGGAAATACCAAGAGAGATTAGTGAAGAGATGTATAGCATTGAGGTGAAAAATTACAAGAAAAATGATCTGAAGTTTTGGCAGTAAAAAGCTGTCCATTAACTCTTTTTTCACCGTATTTAATCTCAGATAAATTTAATTCAGAAGAGGTTGCATTATAACTGAGGTGAGGAAAGGGTACACTGCAATTTCTCATCAGCAAATGTCTCCCCCCGGTATCTTCTTGGGACCTTTCCACCAGGTGGGGCAGGAACTGGCTGAGGGTTTCCTCACTGTGGCTTGTAAAGGACTCAGTCCAAACTCTGATTCAGGTTCTCAAGGAGTCAAGTTTCCTCTTATTCTGTGCTTAAGTGTGTAATGCAAACAAGCACGCCAACTACTGCAAGTGTCATCGTCCTCTTACGGACCACATGAGTTTCTGAAAGACGATCAATCAAGGAAAATTAAATAAAAAAATGCAGATAAGAGTTTTTGCTTATGAAACTCCTCAGCTGCAGATCTCCATCAGCAAGCCAGGTTAGTGGAAATATCGCTCTACATTTGTCTGCATCTCTTCTTCACTAAGTCACTGTGGGAATGAGGGTACTGGGAGAGATGGAGTTGGGATCCGATGCAAACACAAGTGATCTCAGGCTCTGATAACCGCCACACACACAGTTCTAGCAGGTACGCTATTGAATCATTGCCAAGCGACCATTCTGTAGTTATTCATTTCTAAATAGGCCTTAAAAATCCGGTGTAATTTGCTCTACAGCAATATCCAAACTGTACGTTTGACTCGAGAAGAGAACCCCCCGTGACTCGAGAGTGCAGCACCGCAGCCAGCCCAAAGCAATTATCAGCTTCCCAAAATAGAAGCCGGAAAGGATTGTGCCAGCTGAGATACCAGAAACTCTGAGCTGAGTCCTACCAGCTCCAAATTACTCGCGTAGCATGTTGCAAACACTTTGAAGCCAAATGGAAGATTCCCTCTGGCTTATAAAAATTCACTGAAATATACCCCTTGTTAATTTGTTGGCAAAACATTGCAAACTTGACAAGTACCACGGGGCAAAAGTCAACCATTGCATACCATGTGATTTTTGTTAAGATATTAAATTTGCAAGAGAACAGCCTTTCTCATAACCTTAGAGATTAAAAAGATGGTGAATATTTTGCTATAATTGGTCTTATTCCTATTTGTACTGCATCTATGAATAATATTAATTCACACACAATTTAAGCCATATGGTGGAAAGAAAATTAAAAAGTTACAAAAAGAAAATTAGCTGTTGATATGTTTTGCATGTCTGGGAAATTTCCCTGTTAGGTTTCAAGTTATAAATCTTTTTTAGCTTTAAATAAAAGCAAATACAATTTATTTTTTTTTAAGATGGAAAACAAATTCTTCATTGTCTCTGCAGAAGAATAGCCGCTAATATCACTACCAAGTTCAACTGGAAAGAGCGATGTGCTTGCCAAGATGCACCAATCCAGCCCTTCACAGGCTGGCCGAGGTCGGCAGGGACCTCTGGAGATGATCTGGTCTGTCCACACAGCTCCAGCAGGGTCACCCAGAGCCAGTTGCTCAAAATCGTGTCTGGTCGGGTTTTGAGCATCTCCAAGGATGGAGAAGCCACAACCTCTCTGGGCAACCTGCGCCAGTGTTCAACGCAGGAAAAAAGTGTTTTCTTGCGTTCAGAGGGAATGTCATGGTTTTTAATACGTGCCCATTGCCTCTTGCCCTGTCAGTGGGCATCACAAAGGGAAGCCTGGCTCCATCTTCATCATTCCCTACCACCTGGTGTTTATCCACGGGGATAAGACCTCCTTGGCCCTCCTCCAGGCGGAGCAGTCTCAGCTCTTGCAACCTCTCCATGTAAGCAAGATGCTCCAGTCCACAATACTTATGACTCTTCCAACAAAAAAAAAAAAAACAAAGCCTGTCCAAAAAAGAGATACTTATGGGCAAAATAGGTATTTATAATTAATATATTTCGAAATCATTCTCTCGTCTCTCAGCAAAGATCTTTCAAAGAAAGACAACATCTGAATACAGTTCTGAGCATCCTACGCACCCATGGCCTGACTACTTCTTGACTGCATCTCTAGCAAGGGGTCCCCGCAGGGGTTATATGTGGTTATACACACTCCCCTGCTATCTGACTGGAGGTTTTATTGTCCTTTTGCAGCAGAACCACAACAGCCCATATAAAGGGTACGGGAAAATGGCAGCAGAAGTTCAGCTGCCGTTGGGGGACCTGGAGCACGTCAGATGGTTAAACCTCCCGGTAAATGCCCAGGAAGGTTACAAACGGAGTTTAACTGTATTCTGCTAAACTCCTCAAGAGAGGAGTCACCCCGTCAGTCCAGATGAACATCAACAGAAATCTTGGCTGGGTTTGCCTGCTTCCTACATCTACTTAAGGGAAATTTCCTCTTGCTGTTGTCATCTACTGTGGAATGTGAATTGTACTCAAAAGGGCATTTTGGAAAATAGACCCAACCACATTTAGAGAACTCAATTCTCTTTGTGTTCCTTTAAGCTGAATTAAATGAGACTAATGTGGTTTAAAAGTTCTTTAGCAATACAATTAATGCCATTACAACTCAGTAGTTTGCAGTATTGTCTTCACAACTGAAATGGAGTTGGTTTTCCCAGGACTAATGGGAATTCCTGCATTTCTAACGGGAGACATTTAGCAGAGACATATGCTTTCTAGAGGTTCTCTCTCACTTGTAAATATTGTAAGGTACTTATTCCATGGATGCAATGCAGTTTTCACCATAGCACAGCTGGTTTTTCTGGTATTTGCCCAGCAACGCTTCCCATGGACCCATTTGTGACTTTGCCAAGCTTTCTCTCTGCCTGCTGCTTAAAAGCTCTAGGAGGTTTAATAATAGATAACAACTCACGTAGCATTAGTGTGATTAAATGCTCAAGCAAAAGATTACCCCAATTAAAATGACCAGATATCTAAATTCAGCGGGGACAATTCTAATTTTTTTAGCTCATCAGACTGACTTTTCCAAGTAGCCACTTTGTCTCACATTTACCCTA
The DNA here is from genome assembly GCF_028500815.1 of Rissa tridactyla. Classification (NCBI taxonomy): domain Eukaryota; kingdom Metazoa; phylum Chordata; class Aves; order Charadriiformes; family Laridae; genus Rissa; species Rissa tridactyla. Next base: position 68,094,203 of record NC_071469.1, on the reverse strand, counting down.
GGGCTTGTCTTTGTCTTAGCAGCCGTTCTGTTTTTCTAACCGCCCTGCCATCAAACATAACAGGCTCCTCAATTCCAGCTGTATTCCGGCTTCCTCACCTTAGCAGTGGTTATTGTATAGAACGGTGCAGAAGTCTCAGGTGAGACCCAGGCACCTGCTCCCGGTGACTTCTCACACGTCCCTGTGCTGTCACAGTGCTGGTCTGATTTGCCACTTTCTCACCTAAAACAAACAGAGGGTTTGTCCCCAAGGCATGATGCAGCAGGGTGCAGGAATCATCAGCACAGCCCTATGTCCCTCTTGCTGGGACGTACAGGAACGCAGCATCTTCAGCCAGGTCGCTTCTGTTCCGCAGGTGTCAGATGCTGCTAGATGCCAGACATTGCATGGTCCTCAACAACTGCTGTATCTATACATACGGCTGAATGCATAATGGTGGCACCCATCTATGGGTCTATGCACAGACAGCCACATCCAGCTGGTCACCTGAGGCCCCTTAAAGGCCCAAAATTCAGATGACCCATATGACAGTCACTGCAGGAAGAGGAGAACTGCATCCCTAAAACGCCCACTCCTCTCCAGTGATTAGGAAGGACCGTGGGGTCCTATGGGACAAAGTCTCTTTATGGCCAGGAGAAATCTCGCTGATGCTGACACTGAGCCCCAGGGTGTGCTGAACGTCATCCTCAAGCAGGCGTCTCCACCTGCGCAGATGAACCGTGCTCAAAAGGCACCTGCTTCCTTCCCAGGGAAGGGGGCTGAGCATGGCCAGCTCGGCTGCGGTTGGGCTACCGAAGCCCAGCAGAGCAGCCCCTGCACAGCCAGCCTGGCTGCAGCTGCGGTGCTGGTGGTTTCCACCATGACCATCCATCCTCGCTCCACACCATGAGCTGCCTGATGCCTACAGGGCACTTTATCTTCAGCAGTATCTTCCAACCTCATCCTCAGTTTTTTGCAATGACAGTGGTTTCACTGAGTTACTTCGTTGTAAACGAAGGCAGAATCATGATTGCAATGGAGTACTCCATTGAAAGTGCTCAGGTGGGGACTCTGGATGGGTCCCACCAGAAGAAATGTCGCCTCAAGGGAATGGGATTCACAGGCAAGCGGGAGCAAGGGCAGCTGCACACGAATGGGGCCATAGTCTTGTGAGTCCCTCACTCTGGGTGTCATTACTGAACATGTTGCAGCAAGGGTGAGCAGAGATGATGAACAGGAAAGGAGCTGACCTCTCCTCGGAGGCTCAGGATCCAGAAAATTAGGGAACTCATTACCCCTTTCCTGAACACAGACATGTCTCCTTTTAATCCTGTACCTTGGTACAAAAACAGAGGACCTTTTGGTAAAACGAAATGTCAGTAAATTCACAGGATATGTAACGGGAAAAGTTGTTTCACACACCACATGAAATTGCTGCCACCCCTGGGCATCGCAGCGTAGCTGCTCTTTTGTTTTCTTTTTTAAGGGATAGGTAATTTCCATCCCACTCACACATAATTTCCAGTTCTCCGACCACCACCGGTCACATTTCAGGGCAACACTGATCACCAGCTGCCACGAAGAGAGACTTTCCCCATAAAACATGTAATTCTGGTCCTGGTGACTGCAGGGGGATCTCTGGCAGAACTCACAGGCTCTTGATGAAGGGGGTGTTGAACAAAACAATAGGAAGCCAAAATCACAATGCTAAATCCCTGGAAATTATCATGGTTATAGAGTAACTGTCAGAATGTATTTGCTAGGAGCTTTCTTAATACAAATAAACCTTTCAAGGCAACGTGGGCTAATCAGATACTACTCTTAACGGGTGGCTGCAGAGCAGCCTAAACACGCATGATCTCAAGTTTTGCATAAAAGACACAAGAAAAACCTGTTGCTTTCCACCATGTCGGAATGAACCAAGGGAGCGCTCAGAAGTTGAGGGTGGCTTTTACTTTGCATTTTTTGATTCATTAAAAGCACCAGCTGCAAATCTTGGGACTCAGTTCAAGCCCCCGGGGAGAAATTCCGCAAGACTACAGCGTGCTACATGCCTTGGCTATATCCTTTCAATTCAGAACCACCGTGCCCGCCGCTGAAATCCCGTGAAAAGAAGGTCAGCAAAAGTAGCCCTTCTCCCTGGAAAATGAGACGGAGAGCAGGAATGTAATAACGAGCTGCAGGGCATTTTTCTCATCAGCAGTGACATGGACCAGAAGAAAATCTTATATAGAGTATTAGAAAGTTATTAAACACATAACGTCACTGCCCAATTTTGGGGTGATTTTTTCAATGGCTCGCAGTGTACATTGGCAATTTTCCTGCTCGGAACACGCTGGGCACATGCTTCAATGGAAGCAGAGCGCTACCAACCACTATTTTTACATTTGAAATACGACGTGCTTCAACACCTTTACAAACCTGACTACTGTAGTCCCTGCAGGCATTGTCTACACAAGGAAAACTGAAGAACGTCAAAACACACGTGCAAGAACTGGTCCACGTGTGCTGGGGTGGGCACTGCCGGGTCAGCGTGAATGCAATTTCTGTACGGGCACGAACAAGCTCTTCGTGAACAAATCAGATAAAGCACATCCTGGGCTGCTTTCTCCCGACCTGCTGGTTTCACACTGGCACCGTGTGAGCTGACTACTTTCATCTAAATGTGTTGGAAACCAAAGCCAAAAATCACAAACGTACTGAGGTTCCCAAAGCCCCTTTAGGAGCTCACCTTTCCAACGCCTTCACCTGCAACTGAGCTGCTTTTCACTGGGGTTTTTTCAACCTATATAGAATCATAGAATGGTCTAGGTTGGAAGGGACCTAGGACTAGACTTAGAAATGGAGTATCTTATTTTGGAGTCTCTGTATCACTACTCCAGTGAGAGATTTTGTGTCTTTCCGCCACAGCTCCTATAAAGGATGGAGAATCAGCAAGCCTTTTTTATTAATTTCAAAAAAATCACCACACCGAGATACTAGCGAAGCAATTCCCTGCGTTTCTGCTGCAACGCCAGGATCTATATGAAGCTGTTGGTCTCTGTGTTTCAAATATTCATAGTTGAATATGGACCCAAAAGGTAAATGCTTGTCCCATGAGCCTAATGATTCTCCTGGAGAGGTGGAGACTTCCTTGAAGAGCTTCTGCACAGAGCTGTCGACACAGGATAACTGCATTTCACTGACTGCAATTAGGATGGAAGTAGAAAAAAGTGTCAAGAAAAGTAATGAATAGGGCAATTTATTTCTCCTTTTTCTATCCCCACCTTCCATGCTCCTCTTTAGGCTCACATTTCTTCACAAGCAATTCGTTCTTGTGATATGTCATTTTAACAACAACACGTTTAAAGAACGTTTTCAGTGAAAAGAAACCCATGAAAAAATGCTGCTTCTTTTAAAAAAGTTGCAGTGGAAAATGGAAAATATTTTACTTTTCTCATGAACTTTTAACTGATTTTTTTTCTGGTTTTTTTTTTTTTAATGTTTCATGGGCTGTGAGAGTTGTTTTCCCTTTATCAGTGACAGAATCATTCCCTGCCAACCAAATAATCTCTTTGTTATTAGATAAATCATTAAGGATTCAGACAATTCGTGACTTGCAGGGTTTCTTCAGAGGGAGCTGAATTTGGTCGCCCATTCATTCATGTCACTGGGATGCAGAATTTGACAAGGGCGAATGAAGCTTTGAGGCCTAAGGAGGAGAATTCTGTTGTCTATCATGAACCGCGCATTAAAGTTTAAGCAACCGCCATCAGATTGCTCTATTTGTTGGAGAAACACGTACATATATTTCAGACTTTGCCGTTGAATAACACAAGGGCACTCGTCCCACAGCACACTACAAGAGACTGAAGAAACATACACTCAATACTTGGAGATGAGAACTTTCAGATATTGAAGTTCTCCATCAACTTAATATCTCAACGGGCTTTATCAAGTATTCAGCTGAAAATCCCATATTGGGAAAAAGGAACATTATCATACCAAACTTAAGTATGCAATACCACACCACCAGCCTGAAACATTACTGATTACTTAATTTTTTGCTCAGTAAAACTACATAAAGCTGCACAACGGTAGGTCAGATGATTCAAATTAGATGTTAAAAAATGCTGTTCTCTTAGGCAATTGAAGGCACTGGAGTGTAAAACAAGATCGTATTTGTTTGAACCGGCTGAGAGGGAATTCTGTGATTTTCCATTATGGTGCGTCCCTTCCGACAGAGCTGCTGCCTGCCCCAGCCCGCGCACACACTCCGTCTGCCACGTGCGCCGGCTCCTGACAACTCACAATGACTCTCACGCATCAGTTTCTTAAATTTTCATGCATGAAGGAACATAGGTCTGAAGCATTTATTCCTCACCTGCCAGTTAGGCTACATCACATACCACTACAATTACAATTTGGAATTGAGATACCGACACGTTAACGTTTGTTCTTTTCCATTACAGGGGGAAGCACTTGCACCCTGCTACGCCACAGCCCAGGCCGTGACTCTGCTCATATTCTTTAGGGCTCTGACAAATTAAACGGCCTTGAAGTTTCCTCCTATTGACCATGAATGTCATATATCTTTTATTATACTCTTAAAAATAAAAGACAAATACTGTGATGCCTTGTTTCTTTCATATTCCGTACATCACCTCTGATACGGGGATTGAAAATTGTCTTATGGACCCTAGTTATTTGGAGTAAACTCACTGGAGGCTATTTTCTGAACACGGAGGCAGTTTCTTCTATGTGAATTTTTCCTAACTCTTGCAGATCAAGCGAAGCAAGGTCTCCTACTAAACACCGTAATTTCCCATTTGTCTGTTTTGCTGTCACTCATTCAAAAACTTCAGGTAATTTTCCAAGTCTTCAGGGGCCCAAGATTACAGAATTCAATGGAAAGCAGAAAAACAGAAAAGCTGAATTCGCTGGAAATGGTGCCAGGTGTTGCAAGCCAGTCTCAGCTCCACCTTCCTCCTGCTCTGCAGATCCAGGGGCTGGAGGCTCATGCACAGTCAGGAGTATAATGGAAAGAAGAGGTTTGGGAGAAATATACATCTGAAAGCGAAAGAATAACTAAAGGTCCTTAATAACAATTAAGAAAACCAGGAACTCCCAAAGAAGAGAGAAACTGAGGAATGATTCTACAAAGTGCATCAGAGAGCTGGGAAGAAGAAACGGGGTAAGTTTGCGAGTAAGTGAGGATTAAACAAGGACATGAGAGATGGTCCAAGAGTCAGTGAGCTGTAAGAGGCAAGTGAGAAAGGAAGAGGTAAGCGGGGAAGGGACGGCAGACATGGGATTCACAGAGACCCTGGGGCTGCACGAAGGGAGGATGACAGTTCCCTGGAGTTCGGGAAGCAGACGGAGATGGGAGGACAACTGGTGGGGAACAAGCCATGCCAGAAGCTCCTTGAGGCTGCTATGTAGCTGTCCTAACAGAGCTAAGATGCGTTCTGCTCCTAAGATAAATGTCTCATTTTTGTCATCACCCTGGCGATGCAGCTCTCAAACTGTCAGCGTTTTAGCTGCTTCTGTGTTTGCATCCCAAACCACTGAGCTCGAAGTGGTTTGGGAATTCTGGGGTTTAGTCACCTGGGGAGCCATGGCAGCTGACAATAACCACTCTGAGGAGGAAAGACATGGAAATCAACTGTCTTAGCAGAAGTAGCCAATGCCAATGTACATCATCCGAATAGCTGGCTCATGGCATCATTCTGCTACAGCCTGCATCAAACGCACACTTCAGACCCAAGAGGGGACCGCACTACCCCTAGGAGATTTTCTGCTGTGAGCCCTTGCGAGCCACCACTGTCTTCATATAATGGTCTGGACATAATTTTTCAAACACAGGCCAAAGCCAATAATTAGCTTAGTGTGTAATTACTTCTTTCAGTAAGTCCGCAGTTCATATTCTGTGAGGAATTTATTTCCTGAAGGGCTTCTGAGGGTTTCGCAACTATGGAATGTAATTTGTTAACTGTTAATAACTACCCAATTAGCTAATTCATTAAGAGTTAAAAATAACTCATCCATGTCAACAGTAATCAACGAGTTATCGGTAAATTCAAAAACGGAAAAGAAAAAAAAGAAGATATACCTCTTTCTCTGGTCCGAGGCAGTTAGTGGGGAGGACGGCTGTTACTGGTGAGGACCAGAGATTTCAAAGGAATCGCGGTCTCACTGCTCCACAACCTGCATGGACGCAGAATGGCTGTTGAGCTCGTGGGTTGCAAACCCCCTGTACGCTGCCTTTCCTGCCTCAGCTGGTACCACCTTCTCCGAGCCGGAACACCCTCCTCTTTCGGAGGTCTCAAACCCTTCTTCCTAACCTCTCTTTTATTCCAGCTGATACCTCCCAGCCCTGTTCCCCTCGAGAAGACAGACCACTCCACGCTTCACCATTTCCCACCCACTGGACATGTCCACCCCAGAGTGCACCACAACTGTTGGTGCTGCGACACTCCTGTACCCCAGGATTGCTCCTGTCCTCTCGGAGCTTGCTCACCAGTTAGCATTGGTTTGGGCTTTTCTTTTTTTTTGAGCAGTGCATGAGGAATTGTTTTAGAGCTGAGCTCTTTTCCTAACACAAAATGACAAGATTGACTGATACTTATAGACTCCCTGGTGAACGATGACACTAGATGATGCCAGAAGCTAAGCAGAAATAAATGTACAACTACTGTGCAAATCATTCCCATTTATGAGACCTCTGGATAAATTTGCAGGTTTTGTGGATGCTAGAAAGAAAGTCCTCGCTGTGCGCTGGTTCTCTTCCCCTCTACAAATGTCATTTTTTTCTTCTGCTCTCCGATGACCACTGCGCCCTGCCTGTGCATAAATATTTTATCTTGAAAGTCATTTTATTGTACCCTGTATCGCGTGGTAAGGCATCTGCACAACAGGCAGACCGAGGGAAGCAATTTAACAGAGGGTAGCATCTCTCAGTGGATTTGAAAAGAAGATCACATTCACTTGGTGAGATAAGGAAAGCAAATTGACTGCAGGACTATGGCGGAAATCTCTGAGCGTTGGAAGTCTAATTTGGGTTTATCCCCAAATATAGCCAGAGCAGTTCCAAGGGGCTGCAGCAGCAGCGACTCCGGCGGCGGAGTGTGCACTAATTAAGAGCCTGGTCCCCGCGTGACTGGCTGCTGAGCACAACCCTCCGACCTCCGCTGCGTCTGTGACAAAGCCAGAAGAGCTCCAGCGCTCAGAAAACTGCGGCTCTTTCACAGACGCACGAAGGAAAAGTATAAAAGAAAAGACGAACCACAACCTATCATGCAACACGAGTTTCAGACAAATTTCCAGTCACTGCAGCCAACTGTAACTGCATTATGCGGCGCGATCTCCCTTTCACACTGCTCGCAATGCGCCTGCGCGCCGCGATAGAACGGCGTAGCTTTATCTCCAAACCCAGACAACACAAAGCGCCCTGATAAGGGTAAAGAATTTGTTTACTTCTAATGGATTTCTGCCAGCGCAAAGAGAAATAAATGTCCTGTCAATTTTAAATACATATATATACCTACATTATCTACGGTATTAATCCGAGGAAGCAAAAGCTGTCTAATAAGAAGCTATAACATTTATTTAAACTTCACAACGTACTCAATGACAAAGAGGTACATGCATATTCACAGATCCTATACCAACTTCAAGGTTTTTGTAATCAATTCTATTATTTTGAAATACTGTTTGAGGACATTTATTCTCTCTTTGGATCAAAACAAAAATAGAGTCTTACGATACTGTTACATACTGTAAATACTGTAGCTGGATCAAAAAACAAAGGTTACAGACTTTACGAAGCTTTAACCTTGGTAAAGCAGATACTGGGACTCCTCTCCAAGCAGTATGCAGCAGGATGATCACTTCTTATCTGAGAACTCAATTCAAAAAGCATCCAAATCAGTAGCAAGACACCTTTAAAGATAAATCTTTGCCAATTATCTGAAATGAGAGTTACCCACAGAGAGACTTGTCAGATGTTAATCTGCTACATGGAGACCTATAAGAATACATAACGCGAAAATCTATCATCCCCAAGAGTACTTGGCGAAACTCAGGAAAGAAATGGCTGCAGTGATACAGGAGAAGGAACTGCAACTAAAAGGTGAAAAGGTGAAAGAAGGACAGCTAAATGTCCAGGGAAGTGGGAGCTGAGAGAAACTGGCTGCTGATGGTGGGAAACCCACAGAGGAGGGTGGAATGGGCTTTCCGTGAAGCAAAGCTGAAGGCCCTTCCTACAGCTCAGCGAGACTGGTGAGTCAAGGGAGGTATGCGACTCAAATCTCTGCTTTCACCAAGACAAAACTCTGCAAAACTTCGGTGTGGTTAATCAGCCAACACTTGCAGCCGAACGTTTGCAGCTTCACATTAGACTGATCCCCCGCCTTATAGAATCACAAAATGGTTTGGTTTGGAAGGGACCGTAAAGATCATCCCGTTCCACCCCCTGCCCTGGGCAGGGACACCTCCCACCAGCCCAGGTTGCTCCAAGTCCGTCCAACCTGGCCTTGAACACCTCCAGGGATGGGGCAGCCACGGCTTCTCTGGGCAGCCTGTACATAACAGTACACGTAACGCAGCGGCCGTGGTGGCCACTGAGCACTCAAAATTATTTCCATGGGAGTCAGTAAAATGAAACAGTCCTCAGTAGGAAAGAACGGAAACCTTAATCAGAGAGGAAAGCCTTCACAGGAGGCTACATGGGAGAACACATTTTAAGGACCAAAAGGATCAGTAAGGAGATGGGTATGGAGGTGAAGACGGGGTTGACTGCTCAGCCAAGAATGCCTGTGACATGATGGATTTAACTGAAGCACATCTAGATCTCAAAAATAAGTAGGGCTGAACGACTGGTTACAAAGATTGGTTAAAATGCACCACTCTCATCAGAGAGGGAGCCGGCTTATATGTCACAGCCAGAGATAAGAGAGATGAACTATGTATTAGGCCAGTGCGGGACAGAGTCTTACGGGATGAAAATTGCAAACAGTCATGGTAACAACTTCCATCGCAGAAGAGGATGACAGGCCATCAGCAAGGCTGGGGAGAGCGAGGAGAGAAACCAGATGAAAATGGCATCTCTGGGAGAAGAATATTATTATTAACTGAGAACCGTAACTGTTCAGATGTAAACTGTTAACTCCGGGCGCACCGAGTGGAACGGGCAGTCAGACGTGGCCATGTTGTCACTGGTGGAGCTCCTCCTGGAGCTGCAATGCTTGCGGGGTCACCTCCTGCAAAGCATCGGTGGAGACGGCCAAGAGCTCACAAATCCATCTGCTGGTCTGCCCCACGGCTCTCCGGGACACTGTGGCCCTGCTCAACCCATGGGCTTCACACTCATCAAGACACACAGGGCACAGTCGTAGGCTCATAAGCCAGGACGTGGTACCCCGAGGACCAAGGTGACCTCCACTGACAGCAACGCTCCGGCACAAGCGTTACGCACAGGAGATGGGACTGTGCCCCCCGTCCCTGTGCACGGCACGGCGGGGGAGCCGGGGGGAGCAACAGGGTGATCTGTTCGGTGAAAATGTGAGACAGGAGTAGACGGAGGTGAAGGGGAAGGGCAGAAAGCAAACGGGATGCTAAGAAGAAAGAAAAATATGAAGCTTGTTGATGAGGGATGTCAGCTAGCAGATCTGATCATATTTTCTGGTTTCTCATTTTTTCAGTAAAAGTTGTTCATACCAAAAAATGAGATTTCGGGGCAGGATTTTATTAACATTTGGTTATTTATTTAAGTAGCAAAGTCTGGAAAAGTTTCGGTAAGGGCGTTATCCCATTCTTCACGTTGCGCTTTATTCTCTTGGCTCACCGGACAAGTGAAAAATGAAAGGGAAAATCAAAGAAAAAGAGAGACCACGGGGAGCTGCACCCAGACACGCTCAGGACGTGCTTTTTCTGCGGCCCGGCTTTGAGCGGTCCCTCTGCCCCGCAGGGGACAGTCCCAGCACCACCCGAGCAGGTTTTCTCTCCTGCTGTGTGTGTTCTGCTCCCGTTGATAGACTTTCTGAGGGGAGGAGGCTCGTGTAGCCTGGCTGCTGCCATCTGCCAGCCCCCTGCTTCTGACTTAGTCCTACAAAACACAAAGGGGCAATAGGAGGATCAAAGGTACAAAAAAGTCCATACACCTTTGGTGAAAATCAGCGACTGAAGAAGAAAGAGCTCAAAAGTGGTGCCCAGATGGAGGCAAATGCAGGAAAAACTCGCTTGTTATATTGGTGGCTGCCAAAAGGCCAATTAGCACAACACAGGCCAGCTAATCAGTACCCGGGGCTCTGTGAACCGGCTGGGACCTTGCACTGTCTCTTGCTCCCTGGGAGGGGACGTGGGTGAGGGCCTGGGGTCAGCAAGGGGACGTTGGGGAGCAAAGCGACAGTAGGTGGCCAGGCAGCACGTTCTGAAGAACGTGTGGCCATCATTTCCCTTTTACCTCTGTCACTCTCCAACCAGGTGCTTGCAGGATGCACAACACCGTTGCATCTAGATTATTCTCTTCCATCGCCATACTGATTCAAGCATACCTCCCCGGGTCGGGGGGTAGTCAGCCTTTGCCAAAAGAATAATTTATGTGAACTTTAAACATTTTCCAAAAGAGAAAATCTGGGGCGGAGGCAGAGACAGGCCAGCACAGTGGACATCTGCTTCTGTGGGCACCTCCTGGCTGTGGTGGGTCTCCGGTGGGTCCTGACTCGGGAAGCATCTGCAGTCCCGTGTTATCTGTCGTTCAGAGCCTTTCCTAGGGACAACTTGACATTTCGGAGCTTCCGCCCCTCCCCATGACACCGTTCAATGGCAACTGTCACATAAACGGGTTCTACTTAAAATTCAGGTTCAGTAATGGAGTCATGTTGAGAAAACCTCAGGGTGCCTCTAAGATTTAAATTCAGGAAAACCGTCAATGTCAGCCCATCAAACTGTTTACAACAAAAACAGTCTACCTCAAATGGCAAATGAATTGTTTTATCTCCTTTGTCAGGGGCTTGCTGCATATAATTTAACACGACAAAGCACAGCACTGGACTTGGAGAATAATAAAAACAGATGGAGCACTTTCTCATTTCTGTGACCTTTTTGTTCCTTGACTTGAATCAGGCAGTAAATCAGCTGCACTAAGTAACTAGTGCTCCCCATACGCACCTGCTCACTTCCCGAAGCACAGGCAACCTTTCCTGCTAGGCTGTTTAGTTTAATGGTATCTCCCTCACATCAGACAGATGTGACTTGATGCTGACGGTGCTACGTAAACTATGCTAATGGAACCTCAAGGCAACCTTGAACAACGAAAGGCAACCTTGAACATCAAGCTGACAAATAAAAACTCGGCTTCAGCTGTTACGATTGCAAAGCAAGCCTTCAAAACACGAGCAGGGTCATCCCGAGCAAGTCCCTTGTTCTCTTTGCCCAAACTCCCTGTTGACAAATGAGTTGATGTTGGAAAGGGATACATATGAGCAGAGATGGTGGCGTAGACGTGGACGTGATAATCAGTGCTACAGAGGATGAAAATTCTGCTTCTTGAGGGAGATTTGCCATTTGTTACAACCTGCCACAAACCTACACCTGTCCAGACCTTTCAAGACCTAAAGATTTAACACATTTGGCATCAAGGAAGACATCTCACCGTGACAATACTGAAACAGTGGTGTCTTTCTTATTGTGTCACTCCGTATGAGAAGTCATTTCCAAACGAAAAACATTTTGCCATTTTTGGAGCAAAGCGGGATCCTTTGACAGTCAGAGAATTCTCAGAAACTTTTTCCATTTACAGGTAATGCCCTTTCTGACAGGATATACTCTTCCAAACTTTTTTCCAAAGAGCTGTAGCTCTTAGTGCTATCCATCTGCAGGGTCAACACAAAAGCTCTACAATACTTTTACACTTCCATCCAACTGTGCAGCTCTCATTTGAACTTTTTTAATAGATGCACTTAGGAAACTGAACTTTTTATGTCTCCTTACTCATTAACTGTGGAAGACTGATCTTTTGTCTCGGCTCAGTTTGGCTCCTTTGTGTGTGATCTGTATGAGCAGGAGTCCGGCTGGCCAGGCCACCAGTTACCTAATCCAATTAACTGCAGTCCAATTACCACATTGTGTTCCCCTTCTCCTTGTCATGGACCTTATGACTTCTTCATGCAAGATGAAAGACACCCTTTAAACCTTAGCATAAATTAGTTCACATATTAATGTTGCCTAGATCTGTCTAGATCCCTCTGCCCGATCAGTGCCTGTTCACCTTACACTAAGGTTTCTGGTGAAAGTAAAGCACAATTACAGCAAGTGTGTGAAACCGCCACGCTTCAGTTTCTGTACAGGCTGCAGCCTGGGGTGCTATGAATAATGAATGTACAGCATTGGGGGAAAAAAACCCACCCGTTTTGTTTTGGACTGAAAGGTATTGAGGCCATCAGATTACAGCAGCCACACGTCCAGGGCAGACGATGATTACCAAATTCCACAGAGCAAACACAGCCTGCTTAACCGCCAGGGACCAGGGCATTATCACGACACAACAATCACAACAGCAGGAGCCCTACACCAGCAAAGAAGCAGGATGAAGAGCTGTCGGCTACAGGAATAACACCAGGAGATGAGAATCCTCACCTCTGGTCCTTGTAGGAGAAAAGTCATTCTTTGACAGACCACTGAGAGGAGTTTTCTTGGGTGTACCCACCTTACACAAAATACCACAAAGAGAACCATACAATTCTCTAGAAACCATTGGTGAAGGAACCCAATACCTGGCATCCCCTTTACGCCACCCCGCTCTGCTCCAATGTCCCTTTCTCATGACCAAAGCGCTGAAGCTGCAGTGGTGCAGCATGGAGTGCCCGTGAGTTCTTCACCGAGTGCTTCGCACCAGTCCTCAGGAACAGCTCAGTACGTGGCCATCTCACGAGACTGGGGCAGCCAGACCCCCGTGAGATGACCCACCATGCAATGGCACCAGCGCACAAGGAGAGGGGTGGGACCTCTGCTTTATTCTGACTTTTATTGTTGATGGGTCAGCCACTGGAGAAAAGCTTTAAATGCCACAGACCTTCTTTGTGTTGCTGTTAAAGATTTAAAGGTCACCCCAACTATTTTTGTAAAGATGCTATGAGACATAGAATTCATTTTGGACCTGTAAAACTAAGAGTTGCCTGATTAACATTTGTTGATTACAATATAACATGATTACAGCTTCTATACAACACTGCAATATATTCCACGAAACAGTGGGAGCCCATAAATGTACACCTGTTAATCAGGAATGAAATTCCACTACAATAAAAGCTGTGCAGCTGGGTCCTGATCCAAAGCTTACAGAAACCAAGGGAGACTCTTTTGTTTTCTATGAGCCCGGGACAAGCTTTCCATTACCTCCCAACACCAGCATTTAAATCATGCGCATTTCACGCTGTTCTTTGTAAGTGGTTTTGTTCATTTAGAGCTCTGATACTAACAGCGTAAACAATATTCATTAATAAGAAAACAAATGATTTGCCAGTACTGTAGGGATTTCAATGAATTTTAAATTTTCAAAACAATATCTCTTGGTCCGTATGAATTACAGTAGCAAATCAATTTGCCTTGATTCTGGGTATCCATTTATTTGGTTGCTTCTAATAAAACGAACGCCAAGTATGTATTAGTCTAACAGTTTATTTACACCACTTTTCACAAAGGTATAAACAGAGACTGAAAGCAAACTCCGTACATGGGAAAGCTGTTACGAGTCTGAACAGGCATTTGGCGACACTGGAGGGGGCCGGAGGAGGCCAGGGAACTGGCACCTGCTTCCTACAGTGTCAAGAGGACTCAGGCACCTTAATTTTTAGGTTCCTTTGAAACACCATTCTGCATTGATTGAGGGGATGCTGCTGGTAACGTTAATGACTCACCAACAGCAACACATTAGCAAAACTTTCTGACTGTACGCCCACTGCCTATGCCCTAAATATGCTGATGACAAGAAGGAAGTGCTTCTCACTCGAGCAGAGATAATACTTCGACAGCCAGGAAGAAATGGGACGGCCGCCTGCTGCTTGTATTTGCATCCAATCTGGCCGCGGTGGGGAGCGCCGGCGGCGGAGAGCACTCGCTCCGCACCACTTCCCAAACTCGCTCCAGACAAGGAGCGTCTACGTAAGCTCGCGAGGTCAAATTCATCCCTGACATAAAACTTTTCTTACTGCAGGAGGATCTCACTGAGACTGGTTTTGGACCATTACTGCCTTTAATACTTCTCAGTCTCCTATTTCTTCTTTTACTGAGCTCTGATCGGGTTTTGGCTTGGTCAAAGCCAAAATCTGCGGCTGTGTTTTGTTCTAGACTTACATTGGCCATGATACAAAGTTATTTGGGCTCTCCTGAAATCATGAACACAAGCAACCAAGTAAAATCTATTCTTTTCTAGATCTACTGTTGCAGTTTTCCTCACACTGGGCTTACTCTCCATCTCTGGAAACATTCCAGGCCAGGTTGGACGGGGCTCTGAGCAACCTGATCTAGTTGAAGATGTCCCTGCTCATGACAGGGGGGTTGGACTAGATGGCCCTTAAAGGTCCCTTCCCACTCAAACCATTCTGTGATTCTATGATTCTATTATATTTTATTCTCAGGGGCTTAATCTGGAGCTGAAACACATTCTGAAAAAAAAAAAAAGGATAATAAAAAATCTGAATGTATTACAAATCACTGCACTGTTCTAGGGAGAGAGAGATGATAAAATATTTTTACATACAACAGTTGGAAGACAGTACATCAAGCATGACTCTCAGAATTTTCTTGTTGACAGTGCTATCGCATTGTTGAAAGAGAAAAAAAGTTTCTAAACACTATCAAGTAACAGCTGGCTACCGAAAAAGATTTTCTGGTAAATCCACCAACATGCAGGTAGGTCTGCTGCTGGGAAAGGGCACAACTGGGGGCATTAAATTGAGCCTTATAAAGGCTGGCACTGAATTTTGGTGGTTTTTTTTTTAAGTAAAGGCTAGTTTTTGCCTTCAGCACAAAACTATAAAACATTATTTTGGCAGCGGGTTGTGCAGTACAGGATCTCAGAAAGGAAAAAGAAGAGAATTAAGATCAAGCCAAGCTGTAAGCAGAGGAACACTAATATGTAAGAGTAAGCTCCTAACACATGCTTTCCCATAAGTCAACATTTGATCCTTCTCCTCGTCAACTTTGGCTGAAATGTCCAGAAGATTCAACATTTATTAACTGGGGAAGAACAGCTTTTTCACAGACATCCCATTTCCTTAGAGATCTGGGCTGAACGCAACAGAAAATGAAGCACCGAGCCTCAGCTCCTCTTGTGCTAGACTGCCCATGACAGACTGCTGGAAATGCTTTGTACTTGTAATATAATATTAAAATCAATTAAAAAAACTCCTCTTTCCTTAATTAAGGCCAAACGCATGTGCAAAACTATTTGACAGATTTTTCAATAATTTAGCCAGAGTGGAAAGACGGAAAGAGAAAATAGCATTTGAAGGTATTTAAAGCGCAGCACGACAAGCAGCTAATTTGAATAGAAATGGCAGATGTTTTTCCTCTGTGTCCAGCAAGTGGAATTGCCTAAAGATCAGGGAACAATCACTGCGGTGCAGCTGACGGGGACATGGGAACAAGGCTGGTCAGACGGCATGCTCCACCTGACTGTGCACCGTGGTGGGTCTCCATGGGGCTCCTGGGCGCCGCTCTCCGTCACCCCTTTGCCCGCTCCTCCTCCTGGGATGCTGGCCCCCGTGGGTTAGTGCCAGCTGAGCCGTTCTTCCAGCCACCCCTCCACAGAGCACAGGAACACACTCCGCAGGTTTCCACGGAGGTAAACGACGGGCAGGTAACATCCTTTGGCTTCTGCAATTTAAATTTTCCACCTGATCAGCCAGAAGAAGCAACCGGAGCAGGGCTTGTGCTTTTTGTTTCGTTTTAACACTTCTAGGGATGTGCCAAGGAAACTCACGGGAACCCAGTCAGTCATTTGTACCAGCTTCATCCTTTAAGAGCCTGTTTCAATTCCTGCTTCATGCCCTGTTTTCTACTAAGAATGATTATGTGCGAGAGAATCCCTAAATGTCACCTGGGTTTTGGCAAATGCGGTTGCACAATACCGCTCTGCAGCAACAACGTGCAGCTTAGATTGTGCCGCCAACATAAATCAATGAGGTTAGTCCAATTTAACTGGAAATGAGATAAACAAGAGAATTTCAAGCAGAGCGCTTCTCTTCCAGAGGGCACATCTCCAAATGGGCATTTGCATTCCCTTGGAGTCCCCCCACAGCACCAGCCCGGCGCCTGGACAAAGCCCACCTCGGCTCCACCGGGGGATCCGCAGTCCAGCCCAGCTCCTGCCCTGGTACGGTGGGCACTGGGGGATACACCGGGATACAGCTGAACGGTGCCTGCTTTGTACTGCCCACAGACCGCGGCTGATACACCAACGTCAGCAAATGTCAATATCTCTTGTAAAATGAGTGAAGTTAGGTTCAGGACTGCACGACAGACCCACGATAAACCCAACACAGGAGTCCTGCGACTGACATTCTAGGGGACGCTGAAGCGCGAGGTGCCCCATAGCCTGCAGCCTGGAACGGACACTTCTTCAGAGCCAAACTCTGCAAATCCACTTCCAGAAATTACAGTCCCAGCCCCTGCCTGGGAGCCCGCATGAGAGGCTGCAGTTAAAGAAAGGCAGTGGGATCGACTAAATGGAAACCAGAATCCAGCTCCCAGAGAAAAAACGAGAGACTTTGCATCTTCACCAGCTTTAAACCACAAAGGAGTCAGTGGAGAGAGCATCTGGAGTCCATGACCGTGAAGAGTCAGACCTCTAAAGCCGCACGCCTCCTGGAAGTATCTATAGCCTTAGTGTTGCCTGTCTCCTGCCAGGGAAATGATTAACACGAACTCAGAGAGCAGCTCCCTTATCAGCAAACACTCCTCACTTGAAGAGCAAGCAAACACACGACTAATGGGATGAATTTTCCCCGCCCAGGTGTATGTGTGTATGCGATGGAGAACTCGCCCTTAACAAAGATGCTGCCCTGCCCCGAGCAGGCTGATGAATATTAATGGCCATGTACCACCAACCTCCCCAGGAGCTGAGGAAGCAGTTCCAAAACACGATGTAAGGCTTCCTAAGGAAGATTCACAGCCTTCGGCACTTCTTTATCCAGTTCAAACAGGCCAGGCTGCCTCACAGACTCTGACCGCCCCAGATGGTGATAGACAGAGGAACTTTAAGTTCCCAGAGATAAAGCTGATCCACCTGGACCATGGCTAAAGGCTGCTGCACGGCGAGGCAGTGGCTCTGCACAGGAGGACTCATCTCCCCCTTGCAGCAGACTCCAACCCATCCTGCCCCACCACCTCCCTCTGCGGCTCTCTGAGGACTCCCGAAGGTGGTGGCAGATAGGGACTTTGGGCTGGATTAATGCTATTCTGGTAAACGTTCTTTGAACCCTCACTTTGCACACGCAGAGATTCAGAGAGGGGAGCAAGAGCACTTCACTGGAATTGTTTTGCTCCAGACTCAGAAGCCTTTGCAAGCCCAGCTGGAGTCGACGAGCAGCTAATGGAAACTGCACATCGTGTCTGAAAACCAGGCACGGGTCATCTTAAAACGAGCCCCAGCAAAATCCAGGCGAGGGTTTATTTCTAGATTCTACCTGATCTCTTACTCTATAATTTGAATTTTAAAAGATTTACATATATTTATTGTATATAGCATTAAAAATTCATGCATAGGGAAGACTTGTTTCAAAATTGCCCTTTTGTTCCACATTTGCGCACAAGTGCATTAAAGTATCGTGTCAACGAAATGAAAATTCAATGAGAGTATCATTTCAAAAGCAGGAAGCGTTTGAAAGGAATAGCCTAGATATTTCTTCAGAGATCTTGACTTTTGAACCTAAGAACTAGTCTAAATCAATTTAGAGTTCTAAAAGGATCTTATTTTATAACTTACGAGCCCATATCCCACAGCCCTAAGCTGTTCAGCCCGGGTCATGCCTGTTAATCAAAGCTGCTGGGCTTATCTATAATCTGGGGTGGTTAAGATACCATTGTTCTGGTGATTTGTGCACAAACCATACACGCTTCCAGGACCCCTCACAAGGCTTCCCAATGCCATTTGCTCAGGATACAGCAACACCTAATGGGAATCATCAGCCCTGTGTTTAAGCTCTTTATCTGCACTGTCCTTTGCCTATAACGCCTGCCACTGACAGCAGCAGGGCCAGGGTCTCACCACCCTTGGAACAAAGAATTTCTAAATCTCCCCTCTTTCAGTTTAAAACCATTCCCCCTCGTCTCATGACTCCCCTCCCTGATCCAGAGTCCCTCCCCAGCTTTCCTGGAGCCCCTTTAGGGACTGGAAGGGGCTGGAAGGTCTCCGCGGAGCCTTCTCTTCTCCAGGCTGAACCGCCCCAGCTCTCTCAGCCTGTCCTCACAGCAGAGGGGCTCCAGCTTGGGACGGCCCCAAGTCAGAGAGAACGGAAGCGAAGATGCCCGAGTCCCCGAATGGTCCAAGCAGGAGCAGTTGGTGGGTCTGGGCACCTTGGGGTCAGGCCACATCTGAACAGAGGGTTTCCATGACCAGTTGTGTATTGAAGAATTTTCAGTCCTAGTTCTGCTCGAGATTAATCAGTTCGTAACTGTTCCTAATTTTCATACCAGTTTCTAGTAGTAAGGGGGAAATCTCTCTTCCCCTTCCTGGGGTGCTGTGTCCTCCTCTTCAGCTGAGTGGTTGGAAAAGGCCATCTCATTGCCCTCAAGCCCGTCTGCTTTCAGACAAAATTAACTTAACTTGTGGTCAGAAGCAACCAGAGTCCGTCTGGCTGAGCGCGTGCTGGAGCAGATCCAGGAGCGCTCGCAGCCACAGTGGGGGCCTCCGGCCGCTCACAAAGCAGAGCCCAGCTCAGCCCGTGATAAAACCCTCCTCAGCACTGAGTAATGTCGGCACAAATTGATCCTTAAGAGCTTATTCACCAGGTTTATACAAATACACCTCTTTGGCAGGATCTGCTGCTCTTCATTTCACACCACTGAGTGTTGGCAGAGTATCTCGACACGCTCAGTGTTTCGCAGTCACTCTGGTCCTTTCAGTGAAGTACCTCACCTTTTCATCCCTCTCTCTGCACTCAGATGATGCAGATGTCCATATTTCACTTCTTGAACTTTTCTAACAATCACAAAGAATGGCATATCTGCAACACAGCTTCAGAGGATTCGTGTTCTGTTTGCTTTATCGCCTGCGGGTAATCTTAAAAGACATTTCTTCTCCTGACACATATCAATAAATTAGTCCTTTCCACAAGGACAGAAGCAAAATTCCTGTATTTTTCTGTGTCCGCCAGTCAAAGTTTTGCCCTCCCCAGTTATTCACCAGACAATTATTCTTGGAGCTTTTCTAGGATAACTAAAATTTTCCTTACTTGTGCTGGAGACTGCTCTAACCAACACAGTTCATCACAGCTTTGACACCTCTCTGGCCTTTTCCATCATCAAACACAGAACTGTACTCATGACCTTCAGCACACAATACATGTGACCAGCAAAAATTGCCCATAATGTGTCTGAAGTGTGACACGGCAGAATTGAAGCGCTCATCACTCTTTTACTGCGTACAAGAAAAAGGACTTACCCTGAGTTTGTCAATTAAGGCAGCCATTTCTCAGGATCACTCATAATTAGTCACTATTCACCTATATATTCATCTAGAAGTGCACTAACCCGTTGCCCCCAGCAGATGAACCTTACATGACTTCACTCTTACCATCAAAGACATTTCTGGCAAAAAGAGAAAATCCCCAAAAAGAACCTTTGCACACTGTAGGTTTTTGATCTGGAGGGACCACTCTGCGTTACTGTGGCTCTGGAGTTGATTACCGATTGCCCTGCCCCAGTGCCACTTTAATTCACAAGCCACTCTTTTATTTTCACACAGGGAGATCTTATCCACACGGATAAATACCTGTTGGGAGGGAATGAAGGTGACGGAGCCAGGCTCCTCTCAGCGGTGCCCGCTGACAGGACAAAAGGCACAAATTAAAAAAGAGAAAATTCGTGAGCAGTGTTTTCTGTGCTGCCTCCAGCTCCCAGCCCGTCTCTGTGGGCTTTCCTTCTGTGACTCTGTGAAAGACAATCCCTTCCATGGTTTTCCATGTCTGCTATCCTCATCCCATCCTACCACGGCCCAACGTGATACAGAGAAAAATGAGCCTCCCGGCCCGGTTGCATTTTCTGTGCCTTTCTCCACAAAGCCAGAAGGAATCCCAAGGCGTTATGCCAATCGATTTGGAAATACTAAACTGCCCCCCGCTGTGCACACACGTCTCTGTCTCGTCTCTGCTGAGCACGGGCAGCTCCCAGCGGGCAGGGATCACGTCTAGGAGAAAGGCAAAAATGAGGCAGGCATCCCCGCAGCCCTTGGGCCACCGAGACCCCTCGCTGAACGGGGCTAATCAAGAAGAGGAGGGTGCTTTCACGCAATGGAGAACCAAAGCCTCAGCGCCACAGGGAGAGCCCAGGATGGAGGAGCATGGAGCAGGGCTGGGAGCGGGAGGCAGCAGAGCAAACACCGCTCGCGTCTGCATTGCACACCAGCCAAAGCGCTCCACGGCAGCCAGCCCCAAGGCTGTGGCGGGTGAGCTGCCTTTAGCTTATCTCCGGTTCCTAGATATGGGCGACATCGCCCACTTATACACCCCTCGTCACTGGGTGACTGTGCCAGGTTCAGCGCAAAGGGGAAAAAAAAGGTCTGAAGAGAGGAACAGGCTCAAAAGCAGAGCTGAAAGCTTGATTTACTCTTCTGAGAATGAACCGTTAGCAGAGAAGCAGGCTAAACCGATACATGGAGACTCCACCTCTCGTACGCCACAGGCCATATTCCGTTCCCCAGAATTTCTGGCTGGGAAACAGCGAAGGCCATAACAACACACCCCAGGGACGCGGCTCTGCCTGCTGCCTGCGGGCCCTGCGGCCAGCTGGGACCAAACACCCTTCCAACCTCCACGGGGGCTTTACACCACGAATGTAAAATCCATGCCAAATATATCATAGTGCTCATTAACACAAACAAACCTTACGTTTTTAATGTGTTTCTTCTACCGCTGAGCCTAAAATTTGGTTTGTGTGCACCCCAGGCACAGGACCTGCCCCAGCTAGCCTAACATTTACAAAGAAAAGATAGAGCAAGACTGGAGGAAAGAGATACAAGAACCTCATGAAATGGTCATGTTGAAATATGCACGTACTCCCCAGGCAGCGGCTGGGGAAGGACTGGGTGCTTTTTTCTTTTAACATTAAACAAACAAATTCCTCTGCCTCTGCCCTTCAGGTCACGGATTCAATTTAGTATTCTTATCCTCCTGCATCCACGGGGGAGAATAATTGACTCACAGAGTGAGTGAATGGACTGCATAAGCATATAATTTTGTTAATTTTTAGGTCATTATCTGCTAGTGAATATACGAGCCAGCTAGAGCTTGCAGTTGATATAAAATTCTGAAGACAAACGCTTTTGAAAGTAAGCTCTTAAATGATTAACTTATAAACACAAGTTTAAGCCACTAATTACAATAATGCAAAACTTTCAACTATTACACAGAGAAGTCATCACGGAAAACCTGCTTTTCCTCAACAGTTGAGACGGAAGAAACAATCCTACCTAACACTACCTTTTGTCACAGTGCTATCCAGAGGTGCTTGCCTATGGTCTACTTTTTGGGGGAAAAAAATGGGGCAGAAGAAAGCAGAAAGCAGCATTAGACTTTGTCTCTTTTTCTACGTCTGTCACATCTCTCTCTCTCTTTTTTGTGGGCATAAAAATTATCTGTGAGCAGATAATGAGTCAGGAACTGAGCCCAGCAGGACACTGAGATGTTCATGATTAGGGGAACTGAGGCTTGTTCACCCTTGAGAAAAAAAAAAAAAAGCTACAGAAAGATCCAGTTACCGTTTTCTCTGCTGAAACAGAGAAAACTTCCCTGACTTTTCTCAGAAGGACAATGTAAAGACTTTGCTCCCCATACTTCTACAAGGTCTGGTCCATGAACAGGACTCTGCACCCTGTAGCGAAACAAACTGGGTGAGCTCATGAATATTTGTGTATTCTCCTGTGCCGCTGCGCTTGACTAAGGTGGTGTGTTCCTGCGTGTGTCTCCTGAGAGCCCCCATCTCCAAGGCGCTGTGCTGCCGTGGCAGCAATGAACCAGCTTTCCAAAGGCTCAGCACCTTCCTGAGCCCTTCCCTGGCTTTAGGCAGCCCGGTGACGGTGATGTGCTGGCGAAGCTGAGGGCAGCAGCTTTCCTGGTTTGCATTTACCATGACATTTCGCCAGATGTCTGCAAAGATGCTTTCCCCACCTCCATCCCTAGAAAGTCTGTCCAGTTTCAGGACAGTCACTGGTCTGACAGCGAGTCCCCTGCCAGCCTCCATCAGGCCAGAGGGAAAAGGGCTTGGATGGGGACTACTGCAGAGGAAGGTGGCAGAGATGGTGCCCAGAGGAAGGAAACTCCTCAGGTGCGACCAGGTTGATGGTTGATGTTCTGCGCTGCAGGGGAAGGGAGAGGCGGCAGCAAAAGCCGGGAGGAGGAAATGTGCTAGGGGAGCAGAAAGGTGACATCCCTGCCCAACGTGGCCTCCCAAAGTCTCCCAAGCAGACCCGAAAGCCCACGTCCCTCTCCCCGGAGCCGCACTGCCCACCGCACGTGGAGCAGCTCTGCAATGTGCTGCTGCCCCACCGCTGCCTCGCGGGATCCGAAACACCGGGACACGGCGCGGGGCTTTTTAGCCAGACTGCAAAATGCAAACCACGTTATTTTTTGTATCAGTAAAACAATTATTAATACTTGAAAACAAGCTGTAATCTATTCACGTATAATTTCTAGTTTCGCTGTCAATGAGCTAATTTAAATTTTAAAAAAGTTTGCAGCTCCCTAATTAAATTTGCTAAAAGCGTTTCTCTTATCAGAAACATAACGACTAGTGTAATTCAGTTTTGGCAGTTGCCTAAGTATAACAACCTCCCTTATATTAAACCCAGGAGTTACGACTCCACAGCAGCGCCATTCAATGCGTATCTCAGCGTTAGCTCAAACCACGGCCGACCCAAACACGCTCCCCGCACACTTCCTCGTTACAACAGTTTGCACATCATTTTCGCAGAAGTTTTACGATACTGCAGTAAAACTGACAACCAGCAAATGAAGTCTCTCTTTTTATGCAAGCTCACCAGGTACTTCGCTAAATGTTCCGTTTTAATTGTATTTTGTTATGAATAATGGCGTGAACAGAGCTTGATCAAAAACTTAGTGTCTGAAGGGTCTGAGCTGGCTGGATGCTGCCCGGCTGCTGCCAAGCAGGGGTTGTGGTTGGACTTGATGGTCTTAAATGTTTTTTCCAACTTATGATTCTGGATCTGCTCCATCCTCTGCTTTTGCCTTGCTCCAGCCATCTGGTGGCATCTGCCCCAGCCCTTCCTTCAGCTCTACCCACCGTCTCCCTCCATGATTGCTAAACACTCTGTTTGCAGTCACTGCATAAAGCTTCTCCCCCAAGTCCATAAGCCAGGCTGTTACCTCCAGCTGCACCCATGGCCAGACAGCATCTCAGTCTTGCTCACTTTTTGTCTCTTGAACAATCTCTCTAAGTTACAGCTCTTCACATCCACCCACACAGGTGGATGGAGGTGGAGGACTATCCACAAGGAGGTGCAGGTGAAAGACTATCAGCAAGGTTCTCATCTAGATCATTGCAACATCCCTTTTGGGACCTTGACAAATGCAAACTCAACCTATTAAAAAACTGCCGCAAAGTCTGTTTTTCCAGGCTCTCACATCCATCGCGTCTCCCTGGCAGCGCTCCCTTCTCTATCGCGAGCGTCAGTGGGGCAGTGCTGAATTTTCAGGGCTTCACAAATTCTCCACACCTCCCCGTTCCCAGCTAGTCAATACTGGAAAAGCGACCTCTGCTGATATATATTGAGATATATATATATAAAAATCAAAACTAATACTAATAACAACTTCCCCGAGGTCTGCAGAGCTGCACGGTCCATGAGGACCCCCTTTTGGCTCAACAAATCCACACCTGGATGGTGAATCATGAGGCTGGGGACAGGTTCCTCAGAGCGAGCTGGTGTTTAGTTTGGGTTTCCCTGTGGGATTTCACAAAGCAACGCGGCAGACAGGAAGCACGCGGGTTTTTTTCTCTTCATAAGATGCCCTGGAGGGCGTCTCAACTCCTGATAAAAATCAAATGACAGCTTGGATTCTTTTTCAAAACTTTTCTGTAGATCTTGATCTTTAGATCCTTAGCAGAGCACATCACAAATTATTAATAGTGAACTACATTTCCCCATGCCCTTTTATTAGATTGCTCATCAGAGCCAAACCTCCAAAGTCCAAAAAGTGTAATGATTGAAAAGGGAGGGGTTATTTATATAGCTATATAAACTTGTCATTAATGACGGTTTAAAGGTAGTGAGTGTATATAGAGATCATTTCTAGAAGCAGTCCAGACAATAGCAATAGCTTCTCTAATTACAGAAGGAGATAAATGATTAATAACCTTCTTCTAAACAGAAAGTGGAAACAAACTGCTCACCTCCTGGCGAGCTTGCAGGCCATGCACCAAGCGGAGGAAAGAAAAGGCTGAGGAGATAACACCACAACCCTTCCTGAAGGTCGGCCCAGGCAGGGTACCTACTGCAGAAGCTGCAAAGGCGGCGAGTGCTGCCGTCAGCTCCCCGGGGGTCTCTCCCCCCTCTAAGCCAGGCTGGAAAGGTCAGGATGTCAGGAAACCCACCTCTGCTATTTTCTTTTGACACCATCTTACCCAGCTTGAATTCACAGGAGAACACGTTATCTTGTCCTTTGTCTTGTGAAACACCGAATTAAAGAAATCTTGTTAGCGACATTAAAAAACTCAACAACCTCACCATTAGAAAAGACTGTGTTAATTATTCCCGGGTTTCACCTTTCCTATAACAAGTCCCTTCAAGAAAACAACAAACAAGAGGTTCCCGTCATGCAATCAGAGCGCACGCCGTAACACGCCGCCACCTTCCCTACCCGCGCCCATCAGCTTCTTTTATCTCATTACTTCTGAGTAGTAGATGCACAAGTTAATAGCTTTGTAGAGCAATTTATGAAGAATAATAGACTGCTTAACTGCAACAGCGCAGTTGAAATGTAAGCTTTGAACCTTCACAATGATTATACTGTAGGCGGAGAGAAAATTAAAGGTTTGTTATTATGGAGAAAATGATGATAAGACAAACAGTTCATGTAATTATTGACGGGCCTATCATTGATAAATAGGCTGTTAAAATGAGCACTGAGAAGGTTTGCATCAAAGCGAGCACGGTCATGGGTAACCCACTGGCAGAGATCAATAATATCCACATTGGATAAGCAGAGATAGGCTGTATTTCCTCATCGTTAATCACTTCCCCATTGGAAAATGCCATGTTTATCCATGTAAATGGCATTTCAATAAGGCAAACATTAATTCTACACGCTTGTTTTTCCCTAAAGTCTTACAGAAAAACTACATGCCCAAACAGCAGTGTTTATAGATCTCTCTGAATACAAAGTGTGTCTGTTGGCGTTTTCATGGCCACACATAATTAAAAAAATCTAGATTTGTCAGGGCTTTTCCCATCCACAGCAAACTACCTTGAAATATAAAGTGCTACTTTCCATTGACGGCAATCCATTCCACTACGAACTGGGCAGGTTTGTTTCATCTCAGCTTTCTTCTTTTTGACTTGCCAGTAGAATTTTTAGTTTGAAATCTAGTTAATATCTCGACCTGTAAAACGCTTGAGGGGACGCAGTTTGGAGTACAATAATTACGGCCTGCTGGTATAACCAACAGTGGCAGTGTCACACTCCCTGGTCACACAGGGAGGCATTTCCCAGGGGAGCACTCGGCTTTCTCCAGCCCCAAAAGCTGTGCTTCGCAGGACCGCACACCTCACCAGGGTTTCCTTCTCCCACCTGCTCCTTGATGTGAGTTTCCAAACACACTTCACCAGGTTTCGCAGTTTCTATTCCCTGACTTCAGGCATCCTGTTCACATATCTGTTACTATCCGTTACTTTCAAATTTTCAAAATTCATTTCAGATATGAAATATTTGACTCACAAAATGTCAAAACCAATTATTAATTACGTATATTTTAAAAGCAGCTTTTTGTGTTGAAAAACATCCCCCTGCGTGGAGTTTGATCAACTGTACGTGCTAATTGTGTACATCCCAGCATGTCCATCCAGGCTGCTATTCACACTGTTATTTTTACTTCCTCAATTTGTAGATATAATAAATGGAACGTGATGCCCTGTTTTAGATTTAACAGTGACATTTTACTCCTAGGTTTTTATTAAAGCCTGCCCCTTCTTTGATATGCTCACCTGCCTCTCCTTCAAAAGACGTTTCTCTGCTTGCTTTCTGTTCCTCCGGCAATGCCCAGCCTTCTGCTCCTCTGTTCACAACATAAACCGCTGCCAGGCTCCGAGGAGGGGATCCAGGAATTCTGTCCATCACCTCCTGTGACCAAAACAGAGACAAGACCATTTACCTCTTTGCAGCAGTATGAAAAACTTGTGCTTTTCCCGACTTCCCTTTCGAAGGCTACAGGGAGCTGCAGTCTCTTGATGCACAAACGTCCATCTCACCATCACTTGATGTCCTAACTTTGCTCCCTGGTTTCCCACACCGAGCGTTGATGCTCGGGATGAGGTTTGCCCGCAGGGATGCGGCGGTGCCACAGCGGGAGGCTCTGCTCTCTCTCGCGGTGCCGGAGGGAGCCCATGGCCCTGCGCCACAGGGACGGGGTGCGCTCA
Organism: Rissa tridactyla; assembly: GCF_028500815.1. Classification (NCBI taxonomy): domain Eukaryota; kingdom Metazoa; phylum Chordata; class Aves; order Charadriiformes; family Laridae; genus Rissa; species Rissa tridactyla. The sequence goes on along the minus strand of NC_071469.1, from coordinate 68,067,376 downwards.
CCAACGCACTTGCAGGGATGGAGCACGGTTGGGGTCAACCAGCTCCGAACAGCTCGAGGTGTTCAAGAGCCAGGGACCATCCGCCACTGCTGCAGCAGCTCTCTTGTCCCCGATCCCGGCTGTGGTCACCCCCCTTATTCCTCAAGAAAACACCTCCTCTAACGCTGGGGTTACAGCACAGATTGGGATGTTTGCTCCGGACTAGCAGCATGATTTTACTAGCAGAAGCTCACAGAGCAGCAAACCTGTCCACAAACACCCAAAATTATTACAGTTGGGCACTAAACCCGCTGCCCAGGTGTCCCGAAAGCCCTCGGCAGCCACACCGTGACAGCAGCAGGACTTGCACGGTGCCGCTTCCCCTGCTCCGACAAAAGACGCCAGAAATGGTGGCAGAGGCATTTCAGCTACAATCGGAGCTTCCCTGGCACAGCAGCTCTTGATTATCGCCTGCGGATGGCTGAAATGAGTTCACGTTGGGCGGCGGAGGCGGCCCTGGTGGCAGGGATGGGGGACAGGGGACGATCAGCCCCACTGGTGGGAAGTTCGCTCTGACTTGCCCAAGGGAGAAACACAGTGATGGCCTCAGTCATTTCAAATGCTGTATTTTTTCCTTCATTTTAGCGTAACAGGCACCCTGCCATTTAAAATCCCTGTTCTGTCACGACTTACATTCAAACTGGAGGTCATTCAGGGCTCATTCTGAATACCTGCAGCACTTCACACCTGTTACCTCTGCAAACTCGATAAATGCTGCAAAATAAAGGAGGTGCGTTTCTGAGAAATCCTGATGCCACTATATTTAACCCCATTATATTAAAATTATGAGAGATACACCCAGATTGCAAGGTTAAAATAATTGTATTTTAGGAGTAGGCCTCCCCTCCAGGCAGCATGGTATGTACACTGCTGGAAACGTGCGTGACTGATTATGATCAAAACCGATATTTTTCTCTAGTTCAAATTCTAAATACGGTTGGTTTATTAAATGTTTCGTAAATTCATTTACGCAGCAAGCACCTGACACCCGCTTAGCACACTACAAAGGTTGTAAATTTTATTATAATTCTAGAAATCTGTAAATCTACAAGCCAGAAGAAGCAGGCTCACATTTACAGAAGAGGTAGAAGTGGTTATTTATCACTGGAAAGAATGAGACCAGCTTCCCTGGAGTATCCAGAGGGATGACACCAGCTGAGGGCTGAGTCCAACATTGCATTTGTCAGCGGCTCCATCAGCTCGAAGCCACTTGGCCACGGATGGTGGCAACTGGCTAGACAAGCTAGGTATGAAAAGTTGGTGTGATAAGTCAAAGAGGTACCAATTTATTCAAACGGAACAACGGTAAAACTTGAGAAATCATTTCCTCCGCATCCCCAGTTTTGCATTACCCCAAGCGAGGGCGGGTTTGTGTCAGAGTCGGTGAGAGGAATCAAGCCAAGCAGCCACGGAAAGCGAAACAGAGGGTTCGAGCCATCCCCGTAAGCTACACTGAAATACACATATACAAACCCAGGAACACGGAGAACAAAAGCACAGCACCATAAACCTTCAGAAGAGCTGTTGGCTCAAGCTGCTTGCTGCCTGGAGAGAGGGAAGTGGAACTTAACTCAATTTGTGAAGAAGAAAAACAGTTTGTGATCCTTTACGTTTGGCAGATTTAGTCTCCTACCTACTTGCACCGTAATAATCTTAAAGAAGCTGTTATTATCAATTAATTGCCTTAAGTAAAAGAAGGAATGCTTTTTCTAAAGGAGGTCCCTGACACATCCGCAATGCCATCAATAATCCTGCAGTGCAAACAGGACAAGGTCCCTGTCCTGAGCGGACTGCAGGTGAGAACAGGAACTGTGCGAGGCCAAAAACCTGCAATTCACTTCCCTGAACTCCAGCTGGCAAACACTTTCTTTGTAACAGCGGGGGTAAGAGCTTTGCACAGGAACGGGATTTTAGAGGGGGCTGGTTAGATGAAAAAATAATTGCTGCCGACAGAGCAGGCAGGGCAATGCAGCACCTCCACTTCAGCAGCGCTGCTTCTCGTGCTTCCGGACAGGTATAAAAACTGCCAAATACACAGGCTGGCTGTGGGAAAGGGGCAGCGATCCAGCACTGCCAAATAATGCGGAACCTAACGTTATGATGACAGATGGGCACTGGGAGCTCCCAGAAAAGTCACAGACGTCCCCAAAAAAATGGAGCGTTGCCTCAGAACTGAATCTGGAGCACAGGGCTCAAATGTCCTCATCTGCCACGGCTGGGGAGGAAGGGAGAGGGAGGAACATCTTTCTCCTGGCTTCTGACATCAACAAGTTATAACTTGGTGTCAGACCATCTACTCCAGGCATTAGGCTAACGGGCAGTGGAGCGACAGCCCCATCCATCCATCACCCACTCCCACCCAGCGAGCACAGCATCCCCATCCTCCCTCATCCTTCCAGAGCCCTTGGGAGCCCACAGCGGGGAGATTCTTACACCGTCTCACCTTGCTGGAGCACATACATCCACGTCACAACTGCATCTTTCAACTGCAAACCCTCCAGAGGTAGGTGCACCTAATTACGTGGTGCGAAGGTGCCGAGCACACTTTGGGGCCCTACAATAACACCCACGAATTAATGCTTCCAAGGTGTGAAAACTGTCTCAGTGCCGGCACTGGAGAAGCATGAAGACAAGTTATTACTGTCATTATGGTTCTCTGCACAGCGCAGCTACGCAGGGAGAAAAGACAAGGGGGGGGGGGGGGGGACGACACACCAAAATGGAATTAGAACTTTAAAACAGTGAATTTCTAATTTCTTCTGAACAACCACGGAGCTGTTCCCACAAAGCAAAGCCATGTGCTAAATCTACCAAGTAGGACGCAATGCTCTGCCAGTGCTGCTGGAGATTTGTTGCTGTATCTTGTCTCAAGGCTTTTCCCTTGTAACCTCATGGCAACTCCGACAGCCCGGCCGGCAGCTCCCACCGCCACTGGAGTTCAGCCAGCAAGGGCTGGAGATGTCAGCAGGGGACAGCCGGTGGTTCTGTTGGGATAAGCACTCAAGTATGACTACAGCCAAGAGAAACAGCTTTTCAAGAAGCACCTGCCTCGTTAGTCCCATGAAATCAGCAAGAAAAAACCACGAAGCAAAAGAAAACCCACGCAGAAGCCAAGCTTTAGTGTGCTCCCTGGGTGCTGGGAGGGACCTTAAGTGCATCTCCAGAGGGGCAGGGGAGTGGACGCAGCACGTCCCAGACAACACACGGCGTCGGTGCCCAGCACAAACCTTCCTGCCCAAGGCCAGCCCAGCCCTCCACTTCGCTGGGTGACAAACGCAACCGAGAGCTGGCAATTGGTTCCCTTCAGGAAACACACGCCAGAGTTTCCCAGTTAGACCGAAAAGCGGAAAATCAAGGCCTGAATTTGGAAAACAATTTATCCTTTCATTTCTTCTGTATGAGAACTGGAGATCTTGGACTGTCCCTAGCAGCTAAAAAACAAATTGCAATGGGCAAGAGACATCCAGGTTGCCCATTGCCCCTGCCAGGCCATCGGAGAAAGGGAAATACTTCATTTTGTGTTTCCTTCCCATCCAAAGGGAAATACTCCATGTTGCAGGTCCTTCGCCTGCGAGTAGGATGTAGGGAGCAGAAGAAAGACACACACCGCTTCATTGTTCTCAGTTCCCCAAATCTGCATGGGATACCTCAATTTCATAAAGACTCAGAGAAGATAAGCTCTTTTTACTGTCTTAAGTCAACCCCGCATTTCACACCGAGCGTTCGGGCTGAGCACTGCAATGCTCTTCTGCCCGGGGTCGGTTTCCCTGCGAGGGACGCAGCAGGCACAGGGACCACAGCACAGGGACGGGACGCATGAGTGCTTCTCAGAGCCTGCAAATCCTCCTACACCTGTCTGCGTTATAAATCCAATGCTAATAGTGTTTTCCCTCTATTTCTTCACGCCTTCCTCCTTTCTCAAACTACTTTTCCCGTCCTGCCCACACCAGAGAGCAGAGAAACCGCTTTCAGGTCGCGAGCGTGGCAATGGCGTACTTGAAAGGCAGAGGCAATTCTAGCAGGGGAAGAAGGTTGCTGCCCACGTCAGACATCGTGTCAGCCCAGTACCGCATTTCCTGCACAGTATTGGACTGAAACTGCTGTTTCTGTCTCGCTCGGCATCGTTTCAAACCCGCTCTACAGCCCACATTTATGTAATATTACCATTTCCACACCCAAGGGGCAGAAAGCAGCATATAATTAAAATCCAACTTTTAGCAGTTGACAACTGATCCTGTGGCTGCAAATTGTATTTGCAACATCCAATTGTCAAAAATGTATGTTCGTACCGATTTTCGTACACAAAGCCAAGTTCCCACTCATCGGGTACTTTGTCCCGATGGTGCACTGGGAGAAGGCAGACGATGCACGGCCCTGGAGCCCAGACCTGGCTGGGAGACGCTGCTGAATCCCGTGAGGGGTGCCAGGTAGAGGCAGGTCCCCTCCTGTCCCCATCTCACGACACACTGCTGGTGCCCTCGAAAGGTCTCGCCCAGGCGCCTTTCCCAGAGCTCAACGTTTTGCAGCAGAGCGCGAATGACGAAGGGAGGCTACGGACTAAACCCACACCTCTAACAGCCCTTCCAGATTTTTTTTTTTTTTTAATTTAATGGAAAACCATTAACAGAATTAAGCTACTTGAATTACTCTGGATTATGTGGCAATAGCTGTCAGAAAGCAGGCCCCGTATGACCCGTAGCCTAGAGGAGGATGTAGCATTAGGCCACTAATGGTTGCAAGATGCAAATTGCTTCCATGAAGCGGGCTGCACTTCCATCTGCCTTTACCTCTGCAATTTCCCCAAACAACTCCATCTGCCAATTAAATGCAGAGAGTCATGCTGCGACCATTTTGACCCAAAGCTCTTAGAGGTTCTAAAAAGGTTGGTTTGTTTGCTTCCAAAACTGTCACCGAGTTTTTATTTTATATTTTTTTTTTTTCCCCCCAGGATGGGAAAGTCATCTTTTTTTCCCCCCTCCACGTCTCGGGGGCAGAGCTGTGCTGCAGTTCCCAGTGTGGGCTGGCCTCCTGCTTGGTGTTGCTGAGATTATTTTCTGGCTTTTTCTAGACTTCTGGCTCCATTTGGAGCCTGTAAAGTGTCAAAGCTATTAGTTACCATCAACCAACGCACTTCAAGGCCCAGAGGTGCCACTTGCACTGAGTTGCCTCCTGCACATCTCCTCACCCAAGCAATGCCCACAGAAGAACCCAACCAAAGGGTGCAGCATGTCACCACACTTCTCACCTGACACGGTGAGATGGGGACGGGGCTCCCAGCAGCTGCACTGCAGGTGATGGAGTCTCTGCTCTTCACACAGAACTGCCTGTAAATTTAGGTGGCCTGCTTGTCCCTTGGTATGTAACCCAAGTTGGAGGAAGCCTTTGCTGTTAAACACCGTGAACTCACACGTTGTTAAAACTGCATGATATTTCATGGTTGGTTTTTGAAGTGTCATACTGAGAATCCCCAACTTCCTCAGTCCTCCCCAGTCAGCACACACTGCGGCCAAACTGCTCTTCAGCCAGCTTGCTGCGACCCGGCTCCATCTCAGAGGAGACGGATGGTCGCCGGAACGGCCCCGCAAAGAAATGGAGCTCATGGTACAACCTGCCTTTAGCACACACTACTGAATTAAAAGACAGCTCTTTCCTTGCGGCACTGTCATGATCTGTTGGTTGTGGCTGCCAAAGCTGTTGAACGTGACCCTACCCCAGAAGCCTTCGCTTACGTACACACATTGATGCTAACAAGAACAACAAGGTGACCCGGAATTACTTGATTCCTGTAAAACCTAGACGAGGCTGGGGATGCGCTTGGAGGGACCAGTCCATAGTTTTGCACCGGTGGGACCTCCTGCTCAAGCAAGTGCCAGTTTTGTGACTCTGAGCAATTCAAAACTATGGACGGATAACAGAGAGAAAAAATAGCTTTACAGTTGTACTTGCAGCATCCTTCCCTACATCCAAAGGGCTTTTCATTAGTTATTAGATTAATTTCCTCATTCCACTCTAACTACAATGTAGGGAGATTAATTTATTACAGGTTTTGTATTAGCCAAAGAGTCTTAAAAAACACTGATGAATAAAAAAGACTTTGAGGCCAATTCCTAATGAGAGCTTGTGTCATCTCTAAACTCCCATTGAACTTCCAGATCCCTTTTGAAGCAGCAAAGTATTTTAAAAAGTTTCCTAAGGTGACATAAAACTTTCAGTTTTATACATTTTACAATAAACTATATTTTTCTGCCGAACCCATGTGGAGATCTGAAACTATCAAGCAACAAGTCTGCCTATTAAAGCCCCTGTCTTTTGTTGGATATTTCACTTGCATTAACTAGGAAATTGCTCAGCCCCATTGTCGATAAGATAAATGTCTTCTACCTGGAAAATCTTAGCAGATTTTAATAGCAGATTCCGCCTCGTAGTTTCTTGTTTCTTTCTAGATATATCATAATTGTATCTGCTTTGAAGTTCTTTATCTTGCTTTATCCTTTCTTCTTTAAGGAGCAATTTCTTGTTATTTCTTGCGCTGGAACTAGCCTTTATGTAGAAGTAGTCCGAAAGTACAAAGAATAAAAGTGTCCAGCCTTGCAGAACTGTGAGCATCTGTCTAATAGAAGTGTCTGCAGTTTTTCAAAAACAGTGAAACCATGTTACTGCCTTTCAAGTCTCCCTGGATTGTCAACGCATTGTGAAACGGAGTCTTAGAATGACATCTTGGTTTTGCATTCAGTCTCTCTGGGCCCAGCCCCAGGGAGGACTGAGTACTCTTGATGCGAAGCATCTGTAGCTGTAAATACCATCTGTAGGGCTACTGAAGATACTTTTGAGCAGCTGCTGGAAAGTAAAAACCAGACCCAACTCCGTCCAAAAGGGACATTTGAGAAGTCCACATTTTCTACAGTAGAAATACATTTTTCACAAAAGCCACTGCGCTACCATTTCGTGGTGAGAAGATACCACAGAGCCTGGGCACCCATACAGCCCAGAGGAGCACCAACCAGAGGAGATGGCTGCTTTCCCAGGCTAGATGTCCTCCCGTGAGCCAATCCATTAACCCACACAGAACGAGCCAGGCCACCAGGCACCATGGGAAGAGCTCAGCCACGCAGGGAAAAGAGGCATTGAGCCCTTCATACTCCCAAGGCCTTCTCCAGGCACACAAACTGGAGCCACACTCTGGGTTAAGACAAGTCAGAATTGCATTAAGATGGGCAACCCCAGGCCTGGATCCTTCTCAGGCAGCTTCGGGAAGCCAGCCGAGGAGGCTGAGTGAGAAACACAGCATTCTCAGCACCCCACGGACAAATGCAGATACCTGCACCAACACTGACCCACCAGCCATCACAGCGTCCTCAGAGGTGGCCTACTGCACCCCATTGGCAGGAGAGGGATCTTCCCAGGTCTCGGGGTCCCTCCTCAGCATCTTCCATTTCCAACCTCCCTGCCAAATCCATGATTTTACTTTTTCTTCACCCAGCGGTGATACACAGGGATCCTTGAGCTTGCTGGTTGCGCTTCTGGCATCCAGGGACAGCCTCTGTTCGGGAGCACAAGCTCCGGTGATGCAAGGTCCTGCACACAGCATGGACACAGCAGCTGGAGGTTTCATGCTCCACTATGCATGAGAAACATGGCAAAGTCACTCATTCTTTGGGGAAAAGGACAGCCTTTGCTGGGTTGAGACAGGAAGGAAGAAAGCAGAGACTTAATTTGGATTATAGACGATCCATTCTCACATTCACTTTCCAGTTTGTCCCAGTGGTGTTTGTCCCACCACTGGCCGTGTCCCACAGGAGGGTGTGCGGGGCTGCAGCAAAAGCTGCTTTTAGCACTTCCAGCAGTGCAAACCCCACTTGAAGAGGGAAGTAGCAGGTGGGCTACAGAATTGCTGTGCCAGTATTAGCTACTAATGTGAGTATTAGGAGAACATAACTTTTTTCCCATAAAATATTTAGGCTACAACATATACATATTTATTAATTTAATCAAACAGAACGAGAAAGTTCTCCTTGCTTCAGCTTTTGGAAGCCAAAACAAGGCTGGCCTGACAACGGCTACTTGCTTTCTTTCCAGAAAGGGAATAAAAACTTCGGGGAAGAATAAATGTTCCACAGGAGATGGTTTGGGAACCACTGCCAGATACAGGCTCCGTTTGCCAAGAGCAATTAAGGTGAGAAAATCCAGGCAAGACCTGACATGGTCCTGGGCAACCTGCTCCAGCTCACCCTGCTTGGGCAGGGTCTAGGGGCTGGACTAGACCATTTCAAGAGGTCCCATCCAACCTCAGACATTCTGTCCTAAAGGATAATGAGGGACTGAAATTAGAAAACGGCCGTGTGCTTTACTAGCTAGTAGAAACGTGCCCTTTTGTTGGTATACATTGCACATGTGTATGTCTATCAGCATATATACTGAGTGGCTCTGACTTATAGCTACAGAAGATCATAAGAGGGAGCCGACCATCCTTATCCCTCTACTCACGCTGTCGGGATGCCAGGTTCAGACAAGCTATTTGGGCATCTAACTCCTTTCGTACCCGCTTCACAAAATAAAACCTGCCTGGAAAGTACTTCAGTTTCCTGCTGACACAACCCAGGGCAGGACACGCAGTGCCTCCAGGAAAAGCCAAGCTGAGAGCTGTGCCCCTCAGGGTGGCTCTGAAGCACCATCCCTCCGATGCAAAACCCGTTTGATACAGGTTGTGCCCTCCTCGCTCGGCGCTGTGCTCCAGACAGGTGAGCAGCTCTGCCTTTCCCCATCACAGAAATAATCCTGGGCAGCGTTTGTCTCGAGCCTTTTGCTCGGTCACTGAGACACGACCTCAAGCGCTCTGCGCACGAAGGATCAGGCATGTTCTGTGATTACGAACCAGCTACGGCTCATAGGAGACATGGATGCTGGTGTATCACTGCGGTCAGTGACCGTGTCCCGTGGGGATGCTCAGCCTGGTGTCAGCACAGGGCAATGCCCACGAGGGAGTGCCCATGCTCCGGCCACCAGGTAGGGCTGGTTTCTTCCCTTCGTCTCCTCTTCGCATTTTCTGTTTGGACCCTGTGCTCTCCCACATTCTCCTTGTAAACCACGCAATCCATTGTAGTTAGTACTGTAGCGTAACAAAGGTACCAGCAATCGCTGCCACAGCTCCACGGCGAGGAGCAGAGCTCAGGCGGGCCACTGACACTGCTGAGGGGCAAACAGAAAGGTACCCACAGCTGAACAAAATTATGCAATTTTACTCCCTGCGAGTAAACAAAATAACTTATTCTTGAAACTCAAAAGGTAATCACACTCTCTTCAAATTGTGTGAAAGGATGGAAACTGGATCCCTGTTCCTAAGACATTAATCAAATCCAGATTCAATTTAATGATGTTAACAGTCATCCTTAGCTTTCAGAACCACTCAAAGGGCTTCTACTGGAGTTATTTGATCTCAGGCTTTTTGTTCACTTTTCGGCAGTATTTTAGAGACTCTATAATGTCTGAGAAGCTTCATGTTCTGAATAGGGAAGGAATCGCAGGCCTATTACTATTTATCACTTTTTTTCTACTCAAACTAAAATTACATGCACAAAACTTCAGGATGATATGCAGCCCATAAATGCCCCTATTTAGTATTTTGATTAGTCACAGAAGAAAGCAAATCATGAGCTTGTCTATATAAGTTGCCAAGCTGCTGACAAAGTCTTTCAGAAATAAGGCTGAAAAATAATGAAGCCTAGTTCATGAATGAAGTTTGTGTCAAGGTAGGACAGCATTACCTTCAGCATTATAAACAGTGCTTTGATGAAAGTTTCATAAACGGTTTAATTTTTCTCTTTTATCTTCTCCCACACTCTCCTCTCTACGGCCTATCTTTCTTCCGAGCAGCATCCGCAGAGGAACAGATGGTTCAGGAGATGGGAGATCCCGCCTGAAGATTACAGGCAAAGGCTTCTCCCTGGCTTGGTGAAGGAGAGACAGCTCAGTTATAGGGGTATCAGACACGACCAGAGAGACAACCAGCCCCGGCACATGGACACTCCCAGGGACAGCAGGTAGCTAAGGCAGCACGGCGTCTTCTTTTGGACAGAAACGGCTTAACAGAAGCTATCGGTCTGTGCGAGATGCCCACCATCCTCTGGTGGAAACACTCTGCTCTGGAGGAAGGGCTGAATATTCACTGAGATGTAACCTAGAGGAGGAAAAACACCCTCTGAAATGGAAATTATGACACTGAACTTCAGAGAGAGGACATTGGGATTCTAGCCTTTCTCGGTTAATGTTTATTTATAAGTGGAGGTGTACTACCAACAAGAGATTAAGAGCTTGCCTAGCTCCAGAAATCCTCTGGCCCTGTGACTCAGAAAGCTGCTTTGGAAATGACAGTTCACAACCATTCACTGTTGTCACCTACTGCTGGTCTTCACCTCTATATACCCCTTTCCTCTAGGGACTCAACTTCAAGCTCATCCCTCTGACCCGTGCCACAGCCCCACCTTTGGCACCTCTGTTTTTCTTACTATTTTCTGAAAAATTTTACTTGCTTGCTCTCTGTCTTCCTCCACGCAGTTCATGAGCAGTGTGGGAACTTCACAGCCATAATAGCTGGTCCTTCCATCCCATTGGGTAAATGGTGCCTTGTCCTGTTAACACAGCACGGAAGAGGCGGAAGGCACCACGCCAGCCCCCGGCGAGAGGAGGCAGGACCTCTGGGGGACCCCAGCTCACCTGGATCACCGCAGAACAAGGAGGAGCCCCCTGCTGGGGCTGTGCCCTCTCCCGCCCGGGAGAACTGAATGCAGAGCTGGGCGCAGGGCAGAGCCCCTGCCACACCAGGGCGGTCCCGCCACCGCAGTCAGCTACCAGTGATGCCAACGATGGATAAATGGGGAAGAGGAGATGTGCTTTGGCTCACTTCAGAGCACTTCTGACCCCGCATCATCACACGCCCTTTACAACAAAAGAGTACATGAGCTGCCTTCTCCCCCCACCCATCCCACCCACCGCAGGACGCGGGGATGCCAGCCCTGCCTGAGCCCCATCACTTCCACCTCCAAACACTTGCTGCCGCAGGAAGGCGAAGCTGCAGGGATCTCCGCCTCTCTCACACTAATTCCACTTCCAGCAAGCCAACAGTTGTTGATATCAGAATTACATGCAGATATCACAGACTTTCATTCACAGTATTACAAGAATTGCTATAATCTCTCGATTCTTCCTTTGCTCCTTATCGCACTGGTTCAGCTCTTGCCTGCTTCATACAGTTGCTGTCTTTGTATTACCCTTTGTTCAAATTTGCATTCAGACAACAATTAGAGGACTCTGCATGGCACATTTGCACCCTATCACAGAAGCACTTATTTCTCTGGAAGGCTGGCAGCAACCTGAAACAGCACTTCTTTTATTAACGGGGAACCACTGGAAGGATCACTGCGTTCCTGGAGCAACACCGGGGCTTTTGCCTTTGGCTGTGTCTCCCCCGACACTGGATACACCGTTGGGTGTTCAGCAAATAAATACATCAACAACTTCTGGGGGGAGCAACCAGAGACAAGCCACAAAGAAGGGTCCCTGATTTGCACAGTGACTCTGTTCATTGATCATCCATGGTAAATCCTGGCTATGGATTACAGAAAAACCATAAAACTGCCTTCTTAGACGTACCCTCCTTCTCTCATTGTGTGCTTCAAAGTCTCCATGCGCGGCCAGCCCCCAGGAAGGCACGGCACAGGCTGTCCTGGTGGAGACTGAGGCTTGCAAAGAACAACTGCGGCAGAAGAGGAAGAGAGCCCCCTTTAAAATATGAAAGGGGAAAATGTGCGAGCCCTTCCCTCTCCCCATTGCAGGCTCCCACTTCCTTGTCCCAGCTAAAGCTAAGAAGGAAAAAATATTCTTTAAGAGAAAGATTCCTTTGAAACGAGGCAGAGCAGGGTTACAGAGAGATGAAGACGATGGCTCATGATAAGGGCACAGTCAGCAAGGAGCAGTAACGTTGGGAACAATGGAAATTTCACGGGTACAAGATCTGAGCGCAGGCGAGGCTGCTGAACCTTCGGCGCAGGCAGTTGGGCGAAAAGGTGCCCAGGCTTCACTGGGACTTTTCCTTCCTGTTATTTTACTGATAACGGGGAGGGGACGAGAGACAGCAGAAATCATCAAGAATATCCTGATCGAACAGGGAAACTACAGAAGTATATAACAATTGTGCCATCTCTGTTTCCTCACAATCAGCCAGAATCTTCTGCTGAGCTGACTCTCAAACAAGCATTTCACAAACCAGGTGTGTGTTTGTAGATACAGGGAATGACAAGCGATAGGGTGATAAAACACTGATTTTAAGAAGATGGTACCCTGAAGAGACACATCAAATACAGTTCTCGTGAGGCCTTTAAAACTTTTAAAGTTCAATACAAAGATAACTTCTTTTTTTAGGTGACATAAGTGTAATAGAGATTATACGTTAACCAGAAATTGGGAGTGGTGCCTAATGAAGTCATCTTGACCTTCAGCAGGGCAGCACCCTGCCACGGCATCGCTCCCTGCCCAGCACTGCTGCATCCCAGTTCCCCAGCATCCCGATGGCAGGACAGCCCGCAGGAGAGGGGGCTGCCTTGTCCAGAGGGAAAACAGCTTTTCACTAGGGAACTGGCACAGGCGCTCCAGTCCTCCTTCAGGTAGGAAACAGAGGGGGCAACTTTCAAGTCTAGTTAATTATGGTAATATAATTAAACAATTTCAAAGGGGGATCTTAGCAAGGGTGAACAGTGGGATCCCTGTAAGAAGTTAGCAGTAGCGAAGGTCAACGGAGGACTCTGATATCAGAAAATGACAGAATCACAGAATGGCTTGGGTTGGAAGGGACCATAAAGATTATCCAATTCCACCCCCTGCCCTGGGCAGGGACACCTCCCACCAGCCCAGGTTGCTCCAAGCCCCCTCCAGCCTGGTCTTGAACACCTCCAGGGATGGGGCAGCCACTATACATCTGTATCAGACAGCAATATTGGCACTGATCTCCATTTTTTCATCTCCAGCAAAGTTAAGAGCTGTTTTCCAGTCCTCTCCTGGAAGCTGTGCAGGGACTCCCCTGAGGATCAGGATTGAGAGGCCAAGAACAAACTACTCTCCCATTTTGCTGAAGCTGCCTTGTTTACACGCTTCAACGATCTACGACACAGTCAAAACTGGAAAGGCAAAACAAATGAAAAACTCAGAATAGAAACAGTCCATTTCTGTTTGGAATCCTTCCCTGTTTGCATGCAAAGCCTGCCAGGACCACTGCGCTCCTGCAAAGCCTGCTCATGGTGCAGCATTTTCTGGAGGGCAGTGCTTAAATGGAGAATTAAGTTTACCTGGACAGTCATCTTCCACCTTTTTCCCCGTGCTCACTGCCGCGCCACAGTGCCCAGCGCCCCACACAGCAACGTACGCCATAAAATCTGGGGGGAACTCAAGAGAAGAGCTGGGCTCCAAGGGCACAAGGAGAAAATGACTTTGTCCCACCAGTGTCCTGCCAGATCCAGCTCGGGACAGAGCTGGCACAGTTAAGGGGGGTGGGAGGAGAAAACCCAGATTAGACTGAAGCTCTGGGTCCTCTTCTGCCTCCATTAACAGATTACGCATATTGGAAAGATTATTATTGCAAGCATCGCTTGCATTGGTAATGTTTTCTGGGAGTTACGTGAGAGTCCTAAAGAGTCTTTTAAATCGAGATGGGCCTAAATTGAAGATGCTTTTTGGTTCAGATTAATTTCTTTTTCTCATGGTATGATGCTGCCTACTTTAGCAAGCAGAGCAGTCTCCTCTTCCTAAGTACTGTGGTAGCACGCAATTATAGTTACTGCAATTGAACAATTAATGTTTCCCATGAAAATGCCTACTTGAAAGCATTTTATTTCCGTCATAAATTTGTACTGGGTTGAAACCCTCATCAAAGGCTGGAGAGGCGACCCACCTCCCCATCCCTGGGCTGTGCTGCTGCCTGCCCATCGCCACCCCTCCCTCCCCCCTGTCCCAAAGAACAATTATTAACGTAAGGATGGGCACCACCTATCAAAACAAAACATTTTGACAGCTCTAACATTAATCATGTTCTTTATACCACATCCACCACCTATTATCATTAATATTTGCAAATAATACTGAAGGTTTTTGTCCCTCTCATAAATAAACAGCTGTAATTATAACATTAGTTATTAATATTGGTGCTAATAGTACTATTGTTACTGTATGATTTCTTAATCATATATCAAGCTTACAATATAGCAAATACCATCTTCATTCTAGATGCCAATTAGCTCCAAAGAAGACAATTAAACATATTTATGTAGATTTATGCAAACACTAGAAGAAACTCATCCCCGTACACGGGCTACCTTACATTTTAGGTTCCTATGGCTACAGCTTGTAACAGCGATGTGTGCTCAGCTTACATGACATCAGTTGCAAACAATTAGCACCAGCTGAATCAGCCCAGGTTAGCCCAAGACTTGATTTTTTTGGTGCAGTTTTCAGATGCCATGAAATCACAGATGCTCGTACTTGAAAAGATTGAGCGAGAACTCCATCTATCCCTCTTCCTTGGGGCAGAACCAACCGCACCCAAACCCATCATCAGGAGATGTTCATGGGAGCACTCTAATTGCACGCTAATTATCTATACAGCACCAATTTAATCTAGGGCAGGGATTTTCACACTTCGCTGCGTCCCATCTCCTGCCATGTACCGTTACATCCTCCTCAGCCAAGAGCTGGAAGACACAGCAATGATACAGATATTTGTTGCCCTTGACTCTTGATGTCACCAACATCTTGCTTAGGCATGCAAACACACTGCAATTAGGGCTACATTATATCAAAAGCCAAAATATTTAAAAGCAGCTGCTTTTGCCTTCTCTTTTCCCAACCAACGACAGCCAGCGTCGTCGTCGTCGTCTTCTTCCCGTAACCCTGCTTTTCCTACTGACCTCCTCAAGGATAAGACTTTACAGGAATTCCCCCCAAAATGGCCCTGCAGAGTTTCAGGGTGGCCCACATTTCTGAAACACAATAATTAACAATTTTTTGCCGTTTGTTCATACACGACAATACTAGAAGAAAGAACAGCACCCAACCCCTAAAGTGTGAGCCAAGGGCCAGCCACAGACGCAAGTTGCACAGCCTTGATGGGCACACAGTGAGTATCCACAGGATTTCTGCTGGAGGCCAGGCCAGGCTACGGGCAAGGTTGCTCCATTGCCACCAACATCAACTCCAGTGCCCATGTTCATCTTTGGGTATGAACACGTGAGATGGGAGCTCAGAGAAGGATGATTACAGTTCCTACCTGGCCCCTTCAGCTTCAGACCCTTCACAGGCCACCAGTCTCATGGTGGAAGTCATCAGATGACCTCCCTACAAGGCAGAAGACACTCATTGATAAACCCCCCTCAGGCATTGATAAAGCCTGGGCAAAACTGGCAGTGACGAAGATCCAGCCCAAAGTGCAATGTCTAGATAGCTGCAGAAACAAAGCACAGAAACAAAGACGAGCTGCGCAGCTGGGAAGACCCCCCTGCAGTGCTGTCCTCTGCCTCCCAGCATACATCCCAACAGGCAGAGTCACCATCATCTATAGTCACTCGAACCAAAGAGCCCAGGACAAAATCTCCCACATGTTTCTCCCTGTGTCCTGACCCGCTGTGAGAGGTAGCGCTGAGCAAACATCACACCGAGGGCTGGCTCTTTTGGAATCCCACAGATTTCCCTCATCAAGTATCCGTTTGTTATCTAATGCTGTGGATACACAAGGCTGTGGTGAAAGTATTTCTTGGCTTACCTACAGCTCGTACAAAACTATTATTTTGTTATTCATTAAATGTCTAAATAAATAATGTACTGCTGTGCTTCTCTGTATTTATTATTATTTTTTGTAATTTGGATATGAGAAGTTGAAAAATGTAAAAGTTTTACACATAAACTTAACTGGATATTTAATCCTCTTTGCAAGCTTGTGTATAGGTTTCATACCTTAAGGCTCTGGTGCATAATTAATAGGCCCTGCTCCCATCATGGTTTTCTTTCTGTTAGAAAAGACTCTGGATGTTATCAGAAAACACCTTCTCTAATTTTAGTACGCAAAATTCTAATTACAGTATGAATTTTTTATTTCTTAATTCTTTACCATTTTTATTCACCCTCTGGGTACTGAAATATAATTAATTCTGCTTTACTTTTTCTAATAGATTTATGTGTATTATCATATATATTAAATTTTCACTTCTGTAACTTTTTTCATTTTTATTGCTTCCCCCACTGACAACGTTCACTTCATTAAAAACACGTAATCCCTGAGCTGTGATCAAGACATAATTGCACTTTTTTTATTATAACAACATGCATGTTCTTGATATTTTATTAGCGAGCCCCCCGTTATGCTTGTACAACTCAGAGCAACCTCCCAACCTGCAAGTGGGTTCCAGGCGAAGGCGTTGGGGCAGCAGTGGGACCAGTTCACAGGCGGTGGAGATGGTCACGTTCAGACAAAATAATAAAATACTGCCTTCCTCCCCCACCCAATTCCTTTGCACTATTCCACACGGACCGACCCCAAGACTCTCTTCACAGCCTTGACCTTAGGAACCATTCTACAATTGTAAATAAGGGGGCAGAGGGAATTCTGTAGTGGAATAAAGCTTGGGTGAGCTCTCCACCTTCTGGACACTGATTTCCAGTTGTACACGGCTCTCGCTTACCGGTGAAGACTGCAGTATAACCCTTGACTTTCTCCTTGGTTTGTTTTTCCACTTTGTTTGTTGCATTTTTTTTTTTTTCTTAAAACACTTTATATTCTGTTACACAACACGCTGTATGTTCTCCTGCCCAGGCAAGGTCCCAGCCCAGCAGCGGTTGATCCAACCTATGCAAGGCACCTAACGGCAAGGGGTCCCAAGCCACAGCCACCCCCGTAACACAACCCACACTGGCCAGCGGTGTTCCAACAGTTTACAGTGGTTTCTTTAAACTCCGCAATCTAATCTGCGTTCCCAGGAGGCACAGGTAAGCACGGATGGTCTGTTAGAGCAATAGCGATAGTTCCTGCAAGTTGTTTGCTTAGAAAAATCCCTGAAAGCCTGAACTGGACCGCACAGATCCACAACCAGCAAACCAGAGTGCTGTACGGGGCCGAGAACAGAGGAAAAAGGGTTTTGGAGGCACAACTGGGACAGTTTGTGTGGTTTGTCCCCGGGTAGAAGAGCTCTTCTGCTCCCCCTCTGCTGGATTACTTCTGTCCTTACCTTTGAAATCAGCAGCAAAGCCATACTGTGGGTTTGCTTGTGTTTCAAAGGACAATTGAAGGGGAGAGACCTCAAGACAAAAAGATGGAAGATGCCCTGCTGCTAACCTGCAATCTACCAAACTGCGACCCAGTGGAGAGCCAGCACTTGGTCCCAGCTCTGCCAGGGAACGGTTTGGAATATGGACAGAAAACAGTGCATGGGAATGATTAAAAATAGAACTGAAAAATCAAGAACACAGTAATAACAGCTTAGCACAGATATTTTAGGTCACCTTAGCTTTATACTGACTGAGTGGAAGCCACCTGGTTGGGAAAAAGCAAATAAACTTGGGTTTTCCACAAGTAAAAGGACAGGAGAAACCTTTGTATTTTTTATCCTAAGGTAAGATGATCATGTCCAATGGATTATGACTTTTTTTAAAAATGATTTTTAACACAAAAAGAGGGTCAAGCTCCAGAACGCATTCCTCTCTCTGAGGAGACATCCCCACAGAGCTTCCGTGGGCAGCTGTGCAGCATCCTCTGGGAGCCCCTGCCGAGCCACAGCACCTTCCTGCCCCTGCAGGAAGCTCCCCGGGCTGTGATTTTCGGAAGAATCTCCAATGCTGATCTCATTTAAGCATTTTTCTTCTTTCACACTTGTTTTCATTTTCATTCTGCCGTCACATAATCATCATTTCCACACATTTCGTAACAGCATAACCATGAATCCCATCATATCTGTTCTGTGTTATTCTTATTGTATTCTCCAATGGAATTGGTAGGTAAAATTATTTCCACCTGCTAAAGCAAAAGCTTCATATCTTCCTTGGGCTCCTGGTTTCCCAGGAGCACGCCAGGACGGCACCAACTGCAGCAGTGACAAGTGCCACTTGTCACCCCAGGAGCAGTACCGCAGCCTCTCCCAACCTGTTTGCTCAACAACACCACAGCTGTCAAGTGGTCATTTTCTACATCTCTTCTTGACAGTTCTACACTCAAAGCCTCCTGCGAGCAGAGCAGAGACCCCCCCCATCCCCGAGTCCTGTGGCTCAAACCGCTCCTGAGGGCCATTCCTGGGTCTTCACCCGACCCCAGCCAGATCTCTGACATCTCCCATGAGATGTGCTTGTCCATGAGACCGCCCTGGGCATCAGCAACAAGAGACCCCACCACTTCATGGGAAGCTGATGCTACAGCAGCTTTTCTGAGCTATGATGAAGGTCATGGTGTTATCACTACAAATAGGTAAAGCCCGCACCTCTCTTCCAGTGTTTGGTACCGCTTTTGTTCTTACTGTATTTTTATAAGCTTTTCCACTTGCATCTTCCTCCCTCTGGAATACTTTCTCACCTGCTGAGGTATTCATAGATTTTGGCTGCTTAGGTCCAACCCGTCGCCTCCTTGGGTTATAAACGGTGCCTCTTTGCTGTGTTTAAAAGCACCAGGATACCAGTCTCCATGGGGTTACAGAATTATAATAAGAACATCAAGAAAAGGTTTAAAAGGACAAATTAAGGTAAATTAAGGATTGAAAAAAAACCTGAGCAAGAGATCAAAGCCATTTTATACTGTCCCCAGAAGAACTGGAAGCTGTTAAGGCCAGCTGTACAGACCAGAAGCACCAGTCAAACAAAGCAAAAGAGGCTGCACCGGTAGCATGCAAAGTGAGCGGCACAGATTTGTTTGTGCTGGCTGGAAAAATTAAGCCATGGGACTAAACTTCAGCCCCACACTGCCAGGGAACTTTAACTGCTCAGAGACTTCCAGATGTGGACATCACTCAATATATTTTCCCTGGGAATCTCTTCTAGTATTGATTTAAGGTCTGTAACATTATTACGTGTTATTTTTTAAAAGCTTTTAATCCACCATTAAATCCCCTGTTTGCAGACATGAGCTGAGCACGTCGCTCACATTAGGATAAAACCTGGGTTGCTGCCCCCCAGGTTTGTAGGGTCTTGAGAAAGGATCTCAAGAGGGAATTTTGATAAGTTACTGCTCAGTTACTGCTCACCAACACTGAGCCCGTCTCAGCCGCTGCCTTCTTCTTCTTCCCCGAGCCCTCTTGAGAGGAGCAGTGCCAGCCCTGCGACAGCAGCCTCTCAGAGGGACCTCATACACACACAGCAAACAATTACAATTACTGAAACACAGACAGCAAACAAGGATGCTGTTATAACCTGATGCCTTGAGGCAAAGCCCAGCAGAAGCAAGGACAGGAGAAGGTACGTAAGACTAACACGGAAGCCAGAGCCTCAGCCTTCACCTCCTCCAGCCTGCGACCACCAAATCCAGGCGCCACAAGCCACGCCTGAGTGCAGAAGGGCTCATGCAGGGCACACACCTTTATGTCCTCACACCTCTGTGGGGCTCAGGGGGCTGGCAGGGCAGGGGAATTACACCAGCCCAGCACCACTTTAAAATATTGTCATGGTTTGGGTTGGACTGGCCACTGAGATGAACTACAGATGCTCCCCCCACCTCTCTCTCCAAGGAGAGAGAAAGAGGCTTGTGAGCCTTACTCTTTGCAGACTCAGACGGTTATTTCGCTTGAAGTCTTCAGAAAATGTGTATTAGAAACATTTCGCCTGCAGTAGTCCGCTGCAAGATTGATGGTTATAACTGTGGCCAGCACAGGAATGTTCTCTAAATAACAACTTAAAGGCAGGTAGTCCTCCGGCTGCAAGCGGTGTGTCTGTTGCTTCACCAGCTGAAATACTGACGACTAACAGAGGCATTTCACAGACAAAGCGACACTGGGACCGGGCTCTACTGCAGAGCAGAGGCTGGAGATATTTACTGTGCAAAAGACAACTTTGTGGCACCTGCCGAAGGGTGCCCCAGCGAGCAGAGCCGCGGAGAATATCACCCCACCAGAGCCTCCTCCATCACCTACAGGAAAAGGCCCCACCTGCTCTGAAGGAACAGGCTGGCTCCCACCAAAGGGCCTTATCCCTCGCACAACTGAGGCGGCTGTCGCAGCTCTGGACAGACGCTGCGTTTCAGGCTGGCGTTAAGAGTCCCCAAGAGCTCTGGCAGGAGCAGCCTGGGAGGAAGCGTGGCCTCCGGCCCCACCAGCGGGGCCAGTATTAGCCCCCGTCCTCCTCAAAACTGGGTGATGCCCCCAAACCGCCTGGAAAGGAAGGGCACTGCTAAGGCTTCACTTTCCAAGGTTCACGGGGTTCACTTATTACTTCCTGCTAAATATAAGCTCTTCCAAAATAGATTAAATAGCAATTTTAAAACACTATTGTTGAATATAGTTTGTTTTGTTACATTTTACCTGGCTGTAACTCCTTTCACTGCTTAAATGGCTGCTCCTCCAATATATCGCCTCCTCCTACTTGGCCTCTGAACTTTGGCCAGTTATTTTTTTGGCCAGTTATTAGCAGTATTTTACTGAAAAGCTCTGGGCTGAAATCCTGGGACATTTTTGTTCAGACTGGCAGCCCTCGAGGGCCCCCCAGCATCCCCATCCCTTCTCCCCGGGGGCTCCGTTCAGCTGCTTTCTGATAGATCATCTTTGCCCAACAAGGCTAATTAAAAGCTAGTGACATTTCTGTAATTAACTGCTTACTATTCTGAATGGGGGGGGGGTGGGTGTTAAACAGCCGTATGATGTTAGATCAACATTTCATCAAAGAGCTTCAAAAATGCTGTGCGGGTTCATGCGTCCCACAGTCACGTGGAGAATTAGAACGAAATTATAGCACAAATTTAACTTCCACGTACTCCCTCCGGGTCCATTTTTAATCTGTTGTGCTAGGTTTAGTGATTTAACGCTGGCACTGTGATTTTAGAAAGCCTTGTGATGGCAGCAGCACCTACGGCTGAATTTATGGTACCTTGCCAGTGTCTTCAGCCACTTGTGAGCTTTGCTAGACGGTGTCTGCACAGGCTGAGCTTCTCCTCTCACAGTTTGTGCTTTCAGACTCATTTCACCCATGTCGGGATCGCTATTAGCGGTTTTGGAGCAGATTGACTTATTTTATAATTAAAAAAGAAAAATAGTCATTGCCCAGCATAATCTGCTTTATGGCAAGGACTTTATATAGGCACAGCACTTCGCCAGCTTCAGGAAAATCTCAGATTTGCCAAATTCTGTGTTTCTGGGGGGAATAAAACAAAATCATTTCACTTCAGTTCATCTGACTGACACTCCATCACCGAGAAGTGATGAAGTCTCCACCCTGGGCACTCTCTCTGCATTCCCTCCAGCTGGTGCCACACATCACCGGAACGGGGACTCACGGGGCCATACGGATTTATACGACAACTGAAAGCTGGCAGGAGGACGCTGCGGAGCGCCACCGAGGGCAGGCGAAGCAAAGCAGCCCAGAGCTCCTCACCCAGGCAGCCCGGGCATGAGGGGAGGGGGGAAAAAAACCCGGCACATCCCTGCAAAAAGCCCCTGTATCTTTATAATAATAAATGGCCACAAGAATTATACAACCTCCAAGGAAGAAAATCTACAGATTAAATCACAGTTTTACATGACTTGATTTAATTCTGGCCATTTATTTCTTTTTATTCTTGCTAGAATTAATTTGATTTAATTCTGGCTCCTCCAAGCTTGAATTTTTCCATACCATTAATGCACATCTAATGCAGTTTTCTGCAGGTCCAGTATCACACCGTAGCTAATTCTAATTAATAACACTCTCAGAAGTATACAAATTCCTCTGTATCCACTATAAGAAGCCCAAAGTCTAACCAACTTGTGAAAGACACAGTATAGGTAATTGGTCAATTAAACCGGTGTGTATTTCACCCTGCATGGCAGGATGTTGGCTACAGGAAACAGGACACTGAGCTCCAGAAATTAATGGAGTTAGGGGAGAGCAATCCATAACATCTGACTGACAGACCAAGGTACACCTTATTTATTAACAGAATCTATACCCAAATGGAGGCCAGCATGCTGATGGAGAGCTTCATTAAAAAATAGTGTCAGTCCTACATTATCTAAATTACACTTAGATCCATGCTTAATTGCGTTGGATTAGCCTAAACAGGAGTCCCCTCTCAGAAAATAATGAGCTTCATACCTGACACCGGAAGGGATGGGCATGAATTCAAGAGTGCTTTGACTCTTAATCAGGCAATTACATTTTCTTCTTGCTCCTGAATTAATTAAAAGAAGAAAATAGCTACAGCATTAAGACACTTTTACAATAAAAACAGATTCATGGCAGCTTGTAAGAGGCAGAGTGACCCATACAAATAGGAGATTTCCCGAGACTGACAGAGACCAGTCCCCAGCTGATTGCTCCCCCTGAAGTGGTGAGAGGGGGGCTCCCCTTCAAGTACCAACACCTGAGACTCATCCTATCTGTTCATGCAAGGCTTCTAGGAAAGCCTTGCGAAATTAAAAAGTTTTTCTTAAACTTTTAAAAGGAATAAAAGTCTTTCTGCCTCCACTGAGCTCACCTTGACCACTCACAGCCCTTCACGCACCAGCCCAACCCTGGACAAACCGCATCCCGGGCTGGGCTGTCGGCAAGCGGGGCCTGAGCCCCCCGACCCAACGTGCCCCAGGAGCAGTTGGAGACAGCACGCGAAGAAGCCCCTGCCCGCTCTGCACAGGCTGACAGAACTATCAGTGAAGAGATGAGGAAGGACCAGCTGGTCTCTAACCTCCTTTCAGACTTTTTGTGAAGTCGCAGATACACCCAGGTGAAGTTTCAGTCTCGTGGGAGGCAATCCCCCCCGCAGCAATCCCCTCCTGCCAGAGCCATCCCCTTCAAGGGTTCAGGAATCACATCCGAGATGGGTAATGAAGCAAAGCTCTTCTACATCGCCTCATGGATCTAAAGTGCTGGGGCATCCAGCCGCCGCAGCACACCCATGAACCCCAGACCAAGCCAGGCCATCATTTAAATTTCATTTTTGTTTTGGAAATAAAACACAAGAGGTTTTTTGCTCACTGAATGAGTGGAGCCCATCGAGAAGGCAATATACAACATCCATGTGCTGATACACTCTGTATGTGTGCTCATTAATGGCTACCTCAATCCACAGAGACGCAGCAAGGTGGATGTAGCATAAAAGCATTTTTTCCCCCCATTTTTCCCCCCCAGTTTACAGCCCTCAGCTGGTGTGACACCACAGCCCCAGTGATCACTGTAATCGCTACAGGAGGAAGATCAATACAGGCTGCACACCACACAGGGGGCATTGCTCACGGCGCGTGGCTGAAGAGAAAAAAAGGCGAGAGTGATAAAATTCTGAAGTCAAAAGCAAGCAAGTGTAACTCCCTTCTCTGCCCACAGGCTCTTACCTCGCCCGGCCATACCCAGGGCACGCCACACAGACCCGCCAACCAGAGTCCCACAGGGAGAGAATGGGAAGCCAGCCTTCTGGTGTGCCAGCCACCCTCCCAACTCGGTGCCACCAGCAGTGTGCGAGGGGACAGCATCCCCTCACCATATTCATTGATGAATACGTCAGATGAGACTGGACCCAGTACTGACCCCTGGGGAACACCGCTAGCTCCAGGCCTCCAACTGGACTCTGCACCATGTGGCCTTCATTCACCCCCCCAAAGTGACAGAAGACAGGAAAAAAGGAGCAATGGGAGTTCACACAGCCAGGGGTCCCCGGGAGGCAGCGGCTCCGGGGCTTTGCGCAGCCAGTGACACTTCTCAAATCACATCTCACAAACCAGCACGGTTAATGCCCAGCCCTGACGGCAGCAAGACACGCTGTAAATGACAAAATGCACCAAGAAAGGCAGTGAATCACAAAGTAATCAGAAAAGTACCGTAAATCTACCCCAGCCTATACCAGGGGCGGGCTCTTTGCTGCAGTAAACATGCCAGCGCCAGAAATTTCCCTGTGGTTCTTTGGGGTTTGGGGGATTTTTTTTTTTTTTTTTTTTAAGTAGGGTCTTGTGTACCAGCACTGCCTGAGAAGCGATCAGTCACAGGTAAACTCTACCTGGGCTGGTGGGAGGTGTCCCTGCCCAGGGGAGGGGGGTGGAACTGGGTGGTCTTTAAGGTCCCTTCCAGCCCAAACCATTCTGCGATTCCTTCAGGTGTGCAGGTCAGGCTGAGAAAAAGACTGCAAAGGCCTCACTATAAATGCTGCTGGCAAGGGGACACCTGGGTGGAACAGCCCCCCAACATTCCAGTGTTTAATTTTGGGAACAGGGGTCTGAAGGATTTGCAGACTAAAACTGGACGATGCTCCCCTGACAGAGGCGGCGAGAGCAGCTCGATGAAGGCAGGCAGGGCAGCCGCAGTGCGCTGGGAGCAACATTTGCTGGGGCTCCGGAGCCAGGCACACGTCCTGAAAGGCTGCCATAAATTATAAATCTGTGTATGTGCAGTGGAAAAGATGACCCATTAACAAACCTTTCAAATATAGATAGCCTCCCAGGAGACAGGGTTGTACATTATTCACAGAAATAACCCTGACGGCACAAAGATTTGTAGAGCATTTCAATTGCCCTGAGATAATTAAGAATTTGTTCAGTGAACAAAACTGGAAACCTAAAAATCACAGCAGCTGAACAAATTATTCCAAAATCTGCCTCATTTATTTCATGGTGATGTAGATTTGCAGAAAATTAACATAAAGATGCAACTTCTGTAGCTTATGTTAAGCTGGGAAATACAAAAAAGCAAAGAGCCATGCCACAGATCTCCGGGAGTCGCTTTGCACAGATCTCGGCACCTCCACTCGGAACTTCTGCTGTACGCCAACCTTGAGTGAAACTTCGCCCCATTTTTGGCCCATCTCTTGAAAAACTACCTATATTGGATTCAGAGCACAGCTTTGGTAGTAACTGTACTCAGTGTATATCCAGTCTGCAGTTTTCACTTCCGATCTCTGTGACTGAATACTTTTAATGTCACCCAAATCCTTCTGGTTAAAATGTGGCTTTGGACAAGCAGCTCATTGCCCTGTAGAGCAGACCTACCACCCAAACACGCAATCCTTTGCCAGAGGGTATCTTATTCGAGGCTGACTGTCATGTTTCCAGGTAGCTAACAACAGATGACACACCTAACACGGTATTCCCAAAAGCAAATGGCACGAACTGCTCAGTGATACATCCAGTGCCCTTGAATTTCACACCAGCCCTTCTTTTAACCATGACAGGAGTGACACCTGGCTTAGTAACTTCACACAACATGTACGGACTTTGTAATGATCCCTAAGATCTCTGCTTTACATGTTGGGGTTTTTTCCCTGAGAAAGCAGGGTGTGTACCGTTTTTGCTTTCTTTAAAAAAAGGAAGCTGCTGTTTCAGCGTGATGAAACGAGCACTGCCTCGCGCGTCTGGCGCGCCAACAGCACAGCAAAAGCCACCCAATGTTACTTCCAGCCACCTCCAGCCTGCAGAGGGGCAAGGAAGATGTGGAAATTAAATTCGTGCAGCAACTCAAAATAAAAACAAGCCAAACATGGCGTACTTGCATCAGGAGCATCCCAGAGAGCAGCACTGCATCTGTCACCCGCATGCTTCATACTTTTCATTTGGTTGTTTTTTGGTATTTTGGAAAAAAAAAATTTCAAACACCCTTTCAAATCACCACTTTGGCATTAAATCAATAGATGCACCACTCCTAGGCTCCCATGTGCTGCTTCGTGCTCCCGAGACACTGCAGGCCCCGTGGTGGCCACGCAGACCTCAGGGGCTGCCATTCCCTCCCCAGCGTGCCAGGGGTTGGTGTCCTCCACGCTCCCAGCCCGAGAGCCCTCTGGGCCACCACAGCACTGCTGCCACCCTGACCTTTGCAGCTGCTGGCATTTGGGGAACTGGTAGAGCAGCAAGCTCCAGCAGATCGTGTCAGAATTAATGTACAAGTAGACATGCTCATTAACATCCTCCCTCAAATAAGGGCTGCCTGGCTACAGCAGCATTACAGAGACACTATTCGTTGTCATTGTGGGGGACGCAAATCTGAAAGGCAAGTGATGGACCAGGACACGGAGCCTGCTAGCACGGGGAGACTACGCACGCCACCTCCTGCACAACCAGCCTGGAGGTCCCATGGCCACAACAACTCCTGGAAACACAAAGATACGGGTACCCTGCACCCATGTACCTCTGACCCACCAGAGACCCATGGTCTCAGTATTGGTATACCAGCAACACGGGGTAGACCTTTTCTGTGCATGTTAAAAAACCAGAACTCTCCAGAAAGGTTTGTTGAGGCACCGCAGTTGGTTACAAACCCGTCACCAATCCATCCGTCAGCTCCAAGGAGTTTTAATGCTCCTGTCATTATGCTGCTGCTGATTTCCCTTATTGTGCTTTCAGGTCAGGGCACAAGAGAGAGTCTATCAAAACCCAAGTGTAATTAGTAATCTGTGAAGTGCTTATAGAGTCACAAACCCGTCAGCCCCCTGACCTCTCCCAAGGCAGGTGTCCCACCAGGGCTGATTTCAGATGCAGCCCAACAGCTCGTCCCGTGCCAAGCCTCCTCCCCGTAGCTCCCCAGCAGCTCTCAGTACCGCCTCTCACACCACCACCCAAGCATGCCTGCCATTAGAGGATTTTCCATCACATACGTCTTTCCTGCAAACCTCAAGAGATCCCAAGCACAGACAGAAACATCCCTGCACCTGCAGACTGAGAAGAGCCAGGATAGAGCTGATGCTGTGACAAGCTGGGTCAGACCGAGACGGTCCGTTCTCCACCCCAAGGACAACGTGCTCACATGAAACAAGCTCTCTTACCAGTGCCATTGTCTTACTAATGAAGGTCTCATGCACGTTGGTTGTGGGTTGGTACCAAACTGTCCCTCCAACTGCAACCCATGTGCTAGGCTATGGATTGGCAGGTTGGCCACTTCCACCCCCCTCGGCTGTGGCTTGCATAAACAACTTGTGAATGTACCTGCATCAGAACTATAACAATACTTCAAAGGGATATAAAGCTGTCCAGTAACACTCATTTTCTACATGAGTTTCTACACTTGCATTGCAACATTGTTAAGACACCTATAAAAGTATAAACAGAGCAGTAAAGCTGACATAAAGGTTGAGGCAATGATGTATTAAGTAGATCACTGCTAAAATAACCATTTGAATTACATCCAGCTCTTTCACTTACTTGTCAGAGGGATCACAAAGCTTTCTTTGATTCAGATTGTTCAAAATAACCCCAGAACAGACCAACAAGCCCAAACTTCACAACAGTTAAGCTGGTGCGCCAACATCTCTCACTGGACGTCTTTCCCCCACGCCGAGGCCACTGCATCACCTCCGGAATCTGCTTCTGGTGTCAGGCTGCAGGTAATGAGCCGCTCACCTGGACCCGCTCCAGAAAGTGCGGAGTTTTGTAGCAAATCTCACACACTGCTGGTTTCTGGCAGGTTTGTTTCGCCCCCCCCCCCCCCCCCCCCCCCCCCAAATTCACTAGGTGGGATAGCCGAGGTTCGCCCTGCCTCGCACCCACTGCGAGCTAAGGTGCCAGATAGACAGTGACCAAGTCCTACGCCATCTCAGCTCCCTCAGCTCTGCAAGCCTCTCGTTTCCAGAATCCAGGGGCTTCAAGACCACATCATAAATCAGTACCAAAGGATGGGAACGGCCCTGCACCGTCCATTAGACCACCTCGCATCTGATTTCCAGGCAGGGGAAGCCTGAGGGATCAACAGGAAGGAGCTATACAAAAAAATAAATCACAGCAGACCTTTCATCTGCAGGGCTAAACTGCAGCGTTAAAGAAGGGGAATGACTAAGGACACAAAGAGGTGGAGAAACAATACAATGCTTAAGCAATCTCACAAACAAATATGCAATTAAGAGAGCACAAAAATCCAGACATCTGCTGCAGAGGAGACAATGGTGGTGGGGTCCCTGCAAAGTAGGGAGGGTGGAGGTAATTACTGCCTACCACACAATTATCTCCTTCAAACACATCTTCCTAAGCATTTTAAGTTCTTTTGAGAATTCTTTTGACAATGAAAAAAACAAACCAACACACCAAACCAAAAAAAAAGAAAAAAAAAAGAGATAGAGGAGATAATGCTCCTGTTGGCCAGTTAAGTTCATACAATACTGTTGGAAAAACCTGGTACAACAAAATGATTGTCAGGCAGACACTTGAGCTTCTTTATTTAAAGTAAGTAAATAAATTAATGAGAAAAATCTCGTTTCACAAAGTAGAAATCCCTGGGGTTTTCAGGCATCAATTAAACACTACAAAAAGTCAATATGACTCACTGAATTCTTGAAGCAAGTAAACCCTGGGAAATTCAACACCTATTGAACAGAGCCCTTAGCAACTAGCACTTGATACTGGAGAAACTGAAATTAGACATCAAAATTCATTGTAAGTGCCTAAATGAGGGTGAGTCATCTCCACTAATTTACTTGTTAACATTCATCTGTTTGGCCCAATCTGGAAACCTCAGACTGCACTATAAGCCTCTTTTTTTTTTGGCAGGGGGTTTGGACTAGATAATCATAGAATCATGGAATGGTTAGAGTTGGAAAGGATCTTAAAGATCACCTAGATCATTTAGCTTTGCTAACCTGATCCCTGGCTGATCAGACGAGTTCTCTGTATTCCTCCCAGCCTACCCGTCCTTTCTTCCGCCCTCTGTAGGCTTCCTTTTTGTGTTTGAGATTGTCCAGGAGCTCCTTGTTCATCCACACACGCTTCCTGGTGATTTTGCCTGCCTTCCTCTTTGTTGGGATGCATCACTCCCGAGTTTGGAGGAGGTGATCCTTGAATATTAGACAGCTTGCTTAGGCCCCTCTCCCCTCCAGGGCTTTATCCCCTGGTACTCTGCCAAGCAGATTCCTGAAGAGGCCAAAGTCTGCTCTCAAGTCCAGGGCAGTGAGCTTGCTGTGTGCCCCCCTCGCTGCCCTAAGGATCTTGAGCTCCACCATCTCATGGTCACTGCAGCCAAGGCTGCCCTTCAGCTTCACATTCCCCAACAGCCCCCCCTTCTTGGTGAGAAGAAGGTCCAGCACAGCACCTCTCCTTGTTGGCTCCTCTATCACTTGGAGAAGGAAATTACCATCAACACATTCCAGGAACCTCCTGGATTGCTTATGCCCTGCTGTGTTGTCCCTCCATCAGGGTGGTTGAAGTTCCCCATGAGGACCAGGGCTTGTGAACGTGAGGCTGCTCCTATTTGTCTATGGAGGGCCTCATCTGCTTGGTCTTCCTGGTCAGGTGGCCTGTAGCAGACCCCCACCGTACCATCACCTGTCCATGCCCTCCCTTTAATTCTCACCCATAAGCTCTTGGTCGCTTCCTCATCCATCCCCAGGCAGAGCTCTATAGTACTTCAGTAGAAGCTTCAGTCGGTTTTCACAAGTGTAGATAGCTATCAGGAAAGGTAATGTGCCTGGATATACCTACCCTCAATAAGTGTACCAGGAGAGCCTTCAGGATATTTTAGTAATTCATTAAGGAAAAAAAATCCAAAACCCAAACAAAACAAGTTATCTCTGCAAACCCTCTGAGGACCTCTCCAGCATCCAGATCAGGTTAGAGCTGGTACAGGGTAGGGCTTAAAACTCCGCTCATTTTGCCTGTAATAATCAAATGTGAAGCTCTGTCGGGTAGAAGACTTCATATTAAAAAGATGAAACTAATTTCACTCCTGTATTTTTATTATAAAAATATAATATCACAGCAATATGCAGAAGAGAAGCTGCATAATTTCCAGCGGAAGATCATGAGACAGAGAAACCAACAGTACTGAAGCCTCAGAAATTCCCTTGCGAGGGCCGTCCCCCAGCTAATCAACATGCACCAAGCAGATAATAAAGGAAGATATATCTGGTTTTTGCTAATCAGGGCTAAAGCCACAGAAGGTTAGCATTATAAATAGTTCATTATGGCTGGGAAAGGCTTATTGCCAGCTCGTATGGTCCATGCCAGGGGCCACAGATGAACGAACGAAAACACAACTGCTAATCTGGTTAGTTCAGCTCCAGTCAAAACCATGCATGGTTAGTTGTGATAACAGGGTCCGGGATGCCAGTCTGGGACCCAAATGAGACAATGCAGAGGTAAAGTTTTGTTGTCACTGGATAAAAGGAAACTGTGGAGTTTGTACAGATGTAACTCTCTGCACAAGTCCCGCAGTAATGAAGAACTCCAAGAAGATGCTCCAAGCAGCTGCAGCTTTGAGGGCTGATGGAGAGAGTCAGAACAAATTCCAGAGGCATCTGCTCACCAAGAGCAAAACTTAGAGTGCCTTGTCTTCCCTGTGCCCTACACAAGGAATCATAGAACCACAGAATGGTTTGGGTTGGAAGAGACCTTAAAGATCACCCAGTGCCACCCCCTGCCCTGGGCAGGGACATCTCCCACCGGACCAGGTTTCTCCAAGCCCCGTCCAGCCTGGCCTTGAACACCTCCAGGGATGGGGCAGCCACAGCTTCTCTGGGCAACCTGGGCCAGGGGCCACCCGCACAGTGAAATATTTCTTCCTCAGATCTAGATCTAATCTCCATTTTCCCCTCTTCCAGTTTGAAGCCATTACCCCTCATCCTATCACTACATGCCCTCATAAAAAAGAAGCTCTTCCCATCTTAAAAAAACCCTCAAACAAAACCAGGGCCCTTCCTTTTTTGTGCACGGCAGATTTTGCCAGCAGACACACTTGTTTTCGTAAATTCTTCCCATGTCATTGGGAGGAACCTGGGAACATGCAGAAACAAATGAGTTTCTCAGCCTACAAAATGGTGAGCCGTGTGAAAGTACAGCGGTACCTTGGACTCTGACAACTGTGAGGGCAAGAACCAGAAACCAGAGGCAGCTCCCACCAGTGACTCCGAAGCCAAGAGAAGCTCTTCGTCCCTCAGCCCCAATGCCTTTGGAGCTAGTTTGGTCCACCCGATCACTTCCCTAAACCATATGCTCTTACACTAAACCGGGTCAAACCCTGGCTTTTCTCAAATATATGGCAATGCCCTATGCTCAATGCAATGAGCAGCTGTGCCCACCACTTCCTGGCTATCCAAAAGGAAGGTCCAGGGAAGCCGGACAGGAGTTTCCAGCGGCTGGAAGAGGTGTGAGCCCATTGCCCAGCCACACTAGTCCAGGGACAGAGGCACCAGGCTGGGATGTGCTACTTCACGAGAGCAGCAGAGATTTGACTTGGCAGAGGAAGGGCTCCTGGGGCTCACCCACGAGAAAAAACGTGAAGTTCAGGACAAATGGGACCTTCAGCATAGCAGGAACCCACCTCTGAAGAGAAGGTGCAAATGCCACTCTGAGCAATTTAAACTCTCCACCTAATAAGAATTGCTGCTGAACAGCAGAGAAAACAGTGAAATCATAATTCCAGAAGCACTATCTTGATTTAGATGTATTCAAACTCTCAAAAAGCAAGCATGTTAGCCACCCAGAAGGACGTGAAGGACTTTTCCTGGCAAACACAAGGCGGCTGACAATCGTATCCCCCCCACTCACAGCAGAGAAGCACAGGCTGAACCGCAGAGCTCACGGCAAGGGCTGAGCAGATTACACTGTCGTTTTGCACACCTCCAAGGAGGAAGATTTGTTGCCAGCCATTTTCTAGGATTTAATCTGTTCCCTCCACTTCCCATGGTTGACTAGAAACCAATTAGTGCTGAACAAAGTGGTGAAAGCTATCTCAAGTTTCGCTTTGATGCCAAACCGCTGAATCCGAAGACTAAACTAACGTGGCTCCAGCTCCCTTGCCTTGCCTCACCTCAAAAGGGCAGGATGGAAGGGAATTATTAATTCCACCTCCTACCGTTTCCAGCACTTCAGGAGGTTATTCCCAGCAAGGGAGCACTCAGTTTTGAATCTGCTTCCAAAAAATCTTCAGCTGTCAAATTCCTCAGAAAGATGTGTTAAGAAGAAAAACTTCCCAGGAAAGCAAGTGAAAGCTTTTTAGTGAAGATAGAATATATTCATTTTTCAATAATAAAGCCTAAAACAGTGACAAAGCCACAAGGGTCAGAATAAAGCTAGTGTTTCTCCATTAAGGAGAGCAATGTCTCTTCTTTGATGTCTCTGAAGATGCATAGTTAGTCAGGCATGCATCTTTCCAGGCTATTCTTCGCAATGAATTTTTCAAATCAGTCACTGAAATCACAGGCAGAAGCAACAACTAACCATTTGGATGTACAGTGATTTTAAAAGCAAAATGTCAAATCCACATGTATTAGTATTAATTCACATCACAGATCAAAAAAGAGGACTAACTGTAAAGCTGTCTCTGTAGGAACTCAAAGGAAAATGAGAGGCATTTCCAGCATAAGAGGACATTGATTTCCCCAGCACAGATTATTTCCCTTCCTTTACAGTATTTCCTAGCAGCAGCAGACAGATTCATGGGTTAACCCTTGGCGTACTCCTGCTCTTCTCTTCATCAACAAGCCAACCTTATGTCCAGACATATCTAACAACCTGAGAGGGTTGAAGATGTTATCCACAAGAGCAGGGTGAGGAGATCCGCATTAACACAACCTCCGCATCGCCATTTGAAACATGGTGCCTTCGGAAATCCCTGCCCATAGACCACAAATCCCCCACAACCCCAGCACCTCCCGCTGACCGCTATTTCCCAGACACCTCCCCATACGCAGCACGGAGCCAGCTTTAGAAAGCCACCTGCATCAAGGTTGTCCCTTGCCAGGTGAGGAAGAAAATCATAGAATCGTCTAGGTCAGAAGGGACCTTTCAGATCGAGTCCAACCATCAACCTAATGCTGCCAAGGCCACCACTAACCCATGTCCCTCAGCACAATACCAACATGTTTTTTAAATACCGCTAGGGATGGCGATTCCACCCCTTCCCTGGGCAGTCAGAGAAGTCAAGACATTCTTGGATATCCTCCTGCCTGGTGACACTACACTTGCAGTGGGGTGAGGGCGGTGGATCTGAGGTTCACAAGCCTGGTTTCATGGACATGGACAGAGCAAGTCAAGCCCTGGAGCTGTAAGCCAGCCATCAAAACACAGGCCGGCTGCTCCAGTCAGCTCTCATTTGTGGGAAAACTGGCTCCATGCAATCTGCAGCACTCAAGAAACAAGTCCTACCGCAACACAGAGCGCCACGGTTTCAGCTCATCCTTTTCCTCCTCCAGCCCATTTGCAATTTTACACTGAGACTGAAGATCTTGTGCAAAGTGGATTGTCATTTTTCCTTATTTGTACAGAACTGAGCAATGGGGTCCTCATCCATCATGGAGCTTTCTGAGCGGTAAAGACTTACAAGGAGCGAGCAGTAACGGTGCCGCCAAGCAGCCTTTTCGGTGGGGGAGAAAACAACTCACAGCCAGCACCGCAGCCTTCCCAGCACGGGCAGTGAGAAGAGCACCCTCTCTCTTTTCCCTTCCCCACTCTTCAAAACAACCAAAGCTGATTATTGCATTACCAGGCATTTGAAGCCCCACACAAGAAAGCAAAGCCCAGACTGGTGGAGGCAGCTCTGCTCAGCTACTTCCAGCCCCAGCAGCAGAACTTAAGCTTTGGCCTCCATTTGCAGCTCCCCGCCTCTGGAAGGGATTCCACAAGCATTTCTACAGCTATTAGAAGTGTAAAAGAGCCGCTGCCGGTGGAACAAACCGAGCCCATGACAGCAGGATTTGCTGCCTGCACAAGGCAAGTACAGCCAAAAATAACAGGAAAAAAAATCAGCACAACTGAGATGCTGCAGCAAGGAAGAACACAACAGAAATAGATTAAAAATGAGCTTCTCATGCAGCATGGAAAAACCAAGTAATGAAATAAAGTCCGAGACAAACTGGTTGTGAAGACAGACATTTCACCATGTCATCTAGGTTACATAAGTAAATCTTGTGGCTGTGCTGGCGTTTGGAATTGTGTGAACATCAGGAGCCTTGCTGCAAGAGCAGCCGTGACACTGAGACACTCGAAGCACACACCATTATTTGCTTTAATTCATCAGCATCGCCAGGCTGGGCTATTGAATGCTTTTGGGCAATAGTCTCAAATGATTTGAGGCTGCCAGAGTACACTGAAAAACCTATCAATAACAAAGGGGCAGAAGTAATGTAGGATTTGGAAACATATTCACACACCAAGAACTAGATAACGTAAGGCATCAAGCACAAAATCTAAACTGCTGTGCCCCATGCAGCAAGTCATGGGCAAAGCAGAAGCAACAGGAGGAAGGAGAGATTTGTAGCATAGGATTTAGGATGCTCCACCACCCCTGTAACAGCCCCTTTGAGAGTTGTGCACCCCAAACAAAGCAGAGCAAGGCAGCTCCTGGGCATCAGGTGGGTCTTTGCAGGTTTAAGGATGACATATGAGGGCTTTTGGCACCTTTAGTCTTTACATTAAGAAAGTCTGCACGTGAAAGAAGTGAAGACAGTACTTGTTCCATCATATGATTGAATGGCACACATGCCAAATGTGAAGACTGAGAGGATTAGTGGGATTAACAGATTGCTCTTCTCAACCCCACAAACCTGGGCAAGCATCTCCCAGTTTGGTGCTGAGCCTCCCAGAAACGGGACAACAGGCTCAGGGAGAGAGAAGGCATATCGTGCTGGCAGGACTCTTACCTGCACCCAAGGCAGGAGGCGAAGCCCGTGGAGGATGGGTGACCCGCAGCACCTCCAGGACACCTCTTCCCATGTCCTCAGCTGTCGCTCACAGCCTCCACCACACTGAGCTGTGCTGATCTTGGAGTGCGTGCAGCCCACACATTCAGTATATCCAGGTGAAAAGCTGGCAAACATACAGAAATCCAAGACCTAGTCTCCATGCGTAAGTGATTTCAATAAGTAATGTAATGTAAGAAAGAAATGAAACAGGCTGCAATGTTTAATTTATTAACCTTGTTCCCACTGGGAACAGGTATGGAACCAATCACGGTTAGGTTCATTTTGTCTGTTCCTATCTGTTCACCAACACGCGGTGCAAAATTCCAGGTAGTGTGAAAAGGTGACACTAATTAGTTGGCAGCGCGATCCTACAATCTGTCCTGCTGCACAGCCTTCCTGCACAGCTCAGCTGGGGCCAAACCCCGCCGGTGACCCGGAGAAGTCATCCTCTGTCAGACAGTCCCAGCCCGAGGCTGGAAGTTTTACAGGAACGTTGTGCAGATGCAGCACGAGGGATTTCCACCAGCTACGCAGCCGCGGGGAAGCCTGCTCTGGTGAGTCGTACAGGAACTCGGGGGGGGCTCTACTTAGGCTGGGCCTAGCAATAATTAAGTTGAGTATTCCTACAGATTTTTATTTTGTTAAAACGAAGACAATTTTAATGTCTATTAGCAGGATTTGCCCACACTCTGGCATGCTTTCAAGAGAGGGCACGACGGAAAGGATCTACACCTGAATTAGTTACTGCCAAACCAGCATCCAGTACCTTTCTCCCCCCCCCTCTATTTTTTGTTCAGAAGCCACAATGTAAATGTTTAATGAGAGTAATAACTTTCCTATACAATTCTTGCCATAGATGATTATTTGTTTAGACAGAACCTCTTACATCATCTTCTAAAGGCAAATATCAGCAAAACAACAGCTATTTGAAGCTGCTGATGCCATCTCCTATAATCTTCTGTCTTTGCTTTAAAAGAGCCATTTTCTCCCTACAATAATTAAATTCCTAGCATTACAGGTTAGCACAAATACTCTCGTAACACAGACACCTTTACAAGCAAGACTCACTGGTAAGCTAGCACTATTAACGTGTCACCCTGCAGACATAGAAAAATCAATCTTTTTCAGAAATTGGCCAGCAAACACCACCAAACATCGCAAAGCTAAGTGTGCTACAGAGCAAGGCCATCCCGGCACACGCAGCTTGTACCCGACCAGCTGGGAATTTAAGTTGTCTTTTAAATCCCAGTTTCCCTGCTTAGCTCTGCTAGTAACCAACCTCTTCCCAAGAACTTTTCTGTAGTACCCTCCTTCGTCACTCCAAAATACGTTAGCCACAAATAAAAGATGCTACAGGCAAGGTCAAGCGACGGGTCAGTTTGGAATCGGAGCAGCCGCGCATCATTTTTTGCAGTACTTGACCTCTAAATCCCACTGTTGCACAACAAAATCACCTGTTCCAGACACAGTCTGAGCTCAGTAGAAAGGATACTCTGCACCTTCCAACTCCTCTGGGAGCACGGGTCAACTTTGAAAATTCCCCTCGTTACTCACGAGGCCTCAGCAGTTAATTCCCCCTGTGACGCAGGCTGTAGAGGAGATGCAGCGAGGGGCCTGTGCCCGGCAGGGCTGCTCAGGGCTCGCTCCAACCAGCGCATCAGAAATCAAAAGATGCAGCACTTTGGAGGAACTCGTACAGTTGGTTTTTTTTTTTTTTCCTGATTCTTAAGAGGGTAGAGATGTGCAAGTTACATCTATAGCTGTACAGCTTCCACTCGACTTGGGGAAATTCTTCTTCAGAAATAAGTGAAACCATTTAAGTGAGAGGCGTCCGAGCAGTCGGGCAGCACAGAGCGCACTCTGTGGGATTTGTAGCTTTCTGACAGATGCTGCATTTGATAAAAACTTTCCGATCTGGTAAGTGATCTGTCATTATAACTGCTTCAAAGAAGAAAATAAAAAGCTGCTGAAGCATTAGCTATAACTTTACAATCAATAATGAGCAATGTTTGCTTGGGACTGGATCTAGGCCTCTGTTTTTCTTTTTATCTGAAAGTATTTGCCAGGCAGACGGATACCAAAAGAGGGAAGGGAGAAGGGTTTACCAAGCGTGATTCTCTATTAATGCTTTTGGATTCTATTTAGGTAAAGCCATCTTGGCCAACACCAGAAACTATCTCCTCCAGCAATGCAGTTATTTTTCCTAAGAAGTTCCTGATATCCTAAAGAGACATATAAGTTATGCTTTGCTTACACCTAGGTTAGGATTTAAGGTTGAGCACCTGGCAGAGAGGGAGGTATGTGCCGCAGCCCCCTCGCCGTGGCCAGCAGGGCTGTCAGGGCTGGCCACTCGCCCGTGCCCTGCCAGCCCCAAGAGGAGACAGCCCCGCACCCGAGGGTCCCACCACCAGGCATGGCTGAAGCCCTGAGCTGGGGGGCTTTAGAGCTCCCGACACAGCTCATCCTGCTGTTAGTATTTTGGTTTCAGTTAGAATGGACCTTAAAGACCATCTAGTTCCAACCCCCTGCCCTGGGCAGAGACACCTCCCACTAAACCCAGAAGAACCTGCAAAATTAAAATCCCCATGTCAAAGTCAAGTGACTTGCTCGCTCCTCCCGGTTAACACAGGGCCTCCCCACCATACGGATCAGGTGGGGGAGCTTCAAACTCCTAGGCCTTCATTTGTTGAAGCTCAAGGAAAGATCTTTAGAGTTGTTTCTAATCCAGCTGTAATTATAACTTGAATTTTAACTCATACAATTAAACAAAACTATTGAAACATGCAAACAGGAGTTATGAAATCTAGGTTCTCCTATTTCTCATCTAAACTCCCATTAATTCATGGATATTCAGAAGTTTAGGATATCACAGGAAGGCATTTGTAATGGATTTCTTTTAAGTGTGGGATCAAAACAAAAAAAATCCTTAGGTTACAAACCCCCTGTGCAAGATGGACAGATTCTGTAATAAGAAAGCCCATCATCTCTTCCCAGCCTAAAATAAGAAGCAGCAATAAGTGACTGACAGCAAACTAGAGTCAACAGAGAAAAAAAAGTCTTCATACATTAGGATTCAGTTTTTCCTTTGTTGACTACAGTTGGCTGTCAATCATTTACAGCTTTTCTTTATTTGAGGTAGGGAAAAAGGCTGCTGTCTCCTTCTTCCCAAGCAAGCTGTCTGTTTTCCTGCATGCACTTTCTACCCGAGGTATTTAAATGTTCTCATCTTGTACTTAACAGAAATATATAATAAACCTCCCAATTACCTTCCACCCTTTTAAATGTCAAGCCAATCAAAAGGTTGAAAGGGGAAAATTAAAGCCTATTTTCAGAAGAGCACACTTGCTAATGTATTGCTGACCTTCAAGAGAAGAGGAAGATAACGCAACTTTCCTCAGTAGGCACCCTGGCTTCCAGCCTACACGATGAGTTCACAAAGGTGGGGTCTGCTGCAAAAATGACTCTTAGAAGATTTAATCAGATTTAATCTAGGTATCTACCTAAAACTGCGGTATCTGATGGGTTCTGGTTTCAGTATTACCTCTGTGACTTTGATTAGCTGCAAGATAATTTTGACTGGGAGGAGCAAAGGGAGAAGAGAAGCCAGATTTGTTATCAGAAGAGCTGTTCAGGATGTCTGTAAAGACAGGGGCATTTGAAATTCATCTACATCCTGATTTTGTTAGAAACAAGGGCAACGTGGGGCTTGTCCACACCACTACGCAGCAAGAGGGGCACGGGGACGAAACCGGACTGTGCAGAACTGCCATGACAAAACTCTTCCCAGCAAGGCATGACTTCCATCCAGCTCCCTGTCTGGTAAGGCGAGGATCAGGCATTTCTACCAATACACTTTTTTAAGCCTTTTTACACATATTAGAACAAGAGAGTGAAAGTATGTATAGGAGAAAGCAAAATGCTCACTGGACGCATACCCAACAAAAGCCACAACAAAGCAAGGGCCTGTTTGATGTGGGTATTATCAATCTCTTAATCCTTTGCAAGACGCCATCACTCAAAATACATGCATGCACATCTGGGCTATGAGAATCGGTGGCAGTTTCTCCCTCAGGCTTGGCCCGGCCTCTCCTATGACCCCCCACCTCCATGCACCCACCCCCAGTAGGAGCAGCAGCATCTGCACAGTGCCACCTCTAGCCCACTTCCCCGGCAGATTCCCTGCTGTCCCACAGCCCAGCTGTCTGAGCCAGACCAGCATCGGGGAGCTTGGCCGGGGAGGCTACGGCTCCTTAAGATCTGCATTCAAACTCTGCAAGCATTGAGATCAAGAACAATCCCTTTTCTGGAGAGGAAGAGCCACACAGAAAAAACATAGTGCCCCCTTAAAAGTCACATTTATTCATAGTTCACTTTGTGCACATGCCATTTTGTTCCACATACGGCTAATCTTGTGATTTCAAGAAGCCTCATGTAGGGATGGTTTTGCAGCAATGCACAGAATACGGCCTCAAGCATCTTCCCACGCACATGGCACACCGCTAGAAATCCCAGCCCGGCCCAGCACCTGCTAATCCCTCAGTACTCAGCCCATCACACAGTGATGAGGTGAGCTATTTTTAATATCTTTGTGTGATGGCATTTCCATTCCACAGTGCGGGACTAAGGGCAGAGGGCAGTAGGTGCCATCTGGGCTCCTAGTACCTCCTGACACATGACTTTCCTCCCCACGTAGCAGGGAGCATTGCTAATGAACCCACTCACGAGGTCAGGAAAGGAGGGCTGCTGCAGCCTGAAGCACCGTGTCCCCTGTCCTTGGGCCATACGGGTGCCAGCAGCCACAGGAACCGTCACACAGCCCCGTAAATTTACACAAACTTAAAGAGATTTTGTTTTCTTTGCTGCCTTGGCTCTTGAAATTTATTAACGCAGCACTAGATGTCCCCAAGAATAGTGCCTGCCAAGTCCGTTCCCTCTCTCTAAAGCCACATTATAAATCATACGCCAGGAGAACATCCCGAATGCTGATGACTGGGGGTTACGGCAGTGATGAGGGCTGCCAGGAAGATAAATGGATTGTCCTCCCCGAGTCCCAGCAGAAGAGTCCAAACATGCCGCTGCCCTGCCAGGGCTGCCACTCTCACACTGGGGGATGTTTTATAGGAGCAATCACCATCTCCGCACTGGTTGTTACCACAATTAACGAAGGGATGGGTCAGTGGTTCATAGCGCCAGGTCTAACAGTAGTAACAAGAAAGGCCTTCATTAAGACAGTTTCTTCCATTAGAGCACAAGAAAACTATGATTAGTTCTACATTCAGATAATAGAGAAAAACAATTTCTAGTTGCTATAAGTCTTCTAAGGCTGAAGCAGTTCTGCCAAGTTACCTATTCACCTGTTTGCTGCCTTTTGAGCATTTCTTAAATGGAGCTGTTGTTAGCAATTTAGCCTCTCAAGACACAATGCAGTTAATTAACCCCATCACGGGAGAAGAAGCATTTGTAAGACCAGGCTGGATGCAGAGGACTCATCCATCCTGCCCCATCAGTGCACCCCTGGGCAGCCTGCGCTGGGCCAGCAGGTCACTGGAGGCTCCTTCCAAGGGAGATAGCCACCAGACACCCAAACCAGCCAGGGACACCCAGCTGTGCTGCGTGATAGCCTGTGTGTTACCAAGAGCTCTCTGTCCACTCCGCATCGGTTAAGAAAGAATGGGAAGGCTCTTTACATAAGGATTATCCCAGTTTGATCCGTGATGTCTAATGAAATGTCTGTGAAGTTTCTGTGAATAAAGCAAGAGTGAGGGAGCACATATCAGAGAGATGTATAATACCGGGAGAAGCCCATGTGGATATGAATTAGTCATGAATTAATTTAAACTGGAAGTGACAAGAAAAGCCCCAGGCCTCGCAGGAGGGGAGTTCTGTGTTCCCAAACACAGCATGGGGCCTGGGCATCGACTGCTGGGAGACAGAGGTCAACAAGCTCGGATCCACAGCCCTGCAATGGGACACAGAAACGCTGGAGCAAGAAATGAAAGCTTATGTCACAAGTCTAGGGGGTGATGCTGGATCATCCTTCCAACGACTTGCAAAATACAAATGCCAATTAAAGAGTTAAACCCACTCACAGAAGGCATAGGATGGAGACAGAGACTTTTAAATGCTTGCTTTTTCCTTTTCTTTTCCCCCCAAAACCAATGCTGTTAGCACTGGAAAAATTCAGAAGAGCAAAACCACAAAGAAACACCTTCAAAGCAGAGGCAGTGGTGGCGGGCAGAGCACCCACGGCTTAGACACCCAGGCACAAGGGTCACTGGGTGCCCAAGCTCCTTCGCGGTCCCCATGCTTTGCTGCTGTCGGAGGACCACGAGTGCCATCTGCAGCACAGCCCCCTGCTGCCACGCAGCATCCTCAGTGCCAACCCGGCTCCGAAACTCCGGGACACTGCCCACCCGCTCCCACCAGCCAGGTTTAGGTTGGAAGGGACCTTAAAGATCATCTCGTTCCAACCCCCCTGCACTGGGCAGGGACACCTCCCGCTAGACCAGGTTGCTCCAAGCCCCGTCCAACCTAGTGCAGGGTGAGTTTCACTATTAAAAAGCAGAGGAGCAAAACTTAACAGCTTCAAACTGGAAGAGGGGAGATTTAGATTCAATACGATGAAGTTTTTCATTCTGAGGGTGGTGAGCCCCTGTCCCAGATTGCCCAGAGAAGCTGTGGCTGCCCCATCCCTGGAGGTGTTCAAGAACAGGTTGCAGCTCTTCATCTGTAGATTGTTCCTCTTTCAGGCTTCATGCAGATCTGTGTCACCACAGTAACTGTCCCATGTTATCCCACCCAATTTTGAGATTTCTAACATTTAAAATTTGCTCCTGGGGTGGCATGCCCCAGGGCCAGCACAGCTGCGGGAACCCCCAGAGCAGCCCTCATGCTGAGGAGAGCTGGGCACCATCGGGCACCCCAGCCTGTGACCCGCTCCTGGAGCTGCGACGGGAGCACAAGAACGTTC
Source organism: Rissa tridactyla (assembly GCF_028500815.1). Taxonomy (NCBI): domain Eukaryota; kingdom Metazoa; phylum Chordata; class Aves; order Charadriiformes; family Laridae; genus Rissa; species Rissa tridactyla. The sequence goes on along the minus strand of NC_071469.1, from coordinate 68,025,596 downwards.
CCTGAACCACACACACCCTCCTTGTCCCACTTGCCGCTGCATCAGGCGGAGGCCTGTGTAGGAATACAGCATTTCCAGAAGGCTCTCTTCACCCCCAGAATGAAACAAGGTCCCAGCCTGGTCAGAGGACAGCACAGGAATGCAGATGGGAGATGAACCTTGACCAGAAGCAGGTTGGGGGGAAGTAGGAAGAGACACTTTCCTCTTCCCATCCTGCTTTCCTCTGCAGCGACACAATAAGTATAAACTCGGCATTAGTAGATCTGGGGCATCTAGTAGTCCCCAGGGATCCATTCAGAGTTAATTTAACCATTAGTATAACCCCAGAAATCAGGAGTAATGGATGCTTTGCAAATCCACTTGGATTTCCTCCTCTGAGCAAGGAGATCTGATGCACTCCTTATACATCACATTTATGTCTCAGTAAAGTTGGGCCATGTGCTTTCAATAAACCACTTTGTAACACTTAGCCATTGAAAACCTAATTAGTTATCTCTGCTGAAGGCTTCAACTCAGTGTGTTTGCCAGGGCAAGAGCTGGGTAGATTCTGAGGAGCATCGCTGTCTGATAGAGGGCCAAGCAAAGCTCCATTAGTGTATTTGTCACGCTCATCCCTCCTGTCCAGGCTAAGCTGGTGGGTTGAATACAATCCATGCAAGAAGTTTTACAGAAGTGACAGGGTTTTTTAATCCCCATTGATTTGTTGTGAAACAGGAAGCATGAGAATAGCTTCCATGGAGAAGTGGATTATTTCCCAAAGTCTCTCCTGCCCTTCAGTTAAATCTTTTCCTGGAGAAAGAAATAAAAATAATAAAAAAGAAACCATTCAGCCTTTTTTCATAAAGGAGAAAAAATTTCAACCCATGCAACTTGGAAACAGTTTCTTCCTCAGATGCTTTTCTAAGGTGGAATTGTTAACTCATCACTTACGCCTGCCTGGGCAGGAGGCAGAGAAGAGGAATGAATGGGTGCAAGCCCTGCCACCACACTGCTAGGGCAGGTGACACCATGCTTTTGCAAGGCCCAAGGGGGCTGGGCAGGGGACTGGGAGGAGGCACCTCACCCCAGCCTCGCCAGAGCCCTGCTCTGAGACCGTGGCCTTTCTGTCCTTTGTGCCTCGGTTTCCCCATCTGCCAGCCGGTCTCCTTTCCAAGAGCACGCTGGGCTCCATGGATGAACCATGCCACACAGGACGGTCCCCTTCTGTAGCCAAACGGTGCTTTTTCCTTCATAGCAAAAGAAATAATAAAATTCAAGTTTCAGCATGATATAGTGTGACAGCCTCCAGGAAAGTGATACTTTCCTGATGTTCCCTGCCAGGATGACCTCAAGGTGGTCCAGCGGCACTGGTCCCAGGTGAGACCACCCAGGGGAATGGTGTTCCCACAGCCAGACCCTTTCACAACACAGCCCAAGCCCACCTCTCCCAATTCCTCTCCGGCAGCTCAGGACAGACACTCCTGCCACCCCTCCAGGGTGACCCCAGCCAGCAGCGCTGGGGAAAACCTGTTCTGGCAACGACCAAACCCAAGGCCTGGCAGTTACACCCCAGGCTGGAGACCACAGGAATTTTTCAGCAGAAATAACACACTATTTCCAACTGATGGAGGTATTTTGCCAAGAGACACATGGCCTCCCACACACAAAACAGCAGCTTCCTACATTCTGTGCCACCACACACACAGAGCTCCTTCCGTTCAGCAGGGATCGGACTGGGGGTGTTGAACACCCCCCAGCAGACCAGATTTTTAACTCTCGGATATTACCCAGGCCTTCACACCCAAAGGGTTCATTTGCTGACAAACCACCCAGGCTGAAAATAGATTTTTATAACTAAGAATTCAAAACTCAAGTTATGGTATAGTCACTTGGTCAAAAAAAGCCTGCCAGTTCTTCCCCGATGGAAGACGACTGGCTTTCCCGAGCACGGGTATTGCTGAGACATTCTTGCCAAGCTTCCTTAAACAAACTCAGCTCTGCAGCAGCATCTGCCCTTCCTTTGGTTAAATACAAACAATGACTCAGTGCAAGGTGGGGAAGGGGCATGCACACAGATGGCCCACTGCTTACAGAAGAGGCAGAGAAGTCACAACTTATATTTCTTATCAATAAAACCCTTCAAAAATTAGAACTATGCAGTAAAACACAAGAGAAGGTTGGGCTTTCCTAAAGCCCAATATCTTTTGATATTCAAGCCAATTTTACTTAAACTTCTCAGTTACCATTAAAAAAAATGAAAGAGAAAGCAGAGCTTATTTTAATGGCAAATCCTAAAATCTTTTCAAATCTCTCAAGCAATATTTATCTGTTTGGAAGAATATTGGTAATGATTATGCTAATAAAATCAATTTGTGACAATTACTTAACTTCTCCCACTCTTAGAACTAAAGTTTTATGTTGTATTTTCTTCTAAATCAAGTTAATTGATCCTCACATGAATTAGAATTATACCAGCTCGCAAAATCCACAAACTAATTGAATAGTTAACCAAGTGTTCAATAAACTTCACACCTTAGTATCATACCCATTAAAACTGCTTAATTAGATTTCGCTCCTTGCATAAATATCTGTAAATGCAGACCGCTTAGTTTCATTTTTCATTTAACTTCATTCTCTACGCACATTAACAAAATAACTAAGTGCTTATCAGATTTCTTTACATTTTTCACAATATAGGGCTGATTGCACCAGCTGCAAGATTATAAAATACTTTTAAGTGCTTATCAATCAGCTCTACCACAGCCAAAGTCCGCATACACCAGACTCAGCTCAGCAAAGCACTTCAATGCCTGCTCAGCCCCTGCTTACCTATCAGTATATAAGCAGGAGCTCTGCTCAATCACAGCTTTCCACACAGGCGCCCCCAAGAACTGCCGTAGGTTTATTTCCTTGAGCCTTTCCAGGGCTCTGCCTGTGGCACTCTGTGTGTGCCTGTGTGTTCTCCACCCCCACACCTTGTCAGCTTCTGCTGTATTTTATTCACCTTTAAAAACGTATCATATGATATTCTCCCTCCCCTGTTTTTGTTCATTTTTTCTTGAGCAGGAAGGCCGTGTTTGTGTCGTATTCGGGGCATGCCTGCTGGCCATCCACACCACCAGACCACTCCAGCAGTTTGCTATCTGCATCTACAGGGGGAACGTCCCTGCAGCCCCAGCAGATGCGTTCCCGTCACACACTCCTCGAGAACAGGATAAGAAGTTTACCTCTACAAGCTATCCATCCCAACAGCAACACAGACCGTACCACCATTCATTTTGAGTTTTGCCATTATATTTTGCCCTCAGTACTTTTCTTCTGGACTCTCCAGAGCTGTGGTGGTGGCCAGGCAGCAGGGCGGGCTGAAGGACCAGCAGCGCTCAGCAGCCGGGCACAGGCTGAGAATTTCCCAGGGACACACACCCCAGCAGCACACCAGCACGCAATGCTGAGGAAGAAAGCGGCACAGCAGCAAACAAGGCTCCTCACCAGAATGAAACTTCCTCAGCCCTTCTGGAAGTTTCCCCAGGACATACAAGCAAGACCGGCCGACCTAACAGCTACAAGGCCTGCGTCACCACCATGCCGCGACCCACACTCTCCCCTCAGCCCCCCACGGCTGCTGCACAGGAAGGCTGGGCAAAAGTTATAGCATGGGACAGAAGGAGCATCACTCTGGGGGGGTGTGGTGGGGAGACAGCCCCTCCTGCCACTGGGGAGGGCTCAGCTGATGCCCCAAAGGCTTTGTGACTGTCCCAGTTAAAGGCCATCCTCTGCACGGTCCACAGTGACCCACAGCCGCATCCTCACCAATCCTCACCAATCCTCACCAATCCTCACCAATCCTCACCAATCCTCACCAATCCTCACCAATCCTCACCAATCCTCACCAATCCTCACCAATCCTCACCAATCCTCACCAATCCTCACCTTAACAATGCTCCATAGCTTGGGAGCAGTGATACACAGCATTCAACACAGAGCTCAGCACTTCCCTCCTCCTCAGCACCCTCCATACCGGGGTCTACCCCTCCGTACCTGTTCTCCCCTCGCACCAGTGCAGCGGCTTCATTCCCAGCACAGCACACTCCATCCCCTCCGGCCACCTCCCCAGCATCCAGCCGATCGATCCAATCCAGCATTCGGCCTTTGCCCGCAGCTCTCACTCCATCTCACACCAAAACCCTTTCGAAAGCACTTTCCAAGGCCCAGCAGAGTCAGCAAGGAGCCATCTCCTTCCCCACACACTCAGGAGAACACCCCCAGGTCTGCTCAGCAAGTGTTCCCACCAGCACCCCCACTAAAAGACTCCTCCCCCCGGCTGATGAGGCAGACGGCAATTAGCAGTGGTAACGAGCACTCAGAGCCCCACCTGTGCCCAGGCTGGGGTGGAAGCACAGGAACTGGCTCTGGTCTGAGGCTCCTCTCCGCTAATCACTTTGTCAGGTGTTTCTTGTTACTTTTAACATGCTTATCATTAATTACCACCCCCCCTCTTTCATTTTTGACATTCATCCATAGCGTAACTGGTGTAGCAGCCTCAAAGCCATGATCTCTTTAGGGAGTCTATAAGAAATTCACTTCCACCATAACATCTTATAGACGTTGCTCACATTAGGTATAAAAATTTTATGGAACGCACTAAAGTTGGTGTACACAGCAGCAGCTTTTCAAACACAAACATCCTGGATCCTTTAAAGACATTTCTTTCTAAAGACCAAGCAGCATTTGGTCACACCGAGAACTACGTGCCAAGAAATTATACATTTTAATTAATTAAAAAAAAAAAAAATAGTCAAGCATAGCTCTAAAACACTTTTTGAAACTAGATGTATATTGATTTTTTTAGCCTACACAAAAATTCATTGTGCAAACAACATGCCTGTGGTATAATTAATATTGTATCTTTCAAGGATATTGAAATAACTGCTTCAGAAGGAAGAATTTAGTAAAAGAGAATGAGTGAGCTTCACTTACACACTGGAAGCTGCATGCCATGGTGATGCCCAGCAAGAATACCTGAGATTTCAGTCATGCCCCTGGGTGGGGGCAATTTTTAACACAGCCTGGGGTTCGTTAATTCAGCCTGGAGCAGCTGCTGCTCCCTCCTCATTTCTCCAGAGGGCACTCAGGTGTGGGGAACCTGGGCGTCTGCTGCTGCTCCGCCCAGGAACGGGCCTCAAAGCCGAGTGATGCAAAAAAGGGAGTCTACAGGGAATAAATCGCAGCACTCCCAGTAATTGTGTGGATCTTCTCGTGCAAAAGTATTTTAGTGCCCCTAGTTCACGTGTAGCTTAATTCTCTGAATCCGTATTTGAAACTTTTATCTTCTTATTTTCTCATTGCTCCTTATTTTCTTTCAAGATGGATTTTGCAGAGATGCTCAGTCTTGGTCATTACAAAATCTTGCATGTGAGACTCATCAGAGCTTTGCAGCAACGTGAGGAAAGCTGAATGTGATTTTTTAGGACAATGTATCACCCTGAATAAGGATATCATATGGACACATCCTCTGATGCAGCCCAGGCACCACTGTGAACTCTCAGAGCCCGATGAAGGTGTTTACCTGGAGTCTGTGCAGCACCTAAGAGCAACCAAGGTCTTGTTTGGGCACTACAGCTGCCTCGCACCTCTGCTCATGGATTACGCTACCTCTGGTCAATCCATATTTCTTTTCTATCTGCATTTCACTGGGCAGTGAGTTTCTTTCCACTAAATTGCAGTTTCACACTAACATTCCTAAAATGCCAGCAGTTCCTCCTGCCCTCTGAAACCGTCATCAGCTTCAGTGGAGGGAACTGTCAGGCCTCGCTATGTAAATCAGCACTGCAGATCACCTTTTCCTGATGCCCGAGTCTCCCTCCTCAAATCGCTAATATTTCCAAAAGAAAAAATAATGGGAAGTTAAGTGTGCGGGTAGTTTCCACTCCCAGCTGGAGACAGCAAAACAATTAGCGCTGGAAGCTTTACTCTCCCAGGGAGAAGTATCCTCGGCTCCTTTTACGCTGCAAATAAGTAGATTTATACACGACAGCATGTGTTAATGACAGCAACAGTAACTAAAATGAGCCTGGTAACACCTGACCAAAGCCTGCAAGCACTCAAGAGACCAACCATGTCATTGAGAAAGACAATCAAAGCCAACTAGTACATTCAGTTACTAATTTTATGAGCTTGAGTCAAAGCCCACTAAGTTGATGTCTTTTTTGCCGTGATTCGCAGTGATGCCCACTGAGGGTAGAGTGAAAACAGGCATTAATGAATTATTTTAGTGTCTTTTTGTGAGCAGCTCAGCCACACGTCCCCCCTGAGCGTCACGAGCCAAAGGGACCATGCTCCCACCCCCCCACAGCGCAGGGTCCCACCAGCCTTGCGCCAGGGAGCCACCACTGGGGAGGCAGAGAGCTGCCATCGGGCGCATTAAATGCCAGCACAGAGCAGTCTGCCCTTCTCCATCATTTCAGGAATACTCTGCTTTTTTTGTGAACCCAAAACAAACCCAAGAGTAATGAACAGAACATCCTTCGCCATCAAATATGCTAGCGTTGATTACCGGTTGTGTTCTCTATCAAGAAGGATTAATCGATACAGTCAATCGCGAGTTGTACGTGTGCTGCCAACAGACCTTTGGAAGATGAACGACATCTGGACAAAGATAAAAATTGTGAAACAAAAGAAATAGGGTATTTCTTTTTTTTCTACCTGTCTTCCTGTCTTCCCTGCACAGGAAACTCACTCACCTAATTAGTTATTTGGTAACTAAACTCAGTTGGTATAAACCACTTATCTCCTGCAACTCCTTTCCAGCAAACACAGCAAGATGAGGGTGGTGATACCAAGTGGCGTAGTGGGGTTTGGATATAGGACAATATGTAAAGAATCTTTGAGATTACATTGGACATATTTCTTTCCCTAAGTGCTTTTATAGAAATTGTTGAATGTTCTGGCTGAGTTTAAAAGAAAAGGAAATAATTGAGGGGAACAACTGTCAGTGAAAAAATTCAGTTCATACTGTTAAAACTTTGCAAGGAAAACCAAATCTCACAACGAAAACGTTGACAACTTTAACACAAAGCTGTGTCACTTGCCTTAGCTGCAACTTCTTACAGTTTTACGAAAGTAAGGGTAATGGGTTATCTTCCCAGCCTTTCTACTTCAGAACAGCCTTTCTTCTATTTCTTTGTCTTCTTTCTCTCCAGGGTCAAGCCATAAGAAGTCACTACATATACTATGATAAATAACATGAACATGTATGGGTGGAGAAGACAAACAGTACGGCACCTGGCCATACGCAGTACCACCAAGATGAAACATCTGAAGATTATGAGTAGTCTTCCAGGGCAGGTCCCCTGTGAGCTCAATGGCTACACCGTCACCAGGGACAGGGAGGTCCCCCCAAAGCTGCCTGGGCAGCAGCCGGACAGATGTCCTCCAGCAGCGCCACCAGCCACCCCACCAGCCCAACTCCTCTGAATCCAGCAGACTTGCATTGGGAATGGGTTTCCTCCACATCCTACGGAAACCTGCACCGACATCTACCCCTGCATCCACATCCCGTCATCACCAGAGGTGCTCAAGAGCAGGGAAGCAGGAGCAGGACTTTGCCGAGACACTGCTGCTGCGCTGGTGGAGGGTCGTTACCTGGGTCAAGAGCTCTTTACAATGCTGTAGGCTCGGGTTAATTACCACTTCAGCAAGCCAGCGGAGGCAAAGGTCTTAAAGACGGTGTGATTAATCATTAAAACACATCCAACCTTGAAACGTGCTTGCAGCTTTCCCCAGGTCTCCTGTGTGGAAGGCGGGCAGCAGGAGCCGGAGTGCTGCTGAGCAGCGCTGAGAAGGGAGATCTCCATCTTGGACTAACGAAGCTGGGGGCCAGGCCCTGCTGGGAGACACCCCGTTTGCATCTTGGACTTGCAAAGCTCCTTCAGAGGAATCTCCTCCTTGTGCTTAGGGAACGGCGCTGTGAGCACAGAGAGTACGAACCCCCCCAAGAGCGTGTGCTCACGGCCTTTCCCGGGGACTGCTCTTCTCCCACATACCCGCTGTCATCACCATTGACCAAAGCTGTCCTCCCCTCATCCTCATCCCTCCTGCTCTTACCAATGTTCTCTCAGAGAGACAGCGGTAGCTGCTCAGCACTCCAAACAGATCGCTGCAAAAACCCCGGGAGTGAACCTGTCGCAACAGCATCAGCATCAGGGACAACGTGAGGGACAGCATGAGGGACAGCACGCTGCAGACAGCTCCAGGTTCCTTTCCAGTCTTTCGTAGCCACCAGTAAGACTTTGTTCAAATTTCCCTTGCTAAAAATGCCCAAAATCAGACACAAAAGCAAGGGAATTTACATCTTTGTTTAAGACTTTTTGTTCCATTTCTGTAGCTGTCTCAATACGGCAACACAAAAATTAAGCGAACAGTTTATTAATCAAACAGCAGCAGATGCAACAGAAAGGCCGCGGGAGTACCCGGGTGGCAGGTGGGGACTTTGGAAGCTGTCACAGGGGATGCTGCCTCCCCTCAGGCACACTCCATCTCCTGCAGAGGCGCTGAGCTTCCTGGGCTCCCTCCTGGCAATACAAAGATGTTGTAAAACTCGTTTACAATCCTAATTTGCTACCACATTGGCCTCCTAAATACCTTGCCCTCAACATAGGAAAACTGCATGTTTTCTGCATTTGTAAAGTATTTCCTAGAGACACACTAATGGCTGAAGAGAAAAAAAAACTTGAGAAAGCCAGAAAGCCTGCCTTCTCTCCATTAAAAGCTCCAGAAACTTCACACACACCGCTTGGATGTATAATGCAAGGAAAGACTTTGAGACTCATCACAGACTTTGCTCAGGGAATAAACACCACAAGAAGTGGTGAAACCTATCCTCAGCTGAAATCCCCGGAGCTGCAGAGGGAAAAACCTCATCCAGGACAGAGGGCGCCAGAGATGCTGGGGGGGCTGGAGCCCCTCTGCTGTGAGGACAGGCTGAGAGAGCTGGGGGGGGTTCAGCCTGGAGAAGGGAAGGCTCTGGGGAGACCTTCCAGCCCCTTCCAGTCCCTAAAGGGGCTCCAGGAAAGCTGGGAAGGGACTCTGGATCAGGGAGGGGAGCCATGGGACGAGGGGGAACCGTTTTACACTGGAAGAGGGGAGATTTACATGAGATCTCAGGAAGAAATTCTTTGCTGTGAGGGTGGTGAGCTCCTGGCCCAGGTTGCCCAGAGAAGCTGTGGCTGCCCCATCCCTGGAGGTGTTCAAGGCCAGGTTGGACGGGGCTGGGAGCAACCTGGTCTGGTGGGAGGTGTCCCTGCCCAGGGCAGGGGGGTGGAACGGGATGGTCTTTACGGTCCCTTCCAACCCAAACCATTCTATGATATCCTGCAATAAGCAGAGCAGGGGTGTGAAGAGCACCGACCTGGCCTACAAAGGATTCAACAAGCCATAAGTCTTCTATGTGAGAGATACGGAAACCCAGACTCAAGTATTGCTGGGGGGGATTGGGAAGAAGGTGCAACAGCAGACTGCCTCCTGCATGACTGCAAACTTTTATTTGGAAAAGGGTCCTCAATTATCACATAACTAGAATGTAAGCATTTCAGAAAAACAGTTAATAGTGTTATATTGAGGAAGGAAGTCCCACATGAAGAACACTAGAGCCTTTGGTTGTGCTTTGATGGATGCATTTTCATGTGGCTAATCTCCCAGGTCTTTAAACACAGGTTTTTCTGACCCTCTGACCCTCAGCCGTCTGTAACGGCCCCAAGGCTCAGTGTGCTCTGCTCCTCCTTCTGCTTCTACGCTTACAGCCCTAACTACAGCAGAACAGACTAGTCCTGAGAAGGCACGTAACATTGTAAAATCCAGGCTTCCAAAAAAGCAACACAAAAGGGGCAATAAATCACGACACCGATTTGTTAAAAGTCTGATTAACACTTCAGCGCATTGGGTGGATTATTTTTGGAGAAAGCTTCCAACAGTCAAGACCTGCAACCACTTAAAACTTTTTATTGGCAAAACCAATCGACCTGCCAACATTAAGCACAAGGTATTTAACAGCATTAACCACCCCATTATCCATTTCCTCACTTATCATGTTCTCTCGTATATAGAGTTTTATTGTGCTTTTGCTTCCAGCTCCATTAAATGCTGGTGAAATCACTGTCTTTTAGAAGATCGAAAATACCAGGCTGCTAAGGACAGAGGCAAAGGAACCCAGATTATATTTAACTCACTTACAAATTTGTCATTTAAGCTGCTAAAGCCATTAATTTGAAGGCATGATATGCCCATCATTTTAATTTTGGGTTCATTTAAGCTACATGTACATAAAAGAAGTAATTCCCAGCCTTTCCTTCATGTTATCACACAGATGCATTGCAGAACCAGTGCTAAAAGGATATGAGAGCAGGCACCCCTTAACTTTGCTGTAATTTAACAGAGCGGTAATTAAACTCAATCTCATGGCATTAACTTGCTCTATGTGACGCAAAATAAATTCTGAAAATAGCATTTCTTTTTAACGAAGTAATTGTAAAAGCTTGAAGCGGCTTTAGCAGTCGAACAGCCGTGCCTTTGCACTGACCCCCAGGAGCAGCATCACCCTCCTGCTGCCCGGTCCCAGCGCCAGGGAGCCACCCACCGATCTCCCCGACACTTGCTGTAGGGTCCCCAGGGCAAACACCGTCCCACCGCCAGCGCTGGGAGCCGGGCTGCTGCTACTCTTCTCCGGAGCTCCCGAATGGCTACAGCTCCCGGGCCACAACTCCTCCATGCGTCAGTGCCTGCAACGGGCTGCTTCTGCAGAGCCCTCGGGGTCAGAGAAGGTGCCTTAAAGGTGGAGCTGGATTATTTACATCTCGGTTACAGGCATGCGAACACCTGAGGGGAGAAAACCACCAGCCGAAAACGGAAAGAATTACTTGCAGAGCACCTTGGTCTCGCCCCAGGGGAACCAGGAGTCCTTCCCCACTCGCCCTCGTGCCAAAGCACTGATTTCAGCCAACACCAGAATTTTGGGTTATATGTTACAGCTTGCAGGTCTCGACCACTGAGAAGGCTTGCAAGAAGAGCTGGCTGTCTCCATCCCTGGTCGCAGACACAAGTAAAGTGAGGTGCTTTGTGTGCAGCCTGGCTTCAGGGCAGCTGCGGGTGGCCAGTGGTCAGCCCTGCTGCAGACAGACAGAGCCTTTTCCTCCCTCTTGGCACCCAGCGTGAAGAAAAAACCCTCCGCTCGTGCCCCTGCTACTTCTGAAAAGCACACCTTTGAAGTGATCCTTGGCGTAAGCAATGCCAACCATAAAACCCTAGCTGCAATTCTACAGAGATCCTGCAAAATTCTAGGAAAAAATTTGATGGTTGTTGTTACAACTTGAAGCATTTCTTACTGTCACATGCTGCCAATACCAGACGCACACTCAGCTCCGATAGATGTTGGAGGCTGCAAACATCAATCACCACTTACAGCAAGGTGCCAGTAGCTTTTATTGAAATGAATCCTTTGATCACATTAAAACTTTTCTCCCTATGTGGATCATTTTTTAATTAAATTTAAAATAAGGTAATTGCCCACTTCAGTTGTTAAGATTCTCTGGGGGATGCTTGCAATACTAACGACGATTCCCTAACATGGGGATTGCCAGATGCAGCGTTCCGGATTGATCCACAATGGGGCACATTAAAAATCAAAATCCAAGGAGAGATTAGTACTCCTCTTCCAATTTAACATCTTAAAATGACTATTTAGGAACTTATAAAGGCCTAATGAGACATGTGTGTTACAGCTGGTGAAATAAAAGCTAAGGCGAATTGTTAGACGGGAGGAGGAGAAAGCAGTCTGGCAGAAGGACGTGGCCCACAGCCCCAGCCCAGAGGCAGACCAGGTACGAGAACACCAGTTCCTTGAGGATCACCAGTCCCTTGGATCATCAGTCCCACCAAATCCTGTCTAGCGGTTAGGAGCAGCTGGTATCATTTGGAGGCCTCCAGCTCCGGCTCCCGTCCCTCTGCTCCAGGTCGCTCTCTCGAAGATACACACCATAAGCAGCTCAACTATTTATTTCCTTGCTACGCGCAATCCATCTGCAGCACTATCAGTGATAAAGAATATCCAAAAAAATTGAATGAAGACTACCAAGACTGAGAGTGACTACCTAAAAATCAACATCTTATATCTTTGGTGCATATCCTTCTTTCATATTAATATGACTGTGACACTAGCAGAGGAACAATGCGGTTCAATAGCCCTATCACTGGCTACAGGATTTTTGGTGGCAAAGAACACAAATATAATCTTTTTGCTCTATTTCCAAACACATAACATTTATGGACAGAGCACTTCAAACGACATGGAATACACAGGCTGACTTCACGTCACCACGAACAACCCCTGTGCTCCCCTGCTATCACCCCACTGAAGCTGATAGCGAATAACGGAGTCATCTTGGTATGGATTACAGTGGAACAATGCATACATTTCATATATCACGTTCTGCTTGGTATTCATGTAAACCTTCTCCAATATTAACCTGCTTTGTTTTGAAGGGCTGCCCAGCAGCTTGCTGAGGCACACTCACACCCATGGTCCAACATCAAAATGCATGTGCTCACTTTTCCTTGTTTCCCACATGTGACAAACCATCACTCACACGCAGAAAAGTATCTGAAAAACAAGTGCTGGGCTCCTAAACAGGAGAGGTTATTTGGGTTCCTGACACCTTCTCTGCTCCCCCTGTTAAACCATAGCAGTTTCCATCTCTAATGGAGCAGTTTATGCAGATAGCATCGAGCTGTAAGTAAAGAACCTATAAGATATTTAGGGAAGCAATTCTTCCTGCTCCTAATCCTGCCAACACCAATTTCAGATAAAAACCATAAAACTCAGCAGCTTCTATTGGAATGGATTTAGCTTTTACGCCAGCATGTAGGGGGAAAGAAACCCAAAGCCTGAGAGCACTACGCTTGCAAGGGGACACATGCTTTGTTGTGACTCGTGGGGTTTTCAGAGAAAGGAAAATCATCCCCTCCAAATTTCTTCAGTTGGGCTTTATGTTACAGCACCAGGCTATTAGCTGCGTACAGAGCAGAAAAGAAACGAGCGGTGCCTCTGCCAGGGGACAATTAAGCAGGGGAGTCATCACCCTGATTTAGAGCAATGCAGCTAATAAACCTCGGAATGGCACCACGTCTGAACCTCTTCCCACAAAAAAAAGATGGGAAGTCAAAGGAGGGTATTCCTCAAATCTCTAAAATCCTGGAGAGCAGCAGAGAATGTAATGGTATCAGACACCCACGCTGGCTGGTAGATGAGAACAAAGACACGGAAGAAGCAGTACACAGTGCAAGGCACTAGAAAGCACCAGAAAGAAAGGAATTTTACAAGTACTTAACCTGCTGGGTTGGTTACATGTCAAAACAAATTAAACTTTTTTTTTTTTTTTAATTTTCAGATTTTTTTAAGTTTTCCTTTTCTGCTGCCTCTGTTTGAAAGATAATCCAAATGCAGAACTGTCTGGCACTTATCTGCGAAGTCGCAGAGCCCACAGTCAGAAACTATAACCTCGCCCCACGACGCTTCTCCTCCTCTCCAGGAAAACTGCAAAGCTGCTAGAGAATCCTTGGCCAATAATTTCTGTGGCTCGATTTAAAAGCACAGGCAGAGCAATCATTCTCAAAGGCTGCTGGGAATTTCCAAACGCCAGCTGGCTGCCTCCCACTCAAGCTGGAGGGGGCTTGGAACAACATAGGGTCCCCCACGCTATTTATCTTGCGCAGGACAGCATCTCTGCCACCTCTGTTCGGGGTGTATACGCGAGCAAGGACATGATGGCCACCATCTACGGAGCAGGACAGGACCACACTCCGCAGGCAGCGAGAGCAGCGTCTCTCACTCAACCTGTAGCGGAGAGAATTGCTCCATAAAAAGGTCTTTCCTTCTCCAAACGTGCCCGTGTTTAACTACAGTCCCGCTGAAATCAATGGCGCTTCTCGTGGATATAAAATTAAATGTTTGTGTTTGTGCCCGTGGAGCCCAAACACACAAACATTTTATGCCATCTGAAAGTTGTATTAATATGGAGATCATTGCGGAAAGCACCAGGGGATATTATGCTTTTATTATATCTAACATATGGAAAACATTTTATTATATGAGACACAACATAATCATTATAATTGAATACTATCAAATGAAAAATCCCATATGTGTCTGAAAACTGTGCACCACTGTAATTACAAATGGAAACTAAGAACATTAAGAATTAAGAGGCTGGCAAAAATTATTGTTTTGCTCCATTTTGTTAGCTTTGCAATCCAGGCAATGTTTCCTCAGCAAGATGAGTTCTTGCCGAAAAAGCAGTTAAGTGCACCAGCAAGGCAGCGGAAAATGTTTTATATAAGGAGGAATTGTATTTTTCAGGCTCCAGATATACAAGATAGCAAGTGGCCCATCAAAATTTTGCTCTTGAAAATCTACTCTGGCAGCGGCCTTGAGTATTTTGTAACGTACTTATGGTCTCTTCTGTCCTTGCTGCTTGTTCAATCAAAGCGATACAAAAAAAATAAGCCGAGACAGGTTTGGACCAAAGGCCTATTCTAATATGAAATTTGAAAAATATGTATCTCACATGTTTTCAGCCAAATGGAGACTGATACCCACACAGCCTAGTGGGGACGTGCCCCGGGGTGCCACAGCCACGGAGCATTCGGCAGAAGAGCTGGGACGGGAGTCACAGCTGGGACCCTGTCCCTGTCCCTACCCTACACTCACCAAACCTGCGCTGGGAGGGCAGTGAACAAAGGCAGGACCCCTGAAATAACGGGGAATGCTGCTATCGGAGGGCTGGGTGATGGAGCAGCAGCCTGGCTCACACCAACGACGAGCACAAAGGTACGCAGCACTGAAGCCGTCAGTCTGTATTCGTCACATCCCGTATGAAGACAGGGAATGACAAAGTTCTGAAGGAAATTTGCCATCTAGGAGGACGGAGGCAGCTGCCAAGACCACAAAGCAGGAGGTCGAAGCAGGCAGTTTGCTTCGTTCTGGACAACCTGGCATCCACGTGAAACCAGGATACGGGGTTTGCAAAAGCCGGGTGACTCGGGGCGCTGGGCTGGTCCCAGTTTCAGAGGTTTGGGTTTCCTCACGGCTGCGCTGGCTTCCCTTTCTCCTCTCAGTGTGAGATCCGTTCTTAGAGGCCCAACAGGAGGAAGAGACACAAAGGATGTCCCCGAGGCAGCTCCATCCCACACCAGCTCAGCCCAGCGGCAGGAGACGAGGTTACCCCCGGCCAGCCCACCTCCCCACGGCCCCGCACACCTACTGCCAGAGGTCTCCACCCCACCAAGAGGTCTTCGCTGACCCAGTTCACACCATCTGCACCACCAGCAGAGACCACAGATGTGAGTACTCGGCAGTAAGGCTGGAATGGCAACCCTCCAGCCAGCACTATCACCGGCATAGACGTACAGAAGACCAAGAGGACATTAAATGGCATCAGCCCATTGCTCACAAGGAGCAGACACTAGGCAGACCTCGGCCTCGCTAGATAAACCACTGCAGCTTGTCAGCTGGCTTGCAAAGAACTCCTGGGGTCCTGCAGAAGGAAACAGGTCTGTCCCAAAGATCATGGCACTCTGATGGAGGACACAAACAGGGCAGTGAGGGTCCATCTACTGTGTCCATCCACAGTGAAGTTACCCAAGAGTACTCCCCACACCAAGTGCTATTGGGAAGCTTGGTCCCAGGCAGCTAACAGGCAGGACAACAGTGGGGTGATCCAAGGTGAAGGTGGAGACCTTCCACTTGGAAATCACTCTGCAATCCCTGTCCTGCACAGTCTGTGCCGAGGTCACCATGGCTTCGGGGTAAACACACTCCCTCAGCTGCCGGGTGAGCTCCTCTCACCTCATTTTTGCAGTTTGGGCTTCTGGAATCGCCAGTGGCAAGACATCGGCATGTCCTGTGCAGGCTGGTCCCCCCGGCTTCTCTCTGGGCTGGCAGGAGGAGGTGATGGACCCAGAGAGGTGGTTCCCTGGCTACTCCCCAGCTTCGACCCGGGGGGACACAGCCCGGGGCTGCCACAACCTCTGCGCTCACAAGCAGGGCTTTTTTCAAAAATCAATTGAGATATAAATTTCAGTTCAGTTCTGATGCTCTTGATTGCTGCTTGCAGAAAAACATAAATAATTAATTGCATTAGAGAACTGTCACTCGTCCCCAATTTTGCTTCACCTAAAGTAAAAAATGACCACTTTAAAGACAAAAAATTGGCAGGCACTTAATCTTTATTCTGTGCTGCTGTCTTTTCCCTTACTTTAAAAAACCTGCTTCTCCATGTACCAAGTAATTGCGTTTGAAGAGTATTAGCCATCCTAACGCACAGTGATTTATCAATGGTGATAGGATGTTATCCCCCTTAGAAGAGGAGGAGGGTGCCACTGAGTCTCTTATGAAATTAATAGCAACTATGGCAGATCCTAGAAGGCCCACAGAACTTTGCCAAGACTGACCCACTTCCACAACAACTTCAAGACCATTTTTAAAGGACACGTAAGAGCATTATTTTTTTTTTATCTTACAAGTAAAGCATCAAGATGTGGAGGGGACATGAGAGGTTTGTTTGAGTAAAGTAAGATCTCATCCCCATTTCCACTGTTTCCTTAGGAACATGCATAGAGCAGCATTGATGGGATCAAGCAGAGCTTCTCCCAGCCCTTCTCAGCAGTAAAGGTCAGTTCATTACCTGATCAGCAAAGAAGAAAGCTCTCCTGCAGCCTCCGAGTGTGCACATCCACACCCACTTCTGCTGTGTGCAGCAGCGCGCTAACAGATATGCCAGAGAACCTCGTTAGGATAATGCTCATTATTGCCTGCGGGCTCTGACACACCTTCAGACTTCTAAAAATTGTGCAGTACAGCATTTTCCAAGAAGGCTGATGGAAAACGAAAGGAATGACAGTGCGCCGATATCGCTAGATTCTGTGCTCCCTGAAGAAGCAGCTGGGAATGATACAAGAATAAATGTTTCCAGGACGTGAGAGTTAATTTGCAACTGTAAACTACTACTAACTGTAAACGTGGGGTGGCTCGAGCAACAGCCTCCGAGTTCATTTATTCCCATCACCTCTGCCTATATGTCCCAGGGGGGGAATTATTATTGAACGATAAGAATGAAAACAAGTATTAAACTGCAGAAAAAGGTTTATTACCCTCACAGTTGGAAAACCAATACACTTCCGAAAGGCACTTTTAACTTTAGACAGTTTCAAATTAGAATCTTTATTCATCTGTCCGTTTTGCAAAGTAGCTGCTTCACTCCGTGAAAAAACCACTGGATTTGAACCCAAGCAAGCAGCAGTCAGCTCTGCCACCCCCCCAGAGAGCCCAGCCCAGAGCACCCCCCGGACTCCGGCCCTGCCTGCAGGACGCAGATAAAGTCATCTACATTGAAGTTAATCTCCGTTTCATGAAGTGTGGCTGTTTGGAGGATAACATCTACAGATACCTGAAGGGTCTCGTGTTCGTTCAGACATGAATTGGAGATTACAAGTTAAAGGGTAATTAAGATATTGTCTGGAAGAAAGTGCAACGGTGCCTCCATCAAAAGAACAAACCACATGCCTTAAAACAGTGTCACCTTAGGACGATGCACCAAAGATATTGAATGCAGCATGGCATCACGTTGCCTGTCTGACCTGATAAACGGCTCTCCTTCTAATCTGCACGGGGATTAAAGTCTTCAGACTATCTGTACTACCACAAATAAATTACGTGTTTGTTTTAATGGTTTTGAAATTTCCCTCTGACAAATTCTAAAGGTATAAATAATCTCAGAAGTCTTGCAGGAAGATAAACAGTCACGTTTTAATAATCGTAATTCACAAAGCAGACAACGCTTGGGTTTAAATCGAAACACAGCATCGCTCTGCCAAAAGAGGGAGAGAGGGAACATGAGGAGCATTGTGCTGACCATCTCCCAAGCACGGCGAGTTCGGGTGGATGCCAGGGTGTACAGCAGGTACTCTGAGATGGCTGGATACAATTTAAAGTCCAGAGGAGGATTTCTAGGCAGCTCCCCCTCATGCCAAAGCCTTTGTGTTTCAGCCCGAGGGGCAGAGCACCATGGGGAGGACGGCACAACCTCAGATCAGAGACACCTCGCCAAAAACTAACATCTCACCAACAGGATGTGCAGGGCTGACTCATACGGCATCTCTCGTGGGAAAGACACAACCCTTCAGACATCACCACTCTGACCTCACCTCACTCATGGTGCCACAGCCTCTACTGTGAGAGGGAAACCGAAATCCAGCCCTCCTTTGTGTGTGGAAAGGGAGTTAAGGACAAGTTGCCAGAAAGATCATTATTTTCTTGTGTAAGAAGACGCAAAGCAGTGTACCTACTGGAATAATCCTACGTTTTCACCCTGTGCTGGCTGAACCAGGAACAAGGGTCCCAAAAAACCACCATCCTAACGAGCAAGGGACAGGGGCCCTCAAAACCGAATGCTGCAGCAACAATGGCTCGCCTGGGTGACTGAGTACCATCTGTTAGAGGAGGACAGCGTGCTGCAAAGAAATCTACTTAAAAAGCTCTGCCTTCCCCAGCTCCCACACAATACCTCTTTCCTAGTGTTGCACTTGAAGGTAAGACCAAAACAGACCTGAGCATTGCAAATAGATTTGATTCACCTTCCAAAGGCACTAAGGCCAAGGTGTGGGCAGAAGAACAAGGCTTTCGTGAGGCACTGCTGCTCAGCAGAGGGATGAGGGCTGTGGAGGCTGCTCCTCTTCTCCTTGCACCTACAGCCTGCACTCCCATGGAGCCCAGGGCCTTGCTGCGTGCCACAAAGGCTTTCTGTGGCAGAGAAGGGCATTTTCCTGCTTTCTTCAGGCAGGGAGGGCTGTCATGAAGATGCCAACTAAGAAGCTGCCCAAAATAACTTTGCAAGGTATGGTCCACTAAGGTTTTCTCAGGAAGGCGCAGGTGTTTGCACCTGTCCCACCAAAGTAACCCAGGGATCTCCAGAGCTGTAAGACGTGAGCTACTGCCCGCTGCTGTAACAAATCATTGCTTCCGAAAGCAGACCAATAACTGTAGAACTGAAGACACTCAGTAACATGCAAGAGACAGTCAGGCTCATAAGGGCGGGGGGGGTCTAGCAATTGTTTCTGGCAGAAACCAACAGTTTTCATCACCAGTTTTCCCTGTCCTTGGTCTCACACCAGGCCTTTCTCTTTCTTCCATCTCTGAACACTTTATGAAGAGCTAAAATTAACCCTTAGTTTCAGTGAGGAAGAAGTCCACAGTGTCCTAAAAAATCAAGACTCACCTTCAAGAGCAAATAAAAGCATTCACCTTTCACTGGCAATGAAATCAGTTTCCCTGAAGGACTGATTTTTACCAAGTTATTAAATCTGAGACTCACAGTATTAGATAACTCAGTTGCCTTTTATTTCTGGATTTGAACCATCAAGTGGCAGAAGGGGAAATGAAAATGACAGAAAACAAAAAACTCTTCCGAGGACATAATGGTCCATTAAGCAAAATTTCAAACCAACTTGTCTTTGGCTCTCTATTGCTCAAACACAATTCCATTCCTTCCCTTCAGGCCGTTATTAAGACTTTTATAATGAGTAACTAAAATAAAACTCAAGTGAATAAATACGCTCAAGGCATTTTGTTATTTCTGCAATTAGAGACAAACTGCCACAGTAAAGCTAAAAGCATTTGGGAAATTATATTCAAGGAAACACTTACCATAACTACAGTAATCCTTGGGCTGCTCTTAGCAACCGCAGCGAATGCTGTGAGAAGCTGGGTCTCTGACATTACCCACTGGTAAAGGACAATTTGTCATCTGCTATGGCACTGCGCGGCACGGCAAAATTTAATGGTGAAGAGGATCAAAGTTCTGCAAAGTCTTGTATTGGCAGCACTATTCACAAATTGCCATATGGCTTAAAAAAAGGTCACCAAACCCCAAACTATTTATTCCTCTGAAGAGAAGCATTTGCTTAGGTGGGAAGAGGCGCTGGCAGGGGAGAGCCCTCTTATCAGCCCACCTGTCCACAGGGCAAATCCCAACGCGTAAAATACAGACCCTGAATAACCCCCCCCCGGCAGGTGTTGGTCAAAGTTCTGTCTTGTTTTATTGTTCATACATCTTTGGTAGCCAGCAAGCCGGAAGAAGAGCCTAAAGGCTCTTTCGACATGATACTGGCCATGAAGACGAGACCCTGGGTGCCAAGTGCCCTGAGCCCTGGGCGGGGGGGGGCTCTGAGGGGTCAGAGCCACAGAACCACGGTGTGAGCCTCCCAGTTGTCACCAGCCCACAGGTGGCCTGTCTTTGTCACCCCTGGGTGACAAGGATTTATATCAGATATCGGAACTCACTACTGTGAGTTTAGCACTACATGCCCCCAGGGCATTGTGCCCAGCATTGCAGGTAACTATTACATTAACTTAGTAATTATTTATTCCAGCAAAAGTCAAAGGGAATTTATTCTTGGAAGAAAGGATGGTAGAAAAAGGGAGAGTAACAGGCAGCCTGGTTTTACAAAAAACTAATTTTCTCCTGTGACTGGCTAACAGGCTTTTGGAAAACAGAAGGCACTAAATGTCATTTATTTGGACTTTAATAATGCTTCTGAGGCTCTTTTGCGTGACATTGCAGAGCAAGGTAAGGAAACGTGGTCTGGATGAAACAAGGAAGAGGTAGGAAGCCAGAAGATCATACTGAGAGCGCAGTTATCCCTGACCCTGGGGACACACTGGGTGTGCTTCTGCATCTCTCTGCCTCCGATACTATTTGACTTTTCCCTTAATGGCCTGGATGACAAAAACCAGCACATGTACGACAGGCACAGCTGAGCCCCATCGGTCTGAAAGCAGCTTGGTCAACCAGGCTGAGAATTCAAAAGAATCGTGACCACCGGAAAAAAGATTTGAAAAAAAAAATTTCAATTGAAGGCTGAGAAGTGCCCAGTGCTACACGAAGCAGGACAAGCTGAGGAGACAACGGGCGAGCCAGCAGCTCCTCAGAAAGGGGCTGGGTTTGCAGTGGATTGCAGTATTAGTTAGCAATTCCCAGGGCAAAAGGCAAATGTCAGTCTGGGATGCAGGAAGAGCAGGGTGCTGAGAGAGAGCTGTGGAGCAGTCCTGTTCTCTTCAGCATCGTCCCTCTCCACGTGGTGTGGCCCCACAGAGGACCTGCTTCCATGGCCACGGTCCTGCCCGGGCCCCAGGGAGGTCGTCAGAGGCACCGGGAAGCAGCTTTGGAGCGTGATGGCTCTGGGCTGAGCTGGCACACGGGCTCGGACAGGTTAAGCCTGACGCCACGCCAGCTGCTTATGACCACAGCCATAAGGGGTTCTGAAGTAATCGTCTCGGGGGCCAGACTGCTCCTCCCAACGAAGGTCCCGAAGATATTATTCCCTCTACACAATGTCCCCTGCCTTCAGTCACCTAATCCTCTCCTTGTTTGGTAGAGTAACAGCAGGGTAGTTGTCCTTCCTTTGGCACTGACTTGCAACCTGATTTTGCAACCTGACCTGCAAACACCTGATTTTGATTAACTTGTTTGATTAAGAAAGTTTGATTAACTTGTCTAAAAAGCCCCCATCTGACAGATGCAATCTATAACTGCTGCATGCCGGTGACTTCGGTCCTTGTTTCTCTCTCCAGGAGGACAAGACACTCGGGAGCACAGCACAGTCGAGTCTCTACGTTTCTAACATATGTTGATGATGGACTCTGATTACCTCTGTAGTAATTTGGGTTGTTCTTGCATTTTATGGGCTTTGCATAAATTGCCTTACAGCAAAATGCTGTGCTCCTTTTCTCTTTCAGATTCAGATCTTGAGTTCTTAGGTTTCGTTGTCTTCTCCCTTTGCCCTTAGCAAATCAAGTGCAGTTTCAATTTTGACAGTAATTTCTCTTCAAAGAAGAAAATAATTGATCAGGAAGCCATTTGCAAATGTGTCTCAAAGAGAGTGTAATCTGAATGAGAACATCTAACTGCATGAAAGCAGAATAGCAAAAGTTTTTCTGATAATAATTTCTGTTTCCCCAGGATCAATGAGGATGAAGTGTCCGTGCGAGCCAGTGTCCCCACGGGCAGCAGCCAGACATCTCAGAGGTGATGTGTGTCTAGAAGGGATTTGACCCTTCCACAAGAGCTGGGAATTCAAACTGGTATCCTTAAGGCACTTGCTAATTCCTTAGCAGCCTCCCTCTCACAGTGAATGCAGTTTATGGCAGGATCCGCACATGTTTATTTTGCTTTTGCACAATGAAATGCCAGTGCAGCGGAAGGGGTATGGCGAGAGGCGCACGCCAGTGTATCATAGAGTCATGGAATGGTTTGGGTTGGAAGGGACATTAAAAACCATCTAGTTCTGACCCCCTGCCCTGGGCAGGGACACCTCCCACCAGACCAGGTTGCTCCAAGCCCCGTCCAGCCTGGCCTTGAACACCTCCAGGGATGGGGCAGCCACAGCTGCTCTGGGCAACCTGGGCCAGGGGCTCACCACCCTCACAGTGAAATATTTCTTCCTCAGATCTCATCTCAATCTCCCCTCTCCCAGTTTGAAGCCATTACCCCTCATCCTGTCACTACATGCCCTTGTAAAAAGTCCCTCTTCGGCCTTTTTTTGTACCTGGAAGGCATCCCAGCACAGCCGCAGCTCAACCCGCTGGATGCCAACCTGAGCACAAACGGCAGCTTCTCGCTCTGGCAGTGAAAACAGGAGGGGAAAGAGGAACCAAGCTGCACGCAGGTGACATGGCCACGGTCAGGAACGAATGTTTCAGAGGCTGCAAAAAGCCAACTAGATAAATCCACAGAAGAAAAATTCATGAAGAAATGTTAAGCACAGAGATACCACGGCTGATTCAGAACGTCCCTAAGCCATAACCTGCTGAAGGCTAAGGGAATACGCTGCAAAAACATCATTATAGACCCCGCTGTTATTGTAGTGTTCCCCAAGCACCCCTGGCCATTACCTGAGGCCGGAGGTGGTCACGGGGCTGCACGGATGGAGCTTTGGCCTGGCTGCTCTGAGCTCGTAGAGGTAAAAGCTGCTCGGGCTGGTGGTTCGGGCCCAGGGAGTGGAAACGTCGTACTGCCTCTCCTGCCCGTCTGCTAGCAAGGCTACAAAGATAGAGCAGTAATTGGTGTACATTGCTGGAAGATTAATAACCACTCGAAACATCTAATGACATTGCATTTCATGCTATGGTCTGATGGACATAATCTGCCCATGATCCACACAAAAGCTGGTTTATAAATCAGTTAACAGTCATCAAAAGCAGCGTTGATAACAAATGCATTATTTTTAGTATTAATGTATTACAGCACTTTAATTCAAAAGAATTTTGGTTTTGTCACTTATAAATGAAATCCTTATCTCTCCTTGCAGTGGTAAAACATCATTTTAGGATGATAAATGTGAAACGCTCTTTGTATTTTTCTACTTACAGTGTTTTTGTTGCCAGATAGATTACTTATAACACAGCTCCTTCAGATATTACTGAAAAGTATGCAGAAAATATCTGGATTCATATTCAATCACTCAAAATATTCATTCCATATAAAAGGCTAATTTCACTCCAGGCTTTAAACCTACATATATATTATCAGACCATTTCCACAAATTGTGACTTGATCAGGCTGCAGATAATACGCACAGAGACCATGTCTGCTGCATGCCAATGCCTGATACAAACTTCTTGAACACTAAACTTTTCTTCCTTTCCAGCCGTGACTCTGGGAACGATGCCACTGCCTGTCACCTCTGGGTCTGAACTTGCAATAGGCTGAGGACAAAACGGATACAAATAGGTCTAAAAGCATCACCCAAGACCACCAAGAAAAGGCACAGGAAGAAGAACTGAGTCTGCTTCCTATTCCACACCGTGCCATGACCCCCATAAGCAACCAGAGCGATTCACCCACACCTGGCAGCACAACGCCCGGGCTAAAGCGGTTGTTATTGGATTTAACAATTCATCTGTAACATGAGGAGGGTGTAACTTGTCCCTGTCCTTCATGGCAAGAGTTTGTTTGCTGCCTGCGTCAGCCTGTCTCCCCTGAGCAGCGATGCAGGAGGCGTGGAGAAGCCCCACTTGCTCGGCACCTGGGAGCGCTGCCCTGTCGGCTGTGGGAGGGCAAAGCTGCGGCGGGGATGAGCAGCATCTGCTTCTCTGGTGGCAGGATGCTGCACGGAGCCCAAAGGGACACCGCGGTACAAAGGCAAGCCCTGCACTTCCAGATGCAGGAGGAGCCGTGCCGGGCTCTGCACGCAGGGGAACCCGGGTGTTGCCTTCTTGGCCGCAGGTTTGCGGGGAGCCAGTGGAAGGTGTCCCCGGCTGCAGCAGAGACACGCTGCTTTGGTCTTATGTGATGTGACATATTGGCTGACACATTTTATTCGGTATGTCATACCCTCACTTGGGGAGGCTCACAAATGAAATCACAGCTGTCAACCATCCAAATTAAAAATAAATCACTTCGCTGACCCTTGAACCCAAGCTGACAAGTCATTCCCCACCTGTGTTGGCTCTCAGTTTCCAATCCTCTGCTATCATTCGTGCCCTAATTTATTTCCAGCTCTGGCCCAGCAGAGCCAGCTCTACCCAGCCTCAGCCGCTGGGCGCAGCCCCCACGTGTGGTGAGGGTGGTGGTGGCTGTGCCCCCAGCCACATGGGGGGCTCAGGGGAGGTGGGACGGGTGGGATGTGCTGGGACCAGGCTGGGGGAGCCCTGCTGGGTCCAGACACTGCTCCTGCTGGCTGTGGAGCTGCTGTTCAGGCAGCGGTTTGGGGAGGGTGAACAAGGGGGCTTGTCAGAGCCAGCCCAGCACCCGTGACCCAGTGGATCAGGCCCTGCCTGTGTCCCCTCCTGAAGCAGCTGGAGAACACCCTACAGACGGGCCCTCATACTCATGAGTGGCATTAAACACCTCCGTGTCTGCCAGATGGGCACTATGGCTGGGTGCAAGCAATCCAGGTGATTTCTAGAGTGCATTAAAGAGAATTTCATGATGCAAGTGGTTGATGAAATGACCAGGGTAGATGCTCTGTTGGACCTGCTACTCAAACGAGGAAGAGAACTATTGGATGATGCAGCCTCGCATGCAGTGACCATGAGAAAATACAACTGTGGGCTTCGGAAGAAAATAATTTTAGCCTCTTCATGGACCTACTTGGCAGGATCTGATGAGAATATGCCACTGGGGGGTGCAAAGGGGCCCAGGAGAGCTGCCTAGTGGTCAAGGACAGCCTTCTCAAAGCACAAGAAGCGTTCATTCCAATGCATAAAAAGTCAAGCAAGTGTGGCAAAAGGCCAGCAGGGACGAATGTGAAGCTCCCGACTGGGCTCAAACACAACAAAGAAACATATAGAAGGTGGGCACGGGGACAACAGGCTGCTTGGAAAGAAAACCAAAGACACAGCCTGTACATCCAGGAGTGGAGTCAGGAAAGCCAAAGCCCAGCCAGGGTTGAAGGTAGCAGGGCAGGAGACAGGCAGCAAGACAGGTTTCTGTAAGTACACCAGTAGCAAGGGGAAGGAGAACGTGGGCCCACTGCTCAGTGGGGCAGGGGAGCTAGTGACAAGTGACAAGAGAAGGCTGAGGACTCAGTGCCTTCTTTGCCTCAGTTTTCACAGGTAAGGCTTGTCCTCGGGCCTCCCAGGTCCCTCAGCCTTCCAGTGGCCTGTGGGAGAGAAGCAGTGTCCAAAGCAGAGGAATAGAGTCACTGGTCACTTGGATGCACACAAGTCCATGGGACTCCCTTGGGCTGTAGAGTGTAGCAGCAGGTCCAGAGGAGGCATCCTCTTCTGCACCTGGAGCACCGCAACTGGGGGACTGTGTCCAGTTTGGGCTCCCTTCTACAAAAAGGATACAGACATACCTGCTGCCTGACAACACATACACCAAGTTTTTTTTTACTTATCTCACTTCTTTGTTTGCCTTTCTGCCCTGTAGACTGGCACTCTGAACCCTTAGTCAGATCTCTCCATAAATGAAGGCAACTGAGAAGAACCAATGTTTTTAATAAAACTATTTCAGACTGTATCCACAGAAAATGATATCATGGTTACAGATGAAAACCCTGAACGGTGCTTTCCATTTCATGTTCTGAGTAAGAACTGTATATTTTAACAGTGAAACTCATCAAGAACTCATCTTTCCAAGTAAACTGCTGCTAGGATGTTTAGCAGCATCAAAAAGACCTTCGAACAGACTATTTAGCAAATAGCCTTGCCTATGAGAGCTGAAAGATTTCCAACGTTTAGTAATTTATGTCCTGCTTTTTTTAGGGGTAGGTAATAAATCAAAGAAGGCATTTTACCTGAAGATATGGAGAGAGAAGGTGCTGTCTGCTCTGCACCTTCATTATTTGTCTTCAGCTTCAAAGCATACAGCCGGTTGAAAGCTCCAAAAGGGACATATAATGATGCCCCATAATCAGCAGAGTAATCATGAGATGGCTGTGTTACATTACTCTCTCCAGAATATTAATGGAGTGAGGACATTGCAGACTGATGTGCAACAAGGGTTTAAAATCCTTCCAAACGGTTTCTTAGTCCATTATTTCTGATGCCGTGCCACTCTGTTATCCAGGCTGAGAACAGGAGGAGGAAGGCAGACGCATAATATTCGCTGCCGTTGAGAAGCAGTGCAGTCTGTGTCTCCTCTCTGCTGCACCTCCCTTCTTCAAAGAGCCACACGTGCAGAATTGAAATACTGTGTGTTAAAAAGCAGCGTGGTTTTGACCTCCTGAACCGATCCTGGACTCACTGAGGCTGCAGGCTGCCTGGAGAGGTGCCAGGTAGCCAAGGACATGAACTTTGGCCACGTGAAGTCCCGATGGATGTGCTCTCCCCTGCTCTGCTGGCTGGGAGCTGCGGTCAGGCCTTGCACAAAGCATCCCCAGCACCTTGTGCCTCCTCTGCCCACCCTGCACGGACAATGGACTGGGACCGTCCTGTGGCCCCCAGCACATAGGGACATCCCCTCCAGGAACCTGTGGTGCCCTGGGCTGTGTCTGGCACGACACGCGCCCGCAGGTGAGCAGCGTGGATGAGGAACAGGTCTGGATTTGCAGATGGGCTCAGACCACACTTAGAGGGCTCTAGAGGATGCACTAGCAATAAGGAGGGTGATTCTGTGGATGAATTTTGGGTCACTGCCCTCAGTCAGAAAGCACAAGTGCTCTCTCAGAAGACATCAGGCATTTGATGCATTGAGCAGATATCCACAAACCTGCTGGGAGCAGGGGAACCGTTTCCAGTGCTGGGTTGGACTGGTCAGGGACACAGAAAGGTGACATGAGACCTGGGAAAGGCAACCACTCCTTGGCAAAGTGTCTTCAGAGGCCCCGATCCCAATGGTGACTTGTTTGGTATTGCTCAGATGCGCAGTTGGAAATGCAAAGGGAAAACTACTCACTCCGTCCCTGGGTCAGGAGGAAGAAGACGTACTAAGAGCGTCAGACTAAGACTAAGAGCGTCAGCTGGATTATCCACATTGAAAACTTAACTTTCACTAAAGAAAATACTAATTTCAAGTAACTTTACAGGAGATAACAGCTCTTGTTTAACAACAGCATGCAGAAATCTGTGCTGGTTAACGCTGGGGGCAGAGCAGCGCGGGTAGAGCAGGGATGTGTCTGCAATTCAGCTGGCTTAGCCAGGAGCTGCTGCTTCCCGGTGTGTGCGGGGCCAGCGGGCCGGCAGCAAGGACAGGACAGGCGTCCCGGGCAGAGTGGGGCAGTTAAGTCTCTCAAATCTCAAATAAGCTCAAATCTCTGCCCTCAAGGCTTTTTTTCCATGAAACACTATTTTCAAAAACAGAATTCAGAAGAATGATTGGTTTATGCTGAAAAGTGCTTATTCAAAAGGCACAGCACTCCAGCTGAGCACGTCAAACAAAATACTTTCCATCACAAATGTTGCTCTGGTATCTTGGCACAGCCACCCAAAAACACACTAACGCCACCCCACCTAGACACCAGTCCCCAGTACATATACTATAATGCCTCACATAGCAAGGGATGCCACAGAACCCTAACGAGAGGGATGCACAAGGCATCACGGGAGATGAATTCAACCCAAATCCCGCTCTTAAGAGTCAGCACGACACAACGCCCCGGCAGCATTTCCAGCCTTAGCCAAATGTTTCCATTTTTCAGGTTTTGCCTGGAAGTCGAGGTCATCCCTGGACACATCTTGCAATAAATGTTTACAATTTCCCCATAATCACAGAAAAATTAATTTTTAGAAAGTTCTTTCTGTAATTTAATTCAAGTTAATTTGTCAGGGAAGAGAGGTTTGTTGCTTCACAGTGTTCTGGTTATTTAGTTCAGTGCCATTCTCTAGTTAAGCTGTACTAATGACTCTAACTCTTACCAACTTAGTTCTTTCCATAAGTCAAACGAGGGCTGGTGAGCAGGGTAACACAGACTTGAAGGGATCCTCTCTGACCTCTCAGTCTTCACTCTAGCAACATCTCTCACCTGATCTAATTTATTCTCCACAGAGTGGTAAAAAAATATGAAAAAGATCAAGTCAAATTGCTGGAGAGGCTTCATGGAGCTGAAAACTGCTTCACACGCTCCCGTTAATTGCGTTTTTCTCTCCTAGCCTCTTTGCATGCAATTCTGACTCCCTGAGAGGGAAGCATTTGCAGAGGTAAGGCGGTACAAAAGACAGAGGTCAATATTGCAGATATTCTTCTGGGCAGCCCTGAAAGTTTTCCAAATTGCCTGTGTGTGTGTCTCCATGACAGTGGTACGGGTGCTGCTGAGGCCCTGCAGCCCACTGACCCCTGGCTCCCCAACGCTGGAGGTTGCAAGGCACCTCTGGAGGTCACCCAGTCCAAGCCTCTGCTCCAGCACCGCCGGCTCTTGATGCAGAGGTGGGAGCATCTGATGCCAAAAGAGCTTTCACCTCCCCAGAGGTCCCCCAAGTCCTCCAAGACCCCAGGGGTCCTCCAGGCAATTTCAAACCCTGACATAGACTTTAAGGTCTTTCATGAGGTGAAACGAGAGGAGAAGAGAATCCATCACAACCTACCACACTGCACTGAGGACACTGCAGCTCAGGAATCAGAGAATCACAGAATCATAGAATCGTCGAGGTTGGAAGGGACCTTTCAGATCATCGAGTCCAACCATCAACCTAACACTGCCAAACCCACCACTAAACCATATCCCTAGAGAGAAGGCTTATTGCTTGTGTTGATTTTAAAGCCTGGTCCTTCGCAGGATGAACACCGATGTTTCTTCCCTGGTGGGAAAGGCTGGGAGATCCATTCTGCAGGACAGGTCCATGGCATACCCTGCCCGGAGAAAGCGTCTGTATCAGGATCCACACGAGGATCTGACACATCTCGTCCCGCCCGCCCTGTGATGCTAGCGCAAGTGGAAGAAACAACTATTTTCTGTCCTCTCTAAGGATCTCCGGCATTATTCCTGCCCACTGGTGCTTGGCACAGAGCAGGACGTGAAATGAAGACTGTTCTCGCCACCTGGTGCTGCTGATGGTAATTACAGGAGAGCAGTTCTGGGATGCCGCAACATTAGGCTACATCTGCCTTCTCAGGGAAGCTGTGCATGAGAGCGGACTACTCTAATTGCCCGCAGTGGAACTAGATGGAGAAAACCATCTTGGCGCCCTCTTGAGTGCCACCCAGGAGCAACACTGGTAACAACACTGCTGTAGTGCTGTCTCCAGAGAGGACAGAAAACAGTTGCTGTTTCTCCCATTTGCATCAGCACTGCAACGTGGATGGGATGGGATGGGATGGCATGGGATGGCATGGGATGGGATGGGATGGCATGGGATGGGATGTGTGGCTCAGTGCAGATGCATTCCCCAGGCTGGGTATCCAATTTGTTTACACAGACAAATCTGCTTGTGTGATGGGAGCTCCTCTCCACCACAGCACACTCACGCCCTCGCTGTAGAAATGGTTCCTTTAGACTGCGGAGAACAAATCCCAGAGCGTGATCTGCATGGGAAGTTCCAGATGGGGACCTCTCAGCATCATCCCTGTGTGAATTCGGGGTGACAGTGACATCCTGAGGATTTCACAGATTCTCTTTCAGTGTTTTGAATTTCTTCACCCCAGTGCTCTGTGCCCTGACTTTGGAGCCCGGGAATGATCCTGGGGCAGCCATTACACACAGTTGAGAGCACTCGCAGGAGGGCTGGGAGGTGCGAATGCCGCGGACAAGTGTGGTTTCGGGGTTGTACCACATCTCCCCACTCCCTTCCCTGCTGGGGACCCAGTACTCACCAGCAGGCTGACCAAAAACCAGTGTGGGGAGCAGACCTGAGAGCAGACTTTGGCCTGCTGCTATTAACTCTACTGGATTTGATGGGAAAGGAAGCAGCAGACAACCACGAGGGCAGAATCAGCATCTGGAGCAATTCAATTTGAAATTAATTACATAAATTATGTAATGAGAAAAGATTAGCTAAATTAGTGTTTCTGCATAACTCAGAATGCAGATAGCATGACCGCAGCCTGCGCCTTGAGCGCACTCCTGCTCCACATTAACACTCTCCCCAGTATCTCATTTGGTGTATTTGGCGACCGAAATATTTCAAGTTTCAGACAAAGATAAATTGAGGTCTGCAGCATTTGCTCTCTCCCCCCAGTTAAGCTCCTGCTGGAGTACCCATCGGCACCCCCGTGACAGCAAGACCGTCAGTGCCACTCCCTGCCGAGCTCCAAGCTCAACGTGAGTGAAGCGTCATCTCGACTGACACCGTTGGGTAATGGCTGACCTTGGGCTGCTTCTGAAGAAAATGAATTAGCTTACAGAGGCAGTCAAGTGGAAAGCTGAAACTATCATTTTCCAAAGATATTCAAGGTAAAAAGCCTCAGGGACAATCTTTTGTCAGTTTCTGAGATTTGATTAACTGCCTTAATTCCACATGATTAATGACTTCCAAACCTCAGGAGACCCAAGTCTCTGTACGCATCGTATGACTGGAGTGTCTTCAAAAAAGCCCTTCTCCAAAGACCCCTACGAACTGCTTGAGAGCCACAGCCACCGGTGCCCCCGACAGACCGTACAACCCTGTGCCTTTCTCATGCAGCATCTCCCTTCTCCCATCCCAACCGCAGCGGGGATGCAGAGGGATCCCACTCAGCAGGGAGGGGAAGCCCAGGCAGCACGTTTCAGTCTTGCAACCTAAAGCCATGGCCAAAATGCAAAAGGAAAGAGAAGAATACAAAAAGAGAGAAGGAAGCACTGGCCTCGTCACTTCGTATGACTTGCCACATCAGCATGTGTTCTCCAAATGAATACTGCTTGTTTCACAGTAATGGTAAATATTGTGATGTTGAACGTTTGGCCTTCTTATTATAACCAAAATGAAATTAATGTCTTGAATGAGTCTGAAATGGTTAAGCACACATGCACCACATGGGTCTTACACAAGACATCAGTAAAACACTGGTATCTGAATCATTAATCACTTGTCAAAGGTTAAAACAGTAGAGCCTCCAGTAAAAATGCACAGTATTTTATGCAGCACAAAGTAATGGATAAAAAATTCATCCTGTTTCTGCCCTCGTTAATAGAATGTGAGAACTATGCATCTACAGGATCTATAAATAAACTACCAAGGCTGACTTGCTTCTACTGTACTTAATGGTAGGAAATTGCATAAAAGAGTTGCTCGGGCAGGCGGTGACCTTGAGCAGCTGATGTGAAGAGAATACAGAGGGCTGATTGTGCTCTCCCGAGGTGGGCTCCTGAGCGGAGGTGATCGCAGCAAGTGTACAGCGGAGCTGCGATCTTCTGATTTGTATTATGGAGAGTGAGAATGTAGCTCACATGAACAGCTCACTGAATTACGCATGGATTGGATGATTATTTTTATTTATTTATATTTATACAGAAAATGAAAGTGCTGCACAGATCAATAGAATTTGTATTCTCAGGGCGAAACACAAAACCTGGCTCTGTGGAAACAGCTATCGAACTTCACTGGGCACCCACTCGCACTCTTATTTTATTTTCCATTAAATGCTCAGAGCTTTTGCTGTTAAATGAATCCCTGCTGACTAAGGCCAGGGGCAGACAGTTTCTGCTAACACACAGGCAGCAGCTCACCTCCGCAGGAGATGTTCTGGGCACTGGCTGGCCTCTCCCCTCCGCAGGCAGAGTCCTCGCGCCCTTCCCTTGGGAGAAGAGTGTGAAGTTGAATTTGCAGTCCCTGCCTGGGCACCCCCTGCCACAGCCCTGCAGTGCCTGTGCCTGACCCTGCTCCCGACAGGGGAAACATTTGATAAATGGAGGATACCTTTACATCTAAGGAACTATTTCCCATTGCTTATACCTTGGACAAGCTTTCGGCATCTCAGTTCACACTTGCTATGCTACGTCAGTCCCGAGCTGATCTTTCTGGAACATTTCCACTGCAACAAGTAGGCTCTTTTTAAGAAAGACAGCAGAGAATGCCCCATCCCTGGAGGTGTTCAGGGCAGGTTGGATGGGGCTTGGAGCAACCTGGTCTAGCGGAAGGTGTCCCTGCCCAGGGCAGGGGGATTGGAATGAGATGCTCTTTAAGGTCGCTTCTAACTCTAACCGTTCTATGACTCTATGAGAAAAAATGTTGCTCTCTCGATCTTAAATTCATTGTGCAACAGGCGTTGTAGGGCAGAAGAAAATCCACTCAGATTTGCCCCAAAAAACCTTTGGAAAATGGCAGCTAACAGATTTGCCAGTGAAATTCTTTTTTAGTAGCAGTGTGAAGCCCTCAGAGATACCTTCTGCCCTGGGCACACTCCTCCAGGAGCTGCAGCTGAGGAGTGCTGTGGGGTGGCGCCCAGGAGTGACCGGGGAGTCCACCTGCCCGGTGACAAGGGGACAAGCCATGAGATTTGTGGGGCTTGAAGGAAAAGGGCAAGGAGACAATGAGGGAAATGCAAGGAGGAGATGGAGATGGCCTGTGCAGTGGAAGGAGACTGGGAATCAGCGTGTGGCAAAGCCAGGGAGGAAAGATCTGGGAGCAAACTGAGAATGCCCAGGCAGGGAGAAACCTGAGACAGAAAGGTAAGTCTGAGAGGCAGCTCATCAGGGGGAACCCATGCAGGTGAGGGAGGAACAAGGTCCAGGGTCTGGCCGAGGAGCTGGGAAGATGGGGATGGGAACTGGAAGAGAAAGGAGAGCACAGCGTTGAGAAACCTGGGAGGACCAGGCTTATTTATAGAAAAGTGCAGGGACTGGAATGATGAGGGAGGACGAAGCCAAGCAAAGAGCAGTAAAAAGCTCCTGAGTGTGGGGAAAAAGGGTAGTGCTTACTGGACCACTGCCTCCAGCCGGGAGCAAAACCCAAGATCCCTGTGCCTCATCGCCTGCCGGCATCCTGCAGGAACATGCACCTCCTCCTCCCCTCAAGCGCTGGTGGGCACAATCTTTAATTACCTTTTTTTTTTTTTAACACGAGGTCGAGACCCTGCAGTGGTGAAAGATCTCGGAATGAATACTGGTATGTTGTGCCCATTGCAAGATCTAGGGATTCAGTTTTGCTAAAATGCAAACTGGGAAATCACAGAAACACAAACTGGAGCTGAAAGAGTGGGGCCTCTGTGAAATGCCACTGCTTTGCTGAATCCAGAGAGAAAGTTAAAAGTGCACTTCTCTCTGCTGGCTCTCCAACCTTCGCCTGGGGTTTGCAAGTCAAGTTAGGTTCTTGTTGACTCACGTATCTGCAGGGAACCATGACTGCAAGTCAAATTCTGCTCTGTTTCACAAGCAGATTCTCAGCAGCCTTTGGAGACACCAGAGGAAGCTGACACAACACCTATTCTCCGTTCTTTGCTCCAGAAGTGTTATTTCCATCTGCCTTCTGGCCAACCGTGTCTTAGAAAATAGTAACCACCAACTCTTTCCGCTGTTGCTGCAATGGGAATGTTACACATCAGCAGGGAAACGGCACTCTGTGGACATCTGGAAAGATAAAGCTGCTTTCCCCCCCCGATGCCAACGTCAGCGCTGCCTGCAGGCTCTCTGAGCATGTCACAGCAACAAGCCCGGCTCCTGCAGGGAGCTCTGGTCATCTCCTGCTCTCTTGGGCACAGCCCAATTTTGGGATGTCAGCTCCAATCCAGTCCCTTAAAACCAGCATGACAAATGTTAACCCTTGGTTAACATGTTAAACCTTTGCAAGACAAATGTTAACCCTTTGCTGAGTCTTAGTCCTTCAACTTGGAGTGAATCTGGAATGCTTCAAACACTTTGCAATAGCCAGGAAAAGAAGAATTTTAATGCTCTCAGATGTGAACTTAAGTTTCCCAAACATGTGGAAAACAAAAGCGTCCCCAAAACTCGAATGTGAACATGAAGATGGTCAGTGTGGCATTGTGGGACACACAGTAATATGCCTGTGACTATTTAAATGTGCTTAGTAGACGGCTTTGGGATGGTCACTCCTGTACCCCCAGCTTAGTCTCATGTTCTAAAACATAATGAAAAAAAGGATTAGTGACACTGGACTCGCTTGTAGCGTCTGCGTGACTTGCAGACGGCAAGTACTGTACAGACTCGGGTATTACAGGGCTCTTCCAACGCTAAACTGGTCACTACCCTGTGGCATTGCCAAAACCATCCTTCTTTTCCCAGACAACGTGGATCTCACTGAGACAGAAATGACTGACCATTCCCAGTTCAGAGTTATCCCAGGCTTTTTACGATCATTGCGCTTCTTTAAGATACCTGCACTATTATGAGTTTTAGTGCCAGTCTAAATGAAATTCATTTTACAATACATATTTATTTTCCTGCTTCTTAAAAAGAACAATTTGGAAACCTACTGGACACCTTGAACAACAATACTATTTTTTCTTTATGCAACAAAATGGGTTCTTTGCCTTCCTTTTCTCAGGGAGAAGAGTCAGCATGGGCAGCACCCCAGCTTGCATAAGAATGTATTTTTTTTTACATACTGTTTGCACACAAAACTATTCAGGAGTTTCGCATTTCCAAGCTGTCATTTTGTCACAGTACTGTCTGTTATTTATAATTCCTTATACTAGGGGAAGGGGTGGGGAATAGAAATTGAACATCAAGTGAAATTTACTTTGTCTCCCCTGTAGTGAGCAAAGAAAACCTGCCTTATCTTATTGTAATTTCATGACCCACAGCATGAGCTGGTGAAAAAATCCTTAGTAATGTTACTCATCACTACCACGGAGTGCTGGGCTCTTCCTTTAGTCTCTGTTATAGCCAAAACTGTAGAAAAGTTCGAGACTACATGGCCAGCAACAGAGTCTTTGTGGCTGCAAGAGCACTGATGTTGCTTCCAGACGGAAACGTTTCTTCATTGCTCTCCCTTCGCACCTCTCTCTCCACACCTTAAGTACACCCATGGCTCTTCTTTCCTAATAACTGGTTTTACAGCTGTTTCTCAGTCTGAAGTGACAAACATACTTGTGATACTCTGATGATTTCCTACAGGTATCCCAAATGATTCGGGGAGAGAGAATACACTGAGATGACGAGAACGTAGGGAGGGAACAATCTCCTTATTGTGCCACATGCCTCTATGAATAAAGACCTGGCAAGAAAAAGTATCATTAATGCAGCTTAGGTGATGCTGTTTTTGCAGGTGTGCCAGCATCAGGGGAATACACTACAATGAAAGCTGGTTTTCTCTGCTGAGGAAAGAATAGGAAGAGTTGACAAGAGAACTTGTGGAAATTCAAATCAGTCCCTTCCCGTTTTGTTTTAAAATGGCTTGGTGTCCTCAGGAGGCTGCACAGCCGGGTAGTGTTCAAATGCACAGTTCAAATGAGGCACAACTCCTGCAGCCAAAGTGGATAAACAGCAAGGAAGGAACTTGTCCCATCATCATTATTTCACTCCAAAGCATGTTTACTATCACCACAGAGATGATTCAGCTCTGAATGCTGCGGCACTGAAGGCTGTAAACACACAAACACAGACAGTCTCAGTGAACAAGAGTAAGGAAAGTGATTCTTGCGTTCATTTTATGGAGGACTAATGCAGAGAAGAAGGAATCCTCCAAAAGCTGCTGGCTTTTCTGCATTAGGTCACCGCCTCTGCCTTACGGGATTGGTGATGTGCATAGAGCGTGGACCAAACCGCCTGCCCACTCCCACATAAAGTGGACTCCAGGACTCGGACATCCCACATCTGCGCTGATGACAGCCCCGTCCTCCCCCTGCTGCCAGGCTGCTCCGCTCCCGGGGACACAGAGCCACGTCTAAAGAATGCAAAAGGGCTGCTTTGAATTTCCCATCTAATCTCTTGCAAAAAAACAAGTCAGAAAACATTCCCTACAGGCCCAGAAGTTCTGGTGGGGCAGAGAAATGTCCCTCAAAAAGCCCGTCAGGCCTTGCGTGACGACACCCAGGCCAGAAGAGCTGCTGCAGCCCATGAGCCAGGATCTGCCCTGGAGCACTGGGAAGGCCAGGCAGCTGCGGCTTCCCTCACCCTGTCCTCCCCAGGACAGAGAGGACACCCATCGGTCCCAAGCAGCCACCAGCCGCTGGTATAAAACAGGCTTTGTCACCTCATCTTCCAGCCCCGGTGGCTCATGAGCGTGTTGTCATCAGACAGCAGTCCCCGGCAGCTCCCTTTCCACGACGGGTTGAAAATAGCAATGCCATTTAGCAAAGCAAACTTTAGCTGATAGCATAATTAATGTGAGGCAGCCATGAAGATATCCTTAGGAGGATCAGCAACATTCGCCACGGTGTTAAATCCTGCTGTCAGCACGCTGAGAAATATGCTAAAGATAGAGCGAACGCGGTGGCAGGCAGCACCGCCTGTGTACAGCGATCCTGCCTGCATCCTGCGAGCTGGGGCTGGTCAGAGAACGAGATGGGATGTTGCTGCTTCTTCACCTCTGTTTCTACTGCTCTTCACGTTCTAAAGAAATACTGTGAGTGAAAGCAGAGCTGAAATTGAGATTTCAGGGGTTTGCAAAGCAATAATTTCCGAGGAAAGCATGTACCATGAAGTTGCAATGTTCTGAAGCCCTTCCCAGCTGCGAAGGAAGGTAGCTGTTTGCCCAATTTAACTCATAAACCCTGAGGAAAGAGATCTTACAAGGGATGCTCTCCTCTCTGTAGGAAAACATAGATTTGATCTGTCAGCATCTGTATCAATCAAATGATAGTTCATGCCTTAATTTTGCCAGCAGGGATCACTCTGAGGAGCTGAAAGGGCACCATCCGGCAAGTTTTAAGCATTTGTGAAAAAGGCGGCCTCTCTTTATTGCAGAAGACACGTCTAAATAAAAAAAAAACTACTTTGAGAAAGCATCACTACCTAAAATAGAAACTTTCAGTTCTGCAGCATCTACAAGAGTAAAATTTCAGAATCTCTTTTTATACCTTTTGCTAATTCTTTAAAAAGAAGCCAGAGAATAACTCAATAACTTTCTATAATTAGTCTAATAGTCAAATTCTGTTCTTTTCCTTTTTTTTTGATTATCTACTCATAGGCAGAGATGATTTTGTCTAATAAGAGGGCGAGAATCAGGAACACTCCAAAAACACCCAACCAACCCCACCACGGATCAGTTCGTGGGATGCAGAGGTCTGGACACCGTTCCAGGCGACTCGGAAGGGCCTCACCCCGGCCCCACAGTGTGTCCTTCACACGTTCACATACCCAGACCCTGAAGAGCGCTGAGCCGCAGCCACACACTGTGCACAGCACATTTTGCCAGCTTCAGAGTGCACAACCTCAGTCTAACCTCTAGTTCTGACAATTGT
Source organism: Rissa tridactyla (assembly GCF_028500815.1). Lineage (NCBI taxonomy): Eukaryota > Metazoa > Chordata > Aves > Charadriiformes > Laridae > Rissa > Rissa tridactyla. The sequence goes on along the minus strand of NC_071469.1, from coordinate 67,987,860 downwards.
TGCTTTGTTCTATCTATCTCACAGAGTAAACCCCAAGTTAAACTAATAACTATTACTATGTTGTTTGAAACGTACAAGGTCCTCAATGTGTCTGGCTCTAGCAAGGTTTTCATAGTTAAACAATATTCAGAATGTATCTTTTCTGCATTTACACAGAAAGACCCAAATGTTACAAAACCCTGGTTTCTCCAGAGTAGCTCCGTAGTAATGCACGCAACAACAAAAATCTTTGGTATTAATCCCATTCATTAAAAACACAACACAAATGAAGGTTTTCTTGTCCAAAACATCTTTCAGATGTGCCCATTTTGCAAACATCTTGGGCTTCAATTCAGTAAAAAATAAAACAGGACTAAAGCACACAGATACATTGCCACATCATTATTTCTGTTGTTATTGTATAAAATTGACCCGCTGAGCTAACTTTGAGCACCGAAACCAATGGCCAGTGAACTGGTGCGCCATGCATAATTCAGGAGTCCTTCCCAGGGGTTTTGGGCAGTTCTCTTGAAACCAGCCAAACCAGTGCAGCATGGTGATAAAGAGGCATCACCTCTGTTGTTAAGATGTGAGCCTTGTCTGCCCAGCCAGCTCACTGGTTTGAAAGCAATCCTTGTCCCACGGCAGGTTTGTATCCCTGGTGTCTGCTCTAGGAGCACTGGGTTATTCGGATGCACACACTGGAGTCTGACAATAAGCTACCACTGAGCTGCACAGGCACACGGTGCCCAAGCGAGTTGAGGCAGAACAGGCAGTCCCGCTCAACATCTTCTATCCGGGCATTTCAGGAGCACAAATAGACGAAAACATCATCAAAAATAGAGACGATTTTGGAACAAGTGAGATGAGAAACAGAGCACAGGAGAGACCAGGAAGACGAGAGAAGATTGCTGTAGACTTCCAGCCAGAAACCCTGGCTCTGGTGTCACTGGGCCAGCCAGAGTGACCACAGTCAGACCACTTAGTGATGAGTGGCCCCAGAATCAGGGTTAAAGCCTTCCTCTGCCCTAGGCTGCCCCAGAGCTCTCCAGCACAGAGCCAAGTGCCCACGTTCGCAGGATTGCCTCACTGCAGGGAGCCTTTTTTGCACAAAAGTGAGACCCTCTCGGAAGCGGTTTCTGCGTCAGCTCTCTGCCCTAAGGCGTCCTCACAAGGACTGAGAGGAGAGATGCAGCAGACCTGCTGCACTGGCCCTTTTACACGGCTCAGTCTTGCACAGGGGCCTCCTCCTCCCATTTGACTGCTGGAGTGACATGGAAAGGGACTCAACGTCACTAAACACAATTAATATCTGTACTGTAATAAACTGTCACGCAGTAGCTCACTGTACAATCCAGCCCTACACAGAAGCTGGCATATGACATCTATGGCATGATGCTGTCGCAAAAACCCGTGTAAGCTGGGCTCCGTGAGTAGAGATCTATGGCAATGACATCTTCTTGACGGCATACATTTTCTGGCTGCAGACTCCAGTTTTAATACAGCACTGTATTACCAAAGCCCTTCTACCATTTGGGGAGCATGGGACTTGTCTAGAGAGTGTTAAAATAATACTAGAGGTATTTAGAAAAATCCAGACGAGTTCGGAACAAACTTCTCAGCAGAGCAAATTAGCCCCAAAAGGCCAGACTGCTAACACAGGCATCTTGTAACGGCAGCCGAGGCCTCTCATGCGCAGCCCGACGCCGAGCTGCATTTCCAGCCCAACGCCTTCCCCTTCCTACCTGCTCTGAAATGTGTTTCATCCCAGCTCCTCCTGGCTGGGAGCAGGAACAAAGAGGAGGGATGTTTCTGTGGTGCTACTGCTTCGTTTGGAAATTTAATAACAACTTTAGAAAAAGATTAAAGAGTGTTTTAATCAACTTCAAACGGACAACAGATGTTGGCTTTAATAAAAATGAGTTACGAAAGAGAAGGGAATAACAAGAATTAATTAGAGGATGCTGAGCAAAGGAAGTCCAGAAACTTGACATTTCCTCACCATTACTTTACCGATTAGCATCCCCTCAGGACAGGTGGATACTCTTTCTTTTCCTGTTTTTAATAAAGACAGTATTACATTGGTAACACTGCTACAGAAAGCACAGATCATTAGTTCTGTATTTATTTTAGTGCGTAAACACAGCCCTCAAAGTCATCGCTCCAGCTCCTAGGAGCATCTCTTAGAGCCTAGCACAGGTGCCAGGGAATGTTGGTTCGGGTACTTAGGGGAGCAAGGTGATGGGGAATCAGCAGAGAAAAGAAAGATTGCCAAATGAATGATGGAATGTGGACTGACTGTCTTTTTTCTTTAGCAAGAGCAATAGACCCTATGGCAGGGCTCTGAGTGACCTCCTCTAGCACAGCGACACCCACACAGTAATAGTGAAAAGGGTCAGAAATAGGCATCGCTGAATTACAGACTGTGCACAAGTCACTCCCTGCATATGCTGCACGCCTCACAGGACTGCTGAGCTCCCTCCTTGAACACGGAGAAGCACTCCAGCACAACATACTGCAATGGGAAAACTTCACGATAAAAGTAAAATGATATCCAGAAGCAGCAGATATAAAACCAATACAGAAAGCTAAACTCACTGCTTGTTCTTCTAAATACATGGACTTGGAATAGAAGACGGAATGACTGTCAAATATTATATGTAGAGTCATGGAAGGGGAGGTGCTAAGAAGTAATGTAGGGACATGGTTTAGTGGTGGACTTGGCAGTGCTAGGTTAACGGTTGGACCCGATGACCTTAAAGGTCTTTTCCAACCTAAATAATGTTACGATTCCGTGATTCTGGGATTCTAATTCAGAAGTATTCAACCCCCTAAACGACTTTTAGGTGGCTTTTCCCACAGTCAGGCAGGACTGCAGGATGCCAAAGCTTGCAGCACAGAATCCTTTTGCTTTGTTAAGCCCATTAATTAAGCAGGCTTCAGGAGCTGCCCCCTTCATCTCCACGAGGAACTACCCCGTGCAACCAGTGCAAAACCTTGTGGGTAACAGATCCCTGCAGCCTCTACGGGGGTTACTGGGGGCACGAAGCTGTACCGGGAACTGGCCGTCTCACAGTCACAACACTACTACCAGTGACCACAGCTCTGAAGCAATGCCACACAACACTGGGATGAAGACATCCAAAGGGACACCGGAGCAAGACATACCAAGTAGCCATAGCAACCCACAGTGGCTATCTATTTTCCTTCTTACTGTATTAGTGTTTTTCTCTTGTGCTACTGATTTTCTATCATACTGTATAAGCCGCAGGCCCAATGGATCTCCAGCCAGCTGAGATGCTATTGTCCTTTGAAAATAATTTTATTAACAGGTTTTCTTCTCATCATCCTAAAAGCGCTGCACTTAACTTGGATTTTCTCTAAAAAGGACAAAGAAAGGAAAAAGATGCCACCAGTGCTTAGTCTCACCGGACAGCAAGCTGCTATAACCATTTCTGTATGTTACTTCCATCCACTAGTTTTATCTGAAAATGACTGGCCAGGATTTTGCCAGGATTCCCATGAGTGGGAGAGCTGGGCCGTGGCAGGCAGCTCCCGCCAGAGCTATGGGCTCCTCCTCTGCCCCGGGAGCAGCCAGTGGTCCTCTTGGGGAAACCGTGGTGGGGAGAGTGCACCTGGTGGTGGCAGAGGAGGGCACTGGAGGTCACAGGAGCTCCTCTCGGCAAGGCAAGGACTGCAGGACTCAGACTCTACACCTCAGGACAAGAGGGAAACCATGCAACTGAAACTAAATTTCATCATAAATGGCCCAATGACACCCACCTTCCCAAAAGAATAGGCAGGTCATTCTGTCGTAATTGGCTGCATCTTGCAGAATCTTAATGACTTATTTATTTATTATTTATTTACTAGTCTTGTTAGAATGTGAGGAAGAGGGAACAGAGTGAAGAAAAGCAAGAGAAATTTATTTAATATTTATAATAATGCATACTCCCTGTCATGCTGCATTAAAGCTCTGCCAGGCAAGCACTAAACTGTGATGTTCTACAAGAGTTAACTAAATGCGAGGAAACCAATGTGTCGTTTTTTTACACCTGTACCTAAGGAGCAGGAACACTTACCCCGGTAAAGGGTGAGCTGCCAGCACAGGCTTTAACACCAGCAGCACGCTGGCATCGCACTGGGCCACGTCTGACGCTGCAGCAGCAATAGCCACTGGCCCCGAACCCCGCTGCTGAGGGACTTACTTCATCTTCTCATCATAAACATGGCAGTAAATAGGCTAAGTGGGCTAACACCTACCACTACAGAATCACAGTGCTGGGGTCACTGAAAGGATGCATGATTGCTATCCACAGAATTTTAATTCCCTCAGATATTTCATTACTCATAGTTCTTCTGTGCCATACCAAGGGCAAGCCATCTATATGACTCTGAGACCTCAAAAACCCAAACCACAAACATATTTACGTTCCTCCACATAGCTGCTTCATGCAAAGTAAATTGCCAAAGAGCATATTGATGCATTCAGCTTAGAAAGGCTTGTTTGCACTTGTTTCCTTGAAGGAGTTTGAAAATGTTCTTTCTCCCTTCCCTTTAAATGGCAGTTTGGAATTAGTATGCCATTGTGCGGATCAAGGCCATTTGGAAGAATATAAAATATTCAATTAATAAGACTCTGGAATATTTAATCATGACATTGAAATGCTAAGGACTGCATTAACATTTATTATTCTCTATAAAGGAAGGATCTCCAGCACTCTGCCTGCAACTGTTCCATAATAGCTCTTTAGAGCTCGATGTGGGTTTTTGGTCTCTTTCCTAAACCAATGCTGAAAGGCAGTATTAATGCAGATTAAGCTAAATTTCATAACCACTACAGTAACACTCCAAGAGAGAGTGAAATTACTAGCTTTTGATTTAAAAAAACTGGGAGAAACATTTTTTTTTTCCATTTTCAATTAGCAGAGCTTAGCTGGCAGAGAATTATGCAGGCGAGTCTTTCCATTACTGGCTTAGGCCACGATGAAGAGTGAGGAGATGCCAAGTACTGCAGATCCCAGTCAGAGCGGGAACGTACCAGAGAGACACATAACTCCAGAGGGAGACGGCCATTTGGATGCCACTAAATGAGTCCTTCTTCAGGGTTTCAAGTATTTACATCACCTTCAGCCGCTTGGCATATCAGTTTGATGCATTTCATCATGTGCTTCAGGCGAAGAACAAAAGTTGGGGCTTATATAGATTCTTCAGAGATACGCAATTGCTCAATCACCTCACGCACCTGGTCCAAACAGCCAAATAATTAGACACTATCTATTAGGGAAGATGCTCAACAAAGATGAATCTGCCCTACTCTCACAATTTAAGTCACCAATCAGAAAACACCAACACAGCAAGTATTTTCATTTGTATAACACAGAGTTGTCTGCCAAAAATCAAGCGATGCAGCCCTACCTAGTGTGGGTAATTCCCCAGTGCAGATAATACGAAGGGAGGTCTATCCACCTCCTCCCCGACTTCTGACCCGCTCTCCCACGGCATGACGCTTGTCCCACAAAAGCCCCTGCTTCTGCCTTGGGTGACACAAGGACATGGGCTAGCCAAGGACTCACTTTCCAAGAACAGAATCATCAAAGGGATTTGTATTACCTAAGACACAGGTTATGTATGGAAATCTAACATTATCCCTGAACCCATCCAAAGTTTGATTCTGTTGGTTTTGGAGAGTCCTAACTTCTGCTGGGACTGTGCAAGGTTCTTGTAAGGATGCTCACTGCTTCAGAGGAAGGTCCCACCACCTCCTAGGACTGGGCCCAAGCCTTGCGCCAAAGCCCATGGTCAAGCCACTTTGTCTGGACTCTGCATTGACACTGCATTTGACCCATGCATGAAAACGGCAAAGAACAAAACCCACATCTGAGAAAATTACAGAGGTCGTTCTGATTGTGAAAGCAGCTTCAGAGCCCAACTCCCTTCAACTGGGAAAGAAGATTCTCTGAGATAATGGGCCTGGAAACGGGGTTTCCTTCTTTACAGGCAAGTATTAATGTACTTAGGTACCATTAAATGTCTTTCCCAAAGAACTTCAACTCTGTGCATTCCCATACTAGACATACTTGTGAATAGAAGGCTGGAAGACCAATGGAACAAAATAAAACACACACACACATCATGCCCGTGGGACTTTATTTACATAAAGCTGCGCTGGAGCCCTGACCACAGTTACTTAGAAGGTAACTTGATTCCTCTGTCTAACTTTATTACGCCATCTGTACAGTATTTAAGAGTTCTCTTTTTGACTGATGACAAAACTGATTCTAGACCCCCCCCAACTGAACTGTGCAGAGTTTCGCCTACTTTGCAAAGGAGTGAAATTCAATTGGAAGTGAAAGATATTACAGATGACATTAAATTACCTTCTTTAGAACAGATAGCACACTCAATATGTATCTTCACCAAAGGGTCACTGAAATAAAAACTGGCAGTAATATTTCAACCTTGGTCTTGATAAAAACAAGAGCACGTCAAAGAAAGGCTTGAGAGACGTGAAGAATCATGGGCTTCATTCTAATGAAAAGATCCGTAAATATGGCTTTTGATTTCGTAAGTTTCTTACAAAAGGAGCAAACTTAAGAAAACTGGGCTGAGGAGTCCGTAGCCATGGGTGAGAGGAAAGTCTGAAGATGCTGGAACTCCTAATGCAGCAAGCTGAAAAACAAGTAGGACCATTTATACAAACTAGCCTCTTGCACAAGGGTATTGGGAACACAGCATCCACAGTTGCTGCTTTGAAAATTGGTGGAAAATGTACGGACCACCTGACATCTTAGAGGGCATATAGAGAAATATATGGGATTGTCAGAACTGTCAAAAACCCAGTGAGTTTAGACCTTGCAAATGGCAGAAAAACAACGGCAAGCACATCAGACGAAGCACAGGACTGGCCTGAGACAGGGGAATTCTCACGGCCAGCCCTGGCCACACCACCATAGTGATGCCAGGCTCGATCTCCTAAACTAAACGCTTTAGAAGGATTTATTAGCTCTGGGAGCCGTGCCACTCTGCATCTGTCAGCAGGCCAGCAAGAGCCCTGCTGGAGGAGAGGCTTCTGCACCACACTCACAGCACGACCCAGACAGACCCTCAAAGAGCTTGGCTTACTTCAGTCAGAAAAAAAAACAAAAAAAAAAAAACACCAACACAAAAAAAGGCTGTAAAGGAGACATTTTTCCTCAGTGTATTCAGGGATACAAACATCACGGAGGGAGAAGTGTTGTTAAAATTAAAAGGCAAAAATGTTTGCACAATAGTAAATGGTATAAAACAGTCATAAATCCAGGCTGGAAATTTGAAGATTGGTTTATAATCCTGATGGCATTGAAATTTTGCAACAGCCTCTCAGCAGCAGTGGTAGACACAAAAAAACCTCTGCCTTGCTTTAAGATGCACTTTTCTCAGCCCAAAAGGATAATTATATGAGAGGGGCTTGTTAAAAAGGTTGGCCAGGATGTGCAAACCAGAGTTATCTTACATCAGTACCAGTGCTAGAGAGGTCCCCATCTGGACGTCAGCTGAGTACGTGGTTACCTGTTATGTTCACAGGCAGTCCCAGTGCAGCAAATTTGCTCACACAGTTAAAGTCAAGCACCCGCTGACGCCAGATTTATGCCACCATGCATAACTCAACTGGCAATTCAAGCTCACTGTCAGGAGTCTGAGGGCAGGAGGTTGGCTGCTTTTTGGATCACCAAACAGCTCCCTGCACTTCCACTCCGGTTTCATGGTCTGCATGGAGTTATTGATTGGAAAGGTTCCTCCACTGCCTCCCGCTTTCACACCAAGCAACCCCAAATATTTATCAGCAATTTTTTTCTGGAAAAGGTATGAAAGAACTAAAATTCAGTAGAAAAGCAGTTACAAAGGGAAAGGGGAGTTAAGGGGAGCCACCCTGTGATCCTGGCCCTGCTGTCAGCTCTGCCTGAGCTCCTCAGGGAAGGCACCATACCCCAGGGGTCAATACTTGGGCCAATACTGTCTACCGTCCTCATTAAGGACGTGGGTGATGGCACACAGCACAGCCCCAGCAAGCTTGCAGATGATACAAAATGAGGAAGGGTAGTTGATAGCCCAGATGGGTCTGCTGCCATTCCGAGGGACCTGGACAGGCTGGAGAAATGGGCTGCGAAGGATCTCCTGGAGCTGAACAAAGTGAAAAGCAAAGTCCTGCAACTGGGGAGGAATAACCCCATGTGCCGATATATGCTGGGGCCGACTGGCTGGAAAGCACTTGGCAGAGAAGGACCTGGGGGTCCTGGTGTACAAACTGAACACCACCCAGCAGCCTGGCAAAGATGGCCAGCGGCCTCCTGGGTTGCATCAGGCAGAGGGTGCCAGCGGTCGAGGGAGGGGGCTTACGTGGAGAGGGTCCAGCAAAGGCCCACAAGGATGATGAAGGGACTGGAGCATCCCTCATGCAGGGAGAGGCTGAGAGAGCTGGGCCTGCTCGGCCTGGACAAGAGAAGCCTCGGGGAGATCTCACCAATGTATACGAACACCTGGCAGGAGGCTGTAAAGGAGCCGGAGCCGGGCTCTCCTCCGTTGGCACCCAGGGAAAGGACAAGAGACAACGGGCACAAATTGAAATACGTGAAATGTCATCTAAACATAAGAAAAAACTTTTTGCAGTGTAAGGGTGATTGAACACTGGGACAGGTTGCCTGGAGAGGTTTTGGAATGTCCACCCTTGGAGACAGTGAAAATCCACCTGGACACAACCCAGAGCAACCTGCTCAAGCTGCCCCTGCTATGTGCAAAGTATCCTCCAACATCCTCCGACATCCTCCAACCCCAACGCTCTGATTTACCCAGGAACAGCTCTAACGCACACCAGGAACTGCAGCAGGCTGGACTGCCTGAGCGAGCCATCCTAGAAACACATCGCAGCTGCTCAGAAAAGTTCATCTTCCCACACAGAGATGCTGCACAGCTTTGTGCAGGAAACTGAAAAAATGAGAAATCTGGAAACCTCAAGGGTGATCTGGACGTAAACTGGATTGTATGAGCTCTCAGACCTGAAAGATATTCTCTCCCAGGCAGATGCCTGAGCAAAGCAGTGCACTTGGCAAACGTCCAAGGGACTTGTAAAATGACATACTAAAAGAATGGAAACACCAATTTTAAATTGTTTTAAGTGCTCACCAATGACTAATCTGCAGGTAGACGACATCTACTTTGCAAATGGCTTTATAATTTGTGTTGTGTTAAGAGCAAGCATTAGCATGGCTAAAGATTCCTGCATTTTGCTAGATCAAAATGTCTCCTAAGCAACAAAAATAGAAAGACGCGCTGAAGAACTTGTCCCTCACAGACATCGCTTTCCCTTTTCTAATACACAATGCATACATATTTAACATCCATAAAGATCAATGCTATTGCAATTTGATATTATTTAAAAGCAGCTGCATACACTTTACAGGCACTAGACTGACCAAGCACTTTATTTTTAAATTGTTTAAATTGTTTAGCATGTGCCTTGGGCAGATGTCCCTGGGGGTCAGCCTGGAACAGTATCTGAGGAAGGGGAACTTCTCTGTCTTTCCTGTGTGGCAAGATCACCAAGACCCATGCGGGGCCCTGGGAGCTCCTGCAGACACCAGGCACAGCTTGAGGACAGCACAGGAGGTGACTGGGCTGAATTTACCCCCTGCAGGCCATGCTGGGGTGACTGATGAGAAGCTGTTACTACTCCTCAGCTAAGAGAGATTCAGTTGCTGTTTACAGGGGCAGGGGACACACATTCAAGCTTGTCCAGTGCCAAGGTGAAACCTGCCTCACAGAGTGCAGGAGTCATGGAGGTCTGCCCTGCATCTTCTTTCCATGCCAATGTAAAGAAGGTTTTTCTGTGCCCAGAGCTCCCACTCCACAGCCCGTGCCCACTAACTGGCCCACTGCCCCACCAGCAGCAACACCAAGCCCCTTACTCCATCAGTCAGCATTACGTGCTACAGGCCGTTAGTTCCCTGCACCTCACTATTTTACCCGCAATCACACAAACACACTTTTGGATTTCTCTTTTTGCAGCAGTGCCTTTCAGGGCCACGTTGGCCTCTGGCTCCAGGGGGCCGTGCTGCTCCACACCTCCCAGACTGGGACATTTCCTCTGCTCCCACCTTGTTCTCACCTGCTTCCCCCCGCGGTCACTCTCAGCCCTCTCCTAACCCTCACTGCCTCCCTGGACACATCACTGCCCGCAGAGAGGCAGGTACAGAAAGATGAGGCGCCTGGTGTGGCTCCGGCGCAGCAGCACATGCAATGCCAAGTCCCACGGGGCTCTCACAGTTGTAGAAAAAGGCTGATCAATCAGAGAGGGTTCATCAAAGAGCCAGGAGAACCATTAAAGAATCTGGAAGTTTGCCTTAGAGAAAGAGGCTTGAGGAGTTGCTCTATTTAGCTTACCAAAGAAGATTAAGGAAAAGAGCTGATCACAGTCTATACAAATCAGCCTTTGAATGAAACCTGCAGCACAAACTCTCCCATGTAACAGGGTAGGGAAGGACCATCACCTGCGCTGGACAGACAGGCAGACTGCCTGCCAGGAATTGCCCCTGTTTGCCCTCATAATGATGTAAAAATACAGACCACTTCTTAATGCTCCTTAAGATTTGAAGCCTGAAGGCTGAAATTAGACAACTTTGTAACAGTAACAGGAAAATCTAGGGGTGGGTGCGTGGGTGTGTGTGCAAGTAGTTGCTGGAGCAGCAGAATCATGGATGTGATGGAATGAAGAACATGAGCCCATCCTGCAGGTTGAACCTCGGCCACGCTTGTCCCCCAGCTCTGCTCTGACAGCAGCAAGGGGAGATGCTCTCTGCGGGCGTGGCGAACAGGGCCACTCTCAGTTATCCACCCTCCCACACTCCCAGCAGCCACCACCACCGCACTGGGATGTCGGCAGGCGGGCGTTGACGACTCCTCTTTGGACTGGTCTCTGTCAAAGGGGATTTTAAGTTGACTGGATGCATTTCTAAATAAAGTGGAACAGAGGAATGGACTTTATCACACAAGGGATTGGGCCATGTGGTCACAGCCACCCCTCCCTGCCTTCCCCCAGTGAGCAGCACAGGTAAGTGCTCTCAGTGACACTGCAAAGCGATTCCTCTTGGCTCCCGGGCAGAAGCAAAGTGAAGACGGCAATGTTGTTGTGCAGCTCACGCATGGGATCTTTCTCTGAAAGCACCTCACACCTAAAACCTTTTCTGGGTAGGTATTTCTCAAGTGCAAAGAACAGATTTAAAAACACATAAAACCAAGCCATAACCATAATTTTCTCTCTGAGATTTCTGCAGCCTAACAGGCCCTGGCTAATGCCACTGATGAAGACAGAAATGCGCTGCAGGACTGAGTCTGCACAGGCAAACTGGTTTGTGCCCCGAGAGCGTGCCAAGGCAGCACAGCCACACGCTCCCCCGCACACGTACTCGTTACCCCGGCACCCACTGACAGCTACAGTCAGAGCGAGGGCACTGCCCCCCACAGACCTCCGCTCTGACCCACGGCGAGGCCACTGAGCCCCTCGACAATACTGGCCTCAGACCTCCAGCCCCATCACGCTCTCGGATCAGTCATTCAAACTGACCTCTGAATGGGGTCAGTATGTTTCTTCTCTGCTTTCATTCCCAAGGCTGGAAACCCTTTGGACCAGGAATTCACTTGCTGATCTTTGTCCGGCATACAGGACAAATCACCTCTACTACAAAGGAATGCAAGAATCAAAGATTTGTGTAGCTCAGCACCCTGGCTCTGATGCTGGCCTAAGCAGGTATCTTGGAGAAAACACAAAACCAGGAAAACCACAGGGGACTCTGCCCAGAACACTGTCCTAGTTTGCACCCTTTTAGATCAGGGACTTCTTCAGCTGCCTAAGTTTTGATATATTTGTTACTTCTAAGGTGATTTCTCTTCCACGAGTGGAACCAAACTGCAATACAAATAACACACTGGTAGGAGATGAATATCACCGCAAAATTCATTTTCTGTAAGACAACCCCAGTTATGTGCCACAGGGATTTTTAAACTCTTACGTTACGTTTGCATAACTTCTTGCAAAATCTTGCACAAGTTATGAAATTGTGAAAACATCTCACCTATCAGGGAAATAATGTCAAACTCTGTAATCACAATGAGCTCTTTCCTAATAACAGGCATCATAAATCCGTCTCCTAAATAAAAATCAGACACATTTCCTTACAATTAATGGAAATTACTTCGGTGATCACTTAGGAAATACACAGGAAAGATAAGGAAAGTTACAGAAACAAGTAAAAATAAAGAAACTCTAGCCAATTAGGTAAAGGACATTGAGGATGTTTTAAAATAACCATAGCAGGGGAAATTATTCTAATAGCTTACATCCCTTATTGGGAATGGATACCGTAACGACTGGTGTTAGAGAAAGCATTCAACAAATCTTGATCTTCTGTGCTTGTAAAGATACTGAGCGGGCCATTCACTTTTTGCAGTGATAACAAAAATATTCTCTATTTCACAACGACCGTGTAACTAAGCAGATTATTAACCAACCACAACCAAAGCTAATCACAGATGATGTTTAAGATACTTTAAAGCCATTTTTGTGAGTAGATTTCAAAAGCAGTTCCTTGGCTAATTACCTAAATGTTTACCAAACCTGGGCCCCCTCAGGGAAGGACAGAGGAGCAGGGGCCTGGAGAAGCAGAGGGCTGTCACGCTGGGACTGAAAGGGACAAGCTGGATGCCCCCGAAAGCTCCTGAGTGGTTGACATGGCAGAGCAGACAGGCAACATGAGGCAGGCTGACAGTCAGGGAGCTCGGATGGTAGCATTAACTACCAGCATGTTGTGAAATTGATTGGATTTTATAAAAACTAGACCTGAATAAGCCAAATGCCTTATAGAAACATCTTATGTCAGAATTGCAATTGTAAACCAAACTGGACATTCTCATACTGAGCATCTGAGGACATGCAGAGAAAGACGCTCCCAGTAAGGACGTGAAGCTCTTCCAGCTCCTGTGCAGGCTAAGTGCTGCTCCCATTAGAGAAGAGCTGAGGGCAGCTCTGATCGTCTGCTTCAAAAACACAAACTCAGAGAGAATCAGCGGAAAAATGACATGGTTTAGTGCCTCCAGCTGAGACAAAGCCTGAGACAAACTGTGACAGCTCTCTAGAGATACACAAGGGAGAAAAGAACAGCGAAAGGAGGGAGTTCAGTTAGCTAAAGGGCCAGCTAAAGGGCAGGGCCAGCACAAGAAGCAAAAGTTAAAAATGGGCTACGGACACATTTACACTGGGAACAAGAAGGCAGCATCTGATCACTAGAGAAGAACTATTGAGGAATACACTCCAGTGGCAACAGTATGGCAACAGGAAAAATAAGCAACTAGTTAAAAAATGAGCTCAGCTTATGACAACAGCAGGACAGGGCTGAAAGCAACAATTCAGGAGTCCTTTATGGTACATGGTCCTCAGGACGGGTTATAGCTGATCCCAAGGGAAGGTGCTGAAGGGTTGGCTCATGTGTCTAAGCGGGGAACCTCGGATGCACAGGCAGGAGAACTGAGACCAGGGGGAGCGACTGGCACTGCCGGTGTATACACCCCTGCAAACCATCTTTTATGGAGCGGCTGGAGATCCACAATTCAATCTCCAAGTGGCCTCTGCAAAAGCAACAGGAAGATATGAGATCTGGAAAACCTGCCTGGCATGGGGCGATGAGAGAAGCTTTTCATATGTCAGTTAATAGGGTGGCACCTCTTCACCACCTGCATGGGCCGAATGTTCCTGGCATTGGCTGCTCTTGTTCCAGCTGAGAAAGGAAGCGTCTGGAAACTAAACAACTTCAAGTAGCATGTAAAGTACACAATTTTAACACAGAGGTGACAGGCATTGGAACAATTTAGTAAGGATTGTGGTTGGTTTCCCCAATCAGATCAGAAATCACTCCACAGACAGTGCTGAGCCCTCCTACAAGCCAATGAGTCCAACTGAAACTAACCGGGACAGGAATTTCTATGGCAGGCATGACAGGAAAATTCCAAGTGCATAGCCAAATACTCCTCTCGTCTCGGGATCTGCGAGAGCGGGTGTAAGCAGCAGCAAAACAGAGCAAGAGAGCAGGCGCGGCTTTCAAAACACAAGACAAGATTAGCTTTGCGCACCAACAACACAATTTCCTGAACCCTCGCTCGTGCTTGTGTTTCTAAGAATCACAGAGGGGGACATATTTAAATGCTAACCATTGTAAGCATTATGAACAACCACATTTTTAGCAGCAGCACATTTGTGGCAGAGCTGTGTGCTGGCCGGAGACCCTGCTCCCCAGGCAGGCGAAGCAGGGAAGGTGGCTCCTGCCATCTCGTGGACACCAGCCCTTCGGCAGCACATCAAACCCTTCCACGGAATGCAGAGCTGTCCCTTCTTCAGGACATCCTCTGGAAACGCCCCTCAGGCGGGCCTTCCCACCTGGATGCAGAAGAAGATCCTCTCTGACGTGAGGAGCCCCCCTACCAGTGCACCTATGGCATCAGGGAGAAATACACGATCTGTTTATGGATTTTGTGAGACTTCGCACAGCATAGTGAGGCTCCGAAGGAAATACCTGGCATTTAGCTGCTGATCCCTAGAGCTTAGCTATTTCTGCCTCTACGCCTAAGACAGTGGGACCGTTTATGACAAAATCCAATTTTGAAAGGTTTTATGAAGTGGATAATCTCTAAGCAATAAAGTATTTTAAAGATTCTGCTTGTACCTTGCTTATGCAAAATGTTACAAAGGTCAAAGAAACTGTAATTTCTTATACATCATTCAAATGTATCTTTGTAAAACAAGTCCTGAAGTAGCTCCTTTTAGAGTTTAAAATAAGTATCTTGATAATGTTTGAATAACAGCACTAATTTGGTTTTGAACTATTTTAAAACATGCTTAGCCAAATTAGCATGTTACCAGCTTAATACTGTAGCTGAAGACATTTAGCTCATTAACGGGATCTCCACGCACCAAATGAAACTGGATCTGACCTCATACTGGATACTTTTCTATTATGGCAATGAATAGGCCTTGGAAATTTTAATTAGCATACTTAACAAAAGCAATTTAAGGCTTTACATGTTTCTGCTTCATCTGTAAGAAGTTAGAAATTGCCACACCACCAAGTATCCCTCCCCTGAGCCTGCTCCTAAGCCACTAAAACCTAGAGCTCTCGGCATTCAGCAGGTGGGGAATCACGGCACACACATTTTCACAGTTAAGCAAACATTCCCTCGTTCCTACTTTCTTGTCCATTCTGTCTTCCCTGCCTGGTTCTCGCTATCACCTGAGGAAAATCCACCCGTGCTCCAGTCCCTCCCTGCTGGCTGCAGCAGTCATCTCTTGGCACCCCGCCGGTTCTGCCTCGGTCCTCATTTACCTCTGCCCAACATTGCTCTCATTCCGAACCCCAAATCCAGCTACCATTTCTGGGTTGCTGGCTTGCAGATCAGACAGTAGATGGGCAACTACCTAATACTAGGACAAACGGAGAGAAAAGACCCATGTCTCTTCCCCCTGTCTGCTCACTACTCTCTTCCCTCCAAACTTGAGTTTCTCCATTACTGTGGCTGACATGAGCCAATGAACCCAAAATCTCTGGTCAGGAGTACGGGGTGCAGGAGGGATGGAACAGCAACACGGCTGTAGAGATACAGCACACCAGCACATCTTGGTTGCTTATGAAACCAGCCAGAACCCTTTCTGTCTAGACCATGGGGAAGCTGAAAGCACTGCTGACCACCCTGACCAACGCTGCCTCATTGCCTTCCTCAATTCCATCCCGTCCACCTACTGTCTTCTGTCTTATACACAGCTTACGTGCCGCTAGAGCACTTTGCACAGGGCCTGGCATAAGCAGTCCTGACCCATCACTGTACGTTATGAACAGAATTATAAAAACGAAACAAGTGTGCTCTAGCATTTCTAAGGAGGCATTCTCTCCTGACCCTGGTTTGCTGAGTGGATGTCCTGAAACAAGAGTATTTACCATTTTTATAGCTCTTTAGCTTATCTATCATGTAATCACAGCTATCCTGAGTACTCCTCTAGAGGTCACTTTTGTTCCTCCATCAGTATTCCTGTGATGATTCACCAGAGAGAACTAGAGAAGTGATACACAGCCTGCAAGTAACACCAAGGAGTACAACAACCTGGTAAAAGCAATTTCAAGGCTAAGGCAGGAACATGTTTCTTATCTCAGTGTGACCCGGCCAGTGAATTGGTCTGTGCTATAGCTTGGCTCTGAGATTCATGAGACAGTATTTGGTATTCCTGTTGGAGCAAGCCAAGGCCAGTACGCAGCTGTAAATGCTCCAGCCAAGGCAGGCTCCCTGCTAGGCACTCGTAGGGAGGAATTCACTTTGTCTGACTTCAGCCATCTGCAGCACAGACTTTTGCACCTGCATGGATCATGTCTACATACCCAGTGGAAAGAAAAAGGCACTGAGCCATCTACTTTCACAGAGCTTCATGGGCTATTTTGATTGCCTCTCGTTCAACTATAGAGGAACCAAGGGAAACAGGCTCAGTGAGTGCCTCTGACAACTCCTACCTGCAGGGACAGCCACAGCCTTAGAAAACTCATGCTCTTAGGAGACAAAACATATGGTGAACAAAGAGGGAAGGGAAAAGGAAGAGCGAGGGACCCCCTTTAACGTGAGCTGTGCAGGCTTGCACTTGCAGTGGGAAAGGGAACAAAGGTTTGTAAAAGGAAGTGTTGATGGAAAAGGTGTGAAAGGGTGAAACACTGAAGCAACCCAAACAGAAATTATCATATTGATCAATGAAGGAACACGCTATGGCCATCGTACCACACACACAAATATAATGCTGATACCACAGCAGAAACTGCTGTTTTAGAAGTGAGATCCCACTGGTAGGCAAAACAGGGAAGCACAGGACATTCCATGCACCACGAGTTCCCTCTGATCTCTAAAAAATAAAAGCAGGAATTGGGAAGGAAAAAGGGTAGAACACATAGCTGAAAGGTGCTGAGAAGAGGGGCAAGGGCTGCACCATCAGGGAACATACAGATAGAGCCCTCTGAGCTTTGCCATGTACCATGGAGGGACCAGCCAGGGACACAGAGCTCCTCTTCCATCCTCCCTTCTGCATGCCCCGCTCCTGCACACCCCATCACCCTCCTCCTGCCCTTCCAGCTTCTCCCTTTAGCCTGAGAGTTGCTGCACCATGCAGCACTAACAGAACACGGCCAGGGAGCACAATCAGCTCTGCTCGACCTGGGATTTCTTGTGCTAGAGAAGCAGCTAACACAGGCACCAGGCATGTCCTCAGTCGGGGAAATGAGACAGTCTCAAGCACCAGCTGTCATAGCTGGTATCTGCAGGCCCAGAGCATTCAGCTCTGTTGCGCTGTTTCCTGACAGTATCATCAGAAAGCTGTAATTCTTTTTATCCTCTCTTTTTATTCCTCCATAAGCACTTGTTTCATCACAGCCCTGAAATGTAATTATCACTGGAAACTTCGAATTAAACAGAGCCAACCCCATCTTCCCTGCTAAGAGTTATCTTAATAGATGAAACAGCTTCTACAAACATCCTTGCTCAGAGGAATGAGGAGTAATTTGGTTTATCTGAATGCTGACTGCATTTCTGTTCCAATCTGTCTGCAAGGTACTCTATCTGGTCCAGTCCTTTCTCTTTTCTGTACCTCAGTTGCATCCCAGCTCTTCACTTTTTCAAGTCTTTGCTCTAGTGACAAAAAGGGACAACATCTCAAAATCCTGAGCCTGGGAGTCTGATGCATGACCTGCGGGTGTATGAGACAATCAAAGTGCTGACTGTGCCACTTGGCCACTCCTCAGCACTTGTGCTTTGCCTCTTTCCTTTCTGCTCAGCATTCTGGGTTTTGTTCCTGGTCCGCCCACTGGCCTCGTACCAGTCCTTCTGGCGGCTGGTCTGGCATTTACCTTAAATTAGAGGTTCTTCAATTGCCTGACATTCAACCCAGGGCCCTGATCATGCTTCTGCCTTTGATTCAACATGCCTTTGGCTCCCCCAGCTTCTTCTTGCTCACACCTCAGGTCCTAATTTTGGCCTTGGCTATCTTTGGCCTCTGGTTTCAAGCCTCTTCCTGCTCAGCCCCTAATCTTCGATCCCAACTGCCCACAGCTCATCTGGGATTCCCTATCAGGCCTCACTCCTCCTCCCCAGGGATGCAGCCTATCTCACTGGCTTTATGGAACCAGTAAGCCAACCCCAGCCTGTCCTCCATGATGTCTTCCAGGAAACCGCGGCTCTCTTCTGTTTCTAGTTTTCTTTTGAGCTTCCCAAAAGTATAACAAATACACTGCCAAACGACAGAGAAACAGTACAGGAACTTTTTAAAAAAAAAATGAACAGGGGCTATTGAGAGACTCTGATTAAAGGGCAGACTGCTCAGAGAAATAACATTGAAAAGGATGTGAATGGTTACTAAGGGAGATGGACCTGGCACAGCAATAGGTGATATTGAGATGCCTAGCAGAATAATAAACAGGAACAAAAATAAAAGCCCTAGAGAACAGCACAAGGCAAACGGCTCTGAGCACCGTTGCTAAATCAGCAGGAGAAGAGTTCACAGAAATCTAATTAGCAAGGCCAGAAGCAGGAAGAGCAGGCCAGAATGTCAATCAGCACATGAAACAGCCAGCGAGAAGATGGAATGTAATGAACACATCCAACCAGAACAGGAAAAACAGGCAAACCAAAGGGAAGCATGCATGGTAAGGACAGAAACGGTTGGCTACTCCTAAAGACAAAAAACCACTCTGAAATGTTTAAAACAAGAATCCAGCAGCAGCACCAGCGTTAGAGGGGTGAGCGAGCTGTACAAGGCATACATCACACCAACCCATAGTCTAACCCACTACAAATGCGCAGACTTAAACACAGATCCTGGGATAACTTCAGCAGCAAACTAATTCCTGTTCAGTCCAAGAGCATTCCTCAGAGCTCCTGACAATTCCCCCTTGTCTGAAGGAGCTTACCCTGTCCCAGATCTTTCACCAACCCTGGCCTCCCTTCAGGCTCCCCATGGTAGATAATCCTATGCCATTCTCACTCTCTGCAGGCTTCTCTCGTGTCCCAGAAGACGCAGATTTATTTCATGTATTACTTAGCTAATCAGTGGTGTTGCTTCCACACTTCTCCTCCAGAAGCCAATTCCAGTAGTCACAGACAGGGGTGCAATATGACACCCACACCTCCCAGGCCAACTCTTCTCCTACAAGAGTGGGACAACGTCAAAACAACCAATCTCCCCCCAAGACTGAGTAACAGATCTTTGCTAATAGCACAGGCAGAGAGATTCCCAATGGGCACTAATTAATATCACCTTCTCGGCTCGCGTTGACATTCTTTCCAGCAGCTCCAGAACTGGAGCAGTAGCTCTAAACCTGATTGTTGACTTTGCAAAAAGAGCAAAGCACCATTTCAGTCAGTCAGTCCAACAGCTCCATCCATCTTTCCTGAAGGGTTTAGAACAGAAGCACATTTCTGAAAGTCTTATTTTTTTTTTAAATGGTCTGATGGTATGGTCAAAAGACCACAAACACAGCAGCATTCCATCTAGAAAGTCTTCTGATGTAATATAAAACCAGACTCACTTCTTTCTTCTCTTTCTATATTTTCATCTTCTCCACCTACTGCAGAATATTCTAAAGAACATGTTAGCACACGGGCTAATGCAGTCCATGTCAGTCAAGCTTTCAGTCCATTATTTGTCTGAATATCTCTTCAGTCACAAATAAAAATTTGAATAAAGGGCAAATCTTTCACAACAAAACAAATTAGTTTCACTACCACATTTGCAACCAAACCAACAAACCAAACTTCCATCCAAAATTACTAAATAAGCATGAACAAGATGAATGTAAATTAATTCACCGTTACTAAAATGAGAGCAAAATTTAGGCACCAAATAATAAATTCCATATATCCACTGCTGAAAAGAACTGCCTGCAAAATCCTCTTATGGTGTCTGCCTGGTGACTTACAGCTGCCAAAATCTCACATCGACTTTCACTGATCGTAAGGTGACACACAGCTCTTAAATGACTACAACTGCTCTACTCAAATGGTGTTCACACAGTAATCTCGCTTGCTATATGAAAGAGAAATATGGTGACATGCTGCACCAAGATAGGATACTGGTAAGCAGCAGAACAAGGCTGGCTTCCAGTGTGGTCTCTGCTTGTCAAAAGACTCAGTTTGCTAAAAAGCCAGACAGAGATCCCAGCCGGGGAGTGGAGGTCTGAAGGCCCAGCGTGAAGAGCCCTGGCAGAGGGTGTGCGGAGCCTCCCAGGAAACTCACCGTGTTACTGATCAACTTTCACGGCACTCGTCTAGCCCACATCTGGCTTCAGAGAACAACATTCAAGTCTTATTTCAAAGTAAACATGTCAATTAGAAAGACATTTCCCAAAGAAATATATGGGCCCAAGAAAGTTCTTCAAAAGATTCTCTTCACATCAGCTCCTCACTGTTTTGAGTTCAGTACAATTCGACACAGCCATAGACACCATGTTTTACTGAAATCATGAGCAATTCCATTTAGAAGGAACACTGTCATGTAGCCTGAGCTTAGTGTTCATGACGGAAGCTGTGACATTACCCGTGGGAGATCACAGTTCTAGACTGCTTTGCTTAGAAGCTGCTTTCAGGACTCAGCACAGCATGGAGCTATACATGTAAATCTCATTTACTGTCCATGAAGTCCATTAGAAGAAGGAACCATTGTGAAAATATAACAATGAGAAAGAAACAGTAAGAATTAAGGGGCTACTGGAAACTCTGAATTTTAATGATAGAATATTTTTTAAGAGTGAGAAAAGAACTAGAAAAGCAGCAGAGAGCTGAAGACCAGGACCATAATGGAAGATCCACCAAGTTTTGTTTAGGACAACGCCACAGGGAGGACTTAGATCAAATATTAAGAAATGGTATAGCTGAATTGTAGTGCTGGGGAATGGAACAAACAGAGAGGTTTGAAAGAATAACAACAAAAAGTTCCTGCACAGAAGATGATGCTTAAGCCAAGAACTTTCCTGCACGCACAGCTTTCCAGAGGCTCACTGCACCCCGTACGAGGCGCACGCACCAGTTACTGCAGGGGAAGTACAATTGCATTTACACACATTAACTGCTCCACAGAACTGCCTCGACACAAAAGGAACTATAATTTTTCCACTGGATATGAACATTTTTCTGCGAAGCAAATTACTCACAGTGATTTGATGTGCCAGTTTGTAAATATTGTTATCACCTGCTCATAAATCCAGTGCTTTTCCAAACAAACAATATCCAGATCTCTCAAACCTAACAACCCTCGTACTCCTGGCTAAGGAAAATCTCAAAGGAACACTGGAAATCACAGATCAACAAACCTCATTTGTGCATAAGCGATTTCTGATTTGTGAAAACCCCAGCCTATTTTGATAAGAAATACACATTATGATCTCTGCAAATGAATTCATTCCTCAGTCGTATATCAGAATGAGTAAGAGACCAGAGACAAAATTGGTTCAAAAGTTTTATTCCAAATCCCTAGAGGCTTCTGAAAAACTCTTTACCAAAAGCAATTAAATTATCAAAGGTAGTAATCATGGTTTTGTATTAAAAGGTGGGTCCAGATTCAAAATACATTAGTCAGTTTTCATGATGTCAGATGCTTGAAGGGTGACTTTTCATTTCATTTATTCATTAATTTCATGTAATTATTTTTTTGGTATCCCTAAACCACAGCCTCCTTTTCCACACCCTCTTCCCTCCCCCGAGCTGCTGGCTGAGAACATAAGTAATATTACACCATTCAGAAGAGGCAATAAAATAAAATAAAAATTATCTGACAGCAGCAACCCACTGTCACCTAAAGAAGAGGCTGGTGGTGTTTTGTCAGTGAAAAGTAGTGCTTTCACTCAGAAGCGTTTGTACAGAAAATCAGGATTTGTTCACTGCTCAAGCTGGCAGCCATACAGCCTCACAAAAGACACTTCAGCTTTTTTTTTATTTATAAACGACCCGCTGCTGTATATAGCAATTCAGTTATCATTTGTTCCTGCACCACCTTCATCCTGATGGAATATCAGCAAAATTTTTCAGAAAACACGACACATATTTGAAAACTGGATAAATCCAAACTGTGCTAGATTGAACTTAAAAAATTGAAAATTTTTGCAAGCAGTTGCAAGGACAATGAGATTGTTCTGACATCAAAATCTGGAATGGCTTAAATCTAGCTGATGTTCCCGCAATGAGAATCAAGCCCTTGCAGAAGGCCCGCATTAGCCAAGCTGCACGTGACGCTGGCAAAGGAAAGCCCAGCCTAGGAGCCACACGAAGCAGCGGTGTGCCTGAGGAAGCCCTTGGGTTTCTTGCTTATTTCCCTTCAAGGGAACAGTAGTTATGTACATCCATACAAATACATTCACTGTATTGCAGAGCATTTAAGAGATCACAAACTTGTATGACAGCATCCCCTCAACAGCTTAAAGTCTACTGATTTAATTCGCACAGTTTTGGAAGGTTCTTCAGAATTTGTCCCGAGACATCCTCTGAGTCCAGGAGGAACTCTGCCGGGTGGACAGCAATGACACGCGGGTGAAGAAACGGCAGAGGAAATGCTCTCAGACAGCTCTAACCTCACTACTTCCAGACTGGTGTACCAAGTAAAAGTGCTGAGATAGCAAGTGATATGACTCCAGTGCTGAAGGATGGGGAGGGAAATAAAAGGAAGAAGAAAACAAAGTATTTACCAAAAGGCCCCCCCATCAAACAGCACAAGTTCCACCAGAGTCCTTGGGGTGGTCATGTTTACATCAGTATATGACACTTAGAGCAAGGCCAAGTAAAGAAGCCCCTAAGTGCACTTCAATTAATCAACCATTTAACTGAAACTTGAAATCTGATCTAATTTAGTCAATTTATAGCATGGCCTTTATCTAGGAAGTCTGACCAATATTGAAACTAACTGGCTGTTAGCACATGAGAAAGAGGATACAGGTATAGCTGGGGTTTCAGGAACCAGAAGTGTTCTTTAAAATATTTAATAAATAAGACCTTTACATCCAAAACAAAGGATAAATTCTGAAAGAACATCCTCAGAGAGCTCTGCAGTTGCAGGCTTTGGACTGCATCCAACCTGAGACACTTTTCCAGTGTCCCGTTCAACAGGAGAGACTGACATCTCTGAAAACTAAAGCCTGTCATGGTTCTCACATCCAAGGACAGGAACAACTAAAAAACATCTGATGCTTTTGCAAGTCTGGGACAACAATTATGCTGTTTGTCTGAAATATGTCCTGCAGCAGAGCTTCACACGGCTGTTTTGATGCCAGTGAAGTTACACTGAGCAAGAAAGCCTGCGAGTCAACGTGTGAGAAGTTGCATAAACATTGTGTTTGGACTACTCCACAGACTTCCGCCCTTCCTTCTAATGTTATCAGTGGTCAAACTTATGCTTAACTATCCTGAGTAGTGCCACTAATTTATTAATTCTGGCTGGTGTTGAGAAGAGCAGCTGGTAAATGACTTTTGTGGAAAGCCAGCTCAGAACAGAAAGATCTTTTTACCTGGGAAAAAAGAAAGAGAAAGTTCCCTGTCTTTGGAAAATGGAATACAAAGTATTCAAGGACCACAACAGCAAGTGAGGGGAAACGCAGAACTCCCTCCGCTATGCTTCTTTCAGACAGAATACACATGTTTCCAAGTGTTGCTCCTGGAGGTCTTCAAGCATTTGAAATGCTTCAGGCAAATCCTCAGGCTGGAGGGAGTCCTCAGTCCCAGTTAGCAGGCTGGGAAAAAACGCCACCAGCTGCCTCCACTGATGATGGCAGACTCCTGCAATTCCAGAAGTGACATCCTTTCTCAGCTTGGCACTGGCAGTGCTTAGCACTGCAGGACTCGCTGCCACAAAAGCTGAAGGTAAGCCACATATTTTCCAAGACAGCAGGTGGCAAGGCACAAACTTTTTCAATTATCACCATCAAAATTTCTTCTGGTAACTGCAGCCATTGGCATAGGCTATCAATGTAATTAAAAACATACGTGTCTCCGAAAATCTGAATGAAGGATAAACTGAATAATAAAAAAGCATGGAAAATGAAGACAATTATTTTTCTCCCAGAAATGGGAGTACGGCTTTCATAAAAATATGGGTAAAGCCAGTTAAGGGTACTGCCAGTAAGTCACACAACAGTTAGCTAGGCAGATGTGTAGGTATGACCAACATAATTGCTAAGCTACCAAAAAATATCTCCAGAAAGGAAAGGAGCAATAAAAGACTAAGCTGCTTCACAGTAACTATAGGAATACAGAATGGAAACCTTGAGGGCAAGAGGCATTTCTTTAATTATCAACAGCAATCTATCTTGTCTAAATGGGATACAGTAAAAGATGTTTAATTTTAAACAAGCTCCCCCCCTTTGCTCTATTTCTCCCATTGGAACCTTGTTTTGGGAACACAGAACATTTGACATTCTCTTGTGGGTGCTGCAGGTGCTGCTTGTCCCTCTTATCTTCCAATTCTGAGCCACCTCATCAGGACAAAAACTTTATACAGAAGGGTGATTGCCAGACTGCAGTAAGGTAGAACCCCTCAGAGGACTCTAGACATTTATTCTTATGCCTCTACATTTATAATATGTATATATAACTTGCAGGATTGCATCATTGTCAGTACCTGTTAAAAGGATGCCCCCCAAAAAAGAGAAAACCTTAAGTGTGTCCATGAAAAAAAAAAGGTGAAAAAGCACACACCCCTGAGCCAAACAGCATGCAAAATTGATTTCAGTTTAGCCACGTACCACAGATCTGGCTCTGAGGTTACTGGACTTTACATGCAGTCCACAACACAGACCATTTGGCTTGGATTTTTGCAGCTGCTGACAAAATAGCTTACATGAAACCAGTCAGGAGAATGACATTTTAGACACACACATCGCATTTCTTTCCATACAAGTATCTGTGACCGCGGTGGTTGGGGAATCAGCTCTAAGGGGTCCAGAGCAAGCAACCAGCAGAAGCAGGTCTATCGGCTGCACACTGTACCTAACTGCCTTCAGTTCAGCAGCATGGATCACATCTCCATGGGAAACAGAGACAGAATGTATGAGAAAAATATCTTGCAAATGCCTTGATGATGCAATTATGATCTGTCCTGTGATGAATCCTTTTTTCCAGGGAGATTTTTGTTAGCATGAGCAGTCTGCCCAAAGAGAACTAACTGTCGAGTCAGAATGCCAATTTTCAAGTCCTCTCTCCTAATTGCCGAGATTGAAATACGTATTTTACTAATTAGAATGTATCCATGTCTCCTTTTAAGCCCACAGCACGAAGACCTGATGAAGCTATCAAGTAGCCTTCACTTGGAGGTGTGGCCTTGAGCTAAAGAACTTGCTCTTTTTGCCTCTAGATGTATCTGCTCTCCCACAGAATAAACTCTCCTGTGCAGACAGCTGCTGTTCCAACTACTCCAACTACACGCAGTACCTGAACTCTCACTGCTCAACGAAAATTAAACTATTCCACTCATTCTTTTTGTCTTAACAGCTTTCTCTACTTAGTCTGGATTATTATTTCTTCTCTGTATCATCAACCTGTTCTCTCCTTTATGGAACAAAGAATCAGGAAGTACGTTTAAATAATTCAAGAAATGTGATACTCCACTGGAGTCTGACAGTATGTATAAAAGGGGACTTGCTTTGCCCTGTTAAAGTTTATAATAAGCGTGCACATCTACAACTATCTAAACTATACCCCAAAATCTCAAAAACTTTTACTAGAAAGAAGGAACTACCACTCACTCAACTTCCTGTGCATCCTACCTTTTTTATTTTTCTGAAAGGAAGAAAAACTATGATGGTTTCTGCAAGTAACTGAAGCAAACCAAATTTTATTTGCTTTTAATTACTTAGGCAAAAGCTGATAAGTATTTAAGAAACTATGGTAGCAGTAAGATATCATTAGAAATAAGGAGTAAACTGTGGGTTGAATGTGCGGTCTTTCGCTTTTTAAGAGGAACTGGACCATTATAGTGCAACACAGACCGTTAGAAACCGATAATATTACAGTGTATTAAACAGATTGCTCTACTACTTTTGGCTTACCAGTGCTGTGCTAGCCAGGCTGAGCCCACACCAGCCGTATGGACAGTCAATTGAATACAAACCACAACCAGACATGTAACAACTAATGTAAAATGTAAACACAGCCTTTTCTCACCATTCCGCTTTTGACTTTTTCATGCTCTTCTTTCATTTTGCCCATTGCTCTCTCTGATTGCCCTACCCACCAATAGGACCACCAGCCCCATTACTTCCCTCAGAGACCCCAGCTCCACAAACAGCCGCAGAAGGAACGGTGCAGGGAGCCAAGGCCAGCAGCTGGCACCAGCAGAGCTGCTCCAGCTCCCAGAGATCCCTTCTGTGATGGAATGCCTTCTGAAACGCTTGGTCTTGGCCTCCGTGGTCCATTCACCACTGTGTAATGGGCAGCACTTGCCCAGCTTAGTCACCCACAGATTTTCATCTCTGTTGCAGATACTCTTTCTCTTCTTTAACTGGGGGAGCAGCTCAGAAGCACGTGAAGCCCTCACCAAGAGGCTCCAAGGCCGCATAACCTTGGATGCATGGAAACATCCCAAAACATGCTTCTCACTGAACTATTTTCTTTACAGCTTATGACCCCCCCTCCCCAGAGACACATCTACCTCTGTTTCTTAACACTAGCAGCTCTGTACCTGGCTTTTTCTCCTCTGCATGTGAATTCTTAGAGATTTTGGGTAGCAGGAAGCACAGGATCACTGTCTGCTATATAACCTGGGCCACTAATTAATGCATGCACTTCCTGTAAGAAGCCCAAAGATTTGAATTACCAAAAAAAAATTAAGTCACAAAATACTAAATAGAACCCCAAACTACCCAGCATAACTATTTTTTTTTTTTGTAAATTTAGCTATTCTATATTAACAGGCATTTGGTCAATTACAGCAAACACTGAGGTCATTTCTTACCCCAAACTGAATTTCTAAGCATCAGGCACACCTGATTCCAATGTGCCATTAGCCAGGAGAGCCCAGCTGCTGGGAAAAGCTGGTGATTTCTGTTTTATGTATTTTGCAAGTAACTTCCTTCCTTTCCCACTTGAAAGATGAAACTCTACCACTTAATCTTTGGGCGAGGACAGCAACAGAGTAGCTTGCCTGTGTTTTCAGTGCTCTAATTACACCCCCCATTTAAACTAACGGGTTTACACTGGACTGATTGTTGTCTTTTGAAAAATCTACAGGTAGTTACGGCTCGGGCTCGCTTTGCAGCCCAGATGCTGGGAGTTTTGATACCGCTCACCCGCGCTGGAGCACTTCACGCCTGTTTTCCCTGCTGTGGCTCCCCACGGGGGCAGCAGCGAGTCGCCCCGCACTCCCGGCTGTGCTCCAGCCTACTCCCTCCGGCGGGCCCCGGCCCCGCTCCCTGAGGGGCTACGGCTCCCTCCCCACCCCAGCGCCTGCTCCAGGGGCCGTCCCCAGCCTGTCACCTTTCCCTGGCGAGCTCATCCTCCGAACGCGGACGGCGCCGCGCTGCTTTAACTCCCACACACTGCTCCTGGTAGCCGGCGGGTTTAGGGGCCCTATCCACCATGCTCTCGCCAGCAGCTCACGGCGGCAACTGCTGCCTCCCCAACGCCGGGAAACCGCTTCCCCATACCCCTCGAGAGCGCGGAACCACCGCTCACTCCTTCCCGCCCACCCGGCAATAGCCTCAGCTACCAACGGCCGCCCTCGCCTCAGCAGCGCCGGGCCACGCCCCGGGGGCGGGGCGGAGCGGACCGCACCATCCTGACAGGGGTGCCCACGCCCCACACGCTGCTCCGTAGTTGCCGCCGGCAGCGTTTACCCCCCTCGCGCCCGGTTCGCGCCGCCCGGGCGGACCGTGACGCCACGCGCCCTCGCCACCAATCGGCGTGCGGTGGCCGCGCTCAAATCCTCGCAGGGCGGCAGCAGGCTGGGTGGCGGCGCCCGTAGGCCCTGAGAGGAGAGATCGACCCACTGGCCGCTGCCGTGAGGGGCCGTGGCTAGGCCCAGCGGAGAGATGATCGTGACGCCCAGCCGGTGCCCCGGCCGCCGCCCGGGAGAGCCGCCGTTCAGCTCGGTGCCCCTTAACAGCGTCCCCGCGGGCACGCTGACCCCGCTGAAGGAGCTCCTGAGGCGTCAGCGCGCCCTCGGGGTCGGCGCGGAGCCGGCGCACCGCGGGGAGGAGAGGCCGGAGGCTGTTAGCGGTCTCCAGTCCAAGCTTGTGGCGGGCGGCGCCAGCGACATCCTGGCCAGCACCGGGCCCCAGCGCTGGCTGAAGCGCCGGGCCTGCGAGCCGCCCGCCCGCGAGTCCCCAGCCAAAATCTTCCAGCAGATGAAGGCCAGGGCCCAGCGGCAGCAGTGGGACTGCGGCAGCGACTCCATCCTGACTCCTATCGCGCACCCCTCGGCCGCTCCGCCAAGGTTTCCGAAGCCTGTGACGGTAGAGGGTCGGCAGGGACCTGCCGAGGTGGCTGGGAGCTGTATCCGGCCGGAAAAAGGTTTGTTTCTCCGCGAAAAAATATTAATCCTCATTTTTAGGTCTCACATTTAACCTTTAGCTTGGTGTGGCTTCCTCTGTGTTGGGCTTCTGACTCTTCCAGGGTCTGGAAAAAGCAGCCAGTGTGCATTCATAGGTGTAAAAAAATATTGGTACAAGCTGTCTGCTGTTTTTAGTGGGGGGTTACTGAGTTGTCCAGATGGACATGGGTGACAAGTGGTGTCCCTCAGGGGTCCATACTGGGACCAGAGCCGTTCAATATCTTCATCAATGATATGGACAGTGGGCTTAAGAGCACCCTCTGCAAGTTTGCAGATGACTCCAAGGTGAGTGGTGTGGTTGATATGCCTGAAGGACAGGATGCCATCCAGACTGAGCGACCTGGACAGGCTCAAGAAGTGAGCCTGTGTGAACTTCATGATGTTCAACAAGGCCAAGTGCAAGGTCCTGTACTTGAGTCAGGGTAACCCGTGGTATCCATACAGGCTGGGGGATGAAGAGATGGGGGGCAGCCCTGAGGAGAAGGACTTGGGGGTGTTGGTGGATGAGAAGCTCAGCAAGAGCCAGCAATGTGCGCTGGCAGCCCAAAAACCCCCCGCAGCCTGGGCTGCATCCCCAGCAGCGTGGGCAGCAGGGTGAGGGGGGGGATTCTGCCCCTCTGCTCCACTCTGGGGAGACCCCCCTGCAGTGCTGCCTCCAGCTCTGGGGCACGAACAGCAGAAGGACACGGAGCTGTTGGAGCAGGGCCAGAGGAGGCCCCGGAGATTCTGGGAGGGCTGGAGCCCCTCTGCTGTGAGGACAGGCTGAGAGAGCTGGGGGGGTTCAGCCTGGAGAAGAGAAGGCTCCGCAGAGACCTTCCAGTCCCTAAAGGGGCTCCAGGAAAGCTGGGGAGGGACTCTGGATCAGGGAGTGGAACAATAGGGTGAGGGGGAACAGCCATGTTGCCCAGAGAGGTGGCAGATGCCTGTAAACATTCAAGGCCAGGTTGGATGGAGCTTTGAGCAACCTGGTCTAGTGGAAGATGTGCCTGCTTATTGCAGTGGGGTTGGAATTAGATGACCTTTAAAGGTCCCTTCCAAGCCAAACTATTCTACAATTATGTATTTTTTTATGAAAACTGAAAGCTCCTTTTCTTTCCTTTTTAACAACAGATTTATGAAAGGTTGCCATTGCATCATCACATCACAATTTGATAATGACTTTTGATTGAATATCAAAAGGAGTTAGTATTGGTGCTGCTTGTTAGACCTTACTGCTGTGAAACCCACCCAATTTGTAGGCACCTCCAAACTCCTGTTGCTCCCTGTGGGTTGGGTTATGTCCAGACACACATACACACACACCTGAGGGTGTTTCTCACACAGAGCTGAGGCAATGTAACCTCAGCTGACCCCCTGATGAAAAGGGAAATGTTGCGTTGCCCATCCATCTTGGGAAAGAAAAGAAAACATAGTGTTTTATAGTAGGGTTTAGTATCTTAGGAAGTATGTTCTTTGCTTCTTCTGCCTCTCACATGAAAATGGTTTTCTTCCCCATATTCAAAGGTTTTTTGTATTATTAATTTCCAGAAGTAGTTTGCACTCAGATTCCTAAGAAACAAACCGTGAAAGCACAAATCATACACCCTCTTGTACTGGAATCCCCTCAGAAGTTCTTCTTGCGTGTAAAGCAGAAACTGCAGCAGCAACAGCAAAAAGGTACTTGGTATTGCTCTTTAAAAACACTTCAGAAAAACTTCCTTGACTTCAGGGTTTCTGTTCTTGCTTATAATCTCTCGTGTGCTTTGGCAAAGTATCATTCTTCTTTCTTTGTAGTCTGCATGCAGCGGAAAATGGAGGAAGAAACCTGCAAATCTGCTTTTTCAAACCTGGAGAGGGCATTGGACTTGGTTTAACTCTGCTTTAGGGCTGTGGGCTTCTGACCTGGAAGCTTGACATCATTAGTCTGAGTGCATTATCTCCTCTGATGACAACAGCCATCTGCCTTTGGGCTCCTCATGGGTTAAGAGTTCTTTAGAGACCAGGTGTAACACTTTGCCCTTGGAATGTGAAACTTAGTGGAAAAACCCGAACATCTTATTTGCTGCCTTTCTGCACCCACACTCCCTTAGCTTTTAATACATAAGGAGAAAAGGTTCAGTTCTGTGAGAAATTCTCTTGTATTTGGTTTTTTCCACATTGCTACTTGATAGCAACCTTGTATATGCTTCTACTCTGTAATTCAGTTTTGAAAATGCAGATGAAGAAAATGATGCATGCCAAAGTCTTAGTAGTGTTCGCCTTCAAAACTGAGCTTCATTTACCTGAAAATTCAAACCCCAATGCTTGTAGCACCAGTGTGGCTACAAGTCCAGATTTTGAAGTCTGGAAAGATGGAAATATTTGAGATGTTGGGTTTTGGGAAAACAGATTATTTTTTTTGTTCTGCAGGGAGGATTCATTAAAGAAAAGATAGGAAGAATGGTAAACATATACTATTAGTAGATATGGTGTACGTTAGCTTGGTTTGGGGGGAAAGTGGGATATCTCTAAGTCTTTAACAGCGGGGGTGTTGATCTGGTGGTGAGGAAAAGCTAGTCTGAACAAATTCAGAGAGTGGCTTGCTGTTAACATTAACAATTGAAATAGGTGGTGCTTTCACAATTGTAATGCCAATCAGTACAACCTCTGCTTATTAGAAATGGAGCTAACTTTATGAATGTATTTGTATTAGTTCTCAAATATCACTAATTTCTTTGTGTGTGTTGTTGTTTTTTGTAATGGGCAGGTCCAACACCTTCACACCCAATCAAGCAGAACATTCTTCCTTCCACAGCTACAGAAAAGCCATTAGTCAAATCTGCTTTTGCTGAGCCACTCAGGAATGATCCTGCAGGGTGTGTGGCAACTGATAAGGATGATCAGGATGACTTCCTTGTGGAATTAATGGATGCTGATGATGAAATGTCTCAAAATACTGACTCTCTGATTTTATGCCCTGCCCCTTTTAAAAATGGGGATCAGTTAGAAGAAAGGTGGAGAAATGGAGAAGTAAAAGGTACTGAACTTCATCAAGATGGAAGAGAATTGCAGCCAAGCAACAAGCAAGCTGCTTATGGAGAAGAGGAGATACTGGAAACTAATTCTCAAAAGCCCTTGCAGTGCTTATGTAGTATTATGCTCTCTTCTCCCAAAGTCCACATTCCAAGGAAGCAAAAGCCAAAAGAAGGCTATAAGGTCCCTTTGGATAAACCTCGTACAGATCCAGTTGCTGACAAAGCAGACGAAGAGGTGGGAGAACTTACTTAATACTTTAGGGCAACTGATATATTCCTGTGGGCTGCTTGTCACTCTTAGTTGCAATTTTTTTCTTGTCAAAAGTAATGAGGACTCACAAGAGAATAAACTATTATTTTATTACATTGTATTTGTAAACGCTTCCCTTTCAAAAGGATTTCTTTTTTCCCTGTACTCCAAGATGGCAATGTTCAGGGGTTGGTTTGTTGTTTCTGTTGTGTTTTTGGTGGGTTTTTTTGTAGAAAAGAAGGCCTTTTGGTTTAGTATTCACAAGCCACAGTATGGGCTGAAAGAGCCTCCTATGTCATCTCTTTAATATGTTAGTTGCTGTGTGTTGGTATGATGGACCTGAAACAAATCACTGGCCACTCCAGCTCTTGGCTGCCTCTGCAAAGCCAAGAGAGATCTTTCCTAGCTGTTGGCCAGGTCTGGTTCTACAGTTACCTGAGCCTGTACAGCTGATGGGGAGGTGAAAGCCTTGGCTCTCCTACAGAATATCCAAGCTCCTGTTGAATGAAGTGGGACAAGAATCTTTCCCTAGGAGACTAGCCTGCAGATCTTATTTTCAATTTAATACGTGCTTGGCAGTATTTACAACATCCTGAATAAATCTGGAGGAAAGCAGCGTATTTTGAAGTGTGCCGTGTTTAGCCTAGGAAGCGGGTGGCAGCTTACCTTCCCGAGGGTTGTTTCTGTTGCTCCCTGGAGAAATCTGTGGGACAACAGTCCTCTCCAAGTTAAGCGAGTTAATTGTTTTGTTCTCCCTCACCATTGTCAAGCATGTTTGATATGTTTTCCTGTATTTAAAAAAGTTACCTTTATGCTTTGATTTAAATAAGGAATAGATATCCATTAATATTTAAGATTTGTAGGTCAGTAGAAGCAGCTGAAAGATGTGATGGGATGCTACCGATCTGAGCATCAGGCGGTGGCTGGCTGTACGTGTCGGGTGCCTTCACTCGGTCAGGGTTAGATCATTGGTAAGATCTTTAGTGAAATCAAGGCTGCTGGTCAAAAGGTGAACATCATTAAAGAAACGATCTGGAGTTTATCAACTGGAGCTGTGGGGAGAAATAGTGATAGTTTCAGATGTTAAAAAATCATTGCAGAGCAGCTTTTTTTCTAAAACAAAGTCATATATTTCACACACGGTTTTCCAAACTGCAACTGAAATGCAACTGGCTTGCTGGCTTTGTAATGCAAAACGGAGGTACCGCAGCTGTATATGTGTCATAGTTTGCAATATCAGGTTTCAGTTTCTGTCTAAACTTTCATTTCAAT
Source organism: Rissa tridactyla (assembly GCF_028500815.1). Lineage (NCBI taxonomy): Eukaryota > Metazoa > Chordata > Aves > Charadriiformes > Laridae > Rissa > Rissa tridactyla. The sequence continues at coordinate 67,954,736 of NC_071469.1, read as the reverse complement.
TGAAATTCAATTTCATTTCAATACTGTCTAAATTTTAGCAATAACATAGCTTATAAATACAATTTCATTTTTTTCATGGATAACTTTTTACTGAACAGTAACAGAGGACAAACGACAAAGTGCAAGAAGTATGGCATAGTGTTGGTATTTTTTTTTGTGAGGAGCTTTTTGGATCTGCTAGAGGTCTTGGCCAATGACATCATCTTCTGAGGGTCAACATTCATTACTCAAAAGTTTCTGTAATTTAAATTCCTATCTTCACTTGTGCATTAGATTCCAGCTTTATTGTGCTTCAGCAATTATATATATATAATGGTTGTTTTCAGTTTTTCTGGTCTGGAGGATGGTGCCTATATATCAGGTTATACAGGAGTTTATTTCTATTTTGCTAATGCCTTAGTGATGTTGCATAGCTTAGTCTAATTTAAAAATGACCTTTTTTTTTGTAACAGATAAACATCTGCCTAACCAGTTGGAGAATTAAAGTGATGGATGGTAACACTGCAATATTTGTTGAAGGAAAACGGAAGTAAGAAGTTGTTAGTAACTACCTAACACAGTTACTTACCTACTGAAAGCTCGGAACCTCCCTGACAGCAGCAGCACTGTGAAGGGAAGTAATTCAGCAGGCTTACTGAGAGATGGTGGAGACCACTCTGGAGTAATCCTGCAGAAAATAGACATTTGACCTGTATAATGGCACTGCTGTAACTTGCGTAGTGGTATCACTGCAATAATGAGCTGGATGGAGTCCTTTAGTCCATTTTGCTTCTGCAGCCTAATGTTCTGTGACTAACATTTGCAGTAGGTGACATGTTCATTTTGTCCCATCCAAGTATCAGACAAGGCCAGAACTGTTTCTCTTTCAAACTAAGAAAAGAAAAACCTAGCATGATTTGCCAGTGTCTGTCTCTCTCATAAAATATGGAACACTGCCGGTCTCATATGGAATATCAATATTCTAGTTTTAAATGCCTTCTTTTATGAAAACAATGTTTTATTTCTGTTATTCATGTTATCTGTCTCTTCTTAGAGATATGAAAGATCTGCCTTGGCGTAGTAATGCGATTGTGGAACGCATAGCACACAACCGAGTTAGAACAATATCTGGTAGTATCTACTTGCTGCAGGGAAATATAGATTCAGCTTCAATGAGAAAAGAGGGTAAGAAGATGATTCTTAATGTGACATTACAGACCAAGAAGGGCTTTAGATTTATGACTGAATATACTGCTGAAGCGAATGTTTTGCCTTATCCTGCTAATTGGGCTCAGTGTTGAGCAGGTTCATAAACTTCGTGGAAAAGAACATGAGCTGGAAAGCAGCAGGTGCAGTCTGATATTGCTAAGCTGCATCAGGATGGTAAGAACAGGGAAAGTTTATGCTCCTTGTTCCCAGTAAATTAGTGCTGTCTCCACATACTGATGTCTATAATTAATGACCCCTCTGTTGACTTTTCTATGAAGTACGCTGTTCTTTTAAACTGGGGAAGCCTGTCTCTCTCTAGTGTTTAAAGATGTAGTGAGCTTCGGAGGTCCTTACAAAACCATGATTGTACTGGATATTATTTCTGCCCTTTCTGATTCTAAGTATTTCTCAGCTAACGTTAAGGCTACCTTTGTTTCAAACAGGATTTCCCTACCGTTTCATCAAGAGATTTACATATGGGTTTTCCAAAAAGTGGAAGGAATATGTTGAGGAGTTTCTGGAGGAAAGAAGGTAATTTCTTCGGAGATTCTGTTTCATTGCCATGTTCTCTTGAGATTTTGCTTTTTAAGAATACTATACCAGCGGAGTATAAAAGCTTGTAGATGTGTGCACGAAGACTATGTTCCAAGCTGGTCACTGCTTTGGAAGGATACCCTTTTACCTTTCTTCATTACACTGCTTTGGTTTTGTTCCACTTCTTTGCATAGTCTGAAACACAAGCAAAGGGTGTCACTGATGTTGTTTACATAAGTTAATGTGTTGTTAAAGGACAACTTTTTCATAAGTTTATTACTTCTGTTCTTAAACTCCAAACCATTAGGAAAGAACGAAAACAAAATACTGATGAGGATGTAAATGAAGAGAGTGACCCAGTGGTGGGTACAAATGTGTTGAAAAATGTAGAAGACTCAGCAAGAAATGCAAAGAAGCCTGAAACCAGAAACACCACCTATGAAGTATTACCGAAGAATGATGAAAACAGCTGTGAGTATTTAATAATCCTTTTCTTTGAAAAAAAGTTGGGATTTTTGAGAGCTGTTTTCCCTAGCAAAAGATATCTAATATCTATCTGGTTTGTATCTTGTTAATTAGGCTGTATGGAAGAGGGAACAAACTAATTGGGTGAAGTTCTTTGCTTAGACTGCAAGGATCAAGAGCATTGACTTGTTCCTGTATTTCTGGTTTGCCGATCCCACCAGCTACAAGAAGTGCTCGGGGGCTGTCCTGAGGGCTAACCCTGGGAAAGGAGCAGGGGTCTGGCTTGATCTGTAGCAGTTGAAGGCAGTGACTCCAGAGCTGGCTATTCTGACAGCAAGCTTGACTTAATTTTAATCCAGCTGCTCTTTTGCTTAATGTACTCTCTTCTTAGTCCTTCTGGGATGCCCATGGGATTTAACACCTCCATCAAGGCTCCATCCTTGGGACTTCTCTCCTGCAATGCCCACCAGTGTTAGCTGGGTTAGTTTTAACTTGTGTCGAGTCCTTGAGCAGGTTTATTTTATGGCATCTTAACATTTTTGCCACGGTTGAGGCATAGAGTGTGATAACAACTGGGGATGGATGGAAAGGATCATGGAAAAATTTATTACATTGGCTTTGTTTCCAAAGGAAACGGTTGTGAAGCTATAACCTACTGACCCAACTGTTTTTTCTTGTAATGCAATCCCAGCTTTGTTAGGAATGCCAATAGCTTTTGCTTTTACCTTTTGACTTTTTAATATCTTGTCATAGGTTCCAACAGGGCTTTGGCCAAATGGCATTGTACTATTTGTTAATACTGTAATCAGATTTTCTTGCTAACACAATAAAAGCTGTTGGTTTTTTTCTCTTTCATTAGTTAGGATTTGTCCAGTGTGACAACTTCTGTTTATCATTCTACTTCCCTATATGAGTTTTACAGTATTTATAACCTTCTAAACAAAGTAAAAAATAAAAAGCTCACAACCGTAAATTTTCTAATTTGTGAAGATTACTTCAATCATGTTAAGGTATGCTTATTTCTAACCTGAACACATTTAAAAGAACAAGATAACGTTGTGGTAAGTTTTAGATTTTCCATGTAATCAGTGCAAATGAGCTGGTTTTAAGCACAATATTGCCCCTATGCTTGTGAAATCTGCAAAGCTGAATTTTCAGTACAATATTTGGGACAAAACTGTTTTGTGGTTTTTTTGCTTGTAGATGTAACCCCAAAGCGCAATTCCATATTGAATGACTCAAACAGAGTTTACACGCGTAGCGGCCGTCTTGTCAAACCACCATTAAGTTTCTGGTGCGGGCAACGTGAGGTTGTTGATCAGAAACTAAATGTTACTATAGAAGAAGGTGGAATAGACTATCTGAGCATGGTAAGATTCTTATGCATATTGCTACTTAAATGTATCTTACATACAGTGAATAAAGTCGGCGAGGTAGCTAACAGAAAGACTCTGGCTCCTAGTACCTGAGGAGGCAGGAAATCTTGAAGACACAATAAAAATATTTTAAAACAAACTTTAAAAAAAGTCTTAATCTCTGTATTATCAGATAACTGTTATTGTCTGTAAAATGGGGATAATGGGGAATTACTTATGGAAAAATAAGTGTTTTCTTGAAAGATAAACAGATCAAATAGGAAGTTGCACAAAGGTACTGGTTTGGGTACAGAGGCTTCCCAAGTGAAACGCTTTCTGTAGCATTGTAATGCTGAGTCCATGCCACAGTGTGTGATCGCACAAGGGAGGCCAGTGCTGCCGATGAGCTCTTGTCTCCATCACTGCTCTTCTCCCTTCTCCCCTTCCTCTGTGGCACTTCACATTCAGCAGGAGCCAGTATTTCCTCATTTCTTGTATCCTGATTTGTCCAGGCCACCCCAGCTCTGAGTGAGGTGTGCTGTTCTGATTTATTATGATGCCTTAAGCAACTCTGATAATACTCTGATAAGGAGTGAAGGAAAACAGCATTCTTTGTAGTTGTGAACTTTTTTTAACCTCTCTGAGATTAGTCAGTCTTATGGCATGGGGGATGTACTAATGTTAGTCATCAGCTGCAGCAGTGGAGATGGACCTACAGTTTACTGCCAGCTCAAGCAGTTCTAGGTGTTAAGGTTTGAACTTGTGTTTTAGAATATTTAAATTTAAAGGGAGCTTGGCTAAGTTGCTTTGGTTGCATGTATTTGTATAAACACCTGTGTTCATCAAATAGCATTTAGTAGATGCTGGTCAATGTAGGTGACTTCTAAATCTACCCGTTCTGTAAACATTTGGCTTTTTCAGAGCTGGCGTCGGTAGGCTTGATATGTAATCTCTTGCAGAAGTTTAGATTAAATTGTTTTATTTTGAAGATGTTTAGTAGTGAAAAATTCCAAAGACAGACCAGTTCCACTTCTAAGAAGAAAAAAAGAAAGGAAGTAATGAAGACAACAGAAGAAAGAGCAAAAATCCAAAGTAAAGGTAAAAAAATCTTTTTTCTTTTTTTTGAAGTTACTGACTAGAACCAGTAGAACTATGAGCTGGGTTTTGGAGCAGTACGGTGATGTCCTGATAATGTAAAGAAATTATTTCAGTCTCTTAATGGTCGATTGCTGCTTCTGTAAAGAATTGTCAGAATAGCTAGTTTTACAGCTCCAAATATAAACTATGTTTGTAAATCACTTCTTTATTTACAGAATGGGAATGTGCAGCTTTCTTTCCGGAAATGGAAACAAAAGGATTATGTTTTTTTTGAAGTTTCTGCTCCTATACTTTGGGTATCTCAACATGGCTATTACATGTGACTTGGGAAAGCCTGAAGAGAAGCAGAGTTCACCACTCCAGTGAACTGGTGGTCTGGCTTTACTTTTTAAGCTGGATGAATTCAAATAAATGAAATGCCTAGGTAGGCAAAAAAAGTGTATTAACAGAGTATTAAAAGTTTATTTTTAATAAAATTTGGGACACAATAGAACCCTGAAAACAACATAGAATAAAACGTAGAAGTTTCTTTTTTAAAGCTACTGTAATGCTTCCTGCAGAAAAGCTATTTGCAGCATGAGTAAAGTTTTTGGAGTGTTGGTGTTGGCTCAATCTCAGTCATGGCATTTCAGCAATGCTTTCTGTTTACCGTTTTATTCTCTATCTGCTCAGTACTTCCATGTTCCCTTTTTGTAACCTTGATAATCTTACTTCTTTTAGTCATTTGGAGGTAGTCTGTCATGGGAGTGAACTGGGCAGGAACAAGGATGCTCTGCTGCTGGCCGCGCTCCCTTGGAGCGGAGGGACGCTTGCTCACAATGAATTCAGTCCGTACAACTGGTTTTGTGCTGTGTCATCTTTGTAAGAGTTGTGTGTAAATGGATTTTCTCTGCTTCTTGACCGCTATGCAGAGGAGCAGCCTGCCTGCTGGGACATGCTGTCATGTCTGTATCATGCAGCCTCTTGTTCCTGACAAATTTAATCCCAAATACATAGGAGTGTGAGGGCAGAAGGCCTTTACTTGATCCTTCTGAGATACACATGTGGGAGAGGAGGTGTAGCCATCTTGGGAAGCTTCACTAGGTGCTGGTTTTACTCAGATCACGTTTGGTTAAGTTATGGGCATCCCTTAAGATCAAAATGAGTTTATAGTTGTCTGTTGGGTAAGTCTTTGGAAATGGGTTGCAGACAGCCTGTGCTACATGTCTTTTAAACGGGGAAGGGGCAGGCAGTGCAGAGTGTCATGAAACATTTCCTGGCATCACCAGTTTCTCTCGTAAGTGACATTTTGCTGTGCTTCTCAGGGAAGCGGTGTTTAACTTATTTTTGTATCCCAAGATGACCATTCAACAGAATATCTCCTTGTCCTGAAGAGTCAGTGTGGGGAGAGGGTTCTGCAGAAGGTGGGGAGCTGCAGCTGGCAGTGTGCTGCTTGTCTCTTCCTGCAGGCTCCAGCCTCTGTAACAGAAATGAGTTCACAGATCTTAACAAGCATGGGATGCATAGCACCCCGCAGCAGGCTGGTCTTTGCTTGTCAGAGAATGCAGTAATGACTGACATTATAATGTGTGATATTACACTGACATCCTCTCTTTCAGGGAAAAACCATGAAAAAGGAGTAAGTTCCAAGAAAGGAACCAAGTCTGCTGGAAGCAAGAAAGCCAGGCGCTTTGTTTCAGATAATGATGAAAGTGATCATGTGGTCAATAGCACAAAAACTAAACCACAGCTTTACGTTAGGTTGACTCCCTTAAATACTGATGTACTAAACAAAACCAACTATAACAGCAGAATCCCAGGAATGACAGAGGAAAAAAGAGGAAGAGAATATGGAGAATTCATTATGTATCAGCAGGCTCGCAAGTACTCTTTAAAGTCAGCCAAACAACTTCAAGACAAGCATTTAGCAGAAGAAACGTCAAGCAAAGATGAGGAAGAGGAATCCAGTGAAGACACCCCACTGTCTATCAAAAGGAAAAGTAAACCTTTCTCTGAAAAAGCAACTCAAAACTCTGAATCTTCCTTTAACTGTAAAGGTTCACAGGATGACGCAAACAAGGTATTGCGTGAACCAAGGACAGTAAAACACTCCACTACCTCCCATAATGTGCCTTTGAGGCAAAGTCTGCCCAGATCCAGTGACGGTTCTGAATTACTTGAGGGAAAAAAGTCTAGTAATTCCCATCCGCCTTATCAGGCAAGGATAACAAGGAGCAGAACCAACCCTCCAAGGTATTTGCTTGAATCTGACACTGAGTCTGAAACCAATGAAGAGGAATTTCAAGTAAAAGAAAAGAATACAAAAGTATCTGATAAAAACATAAATAGTAAAGGTTCTAATAATGCCAAGTCTTCAGCAGCAAAAGCAAGAAAACCTGAGAGGGAAAAGGTGCAGAAATCTCTAGAAATTTTTCCACGGACAACTGATGACTGGTCGGAAAAGGAATTACAGAAGCTCCACAGGCAAGTGGTTGCCCTTGTCTTCCCAGGGGAAAGAGTCCCTCAGCCATCGGGAGGCATGATATACTGGAGGATTCGGGTAGTCTGGATTTTTCAGATTCTGTCTCTTTCCTGTTATTTAAAGCTTTCCTTTAGGTTTTAATTCTGTGTTACAAAGTAAATTTTGTTAACAAATTAAAAAATAGTGAAATAAAGGCGACAGCTGAGTATTTTCTAAAGTAACTGTAGATGCATGAGCCTGCAGCAGCCCCTGCCACTGTCATCAGTGGAAAGTGGGAGAAACACAAATATTAAGCAAAATTTTGTGAATTTATGTGTTTTCAAAAACACATACTTAATCTTATTAGAAATTATAAACATTCGTAAAAGTAACACTGAAAAACATGGGTGGGTAAATTATATGGTAAAACTATTCATATTTATGGTTTAGACAGCAAGGCAGAGGTAGCATATTCTCTCCCCGATGGAATGAAGTGTTAAACCTGAGGTGTTTAGGTATTTAAGTTTTGTAAAGGGGAGATTAACTGCAAGAATGTTTAAATAATGCATTGTCCAGTTACTTAAACTACTGGGCAGTATTTAATATGTACATTAAGTAATAAAATGACCATGGCTGGTTTTGTTTCTTTTAGACTAGAAACCTGAAAAGGCACGAGCTCATGTCTTGGGGGGTAGAAGTGACCTGCTGCAAATAAAGAAGAAATTTATCTTGTAATGGAGCTGTTAGCTAAAAATTGTTCAAATAAATTTGCATGTTTTAAAGCATCTGGACAAGACACCAGAGACAAGATTGTCTGCGTCCAAGGCACAGTGTCCTTTCTCAGGAGGCAGCTGGTCTCTGCAGTATTCCGTAGGCTCTTTGGCATGACGAGAGTTGTGGCGTTGCTCTCTTGGCAGGGTTGTCGCTTCCTTCCCAAAGCACAAGAGCAGCTTCTGGGTGGAGGTCGCCATGGCGGTGGGCTCTCGCTCTGCTGAAGAATGCCATCAGAAGTATGTCGAAGAACAACAGTCAAAAAGTTCCAAAACATGTGTCAAGAAGAGCACCACTTCACTAAAAGCGGAACAGAAAGGTACTGACATCTTGGTTCTGGGTATTTGGTGTCTTTAAATAATTTTGAATTCAATATTTACTATGTAATGAGAGGTACAGAGATAAATACGTATCGGAGTCCAACAGTGAAGAAGGCCGTCTTCTGTAGCATGAAGGTTTGTTGCAGAGCTTGGAGGGTGTCATAAATGATTGAAACTACAAGAAGAGAAAGGATATTTTTAGAGTCTTCTAGTTTTTTGACCTGATGAGAAGACTTAAACTGGCCTTGCCACCTAAGGGAAAATAGCTATTTATATCTTAAGAGGCTGTTGGAGGCCTAGTAGATAACAAGCTCCGCGTAGAGCTGTCTATTCAAAAGGGATACAGGGTGCTTGGATGTGCTCAGGGCAGTGTGGAATGAGAACAGCAAAGTTACATCCTCTGGTGTCTGGTACTGATGTGCCTGTTGGTGTTTTCTGTCCAGTTCTGAATAAGTAATTCATCTTTACAGAAAGGAATTTATGTTTATAGCGAGTATGCCCTGAAGTGAAAGGCACAGGATGCTCAATCCAGTTATTTAACACAAGGAAGGTTACAATGACTTGGCAAGTGCTTAGGTGAGGAAAGCCAAAGATGGCTCTGCTGATGTCTCTTGGCGGCTAAAGCTGTGCGTCAGTCTCCACTTACTGAAAGCATTAAAATCACTTTTTCTGTCCAAATGAGGAGATTCAGCTTACAGCTACTGGACTTCACACGGGAATGCCTGGCTCCAGTTCTGTAGCCTCCGTGATGCAGAGCAGGTGATCTTGGGGGCTGCCCTGCCCTGAAAGTCAGGCAACGCTGATTTTTGTGCAGACTTGGAAAAGCAGCAGGCTGAGAGTTCAGGCACAGAACAGCACACTTCATTTTTACTTGAATGTTTCTTTGAAATGTTTGTTGCAGTTACAGAATTTGTGTGAGAATCTGCTGGGTATCAGTTTTGTAAGGAATTTTATTCAGCTTTGATAGTGGTGGCATTATTCTCAAGCATTTTCAAGCGTAGCTAGGAACCATCTTATTTTGCCTGTTATCATGGTATCAAAATTCCCTGCACTTCTGTGATTACGCAAGCTCTTTCTAATGTTACTGTTCATTTCTCCCCTGATGATATCCTACAGAGAATTTTTTCCTGTTTCACCCTGACATTATCAGGCTGCAGACTCCTCTATCAAGAAGAGACAGCTGTTCTGGTTATTGAGCGTTCGTAAAGGGTCAGTCTGCCACAGTGTTTTCAGATGCTTTGCTTTGAGGAAAACCATGTTTGGGACCTCTCGGATTCACCTGGGCCTTTCAGTGCTAAGACACTCTAAAATGACTGTAGCAAAGCAAAGGACTAAATCCACTCCTGTGTGGTACTTGGCAAGGATCTTCCTTGGCAGTTAGGAGCTGTTCGTTGGCCTTCTCTCAGAAGGCGAGTGCATCCTGTTAACGATGAATCTTAGCACAGACACAAAACTACTTGGTTCTTCTGACAATCTGTGAGCTGTGGATTCATTTTCTTCTTCACTTGACTGACTGCATAAGCAGCTATTTTAGTTTTTGTCTGAAGGTGAGGATATTGGGAACGTGTTCTTCTAAACTTGCCCCAAAAGTCACTTGTAAGGGAAAGCAGAGGATAGGAATGCAGACACCAGTGGAAGTGGCAAAGCCCTTTCTTTCCTTTAAGTAGGTTTAATGGCTCATCGTTTAGGTGTGGTAATTGGGTTAAGGTTAGCATGTACAATTGTATCCTTTGCAAAAGTCTCAGATGAGCATTCCATAAATATCGTGTCAAGGATGCTAAATGAGTCTCTGTGCAGCACAGCCTTTGTTTGAGCACTTTATGCCTCTTGACATGGGCGATATATCTTAGTGTCTTTTGTCTACGAAATGCAGATGCAGGGATAACTACGTTAAAATCGTAATAAAATGGCTGATGTGTGTACGACACTTGCAATGGCTATGTAAGGCTCTACAGTAAGCTTCCGATCAAGGTGTAGTAGTGCAATTTGTTTTCAAAGCCTAAATTGCATAAGAAGTCAAAGAATCACAAAGAAGCTATAAGACACTTCTGCAAAAGAGAGACTGGACTCTGTATTGCTAGCATTGATTGCAGTCAGCAAATTTTAAAACCATGCTACATAATATTAATTGTTCTAAGACATCAGTTTTGATTCATGCAGATAAGAAAGAGCCAGTTGCGATAACTGCCAAAGTGGGAACCTTAAAAAGAAAGCAGCAGATGAGAGATTTCCTGGACCATTTGCCGAAGGACAACCACGACGACATTTTCACTGCAACCCCCTTTCAGAACAGAAGAGTAAAGGTAAATCTGGGCAAACAGTGTATATCTGCACACGCTTTTCTGCTTAGTATGTCAAGGGTGTGTTACAAGTCCACTGGTTCAGTTCCATCAATAAAACCTTGTGGAAGTAGGGGAAGATGCTTATTTTCCTTGATTTGGACTGCTGGCAGTGAGCATGCATGGAGTGTGGCTTCTGCAGATGAGGATTGCCACTGAACAGATGTGTAAAACCTATCTCTGGTGGGGTGTCCTTTCCGCCTCTGCAGGCGGAACTTGTGATGCTGTGAAGCATTAGTTGTGCAGTGATATTGCTGTCCTGGGGCTGCCCCTTGGATCCTTGTGCTATGGAACTGCTTATTTTCTGAAGTCTCTCCTCTCAGCACATCTCACATTTAAACCCGCTTCTCTCTGGATGCTGTTCAGGGGTGGGTGTCTCTGGGAGTTGTGGTGTTCTCTCACCCTGGCCCTTGTCCGTCCTTTACTTGCTCTCCGATTGGGCTGAGGAGCTGCCCCCTTCCCCTGTTTGGGCTGGTTTCAGCTAGAGGAGTGCCCTCCCCGGGCAGCCACAGACAGGCAGCAGATGCAGCAGTGGAGCGGAGAGCATTACACTTCCCTGATAGACTATTTAGTTAGTTAAGACTCTTTTTGTATTTAAAGAGAAAGCCACTCATTTATCAAGAGAATAATTTATTTTTTCCCTGTAGACAATTTTTGAAGTATATTTCACAATGCATCTTTCTTTTTGCTGTTTTCTGACCAAACCAGCACTGCCTGTTAAAACCAGCACCTCAGTTCCAGCAGGGACTCCAAAGGGCATCTAGATGTCTCTTGATACGTTTGTTCTTCTGTGAGTTTTCTTTGTGGCAACAGTGTGTTTCTTACTTTGGCAGTGTCCAGAGTGGGGTAGGGCCATGGGTTGCTGTTGAAGCAGCAGTAACTTCATTGCTTTCTATAAACTGCGGTGTGTTACGGAGAAATCGCCATGACTAGTGTGAATGGGTGACCTGTTAAAGAATCGGTGTCCATGGCCAAGACACCCTGTTTTTGCAGAGGGATGCTCCAGGAGACTCTTCCTTTAGTAGAATACAGTTTCAGCCAGTGATTCAATATGATTCTCTTTTTCTTTTTTCTTCTAAATTCCTTTTGCCTAGCTTGTGCTGTGCAAAAGCAACTAACCTCCTTCTGTTGTGTATGGTGAGAGGTATACCTCCGGAGATAAATCCTGTGTATTTCAGAGTCATGAGCTGATTTGCCTTCCATGATTGAGTCCAGCCCTCCCTTGAACCTGTGCAGACTCTTCACATCTGCAACTTCTTGTGCTGAGTTCCAGAGCTGAATTGTTTGCTCTGTGAAGCAGTGTGATCTTTTATTTGATCTGAACTTACTTCTGCTGACTTTGTTCTTCTCTCCTCATAGGGAAGAGACGGGGAACAACTGTCTGGTCCCTGTTCACCCCTGATACTAGTTATAGCTCACCCACCCCAGGACCCGCTGTGCTTTTGATCATCTGTGTTTGTCCTCTCTGAACCTTTCCAGTTCTCCTCTCCCTTCAAGATGGAAGGACTAGTCCACTGAGTAATCCCGAAATCCTCCTCCTAAGTCGTAATCATAGAATCATAGAATCGCTGAGGTTGGAAGGGACCTTTAAGATCATCGAGTCCAACCTTTAACCTACCCTGACAAAAGCCACTTCTAAACCATGTCCTTAAGTGCCCCATCTACCCTTTTTTTAAACACCTCCAGGGATGGTGAATCCACCGCCTCCCTGGGCAGCCAATTCCAATGTTTAATAACCCTTTCAGTGAAAAAATGTTTCCTAATATCCAATCTAAACCTCCCCTGATGTAACTTGAACGCGTTCCTCTCATCCTATCACTTGTCACCAGGGAGAAGAGGTCAGCCCCCATCTCTCTACAACCCCCTTTCAGGTAGTTGTAGAGGGTGATAAGGTCTCCCCTCAGCCTCCTCTTCTCCAGGCTAAACAACCCCAGCTCCCTCAGTCGTTCTTCGTAAGGTTTGTAATGGTCAGCTTTGAGCTTGCAATTTTAATCAGAAATGATTTTTTGAATCATTTGGCTGTAGTAGCAGGTTCAGAGTTGTGAAGAGGCTGTGTCCTGTCACCACTCTGAGACAGACCTGTGAGAAGCCTTTTCATCAGACTTGTTAAAAAGGACAGGTCATTGATTGCTCTGATGTGGCTTTGTAGTTGCCAATGTTCCGGGGAAGCCTGGATGATGATGATGACTTTGCACTTACGGACAACCCCATCACGCCTTCCTCTGCTGTCTTCCCTATGGCAAAAACCCCTCAGTGTGAGCATATCAGCCCTGGTATGCTGGTGCCCATCAACAGGTAGGAGCTCCTGCTGCTGTCCCTCTACTAACCTTTGCCTCTCTCTTTTTCCCCAAGATTGTTTTTTGTCTTCTGAGAAAGATCACTGATGGAACTGGGACAACCAGTTCACCTCCAGACTCAGAGCATGCATCCTGCAGTGCTTGAGCGATGTGTTTAGAGAAAGCTCTTTCCATCAACAGCATGTGTGGTTTGAGCTACTCGACTAAGCGTGGGCAACAAAAACAATGGCAATAGCAGGTCCTTTTACTCTTGGAGTGGGCTGTGATTTGGGCTTCAGCCTCAGCAGAGGTTTCTCGGCTCATTTTGAGCCTTAAACCTGTTAATGAAATTGCTTCAGGCTTTACTTGAAACAAACTGGAATCACCTTGAAGCTTGCCGAGTAACTGGCATTTTATCTAAAGGACAAGAAACAAACATCATCTGTGAAGGTGATGAAGCTTTGTCTGATATTTGCATTAGGAGATCTAGCATGTGATCTACTTAACCACTTCTGTGGTGTTATACTCCCAGAGCTGCTGGTATATTTAATTGACCAACTGTTTTTAATGAACATGCTGATTTTCTTTCTGAATGAGAGCTGTATGTATGATGCCTTTAACCATATCCAGCGGATTCTGTAGGCGGCACAGTAGTGATGCTAATGTGCTCGATCACACCTGCAGGAATGATTATGACAGGCATGTGTTCCGGATGCAGAAGAATGCACAGGGCAGCAGAGGCACCTGGGACAAGGTCAAGAAGAAGTCGGTAATGCTGGTTTCCTTCAATGTTGCCTAGTTCCACCTTAATGATGCAGAGCTTTGCAAAGCAGCAGCAAAAGAATCCCAGGATCACAGACCAGTTTTGTATATTCAAGACACAAAACAGGAGCACTCCCCTTCTTCCTCTTAGACTTCTACGTTTTTTTATCTATTTCTCTTGGAGAAAGGTTCTGTTTGTTAGAAAAGAGCTATTTATCATCAGGATTGAACACGCTGCTTTTTTTAGGATTTGTAACTGCTTTTCAATTCTGTGATCTCTAGGTACATTAAGTTCCTGCTATATTCTTCAGTTCAGTGGGAAAGGAAACAATGCTTCTCACCTTCTGTCAGATTGTCCCTGAATTCATGTATTTATTTCTTCAGTATCCTAGATTCTGTAATTCTTCAGGCTTTTCCATGAAAAGCTGAGATCCCAGAGGCAGAAAAATGGCTTGTGCCTCCAGTTCAGTGAAAGCATGTGTGGTAGTTGGACAGTTTGAATTTATATAAGGATGTAGCGTAGTGATAGGGCAACTTAACTCCAGAGCGGGAGGGAGGCTATGCCGTTCCCCCAGCTGTTCTGAGGCTCCTGTGCTGGTGCTGTAGCAGCTGTCTGAGCAGAGCCTTTTTCTCCTCTTCATCAGGCTGGAGGTGTGCTTGCTACACCAGCTTCACGCAGAACTGACTTCACTTCCAGTAACAGTAAGTATTCTTTGTTTCTCCTTCTTCATTTCAGGCTCCTTCACTTATTTTCATGTTGCCACTGGCTTGTTGGGGGGCCACAGTCTGGGCATTTAATAATTTTTCCACAGTTGTTTCTCATAAGAGCCTTTGTTTTTTGGACTTTCTGTAACTGCTTGTCCAGCTCAGGCATGTGCTAATAATCCCCCTGTTTTCTTATTGCAGAAGTGAAGCAGAAGTCTGTTGTAGAGAAGCTCTTTGTGGATGAGGCAGCAGATTCATCAGATGAAGAACAGGACCATTCCTATTTTTCTGTATAATGAACTCTGTGGATTTTATTAATTCAACACTTACATGTCTCTTGTGTGAAGCACAGGGCTTTGGCTACCCCCGTGAGGGTCCTATGGTGTTAAGAGTTTGGTTTGGAAAGCTTGACCTGCCGTGTTTTTTATGTGTTTTAACACTGTTCTCTTGCTGTCTCTGCAGCAATGTTTGTCATTTTCCATGTGTACAAAGTGGCACTTTCTTGCCCAGCCTCCTCTTCCCATGGCCCTGTTTCTCCTGGGGGAGGGAGAAATGTACTCGGATACCAATTATGGGCAAGTTTTGGTTCGTTTTAAGATAAGATACTTTATCTTTTTGGCTGTACAATAAACTTATAATGGTACACTCTGTAACTAAAGTGTAATTGCTTTTTAATTTCCTCTACTGAGAGTTTGAATTTTTACATTTCCTTAATGTAATAAAAAAGGACAAGCTTATTTTACTCATGTATGAATCAGATTCTTTAGGGAGGAGAAGGAGGCTTGACGAGCAATCCATCAGCCTTGGTTCAGCTACCTGGGCCTGTATGTTTTCATCCTCTCTCTTGTTTTTAGATAGACATGGATGGTGACCCCAGCCTGGTGCTGGTCTGTGCCGTGTCAGCAAGGTTATTTATCTCTGCTCCTGTCCCTTGCTCCTGTACAGGCTCCTTCATGAAGGCGCTCCAGAAAGGGCTGGGAAAGAATAAAAATACAAAGTTCTCTTTCTGAGGAGCCACGGGGCGGCAGCAGCGAGCTGCGGGCTGGAGGGAGGCGGCAGCCGGAGGGAAGGGGGAAGCGATGGCCGCAGCGCTGGAGATAGATAGGGAGATGGCAGCTGTGAGGCCACCTACGGGCAAGGGAACGCACTGGCTGCCCTGGGCCCCTCCATCTCTACTTCAAACCTAGCGCGCCCTTCAGCGTTTGGGCAAGAAGCATAAGGAACACCGGCAGTTCACTCTTTTCCTAGGAAACAAGGGTACCAATCTTGCAGTAACTGCAGCTAGACACCTTCCCCTCTGTCACCGCCTTTCTGCTTAAGCCAGAAAGCTGTACTTTGTCAAAACACTTCAGCCATTATTCTAATTTCTAAAGGCATTTTGGAATGACCATACCCAGCCTTCGCTGTAGGCATTCACCCCAACAGCCGTGGAGGCATGGGTCTGTGTGGCACAGCAGGCAAGTGTGGGATCCTGCTGGAGGCAGAGGCGGGGGGGAGTGCTCAGCAGAGCCAGAAGTGGGCTGTAGCATACCAAAAGCCCTGATGTTTCCGCAAGATTTATTTACATATTTTACAGTGAATCAAAACTCAGTAAAGTGCAGTTAAAAGAAAAGAGCCTGGGAGTGCAGAAACCAAGCTTCGCTCCCCTCAGCTCTTGGCAGCTGCGTTGCTTCTCCCCTTCACGCAGAGGTCCTGGGGCAGCAGCTGTGCGTCAAACCCATAGTGGAGGTAGCGGTAGATCTCCTCTGCCTTCTGCCGGCTGACCTGGGCGCCCACAGCAATGTCCAGCGGGGAGCTGGAAGAGACCACAGCAGGAGGGCACCTCACCTACAGCCTTTTGGAGTCCAGTAGACAATATTGGGACAAAAGGGGAAAGCACCAGTGGGCAAGAAACATCCCATGTGAAGAGAGGAACAGAAATGCTATGAGCTGCTGGCAGTCACCTCTCTGTGAGGCTGTGAGCACGCCAGCCTAAGCAAGCTTAAGAGCACTGCAGAGAAAAGGGAATGGCATGAAAGGGGAGAGGAAAAGGTACAGCAGCAGGGGGGATGGTGGAAGCAGAGCCCACGTCATGGCCCTGGTCCGCTCAGCTGGAAGAGCCTGAGAACAGCATAAAGAGCAGGGCAGGACTGGGGCGGAGACAGGAAAGCTCCTGGGGAGCTCCGACAGTAACAGAAAGGTGCAGAAAGGATGTCTGAGCAACTACCTGAGCGGGAGGTTGCGGATGAGACAGAGGAGCGAAAGGAAAGTCAGGCCTCAAAGCACTTGCTGTTACCTGTTGACCATCTTCTTCACGGAGTCAAAGTGATGGCACATGTTGAGAGCTGCCAGATAGCTCAGATTAGGAATACTCAGGTAGAAGTTGAGCATTTCCCGTTTGTGACCCTCCAGCTCCGTTGGCACGCGAATGGCAGCGTCTTTTCTTTGCTCCACCAAAGCCAGGTCTTTCAGCAAACCAGCAGTTTCCTCTTGGCAAGAGCTAAAAAGAATTCGGACCCCAGCCTGGACCAAGGCCGAGAGCACACCATCATAGTACTGCGTCCTCTGGAAAAAGCGTGTCGTTTCTCCTGCAGAGTGAGAATCTCAGTGAGATTTTACTTTAAGAAGTGCTAGATGACTGCAAAAAAATCTCATTAATTGTTTGCAAAGCCAAACTCCTCAAAGATCCCCGGCTTTGAGAACTCACAAACAAAAACAAGATGAGCGAAACCATCTCACGGAAAGGAGGCAGCAGGGGTCATGGGAGCAGGATTTACTTGGTTATTTGAGAGGTAGACTTTAGGAATTTACACTGAAAATGCAAATTAAACATCATTAGGAGAGAGGATTGGGAGGAACACATGGTTAAGTGATGAACAACAGGACAGATGATAGAAATAAGAAGAGGTTTTGTAAAGCTACAAAAGTAAGAATGCACTCAAACTGTGTCAAACAAGAAACAAGCAGCACTCTGGAAACAGCGTCATGAGAAAAACTGGACAAAACACTGAAAACAAATGTCACCTTCAGCAACGAGGTAAAAAGGCAGCTCAAACGCAATCCACTTATCTACAGCTCCCGCTGAGAAACATCATCTTTGGTGACCAATTCTATCATTGTTTCCATATCCAAACCATCAATAAATTAGATTTACGTCACAAAAACAAAGCTGCATCCACCACAATTTGATTTCAATAGTGAAGGTTTATATCCCAGAACATCTGTAATTTCATTGGAGCTGGGAGCTCCAGCTCCATTTGCTGTGAAGCAGGTGCAAGCAAGACCTCTCCATTATTTTCTAGGTGGCACTGAGAATAGACAGCATTAGTAAAGTCATTTGATTGCGTAATTTGGATCTTGGGATCAAAACAAATGGCTTGTCCAAACTATATAATATAAAGAAATAGTCCTGAATTTTCCACAAATGGTTAATCAGTTCAGGAGGTGACTTTGAGACTGCTCTGTTCTGTGCTTTGTGACACAAGGCAATAGCTCAAACATGGGTTTCCCAAAGTAGCTCCTTGTCGGAGCTCTCTCTTTGTCTTTTTCTAAAAACTGATTTAATGCAGCTAATTCTCTTTCACTTGTCCCAGCAGCAGCCATTACCGGTTTGGTCTCTACACTCTGGAGGTGGACTCAGCAGGTGGGATGGTGTGCACAGGAGCTACCAGTCTCACTGGCGCTAACCCCTGAGAGGTTTCCCATAGTTTGACAGACACCACTCGTTACATCACTGCTAAAAAAAATACTTGAGTCCACTATTATTCTAGTGCTCAGCACAGATAAGGTTGTGCTTGTTCCTTTATTGTACTATTCTCACCTTGTTGAAATCTGTCTTGAAGTTGGGGGGTTTCTGCACATATTAATATGGTCAGTTATAAATGTTTGAGTTAATAATTACTAAAGCAGGGAAAAGCAAGTTAAGGAATGAATCCCTCTGGATCCAGTTGTATATTTCTGCCTATATTAAATGGCTCTCAAAAGCAAAACAAATTTTAATGCTCAGCTGATGACCTTATTAACGTAAGATTCCTACAGAGACTAGAATACAGGTTTTCAATCTACTTTCCATCCCATATTATACACAAAGCTGGTGTGGCCAGTGGAAGCCTTGAGCAGACCAGTGCGTCCCCATGCCACCCCCGCCTGGGAACACCTACCTGATTTAATCCTGTCCTTCTCCACAATCACACATATTCTCTCAAACATGCTCTGCAGGCGCTGGAGCCGCTGGGTGACTTTATTCCTGTTCACAGAGTTCAGCAATTCTGACAGAAATTTCCTTTCCACGGCCATGCGGTTGCTGACGATGTAATCGCTGCTGCTCAGCGAGCAAACCTGCACCTTCACCCCATGAACGGCCTTCAAGGCAGAAATCACCTCTGCACCAGAGGAGATCTCCCGGCTGTCAACCAGAATAACGAGTGGAGAGTTTTTCTCCGGAGGGTTGCGTGGAAACAGAGCTGTAGCTGGAGAGGGGTTTGTGGCAGCCGAGTGAGGTGGAACTGAAGTGTTCCTGCAGGTGTTCTTCAAAGAACTTTCCACCTGTAAATGATGACAATCACATAGTATTTCTAAGAGATCAGAGAAGCATAAGACCAAAGAAAACCATGCCAATAAAAAAGATGATTTCCAAATACTGATGCTTAACAGATACGCTTTGTTCCACTTTTATTTTTCCAAAAATCCAATTAATAAAGTCTTTAAAAAAAGGTATTTTTTTGATATTGCAAAACACAAACACTTTCAGACTAACACTTTAATTCCCTATAAACAATCTCCCAAATTGGCTGATCTAATTATTTAGCACCTTGAATGACAAAAGCATGCAGCCTTCAGTAACAAGTTCAACAAAAACTGAATACTGTAAATGTTACAAGTCAGGCAGAAAAGTGTAAAAGATCAGGAATCCAACCTCGGACTATGAAGGGTTTTAATTTAGGAGAGTGAACAAATACTTTATAACTACAAATGCCAAATAATTAGTGGACACTCTCTACTATTTGAAATAGATCCATATTCCTCCATGGTTGTCAGACTCAAGACAGTATCTAATCCACAAGTTTTATTTATTGACTGCTAAGATACTCTCCAAGTGACCCTGCGAGTACAGAAGCTTCCTATATAGAAGAGAAGGGAGCCGATGTAAAGCAGTACCCGCAGACCCTGCTCCTTTGTCACCAGGAGCACCCTCATCCTTGCTGCGGTATCGCTGACGGCCCTCAAAACAAGAGGCTCCCACCACCTGGGCTTCTCTAGCAAAACATGAGACGAGAGGAAGGTCCTGTTTTGAATTAACACCAACCTCAGTGGGAGCCTGGAGACCCTCCTTCCCCGAATCAGAGCTAGCGACAGCTGGTGGAAAGCATGTGCTCCTGATTTGATAGTCTGTGTGAAAATCCAGCAGTTCAGATACTGAAGCTTTCAAGCCGAGAAGCATCTCACTCTTAGTCTCCACAGACTGACAAACACTGGTTTCCCCAGCAGTTTTTGTGTGCTGCGCAGAGGAGACTGAAGGCAATGACTTGGGTAACTCAGCATTTTCCTGTTCTGCCCTGGAACAGTCTGTTTTCATGGGCTTCTCATTGCTGACACTTGTTTCTTCCCCACTGGAATCACTGAGAACAATAATTCGTGATGGTTTCCTCTTTTGCATGGGGACAGAGTAGTTCTCTTCCACCCTGGCCTGGTTTAATTTTTTTCTGCGGCGAGTGAGGTATTGTTTTTTTCCACTAACAAAACTCTCATTATTTAGGAGATCAAAATTCACGCACATTTCCTCCTCACTAGATTCACTTTTTTTGCAAGTTTCCTCTTCCTCCTCTCCAACACAGAAACTGTCTTCTGCGTAAGTCTGGTCTTGCTCAGGAATCTGTGAGGGGAGAAACAAAACAAACCCAGTAAGTTTTGAAACACTGTAATGATCTTGCTCCTCCTCTCCATAAAGGCACTTGGCTTATCCAGTGCATCCTATGCCAGGGTACTGTGGGGCCCAGGAGCTCCTCACACCTCTCAGACCTCCCCTGCTGAACGTGCTTGGCAGTTCTGGAGCTACTTCCACGGCAGGCCTGACACGCTCCCAGCTGTGCCTGCAGCGAGCATACACGCAGATCTCGGTCAGGCCCCTGATGCGTCACCAGAAAGCTTTTAATGGGAATATTAATTGTATCACAGGAGAAGTGAGACTCGCCCACTAATACTGCTCAAACAGACGGGAATCTCCTTTGTGTGTCTCTGCACAGGGGGAAGGACTCTGAACCGCCACGCTTGCATACTCGGGACAAGCTGTGGTTTTGCCTGAAGACAGGCAGATTCCACACCTCGTACGGCAGGTGACACACAGTCAGAATTTCTCAAGGACAGCAGTCATTTTGTTTCATACCTGCGAGAAAATTTCCATGGTGTTGAATTCACGGTGAACCATTTTGTATCTATTGCCAAGAGCTGGACTACGCACAGATTTGAGGTAAACTCCTTTCATCTCACAGTCTAAATTAAAACAAGAGAAAAGAGAATATGGTATTAACAAGCATATAACTTTTAATTCATTATTGTTACATTGTGTTTTCCATATTAAGAAATTCCTTTATAGTCACATAAAACAAAAATTTGAAGTTCTCCAGACATCTCAGAAAATCCCAAAGCAAAGGAGCAGGTGTACCCAGCTTGCTGTCATGGAGGCTGCTATGTGGAAGGTTTTGTCTGTAGGCAGAGGTCCGGATACCCGCAGCAGGGAGAAGGGCAATGCTAACCACAGCAAACCCAAACCACTCAGTTTTCCGTGTTGCAAAAGTCTCTCCCAAAGCAGACGTAACTGATTTCAGAGGCTGGATGAGAATGGGGTGGTTTTATTGAAGCCCACACAGGATCTTACAGGGAAGAACTCACAATTTCAGTGGAGGAGAAAAATCCTCAACAATATCTGGGAATCTTAAATTGTAGTAAGACGATTGCCTCATGCACATATCCCAGGGAAAGACCAGGTTCATAAGCACAGGGGTAAATAAACCATCTTGGCCAAAAGCAGCACTACCTTCTCAGCTCTGTCAGCGTCAACACTGTAATTTTATCTTTAACATTCAAATTGTTATTTCATGTCATATTTTAAGTCTCTCTATAACAGAAGGATTCAGAAATTTCTAAGTGAAATAGAAAATTGCATTTCTGTTCAATCATAATGGTGTAAGAGGGGGAGGTTGACTCAGCGAGAGGCCATCTCCTGCCCCTGCAACCCTCAAAGAACTGGCTCCAGCCCGCCCAAAGCTATGGCATGGCAGAGGCTCCAGTGAGGAACTTACTACATAAAAAAACCATGCTAATTAAACCAGATAATGGATTTACCCCAGCTGAGGAGGTTACTGCTTCGCAGCTGACACATGCTGACATACCAGCTGACCGAATGGCCATGCCTCTTGTACACCATTTGCTAAGCAACACCCCTTATCTTAAAACCACAAACAACTCCCCTCATTCACCGTTTAACACTTGTGTGATCTCCACATCATCATTCAGGAACTGAGCAAGGGAAGAGGTCAGCTCCTTCTCTGTGTCATCGCTCTCATCAGATGAAACACCATCTGCATCTTGCTGGGACAGCTCAGCTTCTTCATCTAAAAACTGCCTTGCTGCACACTACAAGACAAAAAAATCCAAAAAAAATTGTAGTTAGAAGCTGGCCCCCAATTAACTAATGTTACCTAGGAGACCTCTGATCAAATCAGTTCATGAATTCAGAACATCAGCTGCTTACATGGTCACAGATATTAAGCTTCTGGCTTTGAAAAGAGAATCCCTTGCAGGGAAAGGTGATGTAAAGAAGACAAAGCTCAGTAAAACACACGACAGCGCACGATTCATTTTACTTGCTTTCAAAAATGTGTTTTGATTTTGAAGAGCTGGACTACTCGGAACCCAAGCCGACTAGAGACTTCAGATACAGACTTCACTCTGGTTTGCCCTTTTCTGTTTAGGTCTTAGGATCGTTTCGTGAATTCATCAGGCAATGCAACTCGTTATTGAGAAAATGCTCATCTTTGGGGAAGATAAGGCACTTCACATGTGAACTGCAGTCCAGGAGACATAATACAGACCTTGGTTCTAAGTTCCATCAAAAACAGACAACACCACATTCACAAGAATGTACATGGAAAAAAAATAAATTAATTCAGGAAGATGTTTTGTCAGAGATACTTTGTATTAAATACTTTGTATTTTTCTCTTATAATTTCAGCTATAAAGTACTAAAGTAAAACATGAAAAAAACAAAAAACATTGTGTCCCAATTAGTCCAAAAGAATGATTCGTTTGCCTTCAAAATACGTTGAATGAAAAGCACAAGGCTGTAAATTGTTGTTCAGTACATGGAAGACAAGGGCATCTTCTGCTAAAATAAGTGACATCTCCGATTTTCAAATTTTTCTGTCTTTTAATTACTTGCTTACACCAATCAGTAAGCCTGAATGACAGGCCTTATTAATAGTTCCTTTTCTAGAACAGTTTTGATTGTTTTGAAACACACTGGAGGTCACCTGTTTACAGGAAAGAACTCTCAATGCTATTGCCAATTAGTCTTAATCCTTCTTATTTGTGAAGGACTACGGAGAGGACAAACCCTGCAGTGTGAAAAGAACTGAGACACCAGAAACTAACAGTCAAGAGTCTGGTCACGCTTGGAAACAAGAAGTTACCAGGTTCTTCAATTATTTATTGAATCTTTGAACTCAGCCAATGGCTGTTTTGGTCGCCTTGGACTTCTCACAATCTCCGTTAATGTAATTGCAGATCTCTGCTGCACTTACAACTCCGTTGCCTGCACTTCTGGGAGAACACCCTAACTGGCGGTGGACTGATCAGAATGATTTTCATGTCTTGGATCTCCTGTGGATCTGGAGTTCTGGCATGTTCATCACTATGGATGTTTAGGTAAGATGATATGCGAAGGCAGAGTAGAATTTCATAAGCATACACGTTCTCTTTCCATGAACCTTTTGGTCTCGCATTAAGAAAATGTTTAAATAAAATTGAAAGATTATATTTCATCACTGATACTATAGGGGAGTCTCCATAATGAAGATTATCTTTAAAACATTAAAAATATCTAACATAATGTGCCCTGGAGCCTAAGCAGTAATTTCTGCTTAGCCAGCCATGCATATTTAAAAGCTTTTTCACTTACTATGAATATATAATTCTGGCCCTGCATCTTCTCCTGCCTCCATTCCTGATGCAGTGACAGATTAAAGTGTAAAACACAAAGTTAAGATTTAAGCTTTGGGGTCGAGGGATCATTGCTGTCTTAATATGTTCAAAGTCGAAACCATTGGAGTAGGTGGTAAATTCATATGAACAAGTATCTACTAGCGTAAGTTCTGGATGAGAACCTGAGGTTCCTGAGTCCAACTAATCTTTGAGTGTCTTCTACTCATAATGTAAATTGTTATTTTGCTCCAGAACATTATGATGCAGGGCCCTGCAGATCCCTCTGAAAGTCAGGCAATGGATGTGAGATTATCCAGTGTTTCAAGATATGATCTCAAATGTTTGCGATAAACTTGTGTGAAATAGCTGTGAGCCTCAACCCTCCTAAACAATGTCTTGAAAACAAACAACTGCCCAACTGTGTGCCTGCCACAACACAGTTGTAGCATAAAGCTCCATTTTAGGCTCCAGAATGAGTGTCTCAATGACACAGTAAATTTTTTTCTTAAGTATGTGAAACCAGTGCTCAACATTACTGGCATTTTCATGTTTTTTAAAAATTTCAATATAGACAAATTATAAAATACTTTCAGTTCATTGTTGCAGTTTGAACAGAAAGTAAAATCTCACAAAGTCTCTTTCTGTCTTTTTTTGGGGGTTTTCTTTTGCAACACGTTCTGCTCGTGTTCAAAGACGCATTCTTCAGAGCCAGGTTGGCAATGTTGCAAATGTGCACTTAGACACACACAACACAGCACGGCAGTTTTCTACACTGCAACTTCAGTGCCAGCTGCTCCAAATACGACCTTCAACGTATTAAGAGAGACACATAACGTCACATACCTTGTACGTAAAATTGCTCTTCACCTTTTGCCGTTTGGTACTTCTCAGCTTGTTTGTGTTACGAGCTGCTGAGCTGCTACTTCTGGTCCTGCTTGAGTTCTTCTGAAAATCCATGCTGTCATCACTGGACACGTCTGACTGGAGGAACATTTCACAAACACTTCAATAAAGACTAAAGCAACCAATATTTTAATTACACAGTCATCCTTCAACATCCGGGGTTTTTAAGCAACACCTGATTTTTTGTGATTGATTTGCTATGGTAAAATAATGCAATAATGCTAATCATCTTATTAAATACAAAAGGAACAGAAAAAACCATGTTATTTGGAAGAAAAATTAGGTAAAGTGTGACACGATTATTTTTTTTTCACTCAAAGCTTTGTGGTAGAAAGGTTATTTTACTGCCTTTCACAAAGGGAGAGGCTCAGCTCTCCTGCCTATAACAATATCTCACTGCCAAACAACAACTGCGCAGTCGTCTATGGAGACCTCGGGAAAGAACTGAAGGATGGAAAGCAATTACATTCTAATATGCCTTAGGTCAGATGGCATAAAATATTTTTAATAAGAACACTTGCCTACTGACTGAAGAAAGAGTAAATGTTTAAATATATACTCCATGAATGAGTTTGCATTATTTTTCTTCTGTCTCACCAAAGCACTTACTAACCATGTTAAGGGGGTGTCGGCGTTTTCTGATGGCACGGATCGGCGATTCAAAATCACTATCGTTCATACCCTATGTAAACAAAAAGAAGTACAATTGCAAAGGGCATTGTTGTTTTGGTGTTTGACTTATCATTTTGCTTCTCATCTTTTTGGCGTTTTTTTTTGTTGGGTTTTTTTCCTTTTTCTAAGACTCACATCAGGAGACTTCAAAACATTCTTTTTTTTCCTATTTTGTCTCTGGAAAACGATCTCTTCTTCACTCTCACTGCTGGTTCCTACAGCAAAAATAGTAAACAACATTCACAAGAAAATGCCTTGTTCACAATACAATATTGCTATAACAGAGCAATCAAAATCTGTCTCTCTTATAAAAGTACCTACAAAGGAGATTACTTATTGATCTATGTGGCAAATATTGTTCTCTTTAGCCTTGTTAATCAAAATAAATAATCTCCAGCTGAGATGTACAATAAATCCTGCTTCCCAGGAGAGCCTCTGAGTGGAAGTGATTACCCCGGCAGTACAGATCGAGAAAAAGGGAGGTAAGAAATGAAACCAAGAGAAGTCGTCCTTAAAAGTTGAGTAAGAGTTACACTTCTGGAAGCATTTTGTAATACATGTCCCTTTGGGTGCACTGAAACAAACACAGAACTCACTAAAACGTCCTCTCGCCAATTCCTTTTCAAACAACCCCAGCAGTTTTTGATTTTACAAAGGACTACCTTTATGAAATACAAGATCTTCCTTCACATCCTGTATGACAAAGGCCCAGTGCTGGCCGAGCCCCGGGACTGGGTGCAATGGGTGTGCTGCCCCACAGCAGGCTGGGCATTAACTGCCCCTGCGGCACTGCCGGAACTTCCCTCTGTGTCTGTGAGGGTACAGCAGGAGACGGGGGGTGGAGAGTTGGTTCTGACTAAATCGCTCAAATGTTTGAATTTCTTTAAGGAAACACATAAAATTCCCCAACATTCCACTTCTAAAATAACATATTTAAATACCAATAACTATCATTTCAACAACACACGCTCCCCGGGGAGGTTTTCAAGACCCGAGCAGACAAAGCCCTTAACAACCTGATCCAGGTTCAGTGCTAACCCTGCAATTCTAAAACAACAATTTGGGGTTTTTTTGTGGTTTTGGTTTTGTCTCTTCTGGTGTTTTGGTTTGTGGTTTGTTGTTTGGTTTTGGGTTGGGTTTTTTTTTGTTGTTGTTGTTTTGTTTTTTTTTTAAATGTGGAGTTTCTATTCCTCAGAAACAATGACAGGAAAAGAAGGAAGACATGGATTCAGGGACTCTGCATGGATACAGATGCAGGTGATTACGGATCAGATGGTGAGAAGCTTAAGAAAGGGCTGTGAATGCAGTTCTGGTCACACAGTTATGTCTGGCACGGCTGCACTGTAAGCACTTGTGCAGAGGTATGAGAGGTTTAATTCTGAATATTTCCGCCAACACGTGTGCATGCATTTCAGCCTCAAATGGCTAAGCGCATATGCAGGGTTAAGATTCTGGAAAGTCTCATTGACCCAGCTTCTAATATTACAACCATTATTCCCTTTTCCTTTCATCCTTCCCACCTAAGTCATAAACCAAACTAAGGATCCAAAAGATACTGAATTCTATTTAAATAAACATGAAGATATTAAGTAACTGTACCACTGAAATCCCTACCTGCAGCAGGAGACACACGTAAACTACGAAGGGTGGTGTCTTCCAGGGTTTCGGTTCTTCCTAAAGGGGAATCAAGTGCATCCACAGCTGAATTCCCAAAGTTCTGCCTGCGTGGGCTTTTATTTACTTTATCTGCGAGAGGCACCTCTGGAATTTCCTCCCTGGCACTAGAGAAGACATTCATAGGAATTCTTTTGGCAGCTTGAATATTCATAACCTTTCTACTTGTTGGGGTCGGAAGTGCAGAAGCCAAAGCTTTAGGTGATGCATTTCCTGTTCTTCTGGCTCCTGCCTCCAAGAAAGGCCCTGCAGCAGCAGCAGCCTCAGCCTCAGCCCCTTCTCTGGCACTCGCGGTCCTGCTCTGGAACGGCAACAGTGTGGAAATGGCTCCTCTCGCAAGACTTCTGCAATCCCATTTTGGCGATGTTTCAAGTCTGGAGATATCATTTAGTAACTCTTTTTTATCGTCAGTGGATTTAACATCTGCATGAGTCCCCAAGACATTGTTGAATTTTCTGGTATTATTTGTATTTATATTTTCTTCAAAGACTTCACTCTCACACTCTTCGATGGAAAATCCCAGATCAAAGGTAACAGAAAACAGTTCTTGAGAACAGTCATAAAGATCATCATTATCCAGACCCTGCTCGGTCACACTAATATCTCCTGACTCTTCCAGGGTGGTAGTTTTACCGACTATTGGCCGCTCCTTGGGGGTTCTGTGGGTGTCCTTGCAACATACCTCCAAGGGAAGCCCCGTGGGGCTGTGCTCTGGGGCTGGCCCAGCACCACTTCCACCACAACCTGACCTGACTAAGCGCTTGTTACTCATGGAAAAACTCACATTATTTGTGTCATCAAGGTGTTCATCTTCAAACAAATGTATACTCTTCTCTTCAACAATCACATTTTTCTTGTTCGCTTTGAGATGTTCTTTATCTTTTTGAACAAAATACTTACTTGACGGGTTATTTGTCAGAGTGTGACTTATTGTTGGAGTTTTCTTTTGGATTTCAGTCAATTCTTCATTGTCAAACAGACTGTCAAAGCTGTCATTGAAGTGAAGTTCCTCTTTGGCTTTAACAGCAGCAGTCTCAGAAGATGTTGCAGTTTTTGAAAAGCAGGTACTTACAGAAGCCCACAATTCACTGTTGACTTTCAGTTCAGGATTTTCAGAGAGCAGCAGTGAACAGTTAGCTTCTGAGGGTGCAGGAAAGACTCTGTCCCACAGTTTCTCTGAATAACTACCAGAAATAACTTTTTGAAAAGGACATAGTGTTTCTTCATTTCTCATTATGTTTTCAAAATCATAAAGTTTATTCAAAGAGGGAGGAGATTGTGATAAAAGCCTTTTCACATGGGAAAACGCTTGCTTTAACCAAGAGGGCTCCTCAGATGGTCTCACAAGCACGAATGAATCCACGTATGATTCAGGAAGATAAAATAAGTCAGAGGATATAGGTGATTTCTCAACTGTGAAGCTACTATAACCCGAATCTGCGTGGTTTGTCTCCAGTGACCTACAAGCTTTATCTACAGTTTTGTATTCCTTTGTTGCTGCACTTTCATGAATTATAGTACTTTCACTGTTGTCACATAAGTCAATAAATTCATTTAAGTCAAATGTCACCGCTAGTTCCTCATCTTTTTGACTGCCCTGGTCAGTATTTTCATCCAGAGCAAGTCTTTTTGCTGAGCAAGAAGCTGAGGTGTTACTATCTGTGGGCAACGCAGATTCTAAATTTAGTCCAGAAGTTCTTGTAGGACTCTTTGGTTTTGTTACTTTAAATGTGGTAAAGAATTCACTCCTGCTATCATTTGTATCCGTTAAAAACGGTTTTACTTTTGATCTGTGTGCCATGTCTTTTGTCGATGAGCGTGCTTTCTGATCAAATGTGGAGCTGGTCATGGAAAGATGCCTTTTATTCCTTTGAACATTAACATCTTCAAGATGTAAGTGAGGCTGAATCTCCAGTTCATAGCTGCAATCTCCCTGGTGACGAACACAGTGCAACATTTACTGTAAATACATACAGGCTTACAAGGAGTTGTCATAAGGATATTTAAAACAAGTGACAAAGGTTTTTATACTCCTAAAGGTTATTAGAAAGGAGAAAAAAAAAAAAAGGAAACTGCTTTGCATTTAAGGTCACAACTTTCAAACAAAACGTTTACTGGCAGCAACTGCAAATCCATGCTTGGGTAGTCAAACCATCAAACCTGAATGTTTTAGAAAGACCAAAAGATACCATGCGTAAATAAAGACAGCATTTACCAGAGCAGCAAGGCAAAAATTCTGCACTGTCGTGCAGTTAAGATGCAGTTCTCAGAACATTAACAGCAAGCAACGTCACTGAGCTAATACAACGTGCAAGGTCCTATGTCCTTGGATGGGCTACTGCTTGCAGGCTGTAGCTGTGGAGGACCAGCAAATTGCCAAAGGTGCTGTGAGCAAAAGAAACGCTTATTCAAGCACAAGTGAGCCTAGAGTTCTCTGTTCTCTTTGTACTGTCACTGTAATTTGGCTATTGCCATTGATGGCACATTAAGAACTTCTCACTTACATACTCTGAACTTTTTTTTTTTTTTACAGATGGTTATTAATCATCCGTTCAAAAGACACTGACCTAGGCAACCAACTCTTTTACAAATACATTTGAAAAAAGCACAATAGACGTTGCCATTGCTCCCAGAGAGGCATCCATACAAGGACTGCCTGGATTGAAAAGCTACTTATTTATTGTCTTTCTCACTCTCTCTTTTAAATTAAGATTTCAAAATTAATGCATGCAATCTCCAAAAGGAAGAGTAGGGGTCAAATGAGGCTCTGAAAGCAATGCCTTGAAATACTCCTTCAAAGTTCAAACCTGTTTCACTAATGAAAAATAAAAATGAAGATGTAAGATCTAAACAGATGGTACAATTACTTTTTAGCAGCTCAGTCAGATGAATCCCTAGACTCATTAATCCCTGAAATTAAACAAGGTATCTTTATAGAATAGTGTGTGATAAAACTGACTTCTACAATAAGAGGTTACCCGCTTCCTATACGAGTAACATTCTCCAAAAGTCTTACCATCTATAAATAGGAAAAAAATGAGGTCCTCATCATCATAACTTCCTGAACCCTCCTCACTGTCCCACGAGAATATTATTAGAGCAGTTCTACTTCAGCTTGTGCTAGCCATGCTGATAATCACTCTCCAAACTCCATATCTGTATCTCCCAGTAGAGTACAGTAACCTCCCATCCTGCTCTAGCTCTTCACAAGCCAGACCTGTCACTGCCCATCATAGGTACCCAGCCAACGTGCAGACTCTTCTCCTGTGGGCATAACCCCTTGTCTTCATTCAGAGAGAATAGGACTTATCATTTCTTCAACACTTGGCCTCTCTGTAATTGAGTTCCTAAGAAAGTTTCCAGAGCTGTTCTAACCAATGACACCGTGACACCAACATCTTGATAAAACTGGGACCCCTGGGACATCTCTTCCAAAAGAGACTGCGAAGAAATTAAACAGCTGGGGTTTCCACAGATTATAGACCTGGAGCTGCTGTTAAACAACCTTTTACTGCTACACTCCTTACAGCAGCCAGAGGAGTCAATCATGGAAAACAAGGTTTGAAAAATACTCTGGAAAGTCATTTTATCCAATTACACAAAGCAGAAACAGCCATACCTAAAATTGCTGCTGCCTAGCTTGCCTAAATATATTCCTGAGCACAGGATTCGAAGCTGTCTTCCATGCATTTGAAGGCTGATCACATCCTAACACAGTTTTGCATCCTCTCTGGTTGCAGTGGATGAAGCATATTATCCAGTATTAACAGCATCTTTTCTCTCTCAATAATAATGAAGTTAATATTTAGATTTTATCACTAACTTCATGTACGTGCCCCAGAAAGGATCGTATGCAGAATAAGTAAGGCAGGATGTGTGTACAGGCTGCTTTGGGGACAGGGTACGGCTGGTTTCAAACCCTGTTGCCAGCACTGACACCCGTGTCTCAGCGACAATGTACGCGACTGTGTGTGCCCAGCGCAGCAGGAGAACGCCCAGGGAGGGAGTTCAGTTGCTAGAGATTCATCTCTAAAGGGCTGTGAAACCCCTACTCCATTTGTCACTACAGAAGATGTTACTCAGCTGCTACACACTTACTGCCTATGCTTAGGCTACCCATTTATAAACATACCCAAAAAACCTAAGAGTTATGATTTTTTAAGAAGAGACCTCCAAGGAGATCCCCAGACTATACAGGCTGACTTATAAGAAGTCTTAATACCAAAATAGTGAAGAAAACAATTACTATGAAAGGGTTAAAGGATTATTCTGATACATGTGTGTTCTAAATAATTAGTTTCCCTCAAGCTCAGTCAAAACACAGAATCAAGATATGGAAGTCTTTGTATGAAATCAGAGGAGAAACAAACAACAACCAACATAACCTGGTCCAATTAACTTCACAAATATCATCTGAGGAGATTACACATTTGGTTTACAAGATAACGGTGCTGATAATGATATGTTTAGATTTATGTAAGTAATGACTGAATGTTGCATAATATTTCAATTAAAGTATTCAAGCATTATAAGAACACAACTTATATTAAATGGATTAAAGATTGATTAGCTGCCAAACCACTAAGCCTTATTGAAACAGAAGTAGGTGATGCTCTTCCCACCCAATACACTCCTAAGAGGCACAGCGCAGATCATTCTTGGCCCTATATTATTCTGCATTTTTTTAAGTAACCCAAAGTAAAGCAAAACTATGCAAACCTGCAGGAAAAGATGAGGGTTGTGAATAGGTAAAAGGATAATTCAAATCACAACTAGACCAGAGGCAGAGCACATAAGAGCAAATCATTTATGTTTTCATATGGCCAAACATGAAGTTGTATGTTTAGGACAGTAAGAGGTAACAGAACTGTATGATGTCATCCAAAGCACCTAAAGAAACTCAAGAACGAAGTTCCTGAATTGGTAATAGTGGCATGTAACCTCTTGCTTACATACCTCAGGAACCAGGAGGTGGCAAATGTGATGCCATTTTTTAATTGTCAAGGTGGAAGCTAACCTTATCTCCATACTGAATGTATCAGTATAAGCTATAACAGATAATGTAATTATCGGATGAGTCTTCTTCAGAAGTTTCAATCTTGCTTTTGAAAATAAAAAATCAGATGTAAAAAACCCATTAGATTTCTTTAAAGAGACCAACATGCAAAAACATTGAGAAGCTCTCATGCATATCATCTTCCCATCTTTCTGAAAGGCTTTCAAAAAGTCCCTGCCAAAATCCTTAAAGACACTGCATAGGATGGTTTAGGTTGGAAGGGTCCTTCTCCTCAGGGCTGCTCTCCACCCAGCTTGGATTCATGCATGAGATTGCCCTGACTCATATGCAGGACCCTGCACCTGGCCTTGTTGAACTTCAGAGGTTCACATAGGCCCACCTCTCAAGCCTGCCAAAGACGGCATCCCTTCCCTCCAGCGTGTCAACCGCACCACACAGCTTGGTGTCATCGGCAAACTTGCTGAGGGTGCACTCGACCCCACTGTTCACATCGCCCACAAAGAAGTTAAACAGCACCAGTCCCAGTACTGACCCCTGAGGAATGCCACTCATCACGGGTTGCCACTTGGACATAGAGCCATTGACCACAACCATTTGAGTGCAACCGTCTAGCCAGTCCCTTACCCACTGAGTGATCCATCCATCAAATCCATATCTCGCCAATTTAGAAACAAAGATCTTGTGTGGCAGGGTGTCAAATGCTTTGCACAAGTTCAGGTAGATGATGTTAGTTGCTCTTCCCTTATCCTTAACTTGAACTTATCCTTAACTTAAACAGAGAGTGCAAAACAGGGAAATTTCTTGCATGGAGAAGCAATTGGGTGCAACACAGAAACAGGAGGAGTGAGGAGCTGTTACAGCAAAGAACTTCATTAGGCCACCGTATATATCCATGATTATGTTCTAATTTGGGAAAAGAAAAAAAAAAAAAAAAAGAAAAAAGCAAAGTCTAGCAAAACTGCCATGTGCCAGGACAACAGTCCAGAGACAAATTTAGCATCTAGGACAAACTGGAGTAACCTAATTTCAGGCTTACATGGAGTTATATAACTGCTCCAGTTCAACTTGGTCACTCAAAATACTTTCTCCCAAACAAAATACTTTCTCCCAGTGAGCCTAGTTAATTCTGATGGAATGAAAGGACAGAATTGTAATTATCACATTTTAGCCTGAATGTGTACAATTCGTAGAATCTTAAATTACCTGATCAGCTCTTCTATAGCCTAGTAAGCTCCAGTGTGTACCAGCTACTCAGTAAATAGGTCATGCAGGAGTAAAAAACCAGGCATCTCTCTTATATTATTGTACTCAATTAATGACCTTGCTTACAACTACTGATTCAGTTTAAAAAGCAATAGGTTTTTTAATATAGAAAATAGAAAGAAAAAAGTAAACTTAAGATATTAAAATTTTCATTACTAATAAATATATGCATATTTGCATATGCATATGCACACATATGCATATGCGTGTATATACACACATACACTGTTTAATTCACACACTTAATTTAAGGCATCTAATATCAAAATTAATATTAACCTCTCTCTCCTCATAAGCTGCTTTGGATGTTCATTTTCTAACGAGATTCAGATGTCTGCCAAAACCCTGGTGATTTTGCCATTTAAAAATTAAAAGATACGTCTGCAAACAGATACAATATAGATTGTAACAATTATAACTTCTTTAATTGAAAGCTTGATTGAAATGTAGGGAAAAGCAGCACGAACAATCAGCATTTAAGTGTTTTCTGACACAAACCAGAACCTATCTTCAGAACTGTTTTTTTGTTAGATCTAGGGAAGAAAGGCTTTGGGATTTTCAGTTTCACACTGAGTGTTAAAGCCCATGGAGCCGACGCTGCCAATATAGTTAGTCACATGGGTATATTTTCTGGTTAACTTCTGTTTTAGCATGAATATTAACAAAAATTACAACAGTAAGGCTGGTGGTTTTCACACAGTATTTTGAGTAGGTAGAGTAGGTATCAAAGCAGTATATTCCAATCTATTCAAGTGAGAAGTGGTTACAATTGTCTCCTTGTAGGTGATCAGTTGATCCCTTAAATACCCTTGTGTTTGACCCCACACAGGATCGTCAACACGTGGAAGAGCCCCTTTCGCATATTCTGGAAACAAAACACTGTGCCTCAAATGCTCTCAGCCATGTCCATTCTCCCCTAGTCCCCACAAACACTTTTTTAAAGTTTACAAATACCTCCTAGGCTATAATTATTGTTTTTAATATATGGGACATGTTAGCACACACTCACTGAGGAAGCCAAACTGCCCTTCAGTTGCAATAGGAGGCTTCTGGAGGACAGAGAAATGGAAGCGTGCAGTCTTCCTCCAGCTCCTCCAGAGAGAGCGTCTGCCTTTCAAGAGTCCCGCTCACCTGCCCAACAAACTGGGCAGTAGGCAGTAAAATGCTATGTTCTGCTGAAATGGTTTACCATAAAAGTATGTATTATATAGCACTTATTAGTGCCCAGTAATGAGACTGAAGCACAAGATTGCAAGAGGACAAACAGCCACAGCTGTCAGACAAAGGCTGCTTTAACCCAGTGTGTTGTATGTGACCAAGAACCGAGAAAGTGTAGAAATAAAGAAATTACAGAATGCTCCTTCCCCAAAACGTGTCCATCTGCCCACACGGGTTACTTGATGTGAGCTTACACTGGCTAAAAATTATGTCTACACCCCCCTGAACGGCAGTAGATGAACTTTCACTGTATACAAGGTCAGGGCATATGACATATTTTTACCATAACCGAATTTTTTCTGCTTCATTTTATGCTACTTTTCCTACTGATTTCTGAAATTCCTGTCCCTTTTCTGAGCAACAGTGATCATTAAACTAATGTTTACACAGAAGTATCCAAAACAACTCTTTCCTGGCTAAGGCAGCTTTCTCCTTCACTCAATTTCAAACTTACTGGTACAGAATTTAACTCTCCAGCTTTTTAGAACTTGCTCACATGGTAATTCTTTTTGAAATTTATTACCATCTTTTACTTTTATCACCAAAAATAATATTTTACTGCTGTAAAAATTATCCCTTTTCTAGATCATTTAGCAAAGAGGTTAAACAATTCTGCTGCTTAGCTGCTAACCTCCCTGCCATCTGAGTACAGGCCATTATTTATACCTTTCGGGAACTGGTTAATGAACAGAATAATCAATCCCTCCTTTTCCGTGTTCTGTGATTGCTTAGTTTCCAGAAGAGACTCTAGGGGAAGGAACACCAACAAAAACTTTGTTTGGAAGTTCAAGTATATTCCATCAGATGGCCCTTAAAAATATATTTAGTTGATTCACTAAAGAAGCCTAAGGGACACAGAAACCACAATTTCCCCCTACAAATTTCTCTTACTAACAATATCAGGTCATAGATGTATCTACCACTTCTATTGCTGTTTTGCTGTCGGGCAGCTTGCCTGCAATGAATCACGAACTCTCCCATGCAGCCACCCAACACCCTTTTCAAAACCCCAGGCAGCGCCTGACACCTCCTGCTCCTGCGACACCAGGCTGAGCCAAGTGCTGGGAATCCTTGAAGGGTTACCATCTGCTCCTGCTTAGAGCAACCGGCTACTTCTCATTTATCTGCTTCTACTTATTTTGCTGATACTCTAATTTGAGAGAGCATCTGTCTATAGAGCAAACACAGCTACACAATAAAAACACTCAAAAGATCCCTAAAAAGGAAGATTAATTAGCAAAATACAGGGTATATACCCTAGCGATTCTGGGAACAGGTATCATTAGGTATCATTAAAGAGGCTACAGAGGCAAGAGTGAATGTTCAAGAACATCTGAAGTGTCAGAAAATAAATTAATCTCTGGTTTAGTGACTGTGTATTTTATAAAACTCTCGGGACAGAAGTGACAGGTAGTTAGTATTAGAGGTGTCTGACCTGGCAACCACAGATGGTTCTGTTATCTGGCATCACAGAGAGGTTAATGCGGACATTTACTGTTTGACTTCCTTAGCCTGGGGTGTCCCGTGCCAAGAATTGTGGAAATCTACAGGGGAGAGGGGAAACCCACCACACTACAGAGAGATACACAGCAATGACCTGGATACCGGTGTGTCATTTCCATGAAAATATGGATAGCGAAACACTCCTGAACCCCACTGACCATGGTCGTTTCTTAAGCACTGCATTTCCATGCCAATATTAAAAATACAAGCAGCAACAGGTATATCCAAGCGGATAGCAGGACCGTTGCATCTAGAAGTAGTTTTTCAACTACAGCAGCAGTTCATTGTTCTAAATAAATGATTATATTCCACCAAACTTTGTCACCGGTGCATTATTATAATATTAAAAACAATGTTAAAATATTATCCTGTCTCAAAACATAAATAGTATCTTCAAGGAGCTTTGGTGTATAGTAGCTCCTACATGAGTCCCAAGACTCTGCGAATGGATTGCCAGTTCATACTTGGCACACTGACTGTCAAAGAGCTTTGCCAAATCAGTCTCCTGTAAGAGCTTAAGGAACAACCAACTGATTATTCACAGACACAAATAACATAAATATTTTGACAGTTTGTGAAATACAGCATACAACTATTTTAAATTCAGAAACCTAAATGCAAAATTTAGATGTGTGTGTACATACACACACATCCCTAAACAAATAAAATAACAATGGAACAAACCCAACAAAAGCCAACAGTAGCCAGAATAGGTACGTGCTGTACAATTCTACTGCCAGCAGGGCGGGAGCTCAGGAGCACATCCATTAGTAATAAACACCCCAGAAGGCAGGCAGCGACATACCATACCACAGAGTGCGCATCAAGTGTCTCTTGGCTGTAGATTTAAGTTGGCAACCCTATATCCCATACCTGATATTCCATTTGGTTTCCACAAGATGTTATATTACGGCATGTTTTGCAGAAAACTGAGATCATTTAACTTCGGTGGGAAGACTATTTTTGGCTGGTCTGCCTGAACCCGAGGCACAAGGGCTGTGGAAGGCTTTCACGCAGCGCTGCAGAGGAACACCGAGTCACCCCTAAACAGGGCAGAAACGCTAGCTCAAATTAACACGGCTAAGCCCTTCCAGGTGCCACACAATCTGCTCAATCCCTTGGCCCATGCACATGGCTGACACCCCAGAATCCTTTGCCTAATCACTCTTACTTCTCCATTCTCACTGCCACAGGATCATTAAAAACAGAAAGCACCTGCAATTAAAGGTCTGAACAATCTTAACCGGGTCTCAATTAGCGTTCAGGCTCAAATCATTTGGCAACAAGATCAGAAGAATCAATATGGCACAAAGAAACTATTTTAATTGGAGAGCTGAGATTTTTTGGTCTTGTGGGCTCTCCCTGGCAGCCTTACTGGCTGAGAACAGAACAAATGTCCTGCCACCCTCCCGCTGGGACGCATGCTCCGCTTGGGCTTTCTGCAGTAAAGAACAATCCAGGCCACCTCTGCTGAGCTTTCTTTTGAGGATCCCAAGACAGCGCATTTTCTCTGATTATCTGTTCTCTGCTGATCAAGCCAGATTCAGTGCCCAGACAATAAATAGCACCCCACAGTTCAAACCCGCAGTTCCACAGATGCGTTAGTCCGTCTGCCACAAACACTGTAACGAAACATCATTTACCATCTAAAATTATTTGTTATTGGATGGGAAGAAGTCTTGCCACATCTCGTATCAGGATTTTAACCCAAGACGTACTAATGTCAATAAAGGCAGAAAAAAAAAAAGTTTTATTGTCCTTTCTTGAACCATTTTTAACTTTGCATTCATTGTCTCCTGGAAAAAAAGTCACAGCTGGCTGGGAACACTGTGTTTTCCCCCCAAACCAGGTCTGATTTAAAACTTCAAAATCATGGAAAGACTTTTATTTGGAATTTTAGGGTATCCTGGGAACACTTTCCCTGCTGCCAGGCATTTCACCCCGTGAATCCTTCAAAGCAATCTAAGACAGAGGATAAATGACAGATGATTTTAGTGGCAGTTGTTGCGGGTTCATCTTCTAAATCCTGTTTCCCAAGGTGTGTGGTACCAGAGATTACTTGGGTGAAAAAGGGTGAGAATCTTTTGAGTGGGAGTTTTTGTGTTTTCTTTTGTCTTTCTAGGGATAATAATGAACCTCACTGTAACTTCACACTGCCAACTCTGAAGCGGGAAATGGACACCCATAGTCATCCTCCCACATTGGACAACATTCTGACATTTACAAAGTCCCTAAGAGTTGCCTGCCTCCCAGGGAATAAAAAATAATGCACTCGCACTTCAATATTTCCTGTCACTTAACCTCAGAAACTTGGACAAATAGCATTTCAATAAAAATGATTACTTTGCCCTGACCTTGTTTCCAAACAGTACCGTTTAATTTTCAAAAATGCTTATAAAAGCTATTGAATTATCTTGCATAATGACAACTTGATTTGTTACCATGTTACACAAAAAATCCCTGTTTGTAGCTAGCAGAAAATCCAATCCCATCTGCCCACTTCTCGTTGCTGTAGTAATAAAGCCACACAGGCATTAAGGGCTTTTCTGCAGTGGATGTGGCCTGTCGCAGGCTTCATATTTGGGATTTCTTTTACTTTTATTTTTTTCTTTTGATTGTGCCAACTTCTTCTCTAAGTTTTTAAGAGCATATAAATACAATATACAATTTTTTCCCCCAAACGTTTTCACTTCATCTATTTAAAAATATCGAAGCCTTTTCACTGACTTTTTAAAATTTATTATGCAAAACACAATTGCATAGGAAGTTTCTTGGAATCATAGAATGAGTACAAGGAAAGGAAAGCTACATATCAGTAAATTCCTGAGCTTTCTTCTGTAATAAAAACCAAAACACTCATAAAGAACACATAAATACCTCCTAAGATGGCTCGTATTAAATTATTGCTAATCTCTGAATGAGATTCTTCCCAAGAAATAATTAGTTTCATCAGAAGCTTCTAGATCATTTGGTTATTCGTAGTAAAATAATGATTTGCCTGTTTTTATCTTTTATCCCTCAGTAAGAAAATAATCAATAGAACTGTGGTTTGAAGTTCAATATCTTAGTTATTTAAGGAAATAGCTTTGACTCGTATTTGTCTTAAATCCCTCTGCTATTAAGAACTGTAAATTAACGTCAGACAGATTAGCAGTGGTATATTTGGCAATAAAATATTTATAGTAGGAACTTTGATGCACAGTACATACATGCAAAACCCTTTGACTCACTGCTAAAACAATTCTTATTTCCATCCACTTATTTTCATATAAGACTAACATTTTAGGTAGATTTTTACAGGCTTAACTTCTGCTAAAGGTAATTTCCTGGAGGCTGGAGTAATATTCCTTTATGCTGTCCCACTGTTTAATAACAGCACTTCCTACAATTTCAAACCACATTTGAAATTGTGGTTTGAAATTCATTCAATTCAATTCAATTCATTCAATTCAAACCACATTGAAAGCCAAGCTTCCAAAAGTTTCAACTTGCTATAGAAACATCCTTCACCAAGAATGCCTCAGTCAAATGGGTGTGTAAACCAGCTTAAGACCATCCCAAGCTGAGTTCTGTATATTCAGCACACACAACGCACCCGGGGATACCTTAATCCAGGCCCAGCAGAAGCACAGAGCTCACGGAGAGGCTGTAGCAGCCTCAGCCCCAAACTGCCCGTGCCTGGAGCAAGCACAATGTGTCTGGGGGGTCCCACTGCGAAATGGAGCAGGACACTGAACAGGGTGAGATCCAAATCTGGTAAAAAAGCGTGATTCTAAATCTCACGGCTTTCCCAATCATATGCTGAACTGAACTGCTCATGAAAATACAGTGACAGAGAAACATGGGGCCAGCGTTCCACAGGCAGCTCTTTCAGTGTGTGGAATTTTGCCCACACAGCATCAGTCAGGAATACAGACAAGACAGAACCACCTAGAAGAACATGCCTTAGTAGGTGTGCAGAAATTCAAAGCATTGCCTACAAACCTCTAAGTTTCTTTAATTTTGCTCTACTTCTGCATTTTTTAATTAATATTTTCTTCTAAGAACAAATACCCTACAATACAAAAAAAAAAAAAAAAAAAATAATCAGTGTAGTAGTTACTGCCAAAGTAAACCATCCATGCCTCCCCACAGGTCTGGCTATGGGCAACATGGCATAATCAGTTTTTGGCAAAGCTTGATTTCTGAAAGATCCTGATGTGAACAATTTCATATGCATAGTGTTAGGAATACTGTAGAGTACGATATAGTAAGAATACTATATCATAAGGAAAACCTAAACGTCTGAAATTACAATACTACATGAATGTTATATTTACTCCAATTTTAAGTTAAAGTACAAACTTCAAATCAAACTAGTATGAAAACATCCAAGCTTTCAAGCAAATATCCCACGAAGCACACAGAACGCATAGGGATGAAGACCTCAAGACTGCCTTTTATGATGTAACTAGCTTTGGGGGCAAGAGAAGGGCAGCAGATGTTCTTTACCTTGACTTTACCAGGGTTCTGATACATTCTCCTAGCTAAGCTTGTGAGATGTTGGACCACCATGATTAAATCATTTTGAGGACTGGTATGAAGTCCTGGCAGTGGCTAGCTGCTAGGAGCATTTCTCAGAGGTTCTTAGTGTTTAACATTTTTATTACTGACCTTGACTACAGCACAGAGAGCACATTCAGTAAGTTTGCACATGATACCAGGGGAGGAGAAGCAGGTGACATGCTTGAGGGCAGGGCTGCTGCCCAGAGGTTCCTCAACAAAATGACAGAAACCTCACGACAGAAAAATGAGACAGCAGTGTGCCCTTGTGGCAACAAAGACGATCGCACCCAGGCTCCATTAGCAGGACAGTAGCCATCAGGGCAAGGGAAGCGATTGTTCTCCTCTGTTCATCCTCTGTGAGGCCACATCTGGAGTGTTTAGGCTAGTTTTGGGGTCCCAGTACAAGTAATATCTTGGACTGGATCAAGTCCAGCAGGGGCAGCCAAAACTGTCTTGGGGCTGGAGCATACGGAGGTACAGGGGCAGACAAGGGAACTCTGTTCAGTCTTGAGAAGAAGGGGATCTCATTGCTATCTTTATCTAGTGTAAGAGCAGAGGGAAGACAGAGCCAGGCTTCCTGGAGTATATATAGCACAGAGCAGAGGCAGGTGAGCTGGGCTGTCTCATTCCCGTGAGGGACACTAGGCAGACCTGTCTCTGTAAAAGTTCTGTAAAAGCTCGCTTATGAATGCAAGCGTTTGACATTCTACCTTGCTTATCATTTTTGGCACCTACTTTGGCAGAGCTTGGAGGAGAAGACTGAAGACTCGCTTGGTGACTAACAAATTTGCTCTGTAAATTATTTTCAGGGTGCCAAATGTTGGTTTAGCATCTGTAACTTTGAAGGCACTCGGGAACCTGAACAGAATTCTGGTATCAATACACTTTCACAAAAGGAACTGAAGTCACAAATACTTCAAGTGCCTGAGTTGGTGGTGGGGAGTGAGGTCCTCAATTAGAAGAGAAATCACAATTTTTTTAACCATTTCTTTGCCCTTTGACTTCCTTCAGCTCTCTATACCTGAACTCTCCCCAAAGTCCTCTCTCTGTTAGTACGTTCTTGGCTGTAGCTCAGGAACACAGACTCTCAAAGAAGTCAAGAATGCCATTATTCGGTGATGAAGTGGAGAAGCTTATCTTAGCTCTGGAAGTCTATTTACAACTTTCCATTAATACACTTTCCTAGCAAGGAGTACAACTACAATGTCTCTATTCTCTTCCTTGATTAGTCTAGTTATTCAGAAAACTCTGGCAGCTTAGCAACAGATTCTGATGACCTAGAAAACTTCAACACACTAAAAAGCAATATGTGTGGAACGTAAAAGAGATAAACTGGAGGAAAAAGAGCGTGGTGAACAACCGAAGTCTTCAGGTACTTCAACAGATCCACCTCTACACACATCTTATTGTACGTGCCTTTCATTGTAAAGGCATATCTGCTATCCATAACTGATAGCAAAAAAAATTCTCATCTCCCAAATGGTTTTCATACCTGTTAGTTTGACTGCCCTCCTCTTATCCTTTAACTCTTAGGAGCAATTAAGTTT
Source organism: Rissa tridactyla (assembly GCF_028500815.1). Lineage (NCBI taxonomy): Eukaryota > Metazoa > Chordata > Aves > Charadriiformes > Laridae > Rissa > Rissa tridactyla. Next base: position 67,912,964 of record NC_071469.1, on the reverse strand, counting down.
CTAATTACAGCTTCCACAGAAAACAAACCAAAAAGCCTCAATACACAACTACCTTAAAACATGCATTACATTCTGGCATTATTTTTATGCGATGCATTTAATGTACAAAATTATTTCCAATTCCTATTACACTCTGGAATAGTTCTAATATCATTCTTGGTGACCTTGCTCCTTGACATATATATTTCTTGCATTTAATGTCCTTGTGTAAAAAATTGACACTTGGATCCCTTAAAAAAAAAACAAAAAGATGATTTATGGGTGAGACTTTCTTCTGTTTTCGGAAACACTAACTGTTTTTAAACAGCTTCTGTGGAATAAATTAAGAATTACAGAATACCAGTGGGATACATCTTGAAACAAAATTAAATACATGTTATCCGTTCCACAATAACTAACTTCGCCCCATGCAAACATTTCTCCACTTTTTGTTTCAACTGACCAGCCAGAACTAGAGCACTTATTATGTTTTAATTAGTCTGACTGTGCATTAAATACCTGCTGCTTGTTTACAGCCAGCCAAATGTAAACACCTTACCTGTTCATGTCTCATTAGCTCTATCATTTCCATAACACTGATAAAATGGTAGCAACGATCTGAGTGATCAACCATGGATGTAGGAAAAGGACGGTTCTGCCAAATTCTCCATTCAGACAAGGAAAGTTCATGAGTTGCCTCCTCTTTATGTTTCTGCAGTTTGAAATTAAGATTGGCAAGGAGATATTAATCAAGAAATTGTTTAGCAAAACTAGTGTCTACTTCTCTGGTAGGGACCATAAATGCTCCGAATGCAGGAAAGTATTTAAACATTATCACAAATGTTTAAGTCTGGTTTAAATAAAAGCAATTCTGTGTTTTGTGTTGTCACACCTTTTCAAGGAAGACAGGTTGTTTTAAGTGGTGAAAGGACACAAACGCTCCAAATTTTTTCTCTGAATCAGAAAAGAGCTTGTAAAACTTGAGCTTTTCTTTCAGTAACGCTTTTATAGTTCTATAAACAAGGAGATGAAAACATGTGGATACAATACCATCATGAATACAGTATCCTGCATGGAATTCTTCGAAACAGGAACAGAATTTAATGGATACTGAGAGATTTTTTAATGCATTTTTAATTTACAGAGCTAACCTCAAATGCCCATTTCAAACACCTAACCCTTAAATTCTTGACCTCAAAAACCTACATAGAATTCTCAAAATTGCATTTTTAATACAGACCTCCTTCAAATTCTTAGATAACTTTGTTACTCAGGGTATCCTTTAGGCCTCATATCAAAGAAAACATTACATTTAGGTTATACTCACTGATACTTCTTCCAGGTTTTCTAAGGTTTCAAACCGAGTTTGAGGCAGTATCGGTTCCTTTACTCCATCACTTTCCTTAATCCTGTAAAGTCTGTCCCATATTTCAAATTCCTCAGGTGACAGAGACCAATTCTCATGACCGTGTATTTGCTTTTGGCCTATGGGGAAAAAAACAGTAACAGAAAAATGTTACCCACTTGAAGAAAAAGGATACGCGGAATAAAAAGAACTTTGTATGACACCAATCAAAACAAAAAATACCTTCTCTGTGCCACAAGCATAACCAGATAGAGAGAATCTGATGTCTGAAACAAGTACCAGAACAGTGTTGTATGTGTTATAATTATGGATAAATCTAATAAACAATTTTGGGGGGAGAAGGCATCATATAAACAAAGATACAGATGGATAGCAAGGAAAGAAAAAAGAGGCTCATGAGTTTTATTTTGACTCATAACTGCAAGTGGGAAGTATAGGGAACCTGTGCGCGCCGATGCTAGAAAGAAACAAAATAAGTGCTCATATGGCACCTTACTGAAGGCAAGGGCCTTGTGCTGCTTGGCTCTGAGCAAGTACGCTCCAATGCCGACGAGGAAAGGGAGTCATTTTTGGCAGGCTGACAGCAAGCCTCAATACCAACATTATCCAAACAAATGCCAAATCCCTCAAAACAGCCAACCGTGTGAATGGCAAAGGAGCATGCAAAGAATCCTTTTTAAGAGCGTGTTAAGAATGTGCGTACTTTCATCCCAGATGTATGAAGCTTGGAGAAAAATAATTAAGTTAATTTGACAATCACTCTGCAGACAGGATTTGGAATGAATCTGCAGCCAACACTCTATTCTGAATTAGTGCCATGTACGAGGAGTCAGCTTGTACCTCTCAATCCTCTCAAATTACAATTGCCAGAGACTGTGTCTTCACAGGATGGTGTGACAATGTTTATTAGAGACTCAAAAACACATCCCTGAGAGTTCAGAGTACTAGGTTCAAGTCCTGTTCAGAAAAAGTCTTTCACAGCTGGAAAAAACTAACCAACACTGAAGTTCTTCAAGGTCATCGTTAAAAACAAAACAAAACAAAAAAAAACCGAGAAGATCGATGTTGCTACTAAAATATTTTTGACTCTACATCTTGGAGATGTTACACTCCTTTATAGCTAACACACAGTTCAAGTAGAGGAGGAAAAATATAGAGTTCTGAAGGCAAAGAAAATTAAGAACACTTATCAGAAAAGCGTATCTCACAGCCTTTCCTGTTGTTTATAAGAACAGTTAAGTATTAGGTCTGCTCTAGCAGTTAATATCCAGCACCCACACACCAAGACAGAATATGTCAATCTCTAATTAGCGTGGAGTTCTGGACCGCGTTGCCTGGACACGGTAGAAAGGAAATGCCAGAAAGAGTCCTCAGTTGTAACCGAACCCTAATGCCCTTGGTCAGTCCAAAGTGACTTCTACTGCCTCACTTAAGATTTACCTTCATAACCAAGAAGCAAAAAGACGGCCTACCAAGGAACTGAGAATGCATTTTCAAACAGCAAGTTGTTAAGACAGGAAAAAGTGGGCACCAGTGAAAAGCTTCATAGACAAACAGATCTAGTTTGGGTTCCTTCTTGCTCTTGAGGATGCTTGTCCAGACAGTGCACCGGAGCCTTTCCTAACACCTCTGGTGATGGACCGTTGCCATCCAGACACGTCCAGGGACACAATGAGAACAACAGATGACTTCAGTTCTCTGTGTTACAGCTCCAGAGGAGACCCCCCTTTTGACAAGGTCAAGAGGATCCTGCGATACCACCTGCCCAAGCAATACATGGTGCAACTCTACACTGGCATGAAGGCCTCCAGCAGCTGGCAAAATTCGGTAACAGATACTTCCAAAGCTCTGAACTTTCTCTTTCTGAGCAGAGGAAAGTATTTTTGGCTATCAAGAAAATGAGCAAGCACAACAGGCCTCCCTAGAGAGGGGAATGGAAGCATTGATAGAGTCTGAAAAGGGGGGAGTAAAGTAATTGTGAAGAGCCAGGAGAAGAATAATTCATAAAATGAAATTTCATCTAGACAAATGCAATGCAAAAAGAAAAACCAAAAGAAATCATTGATAGCTTGAAATGACATTCAGCTACCTGAACAACAGGCTATGGGAAGAGCACATTTTAATGCATGTTAGCTATTTTTTGCCATGCCCATTGTGGTTTCCTACCTCTCACAGAGCAGGGAGTTTGGCAGAGAACTTGCAAAGATAATAATGTTAGAGATGATTATCTAGATCTTTCAGCTTTTTCACCTTTTCATTTATCTCGTGGGATAGTTATTCTTATTTTATAAAGTAAAAAAAGATGAGCATAAAAACATGAGCTGTCTCCAAAGATACCTGTTCGGAGAATTTTTTCCTCCAATGAGACCAAGCCATTTTAAGCACAAATCTATTATTTCTTAAATGCTTTTTGATTTTACCGAACTTACTGATATGCTGCTCAATTTTAGCAAACTCTTAAAAAAAAAACCAAAAAACACAAAAAACCCAACCCTATAAACAAACAAACAAAAAAAAACAGAGAGAAAAGAATCTCAAATTAGAATGGGATTTTTGTTCTTGTTGCTGTACTTTTGGAAGAAAAGCTCCTACACCTGAGGAACACACCTGGTTAGCAATGGGGCAAGACAAGAATAATGTGTCCTTTGGGTACTGAGAAACATAAAATTTATGAAATAGGTTTTGAAGTGGAAGGATAGTGTAAAATTAATAGAAATTGGATCAAATTAGGAAGACCAGGAAATATTAAATTTTGACTAGAAGTGAAGGAGAATGCTTGAAATTACAATATTTCAATTTCTGTGCACATCTATTCTTCCATGGACAAACCTGAAGAACCTCAAGAACAAATGACAAGTAAGAGAGCATAAATAAGACAACACACAGCTTATTCATTACTGCTACTTTTTTCAATTTTCTAATGTGGAAGGGGGCACTGAAATAAGGAGAGGAGAAAACGCAAGAAATGAAGACCTTTCTTTCTCTTCTTTTTGAGATTTATCTTGAATATCATTAAAATCAGAAACAGACACTAGCTTCATACAGTAATGAAGGCGACTTCAACACAAAGCTGCTGCTCAATAATTTGCACTCATGTAAGACTTGTTTGCAAGATGGGCGGTCAATCATGTTCATCTTCAGCAGCTGACAGATCTCCCCGCGCACTAGGCACTGCAATTGTGGTGGCTGCTAACCTATTTCACACAAAAGGAACCTGGTAATTAGAGCCTTTGAAGTGCTGGTTCCCTCAGCAGGAAGCATGTTCAGCATATTATCTTCTTTATGCACTTACTGCCTGTCATTTCTATTTTCTAGGACAGACTTACATTCTAAAATTATTATTTTAATTCCATGTTTTGCTCTGCTTATTTTCTTGCAAGTTGTGCCTGTTTATCCTGTCCTCACTTTCCCTCACTGGTGGCCATCCTGGCCACCCCGTGGGCTGTGCACAAGCCCCAGATAAGCATGCCTTACAGCAGGCTCCAGAGGCATAACGGGAGATGTCGTCATTAGGAGCATCATCACGGCTGTGCCACGGCTGTGTCTGCAGCACACCCATACTTACAAAGAGTTTGGGGTGAGGATGGCACGTACACATTGAGTTATCAATACTAATTCTCCTCTATTACATTTCTACCCTGCAAAATGGGAGATAGCATGAAATGGTTTGGAGGCCAAAGGGGAAGCTCATATTTTCCTGCATGGTTTTGTAGCTTGCTTCCCATTTCTATGTTCACCCTTTTGTTTGCCCCAGACGGTGTTTGAAAAGAGATCGGATGTAGGTGATCAGAAGCATTTAGAAAACACTAACACTGAAGTCCAACTACTCAGATTCTGAAATATGAAGTTTCCCAAGGCTTTTAGGAGATTCTTCTTTCAAGAAGTTGCAACTGGTCTTTACAGAAAGCACTTAACCAAAGCGATCGAGCACAACGATTTCCAAGTATTTACAAAACTTAGCTCTTTCTTCCTATCTTATAATTTTGTTCAGTTTAGTGAGCATTTCAGTACCATGTAACTGCATCAACTAAAGAGCTGTTTCTCTTTTTAGATTAATTTTCCTCCATGGGTGTGTGCAATTCATAAGTATCCTACCCTTGATTTCTCCTTCTCCTCAAAATCCTTTGGTTTTCAAGCATTTCTGTTCTATCGTCATTTACAGAGGTATAAGACATACTTTTCTTGTATTAACAAAAACATTAAGCCTAACTGTTAAAGCTCAAAACCAGGTTTGGTATAGAATTATCACTAAACATTTAAGTGACAATTATGCCACCTGACATTGGTATATCAGAATTCTTCAGAAGACATCATGAACATTTGCCTCTTCTGTTTGTAGCTGGAGTTTCTGACCTTCATTCACTGACTCCATGAGAAGCTCTATTAAGAAAGATGAAATGTCTGATTTGAAGTACGGATATTTAAGGACAGAACTGTGATTTTAGGATGTTAAAGGAAAAGGATCAGGAACCAAAGCAGCAGTCAGCACGGTACCACAGCTTCAGCTGATAGAAATTACATTTTTGCTAGAGACCCAGAACTCATGTGAGCACACAGTTTTGATATGCTGTAATATAACAACATGAGATAGCAGCTTACGCAGCACTTAGAAAAACACCATAATCCTCTTACCAGTGACACAGGAAAAGAGAGCAGATTTATGCTGGAGGGAACTAGATCTTCTCTCTTTGGAAAGCATTCTTGAATTGCTTAGTTCATATTTTTCAGCAGTAATAAACATTTTATGCAACTTCGGATTTACGCCTTCTGGAATCATACGTGGGCTATGCTGGTAGAAATGAAGCATTTTGTTTCCTGAAATAGCTTTGTGGATGCTCCTTTTGTTAGACTGGCTTTGATTGTACGTCTGTAAAAGAGAAGATAAATCTTACGTTGTTGGATTGTTTTTTCGATCACAAGTGAAAGAACACCTGAGTGACTGTGGGGCTTCTCATTATTTTTTTATTCTGTCATCAAATTATTTGGGTTTTTTTCTTTTCTTCCCCAAACACAACTGAAACAAAATAAGATGCAAGGCCGTGAGAACCAACTATACACCCTCTTCTGTGAATATTGTCAGGTAGGTCAACATAGCTGCTTGTTCAAGTTCTTGAACTGCAAGTTCAGGACTTGCTGTATGCCTCCACATTATGGTAACCAAAGCAGGGAGGGGAAAAGAACAGAAGGACATGGATGAAAACAACAAGCAATAAGGTTGTATTGGAAATCTGATAATCAATACATTAAAACATAGCTACTAAGTTTTGGGGGTTTTTGGTTTTTTGGTTTTCTTTTTTTTTCCAAGAGCTTCTATACTAAAATATTTAAGTCAAATTAAACTTGAATTATCATCCTTTTGTGCCTAGGTAAAACATTCAAAGCAAACGTAACACAGAGCAAGGAAGTACCTTGAAGGAAGTACTACAGAACAGTGATTGTTCTTTCAGTTGCAAACAATACAAAATATAAAATAATGTACAGCTTTTTTACACTCTGTAAGGAGACGAAAAGTAGGCACAGCACTAGAGAGGAAAAGAAACATAGCCCTCGCCTGGGGGAATTTACAATCTGCAATAGATACAGGGATGATGTAAATTAGATTACAGAAACAAAAAAAGGCACAGGATTATTTGTTAATGTCATATATGCTCCAAGTCCTTTTGATTACACTCCATTTTTATTCTGCAATAGAGAAACCAAGACAAAGACAGAAAAACTAAGGAAAGAAAGTGGTCCCCTCTCTGAACATTTCTTGCCCTAATACTCTTCCAAGTCTCTGGGGCATAGCGCTGGCGCAGACAGCGTGCCCAGTTAGGCAGTCTACGTGTTCTGTGTGTGACAGCATGGCAGCTCTGTCCTTTTGAGAGAGATGGTCTCTGGAAGCCAGGATTAGAGGAGACAGACACAAAAAGACGCTCTCTGAATAAACCTGGAAGAGGTTAATGACTATTATACTGTCCCTCAGGTATTCCAATAACTATATTTTAAGCCTAGGACAGGCAAAAACATATTTTTATGGAAAAAAAAATTGTATTACCAAAGTAATTGGTTAACAGAATTGTTACTTTACTGTTACTGAGACAGTATGTTTCCTTTTCCTTTGTTTCACAGGGTGTCAAGCTCGGCCTGACAGGAGCCCGAGAGGCTGTGAGCTCCCCGTGCCCTTCTCTTTGCACTGGTTCAAATCTGCAGGTAACGGCCCCCATCCAGGCTGATGCACATGCAGTGGAGCTGTCACAAGATGTTAAAAAACCCCGAATCACAACACTGTGCATCTCGGAATAGGGCCACACTAGAAAGTTAGAAGATTGGGAAGCTGAACTCTCAGGGAACCCAGGGCATTAGCAACAGCATGATGTGTGCCACAGGGCTGAGACGCAGTGCGCTTCCACGTGGGACAGCTGAACCGGGCATGGAACACAAGGGGAGGAGAGAATCGGAACAGAGTAACAGACGCTGCTGCAACAGAAATTCCTCTCTAGCTTCAAACTTAGAGACCTGTATTCTCCAGTTTTTCCCAATAGAATTTCTTCAACAGCTTTATAATTGACTTGAAGTGGTTTGATTTAAAAAAAAGACAAGAACACAACAAAAAACCCAACCACACACAAATTACACAAATTCCCACAAATGAATATGAGACCATTAATTACTTAGCTTCAAGTTATGTGATGGGGAAGAACCTCCACATTAACAGATCTGGAAGGAGATTCAATTAAAAAAAAAACAACCCAAAGCAACAACACCAAAACCAAAAAAAGCCCAAGCAAAACCAACCAACCAAAGCCAATATTGTTCAGCAATTAAATTTATTTCATGATCTCAACGCCCCCAAAAGTATATAAAATTACTATGCTACCTGGGGGAATGTTCTGCTTCAGAGATTTCTGAGAAAACCTGAAGAACCCAGTAATCCAACTATTTAAGTGAAACTGCAAGGAATTTAAGGGATCATTTTAATATAGCAATACAGAGCAGAACTTTCAGTAGCAACCAGTCTTCATAAGCAGCATGAGAAAATATTTACAAATACCATTCACTTTCATAATTTTTAACTCTCATCCCTTCAAAGTAGTTTTTTTTTTCCTCAGGCAGGATTCTTTGGACCCTCATTTAGAATTAAATCCCTGCTACCTACAAATTTAACACAGAGGCACAACATCGACTGGAATAAATGAAATAATAGCAAGACTCTGAAATGTTGGTGTTACAGTTAGCTTACACAAATCTCACGCTTCTCTGTCATGAAACCTGATTTAACTCAGAACCAACCTCGCAAGTGAACAAAACCAGCAAAGAACAAAATCAATTTTCAGGCAGAACAGTGAGGTGCACGCTAAAAATGCCCCGTGTTCCAACAGGGGTTGCACAATGAAAGTGTAAAGCTGCAGGTTGATGTTACTCTGCAACCGCTCTCACCACAGAGCAACATCAAGAGGGACTGGCGTGTCTCCTCCTCTCTAACCCTTGCCCTGACAGCTCCCTTGGATCACACCCAGCGGGTGCAGCTGCAGTACAGCTGAAGATGGCTTCTCCCAGCTTACAGCTCCTGGCTTAGTTTTACACTGGTACGTTAGTTTCCCAAGGGGCAGCCTGCACTCAGAGACGATTAATTATACTCCCAGTTGAGCGCTGAGGTTCAGGAATTTAGCAAAAGTAGATTTCCACTTAAGCTGATCTCTTCAGACCTCACACGCAAGTCTGCTACCACTAAGCACTTGTCTGAATGCGCAGTGTCGTCAGCAGTTCAGAGTGAGACACTGCCAGTCCTCCCACTCGCAGAGCTCCATCCCCATCTCCTCTTCCACGCATTGCTCTGTACCCTTGGCAGAAACCCTGTAGTTTCCGAGTTCCAGTTTATCCTTTACAAAACAAGTGTTATTAAGAACAAAGGCTTGAAGCCCTTCACACTGAGAAAGTGCACATATTTTTAGAATACTGTGGATTACTATACTTTCCTGGAGGGACAGGTAGATGTTGCTAGGAGTGCTCAGGACTTCAGTGAGCTTTAATGCACAGTGTATAGTTTCCCAGAACAGAAAAAACAAGTCTGTTTTCCCCATGAGAAGAAAGCCACACACTCACCCGTTCCTCCCGTCCTTCGGCGAGGATGACGACGATCCTGCCCTGCCGCCTGCGCCCCGTTCGGCCCATCCTCTGCACAAGGCGCACCGGGCTTTTCTGAGCGTCAAAGCAGATGATGAGATCAACTTCTCCAATGTCTAAGCCTTCTTCCCCAACACAGGTAGAGACCAGAGTGTTATACCCACCTTCACGAAAGCGTTTTACCACCTGAATAAATAATTAAAATTAGATTTAACAGATTAGCCAGAAAGCCCCTTATACACACTTTGCAGTGTTTCCTAGGTTCAGACAGAAGTAGAAATAATTAATTTATATTTTAAAGCTACAAAACTCAGTTGTTCTGAATTTGTCAACTGATTTGTTGTGATCAAATACCATGCACTAATGTTATCAACATATCAACTCTTCAATTCTAAAATAAAGGAAAAAAAATCACATCTTATTCTGACTCCAACCATGGCACTTTTCTAAAATTTATCTTCCCAACTTTGCTATTAAATTTTTATTATTTTTTTTAAACTTTTCTAGATCAATGTTTAAGGTTATATCTTAGTTTTTCTACCTACAAGAAAAAAAAATCCCCATAGCAAGTATTTTAATATTTCCCCAGATTTTCAAATATATAAAAGTTATCATTTGTTAATATAATGTAAATGTATAAAATATTTCTACTTACACGTTCTGTTCAGTGAGTATAATTTTGGATACTCTGAAAGCAATTGAACTACATTGGAATTTACTAATGACACTTTGAAGTTTGGTCACTGCCATACAATCTCTATCAGTACTCAGGTAGTTAGTTATACAATTAATACTCTTTGTCACTATTTCCTAATACACCTCTCATTTTTTCTTTACCTCAAGTTGTTCCTTTTGTGTGAAGCCTTTTGTGCTCTTTCCTGTGGAATGACCAACAAAGGTCATCACTCTAACAACCGGACTGAGCCGGGAAAGCATGTCTGCGATCTCTTGCACGCTATCTCGAAACGATGAGAAGATCATCACTCTGGTATCCACAGTGTCCACGGATGTGCTTTCCGTCGTGACTTGATCTGTTTGATTTTGAAAAGCCAAAAAACATTTTTATGCATGATTTTAAAATAACTACCAATGAAAAAGTAAGGACAGGTCATCCCATAAGCTACATATTCGCAGTTCTCGTCTCGCTTAATGGGAAGATTTTGTCCAACTATACTGCGTTATAATTTTTTCCAAAAAAACTTTCTTTAAAAGAAATTTCATTTAAAGAAAAAAGACTTAAGCAAATAAATAAAGAAAGAACCAGTGGAGAAAACTGACAATTAGGAGCCCCTCAGCCTATTTAGACCAACATCCCAGAAAACACTCTGAGATATATCTGCTCAAACAATTCCTCTCTGGAATCAAAGCAGTATTCTAACTTTGGAGAAATTACAATAACTATGGTGAGAATGTCTTATATTTGAGGTACCATTACTCATATTACTTTGAAAAGCTCAGGTGTGACAGCAAGTGTCTTTAAAACTTTATTTAAGATGCCTTCTTCCAAAGAGCCTACAATGGGACTTAAATCTGCTACTTAAATGCCCAGAGTCAGATGAGGTTAGCAATATACAGCAATAAAAGCCACTGTTACCATTAGTCTAGGACACAGCATGGTGGAATAAAAAAGATGTATACCAACTTCCTATGATTTGCTACAGCAAGTTGTGTCTACTTCTACAGCTTAGGATCCTCATGACAGCAGAAATGTGCAAAAACTTCCCTTAATATCATAATCTGTTGCTTCTGAATCATCTGTCATCACAACCGGTTATAGCTCTCATTTCGGCAGCAAGGATAACATTGCCTTTTTCAAATAAAAGGGAAAAATAATTGCCTTTGACCAAACCCACATTCCTTACGTTACACCATCACAGTTTTGTCTTCTGGGTACTCAACTATTTTATTTTTTTTCTTCATTTTTTAAACATGTAACAGTACCTGCCTTCATAAGCACAAGCAAAAGCTATCTAAGCAACATGCAAGTCTTGAACAGTCAGCTTCTGTTTATCCTATCCAAATAATAGACCAACAACAAAACATGCTACAAAGTACAAACCTAGTATGTTAAAACAGAGAATCTCTAAAAGGATAGAATGAATAACTGAAACTGGCCCAGCTTGCATGCATTACCTAGACATAGCCCTCAGATGAAATCAAATAGATTTCCAGGGATAAAGATCTCCTCTTTTATACAATTCTCCACAAAACACCTTTATCTCGTTAAAAGAAAGGTCAGACAAGGAATTAAAATTCTCAAGACAGAACGTGTAAAAAATGTTTCCCTGAACCTACGAAGTCACCTGGTGCTTGACAACAGTTTCATGCTATGCCTGTAATTCCAGCACCAAGCTGCTTCTTGAAGTTAAAGCATTAACTGCAACAGAGAAGTATATACGTCTTTCTGATCAACTGTCAGAAATCCCAGTTTAGTTTTCAGCTGTGCAAATCTACATGCAGAAATGCTTTCAGGAGCTTAAGGCAAAAAGCAGAAGCTGAAGCTAAGCATTGTCCCCTTTTCTTTTTAAGCTGAGCCGTGAACACACAGGTAGATCATGAAGATGGCTACCTCCGGTCAAAACAAATGTGACTCTTAGGCTGACAGTCAAGGAGATCAGACACAAGGATCTCCAGAGGTCCCTTCCAAATATTCTAAATTATTCTATGATATTCTACTGCATGGTTTCAGTAAATTGCAGGTGATATGGGGGGTCACCTGTCAAGCACAGAAACCAGTCCCCAGTGAAGGCCTAGAAATGAAATGGTGAATATGATTCAGTATTTTTAGCTAGAAAACAGATAATTGCAACACTGATATAATGTGTTCTGCATAATTTGCCATCCTGAGCAGACTGACAAACTATATATTTCAGAATAAGTGCAGGCTGGATATATCTTACTTACATGAGTTGATATTATTCTCCTCCACTAGTTTTATTCTGAACAACATTATTCTGTATCTATTTTTAGCGTATTCTCATGACTTGAATAGCAATAATGCTCAGTAGCATCTCTCCCTGTATTGTGAAAAAACGTTCTGCTGTTGCCATCACCTCCTTCACCTTATCCAATACCAGACTTAGAAAATTCAATACATTAGCAGCCCATAATCAACCTGATGAGTAATCCAGGTATGGAAGATTAGCTGGGAGAAGCTCATTATGCTCAGCCAACATTTCTTAAGGGCTGCCCAGAATGTTATCGTGCACTTACCTGAATTGCTGGTAAGTGATTCGTGCAAAGCAGGGGCAACAGCTACGTGGCCAGGAAACTCAAACTTAACCTGCTTGATCACTAGTTAGAAACGGTTCTGAGTTTGCACAGGCAACTTGGCATCACTCCCACACTTCTCATTTGAGGTTTCACTTCAAACAGAGGAACGAGAGCTAGTCTTGTTCTGATATGGCTAATGACTCGGGTTATAAATACTCTCCTTTTCTGTCTCAAATGTAGGGCTTTTCAAGGAAAATACTTTGCAGAAGTAGTTATCCATTTTAAAAATTACCCAGGCATGAACACAGTAAATTACGATTCAGAGTAGTTCAGCAACACGTAATTGGAACAAAGCAGGGTTCAGTTCAGGGGGTTTGTTTGCTTCTGGTTTGTTTTTTTGTTTTGTTTTGTTTTTTCGTAGAGATACTAGGGAAATAATGATTTAGGCTTTTATTTCAGAGCCTTCTGATGGAGCAAAGATACATGTGATTATGTTTGGAATCTTAACAAGTACTCAAGTTTTTGTTGACAGACTCATGACAAATTCTTGTCTGGAGGAGGGAGAAATGACGACACGAGCGCGTAGTCCATTCGGAGTCCAAAACCAGAATGTAGGGTGTAGCTACTTGTGTGCGTGTGGATTTAGAGTTTACTTGCAAGAAACAGGAAGGAAGGGTAGAAATACAGGTTTTAGGTTATTACTCAAAAGGTATCATCAGAGATGCTAAGACACAGTGAATAATAAGACAAATAAATAAATTCACAGTGTCTCACTGTTTGTGTCAACTGCCGAGTGCAGTTGGGGTGGAGATGCACAAGCTTAGGGAGACACGAGCAGGAGCTTCCTACATTTCCTAAGTTACTAGAATGCCTCCAACTTTGTGATCAGACCATGAATTGTAAAGTGCTTTCTGGCTTTGTGTTATACACAAAGATTTCAGGACTGGTTGTTTGTACTTGCGTTAAATTTAATGACATGCACCTAGAGAACTGTGTTCAGGACACTGCTTTACATTCCCCACGGCCTTGCTTTGCATGTTAGTTACGAGGATAAAGGAGGTTACAGGGACGGGGAGCAAGGAAGGACAGCAAGAAAACCTAACGTACCTAGCTCAAGATATGACTGGATACGCTACCACTGCTCACCAATTGCACTATAAAAGATTATGTATTTCTTCCTGCACAGTTACTGTAATTTTGTAACAGTAGAGACTTACGGTTCATGCCTACTCACTTCTGAGGATCATGCACACAGACACAAAACACAAAATCCAAATATTTGTATATTAATTACCTGTTAGTAATATTAAATAGACATGTCTGACCAACATTGCAAGGAAAAACATATCTGATGGGATTCATATGACAGCAAAATCCATGCTATCAAAAGACGACGGAAGAGTATTAAATAAGAAGCCTAGTTAGGTAACTCCGGTGCAGAATACAGAATTTGAAAACAAAAGGCAACAGCTTACAAAGATGTTGTAAGAGGAAACAAGACAGAGGCAGGGAGGACAGAAAGAAGTATGAATGGAAAGGGGAAAAAATAAGGAAAAAAAAAGAAGAAAGTAATTTGATTAAATGCATTTGGACATACAAACTAACAAAAACAGAAATGAGGAAACTTTAAGTGGCTGCTACTTTCTAGTAGGCAATTTAAGTGTATTCTGAGGATCAAACATCTAAGACAGAAAAAAAAATTACCAAAACCAACCAAACAAAAAATCAACAAAAAACAACCCAAAACAAGACAGAAGGGCAGGTCAGAAATTATCAGAACTTCACAAAGCACAAAGATCCAAACAGACAAGGAAAAAAGTGAAGAACTTGCAAAAAAAACCAACCAAACAAACAAAAAATTGTTGTTACTCATGTCATCATTCCAAAAGCAACAACTGGATCAAGAAGCTGAAAATTCCTAAAACCAGAGACATCAGAATGATTGTGAATACTTTGCTTCATAATCTCATGCTACTGTATGACATATTTTTGTTCTCCCTTTCGGTCAAGACAAAAAAGAATGAGAGACAGATGTATGTAACTGAAGGTTCTAAACTTCAAATCGATGCCTCAGAATCTGTCATTCTTGGCCAACAGGCTGGATATCAGAACTTTTATCCTTAAGCTCCATAAATATGTCCATAAATATCTAACTTTGCAGGAGGTAATGGTAGCACTGCACTGAGAGATGGTTTCCAGAACAAACCCTGTGCCTATGAAAATCACAAGACATAGGAGCACTGGAATGAGTTTACCGTCACTATTTTACTAAGCTGCTAGAACAGGTTGTATCAAATTAATAATGTTAACTTATAGAATGTTTCTTCTTAAAGAAACATTATGGTATAGTTCTTCTAAAGAGGACTTTTCCACACAGAAGATAGAGAAACATACAAAACAATAAAGAACTTGAACAAATTCGGAAATAAATCGGTAGGAAATTACTTGTTTTCATCCACAGGTTCAACTGTTCAGATACTCTTTCTTTGAGTTTTTGGTACTTACCAGAAGATCCCTTTTTCCAGGATTTGAAGTGTCCTATTACAATTTCCTCCAATTTCCTTAATTTTGGATGGCTGTAGATAAAATCCTTTTTATTTTCAAACACTGAAAAGGAAATAAAGCAATTAAAGATGTAAGCAAACCTGCAACAAGTGGGAAGGTTTAGTGAACTTCATTTCCTCTCATTATAATTCTTTGAGTCAGACATACAAACTCCTGACACTAGTTCTAATTGCATTCACATAAACAAACTAGTAAACTACTTAGGGAAGCACATTTGCTAAACACAGTTTTTGAGAAAGTGTTGTTACTTTCACGCTGTAAAATATATAAAGTCAAACAGTAATATTTTAACGTTTTTTTTTTTTTTTTAAATCAAAAACTTCAAACATAGAAACCTTGTTTGAAAGTAGCTAAAACCACTGAGAGAATACAGACAGGCAGACAGATAGATAAATAAATAAGAGTCTGGGGAAAACAATCTGGAATAAAGAATACTAGCCGAGCATATCACAACAAAGAGCTTCCAGCATCTACAAACTATGTAGAGCTATCTACTGTTTCATTTGAACAGAATGTAAACATTTTGTCTTTAAAAGGGAAATACTGACCTGTTTTACTCTTGTAAACATTTCCATTCGTTGAAGGCAGCAATGGGTCTGAAAACATGTCTGTAAGCTGCTGATATAGCTTCATGAAGTCCTCATTACGACCAAGTTCATTCTTTGTACGGGTTAACCCTTTGTAAAAAGTTGAAATATCTTAGTATTTAATCTCTGGAGTGAATATAATATTTGCCGCCCAAAAGACAAGCTTTCTCAGAAGTAGCAAGCTCCTTTCAAGAGCTGAAAGACACATGTTTGCTTTAGAAAATGTAATAAACATTGGCATCAATGTTTTTCGGGGAAAATGCCATTGTAGAATTTAAACACGAAAACATGAATTACATATGTATAAACAGAAGCCTGTTCCTGTGGGTAAACGAAAAGTTTTACATCAACCATTTAGCACTAGAAAAGGCATCCAATCCAGAAACATTGAAGGTGGTGAGACACTGGAACAGGTTGCCCAGAGTGTCATGGCT
Source organism: Rissa tridactyla (assembly GCF_028500815.1). Lineage (NCBI taxonomy): Eukaryota > Metazoa > Chordata > Aves > Charadriiformes > Laridae > Rissa > Rissa tridactyla. The sequence goes on along the minus strand of NC_071469.1, from coordinate 67,896,714 downwards.
GCCCCATCCCTGGAGGTGTTCAAGGCTAGGCTGGATGGGGCTCTGAGCAACCTGGGCTAGTGGGAGGTGTCCCTCTAGACCAGGTTCCCACCTCTAGTGGGAGGTGACCCTCTAGGGGGTTTGAGTGAGACGATCTTGATAGTCCCTTCCAACCCAAACCATTCCATGATTCTATCAGTGCTGACAGTTACTCACAGAGAAAGGAACCTAGACAAAAAAGCTAGAATTAGCAAGTTTCTTGAATGATTTTATATCAGTGTTGAAAACAATTTTGTTCTACTCAAACCAGAAATCAAACTTAGTAGAATTGGTACAAAAGACCTATTTATTAAGACTACTTTCCATCATCCATCTTTCAGACAGCCTGACTAGATGATCATTGTAGGACCCTTCCAGATGAAAGATTCTGTTCTATTCAAATATTCTGTTCTATTCAATAGCAGGCAGGGATTTAAGGAATCTGAGAAACTAGGAAATACATTAAATGCTCTTGGGTGCCTAGGTCTAACAGCAGCACTATACTATCAGAAATGTAAACATCTGCATGTGTGAAAGGAATAAATTGCAAAAATGTCAAAAGCATAAAATTAATACGAAATTATTAGCATATACATACTATAAAAATATATTCTACAGATATTCTATAATATGAAGCAAGCACTGTATGCTTTTGGTTCATACGTAGGACAAGGCAGTGTCATTTGAATTAAGCAGTGCTGTAGGCGAAGTAGCTTTTGTAAATTACCACATTACACAGCGAAGTGTAAACCAAAATGAAGCAAGAAGCCTGAGAGGTACACCGTGGGGTAATCAGAACCACTGGAACCTTCCCCTCCCACATCCCATGTTTAGAACACTTGCTGTTGGACTGACACCACCAAGTGGAAATTTTCCCCCACAAAAAAGATGTCGGTACCAAACCAGGTCTTACTGATAGCAATGATGACCCAATGGGTCCAAAAATGACTGGGGAGAGTTGCAAAAGACTCACAATGGTCAGTGAGGGAATTTGGAAAATAAATTGAGGCCAGAACAGAAAACAGCTTTCCATTTTGCTTAGCAAGGATGGAAGATGTTGCACAGCTAGGATAGAAATTCTAGTGTGACGTGTCCAAATCTGTAACCTTCTGGCAAAGGCACTTCAAACTCATGCATACAGGAGGTTTGCCTTAGAGGGAGGAATTTCTTTACAAGACCAAACAATTTCTTAGTTTAAGCTGTTTAATGGTTATTCTCCGTCTCTCCAGAGATATTACTGTCACTTACTCTGAGTTCTGTTTGTGCCTCATTCTTTTTGGAACTGCTGCCATATAAACACGTTTGCTTTCCCAAATATACTGTATCTTTAACATTGTGCCAATGTATTTCCAATAGGGATGAAAGGGAAGAAAATACCAATTGCATTTGCGACTCATCCGTTATATATGCTGTTTGTGCAAACTTAGACATACAGATGAGGTACATTAAATGAGAAGGAGTGGAGACAAAAGGAAGGATGTTTCTGAAGACATTTCACCTTTTGATCCATCCATAATTCCAAAAAGGTAGATAAATAATGACCGTAATCCCATTTGCAGCAGCAGCTCATAACCATGATATAAACTGATACAAAGTGCAAAATCTCCTTCAATTATGCCTTGATGCATTCCCTGTAAAACAAAACAGAGTCATCATTAAATCAGGAAGTTGATAAGCAGTAAGAATCACACTGCAATTCTTATGACAAAAGTAAGATTGACATCTGAGAAACCGAGCCAAAGCACAAATACCACACCACCAGCTATCTATCAAAACCGTCAGGAAACAGGTTACACAGTTCTTAATGATCAATGAAAGCAATCTTTTTCCACCTTCAAAACAATCTCCAAAACACCTGTATTATCTTCCAAGATTTGCTCATTACTTTCTGATGCAGCGACACTCAAAATCTGACAGCTGAACCATCCAGCAGTATTTGGCAAAGTTTCTGGCACATCTACCCAGGCTACAAAATTTAAGGCAGGAAAGTTGGCTTGCCTGCTGTGAAGTGTATTGCCCAATGGTCTTCAGGGTACATGTCTCTCTTATTTGTTTGGTTTTTGTTTTGTTAGGTAATATTCTTTAAGTTTGCAAAATTGGAACGCTCCATGAAAATTTACAGAAAAATAGGAGCAGTGATGTAGTTTTGAGGGGAAAGTGTAAATTTGGCAGTCAGTAATTACAATCTTAAATTCTCAAAATAATTTCAGTTTGGAAACAGAGTTCTTAATCTTTTCCTTAATTTTCCTATATTAGCATTAAGAAACGTGGAGCAAGTGGGCATATTTTATTCCAAGGCTAAAACCAGAATGTTACAAAGGAAACTTAACTTAAAATGTGTCAGGAGGCTTTGTACACTATGGAGTATTAATATTTATTCACTACTTTAATAACATGAAATAAAGACATTTACCACACATTGTGAAGATGGGTTTTTTCTGTATTGATCTCTTGCTAGAATTATCTGGTACTTTGTAAGGCTGGGAATATCCCGCCTTGCTAAAACTCCTATTTTAATCAGGCGTCCAGCAAATGTTTCTAGCACCTGCAACAAAACACAGAAGTATACAAGAGATGTGAAGGTATGTATATTTAGCCCTTTAAAGTAGTTTTATTTTTATAAAACTTACACAACAGAACACAAGAAGCTCGCTTATTTTATTTGAAACATGGAATTTTTCAGAACAGACTGTACTGATTCCTAAATAATTTGTTACTGTGCCAGACGACAACCTGGTGCTCTGCTTCAGTGTAAGGTTCTCCACTATCAGGATGTTTCTAGGCTATTTTTCAAAATATTTTCTAAGATGAGCAGAATTTTTACAAGTTGGTTCCCTGAGGATTTGTGCCCTTCATCCTTCTGCCCCCAGGATAAGCCCATATCCATCAAACTGAGGGGTGGAAACACACACTGTGCTTTTGTAATGGCACAAGTACTGACTGAGCAGACAGGATGTGAAATGGGACAGGTAACCAGCTACTGAACTCACACCGCAGCTCCCTCTCTTACTGGTAACCCTGACTTCAACAGTGTTTCAGCCTCAGGAAAACTTGCATTCATCTCTGAGAAGTGTAAATTACGGCAGGCGGAGGCCAGCCAACAGGTGAGAAGGTTGTGTGCAGAAGGAATAGAGTCGGGAGACACGAGCAGAGAGGAACGAGCGCCCAGCAGATGGGCCCGGCACAGCAGCGTGCCCTATTTCCTTCGGAAGCCACGCCAAAAGACAACTTGTTTTTATACATCACATGTACCTGATTTCCACATCGGTGAAACAAGGGAACTGACCTGCACTAATTCATCTTAATCTTGTTTTTCCTCTTTGTTTCTTAGCCTCAGGTGGTCAGGATTTTTTTCATAGACTTAGTTTTGCATGAGCGCTAACTCTGTAATAATTGGAATAATCAGATTTGTTCTACAAAAATTACTTACAATCTGTTGGCCCGCTTGGCTAATAGCGCCAAAAACATCTCTAGTGAGCAATAACAAGCTGCTCCAAAGGTAGTCTCTACTTAGTTTGACATCAGCTAGTTCCTGATGGCTGCTTACACGCATACAGTGTTTCCCGAGTCTTCTGGGCATTTTCCCACCAGTTGAACTGGGCTGCGCTAGAGAAGGCTAGAACATAACAGATGCCTAAGCCCTTTGCTGCTCTTCTTTCAGCCCACTGAAAAGCAAGTCCAACAGAACCAATAAAAACAGCTCTAACTTTCAGGCCTCAAACAATACTGATCTGTCTTCAGCTTGTGAAGACAAAATCAAGAAAAGAAAGTCAACTGTAAGAGTGCAACGCATGTTTATACACTAAGTAACAGCACCCATTTGTCTTCTTCACACATTTAGCGTATGCTGGGTTTTTAGAGCCTGTTAGGATGGATAAATATTACTAACAACCACACTCTCCTCATACCCTGTCAATGCAGTGGCAGCCTAGTTTAACTCCTCTCTGCTGCTTTGATTATTTTTATAGTTTGGTACTTCTTTAGCTTCTTACTCTGTGTACAGTGCCGACATGGCACCAAGTGGCAAATCCTGAGAAAAGGGGTGGGAATAATTGCCATCATCAACTACAGCGGCATTAATCCCCCAAAGAATCAAACATGCAAAGAGAACTTTGGAAGGGTGAATGAGCACTTGTGAAAGCACCAGTCAAACTGAAGAAACAATGTGCTGGGGAATTTCCACACCACCTGCTCCGTGCCTGCAGGTCTTTCAAAAACAGCGAGCTGGAGTCAGCAGGCTAAGCAGATTATAACAGATAAAGGCTGCTGAGAAATAATAGAAACAAAGGCTAAATTCTGAATGCTCTGGTGCATCTTGGGCTGCTCCTCTTCCCTACTCCGGGCTTCAGGCTGGGACAGCAGGTCTCAGGTGGCTTGTTGCTTTTGCTCAGCAGAGCCCAGCTCGGACTGCTGGCTCCCAGCCAGAGGCAATCGGGCAATGCCTGCAGGAGCACTGGGAGGCTCTGGGCACGGCTCCAAAGGCAGGACGGTGCTGTGGAGCACTGCCCGCTCTCCTCCACAGCTCCCAGGAGATTTGCTGTCAGACCCAACACCAACCTGTGCCCAATAGCCCCAGGCACCACCGAGCCCTGTCTTCAGCTTTGACCATATCTACAGGGAGCCTGGGCCATGGAAAAGCACAGCACCGTCCAGAGATGCCATCCTGGAGCATGCCTGCTAATTAAGACTAATGCACTAATTAGATCAAATAAACCACTAACAACAAGCAAACACCAATTCACCAATTGGAAAATACAATCTTGCTAGGAATTTCCAGAGGAAAGGCGGGGGAGGGGGGGAGTAAATCAAGTTATCTTTTTCTTAAAATGCAGTCAAAAAACATTCACCAAGCCACTTGGAAGTCTAAATGCACAAGAAATTAATTTCTCATATTTGGTTTAGTTTTAAGAATTTAAAATTCAAAACTTTGTCATTTACCAAACAGTTTGTTGTTGTTACGTTGTTTTTAAAACTGGCCTGCATCTGACAAGCCACGCTACAAGGACAGAGACAGGAATGTCTGTGCCAGCTTATAAAATAAAGGTATTAAAAAAAAAAAGAAAAGAAAATGTTGACCATGCAAGGGTAACTCAGTGCTTTTTATTTTAATGGGATATCACTGAAATAGCATTTTACCCTCCCATCAAACAGTCGGACATGAGGACACCTGAAATGCTGAAGATCAAGCTTAAGGTATGTCTCTAGTAGTGGAAACGGAGTCAGTCTCTGAACACAAATATGATTCTCCAGAATTGAAATTAATGTTTTAATTAAAAAGTAATGCCCACAAATGTATAATATTTCAGCACTGGTTTATTATTTCCTATACTTGTTGCATGGCTTTTTTAGAAAAGGAATTACCATTAAATATACTTTTATGTTTCATCCCTTGACCTAGTTTATAATATGTAAGAAAATTATATTGTCACTGTTTGCTCTATGTACACCTCTGTCTGATTTAATCATCCTCTGCAAAACAACCCAAGGAAGACTATTATGAAAGACAGCGGGATCCAGTCACCTGGAGCTTCAAAACTAATAAGGAACAGTAAACATAACCTACTTAGAAGAGATACAGAAACAAGCACTACTCAGAGCTATTACATTTACCTTGCCTCCATACCTTTATTTTTAATTAAAAAGATAATACTTCTGGAAAGTCTCCTCAATCTTTCCAAAACATTTAAGTATTATGTTACCCATTTGAAAACAGAACTGTAGAATTAATTTAAATTAATTGCTTACTAGGACTTGTGGCTTTTTCTAGCTCATTAAATTGAGTTCAAAAAGCCAACAGATTGATTACCAATATATAAAAGACAACTGGTAAAGTTATTCCATACTGCACTAAACTCGCAAAGAATATAAGGTTTTGCTGAACAAAGTATCTTCCCCAGCAAAATCACGCTGCTTTTTGAAGCTTGTACCTGAGGTTAGTGTAGGACCTGCCGTTTGGAGCTACGACATTAGCTGAGGACTACCATGTGTAGTACGGGCAGAACTGGCAAGGCAAAGAACTGTTACTCTTTCAGCTACACCTCACTAAAACCTGCTGTTAATCTGTTTTCTCTTGGCACAATAAAAAACAAAGGCTCTAAACAAACGACCTAGCCTAATTATTTTACTGCAGATTTGCAAGCATTCTTTACCAAAGAAAACCAAGAAATCTCCCAAGCATAAATAACAGTTTATATCGCATTTCTGTCAGAGCAGAGAAGGAGGGGGTTGAGAGAAACCAGCCACTAAGTAGACCATACGTTCACAAAACAAAGACGTCAAGTCCACTTCTAGCCCCAGGAAAGGTGAACTGCAGAAGCTCTCCACAGCGCTCCCAGCCTCCATGGACGCACCTGACCAGCTTTATATACTCACACTGCACTTCAATGGAGCTGCCCCTTCCCTTCATCTCCTTCCCCTGCCCTCCCAACTCACCCAGCTCCAGCATCTTCAATGCACAACAAGCCACAGACCCCTTCCAGATGTGCTGGGGCAGACACAGAATCGGTGTGCAATAAAATGAGACTACGTTGTGTGCTGGTGAGGTAACATCACACCTACAGCTGTGCGGGAACGTTAATGTGCCCCACTGGTCTGCCTTAACCAGGGACCACTAAAACCAGGAGTAGGGCAGCAACACAGGCAGCTCCAAAACACAAATACAGGTTTCAGATGCAGCTGTGCATCACACAGACATCATGCTGCTCCTGTCCAGATGTTCAAATTTTCAACAAAGGGAGCGAAGGAAAGGGGAAAGAAGAGACTTCTTCAGGCTTTAGCCCCACCACCCATAGCTGGAAACGCAGCTCAAAAGGTGTATTTATCACAAGTCTTCATGATAGAATTACGATCATACTGTCCTGGGGGAGAGCAAACCAGTTTTGCAGTAAGCCATGAAATCAACCAAGGCCTAGTTCTAGAGCATTCAATGCCTTGTTGTAGAACTGAAACTAGAAGGGTTTGGGTTTGTGCTGCCTTGAGAGGCGTCAGTGTGGTAACCTAATATTCCTGAAAGCAACTTCCAGGAGGAAGCCACAGGAGCAAAACATGTTTAGTCTCTGCCAACCATAACCCCAGGGTGAGTGAGAGAGTCTCGAGACTACCAAAGAAGAAAGTACCCGTGGTTGCAGAGCCCAGTGGTGACCAGAGAACAGCCAGCCCCACCGCTGTAGCAGCACATCCCACGGATCACCTTGGGCAGCTTACCCATACCCTTTCACCAACTGCAAAGAAACTTTTTGGGCACACAGAGTACATAAAGTTCACGTATAGAGTGAGAACAGTTTATTGTAACGTTTGATGAAGCCTCTCAAATCACAGTATACTACATCAAAGAAGGGAGGGAGGACAATTATTAACATAAAAAAAAAAGTGGATTTATGACAGAGAAGGCAACCAAGAAAGGCATTTGGAGCTACGACTAGTGCTCAGTTTTAGTTATTCTCCCTGTAAAGCTCTGGAGTCACAACAAAGACAAACAAACTAAACATGAGGGAGAAAAGTGCTATTTTGTGTAAGCTTTCTACTGACATTTTCTTACCTTCCCAATGATGAAAATAAAGGAACAGGGACACAGCAGGGTACAGTGTTTTTAAGCTGACCTTATAATTCTCCAAAACCAATACCAATCAACCTAGTAATGATCTTGGCGCCTCAAAGTTTTGTTGTCAAGTTTATATTAACTCATTCAGACACTTCCCAGTCTTCCCACTCTCCAGAGATCTGTTACCCATTGAACATACACCAGTCTTCCCTGGAAGCTGGTATTCACCAGAAAGATACAATAGTTGTCCTCTTCCAACATCTTGATTTTCTCCTATTATAACATTTTTTATTTCTTAAAAGTTACAAAAAAAGATGGCCTACAGTTTTTACTTTTCAATTAATTTCACTGAGAACATTTTTACTCTTACTCAGGAAGTCATAAGAAAGAAGTGCCTTTTCTTTATCAATCTGCCATTCAGTAAATGTCAGCACTTTGCCACGAGACAGAAAGAAGCATCCTATGGAGGATGTTTCATATCCTCAATCTGCAAGGCTGAATATTTTTCTTTTATATTTAGAGATATAACCTGCCAGGAAAGCATCAAGAATGCAGCACTACCAAAACTACTTTCTTTCAAGAGTGACTATTTATTAGCCAGCAGTTGCACACAAAATTAACAAGTTGTAGGGTGGAAAAAAAACCCACAAATACAGCAAAAATCAGCTTTGTTCAACTCCAGTAACAATCAGCTACTCTACTAGTCTGAGCTGATAGCAGCATCTAGACACAGACCACAATACATCTTCAGTACTCCATCAAATGTAGCCCTTTGTACGTAATTACTAAGGGCATCATAAACCAAAACCAAACCAAATACACATGCAGTAATCTGTGCAGGTGAATATTTAAAACAGGATCTTAAACTCCTAGCAGTCTCTTCTCACAGGTAGCCAGTCAATACTCTTGGCATTTCTCACAAATAGACAAATAGAGAAATTTGGCTCTAAACAGAAATAATTTCATTTAAGCATTTATTCTCATAATTAAGGCTTGAACAAAAGAGTTGGGATCATTTTTTGTGAGACAGCGTCAGAATTATTTGTTCAGGATAGGCAGAGGAAGAACCTCTACCCATTGCCTCAAAAAGTCAGCTCTTCTCAAGAATAATGGTTTCCTGGAAGAAATCTCCAAGATCCAGGATGCCCTCACTGGGTAGCAATAATCCAACTTCCAAAATTACATGGAAAATTCCTTACAAAACTGCAGTCAGTGTTCGCACTGCACTAAAATATAACTTAAGACACTACCTGTGTCGTGGATTGATTCACATTGTGCCTAACTTCAAGGTACCTACCCCACAGCAATGTAGCTGCTCCACGAATAACGTTCAACAGTACCTTTGTGAGGAAAATCTGATAACTGCCAAAAAAATACAGTCCACTTCAGCACATTTTCAATGAATCTTGTGATTCTGTACACTAGGTAGTTGGCCATGAAATCAAATCATCAGACAACCAAACATTTAAGCAAGCATCATTTCCAGCATTCATCAAGAAATTGCCTTCTCAGTGAATTTCAGATCAGAGTCTGTGATGCTGCCCACAACTAAGAGGCCAAACATCCTCCCAATGGAACTGTCTGCCTCACTGCAACCAGTGAATTCCGCTTTTCCGTAAAAAACCAACCAACCAACCAAACAACCCACATGCTAAATTCATTAGGAAAGAACTGTTCTCTCAGGACATCCCCACTGGCAGTTGTTCGTCCATTTGCAAATTCTCCAAGAAACAACAGTCCTTGGCTGGTCAGCTTTGGCTGACAGAAGGAACACTTTGTAGGAACAGCAGGATTTCAGGCTGTGGTATCAGAATTACACGGTCAGGACCTGCACATCTTTGGCTTCTAAGGCAATTACTGCTTCATCGTCACACCAAGATCAGCCCCTGGGACTAGGTAACTAAAGTTGATCCTGGCAGAAAGATACTGAGCAGAAAAAAAAAAAGGGGGGATTAAACATCGCATCACAGAGTCAACAGTTACATTCCTAACCTTTGGTTTCCTCCTGCAAGCATCTCAACAGTGTAGGGGAGAGGACTATTTTCCTATTATTCTAAAATTCTAAAGGCCCAGAGGTTCCTCTTTCCTGCCTTAAAAAAAAAAAAAAAAAAAAAAAAAAGGACCACAACACTTATTTCACATTAAAGTTGGAAGGAAAGACAACCACAAATAGAACCACGTGCTCCACACAGATCCCTGATTCAAATTCAGATCCTGCTTGCTGGCCTGGTAACAGGTCTGCTCCTCCACCTCTTTCTCATAAAGGCTTGCCCCAGCAATGGCAAAATTGGGCAGCTGTCAACTTCCAAAGGTGGACTTTCAATAATAAAATGAGCCATGGTTTTTACACTCCTAACTGCATCCAGTTTGGAATGACCTCGCAGGCACTTCTGAATAAAATGAAAGATCTGTCTTTCAAGCATGGTTTGAAAATATTAAAAGAAAATCATAATAAAGAAGGATTAACAGGGCATGAAGAGCAGTGGGGAAAAAAGATGATGAAGAGAATGGCTAGGAAAACAGCACGAGTTAAAGTGAAAAAACACAGGAAACACGAACTTTTTTAAGATCTACACTGCTTGGATGCTACAGCGCCGGCTGAAGCCGCAGAGCATGAGGACCGCTAGCAAAGCGGCGCTGGCTGCGTGCGGGGCCCCCTGCCGGAGCTCTGCCCTGCTCCGCCAGCCGGGAGCGCAGTGCGGGCAGCCGCACATCCCTCCCTCCCTGCCGGCAGGGTACTGCCCCGGCGGCAGGCGGGCAGAGGGGGGGGCCCCCTCCGCCCTCAAATCCCTGGGCAGGGCGAGCCCTTCATAAAGCGGCGCGGCGGCGGCAGCGCGCCCAGCCCGCTCCCCGGCTCTGCTCGGCGCGATGGAGACGGGCGGGTGCCGCATGGGCGGCGCGGAGCCGGGCGGCCCGGCCATGATCACGCTGGAGGACCTGGACGGGATGGCGCAGGAGAGTCCCGATTCGGCGTACCACAGCAACGGCAGCAGCCTGGAGGAGGAGGCCGAGCGGATGGAGGACGAGGAGCAGGAGCGGCTGCTGAGCTACTGGCAGAGCGTGGGCAGGGGGCACCAGGTGGACGTGCCCCGGGGTAAGAGCCGGCCGGGCCGCGCTAAGCCGCTTACACCCACAGCGGCCCGCTGGGCTTTGGGGGATTAGGGAGCGGCATTTCGGGGCTTACCGGCCGGTACCGTAACCTTCCCGGGTACTTCTGACCTTCAGCTGCAGGATGTCCCCCTCGGCAGCCCCCCACGCTTCAGCGATGCCGGTGACGGGTTCTCCGGCGGGGAACGGGACCCCAGCAAACCTCCCCCTTCTCCACAGAGAACCTGTCCTCGGGGTTGGCACCCAGCTGTCCCAGAGGGAGGTGTGGGGCAGGGCCAGGGGGGGATGGGGCACGGCCCCATCTGCCCCCCCTTCACCCCCAGCCAGGCTGGGGAAGGGGCTGAGGTGAGGGGGGAGGTGGTACAGCATAGGGTGTTGCCATCGTCACCCATTGCATTTCTGCACACTTCTGATACATACAGTCCGAGCTAAAGCCCTGCACTGGGAGATTCAAAAGATTTTTCTAACAGAAAAGTGGATGTAGTAGTAGTGGGTTGACCTGTTCATACTAAAAAGGACTGATTTGAGTTTTCAGTCTTAATTAAAAAATTAAGTTTGGCCACCTGCAAAAGCATTAATCTTAAGAATCTCTCCTCACTGTAGCTATCCAAGAGGTCAGTTCTTTAAAGAAAGATGCTTGAATTGAAAGATAGCACAGTGTAAACAAGCAAAAGGATTGACTTTGCTTTTTGACAGTAGGCCTCCCAGTCTTATCTTACTAAGAAACTGTTTATTTTCAAATTTAAGAAAGACTGAAGAATCTGAAATATTGTAACAAGTCAGATAACTCCTAACAAGCAGCAGAGATAACTGCAAACTTAGCTCTTTCAGAAACTCTAACTGATCTGCACAGTCCTGTGTAGAGAAGTACAGAGAGCTCCTTGGCATCTCTACTGCTCAGATAAATCACCTTCTAAGAGGAGGGGAAGCAGCAAAACCTTGAACAACAGTCTGCACTAGACACTACCAAAATGAAACGACTGTTACTGGAAAACTTTTTCGAGATTCCAACACAGCAAGAGGGGCACAACCTCCTTTTCAAGTCATGCCTAGAAGTCTCCTCTTATCTTTCTAATGTTTTAATAATGCAAATCAACGCCCTGTCAGCTACTAACAGAAGGGCAAGCTCAGTCTGAACAGAGCTCCCTGGCTTGCCTCGTTCTCGCTGCCCGCAGGAGGGGTCCTTGTGCCATCTCGTCCCTCCGGCAGCCGCAGGTTTTCATCTGTAATCAGTGCAGCGTGTCTGACAGCTTTGGGGTCTACAGGGGCACCGAGAGAGGAGAGTGGAGCTCCCTATTTAAGGCATTAAGCATGAACACACAGACATTAAGTTGCTCCTTAAGAGTACCTTTGTGTATCAGAAAACAAGATTCCTTCCCACAAAATTATCTGGTATTCTGATACACGTGTATTTCAATGCCCTGTTTCACTGAGATTTATGAGGCAGGATATCAAGTCTAGGAAATAAGTCAAAGGTAGTATTTTACCACATTTTAGCTACTGTATTATAAAAGGTTTACTCTGTAATGCTACGCAAGTGTTACAAAAATCTAAATGGAAGATTTTTCTTCAGATATTGTCCAGGGCTATAGGTCAAGAGTGACTGCATCTCAACTAGAACAGCCTAGGAGAGTTTGCCAGATTAGTTTACATGGTCCATTCAAAGTTCAAGCTAACTGTCAGCATCCATGCTAGTATCCAGCCAGCTAAAGAGTACTCGAGCCTCAGGGAACACAGAGAGGAAAAGTTGCTGACTTTCTGGGAGGATAAATCCTCCCAGTCAGCAGGGAGCAAACTGCCTCTCTTGACTGCTGTGTCCCATCCAAGCAGCTGGTGTCACTGCCTAAGCCATGATTTAAGAAAATACAAGAACTTTACCTGGCCGGCTATTGACTGCCAGCCTGGTAACTGTGCAGAGCACTTGAGACCTTAATAACAGAGTGTATATTTCCTGTAGTCTAGTGGTAAAATCTGCAAAATAAGAACATTATCAAGCCTTTCATCAATAGTTCCAGACTGCCACAAGCTCTGACACCTGTTTTGTTCTATGGTGACAACATACCTTTCAAAAAGATGACTTGCTTTGTAGCTTTTGTTTAGCACCTTTTAAGGGTTACAGGAACACAGTAAGCATTCTAGAAAAATCTAAGATTTTGTGAGATGTGAACAACAGATATTTACATGGCTGGCATTTCAATTTATCACTTAATCCTATAGACTGGCCGGCCTATGCCAAAGCTTGCAACAAAAAGGTAAAAGAAAATGAAAGGTGCAGGAAGGTATAAGCTAACTTTCTTGGCTTGAAAACTCCATTGTATCTACTCCCAGTAGAAGCAGAAAACATGCTACAGCATGTTTACCTTAGATTTCTCAATTCTAATTTCAATACAAGCACAGTCATTAACAAGCAAGCTCAGGAAAACCCATCAAAACCATCTACTTGCTAAAGCATAAAGCTGTCGAAAGATACTCAGTGTACAAAGCAGCATGCGCTAAGCTCAGGTACCCAGGCTCCAAATCAAACTTCAGACCTGGAATTGCGGGTGGTTTTCCATCTGTTCCAATGTATGTCCCCTGCTGAGGTGACCTCACATAAGTGGCCCAGGGGCCACTGGACAGCCATAACCTCTGTGGCTGACGGAAGCGTGCAGGGAAGGACTGCAGAGCCCCCATCACTGGGTCGTGCCCAGACTGCAGCCTCACAACGCAGCCCACCCCAGCCCAGTACTGACCCTGCTTACACCTCCTAGAGCTGTTCCCCAGTTGCTCTCTCTAAGGTGCACCTCTAGTGCTTCTTTTCAGCGTGAAGGTTTTGGTTCCCAGCATTACAAAGGCTGTCTCCTCTGCCCTAGAATGACAAAGTTGTATGCGCACGTACATTACTTAAGGGCACAGCTGACAAGTACATCCCACTTCAGAGACACTCCCAACAGGTCTGATCAGACACAAATTAAGACATACAACAATTTAAATACTGTTCAATCTTGCTGCTATGCACAAGGCTTGTCAAAGGTGCCTCATCTACGTAAACCCCTTTGTAAAGATTTGCCTCTTGCATAATACCTACCTATAGTAGCAACTGCAATCACAGTTTTGAAATTTAGTTAACCAAGCCTTTACACTGCTACAACTTGTCTTGCCTTTTGTCACACCAGTATTCAAGTTTGCAAGCTTGGACTGACAGATGACATGCAAATCATGCAACTCACTTGGCTTTTAGGCAGTATAATATTATATATAGTATAGTATTGTGCAGTTAAAATATTTATAATCCAAATGTTATACTGTCATGCCTGACAGGCACGGATTCATGAACTGAAGAATAAAACTCCCAAAAGGACTTTAATTAGTTGTAATTTCTATCCTGTGCATTAATATGGAATAAATTAAAAAGAAAAAATATAAATCTCCCACATTTATCAATAAAGGAATCTAATAATAGAGTTAACTTTTCTAGAGTCCCCAAGTGTTTCCTAATTCTTGAATACTCTGTGGAAAATTCAGTGCTGAAGTCTAATCTACTTATAATTTTCTCAGCCTCCAAAGAGATCAATTTTACATGTCAGTTATTACTTACATTTTAAATGTTTCCCAATGACATTTAAAAAAAAATGTTTAACATTAACCAAGTATAGCCTTCTCCCCTTTATTAAAAGGATCTTTACTATTCCAAATAGTCTTAAAACTAAAACCCCTGCACTGGATGTCAGGAGATGTAGGTTTGATTCCCAGCTCAGCTACAGATTTACTAAGTGACCTAGGCCAAGTTAATTCTCCTGCATCTTAATTCTCCTCTTCTCTGAAACATGGATAAGACTCTCTTCCCCCATCGTCCTGCCTTTTCCACTAAAGATACTGAGGCACTTAAAACACCCAAGAGAAGGGCTCTTACTTCAGTTGAAGCTCTAGTCCTTTTCATGTATGTCTGATACATACCACGAGGTAGTATGGCAGAAATTCACATCCAGACTTTAAAACACTGTATATGAAAATTAAATTTCTCAACCTCTATCAAAATACACAAGTGCTTATATTACTTCAGCTTGAAAGGCAAGGGACTAACTCTTTTGGAAGAGATGTCTTCCATTCCTAAGACTAACCTTATATTCAGAGTTTCCAAGCCTGTCTGATAGGGATCAACTTCTAAGCAGAATTCATTTATGAACTGCAGCTGGAATTGACGTCAAGGCAACCATAGTTGCAAATACACCTAATCCATCCATATTTAAATGACAAAACTGAAGCAGAACAGAAATACTAGAATATACTAGTACTATATATGCAAGTATAATATATTTGCTCCTTCTATCCATTTGAGCTTGGCTGGGAAGTGTTAACGATTAATACAGACTGGACGATTGCTAGGGTCACTACATCTAGAAACGGAGAATAAGTTTTCTATTTAATTTCTTACAAAATGTGAGAATCACTCAAATGCACATTTCAGTTCCATCTCAGTTTTGGTAAGCGAATGTGTAGGTGCTTAGAGTTCTTCAACAATAGTCAAGCATTAACACTCTCCTTCACATAATGATCCGCCACGAAAATGCGAGAGCTCAGATCAGAAGTGATGACACATGTTAGACTGTGCTCCGAGCCCTCCTTCTTCCAAAGGGCAAGACAACAGCAAACATAAGAAGCATGCAAAACTCACGGTGTCGCTATTAGTCACATAAAGTTGGTATGTTACACTTAAGATTTACTAGTGCTTTTTGGTAACTATGAATATTTGAGAACATTGAACCACTCTATTTCTTTCAGCCAGATGTAATGGAACCATAACACTGAAACGTTTCAATTTTGCTAAATGTTAATATTCACTCTCAGTCAACAGTTTTCTGTCCCTTCCAAACTGAAATAAACCCTTTAATCTAATATACTTGGTATCTAATCGGACAGCACATATGTATAAAACCACTATGCAACAAAAAGCAATTGTGTTCAATTAGCACAAATCTATGTTCTAATTTCTTTGTTAAAAAATCATGTCTTCTTGAGACACAGTTCTTCAGTGAAGTATACACTGAGGAATTTTAAATTTCCTCATCTTACATTTCTTTAGCTTAACGGGACACTCTTCTCCTCCCTCACCTATACTATCTTCAATCCCCCCTCCACACCCCACCTTCGCTTTCTCCCCTCCAGCCTGCGCACATCGGGCTCTCCAGCCCCTCCTGTGCTTCACCCTGCCCTAACCAGGCAGGCAGCCCTCCAACAAATTATCTTGAGTTCCTCAATGCCACTGCTGTACCATGAAACCCCAAACCAGGCACAGGAGGGGAAATGTGGCTTCACGAGCACTGGACAGAACAGCCAGTCACACCCTTGAGCAGCTGGCTGCAGTCTTGCTGACACAGCCCCGTGTATGCCCTGTTCTGTGATGTCTCCTTCTGAAGCTACAAACAAAAGTTCATGTTCTCTTCCACTTCTTAATGAAGATATTTGTTTGCCTTTGGTTTTGAAATCCTGCCCTCCTGTAAGGTCTTACTACAAGGGCATGCATTAAAAAAACGTAAATATTATGCAATTCACTTAAGACCCAGAACTCCACTTTGCATAGAGGAGCTGGATCACCACAGCATCACAGCTGAAACACTCTCCATCAGTTTCAGCTCTAACGCTCCCAGAGACTGCAACTAGGAGTGAATTGCAGAGAAAAGCAGTGTGATAGCGGGGCAGCATGGCTAGCACAGCACCAGCAGCTCGGGCACTGCAGCCTCCGAGTGCCAACACGGGCCTTACACCCAACATATGTCCTGACTACTGAGTAGCACTGAAATGTGTGTAATACCAAGTGCTAAAGTAGAATATTAGACATAAAACACCATTTGGAAGTGATGAAAGTTTCCACAGTGATATTTCCTTGAACAAGAGCAGCTAACTCAATTTACTTCTTCATGTGGATACACATTAATCCAACACCAAAAGAGTTAGAAGAGTTGCTAGAATCGGCAGTGTCATCTGCACAGAGACAAAAGTCCGTTAACCTTTCCTATTAATATTGAAGCGCAAACTAAACTTGTTAAAAACACAAAGTGGCCTGAAGTTTAACTAAGAGGAAGTAGAATGAGACACATATCCTTCTTATTTCTACAGCTTCACCTCTAAAACTGGAAATGTATCATTTTGTTGCAGACATGGCAGAGCCAATTCAGCAGCTGACTCGGAACAACAGCCCCCAGGAGAGACAGACCATCCCCTTCACTCTCATCCACCGCAAAGAAAAGGTACCGTTTCCCTTCCCAGCTGAGCTTGGAACAACATTTTCAGTACTCATATCTAGCTCACAAAAATATGTTTCTTCATAAAATTATTTTAACAATTTAGGATTTTTAACATCATAAGTGCAAAGCATTATACCTGGATAACTACAGTTAATTTTTAGCATCTCAACATTTTTACATGCGTGAATTTTTCTTTTTTGTAAGGTAGAAACTATCAGGAAAGTCAGAAGATGGTCAGGAATTACAGCCTTTGTGACTTTTTAGAATTAATTTAACAAAAACCCCTTAAATTTTGACATTTGAAATAAAATGCCTATTTTCTTCATTTAAATCAATGCATTTGCTTCTTTACACAATCACATTAATAAAACCTTAGCAAAGAATACTTGAAAGAGATTAATATTTGAAATTAAAATGTAACATGTATTTTCATATCGTGGGTCATTATCAAACAAAGCAGCAATTTGCAAACCCATCTTATCAAACCCATCTTATCCTCTAATGAAAAACTGAAATTGACATCCAGCAAATTGCTAACAGCTCAGGAAATGTGCAAACAAGTGTCTAACCTTAAATACATGACAAATCTTTATGAACCATGTATGAAGAACTCTTATCACATTTTTTTTAAATAGATCTATATAATTCAAATTTATAAATATCACAATTTGAATGAGTGTATTTCATCCAAATAGTTTGGGACTCCTGACTATTTATGTTCTGATTAAACGCTTGAAGGCAATTTCTCATTGCTACTGTAATGACTGCAGATAAACAAATGAGGTTATTCAGTGTTAATTGCAACTAAATGTTTAATACTGCAAGTCCAAGAGATGACACTTCCTTATTTCAAAGGAGAACTACCTAGAAGTCTGCTGAAACAAATTTTGGTCCAAGATCAGCAGCATATCCCTTCTTGATTTATGCTAGGAAGGATTAAAATTCACAGCTTCCTTTCAAGATCATTTCACTGACAGTTGAAAAAAAGATGCAATTATTCCTGTACTCGAGTTAGATGCATACACTGCATTGGGTTTGGATATCTACTTATTATATGCTGGCTTGGACCTTGAAATGAAGCACACACGAACCAAGTATTAAACAGAATGAGCCTAAGGTTCAGCTGACATTGAGACTTAAAATCATTCCTAATGCTTCCTGCTCTCCTGGTCATACACCTAAAGAAGTTGATTTTCTTATTCTACAAGTAATATTGTAGCATATATATTTGTTGTATACAAATACAATGTATCTGTATACATTTTTGTATTTGTATACATTTCCAATTTGTATACAAATACAATGCATTGTATTTGTATACAACAAATTGTTTGACTTTTATTTGTTTGCTTGGGTTTTTTAGGTGATTAACTTAAAATACAAAATTATTCTCTTACTGTGTTTGCAGCTTGGAGATCTGCTTTATGAAAAACGTCAGTATGGAAAAGCCAAATGGGCTTGTATAAAAATGAAAGAAAAACAGTATGAACAGAGCATATGCCTTGGATTCATGAAGCTTATGAGGTACATTTGTGAGCAGAATTCCTCAGGTAAATCTAGAATTGTGGCACCAATTAAGTTAAAACATTATATTTATGCACTAGCTCATCCTAATTGGGGAGATAGTTTTATTAGCTTTTCCCAAATCCTCCACCCGGTCTATAGGGACATTTTCCTGCAATGCAGCCTTTCCAGCAGAGTCTGAGCCAAAGTGTTGCTCCCTCTGCACACATGCTAGAGGAGAACATCTGTGGGAAGCAATCACAGCTTCCAAGGGCACTGTGACCATTACAACTGTCTGGGAATTGATACTGGCTGATTTTGTAGGCTGTCAGCTATAAATTAGGCTTTTGCTACACAATTTTAGTGGTTTACTTTCCACGGCAGTACTGAAATCGCCTGTTCTAAGAACTTATTCAGAGTGTAACGCCAAGAGAGACCATAATGTTTCGTCTCTGGTTTGAGTTCATGATACTCAACTTGTGCGTGTCTGAACGGACACCAAAAATTTCTGTGTCTGAAGCATATTTTCCAGAAAGATAATCCAGTTTTAACTCAAGTACTTTAAAATAATGGCAAGTCCACCATGTCCTTGATAGCTTGTGCCTGCACGAGAAACGTGCATCTAGTTTCCAATCCAGTTTAATCTGGTTTCAACTGCCAGCCATCCATTGTCTTTTTTTTTTTTTTAATTCTCCAGTTGATTAAAAAGTATTGCAATGCCTGGTGTTTTGTTCTGTAATAGTACATGTGTTGTAATCGAGTCAACCCTTACTTTTATTTCCAAGAAACTGAAAACATTGATCATGAAAGCTTTTCTTTAATCAGGTATTTTCCCCACTCTCCCCATTCTTTTAACACTTTAGCATAGTTTAAAAGTAATTCTTGGCTCCAGAACAGCGCTGTTTTGTTTTCAAACCGTGTACAGAAGCCAAGTGCCCACTCCTAGACATCACTGCTACCTGCACAGTCAAAAGAGTCAATCTTCTCCTAGAACATTGCAAAAATGTAGCAACATGTTTGATAACAGCAAATCCTAAACTAATTCACAATGCAGCCCCCTTATCTTGCCTACATTCTTTGTTCCCAAATATTTAAAACATGACACAAGGTCAGTTTACAACATAAACATGGGGAAAGAAGTTAAGTCAAACTCCTTGCCCTCCATGAAGATAAGAGAGCTCACCAAATACCACATTTTAGACACACATGCACAATATTTACACACGTAGGTTTTAGTTATGTACACACACACGAAGTACAAGGCATAATAAAATGCTATTTCCACTTGGAATATAGAACTGCATTTTCTAAAATATCCTACTGAATTCCTTTTAGTAATGACATTCTTGTTGCTCCACGGTACTCGGTTTGTATTATTCAGCTTGGCTTCAGAAGTCAAGCATGCTATGTAGACCTCCGTTTACATTTTCTAAAAAGTCATGTATGTCTCCTCAGGACTGTACTTGGGGATAACAATACCCATTGTGACCATAGTCCATACAAATGAATCTCAATCGGAGATGACACAGGCAGTGACAGTAGCGTACTACCTGCCTGAAGTGCTGCAGGACGAGCCACCTCATCCTTTTGACTCTGACATAATCATTGAAGAATGGCCTTCTACTATTGTTTATAGTAGGTAAGAAATATTTCAATTCTGTTCTAGTAAAATCTGTAAAAAGATGTAGTTTTCAATTTGGGCTTGTTACATCTTTTAAATCAGGGTCTAAAGGCTAACAAACAGGAAAACTTGATTTTTAGTAGTTGTTAAAAGTTGCCTGCTTTACGAGACTGGGATATTCAGGAAATAATGGTTACCAGCTTACTTGGGAAAACAGTGCAGCTGTAAATGTGAGATACAAACTCAAAACACAGACTATTCTGTGTAGCTAGGAACAAAGTATCTGACATGTCACTGAAAATGTTCAGAAAAAACTGTTATGTGTATGACATCAGACAGGGAGTCATTTGCGAAACACGACTAAATAATTTAGGAGGAGGCATTTCTAGTCTCTGGAAAAAACTGTGGATTTTAAAAAGAACTTGATATGAAGTTGATTGTTACAGGAGCTTCAGAGGAATCACCAATGAAGACTCTATAATGAGAGAAATAAACCTGTTGGCGGAAATTCTGGAGAGTCCCGAGTTATGTTTGCAGGATACATTCATCATTGCAGGATATACAAATCCAGCTGCTGCCAACCGACACAATGAGATATGGTTCCTTCAGAGACCATAGCCTCCCCTTTCCGATGCTTGTCACTCACAAGAATCAGTGCTGATTTACAGGTGAATCACGTAAGGCTACACATCAAACCCTCAAAGATTTTAGAAATGTGGCTTTTGGCCAGTTTAGCAAGGCAATCACTCCAATTTAATAATCCAACAGAGGTAACACCTGGAACATACAATTTCCTATGTCAACTTCTACAGTTTTTACACAATTTTTATGGAGATTTTTAGCACTTTAAGAGTTAGTTCACCTTATCTTTACAAGATAAGGCAGACAGAGACCTCTCTCCTTGTCCAGTTATTAGCAGCTCTAGACTGCTTGTGGCCTGGGACGGTCCTAGGGGAGATTCTGGAGCCCCTGCCCTGGGCACCCAGTGCTGCACCAGCTACACAAAGACCCTCTTGGGGCCTTCAGTGGGACACGTTAGAACCACCTCACACGTGCAGGCTATGCTGCAGAAAAAGAATGTTCAGGTCTTAATCTCTGAAGAGAACTACCAGATATAGACCACTGGGATTAAACCAAGGAGTAAAACTAGACCAATGCTGACTGCTTTTAGTGTCATCATCTGTGGAGCAGAGATTCTTAATACTTACCTCAAAAAGCATTCAACCAAAGTACTTCTAACCTTGAGAAGAGACCAAAAAAGCAGAACAGTCCTAATGCTCATTGAAGTTTTGATAGCAAAAGTTACAGGTTATCTTAATCACACACTCATAGTAATCCCACGGCTATATTTGGCATTTCTAAATACAAAGTGGTAATTCTTAACTCTTCAGTTTCACAAACACTTTCATCTTATAACTTTGCTAAATGTTAAAACGTTACAGATGAAGTAATTCGATCAGTACTTTTTACACTCGTCTGGCAGTACCACATTATTAATGTTATAATTGATACAAATATTTCACAGAAAAAAATTTCAGCTCGAAGTGACCTCTGGCAGTCGCCCGGTGCAGCTCTGCTGCGCTGCTGGCAGAGCGGGCTGCTCAGGGCCTCACACTGCTGGATTTTGAGCACCTCCAGGGGTTGGGAGCCTGTAACCCTCTAGGCCCCATTCCAGTATCTGACCACCCTCACTGTGAGAAATTTTTCTTCCTAATACCTAATTTTCCCTGTTGCAGCTTGTTTCTTTTATCCATATGATAATTCTTGAAGTAGACAACTGCTAGTCTAGCACGCTGTGATCAAAAGACAAGCCCACATCATTCTCCATGCATCAGGAGGCCTGAAAGCAGCACTCACACTTTGCTGTGTTCTACAGCTACAGAGCACCTACTGCACTTTAGAATCGGGGTAGCAAACAGTTTTGCTCTCAAAAATCCCTTCCTAAAGTCTCCCCTCACAGATATGACGGTAGAGTTTAACCTTAACAGAATTAAATGTCTTTTTATATAAAAATTCATTAATTATATCACCAGCGTTATTTATTGATTATATGATTTAGGCTCTAAATAACGCTTTTGTGTTACTGACTTACAACATACAAGACAGCACCCAAACCAGTGTCTGTTAGCTTACAGTAGCGTTAATTGGCAAACACAATGGATTTATGGAGTACTTCTGACTGAATAAACACACAGGTCTCAAGAACTTTAAAGCCTCCGGGTTCCACAAGGCTCTCTGCTGCACAAAATTGACTTTATGCTTAACCTCAAATCTCTTGCAGAGCAGCAGGATCAGGGCGGGCTGGCTGGCCCTGCTTAAGCATGCCTAAGGCGCTCTCTCGTGGTGGCTGCCCTCAGAGACGCCTTGGGGAGGCAGCAAGAAGGGGAAAAGGAAAATAAAAAATAAAAATAAAAGAGAGAGAGAGAGAGAGAGAGAAGGTTTAATTAAACGCAAACAAACTGACACAGACCGGCAGGTCCGTCACAGACCTTTGTATTGCCACAAATTAATGGGATGTTAAACTGATGGGGGGCAATCTCAAAAAAGACTGTGGGATTGGGGGCTTTCTTATTCCAACCAGAAAGCTACCAAATCCGGTTTGCCAGGTGACAGCAGAAATGCTTGTGCCAGTTGTGGCCACAACTAGGAACCACTTTGTCTGATGTGCCAATTCAGATGCACATCGAAGTATTTCTTACTGAACAGAACGAGACAATGAAGGTACCTGTCAAGTCTTTTATTCCTCTCCATTTGTTCAAGATACAGGATCATAGCCAGGGAAAAAAATTCAGACTTCCTTTTCAATATGTTGAATTGTTTCTTATTTGATTTTTATTTATGTTGCTTCTTATTTATTTTTAACATTTCCTCAGATTGTTGGAAATACCAGCCAGTATTAAAGTGAAAGCTAACAATTTAATGGAAAACATTAGTTTTTAAAAACTGAATTGAGTAGAGGGCCCAGGGAGGCATTAAATAACGGGTTCTGTTTTGCCCTCATCCCCCACAAGATTTTTATAAGAGCAAATAAAAACAATTTTCACCTTTGACATGATTTTATGGTAAAATAAAGAAGTTTCTGCAATTTGATTGCTTTTGCCAGTTATAGAAATTATTTTAGGCTTTAGCAAAGGTCAAATAGCTATTGGAAGCAGTTAAATCCTCTCACCATAAAGTACCAGTTTGTACATACTTTGCATTTTAAACGTCTATCGCAAAAAGCATTTGCTATATCTTATGTCTCTTTCCATAGGCAATCTTCACCTAAATACTTCTGTGACTCAGCTACTTGTGGGTATGTTATAGAAACATTCCTGTTACTGAAATATAAAAATAAGGTATTTATCTGAATGTGCTGATATCCTAACCGCAGCAAAGTGTTCAGCGTTGTTTTATGTAAAACTGTGAATTCCAAGATAGTATTTATTTTGACTTATGTTAGACAGCTTCTGCTGCTGAGAAAGAACCAATTAATCTCGAGTTTGAAGATACACTTTATGGCTATGGAATATTGTACCAACTTCTGTAACCAGCCCTCACAAGCATGGGCACAAAGAATTGTGTTTTTTCATTGACACACAATAAAATTTACTTCATAGTTACACCACTGAATGCCAAGGAAACGTTACTATTACTCAGATACATCACTTGAGAAAGCTTGAAAACATTATGTCAAGCTTCATTATCTAACTCCTGTTACCAGAATAGGTACGTTGTTATCCATCTGTGGCTCTACCCTGTAAGCCATTAATTAATGGATTTTCATTTTTAATTTGAAGTTATTTGATTTCCACTATTCAAAGGAGATAAAAAAACAGAATTCACCCATATTTTTGGAAGATTAAATGACGTAGCCTTAACAGATAAATGTTGTCCTGCATACTGTGTATTTTTCAAACAAGCATTAGTGCCTAAAAAGTTTATTCCAGCTATTGTGATACTCAGGGCCTTGCTTATTGTATGTATACAAATATAAAAATAATTTTTCTGGCATTGTTGCATTGTGCTGTTTTACACTGTCCTTCATTTTCACTGAAATGTCGTCTTGTTTACTGTTACTGTTTATCAAAATTAAAGATAATGATTTTATTGTGCAGAGTACACCTGGCTTTGGTTTTTGCTATCTTTCCTTTGAATGGGAACAGCAGAAGTCACAAGTTGCTATTCTGATTCTACAAAAGCCATAAGCCCCACAAAAATTAAATAACTTTCAGAAGACACACATTCTTTGAAATAAACAGGTACATTTGGAGCTATGTTTCTACGGGCTGCAGCCAGCAGGGCTGCTAGCAAACTCACTCCTCCTGACTGCAGAAGCCATCTGCAACCCCTTTTCTGTCAAGTGCCCAGCACAGTCCCCCACAACCCTCAAAGCAGCACAGACTGGGGTAGGGCTGGTTTCAGAACCAAGCTGGAGAGAAGCAGTTTTTAACAGAGAGTGACATATGTATTGGAGCTTTCTCCTAAATCCCAATGCCATTCAAACGTAATCCACGACTGATTCTTTTGGCAGGGGACAAGGATAATGCAACATCTACGCGTTGCTCCTGTGGCTACACTCACATCTCTATCCTGATCTCAAGCCACTCAGAAGCCAAAACACAGGAGCACAGCAAACAGTGCAACTTAACTTCAGGGCATGGCCGACGTCCATCGCTGTGCTGCAGAAAACTGCACAACCACAGAAACACCTCAGCGGAAACTGAGGCACAGGAGCCACTTCTGAAAGTGCTAGGGTCTCTAATACTAAGGCTTGGCTTGCCCCTGAACACTGGAAAAAGCGGGAGCACTATCCTTCCACACTCTCTGTGTTGTTACAAGTCATATTTTCTATGTAAAGCAGTAGCAAAATAAATGCAAATACCAGATCAAAGAGAGGAAATAGAAACCACTGAAGCCACAGTAACAATTTAGTCCAGGTTTGTCTATACTCCTCAATTACACCAGATTAGCCAAACCTGTGTGCTTATTTCAGCTTAAATCTCAAGTGAAACACCTCAAATTAAATCCCTGCACTCCATACGAGCTTTCAGAGGCACCTGTAGTGATGCAAAACTATCTTTAAAGTTCTTGCTAGCTTATCAGTGGAACTTCCTCATTTAAATATACTCTCAGGTTACTGGATTGAAAACAGGTGAACTAACTTAATCTAGAAAATGAATGAACAAGTTTGCCAGTGGTCTTCACATAAACACAAAAATCATTAACTTTAATCAAAAACATACTCTAAGGACAACAGTCTGATACTAACGTAATCCTATTTTTTTTTATCTCTCTTACCAAAAAAAGAACATACATTTTGAATGTTTCAAAGCAGTACTTTATGTAATACCATTTGTCTACCAGTACCTCACTGAGAAGACGCAGACCATGAAGTTGTCACTGACTTGCTAACAGTGCTGGTCCCTGCTAATCTGCCCTAAATTGAGACATTACCTACTGGTAAAAAAGAAAAGAAAAAACCCAAACCCAAAAAACCAACCAAACAAAAAAAAAAAACAAGGAGAACTAAGTACACTTACAGATGACTTAAAGCTCTAAAGAATATTCTTAATCAGAGGAAATGCTTCAGTGACTATACAGTTTTCATAAGGCTGGCAATAACCCAGACAACACCAGCATGGTCATTCTCAACATCTTAATACTACTAAATTCAGCCAAATTAAGAAGCCCTCAGTTTAGGTCTCATGGCAATTTTGCAAGGACTCCTGAAAGAGGATGAGAAAACTAATTCAATTTTAAGTTTTCCATCAGAGCTCTTCAAGTTATTGCAAGGTAATAACTAGCATTGGTGGAAAGTGAAACCGCAGCTGCTAAAGTTGAAACAATGTTTCTTTTTTTGCCTTATACTCAAAAGCAAAGTTAATTGAATAGGAAAGTGTTACTTTATAAGTTATTGCTAGTCTAGATAGAGATGTTAACACAGGAAGGGAGATTATATATTTATTGACACTGTCTGTTTAACAACAAAGAAATGCAACAACTCACCTGGATGTAAGCACTCTGAATTTCTACCAATTCTTCACCAAGTGGAACAACAATTTTCTCCACTTGTCGCTCATGAGAATAAGGCTGAATTTCCGGAGAATCTTCAGCACATAGTTCTATCTGAGCAATGAGTAAGTTGGAAATAACTTGCTGCACAGCCTGTTTGAGAAGCCACAAAAGACGACTGTATTTTCTCGTTAACACTCTGGCAACACAAGTCAATAGCACGTGAAAATAACTATTTCCATATTTTAGCAGGCCTTGAATATAATTGTAAGGAAAAGGTACCTACTAACTATCTATGAAAAATGAAAGACTCTCCAGTTAAAGATCTCAAGTAGTATATAAAGAGTCAACATGGTAAGTTCCTGAATGCAAAAAGCGTGCTACTGCACAAGGGCTGGAGTGACAGAACTCTCCCTTTGGCTTTGGGTGCCCCATGAAATACCCGCTGAGAAGTAACCTAGAGTTAGGAGCTTAAAATGAATTTGGCTGTCCATCCGCCTTAGACTGAAAACCTCAGCCTTACTTATGTTTACCCAATATAGTACACTGAACAGAGTATGAAAGCCATTTGGAATTGAGAGTATATTCTTTTTCGTTCAAGTGGGTTTGTACTCTCAAAAACCAGCAGGTATTGTTTCCTTTTAGAAAGGTGAGGAAATAAATAATACAAAGTCGATAGCATGAAAAAGACAAACACTCACTAAGTAATGGATTGATTAAGTTTTTATGTGGAATTCTAAGACTTCAGCATCCTGCACAATGTTCAAACTGTACCAAAAGGTATTAAACATAGCTTCTACTGAAACTTTATTATTCCAACCACGCAAGTTGATTTGACTCACCTTTGTATCACTGCCCGGTGTGGCACTTAGGGCCAAGATCCGAAATTGATTTGTATATTTGCTTAGCTCCCTAACAACCTAAGAATAGGGAAGATTCCATTAATATCCCTAAAGGAGATTATTTGCTGACACAAATTATATTGATGAAAATATTCACTAAGTAGAGTGAGCTTAACAAAATAGTCTAAAAAAAGTATATCTAAATTCAAATGGGAACCAGGAACTATGCACAACTCCACATGTATTCGGTCAATTTCTCCAGTATATAAAACTAACTTTCTTTTAGGTCACACATTGCTATGAGATTAAGCCACAATAACACAACAAACTCTTTGTTAATCAATACGAAACACAATTTTAAAAAGAAACCTTGAACTCATTTTACTAAGAACTTTACCAAAAAAAAGCTGCCCTTTTTTCTGGAAAAAATACCTCCCCCTTTTAAGAGCTATTCCAACATAGCAAACACACCAGAGTACACCTGTAAATACAAATACATCTGAAAGAAACATCACAGTGACTTTTTTTTAAAATTGCCCTAGTAAAAAAAGTATGTTGAAACAAAAATTACAATTTTATTCAGACATTAAAAAAATTCCCACCTTGCCTTACCAAGTTTTACTACAGCTTTTACATAAAAACAAGGCACTGATGACGCAGAGGACTGTTTGATCTCTTTCAAACAAAGCTAAGGACCTATATGATGACAGTGACACTTTATGGAGATCCTGTAAATGATTTGGGGGGAGTTTTTTTGTAATTATGAGACAAGACTGGGGTGAATCCAGCATTACCTGACAGTAGGCGTGATTTCCAAGGGCTTTGTGGGCTTCATCAATAACCAAACATTTAATCTCCACAGCAGGACACGTCCCACGAGAAAGATCATTCACCATTATTTGAGGCGTAAGGAAAAAGACTCTCTTGGTAGCCCACAGTTCCCTCCGATTGAGGGCTTGGGTTCCCCCTGAAAATTAAAGAAATAACATTAGCAAACTGTTCTGCTGAGAACACACCATGACCTGAGAGCAACAGCAGAAGACCGAGAGGGCTGGCAGACATATGCTGGCTTTGGGAAATGAGCACCTTTTAAAATAGCATGCACCTTGATGCTATTCCCATTTTCAGAGGAGAAAAAAAAAAAAAAAGGCAAATACAATGACAAGGAATATTTTTTGCATTAAAACACCATATCCAGAGACGCAGAAAACAAGGCTATAAAACTCAAGATGGGCCCTAGCCCTCCGCAGCCCCACACCTAACCTACCCCTCCTCTGACAGAAGGCTGTACTTAAGAACAGGTAACGGCTTTGGTCATTAAGGCTGTTACTTCAGTCAGCAACAAACCGCAGCTCATGAAGTTAGGAAAAAAGGGGAAAAAAGCCATTATCCTTTGTCTTAAGTTTCATACAGAGCATATTTTCTGTGCGGACATATAAATCTCCACGCGGAAGCCCCAAGGCTGTATATGGCCCACAGGGCTGCACCCCAAAGCTCCAGAAAACATCTCCCCTTGCTCCATCACCCTTACATTGGCAACCTGGGGTTTTAACTATTGCAAAAAAACCCTGAAGTTAACCCCTGAAAAGCTTCTCGCCCTAAGAAAAAGACTTTTTTTTTTTTTTTTTTTTTGCACCGTGAAAACACGGTGCTTGCCCTTGCCTTTAAGCTAAGCAGCCTCGATGGTGAGCCTCTGAGGCGACCCCCGAGCACGACCCTCCCCGTCCCTTACCTGTCATCTCAGCCATGTGCCGGGCCGGGATGCCCATAACGCGGGCACAGGCCTCCATCTGCTGGGCCACCAGCGGCTTGGTTGGGGCGAGGAAGAGCACCTTGCCGGAGGGGAACCAGCGGTAGAAGTTGTACATGACGACGGCGGCCACGAAGGTCTTACCCAGCCCGGTGGGCAAGCAGACCAGCGTGTTGGCCAGCAAAGAGGCGCGGGCCATCCGCAACTGGTAGCCGCGCTCCGGGTAGTTGGTGGGGTAGATCCAAATGGACCCCACCGCCGCGCAGAAACCCCCCACCGGGCTCGGGTCCGCCGCCGCGGCCGCCGCCAACAGCAGCTCATCGTCGTCTTCTTCTTCTTCATTCTCCTCCTCCTTCTTCTTCTTCTCCGTCGCCTTCCCGCCCGCCACCCGCCAGGCTTGAGGTAAAGTTCGTTGCCGGCCGCCGCTCATTCTCCCTCAGGGCACCACCGCTCCTAGCGGCTCCCGCACGCTCTGAGGTAACGCGCGCCGAGGCGCAGCGTCCTCCATTTTCCCTCAGCGCCGCCGCTTGAAAGCCCCGCGGGAGCCGCCGCAGGGACGGAGGGGTGGGACCGGAGACGGCTCGGCCGTCTCCGGTCCCACCCCTCCGTCCCTGCGGCGGCTCCCGCGGGGCCGACGGGAAGGCTGGGCGGTGCGTGAGGAGGAGCCGGTGGTGGAGGAGGAGGTGGCGGCGGCGGCGGCGGCGGCGGGCGGGAAAATGGCGGCGGCGGCGGGTCCGGCGCAGCCCTGGAGCGCTGAGGAGCTGCGGAGCGAGGCGCTGCCCAAGAAGGATATTATCAAGTTCCTTCAGGAGCACGCAGCCCAGGCGGTAAGGGGTGGGTGTGTGGAAGGGGGTCCCCTCTTCTGTGTGTCCCTCCTTCAACCGGCGTGTCTTGCAGTTCCTGGCGGAGCACAAGCTGCTGGGGCAGGTGAAGAACGTGGCGAAGACGGCGAATAAGGAGCAGCTCATCGCGGCCTACACGCAGCTCTTCCACACGCAGGTTTGGAACCGGGGTGGTGGGGGCCGGCGGCCGGGGCTGGGGCGGTGGCTGATGGCTGACGCCCCTCTGCCTCCCCTCAGCGGTTCAAGGGCACGGATGGCACGGAGAAGGCGGCGGAGAAGGCGAAGCCCGCCAAGGTGGAGGAGGCCAAGGGGAAAGCAGCGAAGCCCGAGGAGGCCGTAGAGGAGGTGGGTGCAGCACCCCCTGACTCGCCTCATTTGGGCGATTTCGTGGGTGGATTTCAGTGGTGCCCAGTGACAGGATGAGGGGCGACGGGCACAAACTGAAACACGGGGAATTCCATCTCAACATGAAGAGAAACCTCTTTACTTTGAGGGTGCCCAGAGAGGCTGTGTAGTCTCCTTCTCTGGAGATATTCAAACCCCACCATGGATCCGTTCCTGTCCCACCTGCTCTGGGTGACCCTGCTTTGGCAGGACGTTGGACTGGATGAGCTCCGGGGGTCCCTTCCAACCCCACATTCTGTGGGCCAGCCAGGTTATCCAGGTCTTCAAAAACCTGATTACTGCAAGAAGTCTGGTACCATGCCTTAAGCTTACCCAGCTTCTGTAATGTAATTAGTGATCGCCACTGTGCCTCCCTCCCAAAGCTTCAGCCTTTGCTGAAAACTGCACCTACGCTGCTGCGTTTTCCCCAGATACTACAGCCCTGCAATATCGCATGAGTGTGCCATTCACTAACACTGCATCTGTTCATTCGGTGCCTTGGACTAACTCATTGTTCCATCTTGAATGTAGTTGGTCCGAGACTAGTTAATGCAGCAGTCATAACTCTTGTTTTTATAAACTTAGGGGCCGCCAAAGTATACAAAATCAATTTTAAAGAAGGGCGATAAAACCAACTTCCCGAAGAAAGGGGACACTGTTCATTGCTGGTATACAGGCAAACTACAAGATGGAACAGTCTTCGATACCAATATTCAAACAAGTAAGGTCACGTATATACTGTTTGGCTTTTGTTGCAAATGTGGGTAGAGGAAATTAGCTGGACTCGTTAAGCAGCCTTGGGCAGGCGCTCCCTTACGGAAGCTGTGCATGGCGGGAGTCGTGACAAACTACTTTTACCGTGGTGGTGTTGGGCTGACTGGGGCTGTCTCTGCAGTCTGCTCTCGGAGCCTGATTTTCCATGAGGGAGCGCAGAGCAGTATTTTGGGAGTGGCTGGTGTCAAGTGACAGTGCTGCATCTTGTCAGGCCTCACGTCTGGTATTCTCCAACCATACATAATGTGAAATGCAGGGATTTAATCAGGGCTGAAACTACTTGGGAGGAAAGATGGCTCCTCCTCCGGGAGCTCCCTTTATCTGTGGAACTTGAGCACCAACAGCATAGATCGCTTCTCTAAACAGACAGGTCTTGGTGTGCTTCTGTAATAAACCCTGAAGCGCGGAGGCACTGGAATGAGAGTGATTTGAAGTAGTCTGGTGTTCCGTATCCACTGCAGAGAAGTCTGCTGGTATTTTTGTGGCAGTTTCTCAATCGGGATTTAGGTATATGAAATTCTGCAGTCTTAGAAACACTTTTCCTGCAGCGATGTCCAAGACCGAGAGGAACAGCAGGGCTGTCACTGGAATACTGTCTGTGAGCCATTGTACTTGTTCTGTGTTCTGTATTGACTTTTTTTGGTTCACTAATGTGTTTATGACTTGTACCATCAACTGTAGTAATTCAGAAATGAGTCTTGGAGTTCAGTGGATCAGTATCTTAAAGATGCTCATCAGCTTTAGCTCTTGGTGCAACTCGCATGTTTCATAACGTTTTTAGTGCACTTCTAGAAATCTGATAATGGGCTCAAA
The DNA here is from genome assembly GCF_028500815.1 of Rissa tridactyla. NCBI lineage: Eukaryota > Metazoa > Chordata > Aves > Charadriiformes > Laridae > Rissa > Rissa tridactyla. Next base: position 67,865,301 of record NC_071469.1, on the reverse strand, counting down.
ATAATACAGTAAGAACAGATATTTATATAAAGCATGATTTAATAGTAACTTTAGATAGAAGCGTGGAATGTGCTGGTGTGATGTTAAAGCAAATGCACATAAAACTGTCTTTCAGGTTCAAAGAAGAAAAAAGCAGCCAAACCTTTAAGTTTCAAAGTTGGCGTAGGAAAAGTAATCAGAGGTGTAAGTAAACCATTAATGACTCCCTCAGAACCCAAAAAGAGTTTTCATTCCACAGGATTTATGACTGGGGTGCAAATTTTAAGCTGCTGTTCTTGTTTCTGGTGGAGGTAAAAAGGCAATTGAAAAGGGTTTACATCCGCCGGTGTAATATTTGTTCTTTATGGATGCGTTCATTCATCTGCAGTGTCATTCCTCTCGTTAAGTAGTGTGTGGAACACAGTGTAACGTGTTACACAGACACTGGTGTGAACTTGGCATGTCTGGGAGATACCAGCTGACGTGCAAAGGAGGTGCTTAACTCTGGCTGTGGCTGAGCCAGTGGTGAAACAGGTGTCTGTCTGCACGAGGCAAGAATGCAAGAAGGGTCTTATGTTTACCTGACTCTAAAAAAACAAAACGAACCTGACCCAGCATAATCTTCCATGCTGCCGCTGTGCAGGAAAAAGGCCTTTATGGGTGAAGGGATTGGCACTGGGAGGGGGAAATGTCCCTGGGCTTGTGGCCAGTACTGCAGAAGCAGGAGTCACTTGGGTTTTCTGTAGCCTCTTGGCTCCCGTGTTTGTGTGGCTGCCAGGTATCCTCTTCACACAGTTACAAGGCGTGAGCAGCAGCTGCTCATTGTGAAGTGTTGATACAGTGCTAAACAGAACACCGGCTTTGGGCAGTGCAGGCGAGTCTTGAAGAGGGACAAGCACTGAAATAAGTCTTTAAGCATCATCCTCAAATAAAGGGTAAGCCATTGATACTGCACAACAGCAGGGAAACGTGAGGCAGAGAGACAAACCCCTGGTACAGTGTGTGGTGGTCTCCTGGGAAGCGCTTTCTGAAACAGGATAATTCCTTAGAAACAAGCTTGTTACTGCATTGGTTCATGAGTATCATCACAATGTAAAAGCAGGAATCCGCACTGCCAAGTACAGTGCAAACTAACACAGGAACAGGGAACGTCCGCCAAAGGCGATGTTTCTTCCCACAAATGAAAAGGTGAAGCTACCTCGCAGCGCACGCTGGGGTGGGTGAGCGTGCTGGAGAAAATGACGCGGTATTCACAGTTACTCACAGCAGCAAACGGGAGAAGCATGTGAAATGCACTTTCCCTTAAGCTCTCTGAGACTGCTGTGTTCTTTTGTGGTTTGTTTGAGTTTGTTCTGGTTTGGTTTTTCAGTGGGATGAAGCTCTCTTAACAATGAGTAAAGGAGAGAAGGCTCAACTGGAGATTGAACCTGAGTGGGCATACGGCAAGAAAGGGCAGCCCGATGCTAAGTATCCTTCCACAACTAATTACTCATTAAGCAACTTGGAAATGCTTGGTGGAATAAGGTGCTTTATGGAGAGGGCTGTAATGGGGGAGCATTCGCTTGGCACGCATAGCAGGCTTAGAATGTTAACAGTACAAAAAAAATTCAGTGAACTTAATGGATGGATGCAACTGCCCATTTGTTTTGAAGAAAAACTCCTGTAGGGAGTACTGTGGGGGAGAACCCACCAGTGTTTGCTGCTGGCGTTTTTATTCTAGCTGCTTCCAAATGCTTTATTAAGACACATGTCTAAATAAAGGGCTATCCACGGAACTGGGACTGAGCGTCTCATGACAGCTGGGTTTAGAGACCAGCTGTGGCTCCGCACTGAATCCAGGATGTTAAAACGGGGCAGTGAAATAGAAAACTGACACATGAGAAACAGGACAGGTGCTAACTCACTTAACACGGATGGATGTGATAACTGTGGGCTGGGGTTTTTTTTAAGCTTCCTTAACGTGTGCCAACAGGATTCCACCAAATGCAAAACTTTTCTTTGAAGTGGAATTGGTGGATATTGAATGAAATGAAGACTTCCCTTGGCTGCTGGGAATCCATTTCCGATCAAGAAAGCTTCTGACAATGCAGTTTTGCTCTTGTAACTTCAGGATATAGTTACAACTGTGGCCTTGTACTGAAATCAAGTTTGTTTTCCCTGTCCCCAACTGCTGTACAGTAACACACCACTAAAGAAAACATAGTTTATACATGCAAGTGACTGCACTTCTTTGTGTGTACGATCCCCTTAAAACTTCTTTCTCTTACTGTGGGGGGAAAATTGCACAGATCTCCATCAAACTGTGAAAGGAGAACTAGACCCATCTGGAACAGCCACACCTGTTACGATCCCAGGCTGTACTGAGCACGCTTTCACTGTAAAGCATATACTGCAATACACAAGTCCTCAGCAAGGCATTGTCTTGTGTAGCTGCCAAATTTTACAACAGCACTCGCCCTACCATTTCAGATAACCTAAACTATTAGGAGAGGGGAAGAGGAAAAAAATGTACATTTATACTCTAGGCACTACATTTCTCCTTTAAAGGTGTTTTATAGAAGCGTCAAGTCGTGATGCCCCCCCTTCTAGAAGGGAAGCGTACGTGTTCCTGTACCTCAGCCACAGAAATTTGTGCAGGTGTTGAGCCGAGGCTCTGGCTTGAACGAGGCAACCCAAGAAAGCTCAGAGAACTACTGAATTCCTTGCTTTTATTACAAAAATGGGAATGATCACTTTGATCAAAATGAAAAAAGTTTGCTCACACTGTGTACATGAAAAACTCTAAATACAAAAATCATCCCAAACACAGTTTGTGCTTTTTAAAAAAGAATGCAACATCATTTTGCACTGCGTTTTAATTTTTGACCCCCACATAGAATAGAAAATACACACCGCAGCTTGCAAAGGCTGCATCGTACTCTGACGAGTTTCAATCGTAACGAGATAAAGCAGCAGTCTGGGAGCTGCTGGCTGGGGCAGGGAAAGGGATATCATGATGGAGCAGGTTGCAACGCTGCGGCTGGAGCACAGAGCAGGAGGTGACAGCTCTGCTCCTGCCAGCCCCCCCCGGCCTGCTCCCGGCCTGCAGCAGCCAACAGTGGCACCCAACACTGCTCGGCACAACAGCTTCGGAAAAAAAAAAAAAAAAAAACCAAAAACCTACAGCTGTACTGATTAAGTCTATGGAATCATTATGGGGCTGAAAAAAAATCTTCAGGTATCTCCATAAATTAGTGCAGGGAAATAAAAAAAAAAAAAAATGCATTTATGGTAAACTAGAATTGTAGAGAGATACCATTTATCAGTAACCAGCACACAAGTCTTGCTTCACACATACCCTGTGAACAACAGCTCGTTTCACATGCAAAAGACCAAAAAGCAGGTATTACAACAGTTCTTTCACATCCCTAAATTAGAAAAATATAATTTTTTTTTATTCCATCTTTGTTGAAACTGCAGCACAGTGAACTTCACTCACTCTTCGGATCAAGTTGGATGATAATACTGTCCGTAATTCCAGGCATTCTGGTAATTGTACTAGAAAACAAACACAACATAATACCGTAAGTCAGACTGCCCACACTGCAGGAAGAGCGCTGGTGACAAGCCATGATCTCTGATTCAGAAGGGCACAGCTGAGTTCTCCCTTTGGCAACTGCAATGGTTCTGAAGAGTGGCAAGCGTGGCTGTGCCAGTGTCGCCGTGCCCATGTCACCCCCAGAACGCTGGGGTGTCAGCCCTTCTGTAGCGAGGCCCTGCCCGCAGCCCATGCCTCAGGCTGGGAACAAGCCAGGAGTTCCTCGGCAGCCCCTGAATTCCCAACCACCTGAAAGCTCCACTGGGAGTCAGCTTTGCTCCAGAGGCAAAGCTGAAGTGGGATTCAGTTTGAGTCCAGGGTCAGGTTTGTACCCAGGGTCCGTGCAGAGGCTGGTACTGGTGCCCATAGTGTTTTTAGTCCCTTAATAAACACGTGTGCGGCAAGTCTGAAAACGCAGGACAGGTCAGAGGTTCACTAACCCTCAGATCCCCTCTGGTTCCCGCTCTATGGCTCTGCCTCACTCCCCTTTCAACAGATTCTCATAAGAGGGAGGAAGAAGGGAGGGAATAGAAGGTAACGGACACCTGAACTGTCTGTGTTCTGGCTCCACATCCACCGTTACGTCACAGCCCCAAATTAAACTGCTTCAGCCAAAGTTTCAGTTGGACGCTGTACAAGTCACAGAACCCACACCCAGATGTTACAGGAACTACTAACTGGAGAAAGTAAACTGGCATCCCAAGGCAAGCCTCCTGGGCAAAACACTGCAGCACACAACGGGTCTATTGCCCTCAGCCAGCAATGCCCTTCAGTGCTGTCACGCAGCCCTTCGCTCGAAGAGCTAGCCACCAAACCGCTCATCTGCCCCAAGAGGAATAGCAGACCAAAGAGGAATCAACAAAAACAGAAGCTAAATTTTTACTCCCAAGCTTTTGTCACCAACTGATGCTGGGCCATAGACAGATAAATCCACCGGGAAAACCCCAATGTGCATACAGTCAGACTGCACGCGCTCTAGAAGTAACCAAAGCAACACCCACCTGGTACCAGGCGTTGTAGTTATACGCGGCCTGGTTGACTTGCATGTCTCCGTCCATCATCTGTGCTGATGCCAAAGTTGGGTCGTCTGTGAGCATTTTCTTTTCATCTGGCTCCTCTGATCTGTGAAGTGAATATTTGCTTGTAAATGGTATTTTAGATCAAATTCTAAGCATGTCTTTGTGTGAGAAGTGCTGTAACAGGTAAGGGTAAATGATATTTTCAAATATGGTGCCCTGTTGGGCTTCAGAACAGCAGTCTGGTTTTTAAAGTGTTCTGGTGCTCAAACTGAGAGAGCTAAAGCATGTTTCTGCTTAGAGATTGAGTTACATTTACCAGGACCATTTAGCTTTTCTGTGAAACATAGTTGAAACGTTTACTTTCCAATAAATCTGTTTCCAAATATTTATGCCAACAGTATAGCCCTAGTTAGTATACACTTTAAGTGATTTAAGACAACAGTGATTTTGTTCTTGCAAGCAGTAGGTTTAAAGCTGAAAAATGTATGTATAAATATTCAAAACCTAAAGAAAAAGACATAGTTCCCAAGACTGTTCTTGGAACTATTTTTAAAGCCTTTCCAAAGTGCTTTGTCTCAGCTCTAGCTTGGTGTAGTATGTGTTCCAGCGACCCCACGCTGCGTCATCTATTGAGTTCGTTTATCCCCTCAGGTGAGCAGACTTCCTACCCGTTCTCTGCCCTCCTCTTTAAAGAATCCTGCTCCTTCAGAAGGGCTTGATGTTCATCATAGGCATCCAGAAGCCTGAAGGAGACAGAAACAAATAAAGCTTTGCTCACCATTTTCATGTCAACGCTTTAAACACATGAGCAACCATTTTTAAGTGTCTACTTCAAACTGTACAAATACAAAAGCATTCTAAACCACTCAACCATAATCAAATTTTAATCAGTGATCCACCATGAAGATGGGAAAGCCAAAAAAAATTAATTTGAAGGGGGATTCCACAACACATATTGAAGAATTTTGTTAGCTCAGAAATTCCCAACTTGCTCAGCTTTTTTCACACTTCATGCAGTTCTTTTATAAAGAAGTTTTCTAAAACTTATTTGTGATACAGCTGCTTCCTCCAGTAATTGCATTCCCTCAGCTGCGCACTGATGCCATCTATAGCAGCACTGATATCTAGGAATCAACATTTCTTTAAATACTGGAAATTAGCATTAGACAAAATCATTACAATTCCAAAGTATCACCTACAGCCTTTTCCCAAACAACATGGGAAGTACATATGTATATTTAATGCAGCACAGAAAAGCTATATTATTTATATCTCAAGTATTACCATATATTGCTGAGTGAAAGAGTAATACTTCTGTTTCCTAGGTAAAATTCCCATGAATAGCCAGCTATCATTTAATCTGCTGCATACTACAGCTTACAATATTCTGTCAATATTACTCTTGGTGAAAACCATTTCTTGTATTTATTCTGTGCTCTAGTATTGTTTGGGAACTGCAGACTTCATTTTGTTTGGTCTGTCTAGGATCCCAGACTTGCAACGCCTGGCTGCCACGCAAGTTAGAGTGTTCAGTCAGCAGAAACTAAGGACCAGCTATTGTTAAAAACATACAAAGCAGAAAAACTAACGCATGCTTAGTCCTTCCAAGTTAATTAGCTGCAAATTGTAAACAAAATCAAACACTTGTTTTACAGTAGGGAGTTAAGAGGGAAAAAAGTATATCTAGTATTTAATTAAGAAGTTGCACTTCTAGTATCTGATCCTCCCACGTAAGTGTCCAGCACTGTTAATACTTCTGAACACAGAAAAATCAAACCAATGCAGATGTGAACATCTCAAGCAACAGCTCTCAGGGAACGGAGTATCAAATTACACCTGTGTCACAAAACATTTCACGTTCTCTTTGAGGAACATCCCCCTTTAGGAGACTTAGCAAGAGAAAACTACAGTAAGAAGTTACGGGCAGCAGAACTTTGCTCTATGAGGCATTGGGTATTTCAGAAAAAAAAGGGATAATTTTCTGAAAAGAGGTTCCTATTTAAAGGTAGGGATTTGGTTTAGAAAAGCAGCTATCCCTCAATAAAGAGCTGATGGCACAAAGGAAACAATTTAGTGGATACCACTAACCCTACCCCTTCCCTGCTACTCCTGCAAGCAGCCTTGTGGTGACCCTAATTTGGCCATTGCACAGATTACGTCTTACTTGTTTACATCAGAACCAAAATCTTCCAGAAATTCCACTTTTCGCTGAGAAAACGTAATTCTCATTTTTATAGATAATGCGCCGTTGACAGCTTTATCAAAACAGCTCAGGATGTTTTCTTCATTTTGCTTGAGATCGCCGCTGTACTCCATTTCAAGTAAGTTGAGATAGAGTTTCGTATTTTCCTGCGCAAAAGATGTATTAGAACTCGTACATCTGTCACGTTAGGTATTTAACACTGAATGTATGTCTACTAGATGCATATCAGAACATTTACATCATAAATATATGCTAAAATTGTCAATAAAAATATTTTCTTTTTACATCGGTCATCTTTGACCTGGTTTGTTTCACAATTAGATCAGAAGTGATCTAACATTACAAAAACAGATGTCACCCCTTGCTAATAGTAAGCTAATAGCATCTGGAGTGCCAAATATTTCTGCGGTTATACAAAACGATCTACAAGTACTGCCTACACGATCCATTTTGTTCACCTTGATATGTGAACGCACCTGTAATATTTAAGATCCTAAAAAGGAAAAATGAAGGCATGAAGCACATTGTGCTTCTGATGAAAAAAAAAAAAAAATCTGCAGACTTCCAGATTTGGAAGCTGCAAATGCGGCAACATCAGTTTAGAGGGACTGGTGTCTCCATGTAGTAATGAAACATTACATACAGTTACAATTCCTGTCATCATTGTTGCCATACTTTTAAAAAAATAGTTCTGAAAGAGAGAAAACTACCAGGATTTATTTATTTTTTAATACAGCAAAGAGGGAACACATACTTTGTCAATTTCTATGGCTTCTGACAGCACTTTTCTTGCCTTTGGAAGATTTTTCTGTACTTTGAAGAGGTGCCGAGCTAATTTGATGGCATAAAACGACGATTCACTAACTGATTTGGCATTCCTAACAGCATCTTCAAGCAGGTGTTCAGCTTCTTCCATGTTTCCATGTCTGCGTTCTAAGCTTACTCTTCGCAAACGAATCATTGCTAGCCCTAGAATACACTCTTCAAATGTTTTCAAGATTCTTCTTGCTTCATCAATGTTGCCTAAAACACCGGTGAAGACGGTTTAAGATATGAGACATCCAACAGCCTCTTAAAACCAGAATCCCTCCCAGCAAAAACGAAGGCTGCTCTTACCCTGCTGCTCCTCAAAGGCAGCCCACAGCATGTGAACCATTGGTTTCTTAGGAAGGTGTATTGTGCAAGCCCTGCTGTAGACATGCCTCACTCCTTCAATACTATGATTCTCCATGTATTTGGCATACTATAGTTGAAAACAGAGCAGAGATTGAAAAATTTAAAGCTTGTATTTGTCTTTAAAAACATGCCAGAACGATAAAATTCTTTTGTTTAAACCCATTCAGCACCTTTATTGAACCACTAGACTAGTTTCTGTAAGGAAGGACGTAGAGAGGCAACGAAGTTGGCATATGCAGCAGTCAAATCTGGTTGCAAGCAGACCATCTCCTAATGCAACAGATATAGTTATATATGAACAAAATTCCACAAGAGTACAAAAGGTTAGTCACTAGATCAATGTATGCCATCGGCAGGAGATGGGTGGTAAGCCACTTCCCTTACCTTAATCCAGAAGTCCTCATAGAGGGCACATGAAATAACACATCTTTCAAAGAGGACCACAACTCGTTCATGAGTGCCATTTTCTATCTCAAATTCTAAGTACTCTTTCCAGTTTTTCAGCTGAATTTTCTCCAGGGGTTTTACATGAAAGTAAGGCCTCTTTATCTGCAAGAGTTACAGTACGGCAACTTGTGACTAATAAGCATACCACCAAGTTGCTTAAAAAATTAAAAAAAAACCCAAACAGCCACACACCATTCAGGTAATGCCATTTAAATCAACAGGACTTTGGAATGATACCTCATTATCTATTCAAATAATAATTCTGCTGGGGTTACCCAAGTATTGATGAAGAGATGTTGCTGACAAATATATTCTAGGCTAGTAACTTATTTTTCTAGAAAGCCTTTTGAGTGCAAGTGTTTACAGAAGCTGAGAAAGAACTCAGTGCAGTTTATCCCCTGCAAACCTGCGTCACAACGTAACAAGGACATGATAAACAACGAGTATTGTCCACATATATACATACAACTAAAGTACTTACTGTTGTACTAGCGCATGTCCTACAAATTAAATCCAAAATTTGGTTGGGAATCATGACAAGGAAAGGCAGAGCTTCATCTTAAATATTTCCATTAAGCTGATTATTCCAAAAGCTAGCGAGATTGCATTTGTATTGATGACTACAAGAGGAGCCGGGTGGGACAGAGTTCAGCACAGAAAATTTACACATTGCTTTGAACTAAACGTAGCAAAGCATGCTTCCAGAGACCTTTTGCTTTTTCTCTCTTCATCACACAAATTGCATTCTTTTTAGGATAGGCTCACCTTTTCAATTAGAATTACCTTCACCTCCTTGTTATTTTGCAATGCCTCACACACATAAGGCAGTACTACCTTACACAGCATTTCATGCATGTATATTTAACGACAGCGTAGTAAACAATACACTATCTTGCCTCTCTCCAAATACTGCTTAAAGATCTTTAAATTGTCGGAAAACACTTGGCCTCACAAGTTGCCTATTCACATGAAGAATGCCAGAGAAGAAAAACTCAATCTTTGTTCAAAGCCCACAACACTTGAAATTATAATGCCTGTTATTCAAAATTCCTAGTTCCCAGTCTTATGTTCAAAACTCTTGCACGTGCTGCCTTACATAGAAAAAAACCAAACTTACCGCTTCTTCAAATGTCCACCTCTTACTGACTTCATGTTCGTTGTGGTTAAACATTTCTTGATGAATCTCAATGATCCTGTGCCTCATGTTTTCGATCTCAGTGATTAGCTAAAACATAATTTTTAAAAATGTAACACAGGTAGACACCGTAACAGCTTTGTAAATGCATTTTATGACAAGTGTGATATGTATAAATTAAAAGTATCACAGATGCATTAAATGTTACGCTAAGCAGCTAGGGGAAGGGATAGGGTGCTGCCCTGATGGTGCCTCGGCCCTTAGTGCAACCCAGCTGAACTGGTTTTCTATCAGAAGTTTTGCTCTATGTTAAGGACGATTGAGATTAAAGGTGAATTTGGATCCAAGTCAAACTTGGTTTCAGAACATGTACATTTTCAGACTCAGCAATTCCTTTGGACAGTTCCAAGTTTCCATACGCCTGTGAAGGCCATGAACCCGCACAGACCGTTCATTCCTAAAGTTTTGTACATCACTTCTTTCACTTTTGAACTCCGTTTCTTTGATACCTATGAAAATACTGGAAAGATACATCCTGTAGACAAGAGCAGTTATCACCTGAGCCAAAGTGCAATAATACGCAAGAGAACTACGGCAACACCTCAGCTACAGATAGACTACATTGCCTGCAAATAAACTCAGCCACAGAGTAAGGCAAGATATGCTGATGAACATCCCCTGCGTACGTACCTTGGCAGGGTCAGTTATGTCTTCAGTACCAGAGGGCAGGTCATCTCCAGATTGCACATCCTCCCCGTTATGGCCGTTCACAGACGCCAGTTCTCTGCGCAGCTGAACAAACTGCTCAGTAGTCAGAAGATCTCGAGGCAAGTTGTTCTGTATGTGCTCTTTAAACCTAAGAATAGTTAGAAACAAGTCAACACAAGTTTGATGGTTTACATTTCAATATTCTGCATAACCAGAGCACAATAATAAATCCTAGAGGGGTTCTGCATTACATTATCGATCTAGAACGACACTGGCAATGCAACTGCTGACAATATACAGACAAAAGGCGACTTCTACTATCTATCAGGCTTCAAAAGCTTCGCATTTCAAAGAGAAATGAAATAGCAACAAACTTCAGTGGCGAAGACAGACCACTTGCCATGTAAAATTCATGGCAAAGGACAAGACCAGATTTAGAGGAAGATACTTTATTTCCAAAACTAAAAGACCTGTAGAAATTACAGGGAAGACTGGTGCATAATTTAACTAAGGTTTCTCATGCCCTGTTTACCTCTCCATATTAATTCTACTATCTAAAACTTAACGAAATATTTCTCTTTAGCCAATTAAATTAGTGTTTCACCACACGTGAGTATCGCTTGAGGAAGTAAAAGTTCAAAACTGCTCATTCTGATTTTTCAAAGACGTCCTCTGTTCTTCCTCACAATTCCAAGGCCTTCCTTTATTCCACTGTAGAATTTGTGAATTTATGTGAACCCAAATTCCTAAAAAGTGTATCAGTACTTCAAAACAATCCGTCAAACTGTACGAGTATGTAAATAAGTAAGTATATAAAACTCAATAACTATTTCAAGTTCTTTTCCAGGCGAATATTTTCACGTTTACAGAAATAGGTTAGTGTGTGCTTAAGAAATTCATAGCATTAACTAAATCTTTGTTCTCTCTTTACCTCTGGAAGTGATGACTGTAGAGTTGTGTTGGAATTCCAAGGATGCGGTCATAGATGGATGTAACTTCCCTTAGGTTTCCCTGTTCATTTTCCCAGTTTATATACATTTCCCATAGTCTGTCAGAACGGAAATCTGTCCCAGCAGCTAACACTGCATGTTCATATGCTCTGAAAAATGAAATAATTTTACAGTTGTTTCTGGATGTGCTGACAGAACAAGGAAGAAAAGTTCTGACTCTTATTTAAAGATTATGACCATCCTCAGTTACTCGCAACCACACTTACATTCATTATTTAAATTCTTCAAAGTATTTTCTAGATATCTACAGCAAGGTATCTAGAAATTCCAGAAGTTCACACTCACATTTTTTCCCCCTACCACAAAAGAACAAATAAAGGCACGAGAAAACCCCCTTGCAGGAACACAAGATATTAGGAAAATGCACAGTTTTTACCACTTATCTCTTCTAAAGATTCTAAAACCATTACTTAGCAGTTTAACACACAAAAGCTATACATCAATCACGTAGATAGACGATTCATACACTTCATACACTAGAAGCTGCTTCAGTGTAAGTTCAATTAAGGCTTTGTGTCAAACTTCAGTCCAACCTCTTACTCTAACCAAGACCACTGCCAGCAACAGATGAGGTCAGACATGTTCTAGCCATACCCTCCAATGAATTTAATTCCAAAAATTCTATGGTGAACCTGTTCCAGTGCTACACCAAGTATTTCCTAACGTCTAGTCTGAAGCTGTCATCACAACCTTTGACCCTTGTACCACACTGTATTGTCTACCCCTTCTTATGGAATTTGGCTCCATCATCTCTTAAAAGTCCTTAAAGTACCTGCAGGCTGGTATTAGCTCACCCCTTACCTTAATCTGGTAACACTGTCATTAGACTGTACGTATGGGCTTCTCGTATCACTTAGTCTGCTGTCAACTTACCCTCGAATAGTACTGTTAGTTTCAGGATCAGCAGGGTCCAAGGTCTCCTTTAAGAAGTTTATATAATGTATCCAAAGATCAACACTAAGAGGAATTGCCTGAAGCCCTCTGCGATAAACCTATGAAGAGAACATGAACTGTACTTCAAATACTTAATGGCGTCCTAATAGAGAGGCAACACTGTGTTATCCGGTGAACCTTAGAAATACTAATTACTGGAATTTTGTTTAAATAATCTACCATTACCATTTGGGTGGAGGTTGGATAGAACATGGCAATGTTCTGATCTCCACGTGCAGAGTCTTGATCTTCAAAGCGCAGCGGTCCCTGCATTCTGACCAGGTTGTGTGGGCAGGCTTTGGGGTACAGACCATAGGGCACAGACCCATTAGAGCATCATTGACAGCGTCTGACCAAAAATGCAATAAGATGTAGCAATTGTGACCAGCAAACCAACTATATTGTTTTGAAAATGAGTAATAAATGTAAGTGACAGAAAAGCCCTGCCCTACTTGTTAAGCTGCAGTGTAATACAGAGGCTTGCACTGCAAAGCTTGACAAACTGTAGAGGTTTAACGCACCTGCCAACAAAGAGAAAAAACATTAGCTACAAATGCCACAGACGTGACAAGTGCAAACAAAATCCCTACAAACCTGACCATACATGGCAGGTACTGGCAGCCAAATGACTTGCGGTAGGTTAGTCATTATTTGGCTAACAGGACCAATGGCAATAGCTGTGCCCAGCTACCTACATACCTCATCAGACTGCTTAACGTTGTCGTGTCGCTTTTCAAGGTCTGCATACTTTTTCCAATATCCATAGCAATATGGATAATGCGTGAAAAACCTGTCAAATGCTTTCCTGGCAGCTGGTAGGTGGTTCTGCAAGAAATACATAATAAAAGCAATGAATCCTTACCTAAAAAACCCCTTCACGTTATTTTTTCAAAATAATTACTATTTTAACATTGTCTCAAAAGCCATTGTTTTTATTTTGTGATCTTTGCTGATGACACTGGCAAGGGCAACTGTCTTAAAACAGTGTCTAGGAAACCGGGATGTATAGGTCTAGATTTGTCACTGGAATATCCATGACTTGTTTTGGTTTTCTTTGTTTATTTCCGGAAGGCTAAGGAAAGAGGGGGCATGTACTAACCTCCTGCTCTACATACTGTAGTAGATATACCCATCCTGTGAAATCCTGGGGATTGTCCTCTACTACTTTCCAAAACTTGTCAAAATCTGGAGGGAAGCAAGCCTCAATATCTGTTGTCTGTAAACTTTCAATATTTGGAATTTCACTCTCCTGCGTGTTTTCTTCATTCAAGTCAGGGGAACTATCAGGCGACTGTTCCATCTCAGTTACACTCATAATTTCTGTACTGAAGTCCATATGCTGTTCTTCTGTTGCCGTTTCAGTGCCATTGTCTATGCTGTCATTGCTTACAGTCGGCTTCTCCTCCTCTGTATTTTCTGCGTTCTCCATGGCTAAGCTTACTGCTGTTCCGTAGTACTAGGTCCTGTGGAAATAAAAAGGTTCAGTATTCGTGCAGTGAGGATTCAAGTAGAACTTGGGCATGAATTCTCAGCCAAGAGTCTCCCAAGCACTTCAGGCATCCATGTATTTCACCACAGACATTTATGGATTAGATCTACTTCACTCTTGAGCCTAATTCACAACTAGGGACAGGTTAATAGCAGTCATGCTTTGTAACAGCTGCAAATACAACTCACGGTGTTTTTCCTAAAAACCAGCACAAGTGGCTATCGAGGTATGAAACTGAACCAATACAGTTTTCCTGCACAAGTCTGGCAGAAGTTTAATACAAACGAAGAATTACGTTCAAATATATTCAATTCTCCTACTTAGTACAAATCAGTAAGTTCTTCACAAAATAAATATATGTTAAATTGTACCCTCAACGCTGAGCTGAACTGGATTAAGCAATAACTCTGCAAAGCAAAGAATTACTATCAGCACTAGACTCAGTCCACATTAACGATGCCTACAGAAACTAACCAGCATCAGAGGGCCACAAAAAAATGTTTAGGCTAGTCCCTGACACGCAGTCACTCGCTCCCACACACAACTCAGATGTCAGGGGTTCCTCCTGCCCCTCAGGACAGACTCCATCTTCCTCCCACTCTTCATTTTGATCTTCCTGCCAAATGCTGATGCCCAGCCCTACTCTCCTCTGCAAAGGCCCGTCCAGCCTAACCCAGCTGTGTGCTGCTCTGCCAAATAGCACTCAACCTGGGCGTAAGGCACTCCACTGAACCTTCTCCACGTTTGAGCCAGGTCCCAATGACTAACGGGTTCTAGATAACACAATACCCAGCTCTTAGCTATGAATCTATTCTGGATGAAGAACAGTGCAAGACCTTCATCCCCAAATGCACTGAAGCAACTGCCACTTCTATTCCCCCTCGCTTCTCCTCAGAGGATGTGACAGCAAGTAAGTTTAGCGCTAAAAAAAAAAAACCCACCCAACAGTCCCCATACCACTCTGTATCTCCAGAATTCTTTCCCACTGAAAGCCTGAAAAAAGAACAGACAGACCATTTGCTTTTACTTCAACAAATACATTGATGAGCCATCAATAATAAAGTTCAGGGGAAAAAATGACAGAAAGGAGAAATATCTATACCCTATCTTCATAGATTCATAATCCTAAAACAGTTTGGGTTGGAAGGGACCTTCAGCAGCTTCCACGCCTGAGATAACAGTTCATGTTTTCTTAGGAGTTCACCAAGCCAAGTACCTTTGGCATAGTGTTAAAGGGTCCACATGGTCTACTCCACAAGTTGTCTAAAAACTGTTTTTTTAAAAGTAGTTATTTTGATTCTGCACTGTATACATTGTCTGGCAATCATATAAACACAATTTCTTTCCTTTAAGGTAAACAGTTCATAATTTTGTAATTTTAAATGGTAACTGTTAATAAAAATGAATCCTTCATACCATTTAAAAGTCACATGAACGTAATGTGACTACACAGAGCACTATACTGCTTGTGTTCTACAGGAAAAGAGGATGCTTGTGAAAGACAAGCAGTTTATTTCATTAATGACCTGTTCTTCCCCACATCCTGGGCCACTCTAGAAAGCCTGCATCTAAAGCCAGCTTCTTTAGTAAGTGTTGGAGATGTGCCTTCAATATTAAGAATGAATATAATTTATAAGTTAATAATATCAAAGTAGTGTCACTATGCCTTTACCAGGGCAACATACAGAAGAGATCTGCGCAATTAAAACAGCTGCTACCATTCAGAGCTTACCTCTGTAAAGATAATAAAACCAAGGCATAAGAGGAGTGTGCTATGCACACAGCAGCCCCAAAACTTGGAAATGATAAAGGATGTTTACAGCTCTAAAATTTTATAAAGCTAATGCAATTGTTTTTAAACATGCGGTAACTTATGACTGAAAGTTATTCTGAAATTTGACAGATGTTTTCCCCCTCCAGTGAATTCAGAAGATGTATTCCAGCTTAAAAAATAAATCCCCCAAATCTAGCTGTCTTCAGGGGGAGAGAAAAAAAGAAAGAGGGAGAAGCAGTACTGGACCACCTCTGCACACAACATTTCAAACAGAAGCTAAGTTTATTTGACAGATCACTTCCAACTGAAGGCATTCCGGAACACCCGCAGGGAACCCTGGCCCATCCCAAACTCTTCCAGTAACTGAAGGCTATGGCTGACAGGATCAGCCCCACCTGGTACCAGAGGAATGCCCCGCAATCCAGGGAGCTGCGACGGCAGCAGGCACCAAGCTGGTGCACGCCCAGTACAGACAAACACCAACCGGAGTAACTTAATTCCAGAAGTTTTTACATCACTCAGGCTAAATAACTAAATAGGAATATCAGATAACTACACGCACCAGCTTTAAATAATTTACGTCAGCGTATATAATTTAACCTATTTCAATTAAATGTTTATTGCATACAATACTGGCATCTATAAATATGAACTAATGGAAAACATCTAGGAAAAAACCCAAGTGGGCAGCACCAAGGCATTTCAAGCCTCTCTCACACCGTCCCCGGCTCTACGAACCTTTAACCACCACAGTGAGCGGCTACCTGGGCAGCACCAGCCTGGCCCCTCACAGCTCCTGCCCAAAGACTGATGCTTTGGTGGCCAAAGGATAGCAATCATATAACAGTTTGGGTTGCAAGGGACCCTAAAGACCACCTAGTCCCACCCCCCTGCCCTGGGAAGGGACACCTCCCACCAGCCCAGGTTGCTCCAAGCCCCATCCAACCTGGCCTCGAACACCTCCAGGGATGGGGCAGCCACAGCTTCTCTGGGCAACCTGGGCCAGGGGCTCACCACCCTCACAGCAAACAATTTCTTCCTCAGATCTCATCTCAATCTCCCCTCTTCCAGTTTAAAACCGTTGCCCCTCGTCTCATGGCTCCCCTCCCTGATCCGGAGTCCCTCCCCAGCTTTCCTGGAGGCCCCTTAGAGACTAGGACTCTAAGGCGTCCCCGGAGCCTTCTCTTCTCTATGCTACGATGTAATAAACCGTTCGGCATTCAAAGGTTGTGAGCTGGCCTATTATTATTCAGAGCTTTAGCAGCTGTTATAGCACATACATATTTATCCTAGTAAGCAAAGCCCGCGGGCAGACCGGTTCCCCAAGTGCCCGGTAACGGCCGGCCAGCGGAAGGGCTGCAGGAGGCGGCGGTGCCTATCTCGGCCGGCGGAGAGAGCGCCCCGCACCCCCCCACACCCTCCCTTCCCTCAGGCACACCCCACGCGCCGCCGCGACTCCCGACCGGGCCCAGGCCGCCACCTGCCTCAGCCTCCCGCCGGGCCGGGCCCAGCCCTGCCCCCGGCGAGGCGCGCACCCCCGGGGCCGAGGGCAGGTAACCGGCCGCCTCCCCCCGCAGAAGGCCGCCGCTCCCTGGCTCTCCGCCCGCCGCTCCCCCGCCCCGTCCCCTGTACCTGCCGCGGGGCCGCCGCCCGCCCGCTGACTGACCGCGCGCCCGCCGCCGCCGGGCCCCAGGAAGAGCGGACGGCGCGTGCGCGCAGGGCACCGCGCATGCGCCCCGCGCACGCGCCCGCCGCGCTCCCACCCCCCCCCCCCGCCAAATGGCGCCGAGCTCTCCCCTCCCGCCTTCCCCCCTCAGGCAAGAAGGCGGCGGCCCATACAGAAATAAATCCATTTTATTCGCCTCGGGGTCTCGTGTAAAACGCGTACAGTAACGGCAGCGGGAGGGACGGGCAGGGGGCGCAGCCGCTTTACCGGGCTGTCGGGGGAACGGTTAAGCGGGAAAAGGGAAGGGATGGGGGGAAAGGGGAACGAGGGAGGAAAAGGGAAGGGGGGAAAGGGGAAGGAGAAAAGGGGGAAGAGGGAAGGGGAAGGCTTGTTTCCCCCGCGCAGGTGGCCATGCTTTGCCATGAGCGAGCCCCGCCACCAAGCCAACATTCCCGTGCCCCCGCAGCAGCCAGAGCAAGCTAACACTGCACAGCGGTGTAAGTGGACTAAAAAAATACGTATCTTTCACAAATACCACACAAAACGGTGTTGTACTGCATAATTGTCTGCAGGACTTTCTTCCACGTAGCAAGCTTAGTGCTAAAACAAGTCAGAACGTGACTGTGCGATAAGTGTTTATTCATTAGCAATCTGGCGTCCACAGGCCGCTGTGCTGTATCGATGCAGAGGAGCAGGAGTGACTTCTCCCTGGCCCCAGCACGGCCCAGCGCGCTACAGGCTCTCCGACAGCGGCCATTCTGCGTGGTGAACGCAGGCACCGGCAATGCGGGGATGGTCCCGCGTCTCCCTGTAAACAGCTGTCCGTCTGTCCCAGCCAGGCGGCTGATTGAGTTTCTCGCATGCACAGAGATCGTTAGTTTAGGTTGCTATCTCCAGAAATTCTTCTAAACTCTTCTTGATGTGCGGTGGCTGAGATGCAGCATGAGTTAACAGACTTGGGCCCATCTGTGCAAAAAGTGCTCTCGATAATTTTGCTGTGGCTGTCCGGATGTTTCCTCCGGCTCCAGGCAAAGAGCCGCTGTTTGTCATACTTCCCAGGAGGTGCCAAAGGACAACTAGAACTTTTTGCTCCACAGCGTAAGGCTTCCGTGGGTATAACTCTGTAACAAGATCTGCGAGAAGGACAACGGGTCATCACACCGTGTGTGAAAACTATTTTTAAAATACAATTCAGAAGCAATCCCCTGCTTTGAGAGGTGTTTAAAAGCACTTAATGTCAAATCATCTTCTCAAAGCATCGAATGAAGGAATGCTGTGCACAAGAGCTTGTCTGCTGTTGCAACAGCACCAACGCTCCGACAAAAAATACTGAATTTCCCTACGAACAGCCCTTTTATCCTCTCTCAAGAGTTTACACAGCAGCACTGGTACTGCTGATAATTACAATTTTCCATTAAATTAAAACAAGTAAAAGAAAGTGGGTTTTGAGTTGTTTTTTTTTAGTTAGGATTATCACAGGACCTTTATTTCCCACAGTGCACTGTGTAACATCTGGTATTTTATGATTTCCGATCTACCTCAGAAATACGTGGTAGATATTTGCATTTAAGAAACAAAGTAGCCTTATACTATAAATATACATAGGATGAAGCATTTTCCCTATACTTAAGACAATTACATCATGAATAAAGTATTTAACTGGCAAATGTTTGTCTTGCTGCCAGAGAGTGTATGGACTCTTCTCATCTATGTAATACAAACTACTCCACAAAATCCCAGTAAGAGATGAACTGTTTAGAGGTTGGTGACTAACGCATTCAGAAAGCATAAGTTTAGGAATATTTCAAGAACAGACTGTCCATTATGTTACTGAGTTCAGTTTCATAGCGACTACACACACAACTACTCTGGAAGTAAGCCAAATAATGGCTGTTTGGTTCAAGCATATTTCCTATAAAGACAGCCCTTGTTCGCTTAAAACATCAAAGCAAAATTCAGCACTTTTGCTAGTAATAGCACACATGTGAATTCTAATTAAAATTTGTCTTCAATTTTTAAACCAAATTTGCCTTGAAACTCCTGACACCAGTTTTGGAAGACAACCATTATGAAGTCTGCCATCGTTGTGGTGATTGCAGCTCACTTGCCAGCTTGTCTCCTTTACCCCTGAACGCCAATATGTATTATCAAGAGCCTGAAGACAACAACAAAACCAACCGCAAAAAGTCAAAAGCTACAGAAGTAAAATTCAGGAGTTAGTAGGAGCCAGCCTTAGAGAACAGTGTGTTTTCTGTGCTGGGAAAGCTCAGGAAAAGCAGTCACTCATTCCTTCCGTCTCTTCCTGGCGAGAGTACGAGTGAGGACTGTGGGAGGGAACGGGACATGAAGGAACGGAAGCAGGCGAGCCCCCGCTGGCTCTGTGCAGGAGCAGAGGCTGGCCCACCACGGAGAGGTACGTCCCACTCGGTTACTGATGGAACGAAACTCATTACAAAACAAAACTCATGCTCTGATTTCATATTAAAATTATTATAAGCTTAAGGAATTTATACATCTTCCAGGTACTTATACATCTTCCATCCGACTATAATAATAATCTTTTTTGTTTTGTCAGCAATAGCTTCAATTTGCATTAGAAGGGGGTGAAACTTGACAACTGCTGCACCGTTAATGATCACAAGCTACCGCGACAGAAGGGAAAAATATACAGCCACCACTATCCTACAATGAATTTGCCCAATTAGGACGGTACACAAACAAGCAAACACACAAAGTAAAACATCACTTTACCAGCAAGCTTTTCTGTCATGTCTTGTTTTGCTTTTCCATTCAGAAACTGGGCTTTTGTGCAGAATGGCTGGAGGAGCAAATAGTTGTCTAAATACAAGGAACAAAACACGTTAAAATTCTTAATCAGAAAATAAAACAGTCCAAAAATAAACACAGTATGGAAAAATGTAAATAAGAACCTTACTTACATATTAACTTCAAAAAACACAGTGATGTATTTAAGGGCATAAAAGCATAAAAAGATCCTCTTCACAAGCCCTAACTCCTAGAATCTGGTAGAGCACAGCATATTCATTTACTGAAAATACTAATATTCTGTTCCAAAGCTAAAATAGTTGAGAAAGGAAAATAGTTGTGGCATACACCAATCAGCAAGAATCTAGTTCCTTGACCTGTTGAAGAGATTCAGCAGCGTGACAAGCTTCTGGATAGTGAAACACAGAAGCACACAGACTGGCAGAGGTGGGAAGGGACCTCTGGAGATCATCTGGTCCAAGCCCCTGGCTCAGGCAGGGCCACTGCAGCCAGTTGCCCAGGACCACGTCCAGATGGCTTCTGAGTATCTCCAAGGATGGAGACTCCACAACCAACCCGGGCAACCCATGCCAGCGCTCGGTCACCTTCACGGCAAAAACCACCTGCTATGGAAAAATAACAAAAGCACCTACGTGCTTCTGACAAGTCCAGCTAGCTGTATTATTGGACTGGCAAACACTGAGATGAGGAAGTATGAGAATGAAACCAATGACTCCTTACACAATGTAATGATTGTATGGAAACTACTGGAAAGAGTAGAATTTGATTAATACAATTAAAACTCTTTAAAATTAAGAGAGAGTAAATTACTTACCCAAGTGTTGACATAGAGCCTGAATAACGTTTGTGGCAGCTGCATAAATCCCTGGATTTTTGGAGTTCAGGTTGTTGTCCACCATGGCAGGAATTAACATGTTGATCACAGGTGATAAATTGTCTTTCAGCAGCGGAATCATCTTGTGCATTGTCTCCAGAGCAACCTGATTTACTTTACTGTTTGAGTCATGTAAGCGAGACTTGAAAGCATCAAAGATCTGAAAAAGTATCCAAACAGCATTCATCAGAATTAACCATTAATGTTTAAGGTGGATATTACGTTTCCTGCTTTATTGTTACATTTAGTTGTCCATCTTCACAAACGATGGCTCTGATATGCAAATACCTGAGATACATTTTTTAGCAAGTAAAGCAACATTTGATATTTTCATACTGTGTGTTATTCAACTGTATCTCACCTCGTCTGAATCGGAATCATTCCTATACGATGTAATGGAGGAAAACTGGCCACCTGTAACTTTCAGTATGACTCATTTTTTCTGCAAGCAAGTATTTTTAGCAAGACGTAGCTCTATTTAGCAAAAAGAATGTTTTAAATGTTTAAAAGCCATTCCCAGTTAAGATATTGCCAAGTTCCA
Source organism: Rissa tridactyla (assembly GCF_028500815.1). Taxonomy (NCBI): domain Eukaryota; kingdom Metazoa; phylum Chordata; class Aves; order Charadriiformes; family Laridae; genus Rissa; species Rissa tridactyla. The sequence continues at coordinate 67,843,983 of NC_071469.1, read as the reverse complement.
TAGAAGTATTTCATAGTTCCACAGCAGAGAGACTGCAGCGTTAGAAGACAATCTTGGTTTTCCTCTCATTATATCTATCTTTAGTTTACAACTGTTGGACCTCATCACAGTATTTTTCTCCTAAAGCACCTCCTTTCCTATTAGAAAGGATACTTACCTTAAGCTTTATCATAATAAATAAAGACCTTTCCTCACCTTATCCTAGACAAACAGAGCAGGCGGAACTCGCAGCTGTGCTTCAGAGACAGTTTTTCAGATCTTGGTTAATCCTTGCTGCTCTTTTTGTAACCTGTTCCAATATTTTGATATTTACTCAGCAGTGGCATGAAAAACTGCAGGCAGTATTGCAGAAATAATTCAAAGAGGGCTATCTCTAAGTGCAAATTTTCATCTTCCTCCTGTTTACTAGCTTTACTACCTCTGTAGCTTACATATCTCCCCCTTGAGCATACCTCACCTGTTCCTCAACATCTTTCTGTTAATCAAACATTCTTATGAAACAGGGAGCCAAGATTTTTTTATCAGAAAACCCTGTGACACAACTTCAAAGACCTTTGAAATAAAATGTCTTCATACAGTTACCTTCACAATGTTTGCAACAACAAAGCCTTGATTGTTCTCCGTATCTGATAACAGCTGCTTAATGCCATTTATTCGATCACGGAAGTCTTTTGCATTCAATAAACCTATGATGTCTTTAACATATTCTTCATTTTCTAGTGAATTACGAGGAGCTGTTTTTCTTGTGACTTCACGGGCTTCTGTAGTCTCTCTGTTGGAAAGGAAAAATTATTCAGTGCACGCATAAGCAAGCTGAGACAGAAGTCTTTAATCTCAGCCATTCTCTTTCCATCTAAGTGCAAATACGAGCAGTAAACAGAAAATCTTCTGATAAAGGACTTTCACTTTAAACACGGTGAATTAAAAAAAAATAATCACCTAATAGTAATTGTTGTTCCTGAAGTCTCAATATATGTTCCACTCTCCATGCATACACACCTATCACACAAGAGAGAAGCCTCAAGTGGGCAGGAGCCCTGTGCTGCTGCGTGTTTCTGAACCAGAGCCGGGGTTGGGCAGGGGACGGACGGACGGGACGGGGACTGTGACCCCTAACAGTTGTGAACTTCCCTATTCCTGTACTCTCACAGTACTTTAAACACTTTTTACACACTGATTCCAGTTTAGGTGGCACCTAAGCAATGTGCCACACTGAGGTGGAAATTCAACAACTCTGCACAGAATATTTTGATACAATTTTTCTGTAGCATCTAATCTTATTAGACAGTCACGGGAAGAATTATAAAATCTGAGGAATCTGTCCAGGTAAGTATCCTGCATTTACAGACCAGTCCACATAGAGTTTCTAGCTCATTCCTAATCCATGGACAGAAGTCTTTGATGGAGAATGGAATAAACACCTTTCTTGCATTTTCAAATTCAAACCTATCAGGTCTGTGAGAACAAAAGGCAGCATCAAAATCCCCTGCACTGCTAGAAGACAAAACAGAAAACTAAAAATGGACAGAGTATGCTCCAAAACCTTTAGCATCCCCAGTTAGGATCTAAATACTTAGTGTCCTGATAAGCGCACGAATAGATAACTTGTACTGCAGCTATCATTAGGCATGATTTTTCTAGAGTCTGAACAGCAGTATCTTGAACGGATGGTGATGTGGATCCACTCTGAATTCCAAGTGTTTTGTGTACTGTGCGTATTCTGATAGGCAGTCGATGGACAAATTAACCATAAAATGCACAAATATTACCAATTACCCTATTTAAAAGGGTTTATCTGGGGCACGTCAAGTTTTCCCTTTTCCTTCAGGTATGTCTAATTTTCACAACCCTGTTGCGAACATTTCTACGCTCCCTTCTTGCGGTAAGGCTGTTATCCTAGAGGTCAAGTTACTACCAGAGTAACACAGTGAAGATCGTTACCTGTCAGTGATGTTGAGAGCATCTCTGGAAGTAGACGATGACCTTGAATGTCCAACACTACCAGTATGGGAACGTCGTCCTTTCGCTGAGGGTGTATCTAATGGCATCTCCCCCAAACCCTGCACAAAGGTGCAACCATTAATTAACACAGCTGTTAATTAACAGTTCTGCACTGCTGGAGATGCTGTGAAAGCAGGTCTGACAGCCATGCAAAGTAGGGGAGCAAAGCGCATTAGATCCCACATATCTGCAAGGAGTCCAGGCAGGCACAGGGCAGCTAATGGGCATCACCTTCCATACTGTGGTCACTCGATGACTTGTCTTGCTCCAAATGCACTCCCCCATTCCCTGCAGGTTCATTGGCTACACCTGATGGCCACTAGTACATGTTTACATTTCTCAGCTGTTAAACAAGAGCTTTTCCACATACCTTTTCACGTAGATTGCTAACAGACTCCTTAATGTAAGGCAAATCCTTGGTCGGCACATACTTTTCAAGCATTTTTTCAAAATCAGGGTGAGTCATCATAGTGAAGAGCATCTTTCGACCATAATACCTGCAGGGCAACAGACCACAACATATGCATCATAAACACAGATTTGCTTTGTAACTCTATTGATAATTATAGGTGTGTAATTCCAAAATATAAAAGTGCAGGAAGATTGCTATCTACATGGGTAACCAGACACCCTTTTCACCCTCCCACAAAGAAACTGTGCTCAAGAATCACTAGTTAATCAACAACCGAGCAAATTAATGAGAACAGTCTTCCATTTCAGCCATCTTTAAATAGGATGGTGCAGCCTTGTCAGTCAGCCACCGTGGATCCCAGTGCCAGCACTCCCTCCCAGCCTGTATCTCGTGTCTGCCCGGCAGAGCGTGTCCCTTCAGCCCCTCCTGCTCCTGCAGCCAGGCTGGGCACAGCTGAACAGTCTCGGCAGTGCTAGGGTAACGCTTTGACTCAATGATCTTAAGGGTCTTTTCCAACCTTGCTATGGTTTGAGGAACCCACAACAATTTATTGTCGTTTAGACAATTATTCTCTCACCCGATGACCCCTCCCCACCTGGGAACAGGAATCGGGGAAAACGAAGGAAACCTGAGGGTTGAAATATAAACAGATTTAACAGAATAAGACTAGATAATTAACGTTAATAATACTAAAGAACCAGTATTGATCCTGATACCAATACAAAATACACAAGAACCAGCAGAAGCCGTGCACTCCCCACAGGGACAGCCAATGTGGGACCCTGCGAGCGCTGCGGCTGCAGGAGGAAGGGAAGAGCTCAGGGCACCGGCACTGGTGTGAGGAGTTCTATGGGATCGCAGCCATCAAAGGAGAGAGAGAGACCTCCTCAGCAAACTTTCTAATTTATACTGGATGAGATGTTGATGGCATGAAATAACCCTGTTGGTAGCTTGGGTCAAGTGCCCGGGTCTCGCTCCTCCTCGTCCCTGCCCCTGGCGAGCTCGAAAGCACTGAGACCTTGAAACCCGCACACCAGGGCTGGCTATAAAGTAAATATTTTCACAAATTCGGACACTAGAGTTCTAAAAGTGCAGTTTTCCCAAGCATTAGAAGAGAAATTAGTCCTGCGCTGCTCAAACCAGGACAAACCTAAATGATTCTCTGTTTCTATCCTCTGTCGCTGCAGAGGAACACACGCTGGGCTGTGCAGAGGTTTCAGCCACCTGGAATGTGCTTATCTTAACTATTAACCGTACTAACCTTGTTTGCTGGGAACTATCCTGTGCAAACCTGGCTATTGCAGGGAAAATCCGATCAGCGACAACTTTAGTTCCAGAGAGAATCCGCTCCGGTCCCATACGCTCTACAATGTCCGAGAGGTGCTGGGCTGTGCATCTTCTCACCGCTGAATGCAGGTGGCTACAGAAGACACAGCTGCTCAGTAAGAACTCATCACAGAAGCTAAACGCTATTTATGCGCTCTACCAAATATGGTATACAAGTTTTCTTTTTTCATCTTTAGCATAATCTACAACTAGGATACTGCTAATACGCAGACACTTATTCTGGCTGTATAGAAAAGTCAGTGTGGAGCAAAGACAACTTTATTTAAAAGGATTTGATTAAATTTGATTTCACTCACTTAAAATCCCAAACTACAAGAATGCAAATGAAAAATTATATTATTTTTGTTTGAAGTCAGTTTTAACCTCTAAATGCAGCTTTTCAATTCATAAAACCAGTAAATTTCTTACTTTTAGAATTTAATTTCTAATTTTCCTTAAAATAATTGTAAAATATTTTAGAAACCACAGTATTACGTGTTCCTTCCACCAACTTTAAGAAAAACTAGTCCCGGTGCTCAGAAACACATCTTATGTATTTTATATCAATTTAAAATTAAGTAAAGCAGTATTCTGTTGACTTCTAAAAATCTTGCGGAAGTCTATTTTCTACAAAACAGGGGCCATTAAACACCTATGATGATGAAAACGAGAGGAAAGCTGGAATCAGTTTTCAAACTCGTGCAGCAATCTAACCTTTTATATAAATTCTGCTGCACCTGCTGATCCCACATGTTTTCAGAGTACACAATTCTGCAAATTCAAACTTTTTCAATTTCATTTTTATCTTTGGATTAAAAAAAATCCTACTTTGAGGACAGTTTCGCTGCACTCGATGAGACGCGTATCGTTCATTGTTCATAGGGAAAACCAGGTTTAAAAGAGGGAGCTAAGGAAAGAATGGACCTGGTAAACCACATCAGTGGCTCCCCAGCTTTGCAGTTTGATGTGAACCTCCAGCCTTCTTCCTGAACGCCTGTCTTCCCGTTTCACCCAGATCTGCCTTTTCTCTGGTTCCACAGACTACTGCTGGGAAAGCCCTCCTCAGCTGCCGGCCGCCCTGGCTAGTGTCAGTGCTGCCGTCGTGCCCATCTCGGGAGAAGGGACCAGCCCCACACTACCTCCGGCCGCATCCACCCGTGGGAAAGCAAGAACTGGGAGCCTTGAAGACCTCACTCCACGGAAGCAAATAAGCCCCTGCTCCCCACCCATGCCCGCTGCTCATGCAAAACTGCTGGAAAACTTTCTGTATGCACATAAGACCTTAGAACAATTCATACAGACAAGAAACAAGATTTTGAAGTTTTTGAAACACAATCACCTTCAGACCTAGCCCTGGAATCATGCTCTGGGACCAAGCATCTATTCATAGAGCTGAGTTTACAGCAATAGTCTTTAGAGCAGCGTCTCACAAAAGCAAACAAAAATGGTTTTAATTATTCTTGCTGGTAAAGTTAAAAACAACTTTGTAGCTGATGAAGAATCAGTATATAAGCCTACTCAGGGTTGCAAGTGTCAATACGTATGACCACAGTAGGTTTCAAACATGTTGAGCAGAAAATAAGAAAACTTTAAAAGGTCTTTGAACTGTAGGCAAACCAATAACTGTTAACTTGAATATGTAAGTTGTGGGGAATACAAACAACTCAATGTAAAGCCAAATTTAGAAAAGCTGTCTTTGTGTATAGCTGTGTCAAACAGAACCTTCCTATTTTGTACTGCAGACATGTATAATTTTTTCCCAAATTTCCACTTTTGAAAGCTAATTCTCGGATTTGCTGTTACAGCCTCTAACGAGGATAGCTCCAGATGTGCCGCAGGGGCTCTGCTGCTAATACGGCCAAAGTTAGAACAGCTGTAACTCACAGTGCCATTTAGGCCATCCACTGAAGGTCACATATTAAAAACATACGTATGCCATGATTTAGACACTGCTTTGACTGAAGTCTTCTTAGCCGTGAAGAAATTAATCCCTGCTTCAAATACTGTATGCAGACTCACAGCTCAGATAATTTTGATGCCTTAAATATCTGAAAATGCATCCGAGTGGACAAATTGGAAGGGTCAAACCTTTACGGGTCTAGAAAATGCATAAGGCTCGGTCAGCGTGTTTGAGTCTGCCACTGAAACTGCAGAGATCAGATGTAGCCAGTTATGATCACGAGCATTGCTTGTCCAAGGGTTTCTGAAGAAAAGATGGGAATTCATAAACAGACCACTTCACATGGCTTTCGAATTAAAGCAATGTGCCATTACTGTCTGCCGCTCTCAAATTCACCAAAATAACTATGTGCAGGCATGACTCACAACTAATTTAAATCCCAAGGCTGATATTTGCCTTTCAGTTTAAAGTTCAGGTAACTGTAGTATGGCTTTCAGGAGACAGAATCAATACATTCTACAACAGCCAGCTTGCCAGGAAACAAAACATTTTGAGTCAAGACTAACTCTTACGATTTGTAGCTGTGCAGAAAGTCTAAGGATTGATTTATAATGTGGCATCTGAAATATTTAATGGAAGGGATAGGCTACGAGAAATGTAGCTTATTAAATGTCATCTAAGTGATGAGAGCTAGATAAGAGACCAAGTACAAGTAGGTATATATCTAACACACTGGACTGCCTAATGGCTTCATTAAGTATTGCTGTTAGAGTGAATGAGGACAGAAAAGAAAAAGAGCAACATACATAACAGGGAGAGTGAGAGAAAGGAATGTAACTTCTACTAGAGACTGAGGTGAGCTAGAGGTCAGACGCAAACCATGCAACCAGAAATGGAGGCTTGTCATGTTTGAGGCACTCAAGAAAATAATGGCCACCACCACCATAAAGGAAAATAAAACGCAGGCAAAAAGACTATTAACCAGCCAAGTCTAGAGAAGAACAGGAAATCAACCAAGACAGCTGCAGCTAGAGAACGGTAAGTTATAAATCATCTTTCGAAATAAGTAGTAGTGCTGGAAACTGAAAAAGACAGGCATTGGATTGCAGAGCAAGTGAAGAATGAGAATGCTGTGTGCGCTTTACTAGGCAGAGCAAAAGAGCAGTTTCCTAAGAATACGATACTAACAGCGAACAAAGTTACTGAAGAGTTGCAAAATGACCAGAAAATATACCAAGCTCCAAAATCAACAGCCAAGTTTTCACATGACTTACAGAAAGAAACAGGGGGGCTGCATTTTACTGTTACGCCAACAAACGTTGCCCTGGGTAGAAGTTTTGCAGAGCTGACTTACTATATTTTCAAATTTCTGCCTCTTTTATTTTGATTTTTTTTAAAAAAAGGACTATATTTGATAGATTTAATCTAGGCACAAGTTATTTCTTTATAAAGTCTTTATAAGAATTACCTTTGCCCTCCATTTATAAGAGAACAAAGTGCACGTGCTGGAGTCACATTATTAACCATAGCCTTCAGTGCTTTGTCTACCTCTTCCCTTATAAATGTGTTGGATTCACCAGCTTTGTGCAAAAGGACTTTTACTGTATTATCTAGTTCTTGATCCATGCTCTTTTTCAGGTAGGTGAACAAATCCCCTAAACAGACCACAGCAGCTCGAGAAACACCTGAGCGTAAATTCTTGACCTGCACACAGGAAAAACCCAAACAAACAATGAATAATGTTTACAAAATATACTTTAAAATAAGTCAAGCTTAATGTTTCCCCTTGTAATTTTTAAGTAACATTAAAAGCAGCTGAGAAATAAATTTCTAACTTGATTCACAACGTGCGAGAATTAAAATATATACCCATGAAAAAGAATATTAAGTTACAATCTAAATTTTTTCAGTTCAGATCAAATGTTGGTATCTGAAGCATGAGCTGCTTTGCTGAACAACAGGCTCATCCTTTTGAGACTATCCAACAGGAAAACTACCCACAGCTGAACATTTCACTTCAGTGTATCTCAGAGCTATAATATACATATACACACATATAGTCAGTGAAATATTCTGATAGTAAAATTTAACCTCTTGAGCCACAGCCAGACTTGTTTCGTGTAGCTTTGCAGTCAGAATAGTCGCATGGTAGGCAGACAAACATCTAACAAAGTTCAGACCTTCAATTTTCTTCTCCCTATGTAAAAAATAAGATCTTTAAATCCAAAACATTTTCAAATTTTCATAAAAATATTAAACCACAGAATTCTAAGACACCAAATAACAAACCAATAAGACTGTAAAATAAAGCAATAACTTGTAATGTAGGAAATTCTTTCAAAGTGAGTCTTTCTTTTAATGTGGTAGTAGGAGTATTTTAGCACACCAGGCTCTGAATTCCTTCCTACAGTTCTGTCCACAGCTTGCACTAGCAGCAATTAAAGGATTACTTTCCTTCCCCGAGTGGAAAAGGCAGCAGCGCTGTAGCCCCATTTTGCCAGTCAGAGCCCACTGCAGCCTCACATTCCACAGAAAAAGGCGAGAAAGTACTGGTGGGGGCCCGCCGGACCACTGCTGAAACTCAGCCATCTCTGCAAGCCTCTGAAAGCTCAGCTATTAAGCCTCAATTTACAACAGTTACAGTTTAATACAGATTTGGACTGAAAAAACCCCTTTCTTCTTTTTCTCCTGTATCACTTGCAATCCTCCTCACTATTTTTCACATTATGTCCATTTTGCTGGTTTTTTTTTTTAAAGCAAGTGATCAAAATAAATGCCTTCCACATTGCGTTCAGGTTGTAGACAGATGTTGACACCTACCAGTCCTCATCAGCTAGAAGCGTCAAGGCTTCTGCCAGCGCCGTTTCTGGTTTTGCAAAGGGCTGCAGTTCTGAGGGGTCCATTATTTCTGGGCTGTGAGTGACTGATGGGGTCCGGTCCTTATAGCGTCCTCGTGCCCCAAGAGACATTTCATCTGCACAGCGGTGAAGCATAACAAATAATTAGCATTATCTGAAGAAACTAATTCATTCAAGGGAAGGAAAGATAGAAAGTTTGGGGTATAGACTGCAGCTACTGAGGGACCAGGTTTTCAAGACGACAGTTACATCCACAATCATTCAGCATCTCATTCAGGGCAATTAATTTTTTGCAAACAACCACCACTTCAAAATCGCAAACACAAATGCAGTGGGTTGTTTAATGTAAAAATAGATGCAGAACGTGCTAAATCACAGTGAGGTAAGACACAGTATGGTAAAATTTAATGAGACATTTCAAAAATTCTGAAGACCTTTGACCCTCATCAGAATGAGCCACTCGGAAAAGATCTCTACCGCCCATTTTCAAGGCATCTCAGTGACAAAATGCACAAGGAAACGTTTTGCTTGGAGAGAGAAGGGGTTGGAAGAGAGTCGATTTGCCATTTATACATTACATCATTTAAGTTTCTGAGCAAATAACAAATCTTCTCATGTTTCAAACATCCTCCCAACAAATTAAAGGTGAAAAATGTTTCAAGGGGGCAGTGATGAATTCCAATCCCCTCCACCACCACCCCAAAGTCCTCATCTTCCAGAGCGCCTTGGGACTGACCGCTGCTTAGATGAATCATATTAAACCTGATTGTATTTTGGAACCATCCCACTTCACATATTCAAATATTTTAACTGTCTTTAGTTTACTGTAGCAGCTTACCAGAATCTAGCAAGGCCGAACATTTTGTCTTCTTCAAACTGGATGTTCTTTTTAACGAAGTATTCAAGGCCGCGTTTTCTAATGACAAAGATACATTTCTTGATGATGTTAATATATCCGCATAGAGATTTAACTCTAGAAAATAGAAGGACAAGTCCAAACTACAACAACAACAAATCACAAAAAGGGAAAAAACTAATATTTACAGTCCTAGGTTGTCTTCTGAAATTTTTTTTAACTGCAGTCTTACAAGTATTTCCTACAAGCACTTTACTCTCCAATTTGCATTATAAGACTGTAACAAATGACTAAAGAGTAAACTGTAGTGTAAAATTAATCCCAGTAATACCTTATGTCCCATGAGGCAGTCATGATTTTTGGTAATTATCAAAAAATTTTACTTTCAGCAGCATTTACTAGCATGTTATTCATTTAGACAAACACTAAACCTCACTTTCTGTTGTCATTTTCTCTGGTTCATTCAGTTTAAGTCTTTCCCAAGGGTATTCTTCCTTTTCTTCAAGGTCTTTGACTTCCTGATGGTCTTTATAACTCTGTTCCTTCTCTTCTCTTTTCTTCCGCTTCATCTTTTCCTGGGCAGATTTAGACATGGTGACTTTTATCTGCAGAAAATTAACGCACCCATTATGATACACAATAAAATACAATGCACAAGTTACCCAATAACTTGTTCTTGAGACTGTCTAAGGTAAGCATGTAAAATTACTGTTTTCCCCATTATTCTACAAAGCAAAAGGCAATAATTCATATAAATATTACATCAAATCCTGAAAAGAGCTGAATGTGTGCTTTCTGCATGATAAGTGGTCCTATAGGCAAAGAGAAGCAACATTCCAAGTTTAAACACTTAAGGGAAATAATAATTAACTGTAAAATATCTGAATAGTTAGAGGATTAAGGTCTAAAAGAAATGGTCTTCTATTTCTCTGGCAGTGTTGTGTTGTTTCCTAGAATTTTAAGTAACAAATACAGAGCCTACGCTAACTCACTCACATTTAAGCACACAGGGGTTTTTTAAACAGTGGTCTTTAACAGTGTGACCTCTGTGTGATCCTTTTCTCTTATATGTTTAAGACAATTAGGGTTCTTCATGAAAGCTCAGTAACACTTAATATGTTCTTCCATTTTCTTCTTTGAACTTGACCCTTCCAAGTATTCAAGCCTTCAGTGGCAATCAGAAAATCCAGACACTGTTTATCATTAGCTTAAAGTTTTAGTAATCTTAAAATTGGAATTATTTTATTATTTAATACATAATACAACGCACTCATTTTAAATGCTTTCAGAAAGACTTGTGATTTTTGTTTCAAATTTTTTAAAATCTGTATCACTACTTCATTCAGAAAAATCTCCCTCCATTCAGTAACAGACGTAAATACTACTCGACAAAGCAGCACCACTCCTCATGAAGCCGTACTACAGGACAGATATTCAGACGGTATTTTTTAAAAAAATTTACAAATGGAGCCAGATTAATAATCTAATCCAGAAAACAAAACATGCCCAAACTCAGGCAGTTCCTCTCCTTCCACATTTCTGGGCGCTGTGGGGGTCAGAGGGCATTTTCCAGCTCCACGCCTCCTGCAGCCCTTCTCCCAGGGACATCGTGTTCGGTGGGGACGCTTCTGACGTGGCAATTTGTGGCTACAAAATATGCGGGTGGAACCCAAAGAAAAAACCAGGAGAAGCACTGTGAGGGCTATGGGATGCTTTGGCGAGTGAGGTGCAGATCCCAGCACAGCACAGTCTGACCAGCACAGGAATTGCACCGCGCTCTCCTCCAGGCTCGTGCCGTGGTTACTAAGATTTTGGGAGATGGGTCTTTCTCAGCCGTTCCTGCTGAAGTTGTTATTGCATTTATAGAGAGGTGCACACGTATGTGAGCAGGAGCCCGAGCCTCGGTGCCTAACATTGTACACTCAAATAGATTTAGCTCAGACAGTAACCTACAGACTTGGGCAGGAAATGACTTTTTTTGCACTCACTGCATCCCCAGTAAATACACAGTTGCTTACACAAAAAAGAAAAGTTCCCCTAACAGAGACCAAAAAATGATCTAATATTTTAAGGTTTAATCGATAATCATTCATCCAGGATAGCAAAACTATGGTTCAGTGCTCTTCTCTGATTCCAGCATTGCCTTGAAAACGGGTCTTAGGATCAGCTACTGAAGTACTGGCAAATACTGGTGGATCTATACAGTGCTTAAAGAGATCCTCATACCATTGGTTTTTTTAAATCTAAAATACCACCGGACCAAAAACCAATTTACACAGTCCACTTAATTTGATATCAACAGTCTTGGTACTTGGTGCCATTTGTAATGGCCATTTGAGATGTGAACACTAGTTTCCTATGCCAAGGCCAAATTTATTTCCTATGCTGGTACTAATCAACAAGTGACATAACAGTCCTGTTATATTTCAGCTGCATGGACAATCTGCAATAAGTCACCTTACTGACAAAACGTAGCCCATTCTTTATTTAACACTTCTTAGAAAAATAACCACAGAATGGTTTAGGTTAGAAGGGACCTTAAAGATCATCTAATACCAACCCCCTGCCATAGGCAGCGTAATACCCAACCTAATGCTGAATTACAAGAAATTTCTGGTTTAGGCTTAACATTCTGCAAACACTAGAATAAATCAACGTGTTCTCATTGCTGTTTGCAACATGGTTAAATAAGCAGTCAGAGCAAAAATCTGCGTGTAGTCAACCAGATGTTGATAAATTGTTAATCCAGCTTTAGACTTCACCTGGTAACGGAACTCAGCGAATAACACCAATAAAAGGACTTGTATACTAGTGCAAGTCACCTGAGCTATGAATTTATCTATTTTAATCAAAACAGATTTAATCAAAAAAATCTTGTTTACCGTAACATAGAGACTACAAAACTATAGTCAGCTGTATTCACACATAAAAACAGGAAGGAAGACATAAAATGGTTCTGAAATTCTTACCTCCTTTTCATTTTCAACATGGAAATGAGACGCACTGTTCTGCGGGACGCTTCTCCCGTGGATGCCTGATGAGGGCTCAGGCTCCTCCTGGCCAGCCTGGCCATCTCCATTCGCTACACACCCTACGGACTGGCTGTATGTTCGCGCAGAAGGAGGACTGCCAAAAACACCTGAAAGGCATACCATGTTGTGCCCTCACCAAAATAATCCTCTTGTTCAGCAGAACTTAGTAAAAACTAAAGGAAACCAAAAGTAATTCAAGAAGATAAAAACATTGCTATTATACTATTAGTGCCGATTTCCGCTCAAAAGTATTCTCGCCGAGTAGGACAGATGCACATACAGGTGTGCACCGGGCTAGAGCCACAACTCAACCCTCACAATTTGCTGCCATTCTGTGCCGGAATGGAACAGCATATCCAGTAACTGCAAAACTTCCAAGCATAATTCCTTTTGTTCCCATAGGAACTGGAGATGATCAAAATCTAAACGTTCTAAGGAATCTACTTCTCCTTTTCCCACTCTATAAAAGTACACTTTCCCTCATTTTAAAAACATGACAGGAGACCATTTTGGTTTTGCAATACCTTTACCAACAATTACAACTGCATCTTCAGACAGGACACTTGGTGAAATGAAATCTAGATTGTTCATCTCTGGAAAACCAGACATTGACTCTGCAAGCCCTTAAAATAAAATAAAATAAAAAAAAAAAAAATCACACAATGTAAATCATGTCGTTTATGCTTTGGTACATGTTGTATTCTTCTAAAATGTCATCATACACTGACATCTGAATTTATCATTTGTATGAATCAGTACGTTCTCAAGTTACTGAAGTTAACAGGATTTACTAAATATTGATACCCTCAAAATCATGGTAAGCATATAGCAAATAAAATTTCTGCCAAAAGATCAAAAAGAAAACCTATGTTTGTAAGAGGATTTTTAAATAAACTGATTCCACTGAAAAAACCCAGAAGTTTCTAACTCACTTGGTGGAAGTGTAAAACTGTTTCTTATGTAATTCAGCACAATTGAATCAAAACAGAATTTGCTAAAATATTTTTTCTCCAAGCAGCACTTAATGCTGTTTCTCATGTAAATTAGGAGTCCCCCAAATTCTTCACCAAAGTGGATGCCACATTATGTACTTCTATATTGGCTACACTAGTTGCAAATATAAATGTACACAGAAAATTCTGAGGTAGGGAACAGTAGCTCCTAGGATGCATTAAAATGACACAGTTAAAACTGTAATGTAAAGTACAGTAGTTTAAGTTCTTTAATTTTAGCAATGAACAAGAGAGTAATTTAAAACCACACTTTTACATCTCTTCATTTATTCAGAGTGAGATATATAACAATTTGGTCCTCTGTCCACGCCATATACTATCACTTGACTTTTAATTTTAACTGGCAGTCGAGTTTCAGTTAATGTCAGGAAAAACCCCAACTTGTTAGTGCAAGTATAAAGACTAGGAAAGAGGTAATCAAGCTAAACACCTGGAAAGGTATTTTCTACAAAACCTGTTTTAAAAAAGGCTATTCACAGCCCCAGTTTTTGCCATAAATGAAGCTCAGATGAACAGCAATGTAGCAAACTCACAAACCTTTTGCATGCTTAAAATTTCTTTGGTGCTCCGCATTTTGACTTTTAAAAATAGTACGTGACACTTCTCCTTGCTTCTTCTCCTCATAATCTCCACATCCATTGCCACAGTTCAAACGTTGGCCAACTATGCTAACATTAGAAGTCCCCTTATCATCAAATGCTAGCCACGCAAAAGGAAAAAAAATCAAATATTAAAGAAAAAAAATCATTTTTCCTGTGTACAACAGGATTCTCAAATAGTTACATTTTCTGAAATTTTTAAACTCTTCAAAAAACACAAGAAAGCTGAAGGAGGAGCCACAGAACAACTGACCCAACTGACGGGCAATCCAGTTCCCAGGACTGTACCAGGGCAAATAATGTATTTGGAAGCAGCCACCAGAAAACGGTATAATCAGAGAAATGTGTCTCCTTTTATGACACAGCAACAGCCCTTGTGGGCAGGAAAGAAGTGAGAGATGCCATGTATCACCCCAGGTACATGTGTGCAGAGCAGTTACCAAAAGCTCCCTTCTCCACACAGAGGGGATGCATCAAGCAGGGCTGTGCTGCAGCCTGTCTGGGACCCAGTACAGCCCGGCATTTCGCCCCAGCAGCTGGATAATTAAGCAGCATCCTGAACTCAAATAAAGGTCAGCAAATGGGAAGCATACACGCCTGAGTTCCTTCTCACCTGCAGTACTGCAGTATAATTTCAATTTGACCAAATAGCGTCTACCAATTACCTTTTTTGAAGGGACGCAAGCTCATTGAACAAGTAACAGACACATCAAGTGACCGTTCTGCTCCACCAAGGAAGCGAGGTACACATTGATATGCACAGCGGAATACCTGCGCTGGAGTTATGTTCTGCCACATTCGGGTCTCTGCCTCTTGCTGAAGATACTCTTGCAGGTTGTGATTTGCTGCCAAGTAGTGGAAAGGTGTCTGACCTGTTAAAGTATAAAACAAAATTTTTATAAATACAATCCTACATACTAGTCAGAGCCCAGTTAAATAACACTTGTTAGCAAAGACATCAATAGATCTCAGTTTCTCCTCCCCAGCAATAGTTGGTCAGTAATAAAATGGAAACAGTTCATGATTCACCATAAGAAACATCTACATTGTTGTCGTCTTATCACAGAAAACCAACCCATTCCTTCTTCAGTTTCCGAGCTATAATAAGCAAACATTATCCTTCCTCTTAACTCATTCTCCTTCTTACTCATTTGCTTAGGCTATGGTTCACATACCTTCTATGGCAGGCTAAAGTCTTCATGAAATATTTACTCCCCCTGGCAGTACTTCACTAACTGCACTGCGTTACTATGGCTGCACAGGGGAACTCTTTCACATGAAAAGCCAGCACAACCTACAATAATATAATTAAGCAGCTACTGTATACAGCAATGTCTTTTTAGACAGGAAATAATTCACATATAAAAATCAAGCTATTAAGCAAAGCAATCTTAAATGAAAAATATGTTACAGATGTCACTGCCTTTAAGATTTAACTAAGACCAGCAGAGACCGCGGGTGAGAATTCCAAAGCAGTGTTAACATCCCAGTTCCACTCACGTTGTTCTCCTCCTCTGGGGGCCTGTGGACACAGGGGAAGTCAGGGACTCCTGGCTGTAAACCCCGCTTTCGCTGCAGGAGCCCGTGCCAGGGGAGGAAGCGTGGGAGGGGGAATCCACAGACAGATCCAGTTTAACAGCAGAATCAGGGCTTTCCAGATCTGAAATGTTGCTGCTTAGCTTTGCCCTCTTCTTAGCTGCACTGTTTCGTAGAGATCTGAGTGAATTCTGCATCTAAACAGGATTGAAAACAAAATGATAGGGTTTATTCACTGCATAGGGAAAAAGCTTTTTTAAGCAAAAGAAAGTATGTTTCCGAGTGTTCAATTCCCGGGAGTTCAGTGCCAATGCCTCTGCTGGGCAACGGGACCAAATATTTATATAGGTTATGCAGGATTATAACTGTGCCTTTCACTGTTTTGCTTCACAAGAATAAACACGCTATTAAACATGAATTCCCAGAGACACTGTACCCTAGCTTCGTTTTGCAAAACACAAGAACAGATTCCTAGATTCCTGCAAAAGTAAATCAGCCGCCCTTGTCTTTTTTAATAGACTACAGGAAGCGTCTGATGGCTGCTAACACGCATGACTGGGAGGTCAGGCTTTTCACATCTGAACTGCACAAAGATGCAAAATATGCAGGAGGGAATCCTGAAAACCGTGCCTAGCAAGCAGAGCTCCTACTCAAATAAGCAGGAAAATCTCTGCTGCATATTCTCTCCTCTTTTTACCAAATACATTTGATGTAAAAAAATTCTTCCCCTACCTGTTTAGCACCTAAATTACTTTCAGTAGCGACTCCAGGATGGAAGATCAAGACAGTGAGGCAAAGCAATTAAGTCCTACTGCAACTGCTCTCAGATCCACAGGGACTAAAGACAGGATTTGAACTTCAAACACTGTCTGTGAGCTGTGACCAAAATACAGACGTGTTGCATGGGATCATGCAGGGAAGATCATACAAAATGCCATCGCGTGTGACACCTCTGCCTCTCACGTAATCAACACTGCAGCAGTGTCGATTCGTACTGGTGAGGGTAGTGTGGATGCAGTTCCACCTCCCCACCACCTCCTGAAGTAATCCGCCGTGCCTCTGCTGAATTTTTCTATGTTGGGCACTGGTGTGGCTGTTTGCTATTTCTCAAACATCAGAGAGACTTGAGCAACAGAGTGAGCGACAGGGTCCTTCAGCAGGCACTGGGCACACACTGACACACACACGGGCTCCATGCACTGGGGGATCCCACCAGACAACCCACGCAATGGCCATCTCCAGCTACGCCAGCTGCAGAGTATTTCATGGACCAGTAAAGGGAAATGCTACAAGAATTCTATTTAACAAGTCTCAT
The DNA here is from genome assembly GCF_028500815.1 of Rissa tridactyla. NCBI lineage: Eukaryota > Metazoa > Chordata > Aves > Charadriiformes > Laridae > Rissa > Rissa tridactyla. The sequence continues at coordinate 67,827,135 of NC_071469.1, read as the reverse complement.
GGGTCACAGAAAGTATGTATTTTTAAAGGTATTAAATATTTCAAATATTTTTAAGTCACAGGTTGATTGGCATGCTCAAAACACTGCCCGCAGAATACACATAACTGGCCCAAATTATTACCAGTGGATTTCCATGTGCAGGAAGGACGCTGACCTGCCAAGCTTAACACCAAACGGGTCCGTGCCATATCAAACGGCTGCAGGTGACACCACACTCACCCAGCTTCACATCAGCTCTTCGCATTTTACTCCATGAAAAGCCGACCGAATTCTGCGAGAGCTGGGACAGGCCAGATGGGTATTGAGGACAGCGTGGGTATTGGGGACAGCCTGCTTCAGCAAAGCCGGGAGGCCGAGGACGCTCCCGGCCTGAGTCAAATCAGTTATTCCTTATTTTGTACCCTTTGCTATAACTAAAGAGAAGATTACTACTTAAACCTGGCATGAAATTTAACATGAATTCCAGATAATGAGGACAGAAGCTGTATAAAGGCCCATAGCTTTGCCTGGGTACGACAGAAACTGAAAACGTTATGGCTTTGGCTCTGAGAAAAACAAGGGAAATTAAAGTGTCTGGAACACACAAAGCGTGCTTCAACACTCGTATTTATTGCTTGACTTAGCTTCTATCAGACACCCAATGGTACCTCATTGAAAACCTGCTGTACTGATGAGAGTGTCACGAAATTTAAGTCAGAAACACTATTTTCTGGCTCTTGTTTAGGAAAAAAAAAAGCTTACAATATATCAACTGTTAAAAGCGTTTTATGTCACATCTAAACCAACCTCTTCTTGATCCACCTCCTCGTCATCAACACCGAGCTCCGAAAGATCAGCCGCAAGCTTCCTGTCCACTTCGTTCAGCCACGTGTCCTCACACTCCTGCTTTCTCCACTTTGTCAGCTGTAATTCCACCCTGTCGGGCAGGGGGCTGGCCAGGCGGGGAATCGGGGGGACGGGTCTGGCCCCGGCCAGGCTCCTACTGGAGGCCGGGTGTCTCACCAGGGTAGGTTTCAGCTGCAGAGGAGAATGTTTCTCCTGCACGTTCTCCCCTGAAGAAGACACGAGCAGATGTCAGTCCCTGGGAGGGGTGGCAGGAACACAGGACTCGCCACAACAAACTTCATGGCTCGTTTCTGTATCACACCAGAAAACTCCTTGTACAATGAAGTGAGCGTTAAAAAACATACTTATGCGCACAATTTTATTTACTATTATAAATACATTTCAAGGACATGTTGTTTGGCCAAGTATGAGCAAATCTGAACAAAACCAGCAAGAACATAAAACCAGCTGTACTGAGTTGGGCAAAAGGCCTGTCCCCTAACAGGGTAATTAACCAACTCGTTGGTTTGTAATTGCAACTGGGGCATTGCACAACCCCCACTTCCCTGCCACTGTAGGTTTTCTGACCACTGCTTCAAGCCGCTCAAAATGCAAACCTGAAATCCGTTGTCATTATACTGACAACATTCCTACCTGTATTGTCTCCTGACTTTGGACTGAGAAGCTGCTTCTGTGAACCAGGCTTAGGCAGTCCTTCAAAGCTTTTAAGAGGCCAGGAGTTGGAGAAGCTCATGGTACTGTCTTGTGACTTCTTTGGAGAGTGGGCTGGAGAGGAGCCGTGCTTTGGGCTGCTCCTGGGTGACGGCAGAGGGTAAGAGGGCAGGATGAAGGCTCCCTGGCTTGCACTAGGGCCTTGGAAGGACATGGTATGCTCTGCTTGATTGCAAAAACTTCTCTGGGTCTTGCTGGAAAAATTTAGGCTGCCACAAACTGAGCAAAGAAAAAGAGAATGGTATTTGTGGCAATTTGCCTCTTTTAGAGCTCCTATAATAATAATTTACAACGAAATAATACACCTTCTAGACAGTCAAAACTGAAGGTCAGCATTTTAACCAAGCAAACAGACAAATCAGCTTATTTCATTTTCCAAATTGCACTGGCCCTCAAAATATCAACTTCCTTTTTCTTCATTTGATCAAATGAGTTTGAACCTAAGCTATTTTGCAGTCATGTTTTGAAGAGATATTTTTAAAAAACGAATGATGGAAGTAGATTGAACATGGCACATACCTTTGTCTTGTTGACAGTTATTTAATCCCAAAAATTGTAAATCAGAGTCCACACTGCCACTTTTCCCACGTGTCTGTGTGTATCCAAGCGTTCCACATTTCCCTGAAATTTGCGGCTGATGAGAGCCCATAGCACCTTTCAAAAGAAAAACACAAATAACTCGATAAATACTTAACATTCAGTAATTCAATGAGAAATGGGCAATAATATTTAACAGCGAATTAAGGCTCTACCTTTCAGTGCAAAATATAACTCCTTTGAAAGTCTTTAATTCAAGAGTTTCTAAGCAACCTCTTAATGCTCTTGACAGGCACGAACTGGAAAAACGGTTGGCTGTTCTTGCAGGGCACTTTTCCAACTGAGAATTGTAGGGGGTCAGAAGAAAAACCCAGAACAATCCCCTCTTTGGATATATGCCAATAAAGGGAAGACAACACCTTAAAAGCCCCAAACGCAGTGAGTTTCTTTAGCGTGATGTCACTGCTAGCACAGCAGAGAGCAAACTTTGCATGCCACATGTGTCAGCGCTCCTCTGACAAAGCCGCGAATACAACCTGCTGCCAAGGGAAGGGAATAAATCAGGTCTGGTCTTGCCCGCTCTTTTCACATGCCTTTTGGCTATTAAAATCCAGATCACTGAATCAATGTTGCTAGTGTACATTAAGTGGAACACCGTACCTACAGTCTTCTACAGACCTGGTTTTGAAAAGCAAGACATTTTTCATTTTTTTAAAATGAATCTTTAGAGCTCGCTCTTCAGCCAGCTTTCTACCCTAGCTGCTTATACAAGGCAAAAAAGGGTAATATGCAAATCTAGAATATTTATGCCCTGATCTGCTCTCCTGAAGAGACCACCATACATAAATATGACCTTCCCAACATGCCATCCAGTTTATGGTACTTCATTCCCTGCTGCCACTATCAGCTAACTCTTGACAGCATACTTTTTAGGATAATAACTGCTATTCTAGACAACAACATATTCCTGCTCTAAAGTCAGTAAAATTCTGTGTCTCCTCTTAATTTACTGCTTTATCTGCAATTCATGTTGTATTTTACAGTGTGAAAGAAGGTTGGTTGAATTACTCTGTTGCTGATCTACATGGTGCTTCTTTTCCCTAATTCCACAAAAGCACCTTCTGTTCAATACATCCCTTTACACAACCCACTAGTTCTTTTTGGCCTTGCTGTCTGCAAAACCAGCTGATTTATAAACTCTCTGGGGTCTATCTAAACTAGTGAAAATCTGGAAAAGAGAGGTCTCAGTCCTGAGCTGGCAGACACTTGTCCAGGGGCAGGAGCGGGATCGCTGCCGCTTGCTTCAGCTGGAGACACAGCCCTGTGCCCAGTGCTCAATTCTTCTTAGTAAATGAAAATAAATAACAAAACAAACAATCAACGAACGATAAATAATGCTCACGAAGCTACAAATTCATGCTCAGGTTCTTCTACATCTATTTTGTAAACAGCAGATCAAACACTTTTCTGTGTAAATACTCACCAGCACAAACAGAAGAATGCTCGGAGTTAAAATCTATACTATTCTGAAATAAATTCCTTGAAGCTCTTTTTCTACTAAAAAATAACTCATCACTGACTGGTACTCCTTGAGGGGGCCTTAACTTTGGAGAATGAAGAAAATCATTGGACGTAGAGAACTGCAGGAAAAAAGGAAAATAAAGAAACATTCACGTGCAGGAAATGAATGCACAAGCCTTTTCGGTACAAACAGCAGAAATACCCGCGTGACTTTGTCACCTAGACCCCACCGCAGCCCAGAGCTGTTTGTTCGCAATAAAGCTCCACAAACCACTGTCAATATGTTTAAGAAGACACAACTGATGGAAAATAGAGGTTTTTCTTCCCAATCACTTAGATAATGAAAAGCCAGAGAGTGTGTACGTGAGCTGTATCTTCCACCCACAGAAGAGAATGGGATTCATCATGCATATACCCGCAGAGAAATGAACAAGGAGAGCAAAAAGCAGAAAGGCTCCTATAAAAAGACGAACGGAGCGCAGGGCTGGTGGCGGTGGGGCAGCGCAGGAGCTCGCAGCTCCAGCTGTCCCTGCCCCAGGGACCCACTGCCCGGGCAACCACAGGGGTGGGCAACGGGAGCCACGGAAGGCACCGAAGTGAGTGCCCATGACCAGAAACCACCTAGGCATGGGCAGATGCTCCGCTGCCATATTCCATGGTGGGCTGTGTGCCCTGTGCCAGAGGTGCCATGGCATGGCGAGGAGGACAGAGGTGTCCCCAGCGCCATGGGTACCCGCGGGGCTGTGGCACAGTACGGGTGACTTCGACCTTGTCCCCCTGCAGCTACCTCGGGGCAGGTAACTGCCTAAACCCTAACCACTACCTGAATTTTAAAAACAACTAATTCTGTTTTCCAACAACTATTTTCCAGGCCAATGGGTCAAAACCTCAGACCCTTCACACAAAAAAACTCAGAGAATTTTTTTGAAACCTCGCAATGTAGCACAGAGCGCCGTGGCTCATCAATACAAACTGCCTGACCTCCTCTGTTAATAAAAGTCAGTTGATTTTTAAATGCAAAACATGCTGACGAACGTTTTCTTTCCCCAGCTGCCTGATACTTCAAGTATTTTAAGCATTAGAAAGCATTTTAATTGGTTTCCAGTTCTCGCCCTAATACATGTTGACACTATTCACACTGAAGGAAAAAAAAAAAACCAACAAAAACTGGTAGAGAGTTGCACAAGTTGTCAATTTCAAAAATTAAACACTAACATTTTGAATTATGTGCATTAAGCTATGTTAAGTGTTTAAACAGACAGCAGTTACTTGAAGTGTGAAAAAAGCATGCTTCGGATTTACTCTAAAAGCTGTACCTGGTAACATCTTGTACTTGCACCTTGTAATGAGAACCAGTTATAATTAAAGGAAAAATCTGAATAATCTACATACTTAGCAAAGAAAAGATCATGCTTTAAATATAGGTTTCTTGCTTTCTGATTTAAGTAGTAAAATCAGTAATTTAAATCATTTCCAGGCTATATTAACTCTGCTCTCCCCTTTCATAGACAAGGCTCCACACTGAGGTCAAAAGAGAAGTCTGAACAGAAATGGAAATATTTATTCAGTATTGGAAAATTAAGCCTAAAAACCTCCGTTAGTTAATATACTGATTGTGTGAGTGTAGAATTTGTAGTCTAACGCACATATAGGACACTCATTTATAAAAATATCTATTTTTAAATCCACTGAAGATCTCAGTTCACCACAAAGATGGATTCTGAAACTGGGAACTCCACACAAACACTTGCACTATGAAACCGCCGCTCTCCGTTAGCCCGTAATTCACTTTCCCCTCACTTCACAGCCTGGCCCGCACAATGCAACCTGTGTTCGCCAGTGAGAAACCAGTAACGGCAAACTGGGCAGGGACACGGCACAGCCCACCCTGCGAAGCAGCTGGTGGCCGGCCCTGCTCAGTGCCCGCGCACAGCAGAGAGCGCGCCGTAATGCCACAGACTACAACGCCAAATGACTGGGTCAAATAAACAGCAGCTAAATGCTCTAATATCTTGATGAGGTTTAATTTCATATTTCATATTTAATGGGTGTTCACAAAAGCATCACAAAATTAAGCATGGCCAGGATTTAAAACTTGAAGCGGCACAGTCATGAGACGATTAGCATGGCTATGAGCATATTCTAGTTGTTTTTAGATCATTATAACACTTATTTTGTCACATAAGATCTTAAAAATAGATTTTTTTTTATGGATATAGAATATAGACAAAAAGCTTTAAGAGCTTCTGCAAAACCTTCAGGTCCCTTCCAAGTAAAGAAGATTCACAACATGTTAGCACACGTTAGCAAGATATAAGCCAAGAGAAATTAAATCTCCCCACCCTACCAATGAGACTCCTCCTGAAAAAAATAATTTTCACAATTCAAACTTTTAAATTATGTACTTTTAATTCTGCTCCTTCTAACACTCCTCTCCCTTAAAAAAGAAAAAAATTAACTCACACATAGTACCTGTTAGCAGTAGATAAACAAGTGAAGCAGCAATTTGCCTGTATTTCCATTTAGTGCTTTAAAACCCCAAGCGGTTCCCAAAGGGGCGGCTGCTCATCCCCACACCAGGCGCCAAGGTACACAGCGACGTGGCCACAGGCTGGAATGGAACAGCCTCCTGTTCCTGGGAGGGCTTTTGTGGTTAAGAAAAATGGCAAAAATTTCATCTTTACTTACAAAAATGCATGCTGCAATTCAGTGTTCGGCACTGCATTTCGTGTGCTCCAAGCTCGGCAGATGTGATCCACGTCAGCTGCAGAACAAGGCGAACTCTCCAGTGCGCAGCATCTTAAGCACATCCACCAAAATGCTCAAAAGCTTAAAACTTTACATAAAATCTTCCTCCCTGAAAGCCAGTGCTAATGCAGGACCCGCCTTTTTAATTGGCCTTCAGGGATTAGACTCTCACTTAAAACATTTGTGAGCAACCGCTCAGTTCAATGCATACAGCAGCGAGTGACAATTTAAGGAGCCTTGCTAGAACATGGATCATCTGGATCCCATTTTTAATGAAAATGGCAGCAGGAATCCACCAGGTAGGAAACACTTTAGCAAGACCAGAGCAGGGATTAAGAAGTTTCACGAAGAATAAGAAACAAGTTCTGATTGCTGGATATACAGCAAGAACAACAAGTTAAATGACAGGAGTGGTGGTGGTAACACTCCACGCTATGCCGGCTTTTTATCGCCCAGGTACCCTGAGGAACACTAACTTTACTTTATAAATGAGAAATAAGAACAGCAGCGGAATGGGTGAAGTGATTTGTTCCAGCAGGTGAGAACTTGGCACTCCTGCGATCAGCTGGATAGAAAACATCGCTTTCGATCTACACATCTTTCAGTGCGTAAATGAAAGTCCTACCTGTACAAAGTACTTACGCCCTATTTTTCCATACAGACAAAACAATATATGCAGAAGGAGCAAGTTGCACAACGTTGACATGATTGTACAACTTTGCTCAGTTGCTGCAATCCCAGTTACAGGAATAAAAACCGTCTGCTTTCTCATATAGAAATTATAATTACAGCAATTATAAATTTGCTAAACACAGGCATGCAGGGTGGTGGCAAATAAATGCAAACCTAAAACTGCCAGATTTTTCTCTGAAGTAGACGGCAGATGTTGGCAAAAGGATTTCTCAAAAGGTTTCAGGTTCATTTAAATTCCACTAGTATCACCAGTGTCAGAAAACAGACATCCACCACAAGAAATAGTACCTTGGCTACCACAGCCCAGCCCTGGCGAGTGACCCAGCACCGACAAACGCTCAGGTCTTACATCCCCGTCCCAGCTGAGCAGTGGCACCGGATGAGCTGAAAGCTCCTTCTAATCAAATACCCAGTGGCCACCTACAACCTGCTCCCAGGGAAGAGATCGACAATAACGCAAATATATAACGTTATCTCCCCAAAATACTCTCCCCGCCCCCAGAAAAACCATGGTTCCCACCCCAGAGGCTGACACCTCAACTGCCAGTGGAAGGGCAGCGTTACCCTGCGGACAGGTCAGCCCGTATGGTCCTCTAATCCTCGCTATCGCTGCGGAAAACAAAGAGCATTTGTTTCATAAAACTAATTTCCCAGATCGTTTGAAACTCACTAAGGTCTCCATGAAGTCCAGCTATTTAGTTCTTTGGTTATCAGATCAGTATGCAAATGGGGAATAATTCCACACACATTGCCAAACAGCGCAGTTCTGTGAAACTGCACGTATTTCACGTTTACTTTGCAACACGGCTTAAAACTTCAGTAAAATGTTCAAATGCTCTTGCTTCCCCCTGAAGGGCACTGCTTTCAACAGCAGGTACAGGGACCCAGAGCACGTGTGTTTCACAGGGGAGAAACACGAAGGTAACTCTTATCCTGCAGTAACTACTGGGCATGGGATGTTTTACATCCCGCACACTACATTTTCAGGGCAAACACAGGCAGGTTTAGGTACCAAAAGCCCAGCGAGGAACTCCAGCACAGGCAGCCAATTTTGTGGCAATCAGCTCATTCATGTTTCAGCAGGGCAGCGCAGCCAGTGGGGTCTACGGAGTGAGTAGCATTTAGGTTTCTAAAAATTGCTTTTGTACCCCAAACTGCGGAGTGGTTTTGTTCCGATAGCTTGCTTAAATTGGACTGGTAGAAGATGAGGATTAAAAGGGGAACAGAGGGTTGCCAGTGCGGTGCTCTTAAACTCCTTTGTGTGACCTCTCACCAATGGCACAAGCCATTGGAGAATGCAACATGTCTGGTCACAGCAGCTAATTCCAATTAGTTAACGTCAGCACCCAGAAGACCAGCAGATCATGTCAAGTCCTAATGAAAACAACATCAACATTTACTTCAGAATAGGATCTGGTCTGGTTCAGATTGCAATTGTTTACACTTTCCAAGACTAAATCCAAGCAACACGAGCAGACACAGTACATCAGTGTCTCCAGGGAGAGAATGCTCACTTCAGCACCTTCAGACAACTCAATCCATTGGATTTACAGATAACAAACCGAATATCACCAGCCTGGCTCTGCCAGCTTGGACTAGAAATGAATGGCACCTTACAGAAGTACAAAGGAAAATACTAATTTATAACCACCCTGTGTTGCCAAGTATTTCCTACATCTAGCAAACAAAGCGTTCCTCTCCTCACCTCCTCATCCATCTCCTCATCTAGCTCCTCCTCAACTAGCAAACAAAGCGATGCTGTTACAAGGCTCCTCTAAGTACATGCTTCAGAATGTAAAACTGCAGGTACTTTTTTTAAAAAAAAAAGTTACCATTTTATTAATTTAGCTAGAAAACAGAGAAGCTTCAGCCTACCGATGCAAGCCAAGTGGTGACACCAACTACCTGTCCCATGTAAGGAGGAGGAGGTCAGGCTACTCCAATTTGGCTTTGGAAGAGGGTCGAGTCAAAGGCAGAGCCTGTCTGGTAGCTTTGACAGATGCATGGAAATGGAAAAACTGAAGTGCCATGAACAGTTACTAAGCTGTAAGCCTTCAATATCCATATATAAAGCACTGAAGCATAAAATCGTGCACTTTAACCAACCGACACTAGTTGTCAGAAATAAGACTCACAGATGAAATAAAGACTGGTATAAATACTTTATTTAATGACCTTTTTGAGGAGCGTGTGCCGTATTTTGTAAGCGCCCGTGAAGGCAGAACACTGCTGAGCTGTCACTGGTGCAAAACTCTGTGCCTGCGTGACTTATCCCAAGTCAGCCGCAGCAGTGGGGCATGGTGGCTCCTCGGGTGACCAAACAGTCCCGCTGCACTCACCGCATCTCTCTGGACACTCTCTGGCTCCGAAAGAGACAGCTGGAGGCACTGGTTTCCCGAGAAAGGCCCTACAGTGTTTACCTGCCATGCTTTCTTCTGCTGTTACAACTAGGGAGAGGACTCTTTTCTGAGCGCAGAACAAGGGCATCCCCTGGATGTCAAGGCGGTGGCAGTTCAAGCCTCTCTCACTTTAGAGCTTCTCACTAAGGGGTGCGTAAGGCTGAACATAACTACGGTCTCACGCTAACCTACAAACTAAGAGAAACTCTGCGCTTGCATCTCTAGTGCTAAGCTAACCATCATTAGCTGGTGACATCTTCACCGCCCAAGGTGGCAGCCACGCGTGTTACCACCCTCACAGCTGGACTTTGTGCAGGACAGACACGCTTGGTTATGTTCTCGGCAGAGCCAGATCGCCCTTCTGAATCCTGCGGCATCACTGGCAACCGTAACTTACAGATGGGCACGAAACAAATCCAGTTTCAAAGGACTTCAGAGGTTACAGAGAACTGTTTCATCAAGAACCCAATTTAACATCACTGACAGAAGCTGCATTTAAAGACAAACCCTTGAAGGCAATGTGCTTTACCTACATTACATTTTTAGTACACATTAACTTACACATGTTTTACCGCACATCTTATCTGATCAGGAAAGTCTAGACATGGCCTTGGACAATCACTGTGTAACATGACCCTAAAAATACTAGTAGAAAAACAACTTTAAACATTAATCTAATTTCATGCATCCTTTCAGCCACAGAATGACTCCAAAAGTTAATTTTTAAGCAAATTCACTTCAAAGGAATGTCTGAATTAATAATTAATTTTTTACATTTACATGAACAAGTTGACTACCCGAATTTTATGCATCATACACCTTACTGAAAAGAGTTAAAAAGAGATACAGGGCTAACTTTATTTCTCTCCCCCGACTTTGATTGCTAAGTGCCCCAAGGAGAGGAGCTTTATTTATACAGCTTATGGCAATCTCTTTCAGTTAACAAGGAATGTCTTCAAGAACAGGAAACACCGTCCAAGTTCACTCGTCCCAGAGTGCCTTAAGTGAAAACACAGTTCACCTACTTGCACCGAGGATACATACACACCAGGGGATAAAAGCAGCCTCGTGGCACGGATGTGACAAAAGAAGCACCATCAAGAAGCCAGCACATACTGTACCAAAAATCACAAAGCCAGATAAAAAGACGTCCCCTGTCCTGGAGAGCTTTACAATCCATTAGACAGATGTAACAGTAGGATAAGACAAATGATCGGGATGTGAGGACAGGGTAACAAAGCCGTCAGCAGACAGCGATCAGATATTTCAATACTTAAACCACCGTGCTGTTTAAAGTTCCATTACAGAAAATGTGGGTCTAGCCAATAGGACTCGATATTGAAAAGAATTCATTTCATCCTAAAATCAGGTCCTTGGTCACAAAGACAGCTCTCCAGGTTCTACCAGCTGCACAGATGAGCTCTCCATTGACCATGGGGCTGCTTAAACAATCACTGCGTAGGCAACTAAAATGAATCCCTACTCTTTTTCTCCTTACGTGCAATGATGAGCAGCCTTCCCTTCTAACGAAAAGCCTCCCTGACACACTACTTTTTTAAACAAGGCTCTTCCTTTCCTTCACAGAGGCCAAAGATGTGGCAGCTACATTAAATCATGCTTTTATCTTGCACTGGAGCACTGTTACAGTCAGACCTTATCTTTACCGATATCGAAGTAAAAAGGAATCATTGGAAGTTGAGAAATTGTGTGCCAGCACTATTTCAGAGAGACAAACAAGTGCTCTTGGGCTGAACCAAATCTTTCAAACCTGCCGAATGCAAAATATTAGCTGCTGAGTTGTATCAGGCTTCAACTGTCTCTTTGTAACTACAGGAACAACGCTTTTGACATTGTTCACATCAGGCGACCCGTTACCACTAAAGCAAGCTGGTAACGCAGGCGTAATTCTGGTACCGTGTTCATCTATGTCCAAGTCAAAATTGGTAACTTTCAAATTCTATCAAACGTGACATCAAATGTTATTCTGGTCGGTACTTACCTGCATGGAAGCAAAAACCTATGTGGAGAGGAGTTCTGCTTCAGTGTAAAAGAAATTCTGGTTAACTGAAGGCTTTTGGTTATTCAGACGTCTTTCAAGTAAAAGTGCACAAGGAACATTAACATGTTTCCTTTGGTAGGGTGGAACTGATGAAGTCTTCAAATTCTGACACCCCAAAGTTATCGATGTGCTTTCTACCAACTTAAATATGCAAGAAAACACTATAAAATGGAAGTGAGAGGCAAAGAGAACAAGTCAGAAAGCAGAGGGAAGAGATAAGAGCAAACAGATCTCTAGGAGGCACAGGATACCTTAGAAAAACAGTCATTAGATGCAAAAAAAAAGTTCTTATTAAAAAGGAACAAATACAGTACATGACAAAAAGGATTTTCTCCCTGTAGAAATATTTTCATTATCACCTACTGTATAGTGTGTGGCAGCAAAGCAAGGCTGGTTAACTTCACAGCTGGAGTCCCCGCAGAGCGGCAAAGAGAAAGACATTTGGGAAAGTAACCTGTACCAATAGTCATGAGCAGCTCCTGCTCAGAACGACACTTTTACTGAATAAAGGCTGAAACTGATTCTGTTCTAATTCTGAAAAAAAATACATGGCACAAATATAAGTTCTGTGTCTGTTCAAAAGTAGGAACAAAGTGAAACATTCACCATAATACACAAGGATGTAAGAAGAAAGACGATCACAAAAGGAAAACGTTAATTTAAGCTTGAAGTATTTGTGTGATGTTATGTAATTGGAAAACGCTTCCAAGGAGAAAAACTGTCATCCCACGATTCAGTCACAAACGCTGGGATGACGAAGAGACGGGCCCAGTGGCTGTCAGACATAGGAAGTTGATCTGGAGGTCTTTGGTTTTTCCTGTTAGGCTTTACATACGGGAGGTAACCAGCTGTCTTACATGAGAGGTTCCTGCTTATGATTTGCCCACCTTTGACAGTAATACTATAAACAAACCCAAAACCCCACACATGCACACTCAGCACTCCAGATCCCCAGCAGCCAAGCTGGTTTTCATCCCAGTATTATGAGACGGGATTTACGCCCATGAAGTTCATACTACACATATAAAAATACATATAGTCTAGCATTTATCATACTAGTATCAGGGATGTTCCCTAGTAAACCCAGTACCTCATTATGACTGCCTTGAAGCCATGAATATATAACTATTTCCCCAGGTCAGATTTAACTTGAAGTTCACACCATTTCTAAACGCCCTTTACATACACAACAAAACAGAAACCATAAATTAATTGCTTTCTCTCCCTCTCTCCAGGGTTGGAAACTTTGGGTGATCCTCCCAATAATTTACAGGGATAAACATGTACAAAAATGTTAAAAAAAACCCAAACCTAACCAAAACCTCCTTTTCCACAGCATCTAACTGTGACCTGGAGAGAGGGCTGGCTCAGGCAGAGGACCTTCTACCATTCCAAGCAACACCCAGGTTTTGGCACGTGTGTTGGTTTGCTTTTTGTTCGCAGTCTACAGAAAAACACAAACCCAGCCAGCCGCAAACAGCAGCAGTACAGAACTCATCCCAGATTGCCAAGAGAATGGTGGCAATTAACTATGTCTTCTACAAGTTGTATTAGTAATACTGAAAAGCTGTTTCAAAAAGAAAAACCTTCTTGCTCTAGAGGTGTTTCCTCCACAAGTTGTTGTGCAGACCCTATTTGCTTTGGCGATAACCCAAGGGAACTCAGTTGCCTGATTCATTAACTCAAAAAGATACAGATCTCTTTAGGAATCTGAATAAAGGTAATACATACACCAACGAAGGACACGAGCCTGTGTGCATGCACATATATACATGAACTTCAAGGGGTTTACTGTACAACAGTGTTAACTCACGTTTCTTTTTATTAAAAGACTTCATTAAAAGCTAGCCTTCACAAAGTAGCACTGCTCATGACTTCATCCAATACAGGAACAAGTTACTAAGCAACTAAGAATTAGATTCTGAATACGTAAATGTGGTAGTGAGGAAGTCTATTCTATACAGTTTTTGATGTTCTAAAAAGATCCACTCGCTTAAACTCACTTGCTGGAGATCAAGTTATGTTAAATTAAACCTGTTCAGTTAAAAAAACAAACAAACAAAAACCAAACAAACCCAACTCCTCGCCCCCCCCTCCAAAAGAAACAAACACAAAAAAGCAGAAAACCCACCACACACAGATACATGTCTTAAATGCACAGATGGTATCTAAACCAGATGTCACAGAACAGAACCACTGCAAAAGTAAAAGGGAACTGAACAATTTTTTAAAGGTTCCTTCCCTTTGCAGCTGCCTACATCATCAATAAGTGATAAAATCAAAACTTGGGTCGATGAGAATTGCTATTTCAGCCTGACCTACATTTTTCCTAGTTGAATCAGACTGAGGAACAAGAGCCACATAGACATTTGGCAAACCCCAGGTTTTATTACAGGTCAGCACGCTGCCAAAAAGCACCGCCTCAGCCCCACTCCAGAGCTCTGCCTTCAAAGCCTGAACTGAAGCAATTTGTCAGTTTTCTTCCAAACAGCTTCTGTATTGAGGAAACCCTCTGCAGTCAGTCAGGTACTCTCAAACACAAATATACAAACAGAAGCTCTGAAATAGCTCCCCCACTCTTCCCTGGGTATTAGCTTGCCATTGTCAGAGACGGGTCACTAGGGTTAGACTTAAGAAGTGCTTCACGGAGTCCATCTAACTTAAAAAAAAAAGATAGGTTTTTTTGTTAGTGATTCGTTATCTGGTTCCTACTAGTGTTAAATGTGACATAAGGACTTCTCAAATTTGCCTTCCGAGATCAATGTATGTATAGAGACCCTTGTACACAAAATATCAGCAGTATTAGCCATACCTCACAAGTACCTGACACTGAATAAGCCTTTGACATCTTTCAAACCCCCCTTTGGAACATGCCTTGGAATAAATGAGCCCAGTGAGCTATGAGTACATACCTGCTCCACACCCTTTGTGAAAGGCATCTTGACTCCTGAACCACCTTCCCTGTCTCCAGCATGCTCATTTTCCCAAGGCAGCTTGTTTTTTCCTTTACCCGCACTCAAGACTCTCCTTGGACTTACTCCTTGATCGACATATGCATCATGCAAGCTGGAGTTTTGCAGAGCATCATCCCTTGCATGACACCCACAGTAACTGTGTGCACTCTGAGTCCTGTTGCCCATCAGCAACCACTCTGTATCTGCACCGGGGGGTAAACAGGACCCCCTGTTATGACCAGATGAGGGCAAGGGCACAGCGTACTCTACAAACCCTTGGTCAACTAGCTTTGGCAAGGTCTTCCTGGCCAGCCTGGCCTGCACCGCATGCATCACCCCATCCCCGTTGTCCTCAAGTTCCACTGCATCCACCGCTTTGAAGAGCAGGGTGGTTTTGTCTGGGCCCATGGAAGACGCCAGCACAGCAAACGCCTCCATGGCAGCATGCCGAACCCTGCGCTTGCTGTCCACCAGTGCTGGAGCCAGCCCAAACGCCAGCTTGGCCAAGTCCAGCTCCTCACTAGGGTAAGTGAGGAGGGCCACGATGCAGATGTTGACCACCTCCTCCCGGACTTTGGAGTTCTTGTGCTGCAGATGCTCCTGCTGCAGCAGCAGGCCCAGCACCGGCTGAGGACCCGCTGCCTTCATCAGCCGCAGGAACAGGCGGTTGTACTCCTGCCGGACGGCCAGCTTGTTGTCCCCCAGGACTTTAGCAGCAGCAGAGACCAGAGGTGCCAGGAAGGGCTGGACCTGGTCACCCAGGCGCAGCGCCAGCAGATGGATCACCTCCAAAGCCCCGAGCACCACCTTGAAGTTGGAGTCGTCGAGGAGGGTGTAGAGGAAGCTGATGAGCCCCAGGAGACTGGGGGCCGGTGTGGAGGTCACTGCAGCCTGGCTGGCACCCCCAACCACCCTCTTCAGATCCTCCACTGCTTGCGTGCGGTTCCTGTAGTCCTCCTGGTCCAGCAGCCGGGCGTGCAGCTCCGGCGGCAACAGCCCCAACTTCAGGCCGGTGCCGCCGGGCTGGGTGGGGGGCGGCGGCGCTGTGCCTTCCCCCGCCGGCCGGCCCTCGGGCGGCAAAGGCTGGCCACCGGCCTCCCCGGGGCCGCCCAGCTGCCAGGCCAGGCTGCGGGAGAGCTCACCGAGGCCGTGACGGGCGGCGGGGGGCGGCGTGAGGGCCCGCAGGGCGGCGGGGGGCGGCCGGGGGGGGCGGCCGGGCCCGCGGCGCCGCCCGCGCAGGACCTCTCCGCGCAGGGCCGGCCGCGGCCCCCACGGCAGCTCCACAGCGACGGCAGCGTCACCCTGTCCCACCGCCCGCCCGCCGCGCTGGGGGCCGGCGAGCTCCTCCATGGCGCGGGCGAACGGCGGCAGGGCCAGGGCGGCGGCCATGCCCCCACCCCAGCAACGCGCCGCGCACAACACCGCCGTCGCCAGGGGCCGGCCGAACCCCGCCTGCGCGGCGCCAACCACCGCGCGGCAGGAGGGGGGCAGTGATGGCCGGCACAACGCCTCGCCGCCCCCCACCTCAGCCGCCGGCGCTGCAGGATATGAACGCGCCGCTGCAGAATTCGGGAACCATGGGGCAGGAGATGGAGGCGCCGGCGCCGCGCCGCCGGTGAAGAGGAACGGCCGCCACCCCCCGCACGGTGTGGGGAATGGTACCGCCCGGGCGCGGGCGGCTGTGGGTGCGCGACCCTTCCCCGTCGCTGATTGGTCGTGGGAGCGGGGCGGCGGCGCCCGGAAGTGACGCGTTGCTGTTGCCGGGCGCTGCCGTCGGAGCGGAGGCGAGTGAGGCGGCGGCGACCGCGGGCCGGGCCCTGCCGTGGCCTGGCCACCCCCGCCCGCAGGTGAGCCCGTCCCGCCACGCTCGGCCTCGGTAGCGGGTCCCGCTCCCATTTGTGGCGCCGCGGGGACCGCTGTATCCTGTATCGGTGTGCGGAGTGCGGGAGGGATGGAGCGGTGCTGTGCCGGGGGGTGGGAGCGGTCTCGAGCACTCGCCGCCCGCCCCGGGGAGATGTTGGTGAAAAGGGAGGGGTGAAGGGAGCGTAGCGGTTCCGTCCCGGGGTACCGGTGGGGCGGCCGATACTCAGGCGCTGGGCGCCCCCCTCCCGCGGGCTGCCCGGGGAGCGGCGGGGATGCTGGGGGAGAAACGCACTTTGCCTCGGCCCCGTGCGATGGGCCGGGACCGGAGTTTCAGCGCAGGGGTGAAGTGCAACGGTGTGGAGAGCATAAAATTTCATAAGCAAAGCAATTTTGTGCTTGCAGATCGTTCCTTGCACTGTTTTTGTCGTGCAGAAGGTGGTTTTTGTGATTGTCGGGTGTTCAGAACTTAAGTTAGCTCGGCACTGAGGGCGGGCGCTTTTGAGGTTTTCTGCTGTCTAGTGAGTAACAAAACTGGACAAGCTGCTTGCTGGCTCCAACCATTTTGTGGGCTAAATAAGGAACTGGCGAGCACTTTAATACTGCCCTGAAACAGAAAAGCGCCTGGGGCTCTTCCTGCTGTTTTCGTATAAAGAAAGCGCTGTGCTCTGCATCACTTACTGAGCATCGCCACATACCACAGCTTTTAAAACAGTAGTTCCTCAGTAAGCGAGCTTAGGTATTTATATTTCTGGTTAACCTTTTTATTTCCAATAACACTTTCCCTGCTGTTCACGGTAAGTTTTACCTACAGACTGTGAAAAGGACCTGATAGCGCAGAGCCTAGGGGGAAACTGTTTCATTTGCATTGTAAGCACAAATGGTTGGACCAGCATACATTTTTCAGGGCTGGTTAATGTTCTGGCTTCTGAATTCTTGCTCAACAATAAAATAAATACATGCAAATATGTGGTGTGGGCGGCATTGCTGTGCAGGAAGTTTGTGAGGTACAGCAGTAGACATCTCTACCAAGTTGGTACAAAAAGTTTTATTTCTGCAGAATAACTTATATATAGTTATTTATAACTGGTTTTCCAGGTTTTGCATCTGAACTGTACCCATTCTGTTTTCCTTCCATGTGGTGTTACCCCGTGCTTTATGATTTCTGTGTATATGTACAATCAAGTTATGAACTGACCACAAACAGAAACGGAACAGAAAGTGGTTTAGCTGCTGAACAGCTCTTCCCACCCACCCCATATAATTTCTGCTGCAAAAAATGTTGTTACATGGAAAATGTTGTTGTAGAGTCTCGACTTTTTCAGATATGCTTAAAATACTTTCTTTGAGATGCTTTTTTTTTCTAGCAGGGGATTGTAATAGGAGAGGGATGAGCTAGCTTATCTCTTAATGGCAAGAAGTTTTCTATCCCTAGCTGTAAGCCTTCACTTCTCTGTCAGTGCTATTATGTTCTGTATTTAAATGCTGGCAACTAATTTTATTCTTTCAGATTAAGCGCTTTGTAAGTAGGCTCACTGCAAATTAGATGTCAGTTAAGGAGCTGTAAAAATGATGAACTTCTTAATAATAAGATAAAAGAAGTGAGATCTTCAAGTTTGTGTAGTCATTTAGCAAATCAAAATGAAATAAGCTTTTCAGTTCAGAAATTGGATGGTTGCAGTGTTCTCTGTAGAACAATAGTTATATTTCCTCGTGGTCCAGGATTCTGACACATTCATACCCTCCACCCTCTCACCAGTATAATAATTGAGTCTGAATAAAGAACTGAAGAACTGCTTCTCCAACAGGTAGTGGTGGGCAGCACCAGTTGAATTTTAATGATACTGAAATTAGAGCAGGTGTCATAGTGCCTTCAAGTGTCACGATGCAAACTAAAACTTCTTGGAAGAAGTGTTTGGGGTTTTGTGGAGCGGTGGGTAGGAACGAGGATCCTTCTCTCTACCTTTGCTAGTGATGTTGGGAAGCACGGGTGGCTGCCAGTGCTGGGAGGAGGTGGAAATGGTGATAGACACCAGGATGCTCATCCCGGGAAGCACCTCACCAGCTCCCACCTCTTGACCGTGGAGGCAGGGCCAGCTCTTTCCCACGTCTGATCTCTCCGGAAGGCCAGGGCACGTCCGCTGGGGTTTCTCTCTCATGGTGGAAGCCACTCGGTGAGGTGAGGCAAGGATCTTTCCCATCTCCTCTGCCTGTTCAGAGTACAGTAACTTCTGCTGCAGCACCCCCTTTCCTGCAAGCCTGGGCCCCGCTGTCTCTGTGGGTCTTTTTTGCCTCTTTGAGCAGAGGGAGGGACTTGCTGTTCCCAGCAAGAAAGGGAGGATGGAGGACTGGTCCCCGCAGCACTGGGCGCAGGGGAAGCACAGCAGGACTCAGCTGTCCCACAGCAGCACTAGGTATGCCGCAAGGCGAGTAGCACAAAGTAGTTGAAGAACTTTCAAAACTTTGTCTCAAATAAGACAGTTCTGTTCTTTATTTATCTCTATTTTTATTTCAGGCAATGTTCAGTTCTCTCAAATATCTCATTAAAATCCCATCATGTATTCATCGCTTCAGATAATATGCATTTTACTCCAGAACAGAAAAAAAACAGGGTGGTGATGGTTGTATTTTTTTAAGTCAAAGTTTAATATAGCATACGCTATTAATAAACATTTGATTGTCCTGGATTTAACTTCCATGAAAAAGCATAGCACATAAGGATCGAAGAAGTAAATTGGAAAGTAATAAACCTAATTAAGATAAAAGCAAAAATGGAAAAATATTTTTTAAATGTTATGTATGGCACGTCTAAGTAACATGAGTAACGAAGCTGTTGAAACGAAGCCCTGAGTAATGCGTTAAAAATTCTGTTTGTCACAGATGGACCAGTCGTCTCCAACCTACATGCTTGCCAACTTAACCCACTTGCATTCTGAACAGCTTCTGCAAGGCTTGAACCTCCTTCGCCAACATCACGAGCTCTGTGACATTATCCTCAGAGTTGGCGATGTCAAGATCCATGCCCACAAGGTGGTGCTTGCCAGCATCAGTCCATACTTCAAAGCCATGTTCACTGGGAACCTTTCAGAGAAGGAGAACTCGGAGGTGGAGTTCCAGTGCATCGACGAGGCGGCCCTGCAGGCCATCGTGGAGTATGCCTACACAGGAACGGTGTTCATCTCACAGGACACTGTAGAGTCGCTTCTTCCGGCTGCAAATCTTCTCCAGATCAAACTGGTAGTAAAGGAGTGTTGTGCATTTCTTGAAAGCCAGCTTGACCCTGGCAATTGCATCGGGATTTCTCGTTTTGCAGAGACCTATGGCTGCCATGACCTCTACTTGGCTGCTAACAAGTACATTTGTCAAAACTTTGAAGATGTTTGTCAGACAGAAGAATTTTTTGAGCTTACCCATTCTGAATTGGATGAAATTGTTTCCAATGACTGCTTGAATGTTGTGACAGAAGAAACCGTCTTCTATGCACTAGAGTCCTGGATCAAGTACGATGTGCAGGAGCGACAGAAGTACTTAGCACAGCTGCTGCATTGCGTTCGGTTGCCGCTGCTGAGCGTTAAGTTTCTTACGAGGTTATATGAAGCAAACCATCTCATTCGTGATGACCATACTTGTAAACATCTGCTAAATGAGGCCCTAAAATACCACTTTATGCCTGAACACAGACTTTCCCACCAGACCATGCTGATGACACGACCTCGCTGTGCTCCTAAGGTCCTCTGTGCGGTAGGAGGAAAAGCTGGACTGTTTGCCTGTTTGGAAAGGTAAGTAATAGGTAAAGTTGTTGTAGCACTTGAGTGGTGCGATGTGACATTCATGCGTGTTTGTTATCGCCCTGGGTCAGGATTAAGGCAATCATTGAAGAGCTGTGGTTTGCAGGACAGTAGTTACTGCTTTCCTTCATCAGAACTTTTAAGCAGGTTTGGTTTTTTTAACAGGGACAAGGACTGAATTCAAAATGCTTTTTGATTCCATGAGTAGTCTTCAGTGTTACGGGGTTTCATTTGTACCAACACAAATAGCTAAAAAATCTTATCATTTTAATTCTGTCGATTGAAAATTTGGTTAATAAAAGTTTGTATGCTGCTACTTTATCCTTTCAGGTCTTTTCATTTTACATAAATTTACGCCGATCTATCGTTATTCCAGACAATCAAATCATAATATTTAACCTAATATATAACAAATATGCTTCCTGATAACTCAAAAGTCCTTGGAATTAAAATAGGCTTAATCGGAGAACGGCAAAGAGGTAATTCTTAGGATTGTCAGGTTCTTGGTCATAATGCAATCATGACTTTAGCCTGAGCGCTGAGTAGGTATCCATATCCGTGCTGGCAGAAACAGGGAAGTGCCCATCTTTCTTTACCCAGTTTTCAAAATGAACCTCCTCTTCCGCTGCTGGAGCACATCGCTGAGGCTAATGTAATAGAGAGGAAAACTGCATTCTTCCCCATACTTGTATGGTTGGGTTTCCTTATAATATTGTATTAACATATCCAGAAGTGGTAGTTAAACCATGTGTGTGTCTGCAGATATATGTGTACTTATACATACACATACAGTGCTTTGATGTTGAATGTACCCTTTTCAGCTCAGTCCATGTTCTCGGAGTAAAGGCAGACTACCCAAACTGGTTCTACAGATGAATTCTGGGATAATGTTTTACTCTGAGATATTATTTTCCATGACACTTCCATACTTGCATATTTATACATACACTTAAAAACCTGGGAAGATCCATATGTTCTTTTTCCCTGTGTTGGGAGACGTTGTCAAAGTTATTTAAAGTTAACTTTCCTGATAATAGGGATTGATAGTAAACTAGATGTTGGGGCTTGGAATTGTTTGGTTTGTAGGTTTAAAAAATAAAGGAGGTTTTGTGCTTCATAAAAAAGCTGAGTGAATAAGGTCATTCTCTGATATTCTTCATCTCTGTTTCTTTCACCGCTTCTTCAATGATTGTAACAATATTACATCCCAATGTAGTTTGGATTATTTTGATTTTAAAAAAAAATGCTCTTTACTACTCTTCACCATGTTTTAATGCATAGAAAAATGTGCTCTTCCTTAATTTATTATTCCTATTCATCTTTCCTAAACTGTTGTTTCAGATAATACTCAAGTTTAAACAATTGCTCTTGACTTACAAAAAATAGTCACAGATCAATTAAATAAATAATTCCTAATACAATTAAAATTGTGAAGTAGAAAACCTTAATTCCACTGTTCTCATTATGCTTTTCATTTGTACTTGCATGAAGGCTGTTTTTTCACTTACAGTTAGAAACTCCTTCATAATAACAAAATTACTTAGAAAATAGCAGTACTAAATATATTCTAAGTGCGCTGCTGCTGTCAAGAGCCAGTAGTCCCTACTTCTGAGTTTGTAGCGGCTATCGGCTCTCCAGTGCTTTCATTTTCTTGTCTGTTTTTTGAACAGATTATGTTTCTGGTGTACTAGGTATTATTTTAAATGATGTAAGTAATTTATTAACTGAAGCATTTAGATAGATTTGCTAGACTTTATAAGTGACAGGCTAGACCCACCGTATTTTAACACTGGGTATGATTAAAAGAAAATGCAAATAAGCAGTATTTTGAAAACAGACTTTTCAAATAGTTTGTTCTACTTAGACATTTTGTTTAAATTGTATGGTGCATGTAAAATATGTATTTATAAAATTACAAATTGTACTTTCTGAATGTATATTTGTTAGTGTATGTATAGACATGTGCTTCCCCCTTTCTAATTCTCCTTTTCTCTCCCATCTCTGTGGCTGTTCTGACTTTTTTTTTTTTCCTCAGTTTACCCTTCTTATCCCTTTGGTTTGTATTTTCAGTTCACTCAATCACAGCCTACCTCCAAAAGCTGCTGTGGCGTCAGCCCTGTATTTATTGTCTTCCCTGGCCTTACCCACGATGCTGTCCTGCCTTCTCCGCAGTCTGCCTGGTTTGTGCTTTCACAATGCATCATTTCAGGTCTCAGGCTTGGTGCCGTGGCTACTTGCTGTGTTGCTGCATCACACTGTGAGGCCCTGGGGTTTTAATTCTTTAGAGAGTAAACAGCATTTGATTTTAGCTTGTGTTTGGGCTATTGGAAGAAACAGCAAACATCGGATGGGACATGAAATCATCTTAAGACTGTGTTCCTTGGTGCTCAGTTGCACTTCACAGAAAGTTAGGTTTGCTCACATAATCTTTGTTTTTCTATTTCAGTGTTGAAATGTATTTTCCACAGAATGACTCCTGGATAGGCCTGGCACCCCTTAGCATTCCCCGGTATGAATTTGGAATATGTGTCCTAGACCAGAAAATATATGTTGTAGGAGGGATTGCAACCCACGTGTGTCAAGGCATCAGCTACCGAAAGCATGAGAATTCAGTGGAGTGCTGGGACCCCGACACGAACACTTGGACATCTCTTGAAAGGATGTTTGAGAGCCGGAGTACTCTGGGAGTGGTAGTTCTGGCAGGAGAGCTCTACGCCTTAGGTGGCTATGATGGGCAGTCTTATTTACGAACTGTAGAGAAATACATTCCCAAAGTGAAGGAATGGCAGCTAGTGGCCCCGATGAACAAAACCAGAAGTTGTTTTGCTGCAGCTGTCTTGGATGGAATGATATATGCCATTGGTGGTTATGGTCCTGCCCATATGAACAGGTATGTGCTTTTGGTGTGTAGCTCAATGTCATAAGCTGGAAATCGTTGAAACTTGCTATGAAGCTTGTGTTCAGCAGCCAATTAAAAAGTATTTTAAGATAGATTGGTAACCCACAGTGGGCCTCATTAATCCTTGTTCTGTAGTATCAGTCTGACAATTCAACTGGGAAATCTTGATTATAACTTATCTTTATTTGTTCCAGCTCAGAGCTGCTTTGTTTGGGGTTTTTTTTGTTGTTGTTTTAAAAATCTTTAAGAAGGGAAAACGGTAAAGACAAAGACATATATGCATGTTACTTAGCGAGGTGCTGCAAGACACCTAACCCTGTAGACCCCCAAGCTGGGTAACTCAGCAGATCAGTATTGTGCGGGTTTATTTGCTCGGGCCCCAAAGTAGCGTTCCTGTACCTGTGTCCAGGCGCTGAGTCCTCAGGAGAGCTTGCTCAGCACTCTGCCAGCACTACGGGAATCCTACCTCAAGCCTGCAAAATATTAGGATGCGTGACTAGCTTTAACATCAAAAACACTGATTTGAAATGAATAGGATTTTTCACATGCTTAATACACACAAATCTATACCTCAGGTGGAATCTGTAAGTAGTCTTAATGGTAATAATAAAGTTTAGGATGATGGTTACTGGTGTGGCTCCTGGGTTGAAGTGGGCTTGTTTCAGACCTTATGTTCACAAGGAGTTTTCCTGTTACCAGCATGCTCTTTAATTGTTCTGTTCCACATTGCTCCATATGGATGGACAGGGGTATTTAGTTATGTAAAGAAATCATTTGTACTCTCTTTTCCCCATAAAATTGGGAACAAATCAGCCATATGTCCCTCCAGGAAGCAAACTTATAAACTACAAGTCTAAATAGCTGAATAAAGAATGAAAATGAAAACCTTGCTTATAGGAAGGTTTGGATTGATTGTTTAACAGTGTACTATAACGATATTGCACTAATCATTAATTCTACTTACTTCTTATACTTGATACGCTTTTATATGGAACAGTTTGTGAAGCAAAGGATTGGTTTCCAAATAGGAAAGTATATCTAAGTAGTTTTCATTTGGAAAATGCAAACAATCTTTTAAATCACTGAAATACAAACCAGCAATAACTCAAACTGTTTGTGACAGGATTTTATGAAACTTAACGTGATGTTATTCTAATTTCTTATATTTCAAATTATGAACTCTAGTAGCAGTTGAAATACTTAGTAGACAAGCGAGCCACCTCTGAAAGCTTTCTGTTGACTCTAGAATTTCTTCACTTGGGAATTTGACCCGGCATAATTAAGCTGTGCTGTTGTCCTATATGGTCACTCATAGCTCTGCTCTGTCTTTGTACCACACAGAACTATGGGCGTTAGGAGTAGCTTAAACGAAGCAAAGTCAGTAGTGGAGCAGAGCAGGGACACCAGGAGTTACTGTGGCACCTGGGGGATGCTCGCTCCGCTGTAGCGTTGCACAGAGCTTAAAAAAGGGAGATAATCAAGCCCTTGCTCTTGCCAGAAGTGGTTCCCAAAAGTTAAAACGCTGAGTGTGCACAGGCCTGTGAAAGGTCAACTCGGTAACCACCTTTCGGGAAGTGTAAGACTTGGCACTGGAGCAATAGGAAATGTCTTTATCGAGCTGGTACCTTTAAAGGAAAAGCTCTTAACGACATTAAAATTCTGCTGTTCTGCAGTAGCCTTACTCCTCGTACCACATCTTTTCTCTTCCTCAGTCAGAAAGAAATTGCCAGCAGCTCCTGTAGAGTTACTGGAATCTGATATTTCATTATTTGCTTTCTTAAATTTAATTTACTTTTTACTGAATAATTTTAGTTTTATTAATTATTCAAGGGTGCGAGTAATATGCCATGCCGTACAGTCATTAGGCTCATAGAGTGATAGCCATTAGACTCTAGCATGAAAAGACAGCCATCTGCTGTGTAACTAAGCGCCTTTTCTCCAACTCTGCAGTGCTTCTGGTTTGCTTTTCCCCTCTTTTTTTCCCCGCCTTGTGCTACTGAAGCTACACTTTGGACAGGGAATGGCGGCGTGCCATGAGTGTGTTAATGACTCTGACCATCTGTACAGCTCCAGTGATTAAAAAAAAAATAATAACGGTGATGATGATCATTCATTTCCATTTTATCCTGAAGGCTTCTTCTATCCTTAGTGTTTTGATCTGCCACCTCTTTATTGCTTTTCCTGTGGGATTAGCTTGCCATATTTTTTCCTCCCTGTTATTTTCAGGCAAGCCTTAAGGAAGTTTTTGATTTGATGCGTTACTCAAATAGACACACTTCAGATCTGCATTGTGTTCAGTTTTTCATGAGTTGCTTTTTCTATAAATAGCAGCAGTCATCGTTGAAAGAACTTTCCGTTCTGAAGCCAGCTTTGAAAAGTCTTGCTTTGTTTCAATATGTCACCTGAAGATCCAGGTCAGTGGCATAAGGACATCAGAGAAGCGGCCGAACTGCAGTTGCTACATCAGGATGAAATATGTTAAAACTGCTTTTTGGCAACACTTTCTTGAGAACCTTCAGCTGCTTTGTGTTGTCAAAGGACCCTCGTATGTGATTAGTGTTTCTGAGGTGATAACGCTGCCTTTAGTTTCTTGTGTGCTACCATTGGTTGTGCAAAGCAGCCATGCTGCAAAATTTTTCATCAGCTCAACACTTCTTTGTGTTGCATTATTCCTGTGTATGGTAATATTGGTTGGCAGAACTAGATGTACCTCTGACAAATGCGGATTTCTCATGGAGTGAAATTCAAATGTCACTAAAATCGAAGTTTCACAAGTTGTTTCTTTGTATTTGCAGCATGGAGCGTTATGATCCAAGTAAAAACTCGTGGGAGACAGTCGCTTCGATGGCTGATAAGCGAATAAACTTTGGTGTTGGCGTCATGCTGGGCTTCATTTTTGTAGTAGGTGGACACAATGGTGTGTCTCACTTATCGAGCATTGAGAGATACGATCCTCATCAAAATCAGTGGACTGTGTGTCGACCCATGAAGGAACCCAGAACAGGTAGGGACGTGCAAAACTCTCAGCACTTAATTCAGATATCCTTTCATAAATAAACTGCCGTTTGACCTGACAGAAGCTGCAATAAAGTCGCAATGACTTTTCTGCAGAGTATTGTACTTCGTCTGTGAATTGGGCCAAAAGTTACTAATCAGCTCTGTGAAATGAAATATTTTTGCATTAATTTTGAGTTAATTTCAGAAATTCTATGGTTACTGTTCTATTGTATTTTATTCTATGTTGAGACTCAATAGTGCATCCTTTCTTCTGTCTCCCTGACAAGGGATATTGGAACAGAAGAATTTTGTGCTGTCATAGGAAAGGGCATGAGAGGAGTCAAAAAGGAGTGTAAGACCTGAACAGAGAACAACTCTCCATTTACACCCATTTTCTTTAAAGACGGCCCAAAGAAGGGGGGTACAGGAGGGTTCTAATTAGGAGCAAAAATACTACTTGGTGGTCATGCAGCTCTTTTTTTTTTTTTTTTTTCCCCAAAGGAGTTGGTGCAGCTGTAATCGATAACTACCTTTATGTCGTCGGTGGTCATTCGGGGTCATCCTACCTGAACACTGTACAGAAGTACGATCCCATCTCGGATACCTGGCTGGACTCTGCTGGGATGATGTACTGTCGATGCAATTTTGGTTTGACTGCACTTTGATGAAGAGTGGGACTTTATGGACCTGATGCGAAGATGGAACTTAATTTGCTTGGAAATAAACCCTGCTAGCAGAGACCATAAGCTGCGTTTTCTGAAGCTGGGAAGCTGAAGGAATGTGGTGAAGTTGGGATCGAAATGAGGAAGGATTTGTTTTCTTCCGATAATTGGCCTTTGTTGCTTTACTGACACGGGCAGAAAGCACGGAAAGCTTACTACCAGCTGGGTTTAGATAGCATCCTGTTAATGGCAGTGGATTTTAGAGAGTACTGTAAATGCCTGGGCTATGGTTAGAAAACTTACTGTATATCTAACCCTTTCACCTTCTAGAGCTTTTCTCTCTTCCTCCTGCCTACTCTGAAACATGAAGTTTACTGTGCTTGGGGTGAGAGATGTGTGACTGTGGTGTGTGACTGGACAGTTGCTGATAGTTGTCTGGTTGTGTCTTCATATTAAGAAAATGACAGTGCTTCATAACGTTTTTTATGAACAGTAACTAAAGGGCTGCCTTGTTCCTGTATCTCAAGGTTTGTAAATAACAAATGCCATAGTATGTTGCCTGTACACTCTCTCCTTCGTTACCTGCTTATTGGTAGGAGGGCTGGGATGGTAATTAGTAACTACTTACAGAAATTTACAAGGCAAATTTATTGCCTCTTAACGAAATTTTTGGATCTGCTGAAGAGAAATCACAGTTTTCACTTTCCCTTATATATTCTTTTTGTGGATAAACGAGTGCTAGATTAAATGACTTAATCTTGCTAGTCTGCTCTGTGTTTTCAAATGTAATGCAAGGAAAAATTACAACAGTAACGCATCAGAAGATGCCACAGCAGCATTCATAGCGTGGCATAAAATAAATACTCAGAAATGAATCCGTCCCATCCTTCTCCCAAGCGCACTTGTGTCCATATTCCGTATAACTTCCTTTTCTAAAAGAATGTATGATTGCTTTCTCAGAGTGTTCAGATATAAAAATGGTGCTAAATGTAGGACTTAACGATAAGGCTGTTACCGATTTTAGTGCAGTATGCATAAAGCATGATTGTTTTGATTGTTCTAGTATTTTTGTTCCTTATTTGCTTGATGCATTCGTGCCTATGAAAACTGTCAAGAATAACACAATGTACTGAATGAGCTCTATGTTTGTTACATTATTATTTTATTTTTCAGAAGATCTACGTTTATTGTTCCTTTTCTCACAAATACATAAATAGGGAGCGAATAGTGAGATCCCGTCTTGGGTTTTTCAGACAGTGTTGCCTTTAACATGAGCTGCAATGAATGGAGGGCACAGGGCAAAGTGTGTGTCCTGGGGAGCGGAGTGCTGAAGGTCGGTGCCTCTGAGTAACCAGAATCTCAAGAGATAGAACTTTGTGATGGCCCTAAACTTAGTGAAAATTTGGGCAGGTAAATAGAAAGTGATGCTGTGGGTTATAAACATTATTTAAAATAGACGACTGAATAAATACGAATTTTAGCTAATTTAGAATGTTTTGGTTTGTTTTCTGATTTTTAACTAGGAATCATGGTTATCTTGAATTTTCTGTTTTGGTGTCTGTACGTGTATTGCCAGGCCTGGTACTGAAGAATTTTTTTGCCTCCAGAGTTGTTTTCCCCTTGTTTTAACATGTTAAATTAATGTTTGTTTCCCCTTGTTTTTCAAGTCCGTATAGTATTATTTTTGAAGGTGCAATAATATTTGAAATAGTTGCTTTAAAAGCCATTTCTTTATAAGTATGCGAAGAGGAGGTTTTTGAGTGTACTTGATTTATTCTGAGTTCCTGCAATGCTAATTGCAGCCAGGCAAACAGTGGTGTTCCTTGTTCTTCCGTATGCTAATATTCAGATTTTAAACAGTCAAGGAGACGAGGGTGTTTTCACCATAAAATATTATTCACAGATAACAGGTGTTTGCACAGATTATAAAATCCTGCACGTATTCTTCAAATTTGGTAGAATTAAGCAGGACTTTAAAAGCAAATAAAATTAACAATGTCAGCGTTTTCAATGCAGTTTATTTGACCCACTAAGCATTCTAGTTATATAGCAATAATAGCGTAATTGAATTATTCCAGTGAATCTGTTGATAGGACACAAGTAGCTCCATGGTTGTCTGTTGCGTGTTTGTGTGTGGGGAGGAGGAAGGGGAGCCGTCTGGGGGCTAAGAGGGATGTTTCAGCCTGTTCCCTGGATCTCCTCCTGCCGTTCTGGGAAACGCACACACTGAATATTTCCATGTGCTGTTTGACCTTTCGGTCTCTTTCACAGAGATGCCATTGAGCGTTATATTTTCCAATATACACCTGAGATCAAGACACTTAAACTAATATTAAAAAAGCAAAAATTGCTTGTTTTAAAGAGGAGTTCAGGCCTGTTAATGATACAAGGCTTTCCCCGCAGTTCGGTATGTACCGTACCTTCTAGAGTTTAACTACGATAGGAGTTCATGAATGAAGATGCTCACATACATGTTCTGACTGGAGCTATTAGTAAACGCTCTTTTCAGTTAGCACAAAGTGTTGCGAGGTGTAGAAATCATTTTGATGATTCATCGGAACAAAAAATCTCTAGGTCAGGGTTATTCAGTGTTTATATAAACATCTTTCATTTATGCAAGTCAAAGCACTTAGAGTTGCAAAATGTTTTATTCTCTTTACTTCGGCAGTGGCAATGTTAAATTAGGTGATAGAGATTGACCCCATACTTTGTAATGTGGCATTGCTAAATTTCAGATAGCAGCATAAACAGTTTTTTATTATGTAGGAATGGTATGACGAATGATGAAAATACCTGATGAAATATAATGCTGTTACTTGATGAAGGGTTTAGCTAGATATGGATCAAAGAGTGTATCAACCTAGGGATCACGTCACTAAAAATCATGCCATCTTCAGTTTCTGTTCTGGGTGCTTGTTGTCCTGTTCACTGAAGTGCTTGGTTCTAGGAAGATCAGACTCAACAATCAGTTTAAATCTGCATTTAAAGAACAGTACTGTCATTGTAATGTCTGTCTTGCAGTTTAAAAATTAAGGACCTTCAAATAAGATGTCATACAACTATAAATTATCATCCAG
Source organism: Rissa tridactyla (assembly GCF_028500815.1). Lineage (NCBI taxonomy): Eukaryota > Metazoa > Chordata > Aves > Charadriiformes > Laridae > Rissa > Rissa tridactyla. The sequence continues at coordinate 67,797,384 of NC_071469.1, read as the reverse complement.
TTCTATTTCTTAATCACTCAAAATTATCTGTAAAGCACTTTAAAATGGGTATGAGTTCATATGTGTACATACAGTTCCTGAATTTCTGATTGTTTTTAATTAAGATATTCATCTGTAAGCTGCTTGACAGCCTCTCCTACTAGGAATGCTTTTCTTTCAGAAACTCTAGTTGGAATTTCTAGAGGGGCAAACGTGTCCAGTGCGCATTAAACAGCTAACTTTTTGTGGGAGATAGCGTGTTACTTTTGTGAATTTGCCATCTGTAAGTCCCCATTCACTATATGAAACAATGCAAAATGTCCAAGCTTGCCTTAAATTCTTGATATTTAACTGAAACGCAAAGAACTGGATGATAATTCCTATTTTTTTGCCTTATGCGCTGTGCTGTATTTTAAACCCAAGGTTAACTATACTTTTTAGCAGGATTTAATAATTGTACAGAGAATACCAAATTGTACTCGGACTTGACCGGAGTGCTTTGGTTGGGAGTATAAAATGATATATGTAGTTTTGTGTATGTAGAGCGTTTTTATGTGTACATCTTTTTTAGCAGCACTGTTCTGGTTTTGTTATTGTTTACAAAAGTGGCATTTGTGTTCGACAGGAAAATAACTGTAACCTGCATTCTCGGTCTTTACTAGTGTTCTCAGCGTGTTTGCTCTTGTGATAATGCTCTGTAAGTATTGTTGTAACTATTTCATCGAATGTGAAACAATTTAGTAAATAAACCTGGGGAAAGACTTTATTTTTATACTTTCATTGGGTGAACATAAATATGCTGTAGGTTTAGTTTCCTAAGGCAGTAACGCCTTTGTGAGTTGTTACTCGAAAGCGGTGGTTCCAGCTGGAGCTAGGGGAGGTGGAGCGGGAGGGTTGAGCAGGCTGGAGCCCCTGACCCCAGTAACGCCTCACCGGGGCTTTGCCCCATTGGTATTAGAAGCTCCCATGAAAGAGGATTTTAATATGTGGCCTGTGATTTCCCATCTGTCCCTGCAGCCATAACTGTCGTCTCCCTGAAGAATCAGCACCCATCAAAGGAACACACAGACCCACTCGTTCCCGCTTTCCTTGGCAGAAGAGCGCGCTCTAGAAAGCTCCTGTCCAGACTGGTCTCTCCTGGTGGAGACCCAGCATCACTGACTGACTGCAGAGACACGATCTCTTCAGGACCAAAGGGCTCTGCAGCTAAGCAATTTTAGTTTATTGTTAGGCAGCTCTTCACATTTGTATCTTTGGCAGTGGTTTCACTTTGGGTGATGGTTTAGATGAAGTAACAACAGGCACCCCTCTCTCTCCCTTAGTGAAGTGGAAATTTAAGGTTTGGCAACTGTGCAGGGAAATTATTTTTTCACTGGCTGCATCTAAATACAGGCAGGAATGGCTAATTTTTTTATGTGGTTGAGGGCAGGGATTAGCATGCTGAATTCTTTCTTGCCCAAGGCCTGAATTTAGCTTCTGGCCGTTGCTGTAGGAGGTGCCACTCACCACTAGTACTCAGAGGTGCTCAACAATACTGTCCATAAAACACACAGAATTGTGTCATCTGGGAACTCCAGCTAGAAGAGATGCGGCCTTTTATGGTCTTAGTCGTGCTGAAGCTGGCACAAAAGGAAAATACTCCAGTGATTTTCTTGAGGGACGAAGAAAAAATATATATATTTACTACATTAATAAAAGACTTCCAGGTAATACCCATCAAGGACTTAGTTTTAGCTTTCCCTAAGTTTAAAGGTTGCTGTTATGCATTGATGTAGCAGGTATTTCAGAACACATTTGACAGGTAGTGTAGGTGAGGACTTTTCTAGTTTATGCTAAAGTTAGTCATCCTTAAAAAAAAAAAATAAATAAGATTGTGTCAGAAGAATACAAACGCCTTACGTAGCATTTGGCTTAAAACAGCACTGGGCAGTACAACCCACAGCTACTGTCCTCTTTCTTTGGGTCCCAAGTACACTTAATAATATACAGACCTTAATTTTAGGAATGCGCAGGAACATAATGGTAAAAGGAACATAACTTGGGGGGGGTTTAGCTGTCTGGTATTAAGTAGAGATGGCAAAAAAACCAGAAAAACCTGGTGCTTTATTTAAAAAAAGGAAAGAAAAAAAAAAAAAAAAAAAAAAGACATTTCTAAGCCCCCCCCCCCCCATAGGTACATCTAGTGCCTATTGATCTGGGAGGCTGCAGTGCAGCACCTCGGCACCTGGTACCCAGATTTATCTGAACAGGCAGTGATAACAGCTGAGAAGTGATAACTGGGAGACAGGACAGAATAAACTGGATTAGCATTGCATGGAACTTCTCAAATGGTAATTTTTGTTGCTACTAAAGCAACCAATGCTCCCCAACCCCTCCGCCCGCTGGTGTGGGGCACCGCAGCCCCATCCTTTGTCCGGGCTGTCTCAGCGCCTGTGGGCAAAGTACCCAGATGCTGTTTTTATTGGCATAGGTTGGTCCGATAAGGTGCTCTCACATCATGGTGTGCTTGCTATTTTCTTATTTTATTGTACATTACTCTTCAACTAACTTGCTGTGTTTACTCTATAGTTCCCTGGCTCGTGCTCATGACCCATATAAATGCAGACAACCCCTCATAAGGCACACTGTGCTCGGGGACGGTGACAATTCCACTCCTTGGGTGGGTGTGACATGACTGCCGGCTGTCGTGACTATGGCTCTCCCTCTGCCTCCCCTGTGGAGCCGACATGCTCGTGGTGAGGGTGCCTTACAGCTGGGGACCCAAGGGACAGTGGGGCTGGGGAAGGTGGAGGGGAAAAGGAGAATGCTTCGGTTTCAAGACTTACTTTCTCAGACCAGGTAGAAGAGCGTTTCAGCAGAAGGGGAGGAGCCGGTGCGCCTCGATTCTCTAGAGGAGGGGAAAAACGCTTCTTTTTCCCCCTCTCACAGGGGCACGCGTCCAGGCTGTGTTCTCAGCTGGAGCTGTTAGAAATTCAAGTCCTGTGCATTGTGAAGTAGAAAAATGATATTGCTTTCAGTGATTTTATTTGAGAGTTAGAGTTGAGTGCATGCTTGAGTGCTTTATTTAATTGGAGATGAAATTCAAATACCAATAGCTTTGAGCTGCAAATGCTGATACATATTTTAGCCCCAACACCTCCAGGCTGCGGAGCAGTTGTTCAGCCCATTACGGACGTTAGGAAGCAGCAGGTATTTCACTCTGGTGGGGGCCTGGATTTGCTCTGTAGAATCCCTCCACACTTGTTGAACAATGCACAGCGAAGAGATCCCATTCTGCATTATTAATAGGTATATTTGGTGTACGCAAGATTAAATGCAATTGTCTGTACCTATCAACTGCACTACTGCTGCAGGCAGCAAGGGCACCGTGAAGAAAGAACCAGGAGTCCTATTAGGTCCCTCTCCCCATCTCCTGAGGGCCACACTGCGCTCTCCGTGCCATCACCAGGATCTTGCTAAGGAGCGTGCCAGGGGCGGGGGCAAAGCTGCCCTGAGGGGCCATCCCGGTGGGGAGCCATGGAACAGCTTGATTCCCAGGGCAGCCGGGGGTAAGCAGAGCAGGGACGAGCAGAGATATCTCATCTAAAGCTGGGAGAGTTGGGAGGGTTCAGCCTGGAGAAGAGAAGGCTCCGGGGAGATCTTCCAGCCGCTTCCAGTCCCTAAAGGGGCTCCAGGAAAGCTGGGAAGGGACTCTGGATAAGGGGGGGAGAGACGTAGGATGAGGGGTAGTTCCCTAAATACCCTAAATAAAAAGTTAATGTTTTCAAATTACTAACACGTATATTGCCAGGAAAAATATAATGAGGTGAAGTGTTTGCCTCCCTCTGCTCCCAGCACAGGTCAGTGTTTGAGTGACCAGGGGATGCTGAAAGCCCCGATCTGTCAGCTCCAAACTGCCCGTTACGCCAGTGGGGACCCGTGGCCTTGCAAACACCCACCGCTTCAGTCCAGGGAGGGTGGCTCTGGCGTGCCCACAGTGCGCCCAGAGGAGAGGCAAAGGGAGACTATTTTATACTCATGTTTACCATTTTTACGCTCATATTCTCAGACAGGCACACAGACTCCCCCCGAGCTTCAGGCTCTGCACCACTGCATGGAGGGTGCTGTGAGAGTCCCAGGGCTGTGGCTGCGTTAGAGGCAATGGCTCAAGTGACATTGGGTTTGGGACAATGACAGCCTGGCAGGTTCAGGGACGGGGTTTTGGGGCAAAGAGGGGAGTTCAGCTCTTCCATCCCCAGGAGAAGGAAACTGGGCAGAGCCTCGTGCTGCTCCCCTGCCTTGGCTGGTGCTGCTTGAGGGCCACCTCGGCTGTAGGGACAGGGGATTGCCCTTGTCCCTGCCCAGGGCTGGTACCTGAACCCAGCATGGGAGACGATAGTGAGTGGGGGGGGATTTAAGGGGTGCGAAGGACACTTCAGACCCAAGACAGTGTGTCAGAGGCTGCCAGGCCACAGCTGGGTACAGCTTCTCCAGTGATGCATGTCCCTTCCTTGTCTGTTTTAATTCACTATGTTTAGAAACCAGAGAAAATGCAAGCTTTTCCCCCAGGAATGAGCTTTCAAGGGTTGTTCTCAGGAAAATTAAAAGCCTCTTGGTTTTTGCTTTAATTGCGAGCTCTTTCGCTGGGCGCTGGCGGGGAGCAGAACCCTGCAGTGGGGCTGGCCGGTCACTGGATGTCAGTGTTGACTTACACAGGGACAGCCACGGGTGGGGCGCTCGGCCCCCTACAGCACCCCGGACCCCCTGCTCCCAGCTGAGACCCCCCTGCCATCCCCCTGACGGACTGTTCGATAAAACTGGGCAACACCGCCCTTGCTGCCCCTTTCTCTCGTGGGGCTGTGGGGACAGATGTCGGGGTGGCCCATCACCGCTGTGTCAGGTGCGATGCTGCCAGGGTTTACAGGGGGCTCCCCCGGGGTCTGGGGCTGAGCATTTCATCCCCTACTAGAAACTGCTGTGCTGCAGGGGTCCCCAAGCTCCCCTCCAGCATCCCTGGCCTCATGACCAGGATGCTGGTCACCCTGGGACCCCCCCATTTCCTTCCCTGTCCCCAGGTGTCCCTGCTACTACAAGGCCACGTGTGCCTGGCAAGGTGGGCAAGAGGGTCCTCAACAGCCCATCCTCTGTGGCAGGGCCACCAGCAGCGACTTGGGGAGGGGGAGGTGGGATGGGATCCGCTCCCCCTCCCCAGCAGCACCCCCTGATCAGCGGGTGCTCCCGGCTCCCAGGGAAGTGATATGCCTTGCGGAAATGCGCGTGGGGGAGCTGGGCACTGCTGTGACCCCTTGCCCTGGGGGGGCCGCAGGGGCAACCCAGCCCGGCAGGGCACAGCCGCACGCAGGTAGCGCGGGGCTGTCAACGAGCCTCTCTGCAGATCCCAGCTGCTGAGGCTGCCCTGAGGGGCTGAAAAAGAGCCCGAAATAACATCGCCGGGTCAGAGCGGGACCCCAGCAGTGTGACCCTGCAGCCCCAGAGCTCAGCGTGAGGATGGAGATGTGAAAAGCACCTGGGCTTGGCCCGTGGTTAGAGGAGGAGAAGGAGGAATGCGAGAGTAGGCTGCTGGAGAGCTGCAGTGAGGGCTGGCACCTCTGATCTTCCCAGCTGCAGGAGGTACCAACACATCCCAGTACCAGCTCTGGGAGAAGTGCTGAGGTCGAGCATCCCCGTACCACCTCTGGAAAAGCACTGAGATCAAGCACCCCAGGTGCTTCTGCTCTGGGCGGGAGGGTCACCCTGCCACAGGCTGTCCCCCTCTCCCACAGAGCCCACCCCCAGACCGGGGCCCTGGTGGGTGTAGAAATGTAATGGGAGATGCTATCTGCTGCCTGGGAAATGTCAAGCCCTGCAGCGGGGCTGTTGCAACAATGGGTTTTAGCTGGAATTAAAGGTATTAATGCACGACCGATCTCTTGCTGCGAAGCCTTCCACTGTGCTGGGGGGATTACAAAAAGGTTTTTCTTCCCCTTCTCTTAGTCACCCGCAGAACCTGCTTGAACGAACTGGGCTCTTCCCAGCCAGAGTCACGGCTCCCTGCCCACGGCTGCACCAGCGGGCACAGGGACTCCCTGCCGCAGAGCCACGTTTTGATAACAGCCTCCATGGACCCCCACGGCAATCGGCTGCCTTGCCCTCTCATCTCCTCTTCCTCCCCACCAGCTTGCCTTTGGCTGCCTTTGCAGATGACAGCAGGATCCCCCCCCGAAGCGGGTTCCGGTGTCCAAGAGACTCTTTCCTTGGGCAGGTAGAGGCTTTCTGTGCCTGCACGTCTCTAGGGAATGGGAGCTCCTACCTCCTACCTCTTGCTCCTGGTTCTCGCCTGCGGCTCTCCCTGTGGAACCGCTTTGGAGTCCCCTTTCCCCACTGGATCCGTCCAGCTTTGCACACCCCAGCAAGCATCTCCCCCTCGGCAGAGCTCCCACCTCTTCTGCACCTTTGCTCTCCTTGCCCAAGGTCCCACAGCAGGACCTCAGTCCTGTTGCGCAGCCCCCCCTGCCCCTCTCTAGACCTACCGACACATTAAATGAGAAAAAATCCCAGGTTTTGAAGCTGTCAGATGCCACCCACCTGGCCAAAGCCACTGTTTGACTCCAGCCAGGCTCACACAGAGTCAGTGCCAGCAGAGCAGCATCCAGCCCCTTTCATCTCCCGCTGGGCCAAAACCAGGGGCTACGAATAAGTGTCTCCTAAATAGAGCATTCTGGCTTCGGCTTCATCCCCATGTGGTACTGGAAATAAAAGTTAATATTTGGAGGCATGCCGGCGCATACACAAAGTATGTCTTGAGTTTTCTCTGCCTTACTGTTTATTTTAAGTCCTGAATTGTCCTAAATGAAAAGTACTTACTTGTGCAGATTAATTTGGAGAGCTAGAGATAATAACATTTTATAAATTTAGCATCAATTTCCCAAAAGGTTTGTGGTTATTCACATTAAACTAATTCAGTTCAGGCTGGTACCCAACTAGGAAACACACACAGTGATGTTTTTTTTCTTCCAAGTCCCCACCAAACCTAGTGAGAAAGCTGTGAAAACAGTGAGTGAAAAGAAGGAGCAGTGAAATCCCGGAGGGGGGAGGCTCCGCAGGCTGAATGCACCCGGACCCAGGGGACCAGGTCTGGGTCCTGCTGGTTGACAGGGTGGGAAAGAGAAGGAGAGGAGGGGCAGCAGGGGGGATGGCTGGTCCCTGCGGTGGCTTGGTCCCTGCGGTGGCTTTTTCCCTCCACTGGCTTAGTCCCTGCAGTGGCTTGGTCCCTGTGGTGCCTCATCTGGGCTGCTGGGCACAGTGGGAGAAAGCATCCTCTTGCCCCAGAAACCTTCCCACGACTGTCCCCGTGCCTGAGGCTGCAGGAAAGGGCAAACGCGGCAGGGACAGGAGGGGCTGAAGGCACCTCAGAGAAGGGACATTTGGAGGTACAGCTCCAGGGAGGGTGCAGGCACCCCCTTGCCCACCCTGGTGCCCGGGCCACCTTGCTCTGGACCATGGCGTGGTTTGGCTGGGATGGGAAGGGCATGTCCATGGTGTGGCACTGTGATCACCAAAGCCACGTCAGCAGCTCAGCGCTGAGGAGAGCTGCCTTGGTTGCACCCAGTTCCTGGCATGAAGCTGCAGCCACCCTCTGAGCCACGGTGGGCAGCGGTGACCAGCCGGGGGTCTCTGCAGCGGCACAGGGGATGCTGCTCCAGGGGACAAGCTGTCCTTCACCGTGTCCCTGTCGCTGGTGATGTCCAGGCAGTGCCAGCTCGCAGCAGAGCGAAGGATGGACCGAAGCTGGTGCCGGCATCCTGGGGATGGTCTGCTGGTACGGAGCACCAACAGACCCAGTGCAGCGTGGGCAAGGAGCAAATGCTGGCTGTGGGCAGAAATCGTTATCCCCAGTGTGGGGACTGGGAGGGCACCAGTTTGCTTGTGCCAGCGCAGAGGTGACCCTCCATGTGCCAGGGAAAGGGTGCAAAGGCTTTGCGGGGTGTTCCAGCATGAGACCTTGGGTCCCTCCTGCCGTCCCACCATTGACCTCCCCAGTGCCTCCCCGCAGCCCCCCGCTCCCCACCCCAGCGGTGCCCAGCCTGGGGCCCGGCTTGGTGGGACAGCGGAGCACATGCAGATGTGGAGATTCGGCTTTTGCTTGATTTCTATCGAGGTCACATATGCATGGGAGCAAACTTTGGCAGCTCCCCGGTCTCTCTGGGACCTGTGCCGGCTTGAAGGCCAGGAGTCCAGTCTCCCTGGTGCCGGGGCCGGGAAGCAAGCGGGGCTTTTAGGGTGAGTGTGCTGCTCACTAAGTATTTTAAGGCACATCTGTGGGGGTGCCAGCTTGCTGGCGGTCCTGTCCCCATCATCTTAAACAGCGAATGCTTTGTATTTCCACATCAACGCGGGCAGGATGGAGGGAGAGGAGAAAAGAATGAATATTTGCAAGAGTTTCTTTAATTACCATGAATCACTGCAGCATTTAAAATACTTGTCCTGCCTTTGATAGGATGAATAATACGCTGTGGTCAGCTATTAGCATTCGAGCCGGGTAGCGGGACGGAAGGGCTTCGGCAGTGGGAATAAAGTGGCAGACAGCGTGTGCTGACAGCTGCGGGCAGCGCAGCAAATATTAAGGGTGGCAGCTGGAGAGGCCAGGAAAATGGCAATTCCCAGGTGTCCCCTCCCCAGCGCCGCGTCCCCTCCTTTGCATTCACCGCCAAGCCTCACTGCCTCGCTCTTCTCCCTGCCACCAGCAACCGGCCTGGGCGGCAGCGGGAACAGCGGGGACACGGGGGTGTCCCTCCTGTCCCCAAAGCGTGGCCAGCCAGCCTGGGAAGCACCGTGGGACGGCACATGGCACCTTCATCTTGCCAGTCCACTGTCAGGCACCCTGGGGAGCGGAGCGGTCCACAGCCATGTGGTCACCACCTGCAGCCACAGCAGTGTCTGAAGCGGGAGGACTGGGCCCCACAGGCTAGGGCATCACCCAACCCCCTCAGCAGCACTTTCTTTTTTTTTTGTTGTAATTTGGAGAATTAAAAATATGAGCCATCCTGGTAGCACAGCGTGCTCCTGGGGAAGCCGGTGCCTTCCCACCCACATCAGGTGGCATGTGGAGCTCCAGCCATTCCCACAAAACCTGGTGGATGAGTCCTTCGGTCCAGTGCTGCTCGGAAAAGTACCCTGTTCCTGGCCGCAGTGCCTGGGGTGGGAATAACCCCTCCCCTGTCCTTGTCCTGCCCCGGCAGGGCACGGGAGCTTGGGCCCAGAGGACCCCCGGGATCCAGGATCCCACACTCTCCGGGATCCCAGGCAGGCGCCGCCAAAATTGGTACCACAAACCATGGGGCCAGACTTTTTTTTTGCAGCGAAACGTGTAAGAGAAGGGACTGAAAAGGGGGCTGTGAGGGGCGAAGGCACAAGTCCATGAGCTCCTTGTTTTCTGTGGGTGTAGGGGCAAGTTTGGAAAAAATAATGCAACTGTGAGAGCTCAGAGAAGCAGCGGGTTCAGACGAGGTGTGCTTGGACCATGCTGAGGCACCCAGAAGCCAAAGGAGGAGCTGTATCCCGAGTCCCTGATTTGAGCCTGGATGTGGGACTTCTGTGGGGGCTGTGAAGGGATCCGGCGGCAGAAGCAGGACTGTCCCAACAGGCAGGAGATGGAGCATGGGAAGTGCAAGGAGCAGCAGGCACCGCTCCTGAAGATGCGTCTTGTCAGGTTTTAGACACGTTTTGGTGTTTTGCTGTTTTTTTCAGCCCTGTCCCCCCTGGCTGCGTGTCAGCGATGGTGCTGCAGCCCACGGAGCCACAGCAGCTCCTGAGGCCGGGGGACAAGCCTGGGTCAGAGGGCCTGGAGCGCTCACAGAGGCGGTAAATCCGGAGGCAGAGGCTGGGATTAACGAGAAGCAATTCCAGGGACAGGCTGAAACAGGCTGGTGACATTTCATCCCTTTGAGCCTCTTGCCTTCCCGTCAGCGTCTGTGGGAGATTACATCTGCCTGCTGCGCGTTTCCCTGCTGAAGGATCCTCCAAGCTCCAGTAATGTGATTTGCACAGCGGATAGATGAGAGATCTCTAATTCTGCCCTACGTGATCTCCTGTTCCTGTGGTTCCTCAGATAGTTTTGTCTTCACTGGTGGTGTTGACTCATTACGGCTTTTCCCCAAGTTCCTCAAACCCCTCTTTAGTGAGGCGTGACACCAAAGAGCGCAGGTTTAAGTTTTTGCTGTGAATTGTCGCTACCAGTTTCATTTATGACTCAAAGCTGGGTTTTCCAAAAGCATCCAAAATTTTGGGATGAGCAGCTCATGAGGTGAGCGGGAAAGGTTTAGATGCTCCGTTCCTATTAAGGTGGTCACCCGCCTCTCCCAAGCCCTTATGAAGGCTGGCAAATGGCAAAACGTGCTGATGGTGACGGGGAAGTGTTTGTCGCCCGCTGTGGCTCTGGCTGGCCGGCTTGGGGCTGGCAGGACCTCCGTGCCCACTGTCCCACAGCCCCCCGGCCGCACATCTCCTTTGCACGGGCACCCCCAAGTACTGACCCCGCGGAGGCCGTGCTGTCAGTATGTGAAGGCAACAAAGTCTGATTTGTGTTCTGTTACTAAAAAGCTGTCGGGAGGCTACGGAGTCAAAGAGCCCACTGTTAACCCTGGGAGGTACCTGGGTGTCTGCCTTTGGGTCCCTTTCTTCCTTCTGATGGCTTCTCTCTTCCCAGGGATATCACGTTTTATCTGCATGCAGATTATTGCAGGATAAAAAACAGTCTAGCAGGCTTAATTTAAAGTGACAGACCTTATCACACTGTGTCACCCTGTATTTCCAAGAAGAAAAAGAGAAATAGAGTGAGAATATGGAAAAAAATCCTTTTAATACTCCCTGGAGATGCTGTAAGATGAGCTGTGCCACGTGGGTAATTTGGGAGCCGTGGAGCCAGCGCCGGGCTCAGCGCAGCCCATTGCGGGGCTGGGGTGGCACTGCTTTGTAGGAATTCCAGCTTGGAGAGCCCCAGAGGGACCTGGAGGGACTGGGATGGAGGGGAGTGAGACTTCCTATGGCTGTGCTGGTCCCAGGGCAGTGCCGGGACTGGTGGCAGTGCCAGGAGTGATGGGGTTTATGGGGTCATAGGAAAAAACAGCTTTGGGAGCAGATGGGGGGGACGAGGCTGGTGCCCCCTGGGCTTTGGGGAGTGTGCGGCTAATCCGGGTGGGAGCAGCCAGGGCCCTGCACGATGCCGGAGCAGCTTTAGGAGCTGGATGGCTGCCCTGGGGCGGGGGTGCACTGCGGGATGCGGGGAGAGTGTTTTGGTATTGCACAGGATTCATTCCAGGATGTTCAGTGAGGCCCCAAAGGTGGGGACAGGGATGGATACAGATGATCTGGGGGGGAACAAATGTGGGAAAAGAGCAGGGTAAGGGGACAGAAAGGGTGGCTGTGGGTGCGCTTGGCTGGCCGTGCCTGTCCTGGCTGCTTATGGCACTGCCTGTCCCCTGGGTGCGGGGCTCCCGGGGCCTGTGGGCACATGGGGGTCCCTGGGGCAGTGCCTGGAGCAGGGCAGTGGTGGGGTATGGACATGGGTGTGAGTGAAGATCCAGCTGGAGCAGCCAGAGAGGAGGTGCAGAGCCCTGGGGGTGCGTGTCTGTGTCCGTCTGTCCGTGGCTCTGTCTGTCTGTGTATTTTTAAAGCGCAGAGGTATTCAATGACTTTTGCAAAGTCATCTCAGCGGGAGACTTTAGGATTTGAGCTTCGCTCTGTGCTGGGAGGGCGCACAGACAGCGTCGCAGTGTCCTTCAGCAGCCCTGCCTGCTCCTGGGCTGGGCGCCGAGGGACGCCCGCTGTACAGAACCAGGGTGTCGGAACACAGGGTTACTGATTACCCCCATTCCGGCATTAGGGTGGGGAGTTTCCTCTGGAGAACTGCACCTGCGCTTATCTTTGATGTGGATCTACTGTTAGAAAACTTATTGTGCAGAAAGAAAAAGAAAAAAAACCCTTATTCGGGGAATATCTGTTTTTAATTACTAAAAAAGAGCGAGCCTCGCTCAGCAGAGAACTTGATTCAAGGTTGTAAATTTCTGAGAGGGAAGAAGATTGTGCTTAGAAAACAGGAGATTTTTCCTCTGGCTACAAAAGTATAAAAGTTCAAAAGAAAATTTTCAGCATGGGCATGCTCCTCCATCCCCAGAAAGAAAGGCAGGCATGACACTGCCTGCTCCTGCTCCAGATCCCATCCCTGTATCCTGGGAGCCCTTGCAGCCAGCTCCCTGCCCTCGGCAGGGGATGGGGACAGTGTGTGGTAGGGGGCTGCGATATCTGGGTCCATGCAATGAAGCTGCTGAAGGTCCCTCCTCACCCTCGGCAGGTGTTTGCTTTGCTTTGGTACCAGCGGGTCTGATTGCAGCTTTATGGAGGCCGTAGAACCCCTGAAAGCATCTCTGCATGTTCTGTGGTGACTGATTAGCAGTGATTACTCATGTCCCTGTGGGATGTGAGATCTCCAGGACTGCAAAGTCACCTGGGCACAACCGAAGGGTGTTGGTGCCTTGATCCTGTACCGGTGGCAGCAAGGGCAGGGGCTGGGGTGGGCACGGAGGCTCCTTGGTGGGGACAGAAAATGCCCGTGGCAGGGTGCTGGGGACACCGTGGCAGGGTGCCGGGGACACCATGGGTGCCAGTTGGCTCCGGCAGCTCAGTGTCACCCTCCTCCGCAGGCTGCTGTGATCCCAAACCCCCAAAGTGCGAGAGCCCGCAGCCCATCTGAGCTGAGATGTAAATGCTGGCGGAGGCAGAGGGTACCCGAGCTCCGCGAGCAGCCGCAGCAGAGCCCTGAAGGGATTTGGGGTGTTTTCTAACAACCCCCGGGAGAATACACAGCATTAAACTCGAAAAATGTCGTGTGCGGGAATCAAATGGGGATTTTCCTTACAGGTAAGGAGGACTTTGTACACAATGTTTTCATGTGAGAGAAAGATAAAATAAATCCCTCGATATATTCTGGCATTATTTTTTAAGCAATGCATCAGTGTTGAAGTGGAGGAGGTCGGTGGCGGCACCGACTCGCCCCGCAGCAGCGGTGCCAGCGCTGGGCTGGGATGACGGGACGAGGGGAGGGTGAGAAAGCCCCGGCCTCAGCCCATGCAATGGCAGCAGCATTGCGGGGGGCTGTCCCTGCTCGGGGTGAGCCCAGCAGCCCTTTGGCGTTGGCCTCATCGGGTGGACGGGACAGAAAGCGGGTTTTGGCAGCCCAGGCCAGAGCCGGTGATTTGTGCGGCGGGGAGGGGTCCGTGAAGAGCCCTGGCCCCCGGCCGGGCTGTTTGCTCGCTGATGAGACTGTCACAGTTCTGAAGCAATTCAGGCAAAAGGATTTTAAGCTCCGAAGGGATCTTACATGTATCCCTGTGACATTTGACATGCTAATCTTATGGAAATAGATTAATTACAAATGCTATTTCTGTAGGCTTAACTTTACTATCGTAAGGTCATTGCTAAAGGATAAAAGCTGATGAGATTGTACTGAATAATAATGCAAGCCACAGGATTTCTCTGAACGATCAAGCAGCGAATTACAAGATTCACCGCCGGAGGATGGGGCAGGAATTAGCGGGGAGCTGCAGCTCTGCCAGTCTTGGTTGCCCTCGACATTGTGGAGCAGCTCTGGGAAGCCGGAGTGCGGGGCCAGCTCCCCCACTGTGGATGGGGCTTTGTGGGGATACGGTTCCTGGGAAGGGAGCTGGGAGGGCAGCTGGGTCGGGGGGATGCATCAGGGGGATGCCGAGGGCAGGCTGAGTCCTGCTGCCCGGTGGGGGTGTCCCACTCTGGACCTGAGCAGGGACCTGGTGCGGGATGCCAGCGGGGGGACAGGGGGTGGGCAGAAGGGAGCAGTGATGATCAGTTGAAGCTGAGGACAGTCACAATCAGTAAGTGTAAGCTCACTATGTCACTTTTTCTCTCCCTCTCGGCTTCTCTTTCTAATTCCAGGGGAATAATGCTGGCAGATGGGCACTAATATTGGCTCTGTCATCGGAGCAGACGACGGAATTTGCTTTTAGTCATTTCCATTTCAGTTTATCCGGTGTTTGTGCCGTGGCAGCGTGTTGCCATGGGAATCGCCATGTGCGGGCAGGCGGCAGGCAGCGGGCATGTGAGGGGCACAGGCTGCGCAGCCCCCGCTGTGCTGGGGACAGCAGGGACCCGGGGGCAGCCCAGGACCCTCCAGTACGTTGTTGCCGGGACCCAGTGCCTTGTGGTGCCGTCCTCCGGCTCTGCGCCAGGAAAAATCTCTCTTGCACGCACTGGCCTGGGGTGTTTGCCATCCACCCCTGGCATCACGCCATACCCCAGATCCCCCGATTGATCCAGGGGTGGACGGAGCCGTGGGGGCTCTGAGCATGGCACCATCCCACTGCCCTCTCCATCACAGCGCTGGTGTGGGGTTGGGTAACTCCATGTAAGCAGAAGGATGAAATCTGTCCTGTGCCGTGGAGAAAGATCAATGGGAAACAGGGGATCAGCTCTTGGCAGCCTCATAAAGGCTGCCTGTGGCTCCCAGAAACCTTCCGACCAGGGGCTGGCTGCTGCAGGCAGGCTGTTCCTCTGCACTCACTCTTGCCGGGTATCAGCCACTTGAAGACGTGAAGAAAAATGTACATCTGTCTCGTAGAGGGGTGTCAGTGGAACTGTGACAGTGACATCCTGGCTGAGAAATGCTGATGCAGGAAATCACATTACACAGACAGCACAGGTACCTGCACGGTACTGCACAGGGCAGGGATGTGGGAATGGATTCCCACCTCACTGTCAGAATCCCACCTGCCATCAGATGTGTCTGGTGCTCGCAGCGGCAGGAGCAAGGCGTTCTCCTGGCTCTGCCAAGGAGAAACGGAGCCAGGGTGCGCGGGGAGATGTGCTGGGTGGGCTTGCTGGCACCCCCAGCCTCACCTGAGCATCATCTCCTGGGCTTCACACCAGCCCTGCCACCAGCGCCACCTTCCAGCACGCTTTGTCTTTTCTAAATAAAATATGGAAATGCAGACACGATGTCCTTCATCTCCTCAGAGATGGTCCCTCACCCTGTGCTGGGGGCTGGACACTGGTGCCGGGACCATGGGGTGCAGCAGTCCTGGAGCTGGAGGGTGCTGGAGCTGGAGGGTGCCTCCACCAAGGGGCAGAGCCAGAGGAGTATTTATTGCATATCATGTGTTGGCATCGGTGTTTGCTTTGTGGGGCATCAATAAACCCTTCCTTTGATTCCTGGTGCTTGTGTCTTAATAAAACCATCTCAAAGGGGTGCGGGGAGCTGCCCGCGATGGCGGGGGCTGTGCGTGTGACCCTCATTGACGTGAAGTTCGAGTTTGTCCTTGGGAATGAAGCCGAGGGACGGGTAAAGCTTCCCTTCATCTCGCCTTGGGCTTCCAGTCCCTGAAGCTGCCGAGCAGCCCCCGTGGTCCCCGGCAGATGGTAGCAAAGCTCTGCGGCAGCCACGGCCGCAAGCCCCCTCCCGGCGCTCTGGGGGGGGCAGCGCTTGCCGCCGACTAAACTGCTCCGAAACGCACTTCTTGCACGGCTTTCCGGAGAGGGAAAAGGTGCCTTTGCTCGGTCTCTCCCGGGATCACGTTCCCAGCGCCGCCGCAGGCCAGAGCGGGGCCGGGGAAGGATGCTCATGGCACGGAGCCCACGTTGATGGCACCGGCGCTGCCGGGCAGCCGGGAGGTCCCCGGAGGGGTCACTCGGGGGGTTCGGGCGACAGCTCCTCGTCTGCCTAAACCCAGCCAGAGCAGAATTACAACTCGAGAGCTGAGCACTGGCAAGCGTTTCCCGCAGCAAGCAGCGCGGGGGGATGGAAAGGCATTTTGAGTAGCACGTGACTCCCCACCTTTTTTAAATAGCATTAGGTAAGAGGTGGTTTGTGATTTGATATCAAGGTGCTTGCAGGGAGCTACATACAACAGGGCTAACTGCAGTGGGGGTTAGGAGTTGCAGCAGTATGGACAGACAAAAATCAGCAGCAAACTCAGCTAGTCCTGGTTTTATTGGAAACTCTCCCACCTGGAGAGTTGCTGCTGGGCTTGGGGACACACGGATGCCCAAGCAGAAACCTGCTGCCCCCAGGGAAGATTAAGAGCCAAGCTGGGACCTCTGGCACGTCCATGGAGCTTCCCCCCGGGACGGTGATGGGAGATGGGAGAGGAGTCCCATCAGCTGTGTCCCTCCTTCGTCCCACCTGGGACACTGGTACATCGGGAACGAGGGTACCGGTTTCGCTTTGAATTGCAAAGACGTGATTTTCCTTATAGCAAAAAAAATTAAGGTAATGGAAGAGGAGCTCATTTGGCAGGAAGGATGCTATTAGTTTCAAAGAAGGTTCTAACAAGAGTAGGAAAAATAACTGCTTCCATTGATAATAATTACAGATACTTGTTTTTTCTCCATTTGAACATTTTAATGACTTTTAAAGCAGAATCAGTTTTGGGGTTTTTTTCTTTCCAGAACATCTGAAACCTGAAAAGGTCTTTTCCCCCAGTCTTTTGTTTTTTTAGGAAAAAACCTGGAAAACACAAACAGACATGTAGAAATAACATTTCTGGGAAAGTGCTACTGAGAAGTGACAGCAGCATTACGTGACCTGAGGGTTGCGCTGCCTCCCCTTGCCATGGGCGGGTGGGGGACAGTGTCCCCATCCCCATCCCACTGGCGTGACCCAACAGCGTGTGCCCAGGATGGGGCACCTGCATTTCCCTGGGGCAAAGAGCCATGGGGCTGGGGCAGGGACCCCTCTGGTGCCACCCGTGGAACCTGCGGACGCCTCTTGCAGGTGCTGGGGCTTTGGTGACCATCGATCATTCCTGTTGAGGACCCATGGTCAGGGTTCACCACTCCCAGCCCAGCAGAGAGGGGTGTTTCTGGGACTTCCCCGTCTCCCTGTGGGATGTGCAGCAGTGACACAGACCTCGGCTCTGCTCTGGGGAGCCAAGGCTGTGTCCCTCCTGGGGCAGGTGGGGATGGGGATGGCAGTCCCCACTGTCTCTGGGCCAGGCTGGAGCTGGCTGTGGGTGCGCTGCCCTCCGGTAAGGTAACCGAGGCTTGATCCACCTTGAGACCATGAGTGGCTGCATGAGGTGCATCTGGAGAAGAGATGGGGACCTGAAGCCCAGGAGAAGACCTCCCTCAACCCGACCTTATGCAGTGCCGAGCCCACAGGAGGCTCTGGACCCCACCCCTGTGCTGGGCTGATCCCCTGCCCCATCCCCAGTGCCTTTTCCCCCACTGAAAATACCAACTTACATTTTGTTCGGGGAAAAAGTGTTCAGTATCGGATAAGATAAATATTTCCAATTAACCTGATAACGAAGGATTGATTGATAGGACAAAACCATGAGGCACAGGAGTTGCTATTAGTGTGACATTTCAACCCTATTAGTCAGATTAAAAATCAGATGCACGGTGCTGCTGAAGGAGCCTGTGTCAGAGACTCGGCGCATTAATTTCCCTGGGAGGGTGTAAACAACATCACACGGAGGAAACGGGCAAACAGATGCCAAATGCAAGGATCAGAGAGTGGGGAAAGGGGCACCTGCAGGTTTCCGGGGCCCAGGCACCGCACCAGAGATGTGTGTCTTTGTGCTACAGAGGGAACTGGGGATCTATTGTAGTCACATGTTTCAAGATCTGGCCTTCAAAATGGGAGAGAGCTCACATTTTTGGATAAAACCACTAAGTCTCATGTTGCTCCCAGCAGCAATGTGCCACACACAGAGTTTCATGGTCCCTGCATCCTCCCCAGGCCCTGCTTTCAGGTGGACACCCAGAGATCCTTCTGGTGCCTGGCTGCATCCCATGCTGTCACCGAGCGGTGACGGACCCCGGGGGGGTGTGCACCCCAGGGTGCAGGGTCCCCGGGGGATGAAGGGAAGCAGGGAGCACGACCAGGCTGTCTCGGATGTGGATATCTGCATGGCCAACATCTGCAGATTGTCAGACAGCTCCTACCCCACTTAAAAACAGGGTTAACAATGGTCAGCCATGGAAAGTGCTCCAAAAGCGGCCGGTGCCCACAGCCCGCGAGCTGGGGTGTTCCTTCTCCCGACACTCGGCATCCTCCCCTGGGATATCTGCACCCGCATCCCTCCTCCGGGAGCAAGGCACGGCTGGGAGGCCGTCCTGGGCAGAAATCCCCCCGCCACGTGCAGCGTGCGAGCTGGCAGGACTGAAAATAAGATTGACTTGCTCTAGAATTAGGATTTGATCGCAAACAAATTGGCTCCTTCATTGCCTTTTCGCAGGAGCCAGGTTTACAAGATCATGTATATTAATAAACTCAGATCTCTCTAAAATGTGATTACAAAACCCGTGTTTGCAATTCATTTTATGCAGTATAATTTGACATTCTCTGAGCAGAAGCATCGTTAAGAATTGTGTGTTTCAGGCAACATATTTGGGTGAAAAGCTTCCAAAGTTCTTTGGCAGCTGCTTGCGACCTTCAGATTTCCATCGGGCCACAAATTGGTGCCACAGCCAGACGTAATGTGCTAAAAATAGCCTTTTATCTGCCCCAAGAAGGTTCACGATTCTATTTTTGTGTCAGTAAGCCAGCGGGGCTCCAGCCACCTGCGTGGCACCTTTATATCTGCCTGTCCTGAGCTTCCACCTGTGGGAGCAACCCAGAAAAAAATCCCAGGAAGGGCAGAAAATGGGAATTTTTTGCTACCAGAGCGATGATGGAATGAGAGCTGGGGATGTCCCTGGGGCCACCGAGATGGTGGAGGAGGACACGGCACCTGGAGGTCCCAGCAGCTGACATGAAGCAGGGCCACGTCTTGGCTTACACCGCGGAAGCTGGTGCACGTGAGTGTGTTCCCGGCCCTCCGGCATCGTGCTGCTGCCCCGTGCCTTCCCGTCCTTGTATAACGAGGTGGAGAATGGCCATGGGAAGATGCTCTTGTGACCTGCGTAAATCACCACCAACATTTGTTTCCTGAAGCGAGAAAACCAAGAGCTGCCTAGCCATCAAACCGAACAGACGTTTATTTTTTTTTTTTCAAATTTCCTGCAGATTTCCTACAGAAAGAAGACAGGCAGAAGCGATGACACTGATTACTTGTTACATCATTAATATTTAACAGCTTGCCGTAATAAAATATTTAAACTCAAATATATTGATTTTTAGCACTTTAATACAGTTGCAGCACAACCAGGATTAGCAAGGTCTCACACGCAGTACTTTAATTAAATCCATAAACCACGCTTTTTTAATAAACTTGCACACAAAACTTAATTTTAAATAAATGCTTTAAAATAGGCAGGATATTTGGGCGAACAGGAGGCTTTGCAGGGAGATTTGACTTTGACCTGAGTGTGTCCCAAGCTGCTGGCGGGGACTCCAACACGCCGTGGGACCTCGGTTCGCATTTTGTCCCCCTACAAGCAGGTACCTAAATGTCACCCTCGAGAAAGAAATAATAAGAGTTTTAGCCAGAAATAACAAGAGTTTAAGGCGAGGTTCTGTGTTTTGCTGCCTTGAGGGGCTAAAATGTCCCTAATGGTCCCTACACAGGGGCTGAGCAACCCCGAGACACAAGAGCAGGCACTTTTTTCATAGTGTTTATTACTGACAGGGATGCTGAGCATCCCCGCGGACCTCAGCCCTCCACGGGGCTCAACACCCTCCCGGCACAAAGAGCTCTGGCAACCCCACCGCCTCCTGAATAACGTAAAGGGCAGCAGGCTAGCAAATTCCCACTGATTTCCTATTCTATTCCTCTTTCAAAAATACTTATGTAACGTTTGTTTGCAATCCCAGCCTTTGTTTCTCCGGAGGCTCCCCCGATAACCGTTTTGATTGGCACAAGTTTTGAAGCTGATTACACGTTGTTGAGGGTATTTTCATCGCTTTGTGGGAAACGTTTGGTTTCTGTAGGCAGGGAAGCTGCAAACAGCAGCGGACGAGTCCCACGGGCTGAGCCGGGAAACGGGCGATGGGCTACACGTTGGCTATCTGCCTGCTGGGGAAACCAGCCACGGAAAAGAATTAAATAGTGTTGCTGGAAGAGCCTGATTAAGAGAGAGAAACCACTGCGGTCTTTGACAAAAAGACTCTATATGGACTCTTTTGCTTCAGACTTGTTGAAAGCAGCATTAAATGGTGAAAATGAAAACCCAGCAGCTCGTCCCTGGCTTGGACTGTGCCTCCCGACAGAATGCTTGTGGCTGCCCATGGGTGCACGGGAGGGGGGTTCCTTTTGCCCCAAGGGTGGATCTGACACCCAAGAGCTCCAGTGCTGTCCCACCGCCCATGCCACCCCAGAGGAGATGCCCAGATATTTCTCTGGAAGTCCCAGTTGTCCGTGACGATGCAGCAGGAGCCTCTCTGGGAGCACTTGGAGAGGAGGCACCAAGACCTATCCAAATGACTTGTTTTATGCCCAAACGTGGGTCAGTCCTGAAACGGAGGTGGCCAAAGGGCTGGTGGGGCTGGAGCAGCGGCTGTGGGTGCCCACGGGCACGGGTGGTCTGTGGTGTTCGGGATGCGGTGCTGCATTGGCTCCGGCTGACGGGGCTGGAAGCTGTGGGTGTGGGACCGCCCGGGCTGAGGTCCTGCCGGAGCTTCCCTCCTCCCGCCCCGCAGCCTCAAGCCAACCAGGGCCAGCGGGAATATTTGTTGTTGCTGCTCTTGGGTTTTTTGCCATTTCGCTTCTGCAACTTAAAAATGCTGAAACTAATTTAGCCGCCCGCATTTATTTTTACGAAGTTCCTGAGTGCCCAGGCTGCTTTGCCAATTACCTTCAGCTCAGGGAGATATTTTCCTGCTTAATTAAAGGAAAGAAGAAGAAAGCAGCCTGACGCAGCCTGGACCAGAGCAGGGCTGCGGCAGACTGGGCTGGGCCCTCTCCCTGCCTGCCTGCCTTGGGGCTGCAGGGGCTGCACCGGCGGCCACCGGGGCCTGGGGACCCACACTAGGGCGGAGGCACCGAGGCAATCCCCCCTGCAGGATGCTCTCAGGAAGGGATGGAGATTTTGCTCGGATGCCTGATCAAAGGAGTCTCCCTCCTTGGGTGTGACCTAGAGACCGGCTTATGCCCATGGCTTAAGCTCCCAAAACCCTTCCCGGATGCTGGGACTTTATTTCAGCATTTTCTATCCCAGCCGTGGGTGTCTGGGAGGACATTACTAGCCAGCCCTTTGAATCCCACTAATATCTTTCCATATATTATCTTAATATCATTAGAAAAATGATCTCCTAGCATAACTAAGTGGGTTGGCATCTACACGGACGCCCTGGCAGAGTCCCTTGGCCATTTGTGATAAGTTACGCATTTGACTTCCTTTTTGCGCTGCAGTGCTTAGCTGCGTGCAAAGGTCAGATTGTGGGGGGTGGACTAGAAAGAGGAAGCAAAACCTGATTGGCGTTCTTTAGTCTAAGCATTATTTTTCCATTGGAAATGAAGTGGTAACGGTGGTTGCTAGCAGGAATGGAGCACGTTCATGGCCTGTTTGAGGCTGATCAGAACATAACACAGGTTGCACCCTGGCGGTGTGACTGCCCGGATGGTGCTGGAGGGCAGGAAGGTTGGAACCTTTGGACAAGGGACATCCCAGGAGGTGCAGCAACAGCCCCCGCCCTGTGCAGGGCACAAGGCAGGGAGCGGTGACCCTGTGCCAAAGTAGAATCATAGAAAAATTCAATGGTTTGGGTTGGAAGGGACGTTATAAGGACATATATTTCCAAACCCCTGCCCTGGGCAGGGACACCTCCCACCAGACCAGGTTGCTCCAAGCCCCATCCAACCTGGCCTTGAACACCTCCAGGGATGGGGCAGCCCCAGCTTCTCTGGGCAACCTGGGCCAGGGGCTCACCACCCTCACAGCAAACAATTTCTTCCTCAGATCTCATCTCAATCTCCCCTCTGTCAGTGTAAAACCATTCCCCCTCGTCCCATGGCTCCCCTCCCTGATCCAGAGTCCCTCCCCAGCTTTCCTGGAGCCCCTTTAGGGACTGGAAGGGGCTGGAAGGTCTCCCCGGAGCCTTCTCTTCTCCAGGCTGAACCCCCCCAGCTCTCTCAGCCTGTCCTCCCAGCAGAGGGGCTCCAGCCCTCCCAGCATCTCCGGGGCCTCCTCTGGCCCCGCTCCAACAGCTCCATGTCCTTCTGCTGTTGGTGGCCCAGAGTTGGAGGCAGCACTGCAGGGCGGGCTCCCCAGAATACAGCGTGTACCTAGCCAGCATTCTGTATTTAGACAAATGTGCAAATTACTTGATTTTGGAGTATACAAAGTTGCCTGTTCACAGGAAAAAAAAAAAGGAAAAAGAAAAAGAACAGCAACTGTAAGAAAATCACGTTTTTTAGACTCACTGTGGCCAAGAGCATCTTCTGGTTTAATGTGATCATTTATAAACTGAAGGCAGAAATCTCATGCAATTTGATTTACATGAAACAAGTCAGAAATAAATTTTATGAAGCTGGAGAACTATGAAATGTCAAACGCAAATGAATTGCCTGGAAGGAAAGGTGGTCTGGGACTTATGGCTGGTACCTGCATGTCCCCGTGGCTGGTCCAGACGACCATTCAAGGCGGAATTAATTAGTGGTGCTGAGCAGTGTAAGTGCACAGATGGTGCTTTAGGCATCTAATATTTCCTTTATTATGATCTGCTAAATCCAGGTAAGTGAAGCTGAGATATATGAACGCGGAGGCAGTTTCCCATCTGATATCGGTGGAATTAGTTTAAAGGTAAAAAAGTGTTTCACATGAAGGGCAGTTTTTGAGACTCACTCTTTCTCTATGCAACCAGGAAAAGCAGACTCCAACCTATTTACCACAAGCAAACTTTAAATCAAGAGCAGGGAAGAGCACAAGAAGGGTGTAATGAACATTTTCCTTTTATATTCTGAGGTTTTATTTCTGCAGGTCTTCCCAGTATCAAATTTTGAGGAAGTACTGAACTATCTTTTGCATATGACTTTGGGCAAGTTATGTTTGCCACGGCCATGCTCCATGGAGTGACTGCAGAAATATGCAAAATAAATGTTATGAAAGCAACATGATTAAATTTTCTGACAGTGGTTGCCACGATGTTCAGAAATGCATGAAATGAATGAGAATTGTTCATTGTTTTGTTATCTATGCCAGGTTGCCAGGGAGGAAGGAAAAAAAAAAAAAAGATTTCCTGAAAATTAAAATAATTTTTCAATATGTTAGATAAATATCAGTACTCTTGAAGAGGTGTTTGAGCAGGCATGAGAAATATTTCAATTTTAAAAAATAGAAAGCTTAATCGAATGGGTGTGCACGGGGGCTGGCTGTTTACAGGCAGGGATGCTGCCTGGCCCAGCGCGGCTGCTCCACGTGGTGGGAACTGGCTTCCAGGGCTGGTGGTTCCCTCGGCTGCGGCGATGCCCAAGGGCGTCCCACCACACGGGGAGGGCACGGTTCATCTCCTCTGTGAAGAAACATCCCAAACTGGCCCCGGGTCCTATAAGCAGACCCCTTTAAACCTAAAAATTTACTTTTCACTGCATCTCCATCCAAAAGAGGGGTGCTCGTACTCCCGCTGTCCTATATGGGAGGCCATGGGGGAGCAGGACAAACCCCCAGCTGAAGCTGTTGCCCTTCAGGCTGCTGTTTTGCACTGAGCTCGTCTAACCTTGCTGCCAGTCTGTATTATTCCTTCCCCCATGAATAGCCAGCTAAACCTCAAACGCATTAAAATTGAAAGTGAATTTTGAATGCAGCCCAATATTTTATAGGCAATGCTGTATCGTCTGTAATTTGCTTGGCCCAAAGCAGAGAAGTAGCTCATTGACTGCACTGAAAATAAGGAAAAGATAATACCAGGATTTTTTCTTTATTCTTCATGATAAACTAGCTGAAAACCCGTGCCTTAACTGTCCTCATGAGCTGAGCCAGAGGTCCTAAAAGCCCCGAGCGCTGCGCTGGTGCAGCCCAGGTGTGGGAAGGATGCGGCCGTGCATATATGGGAGCAGCATAAAATCCCTAGGGCTGATGGGGCATCACCTGTACTCGCTTTGGGCAGAGTCCTGAGAGGACACCGGCCACATGTCACGAGAGGGAGATGCTGTGGAACTCTCAAAATGTTAATCAGTAATGTGGGAGGAGGGAACAGGTGCCCAGGGAAGAAAGTCAATAAGAGATCCAGCTGTGACTGCCATGTATTTGGTGGCTGCCTCATTTTTCTTCATTAAACAGCACCCAACACTTGACAGTACATGCTTTTTCCACATGCAAGTTTTAGTAGTTAATGAAGACTTGCTTGCTAGGATATGAATAAATCACAGCAGCAGTTCCCCCGACTCCGTCAGGGTAGCACACATCAAACCAGCACAAGACACAAAGCTCCTGCTTTGCTTCAGCAGGCTTCGCACACAGCAAATGTGATTTATACCAACTTGTTGCAGCTCACAAACCATTCTTGTAGCTCTTCTTGGACGTATCCCATGTTCCAAGCGCATCCTGGGGTCTGGGGAGCCCTGTGCAGGAGGAGGCACGGCCATGGACCGCGCCGCTGCTGCTCCTCACAGCATCAGCAGTGAGCGGGCTTCTCCCAGGAGCCGTCTGCAGGCTCCGGCGACTGCCGCGGTGTGAGGAACGGCTTTGTGCATGCCCTCCTGTCGCGTATGGAGCGATGCAGCTCACTCGTAGAGAGAAACAGCGATACGTTTACTGATATAAAACAGGGATTTAACAAAGCTTGGTAGTAAATGCAACAGTGGTTTAACAAGGTTCAAGATGGTGGGGCACACTGGGTTATTTACTGCATGGAGGCCAGGGTCAGACAGAGCTGTCAGGGAGACCCTCCCGTTGAGTTGAGGTTCAGAAAGACCCCCCTTTGCTTTCTAAGCTCCTTCTCGGAGAGGATTCTGGGTGCCGTTGGATCCAATCCCAGCCCCAGACTTGGTCAATGGTTTCTGTCTAAAGGATTATATATATGCGCAATCAATCCTTTATATCACTTTGCTAAGATTTCAAAGTTTAGCATGCTATTAGTCACTTACCAAGGATTTACTGAGGCAAGGAATCTCTGGGTGTTACGTGAAACGGGGCCAAGCGGTTTTGGCAGAAGATAAACCCCCTTGCATTCTAACACTCCTCACGGAGGTGGGAGGCTAGGTGCGGCTAGGTTTAAATTCTGAGTGATGCCCAATTCAGCACTATCAGTCCAACCGCGTTTAATATGTATTAAACTATTACGATTCGGATACACTAATAGTGGACTGCACCTTCAGTCTAGTCGAGCTCCTGAACTAGCATGGCCTCTCTCAAGTTTTGGTTGCGTTCAGTGAGAAAGCGAAACGACTAGCTACTGAAACAGTGCAGTTTATTTAAACAACAGATATACAGGTTCTTTAGGATTGCCGGTGATAAATACACTGTCTGCAAAGCACGTGCAAATAAAGATATTGTTAAGTATACAAATGCGCGACAAAATTATAAACGATACAGCCTGGCTATAAATGTAGGGTAGAGATTCTCTAGAGAAATTTCGAAGTCCCCGAGAAAGCGCTCGGTGTAATCGAAGTCTTACCCAAAGGCGTCCCTATGGGGGGGAAGAAAGGCTCAGCCCGTTGACTGATCCCAGAAAACAGCGGTGGAATTCTTCATGATGGTGTCTTCCCTGACATCCCCTCTCTCTTGGGCTATTTTTATATTATTTTTTTATCTTCAAAGTGGAGTTTGAGTGACTTTAGTCATATGTACTTTTATTATGATTAATGTATTCAAGGGGGAGTGTTCACACCTCGGGGGCGGATAGCCTCCGGGATGGAGGTGTGTTTTGGTACATTGTGGTGAGCAAAGTTCGCACAAAAGGACAGCATTTCATCAACATTTGACGAAATGTTGGCTCAGGTAGCGTGTAGGCCGCTTATCAGTTCCGTAGTACCATCTTGTCCCCATATCTGCTATTCGTCACAAGGGAAGGCCACGGAACAAGCGCGTTCCGTTCCATCCCTCGTGTAGTTTCGCAAACAACCTTGTACAGGGAATCGCAGATGTTGCATTCTTCGTGTGCTAGCTGCGGCTGTATTCTACCTCAGAAGCCTCTTGATTTTATGACTTTCCTTAATGTGTGAACAATGCTGTATTTTTGTATTCTTGGCCAATTTAGTAATTATTCCACACTGGGTCTCGAGAAGTAACCTCCTGTGGCATCTCTACTCAAGGGGAGATCCTGGCATGCAGCTTGCTGCCGTTGAGGAGAGCTCCAAGGGCTCTTGGGCTGTTCGCTATTTATGGGGGTGAGATGACTGACCTACAGTCATATTTGCGCATTGGCCACAGTACCAGCATTTCTTGATAGCCATTGGCTACTGTGCTGTTATCTGACTCCCCGAAACCACATTGAGCCATCACGACTAGATGCACCCATGACGACCACCACGGGTGGTTCTTGCTTGGGCAGGGGTACGGGAGATAAAGGTCAGGTTGGCTCCTGGAGAGGGGGAGCACCCTGTCACACTTCCTCTCCCCTGTGCTGGGCGATGTGCTCTAATTGGCTTTTTAACGCAATGACCGGGGAGTGAAAGCGCTGACGGGGCTGAGCCATGGGAGCCGGGGCCGTGGGGTAGCGTGGAGCACACAGAGGAAGAAGGTGGTTTCTTTCGGAGGGGATGGGTTGTGTGCCTTCCCTGGTGCCGGCTGCGGAAGAAGACCTGCTATTACTGGAAGGAGATTTGTTTTGCACGGGGGTACTGATATATCTGTCTGATTTCCTGCTGTGCTCCAGACAGTTGTTAAAGGGCATAAGTTTATTTGTTATGACTGTGGTAGCACGCAGCATTTTTTAACGACTCCGATAAAAGATTTAAGGGGAATGGAGATGAGAAAGGGAAAACATATTGGACTCCGATGCAAATCTCAGGCCTTGCAGATTTCTAATATTGTTTTCCCTTCAGAAGGGAAATCATGATTAAATGTCCTCTGCAGCTTACTGTGGATTGCAATGAGTTTGAGTCTGCTCCTTTTTTCTATTCCTTCATGCACAGTTTCACTTTACAAACGCAGTAAAATACCATTTGCCTTTTCCTTTCTCCTACCCCTGCTCGGACCGGGGCTGTGCAGGGATGGACCAGGGCACGGGACTGCACCGAGCCCAGTGGCCAACCCCAACGACTCAGTGTCCGCTGTTAATTCCCACTTCACCCTGACACGAGGATCTGCTTTTCTCTGCCTTCCCTCGGGAACTCGTCTGGCCGTGCAGATCCGTAACGAGCTCTTGTTCTCATTTGTAGCTTGCCAACAGAGAGGGAATTAATGTAAATAGGTCAAGTATCACACACAGATCTGGGAGTCGGGGCCTTTATTCTGTCGGGAAGCAAAATCTGTTAATGTGAGGGAAATTTTTGCTGATGCCTCTCTACGTAATCGTGAGATTCTTTGCTCTGGGGTTGCTGCTGTGGGGATCCCGCTCTGCCCAGTCCCCCCCCTCAGGTGACGCGTCCCTCATGTTTTATGAGACACATGGTGTATTTTTGCTAGAGCAATTTATTTATGTTTTGTTAAGTAGAGCATCCAGGTAACAATTTATGAAAATCTTGAGCTAGCTTCTTCCTTCCAGTGAGACACGTGAGCATTTAGGAAAAAAGTCGAACTTACAAAGTTACTCTGACATTGTAATTTTTGCATAGCTAATAAACCATGGCCTCTTTAACTGAAAAGTGGGGATTTTCATGGAATGCTACCCTTTTCATTACTGCATACATCTTCGATTTAATTTGGCATGGGACACATCAACCTTGGCTTTTGGAGACAAGGTTAGAGCCTGCAGAGCATGAAAATGAGTTCTCCTAAACACTTTTTTTTGGCCATTTGCTACTCTACCGGGTGCAGGTTTTGAAAGAACACAGGAACAGGAGTTACATTTTACATGGTTTGGCATGAAATTATTAAAGGAGGTGTAGTTCCTGCCCTCCATTGGAAACCATCTCATTTTTTTTTCCCAAGAAGACAGAGCAATTTGAGC
This sequence comes from Rissa tridactyla, assembly GCF_028500815.1. Taxonomy (NCBI): domain Eukaryota; kingdom Metazoa; phylum Chordata; class Aves; order Charadriiformes; family Laridae; genus Rissa; species Rissa tridactyla. The sequence continues at coordinate 67,769,468 of NC_071469.1, read as the reverse complement.
CACAGAGTAAAGCTCTAGCTAATATGAATGTATTTTACTGAATATTTTGAAATATTCTTTTGTCCTGGAGTGCCTACAACGGTCTTCTGTTCCTCTTTGGAAAATATAATTTTCTCATTATTGCCATATTATTGTTAAAAAGAGATGATTTAAAAGAAAATCATCTTTTAAAAGAGAAGAAAAGCATTCAGGTTAGACTAGTTCTGCGGTAAAGCCTCTCGTGGGTATTTTGCAACCTTCTCTCCCCGGGGGGCTGCCAGGGGCGTCGGGTTCCCTGCCAGCCCCCGTGGCAGGGCTGCTCTCTGCCATGGGCACCCGGTGTGCCAGAGGGGACCACAAGGTCCTGTGCCAACACAGGGAAGTGGCAGCTCCTGTATTGTGGTTCTCAAGCAGGACACAGCCTGGGAAACCACATCTCATCGTGGGTACGAGCTGCCCGGAGCACAAACCCAGAAGGACTTTCCTCTTCCCCCACCCCCATCCTTGTCCCCATCCCTGCGAGGCCTCATTGGGGACATCCAGCCGCTCCCGGCTGATGCTCCGGTGTGCTGGCAGGTATAGCAGCGTTTCCGTTAAATAGCAGGGATACTGCATCTATTAATTACCAGATCAGATAGACCCCAACCAAAGCAGAGCTGTGCCTTTCCCTGCGCTGCCAAAGTGGCTGTTGGATGTGGTGAATCAGCCGGACCTCGGGCATCGCTGGCGGCGCGGCTGTGGAGCCCGGTGGGGACCCGACGGCAGGGCAGGCGGCAGCAGAGGGGACACAAGGCGGTGCACACACAGCGTTATGAGATACAGCCTCTTTCCTCCGAAAAAGCCATTTCCTAGGGGCACCCGCTGCATTTCCAGGATGAGATCCCGAGCCGCCTCATGGGTTTGATAATAAAGCATGTCACCAGGTTAAGCACGGATTACCGGTGATTACGGATAGCAGGCTCATGCTGTGCTACTTTACTAGGGCTAATGAACTAAAGTGTTTATTTCATGCTCCATTTCTACAACTAAATGGCTGTAATATATAATGTGATTATGCCAGCCTTTCTTCAGCCGCACACTTATGGCCATAAGAAACGTGAAAAGTATCATTATTGGGAGAAAAGTGCTGCACATGTATTTCTGTGAGATGATCATTAAGTGTTAAATCAGAACATTTACATGCTGTGGAAACAAGTAAACTGGGCAAAATAATATCTAAGGAATTACTAATACTTTAAACTGTCATCTTAGAAAGTCGCAGCAATCTTTTGGGGCTATAATTAATGTATGTTCTGCCCACTCTTGAAAGTCCTAATATACTTTTGTCCTGATTTTGCCGTGACACAGTTGTCAGGTTTTGTTATTTTCCTGTATGATTTATGGCCACATGACTCATGTTGCAAACTCTAAATATTGATACGGTAGATGTGTACCTGCTGAATCACTTCTGTTCACTTTAATAGATTTTACTGTGAGACTACCCAAAAAGCCTACAGCTCCTACACTAGTGACGGCTGCTATTTTTCTCCATGGTGGCTCAGCTTTGGGGCTCAGAGAGGGGGGTCAAACCCTGGAACAGGCTTCCTAGAGAGGTGGTTGATGCCCCAAGTCTGTCAGCATTGAAGAGGCATTTGGTCAATGTCCTTAATAACATGCTTTAACTTTTGGTCAGCCCTGAAGTGGTCAGGATAGATGATCATTGCAGGTCCCTTCCAACTGAAATATTCTATTAAAAATATATATATGTTATGGGATAGTTTTCTGTTATTTTCAACCTAGTATATGTAAAAGTATGTACCCAATAACGCAGGCATATGATCATCTTACCTATACAAAATGGGCTTGCGTACAACTAATCGTCAGCACAAAATGATGGGCTGAGACACACGATCCTCTTACGGTCTGTTCTTTTTTTTGCCACCCTCGTTCATCTCATACAGGCTTTAATGCAACCGGTGCAGGACAGAAAAAGCATTTGTGTCAAGCGTGGTTTGCAGTTGATGTCTACCGCCACACAGCTCGACTTAAATGGAGACAGGTCAGCGGGTGAAACAGGAGAATTGGATCTGGTGTCTTGATTTCCATCTGCTCTGGCCATGAATGAAGAGCAGATGCCCACGCTGATATCATTAGGTGTGCCAGCCTCCCCTGGCAGCGAGGACTATGAGGAGCTCCTAATATTTTTTCTCTCTCTCTTCCACACCGAAAGCCCCGAGAGCCTGACACAAGAAAAGCACTTTTATTCCAGGCTTTACGTGGTGTGCTCCAGGTTTGTCACCCTTCTGACTTTGTTCCTGCACCAGGCTCCAGGATGACTGGATGAGAAGAGCTTTTCAGGTGCTGCCCAAGCTTTTTTTGTAGATGAAAAATGAGGAGAGTGTTCCATAGCACAGTCTGATGAAAGCGTTCACCCCAGTTTTCATGATCTGCCAACATGCTGGGCTACACCTTTGTTGAGACTTAGGCTGTTTTATCTCCATCTTGTTCAGTCTGCTCTGAAAGGAAGTGCACTTCTTGCTTTGGAAGATGTTACCTTCTCTGTGACTTGGTCCAGTGAAAACTGAAGTGATTATTTCCCTAAATCTTTCAAAGTCATAGTTTGCTTTTCAGACAGGTGCTGGCAATCCTGGAGTTCTGGTCATGGTTAGTATTTGGTAAACTAAAACACAGATTCTTTTCAGTTGGAACTGAATTTTTGTTTCAACAATTCTTGCAGTTATATTTTAATCATTCTTTCCTACCACAGAATGATCAGATTTTGCCTGAATCAGTCACCAGATTAATCTGACATAAAGTTCAAAGTTTGACTTGTAAAACACTGGCAGATCTAATTTTCTTCCTCGGGCAGAGAGCAGACTTTTCCATCACACGACTGGTAGAGAGCTGGAAAGGTGGTTTGGGAGTCCCCCGAGTCCCCTACAGGCAGGGTTTGTTCAGCCACTGTGGGCTTCACACAAGCGGGTCAACACTGATGGGTGGAATTATGTCAGACTAAAAAGCCCCCTTCAATGGGATCCTGCTTCAAGAGTGCGAAGCACAGTGTATCCCGTGTACCGCGACGGTGAACGGGACTTTATCTACGGTGTGCTCAAGCCCAGGTGGGTCCTCAGGGCAGGGCTCGAGGAGATGCGATGAGATGAGATTTCAGCTCCCAGCTGATTTTCCCTGCAATAATATTTTAATATAAGAACCTGGAAAAAACCTGCAAACTTCATTTTGAACAGAAACAGTTCAGAATGGGTAAGGCTTTTTAAGTTTTGGAGCTGGTGGCAGGGGGGGCTGTGGTGTGTCCACCCGTGGCTGTTTGCTAGAACAGGGTAGAAAACATCTGTCAGGGTGTTCTTTCCTCAGTGCCGTGGGTCAGATTAAATTACCTCTTGATCATTTTTCAAGATTCATATTTCTAGATTCTAAATTGCACAAAATGTCTGCAAGCGAGCAAAATTCCATAGAAAATGGCTTACCACTTTCACCCATCACTAACCACTACACTCAGAGGAATGTGTTGTCAAATAGCAGATGGCATATTATTCTAGAAATAACTGATCAACATATGTTTACTTTAGACATAAAGACTATGTTTGAAATATTCAGGAATTATTTCATGTATGTATAAAGAAATAGTGTTTTCAAAAGGCTTGGCTCCCAGAGGGCACAATTAGCAGCTTCAAATATATAGGTGCAAATCAAAGTTTTTCATCTCTACCTGATTTCCACTCCTTGGAGTTGTGACTGTCTTGTCAAACAATTTCCTTTTTTACTGAACAACCATTTCGGGTTAGAAAAATTCTCTATTCTTAATGTTATTTGCGTTCCACCTGCTCCTAAACATTCAGGTACTGTACTGGTATAGGAGGACTTAAAATCCAGGTAGAGAGAGTGGTCGGAGTTAGACCTGGACTGTCTAACGTTGGTGTCCCCGGGGTTGGACGCACAAGGATTATGTAGGTCAACACCACAGGGAAAAGGCATAGGCTTCTCCCTTTTGTGCCAAAATTTGAATTGCAGCTGTGAATTGCTCCAGGTCCTTGTTTTTTGCTTTCTGAAGTAGTGAGTACTGAATGCATTTTGAGGAAAATATATCAGAGATATAGACCAGAAAGCCAAAGTACTGCATACGCTACAAGCCACCGAAGGCTAGGAAAAAAAAAATAATTTCATGGATAACTGTGGTTTACACAGCCTGGATTTTAAAGAGAGAAGGATAATTCTGTACGAGCGGACGCAATATCTTCTGTAGGAAAGACCAAGCCATTGCTCTGACTCGTGCGGCGATCCCGCAGCAGCCCTCGGGAGCTGAGCACGGCTGCACAAAGCACCGGCACATACCGGCACGCACCACCGGAACGATGCTCGTCTGGGACCAGTGCAGCCTGCTCACAGCAACGACTGTGCACGAGAAAATATCCTTTGCAGGGTATTTCTAGCAAATATTCTGCAAAGGATATATTCTCAGTTAGAAAGCAGTAAAAAAGTTTAGGAAAAGGCTATGAGAAGAAAAATAAAATTAGGAGATTTTCAATATCCATCAGTGGATCTATTTTTCCTGAGTTTGTCTAGGTCTTTTGAAACTACTTATAATTTGGTTTCTGCAGTAGTCTGTGGAGGAGTGAGCTCCACAACTCAATTATGTACTATGTGATTAACTCCCCCTTAAGCTTTATTTTCGGCTTAATGCCTAATAATTTCACAAGATAACCTATAACCTGTGTAATGAAAAACTGTTCTCACTCTTTGTGTCTCTCAGGAGCCAGAGCTTGTCTCCCGGCTCTGTCACATCCCGTCCCCGGAGCATTTCCTATCCAGGCTGGTCTGTTCGGGCACCCAGCAAGAAACTGTGCGCTGCTGTCCCCCGGTATCGTTTGGCTTACGTCACCCCTTGCAGCAGTGAAATTTTGTAACTCAGCTGAATTATTTCTAATTACACATGGCTTTTGAGCATTGGGCTGGTTCCTTTACCATGCGAGATCTGCAATTGCCCTAACAGAGAAGTTGCTCTTATTTAAAGCCTAGCTCGATACATTTTTGGGATTTCTAATTGAATCACCTGAGGCTCTGATTTTGTTGACTTCAGTGAGGTTAGAATCAGGTCAGGAGGTATTTTCTCCAGCTGTTTCAAGGTAAAAGCAGTTAGCTTGTTTCTGCCCACTTTTTTCATACACAAGTTGCACAGCTTCACAAATACAATACAGAGCTCGACTGTGGCCTTCTACACTACAGCTGTAATTGGATTCACAAATCCAATTATGGCAGTTTATGGGGAGCACAACTTGAGCACAGATTTATCTTTTTTATCATTTTTCCACTTTCCGTCCTCCACATCCTGGAGTCTGAGGCTGCTGGATGAGGGAGGGACATGAGTAGAAAGAGTGGGCAGATGACAACCTGCTGTGCTGAGATGTTAACTCTTAGAGGATCGTGGTGGTTTCTACACGTAGGCTTCCTCATGCGACCCAGACCTTGCAGCTGGAGCAAGCTGGCAGTGTGGTGCAAAGCATTGATCAAGCTTTTTCCTGTGAAGGTGGATTATGTGTGGAAGTCAGACAACAGCTGACGAGCACACATCCGTCCTGTAAGCAGGCATCAGAGGAGCCATATGTCTATGCAAGACCCTGGATGCCAGGGATGGCCACTGTGAAGGCATTGCAGCACAAAGCCAATGGGGACCAGTGCCTGCGAGAAGACTAATACCCATGCTTGGGGGTAACTTGCATCCTGGGCTGCCCACAAAAAGAGTGTCTTCAAATTTTGCACACTCCGAGGTGATGGCCACATCAGCTCCACTGGAAATGATCTTGGTGGCCAAACTTCCAGAAATGTGTAGCAATTAGAAAGCCAGCCCCGAGAAGAAAGGGTGCACCCGCCCTGGATACTGCCCAGCATAGGATGAGCCCATTTCATCACAGCCAAGCTGAAATCATAGAATCATAGAATGGTTTGGGTTGGAAGGGACCTTAAATGTCATCTCATTCCACCCCCCTGGCCTGGGCAGGGACACCTCCCACCAGACCAGGTTGCTCCAAGCCCCGTCCAGCCTGGCCTTGAACACCTCCAGGGATGGGGCAGCCACAAATGCTTGGGTGTTTTTGTTAGAGACAGGACTGCTGGAAACAGCACGTCTGCGAGTGATGCAAAAGTGACATTTCCTGGTGAAAATTCAGAGGTTTTGTTTGTCCTCTGAGGAATGGGTGGGTTGGAACAGATCAAATCTGGATCTGTAAATCCCATGTGATAAGGGCCTGAAGTGGTCAACAGATGCTTGGCTGTATTGCTGATGTGGCTCAAATGTATTGCCCTTTGGCTCAAATGGGTGGTACAGCTTCCTCTGAAAACTTGAGCTATTTACAGTTTTTCTTACAGGTTTCTATATTGTTTAATTGAAAGTCAAAATAATGTCCAAAAAACCTGGTACTTCATAATATATAATGAAGAAACCCCATGTGCAAACCTAAAACTGTTTTCAGATGCTTTTATAAAATATGTTAGGTAAAAATCCCAAGCCTGACCATCCTAACAAGCTCAAAAAGGCCTCGTCTAATCCATGTAGGTGCACATTTCTCCTGTGCTTATTGAAGTGAGAACCCACAAACATTAAATTTTACTTTCTTGGCAGGAAATTATTGTGATTTTGAGAACTTTTACCTTGGAGTCATTTCATAAGTAGATAAGAAAAAATGATATTGTTGTTGGCCGACTTTCAAAGAATGAAATTTCAAAGTGATTGATGGGTATTTTTTAAATATATATACACATATATCTGTATATACACAGATATCTAGCTCTAACCTGAAACAGCCAATAGTAATAACTCAAAGGAGAAAAGAAAGAGAGAACAAGATGGAAGAATTCTCATGCTTTTATTCTGTTTCTACAGGGAGAAAATACAACCTCAGGGCCATAGTCCCCAGCAAAAGCACTTTTCTGAATTCCCCGGCCGAGGAATGGAGATTTAGTACTCAGCAAACGCAAACTAATTTCCACAAAATGTCAAACAAGGAGATGATCTCTCTCCCCAAAGGACTACTTCTGAAATATAAAACATGAGACAGAGGATAAATACGTGAGCAGGCGGTGGCAGGAGCGCGCAGTTCAGCATGGCAAGCCGTGGCCTGGGCCATCGCAGGTTCTGGGCGGCCCTTGCTTTATCTTCCCCGTCTGCATACGTGCTCGGTCTTTCGTTATATCATCACGCAAGCTTTCGGTCTCACCCTGACGGTGTCAATGTGTAGCTTGGATAACTGCTTAGCACTCCCTTTCTGCCATCCTTCCGCACCGGAACCAGCTTGCTGCAGTCTCTTTATGTATATTTTATATATATATTATATATTTATATATTATATATAATATGTTTAATATTTATTCTATATAATATTATATAGAATATAGTTATCTGTTATGTATGATATTTATACATATTTGCTAAATACAATATTTGTATGGTATACACAATATATCTATTCCACCCGGAGCAGGAATTTTGGGCTTTGCTGCGACTGTTCCTGCGGCACGCAGGGCGCACGCTGTGAGACAGAGGAATATTGCTCTGAAGCTCAAGGCGGGAGCACCTGCAGCTCCTCCACCCCGCTGCTCTTTTGCCTTCGGAGGAGCGATTCCCTCTTCGTGGCTGAGGACGGGGGGTGTGTGCTGGGCACGGGGAGGGGGCTGCTGCGGTCGCAGGGGCAGATCCTCCATTCCGGGCTGGGGCACACTTGGGATGGCACTTGGGAATTTTCCTGGGGAAGGCTTGTCAAGTCCACAGGGAATTTGTGCAAACTGTGACTTTCCTGTGGCTTTTCTGAGAGCAGAAAAAGGTCAGCCACGTACTTGACTCCATGGTCAATCCTTCACAAAAGTTCAGGTTCCCCAGGGAGTTCTACAGTCTTGCAAAGGAAGGGGAAAATGGCATGTTTTTCTCCAGCGGCATTTTTGGAAACATTTTATCTCCTATATGCATTTTATCGTCTATATGCTCCCTTTAAAGCTGTATAAAGCCACAGTATTGGTATTGCAATCGCCAAGGCCCTTCAAGCAGGCTGATGCTGTTGGCACTGAATAGATTTACCTTGTGCTCTGGGGTGCTGCTGGATGACCTCCTGCACACCCAGATGTGACTGCATCTTTACTCTAAAACATTGGAAAGAAATACGATTTGCTGCAAGAGAATTCAAAAAGCCAACGAATATTGTGAGGTTTGGAAGAAAATTGCTGATTACAAACGCCACCTTTCTACTAACATGATTTTCGTCCTCTGTAAGGCTGCGCCACAGCCTTGGTGGCGTATGGGAATCAAGTAAACTACAGAAAAAGCAGCGAATATACATTAGCACGTAGTCATAGGCAGCAGGGTGAGGGGGGGGATTGTGCCCCTCTGCTCCGCTCTGGGGAGACCCCCCTGCAGTGCTGCCTCCAGCGCTGGGGCACCAACAGCAGAAGGACACGGAGCTGTTGGAGCGGGGCCAGAGGAGGCCCTGGAGATTCTGGGAGGGCTGGAGACCCTCTGCTGGGAGGACAGGCTGAGAGAGCTGGGGGGGTTCAGCCTGGAGAAGAGAAGGCTCCGGGGAGACCTTCCAGCCCCTTCCAGTCCCTAAAGGGGCTCCAGGAAAGCTGGGGAGGGACTCTGGATCAGGGAGGGGAGCCATGGGACGAGGGGGAATGGTTTTACACTGACAGAGGGGAGATTGAGATGAGATCTGAGGAAGAAATTCTTGGCTGTGAGGGTGGTGAGCCCCTGGCCCAGGTTGCCCAGAGAGGCTGTGGCTGCCCCATTCCTGAAGGTCTTTACCTCTAAAGTTTTCATTTGCTTCCTTGGGCATTTTTCTTTTCAGTAATTTAGTGTCCTTACATTGTTAATTCACTTAAAAAACTTTTTTTAACTAGTGGATGCATTATAGCTCTACATATATGTGCTGATTTAGGATTCATAAAACCTTAATTATGTACCATGACCTAGGAGCGGGGTTTTGTTTGCACTGAGATTTGGGTGGAAATTTGTTTCTGTGCTTCCTTTATCCAAATTATTTTTTTGTCTTACTGCCATAAAAGATGTTATATGCAGTATGAGCAGTAATATTTAACTGTGACAGAACAAATTAAAAAGGGATTTTCAGCTGTACATACAACACAAATGAGGCACACAGTTCATCTACATCTTTGTAGGCAGCCACAGGGTTCTTAATATTTTTTTTTAATTATGCACGTAAGAGTGCAAGATTGTTAAGGAGCAGTATCGGCTCATGAATTACAGTTTCCCTGTCAGCTGCAGATTGTGAGAAGCCATCTCTGCCGAAATACTCTAAAGCAGACGCTTCTCCAGAACAAGCTGAGCAAAACAAACACGCCAGGTGATGAGCTAAAGGTTTTTAAAACCTGAATTAATTTTGCAATTAAACACATATGAGAAAAAAAAAAAAAAAGGTTATTAATGCAGGTTTTGGGAATGCAGCGTGCAGGGAACAGCTTGTGGGGAGGACCGCTGGGGAAGGTTGGGGGCAATGGGGGGGCGATTTTGTGGGGGAGGACAGGGCATGGAGGGCAGCGTGGGTGCCCAGCCAGGGGCAGGCTGTGGGATGGGCATGGGGATGGCAGCTGTGGGGCAGCAGTGGTGTGGGATGGGGCAGCGTAGGGGGGACCATCGGGGGCAGCTGTGGGGCTGTGGCCACAGTCTGGGGGTAGCCGTGGGGCTGGGGGACACACACGTCACACAACAGTGGGTCTCGTTCGTGACCTCCCAGTGGTGGGGGCTTCCAGAGGGCAGGGGTGGGCAGAGGAACCCTCCTGTCCCACACCAGCACCAGCACCCTGCCCCACGCCACCGCCAGCTGCCTGGCGAGCCCCTGCCGTGGGGAGACATTGGCCACTATGCCCCAGGCAGAGACCTGCTGGGGGGAGAGGGTGTGAGCAGCCAGAGCTCCCTGACCTGGAGACCCTCGGGGATGCGAGGGACCCCATCCTGCCCTCATCAGCCCGCAGGCCAGCAAGGAGCCACCAATGGAGCCACGTTTGGAGCAAGACGGCTCTGGAAGAAAGCTCGTTGTCCCCTGCATCAGCATCAATACAGAGAATAAACTAGTGAACAGGGTGGAAGAGGAAATTTCAGCTATGCTTCCCGAAACGGCTACAGCAGAGGGGCAGGCATCGCGGAGCAGCAGCAGACATGGGGACAAGAGCACCAGCGCAGCAGCCACCACCCAGTGGGACCAGAACCAGCAGGTGATGCCCGAGAACTGGTGGCAGAAGAAACCCAGGGGAGTGGAGGTTCACGCACTAAGATGGGTGGCACGGTTCAGCAGCCCGGCAGTGCCGTGAGTGTTTCTCTAAGGCAGGACTCCTGTCACAGCCGGCAGCTGGTCTCCAGCGGGGGCAGCTGGTGGTTCCTGGGACCAGACTCCTGCCTGGGGGCCGAGCCGTGGCAGAGCAACTGGCATCCCCAGCGGCAGGAGTCTCAGCTCAGCATGGACTCCAGGGACCAAGCGGAGCTAGCGCAGAGGGCAGCCTACAGCCCCGAGGAGGGGGTCATCTGGATCAGCCAGAGAACAACCAGAAAAGTAACCAACAGGAGCCAGCAAATGAGTCAAGTTTGGAGCCAGAAGGCTCTGGCAGAAATATTGAAGTCCCCTGCTCAAAAATCTCAGAGCAACATCGATAGAGAAAAGAGATCGGTAGAAGGTGCAGAAAAGGAAATGTCAGATATATGCCCTGAAATAATGAGTCAGCCAACAACGCAGGCGTCACGGCATGGCAGCGAGACGGTACCAGGGCAGGAGTCATGTGGCAATTAGGCACGGACTCTGTTTCGGTGCACAAACGAAGTCGTTTTATTTTAGGCAACAGCCTCCTTAAATACCTTCTGCTACAGAGCTAGCAATTTCCCACTGCTACGTCCTTATCATGTGATTACACAGCACATACCACACATACCACATACCATGCATGGTGTAAACCAAGACAAGCTATTCACCTGTAGCAACCTGGCCGGCCGTCAGCACTCTCTCCTTTTCTTCCTCTTATCATGGCCCAGGTGCTGTGTAGCTGGGGCTTGATTACTTATCCCACGGCTTGCCGCCAGTGAGAACGATGAGAACTCCAGGGCTCGTTCCAGGTGCCGTGTCCGCAGGTCCTTCGGCATCCACAGAGTCACGGCGTGGCAGTGTGAAGGCACCACAGCAGGAGTCACGGCGTGGCAGCCAGCAGTTATCAGGGCAGGAGTCACGGCGTGGCAGTGTGAAGGTACCACAGAAGGAGTCACGGTGTGGCGGCAAGGATGTACCAGGGCAGGAGTCACGGCGTGGCAGCCAGCAGACATTGGGGCAGCAATCACAGCGTGGCAGTGAGGAGGTACCAGGGCAGGAGTCACGGCCTGGCAGCCAGCAGACATTGGGGCAGCAATCACAGCGTGGCAGTGAGGAGGTACCAGGGCAGGAGTCACTGCATGGCAGCCAGCCGGTATCGAGGCAGGATTCGTGGCATGGCAGCAAGAAGGTATCGGGGCAGGAGTCCCGGCGTGGCAGCGAGAAGGTACTGGGACATCAGTCATGGCCCCATGGCCTGGAGAAGAGCACTCTGAAGAGAAGAGCAACCTGAGGCCTCTGACAAGCGGCTTGCTGCTGGTGCTCCATCCACCCCAAAGCAAAGCCTGACTTGGCACATCTCCCATCAAAACCAGAACAGAAAAGCAATACACAGCTAGACTTGCACTAGGCATGAACAATGGGAGCAGGCAATATAAAATATCCTATCCCATCCTATCCCATCCTATCCCATCCTATCCCATCCTATCCCACTCTATTCTATTCTATTCTATTCTATTCTATTCTATTCTATTCTATTCTATTCTATTCTATTCTATTCTATTCTATTCTATTCTATTCTACCCAGAGGCGTTGGCCTCTCTGCTCCCCCCCACACCGGGCCCCCGCCCAGGTCCACCTGCAGCCTTGCAGGATTTGGTCCTTTCCTAAAGCACCACCTCCGCAATGCTTGAGACGTCCTGAGCTGTTTACCCTGCAACATGGCTTTTCAAAGGCTGTTCTACATCCAAAGCAAACCCTCCGTTTGTAGCATGAAGCTTTAAAGCACAAACCCTAAAACTTTATATTCCAGAAAGAAAACAGAAAATCCCGAGAGTTACTGTTGTTTTTTTAGATCCAATGACTCCAAGCCAATTTCATGAACATTGGCAGCCTTTTGACTTAATTTCATACAGTTAGATGTGGTTTTATTTCTGACTTTATTTCTGAAGGGCTGCATAGTGCTTTTGGTTTCCTTCCTTGAACCTGGGTTTTTATGTTTTTATGGATTTTAAAGGCAATTTACAGCAGCACCAAGCTATTGCTTTTTGAAGGGGGGGATTCCGGGAGAAGTGAGCATGAAAGTATAGTTTGTGTGGGAATTCTGCATCCTACTTTAAAATGCAAGTCCATTTGATGCTTTGAAGTTCTACTAAAGACAAGATGTTAGAAACCTGTATCATGACATGAAAGTAACTAGAAATGTATACAAATCTAAAATAGAAATTGTAAGTTAAAAGACAAAAGTGTTTCTTAATGAGGGCTCCCAGGCTCCCTGGGTTACTGCCAATCTTCCAGATATACCATGAGCTGCCACTGCTGCACCCTTACCCTCCAGCTTCAAGCTGAGAGCTCTCTTTATAAGGCAGTTTTCACCAGCTATTGACCGATTATTGAGCTTTGTGGGACCCATTTGTGTCTGGGAGCCAGTGCCTCGATCCATCTGCCATAAAATCATCTTGTTTTCAAACAACGACTGTGCCTAAGCAGCATGCTGCGCGCTCGTTCCTCAAAATATTCGTGTAGAATAACATTCTTGTGGGGTTTACCATAAAACTGAAAGTATGGAGGGTTCATGGCTTTTTGGACTATTAAAGCTGATGTGACCATAATGGAAGGGTAAATGAGCTCGTGTCCAGGCTGATCGTCAGCTGAGGCTCTCAAAGTTGTTCATTATTTCCAGAATTAGGATCTCCAGACAGTTCCTTGCAGACAGATTTCCTTAGGAAGGAAACATCCTCTGCCAGTTTCTATTGCGGCCACTGGAAAACATATTTTTAAAAGACCACTTCGTTGTTACCATCTTACTGCTCCGTGCTCTATCTCATATGTAAAATGACTTTGATAAGTCTTTAAAAAGACTTTGGTCTAGTGAAGACTTCAGAATTGTAAGTTAATGTCCTGCACTGTTTCAGGTAGGGTTAGGAAAATGCATGCTAACAATAATTTCATGTCAAAGCAGTCCAAGGATTTTATCAATGAATTGTTGTAAAGGCTACTACGTATCAGTTTTCTTTGCATTTCTAATATGTTTTGCGTTGTGAAAAAGGGATTTTGGGGAATAGGTTGCTGCTGTTGGGGGCGGCTGAAATGGCTGACCCAGGAGGAGCTTCTGCATCAGCTGCCACAGGCAGGATGAGCCACAGGGAAAAACAGGGATGAAGGGTCGGCGGGATAACAGCGCAGCCACCGTCACGCTTGCTGGTGTCACTGGGATGGCACACGCAGCCACCACGGCTCCCCCATGCCGAGGGGACCCTGCGCTTGCGTGCAGACCTGACCTCACTCAATACTGAGCCTGAATGCGAGCCGAGCTATTAGCACTCTTGAAATCCTCGTATTTGCAGGAGTGAGCCAAGAAGGGGAGGATGTTTGTTTTTCATTAGGTGGGGTCTGCTTTTACCTAGCAGACCAGCAAAAAGTAGACTTCACTTTTGGGGTTTGTTTGAGATCGTGAAGCACTTCATGTGAATGTCATTAAATCCTGGGTGATGCTGGGGAAAAGCTTACACTCCACCTGGTGAACCAAAGCAGCAGAAAAGCTGAGATCTGCATTCACTGGAATTTATCCCAGATGCCTTGATTATGTATTTCCATTTTTATTTTTCTGTATGGACTGGGGGAGGTTTTTGGAGGCACAGGGATGAGACTGCGGCTGCCTCTGCTATCCCAGCTCTCCACGACGGCAGTGTTATCTTGGTGCTTCTATCTTCTCTTTGTCCCTTGCCCCTACTTAATGTCACCTTTGGATGGGAATGTTTCAGCGGCTGTGAGCACGTCAGCATTTTGCATGGGATGAGGAGGCCACTGTGGAGGGGAGCCAGCCCCTGCCAGGCACGGTGCAGGGAGGCCCCTTCTCCTGGAGGTGGTTGGATGTTCCTGGTGACTGACATTCAAAGCAAGGCACTCAGGCTCAACCAAATAAAGAGGGATGGGTGAAAATATTCATGGGAGTATTCCTATGCAACTGGCAGATGAAACACATTCATTGGCAGTGCATCAGATTTTGACTCGGAGGACCCCCTCACAGCTGAAATCTAACGCAGGTCCTCCAGCTGAAGATGAAATGGGAATGAAAGTAGTGGGCTTATTTACTGAGATTTCTGCAAAAGAAAGGACGATGCACCATACCGGCTGGCCATCAGAGGGACAAAGCATAAAGGCTGGCGAGCTCTCTTCCTGCCCTTTCCTACAAAAGCCATCTGAAAACCCCCTGCCCCCTCTGAGCTTCTCTCCCAGCCCCTCTGCACACCTGAGCCCTGGTGCTCACACAGGTGGGAGGAGGTGCTCGCTGCAGCAGGCTCCACGCTCCTGAGCAGCAGGCTCTTCCTGATGCAGAGGGAACTGCTTGTGAGCTGTTTGTCTGGTGCCGGCCAGGAGCTGAGTCCTAGTATTGGCATGGACGACAAGAAATGCGTATTCAGACTTTGGAATTCTGCATTAGCAATTCTCCTTGTGAGGGCTCAGGTTAGTGAGAAGGGTAGAGTTTAAATGATTTTATGTGGTTGGAATGGTATAATATTAATGTTTTGGAACTGCCTTTTAAAAAATGATTTTGTTCTGAAATTGCAATGGGTACATGTTTCTGGAGGGTTGCTTATTTTGTTAAGTACATCTGCCATAATAGTCAATGGTCTTTTACTAAAAAAGCAAAACAAAAAAGGCAAACTACTTGTTAGTAATTACAGTAGAAACTCTGTGTTCCTTCTTTTCTTCACTTGAGGTCAGGAAAACGTTCCTTGACAAGACCTACTGAGCATGGTGTGAGAGGAGGCGTGGGGACGCGTTTGGGAAGCATGCTTTACCAGAAGACATCTCGGAGCTCTGCCCTATTGAAAAGGGACTTAAGATGTGGCTTGGTTGCGGCCTGTAAGAAAATCAATGTGCAGAACACTTCTGGTTTAGGAGATGAGCTTAACTCCGTAGACATAGGGCCTACAGGATAGATGTGGAGGGACTCTTGCCCAGGGAGAGGAGCGAGGGGGAACACTTTTAAACTGTAAGAGGGCAGATTTAGATGAGATCTGAGGAAGAAATTCCTTGCTGTGAGGGTGGTGAGCCCCTGGCGGGGGTTGCCCAGAGAAGCTGGGGCTGCCCCACCCCTGGAGGTGTTCAAGGTCAGGTTGGACAGGTTTGGAGCGACCTGGGCTGGTGGGAGGTGTCCCTGCCCAGGGCAGGGGGGTGGAATGAAGTGGTCTTTAAGGTCCCTTCCAACCCAAACCATTCTGTGATTCCATGAAAACATGCAGCAGAGAAGTTAGCGTGGAGGAAGCAGCAGGAGAAACTGGGATGAGAAAGAGAGGAGTGAAACCTCCCTCCTTTCAGACGTCCAGCTGTGGAGCTGCTCTGTATTTTGGAGAGGTGATAGAATAGGGTTGGAGTGTGGGAGATGGTGGGAATGCCTGCACGTCGGCAGAGCACTGTGGCTTGGAGAGGGACAGACAAAGGGGATGTTGCTGGAGGCTGTGGGTCTTGTGTTTGTATATGTAAACCATTTTGTGGATCTAATTCCTAGGGTCTCAAGAAGGTAAAGTAGATATCTTACTGGTCTGTTGCATTTACTTAAATTAAAAATAGGAATTTAACACTATTTCAGTGGGGCAACTGTTTGTGTTCTTCCTCTATGTTACCTTCACAGCATATTCAAAGGAATGGGAATGTTCTCTCGATATTTCCTTGGAAAACATGGCTCATTCAGCTGCAAGTCAAACCTTCACAGATTTGTAGCAAAATAACAATTTGTTTTGCAGAGCACGGTTTTATAGCTGTTTGTTGTAATTGGCACATGAAGATGTGACAGAAAGGCACCTAGCTTTTGCCAATTTATCCGGCTCCTGCAATCTTCTTCTGCGAGCTGATTGCTAGCAAAGTGCAGTGGTACCTTCATTAGCTACCTTTGAACTTTCCCGGATGGAAGTGAGAAAGCAATCATTGTGTGTGCTGGGAGGAGGGGAAGGAAGGAGTTGTGTTTTCTTTTCATAATATGTCAGGCAGTAGCCCAGAAGTGAGGATGGGAATTACATTTTTCCCCTCCTATTTCCGAACACAGACCAAATGCAAGATCCTGAACGCACCTGCAAATCCTAAATTACCATGTCCCATTGCCACTGGAACCGTGTATAGGGAAAGACCTCGGTGCACCTGCCCTGGCTGTGCAATGCCAGCAGGAGGATAGAAATGTGCCTTTTGGAAGGTCTGAGAAGGACCAGACCGACATTATCCATCTGTGTAAAGGCTTGACGAATTGAAAACTGGATTTTCCTCATATTTATCAGTGCTGCTCCAGGTTTTGCATTCTGCCTAAATGAGATTTGTACCTTCAGACTGATCTTTCTGGTTCATTGCAGTCTCCAAACTCAAAGTATCTCATAGAGCTGCTGCCCTAAGGAGGCAATACCTGTGAGGTGCCCAAGGAGAGAGAGCCCGTGGTGATGCAGGTACCTTGCCAAGGAGCGCTGTGCTTTGGAAACTGGAGGTCTCGCAGAGTTAAATGGGAGCTGGACCCGTGAGCCCTCCTGCAGGCGTAAGCTCCACTGAGGTGGGTGGGAGTGCTGCCTGAGAGGATGCTCGAGAGGGTGACTCTAGACAAAACTTGGTGATGGGAACAGACAAAAAGGCAGATTGGTGCTGGGTGAACTGAAATCTCTCTCGTGGGGGGAAAACCAACCACCCAAGGTGAGGCACTCAGCGGAGCTGGTCTGTTGGTCCAGCATCTCTGTGGTGCGTTGAAGTGCTACCCTCATCAAGGTTGTTGAATAATTTAGGCAGGTTTATTTTACTTTTGTGGTTTGTTATCTTTACATGTTTTCTCAGCTTCTGTCTGAGAATCAGACAATTAACTGGGGAGCCCGAGAGGTTCAGGGAAAGCCCCCAGACTGCTCCGAGTCTGGGGCTTTTCTGCTGCTGGGCTCTCCCCAGCTCTGTTGTTGATCCCTCACTGGTGGAAGTCGTCAGGATTAATAAAAAGCACTGCCAAAATCGAGGTGGACGCCCAGCCTTTGCTTTACAGTGGCTCTTCCAAACTGTATTTTTCCTATGTCAATTTTCTGGCTTGCCAAAGAAACAGTTCCCCACCAGCTGCAGATGAGTGCCTAGCTCCAGGGTGCCCTTGGTGCCCCCCCATCCTGTTTCTCCCCCTGTCCTCGTACCCCCCCGCCGAGCCTCGGGGCAGCGGCGGCCGGGAGCGGGGATCAGCGTGGGCACAGCGAGTGATTGTGAAAGCAGCTGGTGTTTTCAGGGCAACACGGGCCTTCTGCGAGGAGGGCGCTGGGGAAAGGAGAAGGGAGAGAGGTTTGTTTCCCTCCAGCCTGAGCTCTGTGCTGGTGGTTGCAGGCTGCTGAGAGCGCTCCCACTCCTTGTGCAGCAATTAGCTCAGCGTTTCCTTATGTTCACAACTGCGAGCCATATGCTCAGCGCTGCTGTGTAATGAGCAGCATTCCCCGCACAATAAACTGCTGGAGAGTTTCACAAGGCGCAGGGGAGAGGGCTCTGCTGCAGCCGGGGAAGGGTTTACTGATGTCCACGGCATTGCTGGCCCACCTCGGTGGCTGAGGAAGCTCAGCCCAGGGCTTCTTCTGGTGGAGTGGGTGCTTTGGCACGGTACAAGCCTGGTGCCCATGAGAGGGATGAAGCCTCTGACCCACAAGTATGCTCCTGTGTGTGTGGGCACTGCAGTGACCGCTGCCACCTCCTCCCCAGAAGGGCAGCAGGGTAGGTGTCCTGGTGCTGACCATCACTAGAGGCACCAACATTTTTATTTCTATTTATCAAGATATTATTCACATTCTTCATCACCCTACCTCTTGCTACGTGACAGCCACTGTGTTCTTTGTATGCACTCCTTGCTTGGCATCACCACGTTGCGTAGAGCAGGGCTCTGAGGGACCTTTCGCCTGTGCTGACCTGGCACCGGCTCCTCTGCTGGGCTTTTGGGGGCAAGATGTAAACCTTTACCTGGCATCCCACCCCCTTGGACTGGGCAGACATAAATCCCACTCTATGCAGCTTGTGAATGCAGCCAAGTGTCATTTTGCAGTTGGAAAGCTTCTACCCATATTTGTTAAATAGTTTTAAAGGGTATTTATCTGTAGCATTAGAATGAGTAATTAAACTATCGAGAAGATCCTACCTGCTGGTCCCCAGAGGCAAGTGTCTGTTTTCAGGATGCAAGCAAAGTCTGCATCTGCTGCTGCTGGGAAAGGCAGGAACCAGCTGTGGGCCCGATCCAGAACCTCTGAAATGAAAGGGAGACATTGCAAAGCCTCCGCAGACCAAGGGGTCTGGCTCTGCCGACGGCTTAGCACGAGCCGAGGAGCAGTGTGCCACGGCAGGGAATCCGTGAGCTCCATGGGGGTGAGCTGGCCATAAAAGCGTCACCCAGGGGAGGACCCCCAGTGACACTGAGGGAACCAGAGGAATGCCAGAGTGGTCTGGCTGGTTTGCTCGGGCACTGTGAGCCTGTTTTGCTGAGGAGACCAATTGCTGCAGCGCAGAGGGGCAGAAGCCGGCTCCCACCACTGAGGACCGCATCCCTCCAGGGATGCTCGCCTGGGGCACGAGCAGGGAGCAGGGCTGCCTGCCTGAAAGGCTGTGGCAGACTTTCCAAAGGGGAAAAAAAAAAAAAAAACTTCACGGAGGAATCACATTGCGGATTCAGAAAGAGTTGGAAAGTTAAAACTGCATCTTCGAAACTCTTTTGTCCTGGCTGTCAAGCAGGCAGCAGATAACCCAAGCCCTCGCTGCCACCGTCGGCATTAGAAAGGAGATCTTTACATGGGGATAAAGCGTTCTTCAGCAGTTCTGCTGGAGTATCAGGCACAAACAGACGGCTCAATACACAGCGTGAATGCTTTTGAATATATTTTGGTCTTGAATAAATGACTGGTTGTAGTTTTTGCTGCAAGAGGCTCTGAGCGCCTTAAAAATAAAAAGCTGTTATAGAATGTGTTTTATTAACAGTGCATCAAAGTGTTTGGCAAGTAATAAATTGCATGTCACCATGTTGCTACGATGTAGTTACCATAAAAGTTCACAGACAGCTTCAACTGTCTTCAGAGTTTTACTTTTTGTTACCCTCTGCCCTTGATGTAGAACCATAGAGTCACAGAATGGTTTGGGTTGGAAGGGAGATTAAAGACCATCCCGTTCCATCCCCTGCCCTGGGCAGGGACACCTCCCACCAGACCAGGTTGCTCCAAGCCCTGTCCAGCCTGGCCTTGAACCCCTCCAGGGATGGGGCAGCCACAGCTTCTCTGGGCAACCTGGGCCAGGGGCTCACCACCCTCACAGCCAAGAATTTCCTCCTGAGATCTCATCTCAATCTCCTGCTTGTGCAGGAGGTGAGAAGATGGAGACTTGTTTTGTAGATGACCAAACAGATATGTCACTTTACTCTTCCACCTACATGGTTCTTGAGGATTTTGTTGCTTGTCTGGGTTATAACTCACTGTAATTATGAGTGTGCCCAATTATTGGATAGTAAATACCCATTTACCTCCTCCTTCGGAAGATGCAAATATGGCTTGCAGGCAGAGCAGGCTGAGAAGCAACGATTTCCCTGAAGTCTCATGGTGGATCTGCTGGAGGCAGAAACTGGCTCTCTGCTTCCCGAGACCCGGCCAGTGCCTCGGTGATGAATTATTCTTCCCCTAAGCCTTATTTTTCCATAGCAGAAATAACAAAAATGCTGAAAGCTTACTAGGGATAGATATTTTTAAATATCTCCATCAGATATTTCTGACCCCCAGTTCCTGGGGGCCAGTGCATGTGGAGACGTCCCTGCCTCCTCCCGGTCACGCCGCCAATGCCCATTTATTCTCATCGTAGCCAATTTCAGCCATAGCCTCATCTGCAATAACTGGCTGAATGCTGAAGGGAAAAGGAAGCTGAGTGTCTCTGGCATTTTAGAATAATGTGCCTTTTTTCATCTTGCCTAATTTAATGTGTGGTTCAGATGTTCCTGTCTGAGAGCTGTGATAGATCTTGCCTGTGCTGTGTAAGTGCTATACGGTCTGTGCTGCTCTGAGAGGAGCTCGTGGCTGTTCATGCCTCGGAATAAAATATGAGTATGTTTAAATCCTCCCCTTTACATTTTGCACAGCGGTTATTAGTGAAACCAATGTATTTTTTGGCAGTCTTCGCTATTACTTTGTGACTATTTGTGTTTAACTAATAGCGTTTCTTTTCCCCCAAAATTCTTCTGATATTCTGAGGCTTCAACAATACTCAAACCAGCAGTTTGCTGTAATGGCATGGCCTCATTAGGTTGATGCATTTCAACATACATACTAATAAGGCTGTCAGAAGAAGAAGGATACTTTATTTTGTTCTTCCCTGGGGTTGCCACTTGAAATAAGAGCAATTGCCAGTCCCGGGTGGCGCGTTTCAGAGGGAGCCCGAGGAGGAGCGGGGGCAAAGGCACCGGGCCCGTATGGGGCTCCAGAGAAGCCGCTTGCCCGCAGGAGCAGCGCTTCTCCCTTGTCCACCCATCCAACCACCCGCTCCGCAGAAAAACGAATTTCTCAGGTAGCACTTCTAAACTCGTAATTAACTCCAAGTCCATAATTTCCGAGTGTGGGTAGATGAACTGCTGCTCAGCTCAGCGAGCACTAAAAATAGAGCTGCAGAGAAACCCCATGCCAGCTCAGGAGCTCTGTTACATTAAATGTTTAATTAACAAAATTTTACTGCAATACTTATGGCTGTGTCTTCAATCTATTGCCGTGTTTCATGAATGATACTAAGAAGCATGCTCTTGTTTTGTCATGTTTGTCATAAACCTTAAATTAGATTTTTTTGTTTTGTAGAGCAGACAACGTTGATGATTTATTTTTTTTTGTAATGGGCTCTGGAAAAGGTTTTTCTTTCTTTCTCATTATAATGAGGCCGTCTATTTCTTTTGAGGCATTGACTGTATAAATCTAAAAGCTCTCATAATGCCTCATTTCAGCTTTAATAGTCATCCCAATTTTTTTTGTTTAGAAAATACCAGCGATGTAGAATTGCGGTTGCAGTACGTGCGCGTGAATGGTGTCACCAGCCCCTTGCTGCCCGTCGGGAGCTGGCACAGGCACGGCCACTTCTTCTGCTTGTCCCCACGCTGGAGCGGGGACATTGACTTACAGCAGCGTTGGCTCAGACAGCAAGAAATTCCTTAGCTGAAGCCCATTGCTTTTGGAAGACAGGCTTTTGGATATGGGCAGAGTAAAATTAGGAACTATCTGAAGGAGGCCTACAGGAAAGCTGGAGAGGGGCTTTTTACAGGGGCACGTAGTGATAGGATGAGGGGTAGTGGCTTTAAACTGAAAGAGGGGAGATTGAGATGAGATCTGAGGAAGAAATATTTCACTGTGAGGGTGGTGAGCCCCTGGCCCAGGTTGCCCAGAGAAGCTGTGGCTGCCCCATCCCTGGAAGTGTTCAAGGCCAGGTTGGACGGGGCTTGGAGCAACCTGGGCTGGTGGGAGGTGTCCCTGCCCAGGGCAGGGGATGGAACGGGATGGTCTTTAATCTCCCTTCTAACCCAAACCATTCTATGATCCTATGAAATACTTGGGCAGGACTGGCTCACTCTTCTCAATGAGGCTCAGATGGGTCCAAACGCTTATAAAGTGCTAAACTGTGGGTAAGATGCTGACGTTATTTCTGTCCTGACAGTTCCTCCAAGGTTTTAGTTTTCTTTTAAGGAATTGTAGAAACATTTCAGAAAAATAAACCCAAGAGGGCTCCTCTCTTCACACTGGTCTGGATCAGATCTTTCAGTTTTGGGTTCTTTTCCCTTTGCCCATTTTTCATGTTCCTTGGCTGGCTGCCTGCTCGCCGATGACACCTCCAGCTACGAGGCTGGCGACTGAGCTGGGCATTTTTTACAAAAGGAAATTTTTACCACTGCTGTTGATCCTTCCTCTAATGGGTTTTCATTTGCAGGTAAGAGGCGCTTGAAATCCCCTGCTTGACAGGCTAAGAGCTGTGTTTACCGCTGAAGTCGGAGATGCGCTATCGCCTCCTAAGAGCATTCCCCACATACTGGAGGTTTTCTCCCCGTGGCAGTGATTTCAGCTTGACACACTAATTGTGTGGTTTTGAGGCACTACCTAAGCATCAGTGTTCGGAGTGGCAGGAATGGAGCTGCTGGCCATTCCTCATTCTGCAGAATTCAATTCAGAGCATTTCTTTCTAATTAGATCACTCTTTTGTTTTCATTTTATTATTTTATTTTATTTGATCAATTGCTATAGCTGCAAGAAATAGTGAAATACATCAGTGAAAGAGATGACTTCCTTCTGCAGCCTGCCTCTCTTGTGCAATTAATGTTATTATGTACCCTGCTTTCCGTAGGATTTTGGCCTCAAATGGAGTGCAGCTTCAGTGGGGACTTACCTTAATGCACAGCAATCAATATTTCCAATATTTTTCTTTATTTTTTTCCTTTTTTTAATTGCTTAATTTCTGTCTCTGTTATGTACTGTTAAAAACCTGCTCTGAGCACATAATTCTTTTTCTGATTGGCATTGTTATGTTGATCTTCACCATTGATTTGAAGCTGAGCTTCACTCGGCCATGAAGTACTCGTACCTGTTCCTGTGAAGGGTTCCCCCATTGCCAGGGACGATGAGGACAGCGATGGAATAAGCTGGTCCTGGTCTCTAGCTGACAGGATTCACACCCCCATGCTCAGCACCCCACGCGGCTCCTACAAGTGCATCATTTGTACCACATTTTCCCTTCCTCATTGCGGGAATCGAGCAGCAGACACAGATGTTCTCAGCAGTCCTGCGGCAGGTCTGCATCCCGCGGTGGCGCCCGAACCGTGTGTGCTGGCCTCACCGTCGTGGGGTGCTGGGTTTGCTGAGACAGTGACACACACCAGTTTGCAGATCAAACACAACATCTGCTTAGCTGATGAGCTTTCAAACAGCCATTAGCTTTACAGATGCCACAAATCTGCTGATTGTTTGGATCCATCTTTACTTGTTACGCCTCATTAGACTCGAGTGGTGGAGCAGAATCGGCAGCGGAGTGAGACGGCGGGGACTGGCTGGGGAGGGGGAGGGATGCCCGCTCCTGCTCCCAGGTGGGAGGCTGGGCAGGGAGGGCAAAGCTGAAGAGAGCTTAGAAGAACACCCATCAAGCTTATTAAACACTGCACTGAAAGGTAGACCTGGTTCTAATTCAGAACCTGGTGTAATTAAGTAATACAAATTATGAGACTTAGCAATTTCCATCTTCAAAGACCTTTATGGACAAATGTATTCTTGTGGCATCTTCATGAAGAAAAGATCTTTGTTGTGGGGAAACTGAAGAAGTAATTTTTAAGTGCCTTGCCAAGGCTGAAGGAGGACCTGTACCAGCCCAGCCAGCTGCTCCACAGCCTTCCAGGGCCGTCTCAGCCAGCTGCAGAACGGTCCGGGTCCTTGACACCTGTTACTACTTCCACAGCCTGAAGCAGCTGTGGAGACGCCTTCAGGGGTAGTGGGATGTGTAAGCGATACCTGGGGTGCTCCCAGGGTGCTGGGCAAGCTGGCGGTGGCTGCACACCATTAATAACCTGGTCCTGGTCTCTAGATGACCGGTCAAGGGCGTGGGAGAGCGGCAAATGCAGCTTTAGGGTGAGTTTCTGGTGGCTTTGTTGTAGCAATGCCAGTGGAGACTGCCAAAGGAATTGCAGACAAAGCAGAAATGTCAGGGCCAATGGTTCACCTCAGACTGCAAGGACTGAAGGGTCAGCAGTGCCTGGCCTTTAAAGAAGGGCTGTTTTTTCTCTAAGACATCACCAAATATGCGTTGTTTTGTCCATCTGTGCCGGGAAGCCCAGCCCTGCTGGGGGACAATGGACGTGGGGGGCTGCAGGCACACCGGGGATGGGTCAGACAGCTGACAAAAATTAATTTGCTGGGCAAGAAAACAGGTGGGTGCCGGGTAGGGTTATGGCATGAAAGAGTCTCATCACTATAGGGGATGCAGCAGCTGCAGTGTTTGGTGGCACTCGGGCTACGCAGGTCCTTATGAAAAAGATTTTTCTCCTATTACTTCTCATCGCTCCATTTTAAAGTACACATTGCTTTAAACTAACACACTGCCTTATAAGGCGTGGCGGGTATTGCAAGCTGTATTACAGATGCATTTTGTGATAGGGCTGATTCCTACAAGCTAAAAAAACCCATTAATCCGTCATTGCTACAAGGGGGCTGAGACGTGCCCTCCTTTCTCTGCACAGAGGATACTGATTTATTTTCCCTTGGCCTTGTTCCAACTGCTTTGAATCCCCGTGGTATAAAAAGAAAATCTACTTTATTCTCTCCCTACTTGTGCAGCATATCCTGAAGGAAATAGCATAACAGAGTCTGACGAGGGACTGTCTTATATACAACTGGCCATACCTTGGTGCCGTAGTTTGGGCAGCTTTCGGCTGCTCTAACTGCCCCGGGGGCCAGCGATGCCCTGGGGACAGAAACCCAAGAAGATGGGTTGGTGTCTACATCGTCACACACACAAACCATGAGCTGGTGCACCGGTCTTAGGCTGTATTTTTCTTCATTTTACAGAAGTAATTGCATGTTTTAATGAGTTTGCTGATGATTAGAGGATGACCGGGTGTCCTGCCTCGACTCCTGGCCGTCCCACGGGGCGCGGGGTGAGCCGCAGCCATGGACGCCTGGTGCGCGTGAACTGAAGAGCTGATCCCCATCAGCCTCGTGGGGATAGGGAGGATAATTAACATCTCCAAGCTTTTTTTTAAGCTCTTCAGATGAAGGACAGTGGAAGAAAGGAGTCATCTACTTATTGTACTGCTTTTTTCCTTGAGCCCCCCTGAATTTTCATGCCATGACTGTAACACTGAGCAGTGGTGTAGTGTACTGATGAGAAATCACCTTGTCTGGCCATGTCACTCCTTCAGAGTCGCGTCCTGTTGGCAGGACCGGGGATGGCACGTCCTGCTGATGGTCACCGGGGCTGCCAGCCTGCACCCTCCGGAGACACCAGCGCATCCAGTTGTGCGGGGAGCGGGTGACACACACTGCACCGTCCTGGGGCGCGCACTGATGGTGCGCTGGAAGGTAATTGGTGCCCGTGACAAACAAATAAATTGCTCAAAGCCTTTTTCAACAGCAAAGAGAATAGGAACAAACTAGAAATTCAAGCTTGGATACTTTATACTGCTCGGCACTCCCTTGTGAAAGCCGACAGGTGAAACACCACCTCGAATTCCAAGTGCATCCTTTTCTGGGGTCTCCACGTGTGCATTAATGCTTAGTGCTGAGGCTGGCTTTCTCAGCGAGTGCCTCCAGGAGCTTGTCAGCTGGCAGAGTTTATTTTCGATGATAAAACTTTTTTCCTGTGAGATGGTATGGGTTCTATTCATAGGCTTGCTTCGGTAAAATGCTCACAGATCACTATTTTAAATACTCTCAGCCTGTCTCCTTGTACTTATTTTGTTTTATACACACATGTATTCTGCAGATAACACAGAGGAATTCAGCTTGTTTCATTAGAAGTGAAAGGAAGGCACCTCGGAGAGGCGCAATCTGCACTCAGCAGTAACGAACTCTCGGCGAGCGAGGACAGGTTGTTCCCTCCCCGGCTATTTATTTATTTATTTGCTTGTTTGCACGACGGCAGATGGATATCGGGGTGTGCTGGGCTCTGTTTCGCAGGGTAGGTGCAGAAGCCATCAAACACTGCTAAACCCGCGCTGGCGGGTCGTGGAGTCACGTAGCAGTGGAAGGAAGCGCGGTCCCAGGTCCTGAGCTGGGAGAAGGTCGGGCTCCGAGCCGGACCAGCAGCCTGAGTGTCCTACTCGTGTCTCATAAAGAATAATTCTGCCTAAAACAAGTTCAAATGGGGAGCTTCTCCCCTGCTATGAGGCTAAAAGGATGGCTTAATTAGACGAGCAAAGCAGGAACTGACCGAGGATACAATTGCCTTGGAGAAATGCATTGAGGGCTGGACACCAGGGAGGGAAGGGAAATATTTATCCTGAAGGACAGTGCCGGCACAAGGACAAGTGGACTTAACATTTCCAGGAATAAGTTTAGGCTGATAAGTAGAAGAAAGTTTCTGACATTCAGAAAAACAAATTATAGGATAGTTCCCAACAAGAAACGAGGGAAAAAAGGATGTATTTTATTTTAAGATGAAGTTTAGAAGTTCGCGAAAAAAATCATGTGATGTGATCCCATGGGAATATATTAAATGTTCTAGATGGGTCCCATGTCTTTGCACAGGGGATGGATGGGCATTTACCATGAATGGTCATGGGGGCCTAGGGAAATTATAATACATGATAATTACCCTATATGCGCCAAGTGAACAAAATTTTCCCAAAGACGATATTTTAGTGAGTAATTATTCTCAAAAGTAGCTTGCAGTACAGCTAAAACATACTCAGTGCTCTTCTGAAAGTACACTTTCTTCTTCCTGTGCTTATTTTTCCATACGTGAACTTTATTCTTTGAATAATAAATGTACTTTGCTATACCTAAACAATGAAAGTGACATATTAAAAGAAGACTGAATATTTAACTGAAGTTTAAACTTGTCATTCAATGATCTGATAATAAATGTCATGAGCTATTCAACTTTCAAATTAAATCCCTGAACAAATGTTTTGAAAGAAGGTGCTGATTTGTCCATGTGTACTACTTTATTTGCTGGAAAATTTCAGTAACTAATTCATAGCACTTCTGCAAAAAAAAAAAACTGTATCAAGATTTTCCATTGACAAGTTGATCCAATAATACAGGTTGATGAAGATGGTCTGATATCTTGAAGATTGAGTTATTTCCCAGCGTTCTATTTTTCTTGCTTTGAAATTGTCTCTATCTACTCTCTAAAAAGCCATTTTTATTGTGATAGGACTTTATTGTCACATAATTTTGCAGGTTATTTACTGTGAATGAGAAAAGAATGAGTTTTAAAGGGACATGATGGGCAAATGATGTATGCCTCTCCTGTTTGCTATTTTTCTTTCAGTTATAGGTAATAAATTCCTTCTTCTAAGGCAAAGAAAATTCTACAAACCCCAAGAACCAATTCTACAAACCCCAGGAAATTCTACAAACCCCAAGAACCCCTCTCAGAGGACCCCTCAGTGCAGCAGCACCTACAGGCAAGAGGAGCGTCTAGGCTGCAGAAATCAGGCCAGTTCTTATTCACATCTGCTGCACGCAATTTTTTGGAGGTAAAATATTGGCGACTCTTTCTCCAGCTTAGAGGAAGGGAACTGAGATCCACTGCAGTTAACTGCAAACGTTCAATGAGGATCTCTTTTTAAGCTGGAGCCAAGTTTCAGAAGGCTGCAGAAGCCCAGCAAACAGCGGTGGATTGCCTTTCCTGACCCACCGCTCACCAACTCCTTTTATCTGCTCAGGCTCACATGTCCCGGATCAAGGAGGCAATTTCCTTTACAGCAGCCCGGGATGTACAAGCCTCAATAAGCCAGCAGTCATCTCCGTTTTCAGGATCAGCGGAGTACAAAGGGAGAAGAAAAAGAACAATTTAATAACATTTCTTTTCCATAGGCGGCTAAGCCCGGGCACACTTTCTGTTCCTCAGCGCGCGCGGCTTATCCCATTGGATGTGGGGAAGCTTCTGAGCAAAAAGGTGAGTTGAAATATGAAAGCACTGAAAGGAAGCCTAAAAAGAGAAAAAGTTCTCCCTTTTACCCTCTCTAAAATTCATAAGAAATGTGCTCAAAGCAGTTCATTGTTGTCTACCTCGCTGCGTTGTTAGGAGGCTGCGTACCACCCCGAGGTCCCTCTTATTTCCAGTCTCCATGTTGCAGAATTAAATAGACTCTCTATAGAAAAAAAAGTGTAGAAAGGACCGCTTTCAGGCTTAAAAACTTGTTTTCTATTCAGCATGCTATAGCACTGAACACTTCTTATTTCTTTTTTGCTGTGACAGCAGAAAATAACCTCGGCAGTACTTTTTCTCCCGTGGAGTTGATATTGCAGCCCTGGAGCTGTGGGAGCCTCTGCGTCTCCCACAGCCTGTGGAAAGCCCCATCCCGACTGTGAAAGGCTCGCAGCAGTTCTCAGCTTTCTCCCTCAGCCCAGGACTGGTCCCGTTTACCCACACTGGATTTTGGTGGGACGGACTCCGGATGCTGCAGCTGGAGCCTGGGAGCATTCCCCTGTGTCACTGCTCCAGGGCAGGGCTGCCCGGTCACCGGCATCACTTTAAGCAAAGCTCCGGTGACATCCCACGGCCATTATTCTTACAGTGCTTGACATTTACATGTTTTTCCTTCTCCTCTCCGGTGTGAGAGCTTGAGACAAGTCTCGTCCTCCTGCCACAGCAGTGAATTCAGAGTGACAGTTCACCGCCCTTCCCAAAACTGCAGACTTTTAACAGATATTTAATTTCTTCTGTCTTCAGATAACTTGTGCATTTTTGGAGTTTGTAGAGTTTGGAAGACAGGCACGTAGCCTCCTCGCTGGCTGCAGGCACCCTTCTCCACAGCTCTGGCACCAGCACTGGCCTGTGCCGCCCGGTCTTGTCCTGCACCGTCCCTTCCCACTGACTTTTCCAAAGGTGGAGAAAATTGCTGATTCTCGATTGCCTCAGCTAAGCACAAATCAAACTAAGCAAGGCACCAGTAAATAGAAAATTGATTTCAGATTTGTCTGCTTTGGGGCTGCTGGGTTTCACTTCACACGAGTCAGAGAAGGAGCCTTAGATGGACTGATGGCACAGGACACCAATGATCCCATCTGCTTCCAGGAAAAGTCACCGGCCCTCGGGGGGGTGCAGTTACCCAGCAGGCGAAGGAGATATGAAGGACAATTTTGTGGCCTGGAGGCTTCAAGTAGCAACATTTGGAAAATGGAAAATAGCACCGGAACAGTTCCAACAGCTTTGTGCTTGCGGTTGGATGGGGCAAAGCACAGATCCTCTGGTCCTGGTGGTCAGAAAGAGCCTTCCCAGCAAGGAGATGGTGGCAGGGTGAAGAGCTAAGCGTCTGTCAGCAAGCATGAGCCTCTGTCTCCACGTAAGCCCAAAAGCCACACTGCATGTTATGACGGATGCTGGAGTCTGCTTTTCTAGGAACTACAGGACAAACAATACGCGATAAGAGACATTTTAAACAACCTATTGCATTTCTAATAATATGTGGCATGAAAAATAACCTGTTTAGTGAGTAGATACAGGCAGTTAAGGAAGAGACGTATTTTCATTTTAATATGCGCTCTTCTCAAGGTGAGTTAATAGAGGCTTTTTGTAACGACCTAAATAAAACTTCAATTTCTCCTGCCTGTAAGAACCCTGTATTTTTTATAATTCATTCAGGTTTGTTATGGGAAAATCAGCCAAACCACAAACCAAACGCGTTGCAATGTCTTCTCCTGTAATTTCTGCACAAGCAGGAAGATGTTTGTACACTGTTAAATGAAGCAAACTGGAATAGCAGTAATGATTTGATAAGAATTTCCTAAGTATTCTCTGTTTTATCTCTGCCATTAGCTAATTTGAGCCCGGACGGTTGCCATGGAGATCTGGCTAAGCAAGCAGCAGCCTTGATGCTCACCGAGACACCGAGGGAGAGAAGGGAGAGCATGGGGGATGCAGGATTTTTTTTCATCTTCTGCTGCCAGCCCATGCCTACACAGACATTGTGGGTGTACGTGTGCCCTACTGGTAGAGGTTGGGTCATTCTGACCCTCTGATATCCCCGAGGGCACATCACGAGTGTCCTGCCTGGTGTCTGGGGTGAATTTGTGAGACAGAGCATCCTCAGCACCCTCTCGGCTGCTCCAGGCTGCCTGGCGGAGGCAGTGCCCTCCGTGGCAGGAATCCGACAGCCGCACAGCTGCCTTGCTCTGAATTGCTAGTCCTTCTGCAAACCCCGGCATCTGGGGTTTTCGCTCCTGAGCAGTCCAGATTTTTGCCATTTAATGAATCTCATCCCGGTGGTCTCTTCTAAAGCTATGTTTTGCATGCTTTCCGTCCATGAAGCCACAGGTAAAGGCATCTGTTGTCTTCATGGAAGTCAAGTCAGCCGCAGAAATGACACCTTCTGGACGAGGGTGTGCTCTGAGCAGCACAGCATGCTCGGCTGGCAGAAACATCTAGAATATCATTTGCAACAATGGGAAGGAAAAAAAGAAGAAGAGTAAAACAGGAAATCTGCAGGGTGGAGGGCAAGCTGGTAGAGCACTGGCAGGACATGGGAGGATACTTCAAATACATCAGCCAGGAGAGGCATGTAAGGCCTTGTAACAGTTTTTAAAGCGCCTTTTTTTTACCATTGTTTTCAGAACCTATCCTAAATTCCTTCTCGGATTTTTTTTGAGTTCCATCTAACTTATCCAACTTTTTTTTCCCTAAAGCCTTCTAACTCCAGAGCTGGCTGCTATTCACACAGTCTCACTGTTTGCATTAACAACACCAGCCAGAGCCTTGCGGCAATCCCGAAGGCCACTGCTTTAAATGAAATGAAATGAAATGTCTTTTGAAGGAGAGCTGATGCCCATGTGGACGTGGTGACAGCCACCATGGCTAGCAGCCTGTGAGAGCTGCTGGGGGACAACATCGATGGGATTCACTAGCAACAAGGATGTACTCAAGCTATGTGAACAGCTTCTCTGGGGAGGACTTTCCTCCATGACCTCTGCTCAGCCTCCCTCTCTCTATATGGTACTTGGAGGAGCTCTTCTGTGGTCACTGCATGGACGACAGCAAGCGGTGGCGAACACTTACTGCTGGATCCTCCTCACTGAACATGGGCTTCAGGATGCACACACTTGAGGATGGGAAGTTTCTGGTAAGCAGCTTCATTCAACACTGAGCTGGTCTAAAAGACTGTCTGGCCCATTGGCTCTGCAGTGGCTGTCAGTGCTGAGCTGGAGGGAGGGCGGTGGTTACGTGGGCTTGCTGAAGAGTTTCGAAGGAGAAAAGCAGGAACTGGAACATTAATGTCAGTACGATATATCAGACTAGTAGTGCAAAGGTTCGTAGGTGAAATGGCTATATCTGCTCATGGTGACTGATAATGTTATGATGACAATAACAGAGAAAGAAACATTAAATAGTTCCTAAATATAATTTAAAGCCATATCAGTGAGTCATTTCTCACTAAGGAGAAGTCTTCCGATGACTAGAACCGTAAATTAATAATGAGTATATTCTTCTACAAAATAATGAGGCATCTGAGAAGCAAGTGGATGGAGATTATATTACCTTGTGCTAAGCAGTGCTGTTATTGGCATGAGATGTGCAGCTTTGATATCAGGAAAGTCAGGAAAGACACTGGCTCAGAGGAAAGCCAGCACAAGGAAAGGAGGGTGTGAGTATGTCTTGTAGGAAAGGATGGTCAGTTCAAGAGAGAGTTAAGAAATAACCTAGTCCTTGCCCCAGGTACCTACAGAAGTGTGAGTGTGCTAACAATACAGAGTGTTTCCACCTAGGAGATAAATGCCTAATGAGATCTAGTGACTGATGCTGAAACGAGACAAGTTCAGATCAGAAGCAAGAAATCACTGCAGGAAATGAAGTACTGCAACAACATAACAAGAGTTGTAACGGATTTTCCCTCACTGGAAATTAATAAAATCAAGATTGGATGCTCTCTTAAAAGCTACATGAGAATTAATTGAAGGAAGTTGTATGGTTTGTGTTACCCACATTCCTTTGGGCACTGTAATTTAAAATGTTTTTCCCACACTACAGAACACAGCCCAGCCGAAAAGGACTTGGGGGTGTTGGTTGATAAGAAGTTCAACACAAGCTGGCAACGCACGCTGGCAGCCCAGAAACCCCCCGCAGCCTGGGCTGCATCCCAGCAGGGTGAGGGGGGGATTCTGCCCCTCTGCTCCGCTCTGTGAGACCCCCCTGCAGTGCTGCCTCCAGCGCTGGGGCACCAACAGCAGAAGGACACGGAGCTGTTGGAGCGGGGCCAGAGGAGGCCCCGGAGATGCTGGGAGGGTTGGAGCCCCTCTGCTCCTCAATCTCTGACCTGCACGAGCCAAATGCGCTGGGAGATGGAGGGTGATGAGGACAGTGATGCTGAGCAGGCAGAGGAGCGGTGGTGCTGCTGAGCAGCAGGAGGAGCAGTAGAGATGAGGCAGAGGACGGGCAGCAAGAAAGGGTGAACACGGCCTCCATCTATGCTGCTCCATCAAGGAGAGGAGCTTGTTGTGCAGTGATGTGGCTCAAAGAAAGATGCAGCAGAGAGGAAAGAGAAAACATGGAAAAGGCAGGCTATAAAGCTTGAAATCCCACCACACCTGGGCATCCAGCTGGAGCTGTGGCCTCTGCAGCATCTACCCATCATTTTCCTATTGAAAAGTGTGCTTTTTCACATTGCCAGTGCAGAATTAAATCATGAAATGAGGCAGGGCTGGACATCCAGTTGGAAGGAGTCCATCTCTCTTCTATCCTGAACTCTGGAGCGATGGCCGGGGTGGAGGCAGGGCTTGGGAGCTGACTGCTCCGCACCCAGAGGGACCCGCATCTGAGCAGCGTGACCAGAGCATCCCCTTCCCAGCTGGACAAGCGGGACCTCTCCACTGGCCAAGGCATCTTGGTGCCTTAATTACCTGCTATTATGACGGCAGCTTTTTACAGAATCAAAGGGTTATCCTGGTAAGTACCTTCCTGTTGACAATGTGGTTTCATTAAGCTATATATCAGCTGGACTCATTTTGAAGCAGCCCAGGAAAGGTTTCAATATTCATCTTGGAGAGGGACTGAGATAATACAGGGACTTGCTGGCTCAGCTAATTTCTGCTCCCTGGTTTAATCCAGCTCAAAGATAAATTATAGAGGATCTTTGAAATATCTCTCGTCCCCGCTAATTGATATGCCTCTCTGACAGCTCTGTGCTCAACTCTAGCTAATAAGCACGGTAACCAAGTTGCCTTGCACGGAGCTGAGTAATTTGTCCAGCGAATGCCATCAATCTTCTTTGGCCTCCAAATCTGCCCGGGGATGCCTGGTTGCAGCTGTGCTCTCGGTGGGTTTGGACCAGAATAAATATTGCCTCCTCTCCACATCTGTAACAGCAGAGCATGGAAACAAGAGCTGTGGTTTTTCGGTTTGTTCAGACAGGTCCTGTAATGACCCCAGCTTTACGGGACCTATTGCAACACTGCACACTGTCGTTACCCCAGCGCTGCCGTGTCTCCCAGCCGCACTCAACGAATCACAGAATCATAGAATACCACGTTGGAAGGGGCCCCAAGGGTCATCTGGTCCAACCTGGATTGTGTTTGACTGAAGTCTCCTCCCAAAAGGCACCTTGCCTGCATTTGCAGAGAGGAACGTGGCTGAAGGCTGCTCAGGATGGTTTCGCAGCCGAGGGCTCCTCCTCGGCTGGGTGCAACGTGCTGGGGCAGCACCAGGCAGACTGCACCCAGTGAACAAAGTGGGCTCTAAAGTTTCTTGGGTTTATTTTTCTGAAATGTTTCTACAATTCCTTAAAAGAAAACTAAAACCTTGGAGGAACTGTCAGGACAGAAATAACGTCAGCGTCTTACCCACAGTTTAGCACTTTGTGAGAGTTTGACCCCATCTGAGCCTCATTGAGAAGACTGAGCCAGTCCTGCCCAAGTATTTCATAGGATCATAGAATGGTTTGGGTTGGAAGGGAGATTAAAGACCATCCCGTTCCATCCCCTGCCCTGGGCAGGGACACCTCCCACCAGACCAGGTTGCTCCAAGCCCCGTCCAGCCTGGCCTTGAACCCCTCCAGGGATGGGGCAGCCACAGCTTCTCTGGGCAACCTGGGCCAGGGGCTCGCCACCCTCACAGCCAAGAATTTCTTCCTCAGATCTCATCTAAATCTCCCCTCTCCCAGTTTAAAACTGTTACTCTTCGTCCTCTCACTCCACTCCCTGATAAAGAGTTTCTTACAAGACTTTGCTTTTTCCAGCCGGACATTTTTGCATCACTTGAGAACACTGGGAGATTACAGAATGTCCTTTCCTCTTCAGGGTTTTTTAATTAACATTTCTATTATCAAGCTTAATTAGCACATCTCTGGCTTCCATCTGCTTTTCTCTTTTACAGCCTGCTGAAGACACTTTGGTACGACATAATGCATCATACCATGAAAAATAATAAATGAACATCGTAGTGTTCAGATTACACAGCTTGAGCTGAAAGATCAGGCCTTGAGGTCGAGAGGCAGCCACTCCTTTTAGCTCCTGGTTTATTTCTAGGCTAAACTGGTTATTTCTGATATGCTGGTTAGAGAAACCGCATGTGCCATGAGTACTGAGCCAACCAAGCACTGGAAGGAGAGGTGCTCAGTTGTCCTCTGAGTGCTTGTCTAGACTGCTTCCCCCTCAGATGTGCATGAATCTCATCAGTTTTTGCTTGCAACGTTTGTGGGTTGCATTTACATCACAAAATCCGCTGCTGCCCACAGAAGAGGACAGAGCAACTAATGCGCAGCGACCTTTTCACAGTCTCTGAGGAGAGATGGGGTTTGCCAGCTTGACTTCTTTGATCCTAGCGGTTTCTGAGAGGTGAGTGTAGGTATCAGCTCCCCTTTCACCTCCCATCAGTGGCAACCGCCCGTGAGTGCCCCGAGGCACCGCTCCCCCATTTCTGGCATCCTCTGCTCAACTGATGACAGAGCCCTCATCCACCGCTCTGTGGGCGTCTTCCAGCTTCATCCTCCCCGTGGTGCCTGTGGCAAAAGCAGCTCTCAGAGGCTCACTGCCGCTCTCCACGGCCGCCAGCTTTGCTGCAACCTCTGCTAGAGCTTTCTGGGGGATCGTAGCGAGGGAGGGACTGGAAGTCAGGCACGGACACAGGGTTGGTGAGCACCGGTCCCTCCAGCCTGACCCTCACGCTCCTCTTTCCTGCTGGGCAGGCTGCGTGCCTGCATGGCGGTCGGTGTGTGCTCACACAACGGGTGGGAAAGGAGAGAAGGAAGGGAGGGAGAAATCCATGCTGCAGGGAGCTACTCCATGCTGCAAGAAAATCTGTGAGCAGAAGTACTTCTGCTTACTGCCGACAAAGGCAATCTGTAAAGATGGCTGGTGGAGCATCCCCTCCATCCCCAGTGGCTGCTCCTGCCCAGAACGTCCTCCCACCTCCTCCTGCCCCGAAGCAGCCTTTGCCGGTGCTGCCCCTCATGCGTGAGTCCTCTCTTCATGCTGCATCATACTTGTGAGTCACCAACCGTATTGTGCAGCAAGTAGAGTCTTGTGGCAAAATTAGCTGCTTAATAAAATGTTTTCCATCCCCATTTCTTGGTTGTTTACTGCCAGGAAAAGGTGGTACAGAGAGTCTATGTTCTTCCTGTCTCCTTTCGCAGGGACAGTCCTGCACAAGCTTCTCTACGTGCCACCGCTCTCAGGTGTTCCAGTTGAGGATGGCTGAAGCACCACCATGACTTTCTGGTGGGGGTTTTCAGTGTGCTGGGTCCTGCTGAGTCCCCCCCAGATTTTCATTAGAAACACTCTGGGAATGTTTGTTTATTGCTGGCCTGTGGTGGTGGTAACACTATTGCTGCCAACGGGCGTTTCAGTGGGTGGACTGGG
The DNA here is from genome assembly GCF_028500815.1 of Rissa tridactyla. Classification (NCBI taxonomy): domain Eukaryota; kingdom Metazoa; phylum Chordata; class Aves; order Charadriiformes; family Laridae; genus Rissa; species Rissa tridactyla. The sequence continues at coordinate 67,733,713 of NC_071469.1, read as the reverse complement.
TTAACATGTGTCCCAGACCAGGGTGTGCATCTGTTTTCCATTTGCACTGCAAACGCTCCTCTGCTCTCGCTGATGTAGGAATTCACATTTACATTCTTGTAAAACATAAGAGTTTGAAAATGTAGCCCTTCCTCTGCTGTAAGTGCATTTCTATGTTATTATATACATATACATGTGCGTGTGCATGAGCATGTGTGTAACTACTGACTTTAATGGGCCCTAAGTAAGAATTTCCTTATTTCTTGCAGCCCGCTCGCAGGGCCCATTATCCAATACATCTGATAGAACTGATGGTTTCACACATTAAGTATTCTTTTTTCCTTCAAACTTTAAATTGAGTATTACGTTCACTTGAAGTATCTTTCAACCCAAACAAATGACCAAAGGCCAGGCAGTGTCTGTACCCTCCTGTGCATTCTGCTTTGGGGAAATGGCCTCAAGTTGCGCCAGGGGAGGTTTAGGATGGATATTAGGAAAAATTTCTTCGCCAAAAGGGTCGTCAAGCACTGGAACGGGCTGCCCAGGGAAGTGGTGGAATCTCCATTTAGGTATTTAAAAGCCGGGCAGACGTGGTGCTGAGGGACATGGGGTAGTGGTGGGTTTTGGCAATGTTGGGTTGATGGTTGGACTCGATGATCTCAAACATCCCTTCCAACCCAGACTATACTATTCTATTCTATTCTATTCTATTCTATTCTATTCTATTCTATTCTATTCTATTCTATTCTATTCTATTCTATTCTTCAGAGGAGCCGCTCGGGATCCCGCCCGGCAGCTGCTCCCCTCTCGCCTGCTCAGGACTGTGCTGATCTCCTCTCTTTTAGCCATTTCTGATGGTGGCTGGCACAACCAGCCATGCAAATCACCACTTTTCCTACTCTGAATATTGTGCCTTCAAGCATCTAATTGTTAAGAGATTGTCTCCTGATAAATTTTTTTTTTATTGTATCTTTGACAGTTGTTTACCTTTTGAATAATCTGTTACAACAGTATAAATAATCTACATAGATAAGGAGGTCTCATATCATAAGAAAACCTTCTTCAAAGCAAATGAAATGACAACTTGCGGAGGTGAGCTGAAACTTAAACTCCAGATGAAAGACTTACCACTGGTTCCCAAAACTTTTTCTGGAATGAACCAAGCCCACACATCCTGCGCACAAGGGAATACTTGTGTTTGGCTCTGGGTTCCGTATCTCCACCCAACACTTGATTTGTGTCGTGAGCTGTTAAAGAGCCAGGTGAGGAGGTTGGCAGCCAATGCCTGGAGCTGCTGTTTGGTGCCTGGTGGCCCTGCAGCACGCTGCAGTGTAGTGGCTCTGCTGGCACTGGTCACACGGACTTGATTTTGTGTCATTTCTCACCAGGCTTAGCAAGGACATGGTAGTCATTCGCTATGTCTGTACTAGTAAATAAAACAGGCCAAGGCCAGCGTTTTGGCTTCAGAGGGAAGTGTCATGGCACAACTCACACCTGTACGCCAGAATGCCTTTCCTTGATGGACGTGGTGGCTTTCAGGGGTCCTGGGCCCGTGATGCCCTGCAAATCTTGCCCCAGCCCATGGCAGGGAGCACACCAACAGTGGGCGAACTGGGGTGACTGCGGGACAGGGCTTAGCCTGCTCTCTGGCACTAATTAATTAGTGCGGATATGGCCCACGAGTGGGTTGAAGAGCAATTGAACAGGTTGCAGGTGTCACTAACGTGTATTATTGCCTAACCGTGTTACAGTTGGCTTACAAATAGCTGCTTCTTTGGCTTCAAAGCTGTGTTCTTGTTTGGATGGGGAGATTACTGACCTGTAAATATTTCATTGGCCAAACTTGTTATTGCTTCTTCTTTGTCCTACGCCACAGAACAGTATTTAAAGTACCGTAGTGTTACAGGGGCTTGCTAATTTACACTTACATTCCCCTCAGCATACACCGAAAGCCTGAACGGGCAACACCCCTCTGACTGTGGCATGTGTCGTCTCCTTTGGTAGGTGGAGCTGGGTAAGAGGGAAGGGTGGATTGTTTTGGTGAGGTTTTCACCTCTGCAAAGCAACTTCACAGAATCACAGAATGGTTTGGGTTGGAAGGGACCTTAAAGACCACCCACTCCCACCCCTGCCCTGGGCAGAGACACCTCCCACCAGCCCAGGTTGCTCCAAGCCCCGTCCAGCCTGGCCTTGAACCCCTCCAGGGATGGGGCAGCCACAGCTTCTCTGGGCAACCTGGGCCAGGGGCTCACCACCCGCACAGCCAAGAATTTCTTCCTGATACACAATCTGAATCTCCCCTCTTTCAGCGTAAAATCATTCCCCCTCGTCCTATTGCTCCCCTCCCTGATCCAGAGTCCCTCCCCAGCTTTCCTGGAGCCCCTTTAGGGACTGGAAGGGGCTGGAAGGTCTCCCCGAAGCCTTCTCTTCTCCAGGCTGAACCCCCCCAGCTCTCTCAGCCTGTCCTCACAGCAGAGGGGCTCCAGCCCTCCCAGCATCTCCGGGGCCTCCCCTGGCCCCGCTCCAACAGCTCTGTGTCCTTCTGCTGTTGGTGCCCCAGAGCTGGATACATAATTAGGCAAAGAGGCAAATTTGATGTTAAAATCAATCTGCTTTCTGTCGTGGCTCGTTGGCAGCAGATGGAGCGGTCTCGGGAAGACTGCCTGCCCAGGAGGAGAGCAGTGGACAGGACATTTGATGTCTCCTGGCTTGATCCGTGGAGCTGCTCTTCCTGGGCTGCCCAGGGAAGGGAGGGCTGGCACTCCACGGGAGGTTATGCTGAATTTTGCTGAGTGGCCTCTGCACGTAAGTTTTAGCCATTTTGTCTGTATTCTGACACCAGGGTAAACTTAGGGAAATATTTCTTGTCTCTTCAGCAGAAATTAATACATTTAGCAGAAACATCAAATATTCATTACAAACAAGACAAGGGAAGAACCTTTACATAAGATAAAGCTGTTGGGCTAGATGGCAAAGATAAATCCAGCGCAAAAGATATTTCTTATTAAACAGCTGGCCCACATGATTTGTTTCCTGCATTAGCGATGATGCATGGCTCCTATTCACATTAATAGGCAACCATAAAGTATTTTTGTCAGCTGAGTTTTACTCGGAGTTAAATAAAATATTATAGTTTATGACAGATTTAACAACAGGCATCAACTTTACAACATCCTGTTGCTCTTCTATAGCAGAACTGAACACATGTTTTTTTTTAAAACGCCTCTAACATATTGCATAAGCAATCACATTGTTGTGATAACATGACTTTTTAGCTTGATTACACTACAAGATGAGCTTTTAAGCTTTATGAGAATGCCATAAAAGTCAGCAACAAGATGAAACACCGAAACAGAAAGCAAATACTGTTTTTTGCTGAACTTTAGTAGAGAATAAAGGTGTGTTGTTGAGCGTGCGTGTCACAAGAGAGATGCAGAGCCTGGAGCAGACACCCGTCGATCGGGCAGCGATGCGGGGTGTCCGCACTGCCAGCCTGGATGGGGGAGGATGGTCTGGTGGCAGCTGGAGCTACTGGACACGTTTCCACTGTGGCCATCCCTCGGCCAGCAGCCGCTCGGTGCGGCAGCGTTGAGGATGAGCAGCAGGAACCGGGCAGGACTGGTACCCATCAGGAGAACAGCAGGAGACACACCCGATTATTTGTTTGCCTGCACAATCACGCAAAATTCTCAGATAAAGCGTCTCAGCTCCTCACAGGCGCTGCTGCGGCGCCGTTGCCATCTGAGAAAAGCTGTTTTGAGGATGAGCCGTGCAATACAGAGAGCACCTTCCCCGTCCCCAAGAGCAATTGTGGCAGACGAAGTATCTCCAGGCAAAGGGGGTGTTTTTCTTGCTAAGTACCCGACTGCCGCGGAACAAGCTGCTGGGACAAGCCACCGAGAAACAGGGTGGATGCTCCATCTCCTGCGGTACTCAGATCAAGCGTGGTTACACTTTTAGCAGGCGTGCTTTACCTCAGCTTATCAAAGGGCTCTGGAAAAAAAAGAAAAATTACAGCCCCCGAATACTGCTGTAAAGGGAGTAGGAATAAATTACCCAGTGTTCCCTTCTGGCTTTGAGTCTGTAAGGTAAACTAATATTCTTCGATTTTGTGTTGCAACTACCTACAAAGGGCTCAACTTGTTATTTTCTAAAGGAAAGTCCAATGAAAGCAATAGCTCTGCGGTCTGAGGCTGAGCTGGTGCCCAGCTGCTGCCTGGGAAAAGCTGCATAGGTGAAAGGCTTTCTCCATGTGGGATTTTTCATGAAAGCGTTTCCGTAATGCAATTTCTGTAGCTGCACAGAACACTTGTTACACAATTAAAGCATAGATAAATAGCGCACAAGGAGAGCTGCATTGCAATGCTATGTTTTCTATTCTGTTGGGTTTTTTTTACATTTCAGAAACATGTCCTACAGACTGTTTTGATGGATGCTCTGAACTGCACATCACCTCTCTTCTAGGGGCAGCATCGTTCTGCCTTTTCACTTTTCAGAAACCTTTAAATAAGTCAAAATCACATTAATGTATTACTGCAAAATGTTTAAGCTCAGCATAAACACAAAGCGTAAAGGCCAGGCTGGACGGGGCTTGGAGCAACCTGGTCTGGTGGGAGGTGTCCCTGCCCAGGGCAGGGGGTGGAACTGGATCATCCTTAAGGTCCCTTCCAACCCAAACCGTTCTGTGATAAATCACAGTTAATATATTTCCTATTAATAGGCTTCCTAAGCTCGCATTTCAAGTGGAATATTAAATTTTGTGGAGTTCAGAAACAAATTGTTTAATTGCTGGACACAAGATATATTTTGATCTTTTTCAGGAAAAAAAAAACCAGAGTGAAAGCTGTGCTTCGTTTGCGATTAGAATTAATAAGATCAAAGCAAAATTTGGCATATTTAAGCAGCATTAATTCAAAGGAGCATTGCCAACAGCCTCTGCTCCGTCCATTTAGAATATTCTTTTCAAAATATTTAAGGAGCATTAAGCATTTTATTTTTTGATGTTCCCTCCTGTGATATTTCTCATTGGTATTGCATTATTCTGGTTCCACGATTGAGAGACGCAGGCTAATCAAACAATAATAGCAAACAGCAATGGGTAAAGAAAACAGGGTGAGTGGTTGGATGGCAAGGTTGAAAAAAGAAGTCAAAGTGGATAAAATGATTCTGTGGAGTAACACAGGAACCTCGGGGAGGGCATGGAGGCAGGTGGAAGTATGCGCATTTATTGCCCTCATATGGGTAAATGAGAATCAAATCAGTAGAGGAGACTTTATCTTCCAAGGGATAAATAAGACAAAAAAAGTTGCAATAATGGCAAGTCAATAATACTTCAGAGCAAAGCAGTCAAATGATTTATTTACCTGGCAGTCAGTTGATCAATAGGAGATAATGGTATTTTGAGTGTTTGAGTAAGCAGGGAGAAGAACATTGTAAAGAATTGTTGTCTTTTTTGAGAAAAAGCCCTGAACTGAACACTTGTAAGTCAATTCAGTTTAAATTACAGTGCTTGAAAGAATTCAAAAGGCAGGCTGGGGCTATGTTGTTAATGAAGAGGCCAAACTTTCAATTGAGCTTTGAATTTCAAAGGGACAAACGGAGAAACCCAGAGAGTTTGTTAGTAAAGTTATGTGGCTGGAAGAACTCGGGTAGTCGAATATGGATAAAACCCCAATTTGTTTGAGTCCACAGTGCCAAAACTACGCAAAATTGGGTCCCACGGTAACAAATGCAAATCCACCTCAGAAAGGGATTAGGGATAAGCAGAAAGTCTTCAACGACTGAAGGAAAGAACCGACCGTCAAATCCATCAGCTCCGAGGTCAGGAAATGTAGAGAGAAATGAGGAGCGCCTCAGGACAGGCTCAGCTGTGTGTCATAAAGGATATTAAACACTAAATGTTCATATAAATAAAAAGTTCATGAAAGTAAAAAGGAATAAATATCTCTATTTTCAATAAGGACGGTTTACGTTTAACATAGGGATGAAGGGAATAAAACAGTTGCTACTGTACCAGATGGGATATTGCTGCTTAAATTGGAGAGGATGGATAATAGTGAAAAGCCATTATATGACCAAGGAGATGAATAATTGCCATGGGGAGAGATGAAAAACAATAGTGTTAGTGGAAGTCGTAGGCTAGGCTGGAGGGAGTTACTGGTGGATTTTCTGAAAGGCAAGTGTGAGAACCAATTTTATTTAATATTTTCATTAGCAATGCTGGTGCAACAATAAGAAATATGCCAAGGGAATGTGTTGGTAACGATGAGCTGGGAAGCATCCTTCTAATAGAGGAAGAGTTGGATGATCTTCAGCACTGGACTAGCAAAATGAGGTAGATACTAGTATCTTAAGAAGTAATAATAAGAAGTAATAAGAAACACAGATTTAAACTGGAGACACTTTTAACTAGACAGTTCTCTGCTCTTCTTTCTTGAGCTTTGCCTTGTGCCCCATACTGGGAAAATGTCAGCTCTCCTAAAGGTTTGATGTTTTCCTTATTTATTTTCATTCTCCTTATTTCCTCAGGTAGGTGACGAGCAGCTTTCCAAACTAGGTAATATTATATTCTTCTTATTTCTTTAGGCCTCTGTGTTTCTTATTCTCACTGGAAATCCGGGCTTTCTCTCTTAACCTCCAGTGGTCGTTTCTCAGCTCTGGCCAGTCCTCTCCCCTCCTCTGTCCTGAAGACCCCACAGGCACCACGTGTGTCCCCACCTATGCCCAGCTCTCACACCTCTGAGCAAAGAACTTATTTTGCACCCTCTAATCTGGGCACTTCTTTCTCTTGTCAGACACAAATACTTACCTCCATACGTATTTCTGATGTGTAAAAATACAAGAATTAGGTGAACAGAAAACTGTGGAGTTGCAGCTGTAGGTGCAACCACCTCCTGTGGTGTTTGTGTAAGCAGACTTTTCCCAGCTATCACGTGCCTCTATGTGCAGGGTGATTGCAAAACATTACACTCCCTCTGTTTCTTGGTAATCTTTCCACTTCTGTGAATTAGTAGGGAAATCTATTAATAGCAACGCTAACTTAATCACTTAATCACAAATCCACGGGTTTCCAAGCCTCTCTGAAAAGTTGTCTTAGTATGAGCATCCCTCTCCCTTCTTTTGCAGAGGGGGGAGAGAGAGCACAGAGACGTCAGTAACGCATCTGGGCTCTCCTGTGGTGTCGGTGACAGGGCTGGAGGAGCAGCCAGGTCCGCTGTTTTTCTCAGCATGGAGCCTTCAGTAAAATAAATCATCTGCTGTCCCTGCCCCTCTTTGCCATGCAGCTCAATGACCACAGCATCGGGTCCCAAGTGCGGGTTGTGTTTTGCATTTTGGAGAGGGTGAAGCTGGTATCGTTGTGGCTGGTAGAGGCTGAGACGTGGCCATTGAGCCAGGAGAAACTCTGTGGGAAAAGAAAATGCACTGGCAATGAATGGAGGAGAAATGTCCTGTCTCCTGGGAGGGTCCTCAGAGAACTCACGGGCCTCCAGCAAAGGGAGGGGGTTATTTATTATTCTGTCCAGCCCTTGTCCCCCACGGGTGGTGGGGATTTTGGAGGGTCGGCCCATGAAGCCCATCCCATTGCAGACCATACTGCTGTGCATCCCTGAGCTAACTGCAAAGAAGCGAGGAGATGCAGGAGATCTTTTCCCGCCTCTGTCATTGTCCAGCTGCACTCTCCAACCCCTTAAAAAAACATTGCTATATCTTGTATCTGTAGACGATAGGCTGGGCTTAACCAGTCTCCTCTGAAGCAGCTGGTTCTGAGGAGCATCTCTGAAGCTCGTCTGCTGTGAGGACAGGCTGAGAGAGCTGGGGTGGTTCAGCTTGGAGAAGAGAAGGCTCCGGGGAGACTTTCCAGCCCCTTCCAGTCCCTAAAGGGGCTCCAGGAAAGCTGGGGAGGGACTCTGGATAAGGGAGGGGAGCCATGGGATGAGGGGGAACGATTTTAAACAGGAAGAGGGGAGATTGAGATGAGATCTGAGGAAGAAATTCTTGATTCTGAGGGTGGTGAGCCCCTGGCCCAGGTTGCCCAGAGAAGCTGTGGCTGCCCCATCCCTGGAGGTGTTCAAGGCCAGGTTGGATGGGGCTTGGAGCAACCTGGTCTGGTAGGAGGTGTCCCTGCCCAGGGCAGGGGGTGGCACTGGATGGTCTTTAAGGTCCCTTCCAACCCAAACCATTCTGTGATTCTGTGGTTTCCACTCATAAGAGGTACCGGTCTCCTGCTGTAAAAATTACACTGGTTCCTTTCCCCTCTTCAAGCTCAAGGCGTGGAGCAAACTGAGTTAAAAACACTCCATATTCTTAACTGTTTAACACCTGTGCAGACATTAATTAGCTGTGTGAAATCCTTGGAGGACCCATTCCTACAGCTGCCCCACAGCAGAGGAAATCCCAGCGCAGCCGCAGGGCATGGGCAGCTCCAGGGACAGCATCGCCTGACACCTGCCCAAACCAGGACAGTGCGTAACTCCCAGAATTCATATTTTCCAGAAAACTTGGAGTATATTCATCTCTGGTCCTGGTGGCAGTGCAGTTATTGCTCTCTCCGTGCAGGCACACAGCCCAACACCACGCTCCTTACCTTGGCAGCATCAAAGCCAGCTGGAAAAATTTGAGATTATTAGCACCACAAGTGAAAACTTTGATTAAAGAAATATGATCTCCAAGCAAGGTGGTGTGAGGAGCAAGCACTGTTTCTGAAACAATAACAAATGCAAAACAGAGTCCCCAAAGAAAAAGCCTGAAACGATAATACTGCCTGGTACACATATTTCATGGGGATTTGAAAGTAGATCTGAGTTTTGTTGATATGACAATATCAATCAATCTAATTAGATCTTTTTGCATAATCACAGAAAATTTGCATAAAAAGTATAGCCAGCCCAGGAGACAGCTGAGAAAAACAAGGGTTGAGTGAAAACCAGGAACTTTTGTATTATAGCTATTTTTTTTAAGACCGCATCAGTTGTGATGGAAAAAACTTGTATGAGTTGCAAAACCCGAGTGCCTGGAGTCTAGATCTGAAAGAATGAAGAACATAAAGTACCTTTTAAGAATGAAAATAGGAAGACAAGTCCTAAAAACTTAAAAAGCTTCTCTGTGCTCCCATGGAAGGACGTAGCTGAATATTTTCTGGCAATGTACTTGAATATTGAAAAATGCAAATTTAATTAAGATTTGTAGTGCAATGTTTCAAATTCATTAAATAAAATCAGGGAGAAGGATTTTTGGATGACAGCAGAGAGGCTGATTTGGGTTTTGCTTCACCTTTTGTACTTTAGGCATGTTGAGCTCTTTCTTTAAGGATGTTGAACTGCCTTGGCCAGGAGCCGTTTGGCCCAGGCAGGGAGACGCTCAGAGGTACCAGGTGGGCACAGCGTTGCCTTTCATGGGCAAAGATGCTCTCCACGAGTAGGGAGAGAAGTGCGTCTGCTTTGCTCCTGCTCTGCCTGGTGGTCATTCCTCCTGGTCCCTTCATCCCTGGACCATTTCATAGACCCAAGCGTGTACAATCTTTGAATATCTCCATCTCTGGAGACATTCCAAACCCGCCTGGACGCGTTCCTGTCCATCCTGCTCTAGGTGAGCCTGCTTTGGCAGGGGGGTTGGACTAGATGATCTCCAGAGGTCCCTTCCAACCCCCACCATTCTCTGATTCTGTGACTATATTGAAAATACAAGCAGCAGAAAAGAGTTAGCATCGAGTCCATCTGGTGTCCCTGTTGGTATGTAACTCAGATGCTGGGGTTTTGCTGGGGCAGACAGTGAGTTTGTGCTGAGCCAAGGCTTGGCGTGGCAGCGAGCTGCATCTCAGCAGCCTCTTCCCTGGAAAACAGCACCGTCCTCAGCTTTGGCCCACAGCCATGAATGCCATAAATGTCCCCAGCTGCCGAGGGGATGCTGCACTCCCATCTGTCCCCTCTCCCCAAGCTGCACCACAGCCCCTTAGGCAGGATGAGGGCAGCGCTTTCATCCAAGGTAAGGATGGAAGCGTTCCTCCAGGCAGAGCTGTTTTGTTAACAGCCTCATCAACCCGACGCAGGCAGCACTGGGGGCTCTGCAGGGCTTTTCCCCTGTTACAGCTCCAGGAGAGCGTCTCGGTACTAGGCATGTTCAGTGAAAAGGCGCTTTCTGTCATTACATCCATGTTAAAAGGACAGCAAGAGGCTTAGTTCTTAGCAATGCGTCAGAGTTGGCTGACGATACTGAAATTTTTGCAGATCAGCTTTCTAGCTTAAAACCAAGTTTCTGAAATCGTGGCCTTTATTAAGAGAAGATTTAAATTTGTTTTCCTTAATAATATGTGTATTTGTTAAGTGACCTAGATTTTGATTAATGAAGACCTAATTTTGATTTGAATATGAATAACATATTTTTCTCTAGCTGGAAGCTACTGAGTTATTTCTGTTTTCCTCTTTAATCCTGAAAATGGGTTAGCCTTTAGGTGGATATATAGATTCAAAAATACCAAGCTGATGATACAATGGCGTTATAGTTTAAGGAATTTAAGCATTTGCATGCATGCACTTTTTTTTTTTTTCTGCACAAGGCAGATAATTCATGACAAAAGGATCAGAGAAAGTGGCTAGGCTGCGTATGCTTCAAAACATATCCGAGCATTTCCTGATATGAATTCTGTCACATAGGCAGGCTACAGGTAGGTGATATTAAACGCATGTGGGTAACTACAGGCAGCTGGGGGCTGGCTCCCGTTCCCATGGTGAACACCCAAGATGTCCATAACCCTCAAAAAGCCTGCTCTGAGCTCCTGCACGCTTTATGGGGTAAAATGCATCAGAGCTGGCCTGGCTAAGCGTGGGGGGACCGTTTTTCTCAGGTCCTTGGGACAGTGATGCTCAGCACTCCGGGATGTTCAGATGCCCCTGAAAGGTTTTGGATCCTGCCTGCGAGCCTGGGCGATGCTGCGATCAGCAGGAGGATGGGCACTCCAGTTCTGTTGTGCTTTCTTCATCTTTTATAAATAATACAACACACTTGCTGTCATGGTTAGCAAATAGCAGCGCTATTACAAAGACGCCTGAGGACTTTGTTATGTATTTCTAGATGTGCAGGTTTTGCCTCTCAGAGGTTACAGCCCATGAGGTGAATGGCGCGGGGGAGATGGATGGCAATATTAACCGCGCTGGTCTGAGGTACAATAGCTGCGCATGCAATTCATAACTAATCAGTAAGAGTAACTATGTTTGCCGCCAACCTAAATAGCGGTGAGCAAATGAGTTTTCCCAGTGAGACCAGAAACGCCACGCAGTAGGTCACGCTGCACCGGCCGCAGTCAGTCAGACGCCGGGGTTATGAGTTGGTAGGGAGCCGCAGGCATCCCCTCTCCAGGGACGGCAGGGCAGCAGCCATGGACCCGCGGGGGTGGATGCAGCCCCCCCAGAGACAGCTCTGGGGTGCGACTGCCATCGAGTCACAGCTGTCCCTCGAACCCTCCTTTCTCACGCTGCCTCCTTATGACCAGCAATTCATCACCCATCTCATGTCATTGGCCTGTGCAAACCTCAAGAACTTCAACAAGGCCAAGTGCAAGGTCCTGCACGTGGGTTGGGGCAATCCCAAGCACAAATCCAGGCTGGGTGGAGAATGGATCGAGAGCAGCCCTGAGGAGAAGGACTTGGGGGTGTTGGTGGATGAGAAGCTCAATACAACCCATCAATGTGCACTGGCAGCCCAGAACCCCCCCGCAGCCTGGGCTGCATCCCCAGCAGCGTGGGCAGCAGGGTGAGGGGGGGGATTCTGCCCCTCTGCTCCGCTCTGGGGAGACCCCCCTGCAGTGCTGCCTCCAGCGCTGGGGCACCAACAGCAGAAGGACACGGAGCTGTTGGAGCGGGGCCAGAGGAGGTGATGCTGACCCCAAGCCTCCCAGCAAGGGGTACCACAAAGTGTGTGTGGCCCTTGTAGGTCCTAATTGTCCTGTCCAACCCCACCTGGGGCCTCACCAGCTCCACCTGAGGCTCCACCTGAGGCCCCACCACCCTCACCAGCTCCACCTAGGGCCTCACCACCCTGCAGCCCCACCCACCCTGGCCATGAGCTGACTCCATTTAAGCTCCAGCCTGTGTCCTAGCACTGGTTAGAGCTTTGTTGTTTGTTTGCCTGTGTCTAGGCTTCTGGTTGAGCCCAGACACATGTTTTAAGTTGCTTGGTCTTCTGCTGCCCTGGATTCTAGACCTGGTGGGTCACCTCACCTTGGCTGAAGATGACCAGGCTCTCAGGGATGCCTATTGCTATCCCCTACCTGCCCTGGCTGGGATGCTGCTGGGTGCACCAGGTTGGTGAGGGCTTTTCTTTTGCTGTGGTCACCCTAGCCCCCAGCTCGTCATCCCCCATAGAGCAGCCCTACTCTTGGTGTGCTCCCTGGGAATACAGACAGTTGACCAAAACCTTGGGACTTGTCCCTGGTCTGTTCTGTCTATGCAAGGCCCCGTGGGCCTTTTCTCATGTTGGTGTGCCCTTTCTTGTTTTCCCTGGAAGATCTTGCTCCACGTGGGGCTGAGTGATCTGGCTCTTGCCCTGCTCTCTGTCTGAGGTGTGTTGTACTGATAAGCTCTTGGGTTTTTTGTTTCTCACTAGCCCGGCTGATGGCTTGAATGCTTTTGTGTATGTTACTAAAAGATGGTGCAGAAAAATCCATTTGGTCTTTTGCGGAAATTCATGGCAGCCCTTGTGAGCCCTTTGCTACAAGAGCCTCTTTGCAGCTCAGCATCCGTTTGTGGGGTCTAATTATATTTCTGTGATAAAATACCCCTTTCAGTGGTGCTGTAAGTAACTTGATGGAAGCCCCTGGGTGACAGAGGTCTTCTATGGGTCCTGTTGCCCCCTCAGAATTGCTGCTGACACTCCCAGGAACACTGCTGGTGGTGAGAAAAAGCATTTTGTTGAAAGATGAAGGAATGAGCTTCGTAGAGGGATTCTGGGGTGTAGTGGTGATTTACATGTGTACAACACCCAGCTGGCTTTCTGTGCTGGTGGGATTTTTTTATCATGACAATTCAAAACTAAGAAAACCCAAAAGCCCATCCAAACCTGCTTCCAGGTGTCAAGAGGTTCAAGTCTGCCGATCTTCACAGGTTTAAGTGCCTTTATTTGGCAGCTCAAATACTGGAGACCTTTGAGCTTGTCTAAACAACTGACCTTGGGTGTGGATCGGGGTTGGACTAGATGGCCTTTAAAGGTCCCTTCCAACCCAAAGTATTCTATGATTGTGTCCTACGAAATATGTGTCAGTCTCTTGGGCTGTAACTTCTAATGTGGATGGGAGATAAGGCAGCCAGGGAGGGGCTGAGCTGTCTCCCCTGTGGCTGCTTCTGTTTCTGGTGGAATATCTCATGGCTTGAGTTCTGCTTTTCCTAAAATCCCTGGTCTTGCAGCTCCTTTCAAGAAGCAACTGTCACAGGCTCAGGAAACCCTGTGCCAGGTGGTGTCTCGGATACCTTTGCTGCTGGGGCTGTGGCTGTGGTGCTGGTGAGCTTGTCCTGGGAGTTCCCACTCTGGCTTGCGAGGGTTTTACTTGGGCTTTCAGTCAAGCTACTGGCAGCTGGTTTGTCTCTTTAACTCAGCTGGTGTTATTGCAAAGATTTCATTATAACTTGTTTTTCCCAGTGGCCCCCTTTCTTCAGTGCTTTAAAACAATAGGAGTAAAATGCGTCCATCAGCCCCTGCACAGGTTGTGTTGCGGTGGCACTGGTGGTCCCCGGGGCTTCAGGAAGCCAAGCGATCCTCGTGCCAGCAAGGCAATGCCACACTGCTCCGTGGAAGGCCACCATGCGCCCACGAGCTGGCTTTGCTGTGGTGCGCTCTGCGGGAGCATCGCTCTGGGTTGTGGGACAGGCGTTCATGCTTTCCTTGCTGTTGTTTTTTTTTTACCTGCTGTTTTTTAAGTCCAGAAATAGGACAGAATGCAGCTTTTCCCAATCCTGCTGGTGGGTGTTTCTAGCGAGCTGACAGATAAGGCAATTATTTTTTTTATTACCTGTGTTTCAATGCAAATTAGAGCTGCTGGCCCAGAAGGGATGAGGGATCCCCTGTGAGGGAGCAGCCTTTAAAGAAGACTTTTGATATTAGGAGCTGGGCTGGTAACTAGTTCATCCAAGCTTTCACTTGTCCCCAGGCCCTGGGGGAAGGAAGAATACTGGAAAAACTGCGACATGAAGACAAACAGCAAGTAACATCGGGAGCTAGAGGGTGGGTTTTTTTAAACTTCAAGACTTAGGAAATGCCTGGGAAAAAAAAAACAGCCTGTGTGCATGGCAGTGAAGTTATTCTCTCCTGAGCATACAACATGACTGGCATTTTAATTGGAGCTTTCTTTATGTAATTTCCTTGGCACGGTGTTCATTTGCCTCTCCTTGGAGCTGGTGCTTACAAGTGGACAAGGGCAGGTGGCCAATGTGGTTCTTCTGCTGAAAAATCAGAATATGACCCTGGGTTAAAAATCTCCATCAAATGTCGGTGATCCTGCAGGGACAAGTGCCTCTTCCCAGAAATGGGGATGAGCAAACAGGCATTGCAGAACACCACAAATCCGAAAATGTTAGACTTTGGCAGTCCATCATCCGGTACTCAGGGAAATGAGCTGACTTTTGGGACTATAGATAAAGCTCATACAGAACTATGAATAATTAACTATGCTATATAAATATTTTTTAAGTATTTTGGCATTTTTATACTGCATACACTTTGGAAATACTTGGCTGGAAGAAAAACTACCTTTGGTACAACTAGAAAGGTGTGCTGGAGAGAGCACGGGCACGCTCGCTTTAGCCTGGCTGCTCTCTGGGATTTCAGAGCCTTTTAGCCCAATGACCCTGCACAAAGATTTGCAGAGATCCAAACCCTGCGCCTGCTCGCTTGGCCCTGGGGCTCAGGAGCAGCTCAGCCATGCGGGTGTGCGTGCCCCTCGTGGTGCCCTGGTTGGGGACAGCGTGGATCTGGCTGGCTCTTGGTGGCACTTGACCCCTTTGAGGTCATTGGTCAAAACAGCTGCCAGGTTTCAGGGCTTTTCAGCTCACTCTGCTGCTCAGGGTGCTCCTGGGGGTGTTTTTCTTTTGCTGGCTCGGGTGTGATGGGGCCATGCGTGGGGCTGGGTGGCTGCATTAGGGCCAGTGGTATTTTAAAACTAACGGGGGGGGGGTGGATGGTGTAGCTGGTCATCTTGCTCTCTGACTGTTGCTGCTACTACTGGCTGTTCCCAGGAGACCAAATACTCAAGCGAGTATTTATTCAGGAATGTTCCTACGAGGTCATGGTGTGAAGCAAGCCCCAGCACTTTGGCAGCCCCTCTGGGAGACAGGAGCATCCAACAGCCCCCGGCCAACCTGGGCAGAGGTTTGGCAAGAGGAGGGTGTTGCTGCTGTTCCTGTAGGCTCAGAAAATAAATCATGGAGCCCATCACCCATGCTCATGTTTCACCTGGATCCAACAGCTTTTCCTAGAATTGAAGGACTAGAAATGATGTTTTCAATGCCTTTTTAAAGGGCTTTTCAGGTGGGGAATTATGATTACTTTTCCCTGCCATGGGAGTGCTGGATCCTTCAGTTCATTAGGATGCTGAGCTGTTCAAGATGGAAAGCCTTTCCCAGTCCTGCGACTGCAGAGATAATTGTGGAGTAAGATTTTTGTAAGGTGGAAGGTGCTTTGGAACTTGTAACTGAAGAGATTGGCGCTGACCCTCCTCTGGGGGGTCCAGCCCCCTCCCCGGTGCAGAGCTCCTTCCTCTCCTGCCAAAGTGGGGAGAAACAGGCAAAAATCATGCAAAATCTGCAGGGTGCACGGGGCAGCGCTGCGACCGCCTGCCTGCAGCACACTTACCACAGACCAGCTCACACCAACTGATAAAAATAATTGCTGATGTTGCTCATATAGTGACAGTGCGCGTGTCCCGTAGCTGGTAATTCACTCGGCTCCACTTGTCTCCTGTGTGTGACAGCCTTCTTTCATCTTGCTGTAACAGAGTAGGATGTTCTCAGCTCCGGGCACTGCGGCTCAGCTCTGCCGTGGGGTGTCTGTGGGGCAGCGAGGGTGGGAGCAGCTTCCATGGGGAGGCTCGGGAAGGCGGCCCTGCTGTGCCGGCAGGGACCTGGAGCCACGCAGGACAGCCCTGGGTCCCTCACCTAAGGCTCCTGTTGTCTCTGAAGTGCAGATGAGCATTTCAGCTGTGCAGCTGAACTCAAGGATAAATTCTTCATTGTTTAAGCAAAGCTGCCTGAGAAGCAGATTTGGAATTCCTAGCCTAGGAAAAATAGGAAAAAGTGATACTGTGTGTATTTTATACCATTCTGGAGTGGGAAGCCTGGGGCTTGTTGACATGTCCCAGGAAGGCAGTGCTGTCTGAAGGTGCCAAGTCTTACCCAAAGTTAGGGAGCAGAAAACTAAAATACTCTGCCTTTAATCAGACAATTGCAAATGTAACATCATGTATTTTATGAAGATAAACCACAGATAACTGGAAGGCTGATACTGGAAAAGATTTAAGTCTGTATCTGCATTAACTGACCACCTTCTCCCTTGTAGGTACACCAATCCTATTTTCTTTGGTCCATATTTCTGGGCCTCAGGACCTTCCTCTCTTCCTTGAGCAGTGTCAGACCAAGCACTCCTGGCTCAATTTCTCATGCCAGGATTTCTGTTCTTACCACTTCTAACCCAAATGTGACCCCCAAAAGCATGGGAAGGATTTAAAGGGGGGGGGAAAAGTAGGATCTTCTCAGTTTGAGAGCGCTTGAAGACCCCCCTGGAGACCCCCCCAAGGCTGCTAGAGCATCTTTGCTTTGCAAGCTCGGGACTTGTATTTGAAAATACTTTCTTCAGCCTTGTTTTTAGGTATAGAAAGCTCCTGTCCCTGCAGCTTGCTAGGTAACACAATTCCAGCAGTCTTGTTCAAGGAGATTTTAGTTGTAATGGAAATGAGCACATTGCCAGTTTTATGCATTTTGTTTTTTATTACTGCTGACAAGTAGACAGAATAACTTGTATCCTGACATTACCTGTATGCTGCGTGGTCACTGCTGACCTCAAGTCTATATAGATAATAGCTGTTATAAAAGTCCAAATGCACTTTATTGCCTTAATATTATATTCATCTAACAGGAATATTTCAAATTTCATTCTATTAAGAGCGTTTGGTTTTAAGTATTGCTTTCCTTAATGGCAAGTATTTTATAACTTGAGTCCTGGGTGAGGCTGTACGTGTGAGTTAGTGCTAGCGTATGAATTTCCCCAGAAGACCTTTAGGGTATTCTTGCTTTTTAGAATAGAGTCATTCCAGGGAACCAAGGTTTTATTTTAGACAGCAAGGATAGGAGTGACCCTGCAGCAGATGGCACAGGAACATGCTGCCTGGTTTTCAAGCTTTAGAACCAGTTAAAGATTTACAGTGCATCCAAAGTGCAGTGACACAAGATGTTTATAATTAAATCTCTGATTTGAGCTTGATGTGTTGTCTCTGAACTCTTTTCTAGACTGCAACACTTTTCGTTTTGTAGCTTTTGAAACCAAGAACTGTAATAATTTGCTATGAAAGAGAGAAGAAAACAGCCACAAGGTGCTCAGGGGGGCTGAGGAAAAGGTCCTTAACATTAAAGGTCCTTGCTGTTGGTGTTGCACGGTGTTGAGCAAGGACATAAATCTGTATTTCTTGTTCCCAGTGAGTGACCTGCCGTCCTACCTATTGGGTTTCTGGTTTATAGGGGGAGAAGGAAGGAGATTGCATGTCTTTCCTTGTCCTCCCCACCTTTCTCTTTCCCTCCAAAACGCTAGAACAGCAGTGCTGTGTGGGACTGGGACCTAATGCTGAATGCTGAGGACTTAAGCAAGGTCACTTGTCCTGGCTTCACAGGTGCCCATCCCTGGTCACTTTGGTCAGTGCCCTAATGGCACTGAATAGCACCAGCTGGCCCAGCTCTTCCCCTTGGTGTCTAGGGTAGGGACAAACAAATGGTGGTGCCGATCCGAGATCATTTAGTTGTGAGTTGTTTGTAGTTACGAAGATGGTCAAGCAAAGCGGATCCACGTTTTAGAAGCTGGCTTCTTTAAATTTTATTTTCAGTATATCATATATAGGTTTTGGAAGGCAGCAAGGACCTCATGTGCCCGAGGAGCCATGGTCTCCGGCTGCAGTCCAGCAGCGGGCTTGCCATCCCTGAGCAATAACACGTCGCATTTCCTCATATCAGCTTGTATTTGGCATATTCTTCACCACAATGCTCTTGGCTTTTGAATGAAAAATAGGTCAAGACAATCTGCAGTTCAGAGGTGCAATGGCACCTTGTGTAATCATACATGAGCGTGCTTCACGCCAGCCTGTGGGAGCATTGCCATAGGTGCAGCAGCTCATTAGCTGAGTTCATTAGCGGGGGATGTGCCCGGGACCCTGCGTGTGTGGTACCCTCAGCCTGGGTGTGTGAGGATGTGGAGCCCCATGTTGACCCCATTCGCAGACCCCAATGCAGCCAGCTGTCGGTCACAGCTGTGTTTGAGGTGTTTCAGGTGCATTAATTTTTCAGCTGTTCTGAAAATTTTACCTAAAGCCCTTTTCCAAGGGAAAGGGGGCAGATGGCAGGAGGTGAAGTGTTTCAAATCCCAGCCTGAGCAGCAGGAAAAATTCCCCACCTCCTTCAAAGGTAACACCAATTCTGCAGAGAGCTGCTGTAGTCGCTAACCTATTTGAGTGCGGATATTTGCGTTCTTTTTTTTTTAATTAAAAAGCTAAGCTGAGAGGATTACATGACTTAAAAAAAACCCCCAAACTATTGAGCTAGCATATTAAGTCATATTATTAAAAAAAATCAAACATGACTTGGAGCTGCAAAGTCTGGTGAGGGAAGGAGAAAGGGCAATGGTGTATATAAATATATTTACATATCTTTGAAAAAAATTACAAGCATCCCAGTTCTAATCACTTCAGCTTAATCACTTTTAAGTACATATATTTTTGATTTAGCTGTTTACATACCTCTCTCTCTTTTTTTTGAATAATGTGCTGTGAAAACTTACCAATTCCTACGCCCTCCCGCATTCTCAGCCTCGTCTTTTTAAAAGCAGATGTGGTGGGAGAGTGCATGGCCCATCGCTCAGACCGCAGTCTGCATTTATGGCTCAAGGTTATTCTGCTGTCACCGCTGCCCTGGCCGATGGGTGACTTTTAAAATATCCACCACAGGGACAAGGCTATGCCCCAAATGAAAAGACCGGTAAGGCTCTGCATAACCACCAAAAGGATGGCCTCCTACTGGAGATCCACCCCAGCCAGGGTCTTCTGCTCCTGCTGGGCTGTTTGCTTATGGGGAGGTGAAAACACCATGGCTTTTTCCCAGCTGGCCTTGGCCAGTGCAACGCGTGCTCCCGTGCAAGGGGTGTTTTTGTAAGCTAAAGAAATGCTGTTTGGATTAGAAAACAGAAAAGCTGCAAATAAAGTAGAGAGAGACTCAGGAGTGTGACTGATGAGGAGCCAAATGGCCTTGCAAACAGGGCCTGTCACCTGCTGAAGGTGGGAGTGTGAGAGCTGTACAAACCAGGGAGAGCTGGAGCACGGCGTGAAGGGTAAAAAGCAACAGCTGGGAGTGGAGTGTGCTGGGGAGCTCCCCTGTGTGCTGAGGGATAAGGCAATCAGTGAAGACACAAGTGGTCTGACCTGCAGGGAAAGCCTCAAAAATACAAATGCATTTGGGGATTCAGGCTGCTGGATGCTGGGCCTGTGCTGGTGTGGTCAGTGAGGCCAGAGTCTGGTTTAGGTAGAAGGAGAAACTACGGGGTACAAGAAAAGCATGGGGGGGGACGCAATCAGGTACTTGATTTAAGGAATTCTCAAACAGGATTTTTTGGCCAAGCTGAAAAAAGGAAAGGGCTGAAGATGAAAGACAAAAGGTAAAAATGCATCAGTAAATTCTCATATCGGGCTCAGTGGCCCCGAAGCCAGAGACAAGGAAGAAAACACACCTCCCAGTCAGTGGTGTGCGGGGCTGCAGCCTGTGAGAGCACACGGGCGGGATGGAGAGGATGCCATGCACCGAGCCATAGCCCATGGCCTCTTACACACCCATCGGTGTCTTCTGGGCTGAGGGACCTCAGCATCCTTGAATCCCATGGGAGAAACCTCTGCCTGGGTGTCCACACGTGGAGATCCCCGCAGGCTGGCTGCCACAGGGTCCTGCTTCCCATGACACCCCGAAATCATGGGAACTCCACAGCACTGAATTTTTCAGAAGTATAGCAAGGATTTGACTAAGAACATTTGATGTAGGGTGTCTGGCTTGAAGTCCTGCTGCAGCGCTTGTGCATTGTGTTGTGTGCTGAAAAGCAGAAATTCAGGTCACCGGTGCCAAAGAGAAGGGTTTTGTCAAAAAGTGTGTGTAACACTCCTGGTGACGTGGAAATATCTGTGCTTTCCACCAAGCGGCCATGGTGCGTTTTGCCCGGTGGCAGCTGGTGTTGGCACCATGCTGTCCCCGCAGCACTTCTCTCCAGGCTAATGGCCGCTTTGGGGCATCTCCAGCTGAGTTAATTGCCATGTATGCTGGCTGCTGAGCATGGGGAGACAGGGAGCCACTGTTATTTGGGTCTAGCAGTTGTTTTCTTTCACTGTTGAAGCCACCCAGATGGTTTCTAGGCAGAAAGCTTTTTTTTTTTTCCCCCTGCTCCTCTTCCCATAATCTTATGCTTTCCATCCACCTGCTGTGGGAAAGGCCACTGTCTCCAGCTGGCATGGTCAGGCCAGCAGATGAGAAGAGCTGCGGCAGCAGTGGTGCTGGATGATGGCAGCTAACATGACTTTGGGTGGTTCTGCCCAAATTCTGTGGGCACCAGTGGTCACCTGGGGCCTGGCTGACCTGTGGGTGTGCAGAATGTGGAGGCTTGTCTGCTGCAGTACAGGGGAAAAGTGTCAGTGTGGAGACAGGTACCAAGAGCATCGTGATGCAGCATGGGGATACTCATGGGGAGCACCTGCTCTGCTCCTCCTTGAGAGCATGTGGGAATGCAGTGTCTGGGGGTAGAAAATGGGTGGGGAAACTCCTGATTTCCATGAACTCTTGCAGATGGTGCATAAGCCCATGCGTGGTGTCCTCTCCTTGCCATCCTGCTTGGCTGGGGCTGGCCCGTGGGAGTTCCCTGCAGCACGTGGGGGCAGCAGCACCACGTTGCTCCGGGGGTTAATAGTCCTCACTGGTAAAAAATATACCTGAAATTTCCTGTTGCCTTGTTCTGCCTTTCTCTTGTGGAGTGAAGAACAGTTAATCCCCAGGGCTTTTTCTTACATGCGCTCTGCCTTCTTGCATTTACGGCACATTCTCCAGCTATTTTCTGCACCTTCTGCAGATTGCCCTCATCCCTTTGAAATGAGGGCACTGGGGAGATAAATGGTATTTGTAGTGCCCTGTGAAGAATAAAATTGCTTTTTTCATGTTTGTTGCTTCTCCTCTCTTGTTGTGTCTTTGTTTTGACAGCCCTGTTGAGCTCGCTTGTCTTAATTTTGGGAAAGATCTTGGCCCACAAAATGGGTCTTCACAGTAGAGGCCAGCATCCTCACATACAAGGACAGACAGGTATGTATCTTTTCAGTCTTCAACTACAGACCCTCAGAGTGATTAATTCTGTCGGAAAGATTAAAAAAACCCCCAACTTTTCATGAAGTACAGATCAACAGTTATAGCATTGGAAATGCAAAGGGTTAAATAAAGCTTTCTTTCTAAAATACCGTATTCCCTCTCTTTGTAGATGGGGAAAGTTTCAAAAAGGAATATCTCTGCCTTTTGAAGAAGAAAACAACTTAAGTGAGGTGGGCTGGCAGCCTGACCTCCGTGCTGGTGTGGAAGTCCTCTCCCGCTTCCCAAAGCTGAACTCAGACTACTATGGCGAAGGTGACTGCTGGCAAAGTCAGAGGACGCATTTTCCCCTAAAATAGCTGTATCTTCATTTCTCAAATAATGGCCAGCTGTTATTTGCCTTCCTCCTGAAGCGGAAGGGTGATTGTGGTAAGTGATCATGCTGACCATTCAAAATCAGAGGATATGTTCCAGGTTTGCTCTACAAATAGCGAGACACTTGTCTGCTTTTGGTGCCACGGATTTGTGGGAATGAATTTGCATTTCATTGCCTTATAGACAAAGTAGGAAAAAACAGACCAAAAAGAAATTGGAGTTGGGAAAAGAAACATCAATGGGGGTATGAAAACAGTGTTACCTACAGCCCTGAAGGCAGTGACACCAGGGGACAGGCAATGTCACTGGAGCATCTTCTCCTCGGTTTGACGAAGACCCAACTAATGTCATGTTAGGTTTTGAGATTTCAAACTGCAATAGGACAAACAACTATGCTGCTAAAAGCAATCCGCTCCAGCCATCCTTCTCATTGTGTTACTCCTTCCTAATAAATGTGAGAGCTTGGATAGAGCGGTGCAGTCTGTTCCTTTTTTTCCTCTACCAATTAAATTAAAATTTTTGACATCTCGGCTCTGCAGAGGTTTTCAGTCCCGCATTCTCTTTGTTTACCGTGTGTCACTGCAGCAGAGCTCAGGTGCTGCTTTTTCTGATCAAACTTTCCATTTGACATTAAATTTGACTTATTTGTATGAGAGTGGGGGATGCCGGAGGAGGACGTGGCAGGCTGCAGCTGCCCACGCCACACGTGCTCACCCCTTGCCTTCTTCTTTGGTGGCTTCAAAAGCTTGAACTGCTCGAAGAGGAGCCTCGGCTCTCGATGTCTCACTGAGAGGAGAAAGCACCTAATGTTTTCTTTCATTAGGTTAGGACAGCAGATAATCTGATTTATCCCAATCTGTCCTAAAGTCCTCAGATGAAGCCCTGGCTGAGCCCAGGTTCGCTGCCTCGCAGTAACCCGCCTGCTCTTGGAGATGCCTCTTAATTTCTGTTTGATTTTGTTTGTAGGCTGGAGAGCTGCCACAGCTGCTGAAATTACAGATTTGGAAAGTGCAACAGAAAAATTGAGTTTGAATGTTTGAGAAGGGAGCAGATGCATCTCCTTCATTAAGGAAAGAAATGATTCAAAGGTGGGTAATGCATTTAAATAACAATTGAGAGGAAACAACTGCTAAGCCAGCGGGGAAGCTTTGGGTAAAATTATATGTGGAAAAGTGTTATTTCCTGCCTGAAAGTGCAAATCTGGGTGAGCGGTCAGGGCTGGGTGCTGCAGAGAGACTTAGGGCACCAACCAGCTTAATTTACCCCCTTCAAATAATTTCTGAATATAGATTTTTCAATTCTATATTGTTCCCTTGAAGTTAACGATAATCTAGAACTTCTTTTCTCTGCATAATGTATGTTGGCCTTTCCAGTCATTAAACCCAAGATCGCACCACATAATTTAAATTTTTATCCAGAAATGATTTCCTCTCTCTGCTAAAGCCTTTGCCGAACGTCCACGGTGTAGATCTGAAATTCAATTACCTCTCCCCAGCAGCTGGGGTGATGAAGGCTGGAGAGAGCCAGAGGAAGTGTTTTGTTCAATTTTTATTATGGAACTAAATCAATCTCCCTATGAAAGGACTTATATCTTGGTTGATGTAGGTTGCTTTCAGCCAAGATATCAATAAATCGTAGGTCAGTAAATGGAAAGCACTGAGGTGCTCTTGGCAAAGCCCCATCTTCTCAGAGCTCGCCCTATCTGGTTTTCAGCTCCATCGTTGCATAGGTTTGGATTGTCCTTCCTGGCCTGAAATATCTCAAGGGTTCAATGGAGACTGAGCAGTTCTCCTCTCTCTGGTCTCTGCGTTTGCAGTGAGAGCTTGAATTGGGAATGGGAGGCTGCCTGCGTGAGGGATGGAGCGGGACCCCGTCAATCTGGGGATGTCTGGGAATGCTGGCAGCTCTTTGCCTGGAGCGTGCTGGCTTGCCAAGGTCTCTGCCAGCACTCAGAGGCCGATGTGGGGGACATCTGCAGTTCTTCCATACTCCCATTGCCAGCACTGAAGTTCAGGCCTTTTCCACATCACGGTGCAAGGGAAACACTCCACAAGTTCTTTCAATGACAGCATCAACAGAAAAGACCGAGAATGAACCATTTCCTGGACATTTTCGTTTTCCCCCAAAGCCAAGGCAGTGGCATTGGTGATGACAAGCCTTTCTCGTGTCCCCTATGGGTTCTTCCTACCCCCTGGGACACCAGGGTCCCCTGAGCGAGACCCCAGAGCACCAGGGTGAACATGACTGAGGGTTTTGGGACCAGAGTGAGTGTTTCAGTCTGGAAGAGAACTGCTCCTGTATCCTCCCTATGCTTACAGAAAAACAAAGGCAGGTTCAGTCAAGCGGTGGCACGCTGACATCTGTTTCTCTGTAATAATCCTGTGCTATATAATAATAAACCCACCGCCCTTCAAATCCACCAGGAGGAAAGCTGCTTATTAATGCAGACAAACGCACATTCTTCCTTCTTGTTGTTCCTTGTAAAACTTTAAGCATTTTGAAACTTGACGAGTCAGCTGTCTAGGAGGAGGCTGATTTGCATCCTTCAGCGTCCTAAGGAGGCGGTGGAAGGGCTCTTCCACTGAGCCCAGCCCGAGTGTAAAACCTGGTGGAGGATGGGAGATTTTAGTCTGGACTCACCTTCCTCATGACTTGAGTTGGTGAGACATTTTAATATATGAAATGGATTTCTTGGGGAATGCATTTACTATGTTGCTGGGTTTCTGCTTTGTTAAATTATCATTGTATGAAACTTTAAAAGTCTGGAGCTCTTAGAAGTGGCACCAATTGAAATAACTGCTAGGTATTGCAAGAGAAGCCCTGAAGGTGCGGGGTTTGGAAGAGCATGATAGCTGTTTACCAGCCAATTCTGCGGGAGCAGGGGCAGAAATCCAGGTACCTGGGAAGGGCGCACACCCTGGGACATGGGGTGGGGGAGGAGTCTCGAAGCCTGCGAATGAAATCGGTGCCGAAAGCTGGTTGCAGGAGTGAGTTTCTGGTCCTGATTGTCTCAGAGACAGATATGGAAGATGGCAGCGCTGGAAGCTGGCTGCCGCCAGGAGGATGTGTAAGAAGCTGCTTATACTAATGACATAACCCTTGGGTAAAATAAAGACATGACCTACCAACTGCTGCAAGAGCACAAGCGGAGCACAAATTCCAGTTCTTCTGTATGAAAACCGAGGCTTACAGGCAGAGTGCTGGGTCTGCAGTTCCCTGTGCAGGGCTCCCTGGGTGCAGCTCCTTTAACCTGAAGTCAGACTGAAGGAATGCACTCGTTCCTGGGTGTGGGACTTGATTCTGCAGGAGTCTTGGTCTGTGGCTGGTATGGCAGCTCTCCCGGCTCTGCCAGAGTTTGCACCAAGCTGGCAGAGCTGCCTCAAGGGCTTGGCAGCTCTTCCCTGCACCTATAGATGCCTGTGCTGGTCCCAACACCCTGGAATTCTGTGCCCACATCACCAAGATGCTCACAAAGTGCACCACCGGCTGATTTCCAGGGATTAACCAAATAACTTTTCCATCGCTTAGCCAAATAGCTGGCATGCATGTGCTAAAATCTGAGATCCTTTTAGGCTAGGTGCTAAGGGCATGGGAAAGGAAGCGGTAGCAGTGTCTCAGGATATCAAGGAGGATTCCTTTTAGAGTATTGTTATAATTTCCACTTTTTTATGAAATCCCCTATGTGTGCCAAAGGGCAAAGATAAATTAACTGTGGGGTGTGCATTCAGAAAATGAAAAGCTGGATAGCCTAGAAATTACTGTCTGCGTTAAACTTCAGACAACTGCTAAACAAACGGGTTAGAGAGTAATGTAAACTATAAATGGGAAAATAAATATCCCTGCATGCACACTAAGCCTGTGCTACAAAAGTTGTGTCTGTGCTAAGTGGATTTGTAGGGACTTCATTCTAATGACCTAAGCTAGAGAAAAGCTGTTAGGTGTTATTTTGATGCATCTGGAGGATGCGGATCCCGTGAGTGCTGTCAGCTGGGGAATGTGTTGTGTGTCTGCTGCCTGTCCCACCCCAAATCATGGGCTGTGGAGATTCCTGCTGGCCAAGGTTGGTGCCAGCGGACTGGGATGATGGCGAGAGGGAAGAGGGCCCTGCAGAAGGAGCTTCACCCCTGGGTACCGGGCAGCACCTGCCCTGCATCCCGGCAGGGGCAGGTCCGTCAGTGCGGACATTGGAGGTGAGGAGGAGCCCCACGCCGCTGCTCGCACCTATCCACACCATGGCTCCTCTAGAAAACACAACTTTCCTTGTTGCAGGAAACCTCAATTATTTTTTTTTTTTATGTAATGGTCTTTAATACATTTATCCATGCCCCATCCTTTGCGCGGTTACCCGGGACGAGTCACTGCTGGGACTGAGGCTCACCTGTGTTTTACCCATTTTAGAGTGGTTTTGAGGAGATGGGCTGAAGACCCCAGCCCAGAGGTACATCCGCATCTCTGGGCAGGAAGGGCTGTGTGTGGGCACCTGAGTTCCTTCTGACCGTGCCAGCATGTACCCTTCTCCCCAGCGGGTCAGCTTGGCCGTCAGTGCTACCTGCTGCCCTGCAGGCTTCCCCTATGTGTGTTGGGTGTGTATTTTTCTCTATGTATCTCTTTTGCCACAGAATATTCCTTTGTCCTTCATGGATTGAGAAAATGCTTTAAAATAGCAGCTGAAGAAACAGCTAAAGGAAGTGGCATAAAGAAGTGGGGTTTGTTGTTACAGATGGGTTTGGATAAACCTGTTCAATCAGATGCGCAATCTCCGATTTAATCGCCAGACCTCAATGGGGTGAGGCTCAGGGCTCTCCATGGGATGGGATCTGGGTGCTGGCTCTGCTACGGGCACTTGGGCAACTTGTTTGGAGAGTGAATTTCTCAAGTTCTACTCGTTATGCCACCATTAATTTATTTATTTTTTTTCTCACTTGAAGTCATCTGGACTTCAAGTCCTTCATTTTTTCATTGTAAATTACGGAGAGTTCTCTCTCTCATCTTGGCTAGGCAGCTGTGGGAGGTGGTACCCAGCCTCACATCGCCCTTCGTGGGCGCTGCCATGTGGGCCAGCGCTGCCATGTCTCACAGCGATAAGCTGGCATCCAGAAAAACCATCGTGGTTTGTGCTCTGGGCATCTTCCGTGTGTTGCGAGAGGCGCTCGCTGGCTATTTGCCGTGGGGAAATTCTTACTGAAGTTTAGGAGACCGTGCTAGGTGCACATGAAGTTAAGCATTCTGCCCTGATAATCAACACAAAGCAGGCAAGTTAAAAATATAAAAGTGACCCGCACATACAACTGTGCTAGTAGGAAATACAAGCAGCTTTTAGTGTATGAAATGGGTGCTATTTTATTTTAACTTATAGAATTGAGTCTTAGTCCTGAATAAAAAAAAGGGATTATTTGATGGATTCATCATGGCCATTTATATTCTAAATACTTACTTCCTTCACCATAGCTGCCTCAGGTTGCATGAGGAATGTAAAGGTATTATGTGCCAGGGTTTTTTAAGGCTATTTGTTTTGTTATTTTTAAATACAGTTGTAGATGTACGTGCTATTTTTGTGCAGGTACCTAGGAAATCGTAAATTCTGTGAGCGATTATAGAGGTTGCTCTGATTTGATGATAAAAGTTGATTATGCCTCACTGCAGCAGCAGAGCATACTGTCAGAATAGGGACTTCTGGAGTGTTGCAATGCAGGAGGAAGGGTTTTTGCTGGGCGTTACCGAACGTCCATGACACAAGTAGATCTGGCAGTTGCATCTCTGATTTCTGACTGTCCTCTTGAATTGATCGTTTTATTGACTGAGCTTGGCAGATTTGCGTTCCTTATTTTGCCTGTCCTCGGAAGAATGAACCTCGGGACAATGATTTATGTCGGCTCCGGCACACGATGCTGAGGACGGTGGGGCGCAGCCACCTTTCTGTGCAGGCTGCTGCCGCCTCTTCCCGCCTGGCAGAGCCGCGCCGGTGCCGGCAAAGTGCATGTCTTAAATGGCATTTCTTAAATGACGGCATTTCTTTGCTGTTGGAGGGTAAGGCATAAGCAAAATCTTTCAAATGGAGGTTAGCTACTGATTTTGTCATGCATGGCAATGATGCGACACCTCTATTGCTGTAGAATTAAGGCAGATCTACACATCTGGCAGCATCTCTCCTGCGGGCTGGCCCGAGCACATCTGTAGATGGCAAAGCTGAACACACACGGCTGGTTTTGACAGATGTTGAAGGTCTGGCATGGGATAAATGGTACAAAGGAGAGTGACCAGGTGTAGGAAGCATGTCGCCTGCAGGTCCTGGGAGGAAAGCAAGATCCAGGCAGATGTTGAGTCGAATATCTGTAGCAGGTGGTGTAAGAGGGGAAGAGTAACTGAAGAAGCAGATAAATTAGATGGGATGGAAAAATCTGATTTACAGTTAGCTTTTCATGAAATAACTTCTTTTCAGTATTGACAGTGCAACAGATTTCCAGTAAAACTGGAAAAAATGGAAGAAAATCAGGGATCCTTTAAATTAGTGCAATTTCCCCCCACCCAGACCCGGTACTTGCAACCTGGCTTTAAACAAGGTTTCTCCTCAGTTTTGCTGTGGTGGGGTAGGGTCTGGTTGCCAAAGCAGTGGGCACTGTAATACGGACACGAGGCAGAGGAAGAGCCTGTGGGTTGACAAACCTTTTCATTTTTAAATCCTCAGTCAAGTGGGCTCTCTCTGACTGGCCTCACTTCACCAGGTGTTTTTTGCCATTTATTACTGCCTTTTTTTAAATATATGTTCTGAAATTCGGATGTGTATATAATGGGGATGATATACAGTTGTACTTCAGACTGAATGTGAGCCATCTGTCAAAAACAAAAGCTAAATTCTGTGTAATAAAAGCCACAAAAAGATTGATATTTCCCATTAAAGGGAGGGCTGAAAAAAGCAATTTTGTTTATGGGCAAACCTGTGTCTGGCACATTTTTCATGTCATATAAAGATGGAAATCTCACCTTATGGCTATAGATTACTGCTATATTTCAGTCTTTATAATTGTGGACAGATATGCATGTGCTTCTACGTTAAGAGAGATAATTCCCCATGTATTGTTGATAACAATGAGTCTGTTTGAATACATGTTTCTGCTGCTTCCCAAAGGCATAGTATTTCCCGTTTGCTGCCTTTAGTCTCTCTGGCGAAGCACGTTATTCTAGTAATTTCGTGGGTACGTGAAACTTTTTCGGTACTTTCGGCTTATTTCAAACCGTTCTGGATATCTGCAATCTGGGTGTTGCAGGGGGACTGGACTAGATGACCTTTAAAGGTCCCTTCCAACCCAAACCAGCCTATGATTCTGTGATCTGCAGATCCAAGGGGGAGGGCGGCTGAGAAGGGAGCGGCTTGACTGGGGCAGGGACACAGGGATTGTATATCCTCACTTTACATCAGAGCGTGTGGAGTACTGAAGAAACAGGTCTGAGTGCCTCAGAATTGTGCAAACACTTGAATTATTGACTATAGTGTTTTGTAAACATTTTTTCCTTGAAACCACAAAGCCGCTGCAGAGCTGTTGCCTCTGGGGTAGGTACCCACTTGTAGGGGATGCGCAGCCTCAGGCTGACTTCTGCATCAACCGCCCCGGGGTCCTGGCAGTCCCTGTATGTGTAACAGAGCAAGACAGACACTTTTTGTGTATTTATGCACCTCCTCTTAAAGGATAGCCGTGCTCTGACCTTACAGCTCTTGCAAGTGTAAGCCACAAGAGGTTGCCTGGGTGGCTCTGGGCAGGTAATAGGATGGGGTTACCAGCCCAGGCTGGCAGGTTTCCTCATCTCTAGTGCAGGGTAGGTCAGACAACTGGAAAGGGAGGTGTTATTCCCTCTGCTCCCAAGTAATTCAGGCAGTCCACGTAGGTCTAGGTAGTGCCTCTCCGAGACATCACCCAATGCAGCTGCTGTATGGAGCTTCTCCCAAAGAAGAAGCTGCAGTTGGAGCATCCTGCTCCCCTGCCGGTCTGGCTGGGGCTGGTTCAGAGAGGATCGCCAGCCGGGGGCATCGAGGGGAGCCAAGCACAGGAGTGGGTGTCTGCTCTTGCCCACCCTGACCTGCAGGCTGGGAAGTGAGACAAGCACCTAATCCTGCAAAGCAGGTCCCTGGCTGCTGCCGGGGGTGTGCAGTGAGCTTCTCGCCGTGTTTGCTTGCCTTTGCAGAGCAAGGATGAGCTGCAGGTCGCTGGTGTCAGCCTGGATCGCAGCCGCCGTCAGCAGAATTCTTTGTTTGCATCCATACAAAACCTCCTGCTGAAATGATTCTGCTGGGGTGGCTGGGTCACACACCCCTTCACAGACATTTGGGCAGTGTAATTTCGCTGCACCTGGCAATCAGGGCGTATACATGCTGTATGAATCGAGTTCTTATTAAAGACACTTTGCTTTTTGAGTGATAATAATAGCTATGTTTACTGAAAGTGTCTTTTTAAGACAATGTCCTATGTTCTCTTTTTGCCTCTGTTTCTTGAGCTGTATTTTCTAATGGAGTTAAAGCCATCAGCTGGAAGTGACACCACTGGAGATGCTGGGGGGGTGCTGTAGGGACAGGATGGCGGTATGCAATCACCCGTCTGCCCAGTCCCGGAGCTGGTGGCAGGCTCAGCTGTGGGTGTCCAATTCATCGTGTCTGATCCGCAGCACTAGTTTCGCTCGTAGGATGCTGGGGCTTCCTCTGAGACTGGGCCGGGGATGGCAGCAGGGGCCTCAGTTAATCTTGCTGAGCTGCTCTCTCTCCATTTCTAAAGCGCTTTTCTCCTCCGCGTGGTGACACCTCCTGACAATGTCACTGTTTTGAGGACATCTGCTAGGAAGCTCTTCCCGAAGAGAAGCCGGCGGTGCTGCTGTCCTTGGGAAACTTCTGTTCTCAGCTCCATCTCAAGACACAGGTGAGCAAGAGGCAGCTGCCTGCAATGCGGGGCTGTTTTTATAGCCAGCAGCCAGTTCAGGCACCCATGTGACGTGGAGGGTTTATTTAATGGGAGCTGCGTTACGCCAGGCTTCATATTTTTCGCATGCAGCATGCTTACTCTCTGCCTGACTTGGTGCTGCTCATCGCTCTTTGTGGGCTGTGATGCTGTAAGAGCGTGGGGCAGCCCAGGGCGATGCCTCCCCCCAGCATCGCCTGGCCGGCACGGGGAGACGGACTTCGCTCCTCCTCAGGCAGCCTCTGCGCCCCTGGGGAAACGCTGGCCTGGTTCTGGCTGTCAGTCTCTAATGTAAGCGAAAAGGTAGCGCAGATTGCACGGCTGTGCCTCTCCGAGGGTTTTGCTCCCTGCGTGATACAGAGGGATTTGATTTGGCTCCCTTGATGGCAGAGGAAATTCCCAAGGGGGAACAAAAGCTGCCAGAGCAGCCAGGGGACTGTGACTCGAAAAGTAAACATTCGCAGTTTTAAATCTGAAAGGGGGGAAAAAAAAAAAAAGCCTGATTTGCAAGAAGGGTGGTTTCAAAATAAGGATTTTGTGATCTCTCGCTGGATCTGGTGAGAGGTGGCGGGAAGATTGCAGGCTGCTCCCGTGCTCCGCATTTTAATCGGTCCTTCGTCCTCCCTCGTCTGCCGCCGAGCCCGGTGCAGGGAGCTGCTCAGTCCAGCTGCCGTATGTACCTGGTCGCAGCCTTGGCTGTGTTCACGGAAAATAATCTCATTTAAAAAAAACAGAGATTTCTGACCCCTGCACAAAACCGTGCAGCTGTTTCTGGGGTCTTGCAAACCACCTTCCTATCTCCCCCGTGTCTCTCAGCCAGGGGAAATAGGTCCTCTTGGGCAAAGACATCAAGCCGAAGCCCCCACAGCTTTTGGTGTCCCTGGCGCTGCGGGCTGATGGGCTGCTCCTGCAAGCAAAACCGGTTTTTGACCATTGTACCCAGGTCTGCGAAGCGGAATGATGCTTCTGCTGCTTGCTTCAAGCACCAGTGACAAGACCTTCCAGTGAAGACCTGCCTTCCGCCTGGCCTGTCCACAGCTCCAGCCGGGAGTGGAGAACGTTGAGCTTACCCGCATTTAAGATGTGCCTCCTTCCCCTTCAGGTGACTCTTCATCACTTGGATGATCAGCTTTAGATCACCAACTTACTGGCTTTATTGAAGTAATTTCAGTTTCAAACCGAAGAAGAGCAACTTTAATAGTTTTCATTCAATTAATAAATGGAAAACAGACTCAATGGGGAGATACCGTTAGGCAAAAGAGTTTAATGTTAATGTTTTACTTCAGTAATAACTTCTCATTGTTAGTGAAATGGGTGGAAATAAGTCAAGATGAGATGATTTTTTGTGTAGCTTGAGAATGGACTATGGGCAATGGGCTGTGCGGCGCTGTGCAGTGCAGCACGATGCTAAACGCTGCCATGCCGAAATTGCATGCAATTAAATACTCATCAAACGCAACCATGGAGGATAAATTAACTCTACATGCTGCTAATAACTTCTTGTGGGGAAGCAAGTGAATTAAGTACTTAAAAATGATGGGGAATGAGGGGCAATCCGCCCGCGTCAGCGATGGGTGGTCCCACGCCGTTGCCAGCCGCCTGGGTGGAGGGATGGGTGAGATCCTGCCCGTCCCCCAGTGGGGTCCTGCCTACACGCCGAGCCCAGGAGAGACATGGACATGAAGAACTCAGAGGACAGTTGTTCCTCCACGTGTGTGCACCCTTATTCAAACTAAAGAACTGGGAGTTGGGACCTTATTTTGGGATACAGGAACCCCGAGGCCGTTTCTTATGGCTGTCCTGTGCCTCGCTGGGTGAGAGTCTTGCTCGCTGCCTCCTTTCTCCATCCATAGAACTGGCCCTGCTCAACCTCCCATAAACACGCCAGTTGTGAGGAGCTCAGATTGCAGTGTGGAAAGGGAGATAAATGTCTCAGCTCGGGAAAAGTGCTGCTCTTTCAGTGGGCTGCAACGTGCTTCTCGTGCTTTGCTGGCTCGTAACAGACCCAGCTGAGGTGGGGCTGCATTTCCTCTGTCGCACGTGGGAAGCTCTGCCAAGTATTTCTATTTTCCTTTCCTGGGAAAACCAGGCTTTGAATGCATGGGGTGATGCACGCTAAAAGATGCAGCTTTGTAGCAGTGAGAGTATTTGTTCTGGAGCAATGAAGCAAGAGGCAAAGGGCTGTTGGGCTTGCTGGGGACGATGTGGCTTCCCCTCCTAAACGGCACCGGCTGCTGGACATGGTGGTAGAGCACCAGCCAGCCGAGGACTGTGCCCGGCCACCGCTCCCACTAGCAGCTTGTTGCTGCCATTTTGGAGTAATACACGTTATCTGCATGGGTTGTCTTAATGGCGTATTTGTCTGGTCTATAACAGTGAGTGCCGCTTCTAATCAAAACAGAGTCTGGTGCATAAATATTTTACTCACAGAAAATTGTCAGACCAAGCTTAGCAAATGCTGCTGGAAATCTATGAACTTTAAATAACTTCCACCTGTGAATACAGGCCCTATTTATTATCAGAAAAAAGCGATTAATGCTTTTGGTCAACACATCTAATTCAGTCTTACGCATCCCATCTGTCACCGAGTCACTCTGAGACGGTTAAACGCACGAGCGGTGACATTTCATACATTTTAAATGTAATTTGTGGGCGACGTTTGCAAATTGGAGCTGCAGACATAATAAAGGGAGCTAAGACGATGCCCTCTGGCCCCTGCTTATTTGTCTTGCAGGTAGAGGGATGGTGACACAATGCCTGGCTGGGCGCTGGGGGGAACCCCTGGTCCCCGCTCCCCTGGGCCTGCCCAAGGTTGCAGAAGGCAGAGGCAGGAGCTGTGCTGCTCATTGAAGGGTCTCCGGACCATGGAATGAAAGTCCTGACTCTGATGCCTGATTTGCAGGTGCCCGTAGGCTCTCCAAACGTTATTAAAAAGAAAAAAATTTCTTCTGCCAATACAGGCCCAATTAGGGCAGTTCCAAATTCTGAAGAGGACGGTGATGGTGAGGTTCATGCTTCTATGCGCATGTGTCTGGGGTGGGGTTTTTTTTATATTTTTTGTAAACATTTTGCCATGTGCTTGCGTTATGTCTGTCCCCTTTCCTGTCTCTTTGCTCTGCAGTTTCCAACCTATTGATCAAGAGAAACAAGTGCAAGCAGCTGGCAGCCTCTGTAAGTGTCCCCCGAAAAAGAAGCACAGCTGTTGGTACCATCCTCGGGCGACACCTGTGATGCCCACGTGCTTTTCTGCTGCCCATCACTCCCAGGAGCCAAGGACCTCTCTCAGCGCCTGCTGTCCCATGCACACACCGCAAGGGGAGACAGATGGGAACTGTGGTCTACAAAGGGTTTGGAAACCGGTGGTGTTGCCCAAGGAGGTGTGTCACAGCAGAAGGTGGAGGTCCAGGTCTGGTGGGGTGGGCTGGAGAAGCCTAATGGGCTTCCCTGGGCAGGGGGGACTGGTGGTGCCCACAGAGCTGGGTGCGGACCATGACCCAGCACTCTCCCTGTATCTCTCCGGTAACAACCACCCATTTTAATACCACCAGATAATGTTTAGAGAAATCGGTGCCTACACCTCAGGGTAAGTTGGCGTTAATTACGAATATTGGGTCAGCTGCTCAAACAGCAGAGGAATCAGCTCTGACTGTCAAAGAAACCTTATGCGTGAGATGTGATGTGGGGGTCCCTGCCGTGCCCCCCTGGGCATGCAGAGCAGCCTCAGGCAGCCCCTCGTCCTAGTGGGAGCAGGGGAAGGTGGTGGCACCCCCCGCCTCGGCCCGCCGGGCAGGAGGCAGCACCAGCAGAGGGTAGGTGTCAGGGGCATCATTAGCCAGGGGGGAAAAGCTGAAGGGAAATCTAGAAGTTGGCTAGTTGAGAGTGACTTGGAATTGAAGGCAAACAGGTGGTTGGGTTTTTTTTAATTTAATTTTTACTCTTTGGTGGAATATGGTTTGTTTAAGGACGCTTTCAAGGATACTTTTGATGCCCTCAATTTTTCTCCTAATAGAAGAAAACTACTCATTATAATAATGTCCTGCAGTGCTTTTCTAATTAGTAGTCAATGTTAGTTCATATGTTAGACCATAACTATCCTAGCAAGACTAAATCACATTTTCACTATAGCTAAACATGTATTTAGCAAGCGAATTTTAAATCTTTATCTGCAGTGCCTTCTCTGTCATAATCTTTATACATCCAGTTTTGTAATAAATTAGAATTGGGATAGCTGTGGAGTGAAATCCAGTGGCAGCTGTATCTCAGTTCAGATTTGCATGCCCCTTGGGTGTTTTGCTTCACCAGGAATTCTTTTTCAAAGCCTTTTCTGAATTGAAAATTAAAAAAAAAAAAAAAAAAAATAGATGAGACAGAGCACATCTCCTTTGTGCAGTGTATGCTTTCATACCCTAATCGTTCCACAGATAAAACATTATGCTGGCTCCCTGATGCCATACTCTATGCTCAGTCCAAAATATTAAAAAATACCATATGTCTAAACCACAAATTGTTTCCTTTAACTTAAAACGTAGAAACTCTGGCAAGGTAAGAGCACGTCTGGCATCCAGATCCTCATGGGATGATTCAGGGGCGTGCTGTGGCGGAAGGACAGCTCTGCAGAGAAGAAGGGGCAGCCTCTCTCACAGCACCTCTGCGGGTGGTGGGGTCTCGGGGCTGGTCTCCCACAGTCAGACTCGGAGACGGGAGCCGTCCTGGCCCTTTGAGGAGCAGCCGGCAGAGCCGCCCGGGCCGCGGCTCCTGTGGCCCTGGGGGGCAACGCCAGTCCCTGAGCCGCTGAGGTGGCAGTGGGAGCCGTTCTGGGTTTCCATCAGCTTGTAAGGACACTCTCTGCTTGTGCTGGCTGCTGGGACAGAGAATCTCACTGTATATTTGCTAAAACCTATTGATCTGATAACTAGTCTTGAGAAATCTCGAAGGTTTCTTTTCCCTTTTCATATTTTTTTTTTCCTTTTTTCTCTTGCACTAGAGGTTGCCTAAGCGGGATCA
Source organism: Rissa tridactyla (assembly GCF_028500815.1). NCBI lineage: Eukaryota > Metazoa > Chordata > Aves > Charadriiformes > Laridae > Rissa > Rissa tridactyla. The sequence continues at coordinate 67,697,850 of NC_071469.1, read as the reverse complement.
GAACAATGGCCAGGTTACTGGCTTGAACAGTTGTGTGCTGTCAGTGTTCAGTAGCTGTTCAAACACTTCAGTACAACAACAGCCTCCAGGGATGTGACCAGCATTTAAAAACTAGAATCCTGTTGCACATAGAAATATTTGAAATTTTGAGTTGTTTTTTTAATTATTTTTTTTTTAACCTAAGGATTTTCTTGCCTGTGCTTTTGGGGTAGGAACTTAGAGAGGTTGAAATCCAACCTTTCCCATGAACCAGGAGCCTGAAGGGGTTTAGCATCGCAGACAATCCCCCAGATGACAGAGGGACCCGTGATTCCCCCCATCCCCCTGCTCCGCACATGAACCCCGGGGGGAACAGATGGACTCTGACACCAAAGCGCTGGGCTTGGGTCTGGCCTGGGAGGGGGCAACTAAAGCAGGGGGGAGCTTTAGCCTTGCTTTGCTGTGCCTGTATTAACGGTACCAACCTCTGTTCTTCTGTATGTTAAACATTTAGACGCCATCAGGTAGACTTATGTGCAGCTATTTGCAAAGTGGTCCCTGAGATATATTACAAAAACCTTCGTAGGAAAGTTATAATCAGGGAATAGAAATTAAAAAAAAAATGTAGTATTTAATAACTATTTACCATAAATACCTTCAGTGTAAATTAGTTTATAAACAGGATTGTAGATTATCATTAAGATTAAATGCATGATCGCTATGAAAACCTCCCTTGCTGGATCCAATAAATCACTTCTGGGTTTGGGATGTGCGGGTGCCCAGCGCTAGGGGAGAAGGGACTTGTTCTTCCATGGGTGCTGTGACTTTCCTTGTGGCACGGTACGGTTAAATTTGAGCTGAACTCTATAGTGAGGATAAAAATGAAGCCCCTGAAGTAAAGCAGGGGGAAATGAGCTGGTTCAGGTAATATTAAGCAGAAAAATCTCCTCTGAATCTGAGTGATTTTGAACCTTTGAAAGGTTAGAAAAACATCCAAGGTGTATCCCGTTATCTGCTTTCCTTTCCAACCTGTCTTTTAAGCGGTTTGCCATGAATTGGCAGCAGCAAATGCACGTGTCTGGTAACAAGGTCCATCATAAACGTAAAGGCAAGAAAGCGTCTCACAGAATAAGATTTCCAGATTTCACGCATCTCTCTGAAGTCGGCGAAGGGATTTAATTCTGCCCTCTGGTCTCAACAAGAAACTGACACCTCCTTTGGGAGGCAAACCTGTATTTTTATTTCCATTCACATGCATAAGAAAGTCGTGATTTGGGGCAAAGAGGATGCACACCTATATAAGTAAAGCCAAGAATGGGATGTTAGTATAATTAAAATCTTAGGAGTCTAATAGTTATGAATTTGGATCTAATTGTTAACGGTGGGGGGAACAAAAAAACAAAACCAAAATAGTGCTGTTAAATTGTCACGTTTTGCTCCCATCATCTCTGGGTGCTGATGTTGGGGTCTCAGCCTGGGGTTGGCCCCGGGTGTCAGGGTGAGTCTCAGCCCTGGGCGTCCCTTGCTGGGACCAATGTGATGTCCACAGATTTTAAACATGTTTTGCATGGATGCACATCTGTCCCTCCATGTGGGGAAAATGGCTGCGCCTCTAGAGTCATTAGCATTTAATGAATCATAAAATTAATCAGTTAAGTTTTAGTAAATAGACCTCTGGCAAGGTTGGCTATGGACTATAAGAAGGGCTGTCGGTCCATGAGTGGGATCCTCCTGTGAAAAGGGAAGAAGCCACATCCTGGCATCCACAAAGCCAATCAGTGCGATGGAGGTCTTGTAAATCAAATTTGAATGTTTGCTGGTGGCCCCTAAGGAAGCTGTGATGCAACCAGCAATACAGGATGTAAAATGGCCAAATCCTTTATGCATCTACACCCCCTTCTCTTTAAAAAACAAACAAAAAAACAACCCCAAAACCCAACAAACAAAAAAAAAAACCCCAACCGAAAAACCACAGTTTTTATAAAGTGAGTAAAGAAGGGAAATGGTGAATTAAAGGTTCTTCTCAAGCTATTTTTCAACTACACTTCACAACTGTTTCTAATGTTAAATCATTGTGCTCCTAGCATACAATATGTTGTTATTATTTACAGGAGGGGAAAAACAGAAAGAGCAATGTGACCTTGTGGTCTTTTTCTTAACGAAATGAATGTCTGACAGATCCATGGAGCTGTTAGAAAGGCTAGAGGAAGCAGTGCTGTGGCAAGCGTGTTAGTAGTGCAGCTTGCTGAACGTCAGGGTCTTCTACGGTACGAGGAGGTGAGGTCGGGGCTGGAGTTTTGGGCTGAACTGACTTTGTGCGGCTGAATAACCAGAACAAGGAACCTTCCACACGGAAGGAGCATTTGTTTTTGTTAACCGGGCAGAGGCAGGAAAAGTCTGTGTTCATTGTTGGACTCGGACGCGTATGGATTGAACGTGGCAGGTTTTTTGACGTTAGTCAGGGGAATGACAGTTGTAATAGCACCCATCATTTTACTAAGATACTTGTAAAATCCCCGAGAGCCTGCCGATAATGACTTCTTCTTAATAGGGGAGAGATGAAAAGTGGATAAATGGAATTTAGTATCCTGCATGGATATGTGACCACATATGGATTTAAATGAATACAGAAAGAAAACGATTTGAGATAAAAAAAAAAGAGCAATTCAGAGCTTCCTCTGAAGCAACGCTTGTACTGAGGGATCACCCTGCTGTTTTGCAAGATCAAAGGATCATCAATGTAACAAATGGGTAGGAGGTTTTTAATCGAAAACAAAATACTTCTTCGATTTTAATAATAGGAAAGGTAAACCTTGCTGGTTGGTTTTGGTCACAGTAACTTTGTGATTTTTTTTTTTTTTAACAATTTCAGTTTGATCAGTCAGCTGTGATCCTAACAACAGGAAAGAGGGATCATTGGGTCTCCATCTGATTGTAGGATAATCTGATGGTCCACAATTCTGGAAAAAACAGCAGAATGATATTAAATTTGAATATGCATTTCTAAAAAAAATGGAAATGTTTAAAACTAAGTAGACTTAATTTTGAAAGAAAACAAGTAGAGAAATTGAGCCAGGATCAGTTTTCTGTTTTGGCATCATGCTCTTTAGAAATATTTCTTGTGGTTTCTATAATATACATATTTTACTGAAATAACAAGTTCTAATTTGTCTCTCCCTAGACCCAAATTAACCCTTTAAATGAATATTACTCTTTGAGGAATTTGTGTCTTTTTATGTTTCGTTCTAATTAAGGATGAAAAACAACACCAAGATCTTTCAGAAGACTGAGCCTCAGCCCGACCCGTGAGATACCTCCTGGGTGCTCAGCGCGGCACCTGGAATGACCCCTGGTCACCAGGGACCTTTGTGTGGCATTTTCTCACAAAATTGACAGGAGCTGACAGAAAGGTTACAGCATTTCAACAGCCAGGCTGGGAAGGTAATTCTGAATGTGATTGGAAAGACCGAAGGAAAACTTTAGACCATGACTGAACGGCATGCAGGTAGAACAAGCTTTACCTAAGCTTTAGTGGTTTACAAGAAATTCAGTTTAATAAAGGCGCGTGTAACCTCTGCAAAGCACAGAGGCTCACTTATTCAGGTTGGAAGTTCTGTTGTTTGCACATCATAAAACAAACAAACAGCAAACCCCCAAAAAACCAAAACCAACCGTAACTGGGCATCACTAAAGGGCTGGTGGATGCTCCCAGAGCAGGGTATCATTGATGCAACGTCTTGCTGCTCAGAGCAGACCCTGCTGTAAGAAAACGAGTGCACTGGAGTGTTCCGACATCCTGTTTTAGGGTGTCCACAGCAGAGTGACCCCCACGCAAAGCTCATCTGTAAGGATAAGGATCATTTGGGATGGTGTCCTCTGTGCGTGGCTGTCCTGCACATTCACGTGGGCTGCAATCAAGACACCTTTAGCCCCACTAATACCCCTTAGGGACCACCCGCCTCCCACCCTCCTGCGCACAGAGCACTTGCCAAATCTCCCCTTTTCAGTTCCTCTGCATTTAGCTTGATGGGAGCTTTCACCTGCAGCTTGAATTTTTGAATCCCTTCTTGAGCCTTGCTTCTAGCCCTGAGTTGCTTTGAAGCCGTTTCAGATGTTTCAGTTCCTCTCTCTGTTTGTATTTTGTTTTTCCTGCTCCTCTTCTCCTTTAATGAATTCCTCAAAGCAGATGGTCTTCAAACTCTGTCTCTTTCAACAGACATATTCTCTCATCTAAGAGAGATGTTCCTCTCATCTGAAGAGAGTACAAGAAAACTTTATTGCCTTGGGAAGGAACATATATACCCAGAAAATGCACACTTTGCAGGGACTTTAATCCTGAGGCCCGCAGCAAGAAGGAGGGGATGTGTTTGCTGTTGTTTGTGAGGCTGACCCATTTTTCTGCCTTAGATCTGGGAAATCCTGAATTTTGGGGATCCATCTATGTGTTCAATCCAAACTCCTTCTATATGCAGGTAAGGGTCTTTTGATCATGTCTGCAACACCAGAGGGGGACTTTTTCTCTCTGGGGCAGCAAAAGAAAGTAGCTTCTGCATCTCTGTTCTCTTCTGCCGTGTGATCCCCCAGCCCAAAGTAGTCTGGAGCATCCTGTTACGAGGGGATCCGGACTTGGAAGCAAAATCCATGTGTCACCATCCTCCATGTCTTGTTGACTGAAGGGAGCTGGACTTCTCCCTCAAGGTCTGTGTCAGCTTGAGATCTGTCTTCTCAGACCTCTCAGCCTGCCTGCCCCACCAAGTAGGACATGCACTGGTACCAGTCACAGCTGTTCTCCAGTGCAGTGGCATGGCCAAAGGATCTCCTCTTGTCTCCTACTTTGATCTTGCTGTTTTGGCAACGGGATCAGTGCATCCTCTGACAGGAGGATCCTCTCCTTCAGTGGCCTTAGCCTCACTTCAGGCAGAGGTCCAAGCCCAGCAGGTGCTCCTGCTGAAAGCTGACTCTAGAGTCCTTTTTTTTTTTTTTTTTTTTTTTTTTTAACCTTCACATCTTCCTGCCTCAAGGAGCTGTCAAACTATTTTCTTCTTTGTTCAATAATGAAGACTCTCCAGGAATTCCCATTGTCAGACAATTTTAGGGCTTCCACCAGCATCTGCGAGGAGGTGGCGAGTGAGCTCCAAGTACCACTGCAGTTTGTGCCAAGTCCTCCTCTCGGTGACAGACTGTACGTCTACCGTTCTGTCTTCACCTGCCTCTCTTCAAACCCAACCACCTGTAACCAGGTGGGTTCCCCTGGTGCATCCCTGCTGGGCTCCTGCTCAGCAAGTGACTGACTGCCAGATCCTGGTGTCAAGTACAGGTTTTCTTCTCTCTCACATGGTTTAGTTAATACTTAAAGCATCTTCAGATAGCTTATTTGTGTAGCGGTAGGATTAGCAAGGCATAGACAAGGAAGGATGCTCAGAGAAAGAAATAATTGTACTCTTTCAGCATATATTTATATTGTTTTTGTTTGATGTGTGCATCTCAGACTTGACTGCAAATCAGTAAAACTGCAAAAGCACCCTTAGATAATTTGACAGTAGGAAACCCTGATGATGTGGCCTGCTGATGCACAGTCTCCAGATGCGTGGTTCATTGCCTGCAATGGTGTCGATTGCTTCTTATAATCCAGCCTCTCGTTTTTATGAGCTCTAAACAACACTGGGAGATGTCAGCCCCCTCTCCCATGCTTTAATTCCCCTCTCAGCAGCCTTTTTGGCAGGTTTTGTTGTTTCACAGTCATGCCAAGCTGTAACACGGGCTTTACAATCCTGGCACTACAACTGCCGCAGCCTCTCTGTCTGCTGTCCTTGCAGCCCTTTCCTAGAAACCATCTCGGGAGAATCTGCTACAGCTCTCGCTGCTCCACGTGCAGGGAATTTGTCTTTGAGTAGTGGAAAACTCTCAAGGTTTCATTGTGGATGGGTAAGAAAACACTGCACCTGAAGCCCTTGCTGCTTTCTGAGAAATGCAGGCAAGTTATGCTGTTTTTGGGGCACACTACAGTCTTGTTTTCCCCCAGTGGTGTTTGGGATCCAGCAAACATCTGCAGCTAAATTCCCTTCTAAGTCGTGCCTCCTGGCAGGACGGCAGCCGTGGCAGGTGCCGGCAGAGTGAGATGGGCACACGGTTCCATCTTTGGTGCCTCCAGGCCTTTCCTCTGCTAAGAAGGCTCGTTAACAGGCAAACGTCTTGGAAACGGGAGCTGCTGGGAAGTGAGCTTAGTATCAGTGGCTTCACGTTCAGGTGGAGACTGACGCAGCCAATACGGTCCTCTACATAAGCAAAGCCCGCAAGTGGTGTAACCTACAGCAGACACATTTGCTGCCTGCTTGCATCTCAAAATAGTTCAACTTGTCCGCTGAGGTATGTAACACTTTTAGGTAGATACATTGCACGTGGGAGGACTGAGATGACTCTTGCAAGTTGTGTTAATTTAATATTGGTTTCTTTGCAGCCCGGAGGACCAAAGAGGCCACGCTGACTTCAGGAGGATCTGGTAACCCATTCAGATGTGTCTAGGAAGATCTACGGATCTTTTTGCCTCTCCCTTTCATTGCAAGAGTGTTGCAGAAGGTAAGTCACGCTTTACCCAAGCAATTTTATCAAAGGTTTAATTTTTTGCAAGGATCAAGGGCGGGGTGGTTTCAGGACCAGCACCTTACTTCAGATCAGACAGACCGTGTTTTGGTTTTAGTACTAGATTTTTGCTCAGCTTTCCTCACATCGTGACGCTTATGTTGTCCTTGGTGTTAAAGTGGACTGCCCTTCACCACCAAGAGGTATTATTTTTCGTTTGTTAATTCTCACTCATCTGCAACATTTTTCTGTGGGGGGAGATGCCCCAATGCAAAGCATCCCGCGGGTGCGTGTTTAGAAGGGGAATGCTATCCTGCTGCAGTGCGCCAAATGCAAAGGAGATATTAATATTTAGTTATATGGCCTGGAGCTCATATGTTCACATTGAATTGGAGATTTTTTTTCTTGCAGCCGGGCTGTTTATGGGTGGGAGTTGCGTGGTGCCTTCCACCTGAGATCCTGTACCCGCAGCACCTGAGATACCCACTCGGGCAGCTCTGGGCCGCGGGTGTCCCTCCCGCTTCTCTGAATTCCTGTTATGTTTCTTCTACATAGACACATATTTCTTTCGCTGACACTACAGCCATGGGAATTCCTGGATCCATGTGTATTTTGGGTGAACTTCGCTGCATGTGAAGTCACCTGCTGTTTCACTTAACCGGTTTGGTAAAGAAGCATTGCCCTTAACATCTGCCAATGAGCACAAACTGTTACTAATTTCTATTAAATGAACTCCAAGCTGTAACTGCATTAGGATATTTTAATCCGTCTTCCTGGATAATATAATCTGTGGTCACTTGGTCAATTTTTGTGAATGCAAGCTTTTTATCTGCTCACTCTAATATTTACATTCCCCCAAGCCATCTCTAACTGCTTCAGCAATAGGTTTTGCATACATTTCACTCAGAAAACAAATGATACAACTACGTCAAAAAATTGTGAAAATAGGCTTCTAAATGCATACGCGCAACTACTTATGTCAGAAGAGTTTATCAGTTTGTCCAGTCATTCCAGCAATTACCACGTAACTTATCTTTGGCCAGATAGCACAGCGTACGTCTCAAATACTCATCTACAGCGTAACAATTGGTAAGTTGTTGTTAAAAATACTTTTTGCCATCATCGTGGCTATTTAGCAGGCAGACAGACCAGAGTCACTGAGTTGCTTGATATAAATTGGCCGCTCTAATGGGTGTGATTATGTATGTATATATGCACAATTTGATAATAGGACTGAAATGTCTGTGCCGTGATTGAATGGCTATTTTCTGTTTAAATATTGCCAGAGGGTTTCTTTGGGTCACAGATAGCTGTAACTTTTGAATGTTAAAATGAAGTTTTATTTTTCTCGAAAAGGAAGAAATTTAACATTCAGATGAAAAATTATGTGGCTGTGGAAGGTCTGCTCAAAGTCTGGGAAGAGAAACTGAACTTGGAAGGGAGTTTTAGGGATATGAGGTATTGGAAATTAAAGTGGGATTATCAGCTCTTCTTCTTCTGTTCCTATGAATAAAAACCTGTATGTTTTCTGTGCTCTTATAAGCCTGAAGCTTTCTTTTAAATTTCATACCATTAAGCAAAAGACAGTGTAGAAGATTATAAATGCAGAAATCTTAATTACGTGAAGAAGAGTCCTGTTTGCTCACTGACGCATAAGAAGTTCATACTGAGGACTTATATCTTAGTCGTGTCAGTTTAGTTTTATTTTATATCATGTTCTCCTACAAAAATTGCTTTCAGTTTTCCTGTGTGGCATCAGGCTCCCTATTTTCAGATATCGCTGCCTGTAAGACCGAGTTAATAATCTAATAAAGGTTCTCTATTTGTAATTTGTTCCGATACAGTGGTGTAAGTCTGATGATCTATATATCCGTGGAAATCTTCTGTGGGTCAGGTCTTTCCCAGACCAGTATCACAAACTGGGAGTAATGGTGATTTCTAGTTTATATCAATGTCCCTCTTGCAGATTTAGCCAATAGTTTTATTTTTCTGACTCAGGTGTTAGTCCCAGGCTGGGGACTTGTGATTCATCCTTGTTTCCCACCATGTCATAGTGACCAAAATGGCTTTGCCGAGGCAGAGCTTTCTGGGCCACCCTGGCACGTTCCCCACACCAGGGCAGGACCTCCAGGTGCCCCTGGGAAAGTTGCCGGTGGAGATGGCTTGCCCTCCATGCAGTGCCCTCCACAGAGGAGGAGCTCCTCCTGGAGAACCTGGGGGATGCTCTGCTCCTTGTAATTACACCTATGAAATACTGAATGAATTGGGTTGATTGAGGGTCAGAAACTGGAAATTTTTTTTATTTTTTTTTTTTTTTTACAAAATTGGTACCTACTCCTCAGGTGGGGGCGATGTCCTGTCACTCAGTGTCAGCAGCACTGACTAATCGCTATGTGGATTCCCTCCAATTATTAGATTCCTGAATCCCCAAACTGCTTTTGGAGGCAGTGTTTAGAAGTGCATTTAAATGCATTTACTGTCGTCATTTCTGCTAAGTGCTCTTCTGGCTGCCTTCTATGAAAGGAAGAACAACACTGGTCGTTTTGCTTGTTGTAAAGGCCCCTACTTTTAGCAGGTGAAGCTTTTCATTAGGCTGTTGTAGGAATAGTGTGAAAAAGATGTTATTTGCCAGCTGACCTGCCGTGTTGAGAGGAGAGAGGAGGTAAAGGGGAAATGAAAGGAAACAAACTGCCGTGTGAATCCTTGTAGCTGCGCCGTCCACACACCAACAGCTCAATGACAGCCAGGGTCTGGGAAGGGGTTTTGTTTCGCAGCTGTTGCTCTGCCACAGATCCGTAACTCAAATACGGGGGAGTTTGCTGTAGGGCTCCATCAGCACCATGAGAGCTGGGTTCATACCAGATCTGGCCAAAGACCCACTGGGGCTGAACCCTGCCTTGGCAGCAGGCCACAGCAGATGCCGAAGGAAGAATATGAGGGCCAGGATGGAGGATGGGGATGTTTTGCTGGCAGACAGTCCCAGCATCCGTAAATCTGTAGCTTAGGGGCTTCTGGCATCAAGCAATCTTTTTGTCTTTAAAAGTGCTTGATGGGTTACTCTTCAGTGAATTTATCTAATTTCATTTTGAACCTAATTATCTTTTTAACAAAAATAAGTGTTCGTTGTCCAACTCCTCTCTGACTACATTCTGCTGTGGCATACGCCTCCTACATGGATACTGATAAACACAGATACGAATGATTAATACCCCCAGTGAGTTGTGTTTCTTGGCATCCGAGGGATTTGCCAGCATTGAGGCAAACCAGATCAGCCAAAATTGTCCCTGACCCCTACGCAAGTCATACGTGCTTTTGAACAAGCCGTTGTGCAGGAGATGACCCTTGTGCTGGGCTGAAGGGCTGCTAACTTCTGGATGAGCAGAAGTGGCTCCCAAAGGAGAGGAAAAGCAGAAAGGTCATTGCATTTGTCCGAGCACGGGTAGGGAGAGAGCAAGTGCTGACCTTCAGAAAGTGTGTGGGGCATACGCAAGGTCACAAGCGCTCTGCTGCCAGGTGAGAGGTCCTCGCCCAGGGATGGGTCCACGCCGGCACAGCTTTCTCCATGGTGCACAGCATGTCAGGTCCTGCACGGTGCCGTTTGCTCCCTCTGTGAAAGCTTTCGGGCCGGAGTCCAACCTGCTCCTCCGGGGGATGGAGGTGCTGCATGGCTGCCCTGGCAGGCTCTTCTGCACCGCTCGCTGTGTCCCCAGGGGAGGGAGGGCTGGGGTATGCGTTTCACATCATTCCTTTGGTCCCCTCTAGCCACCATGTTTTGCTGCTGAAGTTGAAGAACAAAGTAGGTTTTGCTCAAGCTGGAACACCCCAGTGGGTGGTCACCGCCGAGGGGATCGTGTCTGGGTGGCAGAGCTGCCGCCGGCGTGGTGTCAACGGTGTTTTCCTTGAAGGTCCATAACAAATTCCTGAGTCGCCCATTCTGAGAAAGCCACTGAGTTTAAAACTCTTGGAGCTCAGTGCCCAAGTTCTTTGGAGCTGGGCAGGTGACAAGCCTCCGCAGGGGTGGCGATGCTCGGAGACGGCTGAGACTCACCTCGCTTCCTCACAGCTTCGATTGCTAATTGTTTCCTAAATATTCCAATTCATTTGTAAATCACGTTGCCATAGCAACAATAATTTCTATGCATTACGAATATCAGACACCTCTCGATTCAATTTGTTTTCCCTTGTTGCCACGGTGACAGACATTTTGTCAGAATTACTTAGGTAGGGAGAAATCTGGAGACCTTTGCAGGGAAGGAGCTGCAGAAGGAGCCCCGTGGGAGCCCAGCCTCCCTCCCAGCCGCTCCTCTCCCCCCATCTGCCCCTGCCCCGCTCCAGACGGGTTTTCCAGCTCCCAGCGAGCGTTCCTTGGCTTGGAAGCAAACGGCCCCCTCGGCTGCTGCCCCGTCTCCATCCTCTTCACCCCCGAACTTGAGTGCATCTCCTGGCCACTGCTAATGGCCGGGCTTTGGACCTCTTCCAGTCTGGCAACCTTCAGCGCCTTTCTTCTCTGCCGTCCCTCATGGTTTCTGCCTTTAGATCTGGGTCTTTGGTCGTACCTCAGCCGTCCTGGGTTTTAGAGCAATGCCTGAAAAACAGGTTGGAAAACTGCCTAAAAGTGTTTATCTGGCACAGTCATTAGTGATGCAGAATAGGTGTGTTTTGAAAAATCTCAACAGCTCATTTAATTGCCTAAGTGGCAGATGAGGTCTTTGAAAACTCTGGCTTGCAATATCCAGCATGCAGCCTATTTTTTTTGTTCAGAATCGGTGCTGCTTCACAGTGGCAGTTAAGTGATGAACTCCCCAATCAATTTATCGAACGACTTTGGGGCACTCTGCCTTCTCCGCTCCTCCAGCTCGGCTCTGGGGCTGTCAGGATCCGCTGCCCTGAGGGAGGTGGGCTCTCAAATGTTGCTGCTGCAGCCGCCGATATGACTCTTAGTTCTTAGGACTGCATGAAATGCCTGGGGGGGGAAGAAATGTCACAATGAAAAACAAAACAAAACAAAATCCGAGCAGTATTGGTTTCAATCATCCACACAGTCTAGGCTCCTCTAATCTCTTATTTGAAAAATAATGATGCCATTTTTAGATTGCATCCTATTGAATCCATCTGTATTTGACAACCTAGGAAATAAAAAAAAAATAAATTTGAAAGGATCTGTTATTAAACCTGTGAGTGCTCAAATTAGAGGTGAGCTTTGGAAAACAAATGGATCTTATGAGTATGAGTTAGGAACCTCCTCTGTGTGCTTGGAGGCCCACAGGACCCCAGGGCTGTGCTCCTCCGTGCTGCCTTTCTGCTGCTGTGGGAGGTTTCTGCTCACTTACCCAGTCTGCAGTGGGAAAGCCTGCTCTCTCCTTGCAAGATAAATATGTAATACTTCTTGCGTTAGAAACGTCCAGGCAGAGGAGCCAGAACACTGAAGCAGCAAGTTGACATCTGGCAAACTAACTGAGGAAAATACCTTGCGGCAGACAGACAAATGCTTCTCCATGCCAACTGCTCCGTAAATCCATCCGTCCTCTGTGTGCGTACATGCATGCGTAGTGCCTCTCTGTGTGTAATCCTGAGCTTCAGTATAGTGCTGCTCTATGTTTGAATATGAGCAAGTCAGACAGGGAAATCCCCTGAAGAGAACCTTTTTCTTACATATTGAAGATAACCAGAAAATATGATGCTGTGCTCTTCTTCCTGAATAAATCACGAGGAGCAGTTACTGGGATTTACAAGAACTGTCTGTTGCTCTGCCTTCCCCTGCTGCCGTGGCTTCGCCTGCACGCTCGCCTCCACTTGGTGGTAGCATTTTCTCTGTCTTCCCTCTCTTCCAGCGTTTGGAGTAGCAAGGAGATGGTTCCCTGCTAAATATATGATTGGAGTTGCGTTGAGCGTGTACTTTTCCTCCGCGATGCAGTGAAGTTTGACACTCAGATCCTTCCTGGACTGGGTTTTCTGGCATTCAACTGACTTTCTTCTAATGTGGAAAGGAGAAGAAAAGAGCTTAAAAACCTGGAAATGTTACCCCATGACCAGCTCTGCCTTGTCCCTCAGATGGGCTTGATGCCCTGCATAGATTTAACCCTTGAGGGAGGTGACAGTGGAGGGCCAGTACTCTGTCTGCCCCAAAAATGGTCTCAAATCTGATCTGGGTTAAGGGGAGCCTGGTGACAGGGCTTTCTGGTGGTCTTCTCCAGCCAGCTGCAGTTTCAGCAGAGGAAGGCATCCCCATGACCTGCCTCAGCGATTTCTTTCCAATTCCTTCTCTCCTGGCAAAAGGTATTGGGGTGAAGGACTTGGAGTTAAGAGCGACGGCACAACATTTTTGGTGAGCAATTTGCCTACGAGGCGGGAGAGACAGGCACCCACGTTCTGGTGCAAGGTGACCCTTGGAGAGCCTCGTGGCCTCCCAGCCCTGTCCTGGGCATCAGTGTGGGCTGCTGGAGCAGAGCTGTGCCGGGTCTGCCTCGACAGGGAAGAGAGCAACGCTGCTGCTGGGGGACTGATTTCTGCACAGCCGAGCAGGAGGGAAAGGGGTGCTTCCCAGGGAGAGAGGGAAGGCGATGCTGCAGGAGGAACGCTGTGCCCAGCCGGGGCAGTGCTGTGCCAGGAGAGGTTCTCTGTGGACGGTGCAGCTTCCTCAGAGCAGGACAGCAAGAGATGATGTCAACATTTGCTTTATTTTTTTATTCTAGCTATTAAAAATATATATGAACGCTCTGTCTTGATAGTGCGCTTGTACATATTTTGCTTTTACTACTTTTGGCTGTCGTTAACCTTCTGCGGTCTGAACAAAACTGCAGTTGGTCGCGGTGAGGTCTGCTGTGCCAAGGCTCTTGCTGCCCTTTCTGTGCTGCACAGGTGCATCTCATTTTCTGCAGAGAAAAATTGCAGCACCACCTGCTGTAAATGAAATTATTGTAATATTAATTTTATTTTTTTTTAATTGAAGTGTGCCATTTATAAATAGCTTATCTGAAAGGCATTTACTGCTGTTCACTTTCCGAACAGCAGCAGGCTTCCAATCACTGGAAACTCATGGTTATTAAAACACAGTAAATTGGCTTGTAAGTTGAAAACTCTTATTCTTTTCTAAAGAATTGATTGCCATAGTGCCTGGCTGAATCGTGAAATGGAAAGGGAAACTTTTTCATCTAATATCTCAAGGACATGGGTAACCTGGATTGTGGTGACACTGTTTGTCACGGGTTGTGCCACTCCTTGAAAACCACTTCTGTGACCGGTACATCTGTGTTTTACCCAGAGACAGGACGGGAAAGGAAACCAGCAGAGAACTTTGTGTGCAGCCTAGTCAAACCCGGCGCTGATGGCTTTCTGCAGGGAGGCACGGCTGCTGGGCGCTGCTCGCAGGTTCTTCCCTCTGAAATGGTTTTGCTTAGAAAAGTGCAGGCAGGTTGGTCCCCTGCTCCTGCAGCCGTGTCCACTGCCCCGGACACAGGCCACGGGGTGGGTGCTGGGCATCCTGCTGCTCCTCCTCCTGAGAAGGGTGCTTGCTTTAAAAAGTCATTTTGCTTTAAAAGGAATCATAGAATTGTCCAGCTTGGAAGGGACCTTTAAGACCATTGACTCCAACCATTAACTTAACACTGCCAAAACCCCCACTACCCCATGTCCCTCAGCACCACGTCTGCCCGGCTTTTAAACACCTCCAGGGACGGCGACTCCACCACTGCCCTGGGCAGCCTCTTCCAATGCTTGGCAGCCCTTTTGGTGGAGAAATTTTTCCTAATGTCCATCCTAAATCTCCTCTGTCACAACTTGAGGCCGTTTCCTCTTGTCCCATTGCCTGTTCCTTGGCAGAAGAGACCGACCCCCCCTGGCTACCCCCTCCTTTCAGGGAGCTGTGGAGAGCGAGAAGGTCTCCCCTCAGCCTCCTCTTCTCCAGGCTGAACACTCCCAGCTCCCTCAGCCGCTCCTCACAAGACTTGTGCTCCAGACCCCTCACCAGCTCCGTTGCCCTTCTCTGGACACGCTCCAGCACCTCAATGTTTTGTAGTGAGGGGCCCAAAACTGGACACAGCACTCGAGGTGGGGCCTCACCAGCTCTGGGAAGTGGTGAAGCCCAAGAAGATGATGATAACAGCTCTTTAATGCCTTTGAGAGCTGAACAGAAGTATTGTTTGGAAGGCTCTATGGGACAGAGGTACGAGGTGGGGCTAAAATTGTCCATGTCTCATGCCTTTTTGGGCTGTCCTCCTGCCCATCCCCGGCAGATGGTGAATGTCACCTTGCAGTCACAGTGATGGAGACCTGCCCCATGGATGCTCTTCATCACTCAGCTGTACCAGATTTGCTAATTTTCTTCTAAGTTTGGGGTTTTTTTTTTTTTCCCCTTCAGGTGCTGTGGATGAGTAATGGGATCAAGCAGAGCCTCCCAAAAGCTGTGGCAGGGGGACAAAAGGCCACGTCTCCTCACGCTGCTCTGTGTTGTTGAGGGAAGGGGGGCATTTAAACTGGAGGAAAGCCACGATGTCTGTGCTCGGTGCCACCAGCTTGCAGAGCTCCCTGGGGACACATTGTCTGAGAAACCCAAAATCTCCGTCCGCCTCGTACCGGTGCCGATGGACGTGCAGCCAGGGTGAGTTGGAGACTGCAGACTTTCTGATGGCTTTATAATTGCAAGGGCTACCCGTTCTAATGCTATGCATTAGAAATCATTATCTGGGATGAGAAATAAACCTCTTAACAGATTACTGTTGCAAAATGTATGATACGTGGCTTTCTTGGAAGCAGCCAGCTTCAGTCTCTGTCAAGAGTAGTGTAATTACTGTAATGAGCTTTTGGCAGGCTTTTTGGGAAGCGCGGTTCTTTTTATTCTTCTTTTGAGAAAGCAAAACAAATATGTGACTCTGGAAAAGGAAGGTCTCCTCCAAACCTCTTGCCCCCACCTTCCTCAACGCCTACATGCACAAAATGAAAGAGGAGAGGGCTTTGCGAGTGTCTTGCTAATGACAGCTTTTTCTTCCAAAGTGATGTCTCAGACTGTAAGCAGCTGCTTTTGGAGAATTCAACCTTGACAAGGCATCTGCTCCAACTGCTTTGGATGTGGCAGCGCTGGGGGAAGGGGGGGTTTCACAGCGATTGCCTAAACTCCTGGAATTTTACAGTGAAAATAAAGCTAGAGGCATGTGGCATGCGTCTTCCGAAGGAGTGAGGCCGGAGCTCGTGGTGGCATTGCAGAGAAGCAGTGAATCGTAGGATCACAGAAATAGCATCTGAGTGATAGACGTAGTCCCAGACCCCCATAAAAGCTGTTACTGTCTTCCCACTTAAACACGCATTGTTCGTGGAAATGCAGTCACCGTGTGTATCGTTCATTTAAAACACTATTCAAACCTGTGATTTCCCCTTTTCAAAACCAGTGAGCCTGGCTCTCCGATTCTTTGCACTTGGCCTTTTTTAACAACCAAGCGTATACAACATTTAGGAGGAGCCTGTGCTTTGCTGGGAGAAGCGAGGTGCCGTGCCGGTGTCTGTGTGCGCTGCAGCCCACCGATGGTCCCCAGCAGGGACCGGCCTCCTCCTGGTCCTCTTTCCCATCGCAGCTGCTGTCAGCTGGTTTGGTGCAAAACCAGATGATTTGCTGGGGAAAATCAGCATGTGGGAAACAAGGGGAGGGACGTCCCTTCCTGCAGAGGGGATGGTGTCCAGGCAGCCTTGCCCTCTGGTTAAATCTGTCCAGATCCGCAGGCTTTAAAACAGAAGTGCAGGTTGGTACCGTCTCTACAGGCTTTTGTCCACCCTGAGAGTGTCTGGAGCATCAAACTGACCTGCTTTAATATGGTTTTCAGTAGCCAAGGGGGCTGTTAAACGTGAATTTACAAAGAACTTCTATAATAACAATATAATAACTTCTATAATAATAAGAAGTAAAGGTGAACGAGGGAACACTGCGTATGTCACCACCCTGTGGGGCTCTGTCCTATGTGAGCGTACCATCCCCATTGCTGCCAGATACCACCTTCCATGAACTTACTGTGCCAACGGCTTTTCCTGCCGATAACTTCTGCGCTCAGCTGAGGGGGACCGTAAGCAGAGCAGGGCACAGGGCTCCGCGCCGGGGAGGATGGCACAGGCGGATGATGCTCCAGCTTTTGGCTGCAGCGCTGCCCCTTTGATCAATCGCAGGGACCGCGCTTGTGGTGGAGCCTCTCCGTGGGGTGGCATGGTCCCTTGAGACACCCAGGAGCCCCAACCTGCAGGAGCATTCCCAGTCTATGGCAAAGAAAGCAGGGGCAAAACTGGGAATTAGCAGAAAAACAGTCTGGACGGGCTGGGTATGACCGCGCTGAACTTCAATTAGTGAAAGCTGAAGTGCTCGTTTTGATTTTCTTGTTAGCAGCAGTGCAGCCACCGTGGTACCCAATGCTTTGGGCAGGAGGGAAGAGGGGCTGGGTAGCATGGCACGGCTTGACAACCCCTGTCCCTGCTCAAGCTGCTTAGAATAACGTTCACAAATAGATGGACAGGTTTTTTTTTTCTTCTCCCTGTCAGCTGCTGAATTGATGATTTATGAATGTATTTCTGTTATACGACTGGCTCTGCAGGCCTCTAAGGATTATTCATAATAAAAAGGATTGACAGAAAATAAGGAATGCAGAAGCCTTTCTAGCAGCTAATATTGTGGGTTTTCTTCCCCATGCTTCCATGCAGATTTTCACGGCAGTAAAAAGTAGCGCCTCTGCAGTACAAAACTGATCCTGATGGTAAATTAGCCGCAGCCTCCCTGCTGGAGGAGGAGGATCCGGGGGATCGGCCAGCGTGTCAGCCAGTGCAGCCCGCTCCTAACAGGGGACTGGCATGTTTGTATGCACTTTGAAATAATTGGCATGAGGACCGGTTGTTCACAAGTTGAAATTGCATCTCCTGGGACCCTAGGACTGGAAAACGGACCCAGTTTCCCGCCGGTGATGCCGCACGTGCCTGTCCCCAGCCCCTCGCAGCTTCCCCCTGGGGCTCTGCTGGCGCCTCCTGCTGCGGGGGCTCCTCCAGAGACTCCTTCCTCTGGCCATTGAAAACCCTATTCTGAATTTTATGGCTTGAAGCCACAAAATTTGAATTCCTGGAGGATCCATACCTTGCGTCGGTTTTTCACCTGTCCTTGCCGTCCTGCCTGCGTGGGGAGCTGGGAGCGTCCCCTGCCCTCCCTCGGGGCGGGGGTCCCGCAGCCCCCGGGGGACCACCTGGCTCTGCCCGCTCCGCAGCGCCGGCCACGGGGGACCTGCTACAGGTCTTCCAGACTGATGTTGGCATTGCCTCGTGTTGAGGGCTTCTGTCGGAAACATTAACGCCCCGTAAAGGAGCTTATAGCGATCATGCCTCAACAGGGGCTTAACTTTAAGGTAAAGCTGCAGACTCGGGTAGCTGGATAACCTTTTGGCACAAAACTTTGGAGCTGGAAAAAGTAGTGCTGGCAGAACGATTTTGTTCACATTTTGCAATATGTTGATACTCTGAGAACCTGAATTTTTGTGCTCTCTCATTTAATCTGGTGCTTTGAGTCATCTGATGAAGGGTAGCTCCAGCAACGACACCTTAGGAACATTTTCCGAGGGGAAAAAACCAACCCCTTGTTTGTGTAACAGACTTGAAAACAAAGCAATTGCAGGCTACTCGGAGCATAATAACAGCCTGTGTAGAATGTATTTTGCTCACTACTGTCAGCTTTATTTAAATCTTCTCACTGATTGTTTTGCATTTAAGTATATTCTAATAGCTGTCTGTATTGCTGCATGTGAAAATCTAATTTCTGTGACAAATTATTTTCCTATTCAGTGCGTTAGGTGAAAAGACTCCACATTTCTAAAGCTAAAGTGTCTCCGTGTTAACAGAACTGCTTACAAAGATGCTGCAATTGCTACTAGCACTGGAGTCGCGCATACAGACTGGTTTCCCAGTGCTGCCCCAAAACTCTTCCCTCTTGCAGCTCATGGCTCTTTCCGTGTTTTGCAGCTCTTTTACCGGTGTCTGCACCTGCTCTGAAGGCACCTCTGAGTTCCTGGGATCAGGTTAGCAGTCTTGGCTTTCTGCAGGGACCTGTCTCTTTTCTGCTGGAGCCCAGACCTTTGGAGGTTGTAGCACCTAAACCGGGATGCCCCTTGCAGGTGGTCATGCTGGTGTGGTGGGGAGCCTATTTCCACCCCTGTCCTCCAGGCTGGGTCTCATGGAGCTTTGGTGGTCTCCGTGTTTTCCTTATTCTGGTACGAGTCCGGTGCAATTTCTTTGTGTGGTTCTTGTGGTGGCCCCTTCTGCGGCCAGCAAATAGAGGGACAGTCTCCCTGGGGACTGAGGCAGGTGGCTGCCCCTGCCTTGGGTGCCAGCAATGCCAGGCGTCCCTCCAGCGAGAGGGCAGGCAGTGGGTCCGGGGACCACAATCCCAAAGCTGGGTGCCTCTGGGGAATGTCTTGGCACGTCCTCGCCTCGGGTGGGTATCGCTGTGCTCTGCTCTGCCAGAGACGTGCAAGTGGGGTGCCTGGGGATGGGACCTTGCAGGGCTGGTCCACGTCTCCCGTGTGCTGCTGTGCTTCATGGCCGTCCTCTGCTCCCTTTCCTTCAGCCGCCGCAGCTTTACGCAAAAGACTGTTGTCTGAGTTGATGGCAGGTGGAAAAAAATAATTCATACTTTTAAGAAAATAGAATCAGGATTTGTCTTCAAAGTAGAAATAAAAGTGGGGACTCGCTTAGGAAGAATCCAGACTGCGTGCGTGGTGTGTGGTGAAGGGCACAGACGTGAGTGTGCCGCTGGGTGCAGGTGGCTGCGCCTCGGTTGGGGGCTTTGAAGCTCTCTGGGTGTCAACAGCCGCAGAAAACCCACCCGTCAAAACCCCATCACTCAGCTGCTGGCTCGAAATGGCTCATGTTGTGATTAGAGGCAGAGCAGGGCAGAGGGAGAGTCGTACCGGGAGCCAAATAAGCAGAAACAACGGGGAAGAAGCAACGAAAATTAAAGGAAAGTGGGTTTGAGGAGGGGAGGGGGGGAAAATAAAGCAAAAGTATGCTCCTTTTTGAAAATCCTAGTCTGGCTTCACCCACGGCAGTGGGGTTTGTAGCCCAGCATGGTTAAAGCAGTGAGTGCAGGGAAGCCGGGGAGCGCGGGGCAGCTGCCGGGGCTGGGAGGTAATGCCGCATCTCTCTGGCTTATCTTGCTTATTGGTCCCCGAGGGGCTCTCCGGAGCCAGGCAGCTAGGAGGGATGCTTTCCCAGGCGGTGGGGAGGTCAGGGGCTGGAGCTGGGTCACTCGTGAATCTTTAAGCAGCGCGGCCTGCTTTCTGTCTCAGGAAGCTTCTTTAGCGGAGTTTGCAGCAAAATGCAGGACCCAAGGTCAGGTTCTCTGCCGTGCTGGGAAGAAAGCGGGGCATCCCCGGCTCTGCAAGAGCCCTGAGCCATGCTGGCCATGGGGACCAGCACTGCCAGAACCCTGGCAGGTTTGTCCTCTGCTCGCAGAGGCAGCGTTGACCCACGGAGCGGTGAATAGTGCTGGACACTGTTTGAATCGCATCACGTACACGATGCCATCTTTCCTGCTTTGGCTGACATGACTTAGCTGGTGTGAAAAGCTAGGTGATTTATATGGCAGGTGCATGGGGTAATGCCACCCCAACCGCCAGCTGGAGCAGGGTGCCCAGGGCAAGGGCAGGACAAGGTCCCTAGATGAAGTCTGCGATGGTGAGAGGTGACAGCAAAACAGCTCTGTGTGGGAATGTCTTTGGGAACTGTAATGCATATGGATGTTACTCGCTTGAGGGATGGATATGTAAATTTAAGCCATGATCCAGGCCTTCAGTGACCTCTGTTCATCTCCTTCCCTTTTTGTCCTCAGGAGCTCGAGGTGCATCTTCTCCAGCCACTGAAACCCTCTTCTTGCTCCTCCCCGTCATCTCCTCTCCCAGCAGACTGATGCCGTGAATATTTCTTCTTTGTGGTCCCCCTACTCCCACTGCCATTTAACCTCCTCTCAGCCCTGCCCAAGAAACAGATCCACAAGCACAGGCGTTTCACGGCTCACAGCTGCAACTGGTAGAGCCGGTGTCACCGGGCTGGGCACCTGGTTTGTGGTCACGGCCTGAGCAATAATTTTCTGATACTGATGGGTGCTCAGAGAGAGTTACAGAGATCTGCAGTTCCAAAAGCCTACTGCATTTGTGTCTTTGTACTTGGAAAAATCCAGAAGAGCTATCTTGGCTCCACCTTCATCGGTTTTCTCATGGCATTTCTTGCCTTTGGTGTTTACAGCGATACACGGGTACCCGGGTGCACGGGTGCGGTAGAGTCAGACTCTGAGCTCTTAACTCCTGCACTATGGATAGCCTTGAAACTTTGGAACTTCATGTGTGTCTGAAGCTCTATTTTCTGATGGCTGTAATGGAACAATTATGGTTTTCATTTCTTTTACCTTTTCTAATACAGACTCCTGTCTGATTGTTCAAGCATCAGTAATATTGAAATGCTTTTTCACGATACAGCTACCTTAATCACTCTGCTCAGATCATCTTCAGTAACCTCCAGGAGGGAAATGGGCTCTCTAGCACATGGAAAGGTTAAGAAATAATGCTTGGTCACCTTTGCAAAGCAATTTGAGCTCTATATGTGAAATAATAAGTACCAGATGAGAGCTATGCATTATTAGCCATCTCTTATCTCCAATTGACCTTTCCCGGTCAGTTTAACACCCAGTCAAAAGAAATGAGGACTTGCATTTTACGCTAACTTGGCAATGTGCCTATAGCATCTATTAGGATGTCCCAGAAGTGCCTATTACTTCATCACACAGATCATTATGGTCCGCTTTGGAGAGCAGGAATGAAACAAGGTAAAAACATGCTGGATGGGCTGTAGCTGCTCGATGGTGTCAGATCACAGGGGCACCAAAAGTGCAAAAGATTCAACGTATGGCAACGGACCTTGGCAAAGTTTTGTGAAGCTTGAAGGGAGGCATCTTATTTCCTTGGCCATATTAACTGAGTGGCCGCTGCCTCCTAAGCAGACTCGATCCCTCGTGACGTGGCATGATGCTGACAGCACTCCTCCTCTGCTCCTGCGCCCCGCTTCTGGAATGGTGACCTGGCACTACAGCACCATCTCAGCTCACAGTTTCTTCAGTAGGGACATACCACTCTGAAGTTACAAGCAGCAGGACAAGGGCTACAAGTTATCCTGGGGCAGGGCAATGTCCGACCCATCTCCCTGACCAGCGTTTCCCTCCTCTTTGCCCTGCCTCCTGTCCCCCGGCTGCTGAGGATGGAGCTCGCTGCTGGGAAAAGGCCTTTATATAGGTTGGGTTATTTTCCATCAAGGCCGCTTCTCTGATGTGTGATGCTGATGGAAGCAACGGGCCATAAATCACTTTGCTACTTGTCCCAGCCTTCAGAAGCTGCCTGCCTGCTTGCATCCAAATGCTCCAGGTAGCTCCTGGGCCCTCGCTGACCTTTCCCAAAGGCCAGGTCACTCTGACCTTTCTAGATGGAAACAAAAGTCGCTAAAACTTTCTCTCTCCAGTATTCTTATCACGCCAAACTTTAAGGGAATAATTGTCATTGAATAATGAGTAATTCAACTTTAAATCATTTTGCTGTTTTGTGTTCACGTCGGTTCCCATTTGGATTAGCATTCAATGCACACTTGAAACAAGGAATCTGCAACAGGATTAATTCCATTAAATTGTGTGATAGAAAAAATTTTCAGCCATACCCTTGCTTAAAGTAAAAATGAAAAGAAGATCGGCAGAGTGAGGGCGGATGATCTAGAACTGCTCCCACCCTGGTAGACATACCACTGAAAGGAGGTTTCGGAATGAGGGGGGGTGTTTGCATGGCACAGTGCTATGTATAGCTCATGGTACTACATAGAGAAAGAGGAGCTATATGGATATTGCCAGGATTGAACTGAAAACTGCACACCCAAAAAACAGGATAATCTTGTGTGTGTTTCCTCATCTGCCATGCCTGCTGTGCCACACCTTCTTGTTCAGTTGTTGGTCTTTCAGTTAAAGCAAGTTAAATTTGTTGCAAACAGAATGTGAGACCAAGTCCTGAAAATAAAACCAGGACTGGGGGGAGCCCCTGGCCGACATGACTGGGTTGACCTGATGCCCAGGCCAGGGCTGAATGGCAAATCTTGGCACCTCTGCAGTGCAGCACAAGGCAGGAGTGCTCTGTGGGGCTGGCTCGCTCTCGGGATTGTCTGAGAGATGAATGCAAGGAGACCTGCAGCGGGCACACGAGCACTTTGTTCCTCTCTCCTGCTGTAGGTTTAAGTATTTCTTCTTTTAATTTCCATCAGTTTTCTGTCTTCTTTGAATGACTTGTTCTAATGAGCCTTCGCGCTGCATGCATTTTGGGAAAGCTTCACTTATGTGTCATTCTGGGGAAAAAAAATCACCATAAAATGTTGGTGAACAGAGAGACACAGAGGCATTGGGCTGTGGTGGGAAAGCCTCTGGGAAGACACCTGGAGAAGCAAAGGAGAAAAACTAGGAGCCACTGGAGTCAGCTGGTTCTGATGTGTCTTACCCAATGGTCCAAAAAGGGCCAAACTCCCTTGAAACAGATGGAGATACATGTAGAGAAGATCATCTTTCTGCACCTGGAAGAGATGTTCAGCCCTCCCCTCTTGTCTTCTGGGGGTCTCTAGTCTAATTTAATCGTTCACTTTCAAATTCCTATTCTGCCTGCATGTAGGAGACAACTTGGCTACCCTCCACAATTGTATGTGGAGATTTTACACACGTCTGGTATACAAGGAGTCATTTAAAACATTGAGTTGAAGCAAAGAATTTTTTCCTGTCTATGAGATTTACAACCATTTCCCCTCCTTTTGGTGGCCAGGAGGCATTCTCCAGCAAGAATGAGTCTTCCTCTGGACCTCATGTTTTCTGCCGGTCCATGCATGAGGCATGATGCAAACCTCCCGTCAGTCCCACTATGTACACCTTATAGCTGCCTCTTGAGTAAGACCAGACATGACAGGAGTCAGCTGCTTTGGGTGCCCTGGCATCCAGCTCTTCCTCCTAGGCAAATTGTAACAGCTGCATTTGCACATCTGTGCGGCAAAATGTCCAAAAGATGTATGTAACTTGCCAGGTTATTTTGGTATTTTTGGCATTTATGGACTGAGCCCTGTCTTGTATGCGCTCTGCTTCTTCTCTGAATGCTTGCAAGAAAGGAAAAGAGTCCTGGTGCTCTGAGACCAATAAACCGATTATCCAAATTAAGATGAATGCAACTGGGATAAATGCAGTTACAGAACGATGTCTCCAAGCATCTGGAGAGTCAATACTAACACACCTCAGTGGCTTTGCCTGTGCCCTTCCGGAAGAAGGTGAAGATTTGCTTCAATGCCTTGAAAAAAGTGTCTCATGTCCCCCAGGGCTCGATGTGAGAGGGCATCAGAGCAGCGTTTCTGTGGGCCCCCCTGCAGCTCAGTGGGAGGGAAGGGCCATGTGCAGCTGGAGATGGAAGCATCTCCCCGGAGCGATGTCCCTGCCAATTCCCAGCTCTTGGAGTGGGTCTGATGGAGAAGAGAAGTGATGGTGCCCTTCTGTCCGCGTGGCTGCTACCAAGAAATCTGCAGAGAGGATGATGTATTGACAGATCAAAAAGGACTTCGATCTGCCATGTCAGCAGTTTGACACGTTGTAAGCCTCTTTCATCCTTTGAAAAGACCGTGTAAAAGCTGTGCTCCTTGCCTATCTCCTTTGCTTGGCCTTTCATTCAGTATCCTCTCATGACATAAGCACTCCATAGTTCTGTCCAAACTGGCCCCAAATTCTATGTTTTCTTTTAATTTCTTTTTTTTTTTTTGGTGACATAAATAATATTTATGGCTCAGAAGAGAATTAATTGTTTTCCTGCTTCCGTTTATTCCAGCTCTCCTGGTAGGCATCCCACTCAGTATCCCATAAATAAATGGGAGTTAAAATCTCATCACAGTCTGGCTGTGATGGGAACTAGCCTTCTGGCTGTGTTATACTCAAGGTGGAATTGCTATAAGAAGCTGGTAATTTACCATTACTACCCTAATGAAATATTTAATCAAATTAATCAATGTAACTTCATTAGCCAGTGTGCTTCTTAGACTGAGATCTGGTGCCATGGCTTCCCCATCCTTTTGTGATGTGCTTTGGAAAACTTGATTTATTTATCTCCAACGTCTCCTCTCTTATATCTGAGTCACTACAGCTGGACTACAAATTCTGTTGCTCATTGATCAGCTCCAGGGGAAAGCGTTTTCAAGAGCTGGCTGGAGAGGGACTGATGTGTGATTAGACTGTAATCAAGGGTGCTTCATTTTTTTTCTCTAGAAAGTCCTAGATTGGTTGCTATAACGAGCCCTGGCTGTGAGAGCTGCTGTTGCATGAGGCAATGCAGCCAGCTGCACTCAAGCCGTAGTTTCTCTGCAGTTGGGCTGCTTGTCTTGATCTTTAGTGTTTTTTAAATGTATTTATTATTACGTTTTCATGTCCCTTGGAGCCCAGGTCCCAACACGACGGGGTCTGTGTTGCTGGGTTCCCCATGCCGCAGCCCAGCGCGGGCAGAGCTCCCACTCCCGCCTGCTCTCCAGGCACTTCCCACGTGCGATTAGCAGTGTCTTGTCCTTTTACGTGCAGAATTGATTTCCTTGGTTAATTTTACTGCTGCGTGTCACGGATAAGCGTATGCAATATACAACTTCAGCTACCGCTTTCTTGGCAACTAGTAATTTGAAGTTTTACTATACATTATATTACAGACTGCAAAGTCATTGACTTCCTCTGTCTGATCTCAAACGTACTTAAATCATGGATGAATGAATGTATTTTTCAAAGATAAGCCCAGAGCAAATGAATTGGATTTATTTTTAATGCTGACTTGTTTCTAATGCCCAGTGACACATGAACAAATGATTGCCATCAGTTGTCCTCTTTCTCTGTAGGATATTGCTTTGGGCAGGATAATATCAGTGCATTTAGTATTATAGATCATCCCGCTGGCTTGATATTTCTTCTTTAAGGAAAAGGCTTAGATTCGGCCTCCAGAAGATAGATCAGACCTCCCTTATTATCACAGTACCACTAAAGTCAACAGCAAAACTTGTGCGATGTGGCTGAGTCAAGGACATCAGGGCACGGATGTCTCTCCATTGACTGACCCTGGGTGAAGACAGGGAGGGGACACTGATGGGTTGCAGTGGTCCCCAGAGCCTCAGGGCACCCAGCCTGCAGGAGCGTGTCTGGGACCAGGCACAGGCTTTAGGCACGGTCTGTTTACTCTGGGGTTTAAAAGGTGTCCTGTACTTCTGGTTGTTCCCTGGGGCTTTTCAGGTCTACTGCCCCCTTTTGCAGCTGAGGGACAGTGACAAGGCTCTGATGCCCTATTCAATGTATGTGGGCACCACAGCTTGGTACAGTGGCCTAATAATGTTTTCTGGCTTTCTTTTCCCTTCCTTGCCTAGCTTTTTAAAATACTGCTTTGGCTTTTGTGATTTCTGCTAAGCACAGAGCCGCTATTTTCACAGACCTCTCTTATAACACATAATATCTTCCAGGGAAGGTTGTCATTTCTTTGTAAAGGAAAGCATTTTGCTAGACTTGCATGTGTAAGTCTTGAAAAGACCATTCCCTTGTGCTATTGGAAGCGGCGAACAAGCTAGATTAAAATATACCAAAAGCACAAAAAGATTCCCAAGAGTGCATCTCCAGGTGCAACTGAAAAATCAGCATGCTCAAGCACTGTGATCTATCGCTCATCTGGCTGTGTTTCCCAGGGAAAATAAGAAATCCTCCCCGGAGGGAGGTGCACGCAGCTTTCCTGCGATGCACCGGCAGTACCTGCACTGTGAGCTCACCACGTTTCAGGTAACGTTGCCTTTGGAAAGCGGTAAAAAGACCCGAGTGTGATGCCAAATAGGGACGAGGTGGGATATAAGAGCATTAAAGCGCACTCTGGTTCTCAGCTCTGAGGCTCTGGCACGTGGAAAGGGGGATGCGCTTCCCTGCGGCTCGATGGAAGGAGAGGTGCTGGGTGCCTTCTGCCTGGGGACGGATGGGTTCCACCCTGGGGAGCCCCTGGGCATCACCCCCCCGTGGGGTCTGGGCACAGCGTGTCCTGAGCTGGCCGCTCGTGGGACAGGGTGAGAAAATTCAGCATTGGCAGCCGCTCGCAGAGGCTTTTGCAGCCACACCTGAGGTATTGTACACATTGTTTAGAGCAGTCTGTCTTCCTCCTTCCCCCCCCCCCACCTTTCAGTAGAGCGCCTGTTTTTCGACATTTAGGCACATTGTGCCATATGTTGTTTTTCACGGTGTAATGATGTGAGGCACCTCAACGATGAAAAGCTGGCATCCTTCCCAAAAGGTAAAGCAGCAGAAACTTCTTCTGGCTCGTGACAGCCTTTGCAAACTCATCGGATGGGCTGACGCAGGGAGCCCAGTGTTAACCAGGGGCTTCGGCTCAGGAGGAGTGGGGCCGCCATGCGAAATGCTGCTCGGGTGCAGCCTGTCCTGGAGCTGTGCCACGCAATTCGGCCACTTAATTCAAGATGACGACTCTGGAGTGGCACATGGTCTCCTGCGGAGCGAGGGCATCCCGGTTGGATGCTGCCTCGCAATTCCCTCTCTGCATGCAGGATGGGGGCTGAGCCAAGAGACACCCCCCCGGGGCACTGGGGCAGGTCTGACCCCCCCGCTTATCCCCTCCCAAATGGTGCCAGAGTCCGTTTGCCATTCTATACATCGTGGCAACACTGTTATAATGGATTTTTAAATACCCCTCAGAATATATGCTAGAGATCCAAGGAGCTATTAATAGAGAGCATTTTAAATCTCTCCAGTATTGTTTATGGCAGGCTCTTGTGCATTTGCAATGAAACGATAACTCTGCTGAGGAAATCAATTATGCCAAGCAGTTTGTTACATCATTTTTCAGTGTATTAATTTTAATTTCAACAGAGAAAAAGACACGGTGAATGCATCTATCATTTTTGAACGAGGTGGTGTACAATGGCCTCTTGGGATTCCTCTAGTTCTGCAATCACTGCTATCAATAAAGGGGAAGGAGAAATTTTGGGGTAATTTCCAAATATGAGAAATTACTATAAATCACAGTGAACCAAAGAATGCAATTATCAATAGCCCAGGTTTATTCTCCATGCTGGGGATACAGCATCCATTTGGCTTTAACTGAACAAATTAATGCAGATGACTATTTACATATTAATTAATAATTTTAATTTTTATATATACTATTTTATATATTAACGCAGATATTTCAACCTCAGGGCAAGAGGTCTTCTGCTTCACCGCTGCTTCATTTGTTGTAACCACGTTTAGAAACCCCTGCCCTTGTTTGGCTGCAATATATCATTGAGCCTGGGCTTCCAAGTTCATGGTATTATAAACTCTTTTTTAAAGAAAAGTCACTTAAAATGTACAGTTTACTTCAAAACCATGGCTCTTCTGTCTTGCATAGGATAGCTACTGTGCTTGTCTCATGCTGGGTGCCCCATCTGTATATTATTTTGAGACCCTCTATACCCCATCTTCCAGCCACACAAGATTAATATCCAGGGCAAGTAGGATAAAAGCGTTTTGTTGGGCTAGTGCAAATTTGAAGACTAGTATAGGCCTGAAACTAACCCCATGGTTCGCTCAGTTCTTTCTTACCTAGAGAAAGATAACATCCTTGTATTGGAATTTTTGCTATGAAAACAGGGATTTTCTTGTGCTCCATCTTCTATCACTACAGTCATCGCTTTCCTGTCTTTTGTTCCCTTTCTCTATCCCACACATTCCTGTTAGTACTAAAATGGAAGAAGGGGAGAAAATGAAAGTTGAAATTTTATCTTGTTATTAAAGTCTACTATTTTAGTAGTGGAAAAGGAAGACTAAATGGTGATGTTAATCTGGAAACCAGTAAAATGAGAACAAATTTGAAATATATTTACTAGCCTACTCTATTACTCTATCTTTCGAGTTCTGCTTCTGTTTCTTGTGGAATCCCCCATCCTGCATCAGCGCATAAAATCACAACGGGCAAGAGCTGCTACAGGCCATGAGTCAGACTGGCCAAAATGAAAAGCTTTTCATCACTGCCTGATGAAGGCCAGTTTCATCTGTCTTCATGTTACTCGCTGAGCGTGAGCTATAATGAGCATAAGTAATAGTACCGACGTCTCTCGAGCATCTGAAGCGAACCCCTGGGCATGCTGCCTTCCATAAGGCTGGAATTCCCTCTGCGGTTTCTACTCAATTCCCCAGTAAAAGCGTAGGGTATCACAGTTACAATTCAGTCTATTTCTAATAGGAAGGAAAACCAGGTGTGTGTGCTCACAGCGTGCTTTATTTCATGTTTCCCTCTTTACCTGGGCTGGGCAGAAGGATCATAGTGTCATAGAATCACAGACTGGGTTGGGTTGGAAGGGACCTTGAGGATCGTTCCACCCCCCTGGGCTGGGCAGAAGGATCACAGTGTCATAGAATCACAGACTGGGTTGGGTTGGAAGGGACCTTGAGGATTGTTCCACCCCCCTGGGCTGGGCAGAAGGATCACAGTGTCATAGAATCACAGACTGGGTTGGGTTGGAAGGGACCTTGAGGATCGTTCCACCCCCCTGGGCTGGGCAGAAGGATCACAGTGTCATAGAATCACAGACTGGGTTGGGTTGGAAGGGACCTTGAGGATCGTTCCACCCCCCTGGGCTGGGCAGAAGGATCACAGTGTCATAGAATCACAGACTGGGTTGGGTTGGAAGGGACCTTGAGGATCGTTCCACCCCCCTGGGCTGGGCAGAAGGATCACAGTGTCATAGAATCACAGACTGGGTTGGGTTGGAAGGGACCTTAAGGATCCTTCCACCCCCCCGCCCTGGGCAGCTACACCTCCACTGGACCAGGTCGCTCAGAGCCCCCTCCAGCCTGGCCTTGAACACCCCCAGCCAATTGAGGTAGGTTGTTTCCATGATTAATTATTCTTAATTATTGGAGATTAGGTGCATTAATCATGCTTTGTGCTGCCTGCTTTATTCTTCTGTCCGCCACTATCTGCAGCCAACCAGAGTGTTGCTGGGGAAGCGGGACGCCGCTGTGGCGCACGGGAGCAGTGTGAGACAGCGCCCATCCTCTTCTCTCTGCTGCTCCTGCCTAAAACATCTCCTGTTCTGCCTGAGGAACCGGAAGGAAGGGAGAGTCCAGCTCAGCAGGGGGTGACAGCATCCTTGTGAGGTGACGAGGGAGAGCAGGTACCCCACTTCTCATCGGCTGCAGCCCTGGGAGCAGGGAGGAGTGCCTGGGCCAAACTCGTTAAACATGCAACCTGTTAAATGTGGAAGCTCAAATGATCACATCTTTCCAAGATGTTTCTGTATTACACAAATAAACCATGCATATGTAGTTAATATTACACATACATGTGCATATATGTGCGTGTATATATAGTATATATGTGCATATATACATATACAGGCCATACATATTTATAAAATCTTCAGCTTAATGGTCGGTAATCTACTGATTAATTTTTTTACTGCAATGAAAACATAGCTGCTTTTTGTAGCGCTTGCACAGATCAAATGCAAAATTATTCAGGTTAATCAAAATTACAGCTGAATGTTAAGTGTTGCAGAAGGCTCTTATGATACTGAATAACTGTGAAATAAAACGGCTGATGAAATTTCATTTATCAACGAACAGTGGTGCCCAGGAGAGGAAAATAACCTTCCTTGTACATCTGCAGTGATGGCCACCGGTTAACATTATGGAGAAAGAGTGATCTTTCCTGCGTAGAAAAAGAAACTATTTCCCTGTGAGGCAGCAGCGCTGGCTCTCCTGTAACAGCGGGGATGATTCCGGTGACCACATCTCCAGGAGGGGTAAAACCTGGTCAGTGAAGGACAGCAGAGCCAGCCTTGGCTGTGGGCTGAGCTTTGGACACGGGCAGAGCGGTCCAGAGCTGCTCCTGTTGGAAAGGAGAAGGGGAGAGGGAGGGCGAGGCTGGTCTGAAACCCCTCCGGAGCCGCTCCCTGGGAAGGGCTCATCCCGGCTCCTGGCTGGAGGCTGCGGCAGCGCCCAGCACCGCCACCGAGGAGCTGACAGAAAGGGAACAGCAGGAAACAGTTATTCCCCCACAGAGTGTTTCTCACACGCTGCTGAGCTGTAACGCAAGCCCAGCTGCATGGGCTGCTGTGTAGGCCAACGCTTTAAAGGCAGTGGGGGAATGGACAAATTCCTGGGCAACAGGTGCATTGGTGACCATCAGATCTGGAGGTCTGGGTACAGCCCCTGGCTTCCAAAAATCTCTGCCTGATGTGGGTACAGACATCATCCCGCTTTCCAGGACCTCCCAAACCTCCCTTCTTATCCTCGTCATTAATCATCTGCTGTTCATCCCTGTCCCGCTGTTTCATTAAAGGCTTGGGAATGTTTCTGGAGGAGCTCTTGTTTGCTTGCGTTCTGTTTTATTCAAGACTCACGGAAACCTCAAAAACTGGATTCGAGGCAATTGTTGTTCTTCCCATGGAAATCTGTTGATGCTCAGGTGCTCAACAGACAGATAAGGAAATTCATTATTTACAAAGCATGAGAGAAGCTTGATAAAGGTTTGGCCGAGCTGTGTGACGTGGGCACCCGGTTACGCGCGTGTGCCGGTGATGATGGTGAGCCGGCTCCGGCTCATCTGTCCTTGTTCCTGCGCCCCGTCTCAAAGGAAAGTAGCAGCTTTCTGCAGGTGTTAATGAATAGTTTGTTATCCGGACGACATTTAAAGCTTTGTACTTTTTAACAAGAGATCTGTTTAGCAAACAGGTACATAAAGAATGAGTGTTGGGAAGATTCACGGCCACAAAGTACAACTGCAAGAGGCTCTATCACAGTGACGGCCACAGCACTTTGTTTCTTGCTTATTAACTGTTCCTGCTGTTTGCAGATACGGGAAGCAATGAAGTCAAGACTTATTGGCTTCTGTAAAGAAACGTCCGGTGTGCTTAATCGCCGAGAGGTATTTAACGCCAGAAATTACCTGTAGGGCCAGTGGCAGATACCCGGTGACCTGCACGTCGCCCTGTGCCAGCGCTGCAGTGGGCACAGCACAATGGCAACGCCACCTTCGGCTCGTTCTGCTCCTCTCTGCTCGGCACGGCACAGCTTCACCCCGCATTCGGGGCTCTTCTTACCACAGAGAAATGTTTCACCTATCCATTTATTCAAACATAATGTGCTTTTATGGCCTTTTATTTCTTAACTGTTGTAGTAGACTTGCAGCAGATTTTTATGGTCTCAAATTTATATTGCACCAGTTGTATAGTTTAATCCCAGGAGGAAATACTCCAGTTGGAAATTTAGGCTTTTTATGCCGTCGTAAATTCTATGGTGGCAGATGTAAGCTACAACGGTGGGTACGGATGAGGAACATGCTGGTCTTTGTGCCGGTTGTGTCTGTGTGCTGCACGTTGGTCGGCGACGTGATCGCACACCTTCAGGTGCTTTAGGACTTGTGGGTGTTAGTAATTTTTTTCTTGAAGTGATTATTCAATTCAATCAGCAATGCGAGAAGCCACAGGTGAGCGGTGAGCTGCGCGTTGCCTCATTTCTCATTTCTCTTCCCTGGGAAAGAGCGCACTTCCAGAAGAGAGGTGGTCGATGCCCCATGCCTGGGAACATCCCAGGCCAGGTTGGACGGGGCTCTGAGCAACCTGATCTAGTTGAAGATGTCCCTGCTCATTGCAAGGGGGTTGGACTAGATGATTTTTAAGGTTCCTTCCAACCCAAACCATTCCACGATTCTATGATTGTAAGAGTTTCCTTGCAGATACACCAGCTTCAAGCGAAATAGATAATTAGGGAAAAAAGAAGCTGGAGCAAAGCAAAGCACAGGTAAGCACCACAGCAGGCATAACAGATTTTGCCCTCTAAGTGCTTTTTAGCTACCTACATGCCAGATGAGCCAGCCCTCCGGAGATGTGGGGCTCCTCTTCTTGCAAGAAAATGGGCTTGAGTGAGGCTTTCCTGTGGCAGCTCTCGGCATCGTCTTCCTGCAGTGCTGGCAGAGCTTGGGAACAACAGGCTCTGCAAAGCAAAGGGCTTCCACGTCCGGTACTTGGAGACTGGGCACCATAGAGGCATCGAAGCTTCTTCACCTGAAGCCTGCCTGCTGCCAGGGCTGTGGGAGGGCACAGGCAGCAGCAGGGACAGGATGGCATGGCATGGCATGGCATGGCACGGCATGCAGCAGCGAGAAGCTTGTGCACAGCTTGAATGCCAGCTGGAGTCACAGGGGTTTTCTCTCCAAACAGGCACTTTTAGATGCCAGAAATTTGCTCACGCCTGTGCCCAGTGAGGGGTACATGACTGCACCAAAGCTGCACTGTCCTCCGGTACCCAGACCTGTTCCTTTGGGAACTCTCTTTCAGAGCATCTCTTGACCTCAGAGTAGAAAAAGATTATCAGCTATTGGACCAGGGCCTTGATTTCTTTTCAGTCATTTAAGATTGACTTGATGCGTGCAAGTACCCTGTTGGTTTGAGAATCAAATCTAGCCTCTCTTGCGTGCTCTTTCTTTAAAGGTTCTCAACATCCCAACGAGACCGATCAATTACTGTGGATTTATGAGGTTTTCGAAGTGCTGAAGGCTCTGAGTGGCTGAAGGCACGCTGGGATGTGACCCTGCCTCTAACGGTGCTGCCTCCTCCCGCCTGGAACCCATGGGCCACAGGCAGAGCACGGGGATGGTTTTTCTCCATGTCCCCTGTGTGTCTTTAGTCTGTCTTCGCTTTTCCTTCCCCTTAATAGCAATAACGCTAAAGCTGAGCAGCAGGAGACATAGTGCAATGCCCATAAAACCTGAGTGAGTGGTTTATGAGCCCTGACATTTGATGAATAACAGCCACTGAAAAATTTATCCAATGGTGTGTACTTTGCAGCTTTTTCTGTATGAAGAGGTTTTAAGCCTAAGAAGACTGGGGGGATGCAGCATTTTTGGTAGAAGCTGCTGTGGCTGCTCGCAAGAGCAGATGTGCTAATGGCTTGGAAGGAGAAGGAGTTTGGCTTCAGAGTCGATAATCCCACTTAGAGGCAGCTCTGGGATGCATGGTGCTGCCTGCCTGGGAGACCCAGCTCTTCCTCCTTGTGCCATAGCAAAATATTCTACCCTATTCTATTCTATTCTACCCTACCACAAACAGTAGCTTTATCAACTAGAGATTGCAGAAGTGTGGGCTAATTATCAGGGGCTTTTATAAGAGGGTGCTAAAGCTTGCATTTTTGGAGGTTAGTGTATATTTTCACCCTCACCAGAAACACCTTCTTTGAACTCCCCCAGAAATTATTTTCTTACTGATGAATGCGTTATCTTGTTTTCTGATCATGCATCTCTGCTGGGAAACGTGTTGCTAAAGAAACAGTAATTATGCTGGAAAACCTGTTAGATAATGGAGGGCTGTTACATTAACAGTTTTGAGATCCAGCCCTGGGAATAATTTGGCGGCTGTTGGAAGAGGAAGGGTATTCTGCTCCTTGTCACGTCTACGATGGAAGCTGCAGGGAGAGGTGCCCGGCCGAAGGCACCCAGCAGGGCTGGGCTGGGCTGGGCTGTCCCGGCTCGTTGCTGAGCACAACGCAGCTCAGCAGGACCAAAGCGGCTGCGGCAGAGCCGTGCCACTGCTACCCTCACCTCCCGCTTCACCCAACAACGCCCGAATTCCCACCAGCAGCAAGGGGAAGATGTGCCCATGATGGCACCCCGGGGTGCTCCCTGCTCCCCCGGCCTCCCGGGGGTGCGGGGGGATGCTGGCCACAGCTTGGCATGAGATCATCAGTCTCAGGTCCACAAAAAGTTTTCTCAGGATGCTAAAATCAGTAATTTTTTAAAAAAAGTGCACAGATACGGATGACGCAATAGTGATATTCCCCTTTAATTCTGCCTGGTGCTGTTCAGGTTTGTTGCTGAATTCTTATTAAGCTGAATGGTCTTTGGTGGTACATCTTTTTATTAGTATTTGTCTAAAAGAAATATCCTTTGTGGAAGTTTCTTTTAAAACGTCTATTGCTTCATCCAGGTGCCTGGAACGACGACTCTTCCAAGTACATATTTAGGCAGTCTTTTGAATGGTATTATTTGTCTGAAAACAATATGCAGCATTGGATAAATAACGTGTGCTTATTTTAAAGCATGTATTGTTATTTCCACAAACAGACAGCTGCTCTTACCAATTAAATAAATAAATATTTTTGACAGCTTCAGAGAAGGATGCTCGCGTATCGCTGTTCCGCACATTTTCCTCACACGCGCGGTGAGCTGCCGGGGAAAGGGCTGGAACAGCCCCGGGTACCGCGGGAGGCTGAGGGCTGTGGGGTGTGCGGATGAGGTGACAAGGGAAGTGACAGCAAGCACCCTTAATTCATTTTCACATATGCGCCAACCAGCTGACTGCGTGGAGGAACAAGTTGCACGCTCATGACTTCTTCCCGATACTTTCCTATCGTTATTGGTTAAGTGCATCTTGCTTGGGACTTTGGGTGTTTATTTTTCTGTCTCTGGCCTTTTAACAGGACGAGTTGCTGTACTGCCTGCTGCCGAGCTGATGCTCGGGGGTTTATTTTGAGTCTCACTCCAAAATCCATGAATATTGAAATAAAGGGAAAAAAAA
This sequence comes from Rissa tridactyla, assembly GCF_028500815.1. Taxonomy (NCBI): domain Eukaryota; kingdom Metazoa; phylum Chordata; class Aves; order Charadriiformes; family Laridae; genus Rissa; species Rissa tridactyla. The sequence continues at coordinate 67,662,663 of NC_071469.1, read as the reverse complement.
AAGGAAAAGAAAAGCCAGTGGCATAGAGCAACGGTTCCAGCTCCTCTTAGCCAGCAGAAGACAGCCCCTGCTTGGTTTGTTCAGGTGACATATCACCAGGTGACATATCACCAGGTGACACAGCTTTGACATCTGGGCAGAGATGATGGGGAAAGGCTTCCTAGGCTGCTTCGTGGTTAGTAATGCCGGGGCACGGGTGACATGAATGTAGCTCTCCACCACATACCCTATCTGAGATGCACAATTTTTTCTCCTACAACCTAATTCAAAGATTTTTTTTCACGTATGTTTTTCTGTCTGGAAAAGGGAAGGGAAAATAAGCAAAGCAAAACTCTGCTTATTTGGACAAAGCAAAGAAGGAGCCTGAGGGGGGCAGGAGGAGCATTTGCCAGGCTTAAAGGCTTGTTAAAGATTGTACCTTCATAGTTATTTCCTTGCATGTTTCAAAACAGTCTTTCTTTTATCATTGCATTTTGCATTTTCTCCCCCTGCTCCTTCACGTATCATTAATCCCAGTTGTGTCTGAACAGCGATCTCTGGGTTTCCCCCGCTCAGAAACCTGTGGCGAAGGCACCGTCTGCAATGAAATGCAAAGGGACAAAAAGGAGTTGTGCAATGAAATGTGTAAAATAGATAGAAGGAAGGAGGCGTTGCACAGTGCCCTGTTATTGTCCGCGTTTCTATTGATGGGCCTCACTGCAAGGAGATACAGTTGAAGCTGAGAGTTTATTAGGATTTAAGATGCTTTGAAGTCTCTATGGGTGAGGAGAGCATCCCCGGTAATATAAGGTAGCATAAAATATGATGCAGGCGCTTTTGCTTCAAAGTATAAGTTGCTCGCAATTTGATGAGCAGCTGGGAGGAAAATAGCGTTTATAGGCAATTCCTTTCATAATTCCCCTCCATATTTTTTCTTTTTCTTCCTTTTTGGTGGCTGAACAGCTGAGCCCATGGCAAGAAGGAAGGAAAAACTCATTCTGCTTGTAGGGATTGGACCCATCTCGGGGTTGTGTCCGTGCGAGCACAGGTTAGCTCCTAGAAACAGTGTTGAACAAAGTTGTTGAACTCAGGGAAAATTGCGCGTTTGGGAGACCGACTCCTGTTCAGATTGCTCGTGGGGCTCAATGAGTCACTGTTCAGGGGGCCAATACATACAAATATTTGTTTGTGTACAAATTCTCCCTTTTCTACCAGGATGACTTAGAGACACAGTGTCTTTAGCCAAAAAATAGGGATTTGTGTTAGTGAAATTACATTACAGTTTTCTACATACGGCAGCCAAAGTACGTATTCTACTACCCTTTTCGTTGTTTGTTCGAACACAGAGCAGAAGCAAGCAAGGGCTAAGACCGGCGGTACCGACGCTGGTGTCTTGTGCTCAGTGAGATGCAGTTGCCCAGACGGGCAAAGCCTGAGCGTGGGTCTGACGGGCTGCCGTGGAAGGGCATTGCTGGCCATCGTGGAAGCAGACAGGCACTTTGTTTCATGGTCATTTACTGGACCATAGGTCCAGTAAACCAAACCCTAGCTAAATAAACAAATAGACAGGTAAATAAATAAAAATGGTCAGTTATTAGAGATGGTGCAGTCCCCACGTTAATTTTAGAGGAGGGTCAGACTGTCTTCCCCACTGGTAACACCTTCCAGCTTTGGCATCAGACACCATGGGTGCTTTCCTGCTCTTCCTGGCAGATCCATTATCCAAAACACGAAATAAAGCTGGTAGCTCCACCGATCTTAAGGCAGGTCCTCAGCACACCCGCCCTCTCCCAGCAGCGCCTGCTGTTATGTTTCATGCAAACACTCGTTACTCCCAAATAAATTTTTTATTAATCCCATCTTCTGTACATAATAATTTTGAGTCTGGTACTGTATTGTATGTTTTATTGATGCCCAGACCGGTGGGACCTACCTCATTTTCCTGGCCTGCACAGCCAAAGCGTTTGCCAAGGGAAGGTCTCCCTCCTTGGCAGCCCTGCCATGGACCCCAAGCTCCATCTGCCCCTGTGTCAGCAATCACTGCTCCGGCAGGGAAATCTGGAGCCTTTCTCCAGGCAGGAGATGGTAGGCAGCTTTGCAATGCTATTTCTTGTCCTTTTTCTAGTTCCTAAACTTGTGTTTCCAACTGATTCCCTTAGTTTGCCAATTCGCCTTTTGAAATTGCAGATTTTCCTTGCTAATGTGCTTCTTTGAGGTGTTGGTTGCTCTAACAACACTGTACAGATTCCTCCAGGTACCCAGCGCTGACCCTGAGAGCTGGGAGCAGTCTACAGCAGCAGCAGGCTCCTCATTAAAATGCTTTTATAACCCTTCCACAGCAAGGCCCGTGCCCAGGTTGATTCTGCTTTATCCATGTTGCTCTTTATAATTTCCCCATAGACATCAGCCTTGTTCATTCTCAATTCTGCCCTAGCACCTTTCCTTCTGCGTGGCCTTTGCAGGGCAGAGTGTCTTCCTTGATGCCATGAGCACCCGCAGCTTGTAACTCCACTCAGCATCCAGCAGCCCATCTTCGCCAGGGCTTTGCAAGAGCTTTTTTACCAGTGATTGGCAAATTTTCTATAATACTGACTTGACGTTCTATATGGGCCGTGACTCCCATGTCCCAAGAATGATTTGTCCTAATTATGGTGTCTGTAACACTGCCAAAGTAATATAAAATCTCTTTTTTCCTTTCTGCCCTTTGATTTGGGTTGCAAAGATGCAAACCCAGCCATAGCGCCATGTCTCTCTTGTTTTACTTCATCCACAGTCGCAATAGTCACCCGACATCTTCATCGCGAATCCAGGCATTTTGCTTATTTTTGTGCTTTAGACCCAAAGAAATAGGAAAGACATGCTGATTACTTTCATTTGCTCATATTAAAGAGGTCTTTGTGCATTCACCCCTCTGGAGCTGCCCAAGCCCCAGTGTCCTGGTCTTCCTCTGCCCCCATCCATCCTCCTCTGCCCCATCTTCCTCTGCCCCATCTGCATCTACCCCATCCATCCTCCTCTGCCTCCATCCATCCATCCCCTTCTGTCCCCATCCTCTTCTGCTCCAACCATCCGCTGCCTCTACCTATCCTCCTCTGCCTGTATCCTCCTCTGCTGCATCCGTCCTTCTCTGTCCCATCCTCCTCTGTCCCCATCCATCCTCCTCTGCCACACCACTGCCTGTTCCCACCGCAACAGCGGGATGTTTTAAGAAGGAAAGGTCTAAAGACAGTAAAATGCTGTTCAGAAGTGTACAGTCTCGCAGAAATGCAGTCAAACCCCATTCAGCTGTAGCAGGAATAGCTTATGCTCACATGGACCTTCTGATGATTGGATTGATGGATTGCAGTACTGTCCTGCTGCTCGCCTGCTCCCGTGTCCCCCAGGAGCCGCCCCAGCGTGCGTTGTATGGCGGGTGTCCTTGGGGACCGAGTCCAATTAGGCAACAGACGTAGGCTGCTTTAAGGAGCCCATAAAAATCCAACTGCCAGCAAAGGGCAGAAACACTACAAGTTAGCTAATGGATTATTTAAATTGGGAGAAGTTGAAAACACCTTCATGAGCTGAGAGGAGAGCTGGCGTCGCACTGCAGCCGTCGCTGTGAAAAATAAAGGCTATTTTTTTGGGGGTGTGAATTACAAGGAGCAATAAATGGATTCTGCTGCGTAATCATTTATTCCTGTTAGCAGACGCTTAGATAACTATTTATAGAATACAAAACCTTAGGTGGTGTGAGTTTTAATTCAGCTTGGAAGTAATTCACACTCTCAGTGCAGTGATGAAAATAACTTGTCCGATTTTTACTGTGGTTCTTCCCCCCAAAAAAAAGAGGAGAACCTGCAGCAGGAGCACCACGGAGCGGGCTCATCGTCAAACCCGAGCGCAGCCGGGGCCAAACGCAGCAGCCAGCGCCATGCCCGCAGGCCTGGGGCAAAATGCATGGAAAAAGAAGGGGCCGGAGTGGAAGCTGTGTTCACAGGCTCTTTGCTCAAAAATACGGGTCCACGCTGCCGCCGGCTCACGCTGGATTCGAGCCTCTTTGGGGAAGCAAGGATAAGACGGTCCCTGTTCGGTTCGTGTGAAGCCAATGCGTTTTAATGCCGTTAATCAGTGTGGGGGCTGGCAATGACCTGGCTGCTGCGGCCACCACCCGGGAGCCCCGGGCATCCTGCCAGGGCTGGGAGCAGGGATGCGCCCAGAGTATCCCCAGAGTCTGTTCCTGTGCAAAGAAGGTGTCCCAGGGTGTATACACGTATGTGTGTGCGCATCTGTATCTAAAGATATGTATTTTACCTATAGCTATATCTAATGTATATCCAACCTATATCTATGTCTATATTTGTACCTACATAGTCTATGTGGATATAGATTAGATATTATAGACATATAAAAATACGTATCTTATCTGGAATCTATATCTATAGATATTAGATTATCTAAATCTATAGATTAGATATAGCTATCGATCTGTGTATATATAGGTTAGCTATAGATATCTAACCGGTCCTGCTTTGGGGTAAAGCAGAACCAATTTTCTTTTCAGTAATTTTGCTTTTCAGCTAAGCCTCTCCTAACTAACCTAATTAATGGCATATTTTTCAGATGGTATCCGCTTCCAGAGCAATATAACTGTATATATACTTCCAGCAATATCAATGTGTATATTTAATATAGATAACCCAAAACTAAGTCTGCGTTATTTTTATATATATGATTGTGTATATAGTATCTATCAGGTTTATATAACATATAAACCACAAATTATATATAAATATATAGTCATATATTAATAATGGGTTTCCATTAATACATGTATTATGCAATATATATTTTATGTCTTTATATAGTATATATTTATATTTAAATATAAAGATATAGAAATATATTTCTATTCCTTAGTAAGAAGAAACATATGTATACAGAGTCATATATTAGAGTAAATATTTTCAAGAAAAAGTATATAGATGTACTATAGATAAATGTAAAAATGTATATAGTATTCATCAGTAGTGTTGATGTTTATTATTTGTATACATCATTTATATCTACATTATATAATACCATTATATATTATTGACACTATTTATTTTATAGCCTCTCCCAGGCCTTAAACCCCAAGACAGCCGCTCCCTGAAGCCTTGCAAATCCCTCACAAGTTTTGAAATAGGTTTCCAAGGTTCACTTTCCCCTTCAACTTCCATAACATGAGAAGATTTGGGGGCTTTGATGATGAAGAAGAGTTAATACGTTACGGTAAGTCTGACCGGCACTGCGTGATGGAGAGCCAGGCGCCGGCAGCAGACACTGCAAATGGAGCTGAAAGAAAACCCAGGGTGCGGTTACTTCCCTTCTCGACCCTTTCTATCGTTTCCCCACAAGCTGCTGACCATTTCTTTTGGGTGGAGGTAAGCTGCAAGAGTAAAATTAACCGAGCACTAAAATAAAGAATGATAATAGCAGAGAGCAGAAGGAGGCAAAGAAAGGGCTTTCAGATGCTCTGCAGAAAACAGATACCAAGAACATAATGAGCAGCATATCAAACCATTAACTTTTTTAATGTAAAAGCTGCATAATGTTGGAAAACCATGGAAACCAGACTAGAGGAGGCAACCAGTTTTAAACTTTTGCAGAAAAAAAAAGGGGAGGGCAGAAATATATGGTTGTTGATATTTATTTTTAAAAGGACTAATTTTGGTAAACGTTATTGGAAACTGGATGAATTTGGGATTAAAATGACCACCATGCAGAGGGGGCTCGATGTACAGTGCGGCCAGCTGGAGATGTACCCCCGGGATGTCGAGCCCATGGGATGCTGAGGACATGGGACATTGAGCCCGTGAGATGCTGAGCTCCATAGGATGCTGAGCCCTGCGGCTGGCACCGGTGTCCCCTCCCAGGGCTGGGACACTGCGGGCTCGTCCCATCCTCCCGAGCGTGAGTTCAAGCTGCAATGCAACACTTTGATGCCAGGGATTAAAGCGCGAGGGCGGGCTAGCCCGCCCCTTGGTTTTGCCTGTACACCAGAGAGCCGGGCCGCTCACGTTACATACAACAGTAGAACATAAATATTGATGTGAATCTATAAAAGGGAAAAAGAGCCAGTGAATTGAAACTCTCTTTGAGACAAACAGCTATTTCTCTTGCTGAATGGCATGGAAATATCAAGCCCCAAAGCTTCAAAATATTGATGGCGTTATTAAAATGGGACCTTTAGTTTTGCACTAAGATCATTTTGACGTTGGAATTTGGGCATTCAATTATGCATGAACCCCAGCCTTGGTGCTTTGCTGAAATTAGGCTGCAGTTTCCATTTATACTTCTACACTTAACGTACAATTTAGCCTCTCGTAGAAAAGGGCTAAATGCTGCTAAATGCCTGTTTGTGGTTAGCTGCAGTAATCCTCTTAAAATAAATGTGTGGATACGGTACACACAAACAAGCGTGGAAGGTTATGAAGAAAATGAGGAAGTTAGTTCGGGTGGCTCGCTGATCCGAACCAGTTGGGAATGTGGCGACTTGTCTAGAAGACACGTTGTCAGTGTCACACGGGCTCAGACCTGCTTCCCCAAGTCTGCTTTGAAGATCTCATCCGCCCTCTGCCTCCTCACTCCAATCCCGAACATCCGAGTATGAGTCCCTCTGTGCCACCACCATCTGTTAGACCTTTACTTAACCTCACCAGTCCTCTTCTCTATGCCTTTTTTCAGGTTAACAAGGTAAACTTTGATTTTAAACTATTCAAACATCACCGTGATTGATTTTTTTTTTCTTTTATGTTAAGTATCTCTTACACCTGTGGCATTTTTTGAATAATTACATTTCTGGTATTTTAACAAATAGTTGCAAATTAAAGGAGCACACGCTGAAGTCAGAGCAGATGGGCTGAATAAATTTATTGATTTGGCAAGAATACCAAGAGAAATAACCTCCCTTTTTAGGGCAGGGATGAAGAGAAAGGACAAATAAAATTAATAGAATAGTTGAGTTATCTTCAGAAAAAAATGCCATGAACTCAGTAGTGGCTGATGGGCTGGCAGCTGTGGGACAAAAGAGATGAGAGAAAGCCAGGCAGGGAGGTTACAACATTACAAAGGCAATATGGGCATATATGGTGTATGCGTATGTATGTGTGTATGCAAGCCCACAGACCCTAATACGGATGAATCACAGAACGGTTTGAGTTGGGAGGGACATTAAAGACCATCTCGTTCCACCCCTCTGCCCTGGGCAGGGACACCTCCCACCAGCCCAGGTTGCTCCAAGCCCCGTCCAACCTGGCCTTGAACACCTCCAGGGATGGGGCAGCCACAGCTTCTCTGGGCAGAGGAAAGCAAACTGACCTGCCCCAAACCCAGGCTGCTAACCCTGAAGAGCCCAATCAGCCCAGCAGCTGGGGTGGAAGCAGCTCTCTCTGCACTTCACACAGCTGTGCCCCATTGCTGGGGATATTTACCTTCCCCTGGGGCCAGGGGCAGCTCCTGGAGGTGAGCAGCTGGGGCTTTGAGCAGGGAGGCACCATCACCACCCACCGTCACGCTTGCAGTAGGGCTCTTTCCTGCAGCTTTACCTGTCGGTGCAAGCGCAGTTGTAGCCCTGCGAAGGTGCTCCACGATGGGCAGCCTTGAGGAGCCTGTGCCCATGGGATAGCCATGGTTCCCTTGTCCTAGTGATGCTTGGCTGATGCAGGTGAGCTCTGAGGGTGGTGGCTCTGTGCTCTTCCAAGGACTCTTGCTTTATATTTTGAAACATCACGCCTTTAAATCTTCCCTTTGACAGCTTCTGTCTGAGTGATGGGTTTTTAGACTAGAGCCGAGAGAATTATTTTTTTTTTCAGTTTTACATTTGTTCCTATGCTGCTTCTGTGCTTCAGCTCAAGCAGCATGCATCTCCTCAGTGTTTTCCCATTTCCAGGCAGGAATAATATCCCTAATATCACACCAAAAAATAAAGCCAAATGAATGGTGTATAACAGGGGAAGTACTGTCTGCTCAGCCTTTCCCAAACACGCTGGGGGATGAGGCATTTTGGAAGCTTGTGGGTTCATCTCCTGTTTGCCCAGATAATGGCTGCTGGAGTCGGGGGGGGGGGGGGCAGGGGCCAGCCTACCTGGGAGGAAAATTTCCATGTTTTCCTTTTGCACTGAGGCTGGGATACACAACTGCTGTTGGAGGTTTTTTTCATATCAACTGCCAAAGCTCCAAAGCATCCATTAGGTGCAGTTGCCTTTATGAAAGTTAACCCTTCCAGTTCCACGCTGCGGCCCATACGGTGCCCAGGAGAGGTGGGGTGCCACCAGGTGACTCTGTGGGGACATCTCACCGTAGTCCTTTTTAGATGTAAGGATCTGTGGGCTGTTTCCTGGTCTCAAGGATCAAAGACTTTCTGTATTTCTATACAACAGAAGCTCAGAGGAGAAATCGATGCGTTCAGCTCCTCTTTCTTTCCTTGATCACTCTGGTCATTTGCTGTCGTCTTGAAATGCTTCACCTGGGCAGGCGGAGTGAACCACTCCTGCAACTTAGCAGAGGCTGCAGGAGCTGCCTGTTTCCCTTGCAGGTCCCTCCGGCATTTATTACACAGAATTGTAGACATTAAATCAGCAGAATTACTGCAAGGCTCCAGCCAAACTAGTGACTGGATCTATGCGTTAATTTTCAAGTTCATTAGGGAACTGCTTAAATCTGGAACAGATGAGGTTAGAAAAGGAATGAAAAAAAAAACGGAATATAGGTATCATGAAAAATATCTTTTAAATGCTGCTATTAAAGCATTTTTTAAGGGTTTAGTAGCAGACTGCCAGTGGGCATAGATGGAATTTTTTTAAAAAAAAAAAAGCTACAAAAGAGGTTAAGAATTTGAATTGAGCATACTTAATCTTTCCATTATACGCTCAGAAAGAAAACAGGATGGTTCTTTTTGCTGGCTACAAGTGAATACAGTATGCAAGATTTCTTATGGTTTTGACTAGTACATTCAATTACAATAGATTTCTAAATTCTGTAGTCTGGCTACAGAAACGTACAAGTACATACTGTGGTGGGGCTGGGCTGCAGGGGGTGTATGTCTAGATGAACAAAGAGAAGAACACGTGCATATGGAGAATGTGCCAGAGATGGGTTTTTTTGGAAGGTGCAAACTGCTTTTCTGCACAATGTCTGTGAAACTGAAGCACTACAGTCACGTGATACTTAAGAGGATCAAATGACTTCTGTATATAACATTTTCAGAGAATAAGGCAGTTCAGATGTATCCGTGAGTTTTGAGGACAGGTTAGCTGTCTTGCCAAGCAGAAAGAGTCAGGGAGTTTTATTTTGCTTTTAAGGTTAGGGTTGGTTTTTTGTTTGGGTTTTTTTGTTGTTGTTGTTGGGGTTTTTTTGGGTTTTTTTTTTTTTTTAGAAGTTGGAACTGTATAGATTTCAGTTCCCATATTAGCTTTGCAGATTAGAAGCACAGAAAGAGCCACTGTGTCAGGGAGCTTGATCTCCTGCAGAACCCTCAACACCTGCTGCCCTTTGGGCAGAAGTCTGCTTTGAGTAACTCTCTTTTAAACTGGTTAAACATAGCTGATACCAGTTCAGTGATTTGTATCAGAGCTTAACACGGCTGGGATGCACGTAGCTGTGCATCAATGCGGTGACTGTCCTCGCGCGGACTGGTGAGCAGCAGTGTGGTGTGCTGAGATACCCTCCTGGTGGTGGAGGCAACAGCCCGAAGGTATCTGTGCACTGAGAGTGGAAGAGAGAAGGTCTACCTGCCGCCTCCTGCTGCACAAGCTGGGCTGAGAGGTTGCGTAGCACCTGCTACAAGACCTAACTCAGGTCCATTCGGTTCACAGCACTGGGCTGCTCCAGCCTTTACTGGATAAAAACTTTCTAAGTTCCTATAAATCCATATAATCTATTCAACATTAATCTACTGATGCACCAATGCAGCTGTGATTAATCTAAGATGGATAAAAAGCCACTTGGCTTCTGATGATCACTTCAATATTGCAGTGGTGCTAATACTGATGATGGGACTCTGGTTACACAAATAGAAGAGAAACTTCAACCTTCTGAGCCTCTCTAACACGTTTTCACGCGTTCCAGAATGTTTATGTTTGTATGGTGCCATTCCCAGAAGACAAATTTATGAGTATGTTACTATATGGTCTTTTTTTAAGTTTTGTTTCCTGAAAACTCTTCTTTGAGAGTGGAAACAGAAATCAAGAGTACAAAAAAGAGCACTTAGTAAATAGCGACTGGGTTGCAGCGGAGCTCCTGTGGGAAGGCGCACTGTGTCTGCAGCACTTACACCTGGGTCACTGAGGTTGTGTTGGTCAAGATTCGTTTTGCTCTCCTTAAATGTCAAGAGTGCTGAGTGCTTTCCCATGCCTTCACAACACTTGTATTTCCCTAGTTTTGGGACAATACGTAATGTCAGATTTAATCTGAGATAAACAGTAGTTCCTTGGGCCAGGTGGGAAGATGTCCCACTGTACAGTTTCTTGAAGAGATTATGTGGGGCAGGAAATCTCTAAAACTGAATTAAAAGCCTTCAGACCTCCTCCTGGTGATCTCCGAGGTTTTCATAGCGCTGGTTACCCCTATGAAAAAGGCAAGGGGTGCTGGCATACAGGTACTGTCTCTGCTGCTCCGTGTCCAGCTGAAAATAAAATACAGCAGACTGCCCTCCCTTTTGCCCTCCTATCACGTGAAATAAATGGGCCTGAATTAGATGGACTCTTGCTGTGTATTCTCCCCCACTCAAGTAGAGAGTACTCCCTTCACAGAGAATTTGACAAAGCAACCGGATAAAATAAGAAAAAAAAGAAAACACTAAGAAGAAATCCTCAGTGTATGTACAGCTACAGTGGAGTGCAGATATCCTTTTTGTAAGAAAAAGACCTATTTGGAAGGTGACATTCCAATAAGAAGTCCCCAGTTCGTACAGCCCTGGGCTGCCCCAGTACTCTCTCTTGGGCTTGCTGCTGCACAGTGGGAGTCGTCCTCTTGGTCCCATGCGCAGGATCAACCATCTGAGACTTGTGGCTCTCAGCAGAAAAAAAACCCCAAACCACTCCTCGGTTACAGAGAGATTTACTGAGGCATTGTGCTAGAAGCAGCAAATGAAACATTCCACGTTAATGGTGAATGGGTGGAAAAGCTTCAGTGTTCCTGGGTCACTTCTGCTTAGACTGCAGCAATCTTTCACAAGAGGTTCTTGGGAAATATGCTTCATTTCAAAAAGAGTTTGCTCATTAAATTGTTCACAAAAAATTAACAAATGAGACTATTTGCCAGAAAAATTGTGCAGCTGGTGTTCTTGAATGCTAGTCTGTGCCACTGGAAGATACCATATCGCTAACTGCTTGTAGATATGGCTTTGAACGTTACCTCCTTCCTGGCAGTATGTGGGGCTCTCGCTGAGCTTCTCCTGAACGCTTCCCTTATTTTATCTTTTTTTCTTTCCCTTTTTTAAATCGGTGCATGGAGCTTATGCCTCCCTTCCTGATAATTGCATATAGATGCCTCCCTGCACCTGAGAGGAACATATGGTTTGGCATTCAAGACTCAATGGCAGAGCCCTCCTATAGGGAAGGGAACATCTGCTGGCTCCTATGGGCTGTCTCCAACCCTACAGAGGCAGCCCACAGCAGTGTCGTGTCACTAAGAGTGGCAAATTTACATCCTGAGGCAAGGGACTTTGCTCGTGTCAGGCTATTCAGTCAATGTGGGGCTTAAATATTGTGCTTGCAGCCACGGTACTCTGCAGTCAGTGGTCATAACCTCGGTATTTGGAAGGAGAATGGAGCCCATGAATAGTAAAAAGGTGCTCCCGAGGGCTGGCCTGGAGCCCCATCAGGCCTGGCCTGACCTAGGAAGACCCGAATTCTTCCCCTGTGTCTATGGGGATCTCATGGGCAGCTACAGGTAGGCTGTGGGGTTTCACGAGGCCAAACCACGAAAAGGTGATGCTTTTCTAATTTTTACAGGAAGGGTCATACAACTGGATGGAATGATTTAGGAGGGCGTTTCCCATCCTAAGTTCCTACCTGATGTGATGGCAGAGTTGTCGTACCTTGCTGTAGGTGATCCAGTCTGTCTCTAACTCATCTCAGCAGGGTGATAGAAACAGTTGGAGAATTATAGATTCCCAACAAATATAAGCCTTCCTCCCTCCCCCCAAAAAGAAAAAAAAATCTTATTCTGGGAGGTATTAATAGAAAAGTTCTCTGAGGATTTGAATAACATTAGGTGGCTCTGATGTAGTTCATCTTAGCATGTTGCACCTAATTTTGGGAACTAGACTGTCAACAAAATATATAAGGATATAGGAGAATTATAAAACAGCAGTCATAATAGGAGGCTTAGAAAGCACTACAGATCAGGAAAGGTCAGAATAATTTTTCCCGGTGAATTTCTGGAGCGGTGGTATATATGGCATGCACCTGAGGAACCTTGCAGAGTTTTCTTCCTCAGCAGTTTTAGAGCATGGGATCGTGCTCGCAGAGCGTGGCAGAATGACGTCCTGAGATGCCACAGGCGTTTGGCCAGGGTGTAGCTTCTGCATTATGGGAATGGGGGATTTATGACATGCAGCAACTGAACAAAACCCAAATTGTACTTTCAAAGGTTGAAGAGAAGATGGTGTTCAGTAGTTAAGAGTGAAAGGAGGAGGGAAGGGTGAAATCTTAAATTTCATTGATGTTTCAGTTCTCCAAAAGCAAAGCGAAAGTTTCAAAGTAACTAAGGAAAAAATGTTTACTTTCTTTATGCAATTTCTATTGAAAACTTTTTTTTTCCTCTTAGGTCCTCCTGGAACTCCATTTTAAAGTTAGAAATCTTGAAAGATATATTAGTTTGAATTATTATCCTTCTAATACAAGAGGAAATACAATTATCAAATGAGGAAGCATCCAACAAAGCTGGAATGGATATATACATTTTACAGGCATAGATTTTTATGGAACTTAACCTTAAACCATTATAAAAGTTTATAGTTTAGCAGTTACATGTACACTGATTTGCATTTTAGGCTGCATAAATTTTAATGATCTCCTTTGAATTTGATTTAATGTCTTTGATATTGGCAGTAAGATATCTACCGTGTTTCCTCCTTTATCACTTTCAAACAGTTTTTCCCACTACTTGCGGCTTGATGCGGCAAACCGATTCTGCAGCCTGATTCTGAAGTTCATTAATATTATCAAAGATTTGGGGGGGGATGGCAGCGATAATCAAGAGCGCATGCAGAAAAATCTGCTTTTAAAAAGAATAATTAACTTCAGCTCTTGCTCGGTTCAGAGTTTATCAGCAAGGTTAGGATGAATTGTTTCAAAATCTATTTTTAAAAGGATTGTAGCTTCATTATCAAAGCACTGATGACCTCTAACGAATTAAGCATTGCTCTGGTTCTCACTGGAGCTGCAGGGAGCTTTGCTGTAGGTGGAGGGGAATAAGCAGGCCACAACATTTACCAAAATTTGAGCTTTTAGATGGTTTTCAGCGGTGAGGTTTCCATTCTGTCTTATGTGTCACCTGGGGTCTTTGACAGTGGATGGCTTGAGGTGCTTCCCGGCTGGCTGCAAAGCCCTGGGCACGTGGCTGGAGCTGATGAAGGTTCATGGAACTGCTGATGGACTTGTTTAACTGTGGGTCAAGCAACATCAGGCAAAGCTGAGGTGGGTCGGCAGGAAGCTCTTCAGGGGAGGAGAGGCAGCCAAAGTGGGAGAAGAGGTGGGTGCTGTGTGAAGCTAACCGGTGCTGGAGGCTGGCACTGGAAGTCAAGTGTTACCCAGGGCTGTACCAGCTTGTCGGGCATCATAGAATCATAGGGTTGGAAGGGACCTCTGGAGATCATCTAGTCCAACCCCCCTGCCAGAGCAGGGTCACCTAGAGCAGGCTGCACAAGTACGTGTCCAGGCAGGTTTTGAATGTCTCCAGAGTTGGAGACTCCACCACCTCTATGGGCAGCCTGTGCCAGGGCTCTGCCACCCTCGAAGGAAAGAAGTTCCTCCTCATGTTTAGGTGGAACTCCCTATGCTTAGGTTTGTGCCCATTACCTCTTGTCCTGTCCCCAGGCACCACTGAAAAGAGCCTGGCCCCATCATGCAGAAGGCTGGCTCTGCGGCTTTGCCAGCCCAGTGTGGGAGGCACTTGTATGTCCCCAGGGACACGGGCTCTCACCCCACACACCGCTGGTGTGCCCTGCGTGCTCATCGGGGCTGGGGACTAGGGTGATGAGTGCAGGCGAGCATCATGGTGGCCCACCAGGAAGGCTGGTGGTAGCAGGGACACTGGCTGTAGCATGGGGATCCTCAACAGTGGCTCGTGCATGGAAATGTCAATAATGCATTAGAAAATACCAGTAAATGTTCTGTGATAAATTTTGCTGAGACTGAAGCTGTTTTTACATTTAGTTTGTGTTTTGCAGCTGCTGGGTAAGTGCCAAGAGAATGATTGTTAAATTTAGGATTTCATTTTTTCACTGAAAATGGGCGCAGCATGGACTTAAGCACTTCCCTGGGCACCCATAATTCCATATTTTCTAGAACCCCATAGAGCTCTTAATAATACATTAAGCATTTTAAGTAGTAACCATAACAAGTTACTAAATTAGGAGTTTAGATAGTGGAGCAGTTTTGGAAACTTAAAATTCACTTGCCAGTTCTGCTGCAAACTTCTGTAAGACCTCATATGACTACTTAATTTTGTAGCTCGTTCTTTGTAGAACAGCGATGACAGTTCTCCTTTTCTGGACACTTCTATTATTATTACTTTATAGATTTTAGCTACTGCCCTCACTGATGGATGGATTTCTTTGTAGAAGATATAGATCAAGTACCCTATACTGCTTTTGATATATTTTACAAGTATTGTTTCTTCAGAAGAAAGGACGTGTGAACTACAGCTCATGTTGGACACTTTATCGGACCATCAGGACTTTTACATTGAAACACGTGTGTGTCTTATAAATCATATACAATAAAAAAAAGCTAATTTTTAAAGCTCTTTAAAAATATTTTTGCAATTAATTGTTTAAGAGTTTTACGTTAAGGAGGTTGCAGAAGACTTGGTGTTGGAAGGGACCTCTAGGTCCCTGTTCAAGTAGGGTCAGAGACGCAGTAGGGCAGGTTGCTCTGGGCCGTGTTTGGTCAGGTTTTGAATATCTCCAAGGATGGAGACTCCATGACCTCTCCAGACAACCTGCTCCAGTGTTTGACGAACCTCACGGTGGGGCAGAGGAGAGGAAGTGTTTTCTTATGTATAAATAGAATTTCATGCATTTTAATTTGTGACCATTGCCTCTTGTCCTGCCACTGGACACCACTGAGGGGTCAGGCTCAGTCTTGCTTACATCTAGACATGGATGAGATCCCCCTGAGCCTTCCTTTCTCCAGGCTCAGCAGTCCCAGCTCTCTCGACCTCTCCTTCTGTGAAAGATTCTCCAGTCCCTTCATCATCTTTGTGGCCCTTCACTGGATGTGCTCCAGTAAACCCACGTCTGTCTTGTACTGGGGAGCCCAGCACTGGACCCAGCACCCCAGCTGTGTGTCTTTGGTGCTGAGCAGAGGGGCAGGATCCTTTCCCTTGACCTACTGGCCACACTGCCTGATGCAGCCCAGGAGGGTGGTGGCCGTCTTTGCCGCAGGGGTGCATTGCTGGTCATGGTCAGTTTGGTATCCACCAGGATCCCCAGGTCCTTCTCTTTCCAGTTGGTTGGCTCCCAGCGTGTACTGGTGCATGGGGTTGTTCCTGCCCTTTCCACTCCACTAGATTCCTGTTGGCCCACTTCTCCAGAAGCCTTTTGCGCTTTGCGGAGACGTGGAAGCCCTTGGTGTTGCCCAGGGTGGTGCTTTGCTCCAGCACGTATGTGGGTGACAGAGGGCAGTGGTCCCAGCTGGGGCAGAAGAGCTGCTGCTGGCACAGCAGGACCGCTCCTTGCTGGAAGACCCTTCCTACGTCCCCCGTATTTGTACCAGTTCCAGGTTTTTTTTCGTACCCATTATTGAACTCAGTAGCATGTTTTTCCTGGTTAAGACCTTCCTTTTAGCACTTTCTTGCTGGAAAGAAAGCTAAGGGCAGAGTTCAGGCTGTGACTCAGCAGGCAATGCATAGAAAGGCAGCAACGGAGCATTTACGGGTTTGATGTCGGGGCAGTTCCAGAGCCAGGCTGTCTGACTGCACACCCTACCAAAGGGGGAGAGGGACACCAAGCGTGCAGGGCTGGCCCGCTTCTTTCTCGAAGTAGCGGAAACGTGCATTGAATCAAAACGCTGCTGTAAAGGGAAAGGCACGTATTTGTCCGTGGAATACGAGCCAGAAGGGGGTGCTTCCATCATGTCCTTGCTCTGCGTTATATATGAGCAGAAGGCAAAACCATTCAAGGCATAGGAGTACTAGCTCAAGCAGATGCAGTGAGACAGCTCCTTACCTCCTCTTCCCCGTAGTCATCTGCGAAATTAGTCCCTTGGGTGAGTTGTAACCAGATGTGGAAACATTTTCTTTCCCATTTATTTCAGCTATATTAGCAAGAATGCTTGAACTTCTTTTTACTTATCCTTTGCTTTTCATCCTGGTATGGTGTAGGAGCCACTGCAAATGTAACACTTGCCATCCTAAGCAAAATGCAGGGAAAACTGCAGCTATCTCAGATAATACTGCCCCAGCAGCTGCTGACTTTGGTCACGTACGCTTTAGGAGATGGCCCAGCTCGTATTCCTGCCCTGCCCCTGCGGTGCACTGCTCGGAGGTTAGAGTGGAGCACCAGAAGGGAAGTTCGGAGGGGCAGGGAGGGCTGTTCTGTACACTGAGCTGTAATTCCGCATTCCTCACACGCATCACCTTCTGGCAGCACATGGGCAAAGGTGATCTCTGCACAAAGAGCACGCGCAAGGCCGTGGATGTTGTTTCAAAGCTGCAGCCGTCTCGGATTGCAAGCCCATGTTGATCCAGGACACCATTCCAAAGGTGTCTTGCCATGGCAGCAGTCCCTGATGTGCTCAGCCGGGACCGCAGACGTGCGGGGGGGATCGCAGGAGGTGACACCTTGCAGGGAGGTCCCTGCCTTGTAGCCTCCCGTTCCCTTGTGGAGATGCTGCCTTAACATGTGGCTGAGCAGGCTTTAGAGGTGTTGGGACCGCTCCTGCTTCATGGCACTCAGCCACAAAGGAAACGGAGCTGTAGAGGAATTCAGAGGAAGCCCAGTTTTTGCTTCCACACCCACTGCGGCTCAGCAAGGCAGTGATGCTCGCACCAAGCTCCACGCTGCGGTGTGGTGGCACCAAGCTCCCGGGGCACCCATCGGGGACTGCAGCACCAGCTTCCAACGGCTTCGATGGAGACGGGGCCCCTCTGGGACTTAAGTTCTTTGGGAAACTTTGCTCCTAGTGACTAAGGATGCTCAAAGTGCCTGAGTGAGTTACGGTAACAGTTTACATTTGGACTTCCAAGACCCCTTTAGGTGCTTTTTGTAAAAATTTAGCCCCCTTGCAGCAAATGAATAGATTTCAAGGGGCTGCATTGAAAACTTGCTCAGGCGAGGGTAGGAAAAAACAATTTTTTTCTAAAACCATTCACCCATGGCATTTAAACATAGAAAAATTCAAGTCGGGATGAGATTTTTATATACCAAATATAGTGGTTATAAGATTGTTATTCTTTTAGAAGGAAATGCAGCTTACGAGGGCTTCATCTTTAATTTATTGTTCTACAGCCTCGTTCCAACATCATCTACCTCCATTATGAACAGGGAAAATCGCTGTGAAGGTGCCAATTATATCTGGAATTGCCATCAACATGGGGACTCTCCTTTTTGTTTCCTCCCGGAGCTTTAAATGCCGCTATGTGTCTCGATGCTGTCTTACATAGGATAGGACATTCAATAACGCAGTAACAATACACTATCGTACTCGACATTCTCAATATATTCCAAATCTCTTTCTTTCCTGACACAACTCGACAGCATAAACAGGTACAAATAGACGTGAACCCTTGGTCTGCATCGCCCAAGAGGGAAAGCCACGGGTCGGGGAACAGCAGGCAGAGGAGGGCTGTAGCAGCCAGGGGTTTGCTCAGCCGAGGGAACTGACAGGCTCTGCCCTGCTGATTTTAAGGCGAGATGTATTGACTCCGCTGCTGGTCTTTTGAGCCCCTTCATGACAGAGCAGAGACGGACATGCCTTCAGCTCACTGGAGGATAAAACTAAAGCCTCTCTTAAGACTTAAATCTGGTTTCTGTTCAAAGGTTCTTAGTATCGATAAGTCAGCCGAGCCTCATGGTAAATAGTTGTTGATGGTAATTATCTTGGTAATTGCAGCTGGATTGTACAAAACAGTTTCTTTTTTTTTTGTCTGAGATGATTCCTACAGTAAAGTTTCCCTTACTGGAAAATCATGAGAGGGAATGGGGAAGATGTTTCACCTGTCCTTATTTCCCGTCTACCTGTGAAGTGCAAGCCTTGTACCACTTTGATGCCAAGTGACCGGTGTCTTCTACTGCAGAGTTGTCCATACTTTCCTAATGGGTATAGACTGAACAAGAATGTTGGGTCTTTACCTCTTTAACAAGCTGGGATATGTGAATGCTTTGGGGATGCTTTTGCGTGGATTCCCGTTTATTTTTCGTCTTGGGATAGGTGCAGTGATGAGAAGATTTTTATTCTGCCAGGGCACTAGATCAACCCTTTTGGCTGGTTCTCAAAGACCTGGCAATTAGGTCTTTTTTTATTATGATTTAGGAGACTAGACGCACTTTTTCATTAGAGCTGCTGGAAGCAGGTTTGCTTCCCCCGATGCCCTGAACTCTCCCATACGCGAGCTGTGGCTCCTCTGCACCCTCTGTGGCACGACCAGACCTGCAGCTCCGACCTCCCCGGCAGGGTCACAGCCAGGTTCTGTGCCTGGAGCATTGCTAGTGACAATCCTGCCTGACTAAACGGAGGTGCTGGGACTGGGGGGATGGTGTTCAAATGTGGCCCCTGCCCAACAGAGGAGGCTATGTGCCTTTTGGTGTGTTATCTCTGTATTTCCACTTTTTAGGTAATTCTCCCCTGCACCCTTTGTGCCTCCCAGGGAGGCTTCAGGCTAGACTAGACATACTTTAATCCAAAAAAATTTATATTTTTAATAACTTGTGAGTTTAGCGAATCTCTTTATTTTGAAAATAAAAGCTCCCAAGGATCTGTTCTCCAGGTGAACCATGTCCAGCTCTTCCCTGGGAGTTGTTGATCCCCTGCTGCTTTCCCAGCTACAGGGTTGCTGCATGGAGAGTTTCCTCCTAATAAACTACAGAATGCTGGACACAGCGCTCAGAAAAAATAGCCCATGTTATGATGCAATTAGCAACTGCCAATTTCTCCATGTGAGAAGGGGGATAAAGGTGAGAAGGGATTTGGTTACTTTCATCCTTTTTTTGGGTGGATGCAGGGGTGGCTGGTTGTTCAGGGCTCTTTCCTGATCTAGTTATTGTTATCTACAATACCAAAAATTAAATGAAAGAAAGTGATTTTGCACATCGCGTTTAATTGCTGTCTCCACGTAATCTTTGGGCTTGACAGGAAGGCTTCCTTTGTCAAAAGTCAATGCAAACGCAGTTCTGAGTAGATGAGGAAGTAACTGATGTATCAGTAATGAATTAAATTAATTTTCACAAAACGAGCTGATGGCAGGATTTCCATGAATTAGTGTGGCTTTATGCTGGACCTGCTGTTAGAGCACATATGAACTGTTTCCCTGCCGCTGAGCTGAAAATGAGCGTTGGCAGACAACAAGAACCAGCTTTGTTTCAAGTCTAGCGCTAAATGCTACATTAAAACAAGCTCGTAAAATGTCTAAGGAAACGGTTTATGAAAGGGCTTATGAAAGGTGCTGATGAGTGATGCTCAATTAAACCACCATGAATGTGTTTTGACAGTATATTCAGATCCAAAACCCAGTTACCTGGCTCTGCTAAGTAGCCCTACTGAAATCAATACCATTATTTGCACGAGTAACAACAGCAGAAGTATTTCCTCTATTTGCACAAGAAAAGTAATTTTAGAAAAATACTGAGTTTATGATCATAGTTTACACATTCAATATTAAATTCACAGTATCAATATTTGGTTTTTCTACAATCAGTTCTAAAAAAGTATAGTAGTGAAACATTGTTGGAAGGGGAGCGGTAATTGTGGGTCAGATAAAGGTCTTTTCCCAACTTAAGTATTTTTTTTAGATCAGTTTATTTTTTAAATAAAGGGTGTCATGGTTTGGGGCTTTCTGGAATTTTAAACCACTTGCGAAAAACATCACCTTTTTCTGTCCAGCAAAAAGTGTCAGAATGCAATACTTTGGGTATTTCCAAACTTACAAACAAAATATTTTCCTGAAATGAAGGGAAATGGTGCTGTCAAAGCCGGCTGAGCTCTGAGGGCGGTAGGGAGAGCGCTCTGCTATCAGGGGCATGAGCAGGGGATGCTGCCCGCTCCCTTCCCGCGGGTCACCGGGGCGGCCGCAGGCTGCTCTGATGGCTCTTTTCATCAGCTGCACCTCCGGCAGCTGTCACCACCTGCAGTCTTTGGGTTCTCTGACTTTTCCCTTCCAAATGAAATCAGCTGGAGATGAACCTGGGCTGCGTTGGTCTCAAAGGAGCGGTCGCAGCCCCGCTCCCGGGGGACAGTGCACTGCAGCGTCAGCAATGCCACGAGCCTGGGGCTGCAGCGTCTCAACAGCCCTGGTTTTAATCTGTGCTTGGGGCAGCAGCAAGAAACGGCCCATCGGTGTTTCAGAAACGCCTTTCAAATATGTTGGCTAATGGAAGAGCAGTAATTAATTTTTTAAGGAGTTCTAAAATATAATTTTCTGTTTGTGCATCATTTTAGTCATTGCTTTTTGAACTACCAGCCAGAGCTTCTCCTGTTTATCGCAAGGACAAGCAAGACCTGAATCTCTGCTTGTGCATCTCGGGAGCAGTAGCATCAGGATAAATCCAGGAAACTCAGCTTTATTTAGGTCACTGACTGTTGAAGAAGGTTTTAAAATTAATATCACAAGCCTGAAGTTTTTCCTTTCCCCTCCCCAAAGAAGTGGGAGGCACTGAATAGACTCATCGCTGCTCTGTATGAATGCAAACACGAACAGAAAAGGCCCTTGGGAGTCCAGCTCCCGGCAGAGCCTACCTGGGCTTTAAAGCAGAAACGTGGATGCCTCTGAAATAATTGTTCTGCAGGCTTAATTTCTCCTGCTTTAGAAGAGACAAAGGAGACAAGCGGTAATGATGAAGGAAGTTTGGATTTGATATCTCAAGAATAAAATAAAAAAAATCATTAGGGAAAAGTTATCGTTAGGGATCCACAGAAAATGTAATTAAAGCGAATTCCTGAAAAAAACGCACAAGAGGAGATAGTCTGAGATCTTTAGAGCTATGCAGAGAGGGTGCAAAATGGACTGTTTGAGAAAAAACAGTGATTAGCAAAGCAAAGGTGTGGTGGCACCGGCCCGTGGGGGGGGCAGGCTGGGTGGCAGCAGTGTGTCCAGGGACAGGTCCTGGCTCCCTGCTGAGGCTCTCCCCGGTGCGGCTTTGCTCGGACAGCGGGGATGTTCTTGTGGCTCTTCTTGCCTTGTCCTCCCACCATGACCCTCGGGAGCAGCTCTTCCTGCCCCCACCGCTTTGGCAGCCCTGCCAGCAGGCAGTGATATCTGGTGGGGCTTTGGTAGGGTGCCCTTTGGTAGGGTGCGAGGTGTGCTGTGCACAAATGTCCCTAAATAGGTTTGTTTCCATGCACAGGGATGTATCACCAGGGGCATGTGCTCGGGCGGGGGGCTCTGCGAGGATAAAACAAGTGACAGGACAAGAGGAAATGGCCTCAAGTTGCACCAGGGGAGGTTTAGGATGGATATATAATTTTTTTAGGGAAAAATTCTTCCTGGAAAGGGTCGTCAAGCATTGGAACGGGCTGCCCAGGGCAGTGGTGGAATCGTCATCCCTGGAGGGATTTAAAAGCCGGGTAGACGTGGTGCTGAGGGACGTGGGGTAGTGGTAACTTGGCACTGCTGGATTAAGGGTTGGACTCGATGATCTTGAAGTTCTCTTCCAACCAAAACGACTCTATGGTTCTCTGCAGGGATGACACCCTGCAGCAGGCAGGGCAGGAGGAGCAGGATCTCTGCTCAAGGAGCCTCTTACAAAGCTTGGTCCCGTGCAAGCCCTGGGCTCCACAGAAGGGCAAAAATCTCTGAGCAGCAATTTCTTCCTGATCCTTTTTTCCAAAGGCTGTAAAGAAGGCTTTTTCTTTCTCCTAAGATAGTGCAATATTCAAATGCCGCAGACAGGCTGTGTGCTCACCCTGGAGGGACTGTGCCTTCTGCCCGTGACAATGTTGCCTCTGGGCTCAGGAGAAAGCACCGCTCCAGGTGGGGAGCACGCTGCCACGCAGCCTTCTCGGGGGCAACGGTGGGGTAATTGTTAATGCAAGAGTTGTTCTCCTTTTGGGTAGAAATCCTTGTGCAACCTGGGGCAGCCGGGTCCCCGAGCTCAGAGGGTCTGGGGGCTGCCAAAGCTCTCCTGCATCTCTCTTCTATCACTACCAGCCCACGTACCTTGGCCGTGCCCCTGCTTGGCATTTGCTTGTAAATACATTTAGTTTCTCCTAACTTGTGCTGATGTTTTACTTGTGCCAGTGCGGAGCTGGATTGTCCAAACACTGAAAATCCGTGGGCAACTCTATAGATCAGAAGGTTCTAGCAAAAGAGAAAGAAAACATCGGTTTTGCTTTGCTTTTGTTCAGTGAACGTTTTGAGCTTGCTGATATCACAGCGCTGCAGCCTCGGGAACTGAAAGCAGGAGCCGGCTGGGGACTGAGGGAGGTTATCCGTAAAAAACATGACATAAACTTTTTGTGAGGTGCAAAGGGAATTTTTAACATTATCTTTTAAAAAATTTTCAATGTCATATCTTCACTCAGACCATTTATTCTGTGCTACGTGGTCTGTTTAATTTCATTGTACTCTAACACTTTTTTATTAAATATACAACGGTCATATAAGTGAAAACAATATTGGAACTGAAACAGTTCCTATTGCTTTGATGTCCTTCAACTTTTTTCCCCCCAAATTATTTGTCTTGTAGGAAACTTCTGAAATGATGCTTTCCTTTCTGGCTTATATTCCTCTTTTCATTCCTTGCTTTTTTCAGGATTTCCCTTGGAACTGAAATTTCAAACCGCAGCTGGCTTTGCTAAAAATACACTTGTTAAAACCTTTGGATTTCATTTAAATATATTATATGCTCAGTTGTCTCTGGGCGCAGGGATTTTCTGTAGAACATCAAATATTGGGAGAACTGTAAACTCTGTAGGGGATGCTCCTGCACTTCCACTCTTTACCATGGGGTCGGTACGAAGGAGCAGGTGCTGTGTGAGCCCAAGAGGCATTTCAGTCCGGCACGAGGAGTTTAGCCAGCAGGCAGGCGTTAAACCAGGTAGAAAAAGTTAAGGGAAAAAAAGCTGAACTGATCGTGAAAAGGTGGAGCGCAGAATGTTCCCGGGATGTTGGTGCTCGGGGTACAACAAGAAGGTTGAAAGTTGAAGAGGTTCAGCCTTTGGGTCTGTCTGTCCTGGGAGGGCTGAGCCCTCCAGCCCTCTGGGAGCTTCACCACAGCGGGAGCATCCCCAGGTCCCGTAGAAATCACCGGGGTTGAGCCCAGGCGGACACACCACAGATTGGAAACTTACAGACTCCTACCAACGTCCCCATAAACACCCTCCGGGGTTTGGTGTCTCCTCCCCGGTGTGTGACTTGTTTGCTATCTAAAAATGGTGAAAATTGTTTCTACCCATTCGTGTTGATGCATCTGTGTTTGGGCAGTTAAATATTTATTGACCATATTGTCTCTTGTGCAGCTTTGTTGTTTGTAAGTATAGTATGTGGATGGACCCTGCAAACAGGAGCATATTCGTGGTGATCAGGTCCTAAATCAAAGCATGAACTCCTCTGAATGCGGCAGCCACAGGGGATTTTCTTCATGCATATAATTAGATATGAATTCCTTAAATTTTTGATCTCTGGAAGAGGTGGAGAACGCGTGCAAGTAAATACCATGGGTTTTGGTGACGCCTCAATTCTGGTTGCTCATAGGCTGTCTGGGCTGGAGGAAAATATCTGCAATTTACTTGCAGATGATTAAAACAAAGCTTTGTGGAATTGTAAATAATGCTGGGGCTGGGTCAGCTGGACAGACGGACATGGACCAGACCATGAGATAAGCTTGTTTGAAAAATATGGGCATTTTAACACAGCCAAATGGAGACGTACCTCTTGAGCAGCCAAAGTAGCTGATATTTATGCAAGGGATGGAGGTCTGGAAACCTGTGGGATAATAGCAGAGGCTTCAATGTGAGCTCTCAATACGGGGCTGAAAGCGAAAGTGCAGCCACAATTGCTGGAGGCGCAAGTGATGTATGCGGGGCAGGAGGAGGGGCTGAACGTGGCTTTGAGATGACATATCTCAGCCCAAAAGTGCTGATCCTCAATATGGACATGCATGAAAATCTTTGCTGGTTGACAACCCCGAACATCTTTCTTCTGCTTGGAGCTTCAGCTGATGAACTGTTATCGATAATGCTCACCACTGGTGCAGGCGCTGTGGCCTGTGAGCAGGGCTGGATGCAAGCCCGTAGGACGGGTCCTCCACCACCTTTTGTGTTTCACAGAACAGCAATAAAGCTTTTTGTTTAAATGAGGAATGGCAAGATTGCAAATACTTTGGTTTACCGTGCTAGCATGTCATGCAGGTAGAATGCACTGAAAATTCAGATAAGATAAAAAAAAAACCCAAGGTGATTGAACTATTTTGTGAGTGTAGCGTCAATAAACTGTTATGAATACTTTGATATTTACCCACGTGGCTCTATTAAGTGATTATTATTGCAAGCACGCTTTCTACTAGTCAGATGAAGGAATATATGCCATTAAAAAGTTAACTCTAATTTCCAATGTAATATTGTCATTAAATTTCTGTAAATTAAACTGGGACTCCCTCAGGATTTTAAAGAGATTGTATGTGCGAGAGAAGACACTGCAGTGAATAAAGGCTGCATCTGTTTAACCAATATTGTCAGGCTCTTAAAATTGAAATACACTGCCATAATTCTGCATAGCTTCTATTTCTTTGGAATGCTTTATACTTTGTGTATATAGTAAGAAATCATTAGACAATGTTTGAGAATGGATAGAATTTTTGTGGAAGCATTTAGAGAAGATGACCTTATTAATACTTAAAGAAAAAATGTAGTAGGCCCAAGCCTGTAAGGTGGGTTGTCCCCGGATGTCGCTGTGGTGCGTGTGATGTGGTCTGGGAGGTGGGTGATGCTCGGTGGTGCCGATGGAGTTGGGCAGGGACTTGGCCCCATTCCCTCGCCCTGCCCTGCCCAGGGCACCCGCTGCTGCCTGCAGGGAGGGGCTTGAAGTGCTTTAGCTGTCCCACCTGCCTGGTGCAGTCTCCGTATGACCAGTCTTTGCTCTGACCTTCATCTGGGGAAGAGAAAGGCCATCTGGAACCACCTAGGAGTGTGCGGGTCTTTCTATAATGCATTTTAAGCTTTTGTTGTTGTCTGTTGCTGTATCCATCCTGCCCCTCTTGTTATGGGAGGAAGCAAGGAGAAATAGCACGGCGTGGCAGAGATGGAGTCCTTGTCCTCCCCAAGACCCTCAGCCCATGACTCTCAAGGCATTTTAGTCCCTTGAGCTCCGCCAGCCATCCCGCTGGGAATTACGTCTGCAAGCAGGTGGTACTTCATGGTGCATTGGACTCCAAGCCAAGAGGCCAACGCAGACACCATGAGCACGCATGGGGACAAATCCTGCCTCTGCCAGGGCTGGTGAGCGGCGGCTTTGGAGGAGAGGTCAGAGAATTGCCCCGGCTGTGAGGAACAGAGGGACACCTAGAGAGGAGACGGCTTGGGGGATGCAGATTTTCCTGCTGTGGCTCTTCTTGGGGTGGGAGGGAATTTGTCATTTCTCAGGACTTCTGAATATTTAAAATACAGGGGGTGAGACAAAACTTGCCCAAGATCTTCCTGTGCCATAATCTATTGGGAGTGTGTCAGTCTGGTGTGACAAACTCCTCCCAGAAATCTTCCAGTTCTCTGTTCCTCTGGAAAGTGTAGCCACGGCTGGGAACATCACAAATAGCATAGCAGGGAGAATTAATGTATTTTTATCTTTTCTGAACACATTTTCTGTGCTGATTGGGAAATGTATTGTCTGACTTCAGCTGGAAACAGTACATATGTTAGAAGAAAAAGGCAAATTCATCCGTGTATAACTCATGTCAATGCTGCCACTGACGTGAAAAACCCAAGTTATGCAGACAAGCACAGCTGGGCTGGTGTACAATATTCCACTTTACGATGCTCCAAAAATTTGGCATGGAATTAAGTAAATACTGTCTTTCATCCACTAAGGGTCTAAATATTTCAGAGGGTTACAGTCCCCACAATCACGATTTGGCGTACGGCTGGCCAAGACTTACTTTTGACTGATGGAAGTTTTGTCAAGCTGTGAAGAGGCAGTGCCATCAGACAAAGTCTGGACATAAAATGTTTTAATTAGCAGACTCCAGCTCCTGCAGTTCTTCCCTCAAACTCTTATCGATGTGAGCAGCTGGGAAGCAACGCTAGACCCAAACTTTGACCTTATATGCAGAGAGGAACGTTTGTCCTGTAGCTCCGGCAATAGCTGGGACATGGGAGCTCAGTCTGTACATCCAGAAACTTGTGCAACTTTGCATTGTCTCTCAGTCCTTGACAGGGAGGATGGTCCTTCCTTTCCCCTTCACTCTGTGTTGTCTGTTCCCGTTGTGGACCAGAGGACCACCAGGACAGTGGGGTCAGGTTATTGTGTCCTTGTCTCATAGCATGGAAGTGCTTTCCAAGTGGGGCACAACTCTCAAAGGTCACCTGTGGATCAGCCTGGGAGGACTCTTGTCAACTCTCAAACCTCTGGAGGCATCCAGAGAGGCGTGGGGTTTGGCACTACCACCATCCATCAGTCAGTGTGGGGGCTTCAGTGAGCCAAGGAGGACAGGACCATGGTGTGAGATGGGAAGGACACAGGGACTCAAGGGCAGGTGTACCCAAATTGGGTGAAGGTAGCTGTAATGGGTTTATGAAAGAGCAGGGCAGTTGAAGTGTCCCACCATGGACGGTAAGGCTGCAGGGACAGAACCAGATGGATTCAGCATGTGTCTGTGTGGAGGTCCTGGGGAATGCAGGATCTCCTCCAGGAGCAGAAGGACCTACTGAGGTTCACCATCCGCCCTCCTCACCCCTTTGTCTGATGGGCAGTTGCTTGGTTTTGCTGGTTCAGGCTCTGAAGCCATTAGTGGAGATACCTTCTCGGGCCCCCTGGAGTAGTCCCAACAGGCTGAAGTTAAGCTGGATTTCTAGTTCAACTCACAACTAGAGGTAGTAAAAATGAATAATGAATCAGCTCCTCAGAAGACTGCGTGTGGAGTCAGAGACCTCTGAGATCACAGCAGACATCTATAAAGTGACTCTCATCTTCCTACAGTGTCTGGAGCTAATTGGAGAGGGAGGTCAGATAGGGCTGAGTTAGGAGGGTAATTTTTGAATATACAATTCTGTAATTGCTTTGCTCTTGTGGTTTGAGACATTATTATCAGAATTCAACAATGGAATTACATCCTTATTAATTTAAACACATTGTGGGGAGGGAGATGAGATGATTGTCTTTCTTTGGGGGTGATGGGACAACCTCTGATGCAGTGTGCTCTCGGTCATCCCCTGATGGCAGAGCTGTCGGGGAACATGCATAGTCTCCCTTCCAGCTTCAGAGGTATTTCTGTTCCTGGCTGCAGTCCTTGTCTCGAATGTAGGGAACAGCGGAACTGATTAAAATCAGAGTGTTTTTAAGTGGTATCTGTATAGCATACTGTAAACACAGCTTCTGTAGGATGTTTTACATTACATCGTTAACAAAGCATCAGTCATTCACTCCTCCAGTCAACAACCAACCAAAGTGGGGGGTCTGTAGTCACCTCCATGGGGATCCCCACAGTAGATCCGGGAAGAAAGCTGGGGGCATCGGTCATGGGCGTTGAAGCTGTGCGTGGCCTGCTTTGAGTAGCAGCAGAAGGAGGTCCTGCGTGTCACCCAGCCCAGCGTGGGGAGGATGCCGAGATGCCGGGGTGTGCAGCTCTGGTGCTGGCTGGGGCAGGCGTGGGGTTCCTCCCGGCACACAGCATGCCTGGCTGGGCGATCCAGGGATGGAGCCTTGCAGGAATGGGACACGGAGCCAGCGGTGCGCCGGTAACAAGTGGGGCTGTGTGCTTGCCTAGCACCTTGGAATTGCTCCTAAAGAAATGTCTAATTTTTATTTGAACATGAGCCTTTTTCTACTTGAAATGCAAAGCTGAGAAGCTAGGTTTGGAAATCAGAAGTAAGGAAGCAAAGTAAAAACATGTTTACTAGCTAGCTATACTTGGGCTGATTCCCCCAGTCTCCCCCGGATTTCAAGCTTGCTGGAGCTGGGGTCTGAGGCCCCAGGCGAGCTGTGCCCTGGGGCTACATCCCCATGCTGGAGCTGGGGAAAACCAGTCTGCCTGACCCCCCCCTCCTCACTGGGGCCCTTTCTGTGTGCAAATACCTCCCAGGGGGCTTCTGCAACCTGATGCTCTGATAGCTGAATTGATTAGGATGTTGATTGATTAGCCCCCTGCGAATGAAGCGTTGGCTGAAGCTGCAGCAGCTTTTGATATTCAGAACTCTCCTCAAGCACAGCCTCGTCCCAGGCAGCTCCGCTGTCAACAGACAGCTCGTACTCGCCACCCAAAAGCACCCTTGCCGGGTGAAGTGATGCCAAACTGCCTCGAAGGCTTCACCAGTCGCCACTTGGTGGAGAAAATGTAAAATATAACTGTAGAGCATCATAGACAGGCATCTAAGCGCAGCGTTCCACAGCTGCAGCTTCCAGTCCCGTGAGACAGTGCAGGACCAGGACAGCTGCTTTCTCACAGCTTGTGATTTACGTAGCGTGTTTGCATTTATTGTTTGGAAGAAATGAGGATGCATATCCTCAGCGTGCAGTCAGCTTAGATGTTCTCAAAAATACCCGACCGGCATGTTCTCAGCTGTGTTTCCCCCATCTGATAAAGCCTGTGCTGTCTCTCTTGTGATACCTGCATTCCAAGGGTGCAAATCCACGCTGCACGTTGGGGCATCTCACAGCAACAAGCAGCAAACCAGCAGGACAGGGGGGTCCAGGTACCTTATTTGTATGTTTTAGAGATAAATAGATTGCTCTACACATTAAATATGCTCGCACCCACATTGTGTATGAAAAATGAATTCTTCTTGCATAGTTGGCAGTGGAATTAGAAACCAGCTTCTTGAAGGCAAGAATGAGGAATGGTTTAATTTTTTTTCTGGTGGAAGAAGTTAAAAATGGAAATGGAAGCTACTGCACGTTTTTTCCCAATTATGAATGTTCAAGCTGTTTATGAGGCAAGATGACAACAAACTTACTTTCCATTTAATGAGCTAAAGATAACTGTAATTGGTATATGAGTCAGTCTGTAGAGCCATTAAAACAAGGGTATTGCACCTGCATTTTTAATGGCCCACAATACGGTGGCGCTAAGGATGGCTTTCCCTGCATTTTTATAGGTTCCTGGGCATCAGTCTGATCATGCAGTTACCCACATTTTTAATTTAAAATGAATACTTGAGTTTATCCCTATCCAGCAGAACTTGCAATTGCTTTTATAAGTCCCACAGAACCACTGGATCTGAAACGGCATTTGAAGGATTTGGTTTTGCTGTAGAAAGACGGATGTGAGTCTGTACATAAAGCAAACGATGCACTTAAGCGGTTAGCTGAACTTAGTATTAAAGACGGACTTACTAAACAGTTTTTACTCTTCGTGTTTTTTAGATAACACGAAGTGTTGAAAGTCTGCGTGATTCAAACTTTATAACACCTGTAAAAGGTACGCTAGTAACAGAATGAAAAGGTCCTTAAGGTTTTTGTCCTCAAAGGAGAATTAACTTCAAAGCACGTATTGTATGAGGACCACCAGAAGTAGGACACTTTCTAAATAACCACTTACTCGCATTTATTTTGTGTTTGCCAGCTCTGATTTGGGATATTGGATAATAAAAGGATGACTCCCTTGCCCAGCAGGATGCTCATGCTGCCCGCGTCAGCCGCGGTGCTGCTTCCACCGGTTCTGGGAGAGCCTCGGCCAGGGTGGGACGTGGGTCGGGATGAAGCAGGACAGCTTTCCCTGCGGACACCTGCACGGTAAGCGCTAGTGCGGCAGCCCTGGCGAGCTGGTGATGAGAGATGAGTTCGCAAAAGGCATCACAAAGGGACTAATTAAGGTGAGCAATTTCCCTTTTTTTCCATTCCTCACAGCAGCCTAATTGGAAGGCAGAGGCATTTTCACTTGGAGAAGGATTAATTTTAACTGATAAATGCCCCAGTCTCAAATAATTTTCTGTAGACTACTGCAGTGACATTAGTCAGGGAGAAGACGGCTCAGACTGCAGCCCAGCAAGGCACTTACACGTGAATCTGAGTTTCAACATCCAAGTAGCTTGATTAATAAGAAATACTTAAGTTAGCAGAAGCTGAAGAAGCTTCTTAGCTCAGAGTTTTGCTCCGCTAATCCTCAGTTGACTTCTCCAGAGCTGTCCAGAAAAGCGGTGTCCTTCTATAGGAAATATCATTAAGGGTATGATGGGCTGAGCTGATGCACAAGAGGCATTAAAATGCCCTTGAATGTCCTTGCAATGTGCTCCTGTAAATAGGTAAAAAAACTGCTTCTGGTCCTGCTCATGAATAATGTGCGCATCTTCTCAAGTGGGTGAGAGGCCTGGGAACCCCTTGGTGGGTTTTGGCCGAGGGGAGCTGTGCCATCCACTGTGGCCTCTGGCCTGCAGCAGGTGCTGGCTTCGGGATGCACCTCTGGTGCTCGGTCACTGTGGGGCATCCATGGCACAGAGGGAAACTGTCCTTCCCTTTACCCCTCAGCAGGACTCCCCGACAGCATGACGGGGTGAAAGTACTTGGTATTACGGAACCGGTGGCTGTGGTCTTGCACAGGCTGGCAGGCAGGCGCGTTACAGCCAGGGTGCTTTGTGGTGATGATAAAATGAATGAGGAACGGAGGCATGGTGTGATGGTGAGCCCCTGCAGTGCTCCCGAAGGTTTGCCTCTCTGCAGGGACAGGGGAGAGGACCAGCAGGGTGAGTCTGTCTCTGCCCTGCAGTGGTACTGAGCTGTCCTTGTCCCCAGTGCCACCCAAGGCCTCCCCACTCTGTTGCTCTGCCAGGACATAACGCTGCACTGGCTGCACATCTCTAACAAATGATGGGTAGCACGGTGTTTCCAGGCCATCTGCAAGATGAAATCCTCAGATATTTTACTGTTCCATCATCATCCCTGTGTTTTATGAGAAATCTTTATTTGATTTTTTAAAATTTTTATGTGATGCAGAGAAGGAAAAAGCTTTTGTTGTTTTACTGCCTGAGATTAGGTTTAATCTTTAAGAAGCTGGTGATCCCTTTATGACCAGTCTCTGATTTATCCAACTGGTTTCACGAAAGCACAGTTCGTTTGGGCAACTCATAGCTTAGGGATGTGTAGTTGGAGAGTCTGTACTATACATGTTGCATTACTGGTCTGTACTGGTACCTTCGCAACTCGTGAAGTAGGAAACCAGGAGCAGTGCTGCAGAACTGGGGGCAGTGAGTGCTGGAGGCTGGAGATGGGCTCCGGAGGTGTTGGGTGTGTCTCCTGTTCTGGGAGCTCAGGGACAAGGCCAAAGCCAGGCAGGCTGCCCAGGGCTGGTCTAGTTCCGTATTGAACATCTCCAGGGATGGAGACCCACATCTTCAGTGGGCCCTTCTACTGGCGTTTGACCACCCTCAGGAGGAAGAATTTCTTTCCAATATCTAAAGGGGGTTTCTCTCCCTGCAGCCTATGCCTCTTCCACCACGAGCCTGGCTCCATCTCCCTCATGTCACAGGTAGTCACAGGACACAATGGGCCCCCTCCCTGCCTCCTTTCCTGGTGGCACAACCACCTTGGCCTTTCCTCTCCTGTCCCAGCTCTGGCCCCCACCACCTCCGTGCTCCCGTGGGGCTTGCACCAACGCACCGGGCTGTCCAGTACCGGAGACCAGGCAGGACCAGTGCCCAGATGGGGCCTCACCAGTGCCAGACAGAGGGGAGCATCCTCCCCATCTTGTCCATATCTCTCCAGTTTGGCTATAAAGGTTGACCAGGCACAACTTCTCCTTAGGAAATCTGTACTGGCTGTTCCTGTCATCTCTTTGTACTTCATATGGCTGGACATAGCTTTGGGGAGGGTCTGCTCCATCTGTCTCTCTGGCGATAGACATTGCCTCTTGAGGAGGTGCTCTGGTCAGTAAGCTGCGTTGATATGATAGAACGAACTCAACTAAAACTCTACTGTGAGTTATCTTGTCCGTTCTGACCACTTCACCTTCTTTCCCCCCAGACAGAGATGATGTATGGACTTTCCTTCCAAACTAAGTTGGATATTGGTGCACAAAACTTTTGAAAAATATCATCATTTTTAATAGCCTGTGATGCATTCAAGCTGTGTCCCTAGACTAGTCTGAAGCAACAAGCAAGGTCGGAATTAACGTGCTGAAACTTCCAATAATGGAGCAATGAAGGAACAACTATCTAATTCCATGCTGCAATAACTGGAAATGCTGCATGCTTCTTGTAAGAACAAATACCTAAGATGCTGAAAATTGCCAGGCTTCCACATGTTGAGCAATCTCTCAGTAATAGTGAAGAATTTTAAGTAGCTTTTGCACACAATGATCAAGTTTGCAGAGAACTGTGTTGGATAGTGCTTAAAAAAATAAAGAAAAAGAAAGAATTTGAAGAGCAAGGAAGGCAGGGGACAGAAGTCCTTCTCTTCCACTTAAAACAATTTTTCTGGAATCACTAAAAGTGGCTGGAGTTCAGATTTCCCAAGCTCAGATGGAAGCCACGCAGAAAAGCTGTTCTCTGCCATGCACATAGGCAGCTCTCAGAAAGGTTCCCAGATTAATCCAAAATCATTTTTGCTTTTATAGGCAAATCCTGATTATGACTTTTAAAAGCAAATGACTGCAAGATGTACACCTGTGGTCTGCAGGGACTTTGTTCCCTGACTTCAGCATTTCAGTTGAATTTGTAAATGTGTAAGGATTTCCTTAGGTGGAATATGCTTGGATGATAGTGCAGGTTTCATCCGCCACCCACCTCAGTGCACTTTTGCTGGGTCAGGTGACAAGGCTGATAAGTCAATGGTACCGGTCCATGCTGTAAAATATGGCAGTTATTTGTTCAGTTATTTTTTATTTTTTTTAAGAGTGCACATAGCACACCAGGTTTGGTGGGACTGTACTAGTCCCAGAGCTGCAGTAGCAACTGGAATGAAGGAGTTGGCACCAAAAAAACCAGAAAAATGGGGATATTTCTGGGGAGAGATTGAAGAGGCCGTGCCTATTACACTAATCAAAATACTAATAGATGTGGGAATAAAGGAAATGTGTTCTACTTCAGTCAACAGCGCTGTGGTACTCCTGATCCAGGGTGACTTCCTAGTTCTGTCCTTGTAGGGCCCCGTCCCTCTCTTTAGTCTGAGAAGCATGTTTTTGGACTTGCCCCCTTTAAAAAAACCTGTCCTTTACGTAGTGCATGTGCATAACCTGTGGAACCCTGTGCCCTTGGACATCAGAAAGACTAGATAGATTTTGAAAAGAAAAACAATCAAAAAAACCCAAGCCCCAATCAGATATGGATGGCCAGTCAGACCTGGCTGTCCAACACGACTTTCCAAGGAAAAGGAGGGGTTTTTTTGTTTTCTTCTTCCTGGCTTTAAACATAAAATCGGGGTTTTTCTTTCCTTTTTTTTTTTTTTCTTACTGAGAAGTTCATGGAAAAGCTGTCTCCTGCAGTTTCCCATATAAGCACCGAACACAATTTCAGACCGATTTGGCCGAAGGCATGTGTTTGACAGAAAGGCACAGTTGTAATTTCTCAGGCCTAGCTAGGGATGCCAAATAAATCTATATCTTCTTGACAATTATATCTTTACAAAAGCTTTTGGAAGAACAGCTAAAAAGTGAACTTATTGACAAGCTTTCTTATTAGAGGAAAGTCCTTTGGCAAGGCCCAGAAAGGCAGAATTTCATGATGGATCTCTCAGAAGAAGCATCTGCGGGAGGCTGGTTAGAAACAGCTTTTTATTGACAAACTTTTATTTTAGAAGAAATTCTCCTAACAAAGCCTTAGCTTGAGTCATTTCATAGTGGATCTGTAAAAACAGGTATGAAGTATATATAATTTTTCTTGAGTCAAACCACAAAGTAAATTGGCTTAAATGCTTGTGCTGGTGGCACGTTAGCACCGGCACACGAAGGTTGGCGGGAGGTGGTGGATGTGAACACATACTGAGCAGTTCTGCATTTCTGACCACAGCAGGGGATCGTGGGACGGGGATGATGGATATCAGAGCTCGTCATGTCAGTGCTGCTGCCAGGGAGCTGCCCCTTTCCCGTGCCTCCTGCCCCTGCCGACGGCTGCTGAGGGCTCGGCGTGTCCTGGGAAATCAATGACTGGTAAAAGGAACTGGTGACTCGGGGAGAGCAGGGCTTAGTAACAACTCTCAGGAGTAACACTACAAGTCAAACGGGAAGTATTTCCAAAGTCAAATATGAGATTAATTAACGTTACGTGTGATCTGGTTACTCGGGAGAGCAAAAGCCTCCAATGTTACTGCTTGTTCCATGTTCGTGACTCCCCTGTAGCCAGGCTGTCAGAAAGGACGAATGTAGCTTAATTCAGTTTGCTATTTAGGACGTCTATATATAAATACAGAAATATAGGATGTGACCCTTGGGGGGGACATTTATCCACTCCTCCTCTATTTGCCCTACTTCTGGTAATTATGTTTTCCAAATAGGTGCTTATTCATGAAACTCCTCTTGTAGCGAACATCTGTAAATCCTGCAAAATGTGTTTTCTAGTGTTTTGTTAAAGGCATTCTTAAACCTGAGCAGATGACTATTACCTGCCGGCAGCACAGAAATGTAGTTCCTCTTTGTCAAATGCTTTCAAATTTCCTGTGCTTTGAACAGGACCCTGTTAGGGCTGAAGCCTTCTTGTCGTTCTCTTGGGAGCTTCCTATACACCTATATGGAATTTTTTTATTATTCTCAGCCCCAGTGAAATTCCTTCATAGTCTTATAGCAACTTAGAAGGGATTGAACTAGAGAACGGAGGGAGGTCACCTGCCCAGAGGAGCTTACAGAAATCACAGTCTCCAAGTTGTGGGGAAAACAAAACAAAAAAAGAGCAAAATCAATTCAAAGCTGGAAGAAAACCTGGCAAGATCCAGGCAGTGGTGAGCACCACACGGCAGCTGGCCTGCTGGGTGAGGAATATTGAAGCAACAATCAAAGTAACACTCAGAGAAGCTGTGAGTAATAGATGAGCTGTCTGAATGATGCAGCACTGGTGGGGCTGAGAGGAAGAACAGCCTTGGATTAACAGGGGCAGAGCAAAGTGGATGGAGGGAATTCTACTTTTTGAGCAGGAAGCAAGCAAATCGTAGAATCACAGAATGGTTTGGGTTGGAAGGGACCTTAAAGACCACCCACTCCCACCCCTGCCCTGGGCAGGGACACCTCCCACCAGCCCAGGTTGCTCCAAGCCCCGTCCAGCCTGGCCTTGAACACCTCCAGGGATGGGGCAGCCACAGCTTCTCTGGGCAACCTGGGCCAGGGGCTCACCACCCGCACAGCCAAGAATTTCTTCCTGATATACAATCTAAATCTCCCCTCTTTCAGCTTAAAATCCTTCCCCATCATACCATGGCTCCTCTCCCTGATCCAGAGTCCCTCCCCAGCTTTCCTGGAGCCCCTTTAGGGACTGGAAGGGGCTGGAAGGTCTCCCCGAAGCCTTCTCTTCTCCAGGCTGAACCCCCCCAGCTCTCTCAGCCTGTCCTCCCAGCAGAGGGGCTCCAGCCCTCCCAGCATCTCCGGGGTCTCCTCTGGCCCCACTCCAACAGCTCCGTGTCCTTCTGCTGTTGGTGCCCCAGCGCTGGAGGCAGCACTGCAGGGGGGTCTCACAGAGCAGAGCAGAGGGGCAGAATCCCCCCCCTCACCCTGCTGCCCACGCTGCTGGGGATGCAGCCTGGGGTCCAGGGGGTTTCTGGGCTGCCAGCGCACATTTTCGGCTCGTGTTGAAATTCTCCTCCTCAGGGCTGCCCTCCATCCATTCTCTGCCCAGCCCGGATTTGTGCTTGGGATTGCCCCGAACCACATGCAGGACCTTGCAGTTGGCCTTGTCGCAGTGGAATGCATCAACCTAGGGATGGAAATGCAACTAAATGCACGGTGGGTTCAATCAGTGTTTACAAGAAAGCAGGAAAAGCTTTGCAAACTTTGTGCTGGCCCAGGTTAGCTGGCGTGGGGGCTGTGAACGCCTTTTCGTAGCTGCGGTGGTGGAGGATGAACATGATGGAGGTTGTGCTTGGCTGAGCCCTTGCAGCAGAGAGAGCTGGAGGTGGACGGAGCGATGTAATGGATGCATCCAACAGTGGGTGGGGGCAGAGACCACAGGGAACCTGCAGCAGCGGATCAAACCAACCTACAGCATGAAGATGGAGCTATAGATAAAGCACATTGTGATACAGACCAAGTCAACCTAAGACATCCTTGTAAATGGCAGAAAGTAAAACATATATATGACAGTAATATTTAACTTTAGAAGAAGAGCTATATAAAATGGAGTAAGATAATTAAGGGATCAGATAATGCAGCAGAAATCCTTGCGGAAAATAGATATCACATGGGATATACGAGGCAGGAGGATCCGAGTGCCCTGTGCCCATCAAGGAGCGCTCTCAGGACACGCTCCCCTTTCACGTCTCCTTCCAGCTCTGCCCCCATGAGAGCCCTGTGTTTCAAGAGAAAGCAAAAATGAAAAGTGCATATCCTTCCTAAAGGAGGGAAATAGAGAGGAGCAGAAGCACTAGCTAATTACTGCACATTTGCATTTAATAGGTCTCAAAAATTTTCTGGGGAGCAACAGGCAAGGGAACTAATAATAAAACTTATATTATGGGGATCAGAATTGAGGTGCAACAGAAATTGGAGGCCAGTAGGGGAAGCGAGCAGGAAAGCTTGATGAGTTCTTTGTGACAAGTGCTCTGGGAGAGGTGAGGCTTCAGCCGCGCAGCTGCTCGCTGCAGACAGGGCGGCTGGGGCTGCCTCACCTAAACCTCCTCCAGAGCCCTTTGAGAGCGAGCCGAGAGTACAGCGAGCTGTACGTCGGCCCAGCATGCGCTTCTCGCCTGCTGTACGGACAACTCCTCGGGCGTACAGGATGGGAAGCATCCTGTGTTTTCCTTGGGAGCGCTTCCCATTTCTATTGGTGTTCTGCTGGCACTTCCCCTGTTTTGCGCAGTAAAGTGTGCCTCTTTCCTTGTCTCCTGTCTTGCTGAAACTTTTTCTTTACGTTTCTGTTTCCTGCAGCTTTTAGTGTGGCAGCAGAATCAGTAATATGTGATCGTGGCCCCCACAGCTCCCGCCTTCCTCCTTGATCTCCAACCAGTTTTGCCCTTAACCGTGAGCAAGTGTGGCAGTGGACTATCAGAAGCATTGGCAGTGGCCCAGGCCAGGGCCGTCCATCCATCAGAGCAGGTGGAGCCGCTCTGCGGGGTCTAAACATCTCACTGATGCCTGAGGGGACACTCGGAGTTGCACAACACAGCCCCCTTGTTGGAAGAAGGGGTGGGAGAAGGGACCACCTCACACTGCTGACAAGTTGAGCGTCCTCTGGCTAGTTTATTTCTTCTCAAGATTGCTTCTTGTTTTGCCTTTTTTCCTATGTACTATGCAACGTGGTCTGAAGTGATCCCTGCTGCAAAAGAAGGTCTGCCAGGCTATTTTATTTTTTGGGTGCATATCTGAAATATTTCTGCTCTCAGGACCTTTCACTGTTCCATGTTTGTAGCTCCCTGTCTGAGCTGTTTTGGAAAGCTTGGATGACTGCTGGCTATATGAGGTATCTGCATACTCGTCAGCCTTTAGATCTTGGCAAAACAAAAGTGTGATGCAGTTATCCCCATGTTAAAGACCGAGGAGATGCCTGCAGAGTTAGGTCCTCCCTGCCTGCCGGTTGTCTCACCAGCTGCCCAGAGCCTGGACAAGCAGGGGATGGCGGCAAGGCACAGAGTTTGGCCCTTGGGTAGGGCGGACATCATGAGCTTCACCACACTTTACAGAAACCTGAGGCCCAAAGGCTTTTTAAAGTTATTTGGATGCTGCTTCATTCAGGAATGCCAGCTCAAGGGTTTGGATGGCTAACACCCACTTCTAACAGTGACTCTGGCACCAAGACCTGGAGTTGCAAATCAGCTTGTAAACACCTGCAGAACCTTAGCCTGAATTTCCCCTTGTTACCCGGAAAAGCAGCAAGGGGAAATCTGCTGGGGGAGAGAGTGAGCCCTGCTCCCGAGGCCAGCGTCAGGCCCTGCCGCGGGGGGGGAGCACCCCAGGGGGGCACACAGCTCCCTCCCAGGGCTCCCCGTGAAACCTGTAACCTCGGAGCGAGGGCACCTCTTCAGAGATGGTCGTTTAATTAAGTCTTCAAATGATAGAGAATCTGCTCCATATTAGGTTAGCTGCTTCGCTGCTTAATTGACTTCATTCCTACTCTGGATTTGTTTAGTTTCACCTTGCAGCCTTTGGCTCTCATTATGACTTTTTTTGCTAAATTAAAGAGCTGCCTGGTATCAGAATCACCTCCCCGAGATGGCACTAAAGAACACATGAAATTGGCTGTTATTCTTCCCTCGGATAAATTAAAAAGGTCAAGTGCCCGTAACCTGTCTCTCTGTATAAAACTGTTTTTGCAGGCTTCAAATCACTCTTGCGATCCTCTGAACTTGGTCAGGTTGCACCCTGGTGCCCCGGGGCTGGCCGTATGGTCTTAGTACTGCAGTACCTCCCCTGCTCCCTCAGCATCCCCTGCTTCCATTTCTCACCAGACACAGCCGCCCCGTCCTGTCTGGCACACGCCGGCGGTTGGTATTCACCCTGCTGCTGCAGTTCTTCCTGAGGATCACAGCTCCCTGAAAAAAACATCATGAATAAACATCATGAATAATTTTCTGAGGAAAAGCAGAACTTTATCACTGACTGTAAGGAGAGGGGCAGGATGAGAGCACTGATTAGAATATTTATGCAAACCAGTCTTGATGAGATCCATCTTGACAAAATAGTCATAGGTCGATCCATTTTAATTTCATGTAAATGCCTTGTTTTCCGGAGCGGCTCAGTGCAGTTAATTGCAGATGCTGACCCGTGTCCTCTAGCTCTGCAGACCTTCTCTTGGATTGAGGGGTGCGAGGGTTCCCTTTCTACTGTGGCTCACGAGAGGAGGAGGAGGAGGAGGATGGCGCCTGTGCAGGGCTCTTGGATGCAGCCTGCAGGTCACCGGGACTTAGAATCATACAATCGTCTAGGTTGGAAAGGACCTTTCAGATCATCGAGTCCAACCATCAACCTAACTCTGCCCAAACCCCCACTACCCCATGTCCCTCAGCACCACGTCTGCCCGGCTTTTAAACACCTCCAGGGATGGCGACTCCACTCCTTCCCTGGGCAGCCTGTTCCAATGCTCGACAACCCTTTTGGTGAAGAAATTTTCCCTAATATCCATCCTAAACCTCCCCTGGAACAACTTGAGGCCGTTTCCTCTTGTCCTGTCGCCTGTTCCTTGGGAGAAGAGACCAGTTCCCTCCTCGCTATAACCTCCTTTCAGATAATTGTAGAGACTCAGTGGTGCTGAGCAGGACAGTTGTATTGGCTGAGGCTTGGGAAAGCACTTTTAATATCAGTGTCTGGTGGGTTTGAAAAAGTTTGAAAAAATCCAAAGAGGATTGTACAGAAATGACAAGGAGGAGGCACCTAGTGTGCTTGTCTCCAGCTCAGGCTCCTTCCCTTCTCCATCAAATTCTTAAAACAGAGTAGAAGGCAGATCTTGCATCTGCTTTTAAATAATCTCAGGTCAAATAATCTCTTTGCTTTTAAATAATCTCAGTGCAAATGCAAAAGGGAGAGAGTAGTTGGTGCAAGGGGCCACAGAGCTGCGGAGATTGCTTGCCTTTGCCGGATTGACGGAGCTGAGAACGTGCCAGCTCAGTGCACCCTGGCTTACACCCACCGCTCGTTTATTTCACACTCTATCTAGATGTACGATCCAGAAAGAAGGAAAAAGTAGCTGAGGTTTAAACTCTTATCACTAAAGAGAGTCTCCCTCGACATTAAAAACCAATCCAGACATTGTAACAGGAATGGGTTCAGTTCTTATGTCATAAATTTGTGTGTGTAGAAAAAAGACTTATTGGTGAATTTAGCAATATTTTTCGTTGAACTGGCAATTGCTAACCATTACACCAGTATTTATTTGATCCTTCAAGAGCACAAAAGCATGGACTACAAATAAAGATATTTCTGTTTGCTCTCTCCTCTAAAGGGTTGATTCCATTTCATTTTACTTCTAACCTTTTTCCACCAAAAAGGTTTTTTTTCCACCAAAGAGATTTTTTTTTCACCAAAACTTTTGAGGCTGGTAGGAACATGTTTGTGTTGTGGTAGTCTTTGATAACTCTCGTGAAAAGCATGAGAGGTTCTCTGGGCAGAACCAGGCAGGTCCTTCAGGGAGGATCAGGGCCATGTGGTGAACCGTGGGTGCCCAGGCTGTCCCCGGGGCACGGGGACGGTGACAGGCATCTGCTGCCTCGGTGGCAGGTTCCATCCACCACTGCACGCATGGGACCAGCGCTGGGAAAGCAATTCTGTGCATCCCACTGCAGACAACTAACCCGTGCTCCGTTTCTGCAAGCATAAATGCAGGTTAGGTGCGTGAGTGGATTTTAATAATACTCATCAGGAGCGTGTGGGTGGGTGTTTGCTGGGCGAGGAGCGGGTGTAATTGTAGGGGACTGAACGGACAAAAGTGCTTCTGCAGTTGTCTCCGTCATCTGTGCTCGTTAACTTCCATTATCTGGAGAAAATGCAGACGCGCTAATTGTTTCTGCAGTTTAGCCAGATGTGCGATGCTGAGGTTTCCCTTCCGTAACCAAAGGCGCAGCCCTGCCGTACGGGCTGCCGAATCGCCCCGCTCTGAGGGCAGACCTGCCCGGTGGGTGAAAGAAGGGAGCCCTCTCCAAATCCGGAATGCCTGCTAGACTCCTCATCCTCTCTCTGGCAGTTTTGGATATTTTTTTGCTAACTGTAAAAAAAAAAAAACCCCAAACCCAACACTATGCATTTTTAAACCTGTCATGTCCCTGATTTCAATAAAATGTTGTAGTGAAGGATTAGAAGTAATTATATGTTTTAGGGAAAATAATCATTTTGTTGCCCTGAGTTTGTCACCTTTTTGATTAAATGATTTTCTCATTTATTTGCACTCCCTCGTTTATTTTCTTCCTATTCTTTAGACTCATTTTTAGGTTGTTATTCTTCTGACTAGGACATTTCATATTCTGGTAGTGCCAGGTGTCCCAATCAAAGTCTGGCACTGAGAGAACACCCATAGGTTTAAAAATTTACAGTTCAAGGATCCAAAGAAAAGCAATCTTTATTTAGAAATACGCAGGAAGAACGAGTGCGGAAGACGACTACCTCTGCATTTTCAGGTACTTAGTCACTGGAGATAAACGTACAAAAATAAATCTGGTCAGATGAATATACGTGAGGAGGGCAGAAGCATGACGGAGATGAACTGCCCGTGTTACCTTGGGCCATCGCAGCGCCTCGTAGAGGTGAAGCTGAACAGAAGTGGCAATACAAGGCTGCGTCTGTGCACGCTGCGTCATGTCTTCTGGCTGAGAGACCAGGG
Source organism: Rissa tridactyla (assembly GCF_028500815.1). NCBI lineage: Eukaryota > Metazoa > Chordata > Aves > Charadriiformes > Laridae > Rissa > Rissa tridactyla. Next base: position 67,620,763 of record NC_071469.1, on the reverse strand, counting down.
GGTCTCTTGCTGTCTGAAGGACTGTCTCATGGAGAGGCTCCCTGTGTGTATTCCCTCTGCTTTTTTATAAAAATCTGTCCTTTCTGTCTTTTTCTGAGCACCTTTTCAGGTCTCTAGTTATTGCTGATGAAATCTCTGACCCTCCCGTTAGCAAGGAGAGCGCGCAGGTAGGATGGTGACGGCTGGACACGGTGTTGGGATGATGGTACTGGATTTACTTGCATTTATGTTATGAAAACAGCAATCTTCACTCTCGCAGTGATTGATTCGGTGTCTTTGCAGGGCATGTGAGAACTGGGGGTGTTCAGCCTGGAGAAGAGAAGGCTCCGGGGAGACCTTCCAGCCCCTGCCAGTCCCTAAAGGGGCTCCAGGAAAGCTGGGGAGGGACTCTGGAGCAGGGAGGGGAGCCATGGGATGAGGGGGAACAGTTTTACACTGAAAGAGGGGAGATTTGGATGAGATCTGAGGAAGAAATTGTTTGCTGTGAGGGTGGTGAGCCCCTGGCCCAGGTTGCCCAGAGAAGCTGTGGCTGCCCCGTCCCTGGAGGTGTTCAAGGCCAGGTCGGATGGGGCTTGGAGCAACCTGGGCTGGTTGTCTGCTCTCCTGGCCTGGAGGAGACTGCAGCAAGGGCCATGCTGCTGTTAGTGCCTCTGCAATTTCTGCTTGTGTGCATGAAGTATTTTTGTATGAAAAATTGCTGTGTTCCTGGTTATTGTAACTTTCTGCTTTAAATGGGCAAAGTAACAGAGAAATGGCCAACAAGCTAGACACATGATAAAAAGAGAGTAAATCTGCCAGGGAAGAAAAGATATACCTTATTTGCTCTCCAAAATAAATCAGCTGGGAAAACGCTGAATCAAGAATGTTCACTTGCTGCAAGCATCCTTCTTTCTGGTCAGGAGATATATTGCTTGTATGTTAATTGGGCCTCTAATTGTTCTCTCTCAGCTGCAGTGTCTGCCTTTTGAATTCTGCTAGTAGCACTGTCTGCCATTTCTTCGCCTCTTTATGTCTTTCTTTTACAGGAATAGTAGCTGAAAAAGGCCGAAAGTGTTCAAAATATGCAGAGGAGTTTTGCTGTGCATCAGCAGTTGGCTGCTCCTATACAGGCGAGGCTTCAAGCCCACTTTTGGGCATTTTTCTGCCAGGTGTCTGGAACCCTTGTTCTCTGTTACTTTCCGTCGCTTTTGTAGAGGTAGAAGAAATAAGTGGTTCTGGTGTCGCTCTAGTATTCCCAACACATTTTCAGCTATATAATGAAGCAGAACAAGGCTTGGCAAGAGTTTAGTTTCTCTGCTAATTAAGATTAAAAGTGGAAGTGGTCCATTACAGGGAAAGCAACTCTTAATGAAAATTTAGAAAGACTTGAGAAAGAAGGAAAAAAAATTTTTTTTCACTTAAAGCATGAGGAGCAATGCAGTGCCTTCCTAACGGCACATGGTATTTTGTTGTGTGATATCTATGATTAATCTTGAAAATGAGACCTGTTGACACAGAACTTGCCAGTCAGAGTTCAGTGTGTGCAGCCTGGGATGACAGTTTTGTGTGTTCTTTGGCTTCTCAGATTCTCTAGGGATTTTTGCAGCAAACTCAAGGTGTTGATTTTGGGCTTGGTGGGAAGCACAGCAGCAGAGTTAGCAAAAGGTTGCATGAGTCATCTCCCAGCAAAACAAACATGGAGTTTTAGAGCTCAGAGAAGGTGGTGAATGCAGTTTTACCTCAGTTAGAAGTGTTGATTTAGCTCTCCGTGGGCAGATGGCCAGCCGAAGGCTGTCCCAGCTCCTCACTGAATGTTGGATGCAGTTTGTCCTAAATGACGGGGGTAAGCTCAAGGGGAGGCTTGGACATCAAACCCCCTATAGATCTATCTGTTGGATCTAATTTTGCCCGTCATTCAACCCTTCATGTGGCTGTTGAGCAGGAAGGAATGGGAGGTACCTGGTGCTGTCTGGCAGGTCTCCCTTTCAAGCACAGGGTGCCCCGTGGCACGGCGCTGGGAATGCTACAGCCATACAAAAACTGAGGATACTACATGTGAGGGGTTTGGTGGAAGTGGTTTAAAGGACTGTGGGGATTATCTCAACAGATGGAAGAAAATCTGATTGCAATGTGATCCAGGGAGGAGAGAGGTCTGTGAGTTTAGACAAAATACTTGGACTTCTTAGAGAAATGGGGAAGATGTACATATGATGGGCGGTTGCTGTAATGTGCGTAATATCATCAATAATATCATCAGTTGTGTGAACACTGTCTACCTGGGTCTACCTAAATTTGAAGGAACAAAATGCTATATTCCAGTCCTGTACTCTCCAAAAACCAGCTGTAAGTGTGTATAGGTGGATTGGTACCATCTTGTGTGTATCACGCTTTAGCTACTTGAGTTGAAAGTGAATTTGCAAATAATCTAGTTAAGCAGGGAAGGTTTCAGTAAAAACGGGTGTGTGCTTTCGTGTGAAGTTATGTTCTGAACAGATCCAGCAGGATCTATATTTCTGTCTTTCCTGATTTCTGGATGCAGTCTTAGCAGAGCGTGCCCTTTGCTGCTCCCCGCAGGCACCTGTGGCACAGCCAGGTTGCTCCAAAGAGCTCAGCCAGCTCCTCCCGGGAGCTGCGGGGCTGGTGTGGGTCCCGTGCTGCTGCCCAAGCCTGGTCTTCTTTCCTTAAAACTTTCATTATTAGCTCTGAATTAATCCTGGCATCAAGCACAGCCTTTAGCGCCGTCTCAGGCAGATGGCAGGGCGGGCGGTGCTCCCAGGACCCTAAGCTTCAGGTTCCCTGTGTGGCAGGTCACCTACCTACAGACTCCAGCTTCTCCAGTGTTCAAGAAAACTCATCAACAAAAATAGAAAATGCAGCTTTCACCTTCCCACGGATATTGGTACAATAAAGAAACTGTTCTCACAGGCGCTTTCGGATATTTTCTGCTGGGAATATTTTGTTCCAAGCTGCACAAGAGCGCTCCACTGAAGAACAAATCATGCTATTAGACTTGCACTTTAATCTTCCCTTTGGGAACACAGAGCTTCCTAATGTAATCTTGATGGTACCAAAAAGCATTATTATAATTTTAATGCACATAACAAATTACCATTGTCCCCTATTTGCAAAGGTGAAGGGAGATATCTTTTATGCATATGCTAGAATGAACGTAGGAAATTCAGTTCTTGTTTATCCTGGTTCAGACCTAGCCCTGCTGCAGTGAAACCTGTTTTTTAAAGTAGATGTGCCCTGGATGATCTCTGTGAATTATAAACTTAAAATATGCCCCTGCAGGTTAATTGGGGGACAGCTGTATTTTCTGTGTTATCCTGGACTTCATGATAAAAGAAGCTCAAATTTGATTTCCAGGCTGTGCTGAAAAGCCTAATCTGCACGTTGATTCAAAAGTTAGCACATCTGTCCTGGTTTGCGCGTCACAGGACTAATTTCTCTTTTAATGCTTGGGAAAACTGCACTTTTAGAAGACACTAGTGTCTGAATTTGTGCAAATATTTACTTTATAGCCAGCCCTGGTGCGTGGGTTTCAAGGTCTCGGTGTTTTCAAGCTCACTGGGTGCGGGGATGAGGAGTGAGACCTGGGCACTCGCCCCAAGCTGCCAACAGGGTTATTTCATACCATCAATGTCACGTTCAATATAGATTAGATAGTTTGCTAAGGCGTTTTCTCACTCTCCCATGCTGGCTGCCATCCTGAGCACTCCTGACCCCGGTGCCTGAGCCCTGAGCCCTTCCCTTCCTCCCACAGCCGCAGAGCTCGCAGGGTCCCACGTTGGCTGTGCCTGCGGGGAGTGCACGGCATCCTCTGATAGAATGGGCTGGGTATAGTCCTCTTGCATTTTATGTTGGTATTGGGATCAACACTGGTTCTTTAGTGTTACTAATGTTAATTATCTAGTCTTATTCTGTTAAATCTGTTTATATTTCAGCCCTCAGGTTTCCTTGTTTTTTTCCCTGATTCCCTTTCCCAGGTGGGGAGGGGTCATTGGGTGAGAGAATAGTTGTCTAAACGACAATAAATTGTTGTGGGTTCCTCAAATCATAACAGCGTCCCATCCGGACGCCACTGCTCAGTTCTTGCAGAGGTCTCCAAGCATTTACTGCCTCTCTGCCAGCAGAAATGGTGTCCGAATGCCTTTGCAGATTTCCCCTGAATGCTGGGATAATGCCCTCATTTCCCTGCTCCTGCTGCATTCCAAAGCACCAGCGAGGGCAAGGCAGTTGCAGCCGGGTTGTTGCTTCTCTGCTGGGAAGATCAGCAATGGTCACAGCCTGGGAAAAGCCTCTGGGGGATGGGTTTGCTGTCTGTGGGCAGAGGATGGTGACCCACAGCATCCACACCCCCAGGGCACAAACAATTTTCATATTGTCAGCCTATGAGGAGCAAATGAGAGAAAAGGATCACCGGGAGATTCTTGTATCGATGCAGAAATACCTCACTGAGATGGGAAAATGTTTGTACTTTATGTGGTGGTATTCTGCGCAGTTACCATAAGCATCCTGTAGCCTCTGGTGAGTAGGTAAAAACGTGCATTACAAAAGTGCTGGCTTTGAAAATACGCTGATGTGAACCTCTCGTGCAGCTGAGACAGCAGTCCAGTTGGGGACTGGAGTGGAGCTTTGCTCTGATTCAATCTTTTTTATGCTAAATATGCATGTTTACGTCGCAACCAAACCGCAGGACAGTTAGCGGGAAAGAGCCGTGCCCTGAGCATTATTGCTATTTTTAAAAGCTCATGTAACTCCACTAAACGTGCTGGATTTTAGCTCCTGTTGCTTTGCTGTCCTCAGACTTTCTCACGAGTGAAACTTCGCAGGAGCAGAGGGAGGAGTGAGAAGAGCAGAGGATCCAGGGGAATTCCCGCTGCCCTCAGGTCTGTGCCGGCAAAATTGTGCCATCTTCTGCCACCAGTGGAAGGAAAGGAAATGACAAAAACCACCATGATTTACTGAGCCACAAAAAGAAGGGTAAGGAGGTATTAAGACCTTTCTCCTAACTACTCCTCTTTCCTCTCTAATACCTGCACGGAAGAGGGAAAAGAAAGCAGTGAGCATGCTGCGGTGTGCAAATAATGCAAACTGGCAGCAAGAAATGGATGGGAACTCTATAAACATCTAGTTATAAAATATGACCCAACTCCGTCTTTATTTTGGCAATATCTTTCATCTTCAAAGATAAAATCTACAGTTTCAACCATGACTTTTATATTTAGGTTCAGTCGTCTTTTTTAAATGAGCAAAGTTACAAAAAAAATAAGCGTTATATCAGTGATGCCTTTTGGGGAAAAAGGTGGCATTTTTAGGGAAATAAACTCACCACCACCGCACAATGCATTGTATTATCAGACTTAGAGACGGGAATTTGAAGTCTAGCTTAGCTCAAACCCGCACTGAGAGATGTTCGTGGCGAGAGGAACTGCCTTCAGAACAGCTTGGGGAAGGTCTGCAGCCGTTGCTCAACTGCAGGCGTGATAAAGTAAAGGATGGATGTTCCTCTGAGAGTTGTGCGCTGTTTCAAGCAGCCCATGATTTAAAAAGGTTGTATGGTCTGGATAATTGTCTGTTCTGAACCTGTGATTTATTAACCTACAGTTACAGGAAAGACTGAGGATATTTGTGGGTCAGTTCTGGATGCTCTCGGCTGCCTGGAGAGCATCTCCCTCCCTGTCTGTTTTTCTGGGAGGAAGGGAAAGGTGCTCCCCAGTGGAAGGATGATGGGAGGAAACATGTTGCCAGATACGCGCGCTCTTTGTAATGTCTTGTATGTTGTGAAATACAGCCCTAAGAGGAAATCACTGATCCTGCATTGCTGTAGCTGTTGCCAACTGGTCTGATAAAGCCTGGTTAGACATGGCTCAGGGAACAGCCCTGCCCTGGTAGCCCCGGTAATTAGAGATGGGGTATGTGGAAATTTAACTGGATCAGCTAATCTGTAGTTTTTACATTCTCTCAAGGTATGCTCTCTTAATATGTGTCTTTTCTGCCCTGCCCAACTGTTCAGGAAACCATCCTCTCTGGGCCAATTAGTTCTTGCTAGCAGAGCTGGCACTTCATCATTTATCTCACCTGTAATTGCTCTGTGTGGCTTTGGGGTGCCACCAGTATCTCAGAGCCTTAAGTGCCAGTGTCCTCAAGATCATTGAGGACTTATTGATTTTCTGTATCAAAACTAAAAAAAAAATTCCTAAGGAAATACAGAAAGAAAAACTGTAAATGTGTCCACAGAAGATGGAGACCTCTTTTGCTTGAGGTTGAATTGCGTGCTGGTGGGGTGAACCTTCAGCAGCCCTTTAGTAGCATGGATTTGACCTCCAGGAGACTGGGGGAGATTTCTTCACCTCCTGGAATGGGTTGGGGCACCAGTGCAGGACAGAATGGGGTGGAGATCGTCTCCTGTAACCTCTCGCAGCGATGCCGGCAGTTTGGGGAGGTGTGATTAAGGAGAGGAAAGCACCAGCAGGCAATGTCGTTTGCTGCATTGAGATGGCACGGGAAGCAAGAGGCAACTTATTTCCCTCGCGCAGGTACAGGAGCGCAGCCTGCAGTATACCTGATCGTAACTGAGGGAGCACGTTGGAATGCCTGGACGTGAACAAGTCATGCATGGTGTGGCACGGCAAAAATGCCACTGGGTAATGTCAATGAAGCACCTCAGAGTGGGTTAAAAGCTGAGTAGAAGGCAGATCTCAGAGAGAAAAAGGGAAACATATTGGTGAGGGATAATTTTGGGATCCTTACCCATTTCAGGGCTCTTGTGGATTTCCTTTGCTGGCCTGGATGCACGCATGATGTCACATGATAGACATAAGGCAATGAAAGAGGAATCCTGCAAGCTGCAAAGCTCTTCAGGAGACCAGCCGTTGCCCCGTGCCGTCTGAGGCAGGACAAGGTGTAATCAGACCATGTCTGACAGGTACCAAACCATGTCACAGCTCTCTCAGAACTCACAAACGAGAGGCTCTCCATTCACTCCCTAATTAAGTTCTTTCATAACTTTCCAGAGAGTTAACACTTCTCCCCCGTAGCCGGTCTGATCGCTGGTCTCAGCATTGGCCAGCCGTGGCTCTGTGTCCCCCATGTCCCCCAGCCCTTCCTGCCACCCCGGCTTCTTCCAGCTCTCATGCAAGACCACAGTCCCACACCTCCCAGGCTTTGGCCTTTCTCCAACGCCCGTACCCTTCCCGAGATGTGGTGCCCTCACGTGTTATCAGCCCCCAGGGGAGCTGGGAGCGTTTCTTTGCATATCTGACACATTAGACCAGCTCTTGTGTATTACTTTTGTGACAAGATGACATTATTAGCTCATGTTCGGTTTGTTTTCAGCTGTCACTATTGCTGCTTTTTTCAATCCTGCTGCCTAGCAGGCGATCCCTATTCTGGTATTTGAATATTTGTTTTTCTCTCATTTGGATGTGCACTTGTCTCTATTGAATTTTGTCTCTTTGATTCCAGACCATTTTCCAATTTATCAAGATCGCTTTGAATTCTAATCCTATCTGCCAAAGCACTTGTAATCATTCCCATACTGATGTCATTCACAGTTCCCTCACTTGTGTTGCTGAAATCATTAATATTTAATAGAAGCACAACCAGTAGGGTCCCTGCTCGGTGGTATTTAATATGTCCTTTGCCAGAGAATTGTTTGTAGCAGCTTTTTGTGTGTGCTTCTGGGTCCCTAACCTGTTCTCACAACCAACTGCTAATGAATCAGATAATGCTTTGGTTAACTTAGTACTTTATGATAAATTTAGGTCGTTAACAGTAACCTCAGGTTGGTTTCTCTAAGGTGTTTTTCCTACTCAATCCTGTGCTGCCATCCTTCTAAAACAAACACTCTTCCTCTTGGTCCAGGCATAGAAACACATTCAGCCTTTTCCACGGCATTTGATGCGCAACTTCTTTGTTAACGGATAACTTTACGCTTTGTTATTCCCCCTTGCTATTTGTAAGTCCTCTACCTTAGTCTTTGAATTTTGCGTTCCTCCTGGTCACCCTCAGACGTGCATCCCTGCGGTCACAGGCCGCCTGCCCCAGAGGCAGCTGCGTGGTAGGTATGGAATTAAATGATAGAAAGGAAGCAAAATGCACTTTAGTGCTTGCACAGCTGCAAATGAATCCGTGCTCACAGGAGAGGGGGCCAAGCCTTGCAGGCCACTACGTTGGCAGTGGGTTGGCTGGTGGAGCTGACAGATTGATCCTGGTCCCGAATAAGCTGTAATCACCCCAGATGTTACCATCAAGGAAGCACGTACAGCAGGAAGGGGGGATTTGCATCAGTGCATGGTGCTAGTGAGACACGGACTGAAATACCATACTCTGATGTTACTTCATGGCTTCTCGAAATTGCATTTAGGGTGGCACAGAGCCTAACTGGGAAGCAGCTCTTGGGCAAGGCCTTCAGAGATGGATGCTTTCTCCTCCCAAGCGACAGCTGCACCTTGCAGCAGTAAATATCCCGATCCATAGCAGTTGTGTGGTGGTGCCGTGGGACCCCGGTTAAGATGCGTAGCAGAGCCCGGAGGTGCTGCAGGCGTTGCGGTGCTGGCTGCATGGCGAGGTGCTGCATGCCGGGTCTGCGTGTGCCCCGGGTGCCGGGGGACGTGCTCAGGCACGGCGGGTGCCAGCACTGCCTGTCCTGGGTGGGCAACCCTGGGGAAAATGAGGTGCACTGAAATTTTGTCGGGTCCTGTCCTCTTCCCCACCTGAGCACTGAGGGGGGTACGACATCCTCGCACCCTGTGAAGAGAGAAAGGACTTTTTTTTCCTTTTCAGTGTATCCTTAATCCATGCGCACAAGAAGGAATTGTTTCTTTTTTCACTTTAAAATCCACCAATACTTCTGACTGTTGCACAATTTCCTTTCACAGATGGTTGTGAAATTATAAGATAAGCTCTGGAAAAGCGACGCTTAACCCACAATCAGTTTCAATATTTGAATTCGGGTTATTTTCATCGGCACCGTCTTGCAGGTTCCCCTTGAGACTTTTCAACCCGAGAGCTGCAGATGTGCCGCTCGCACCGCAGCATCACAGCACCCACACATGCCGCCGTCCGGGGCTTGCAGGTCTCAGCGCAGAGTCAACTACTTGCCAGAGGTTGCTCATAGCTGGTGGAAAAGCTCAGCTTCTCTCCGATACAAGAGTACAACTTAGTGTTTCTTTTCATGCTGGACTGGAAAAGAAACTCGCATTTCTCAACCATTTGGGGAATTTCTTCAATAATTTTGCATTAGGAGCATCACACCGTTCAGTGATTTATGACGCCTGGATGTTAAAATGTGAGTTAAAGTTGACCACTATAGAAGTTGAATTAAAATTAAGTAAAATTTAATAAATTTAATTTAAGCTCTTTGCTGCTATGAAACTAGGAACTGGTGTTAGTCCTTTCAGTGTTTTCCTCTAAATATGTTGGTTACACTGATATTGTCCATCCAAACATCCTTCCTTGGGCTGTTGGGCAAACTGTGGTCTTTCTGTTTTTTCCCAGCCAGGTCTTTTCTGTCATCTTGGCAAGTTTGGTGACGGGCAGCTGCCCCTCTTGCTGCTGCAGCCACAGCCTGGTCTCTAATTATATCCCAGTCTCTTCCAAGCAGTGAAGGAGAGAGAGAGAAAAAAATTCTTTTGGGGAGGGACTCTTTATCCGTGAGTGTAATGATAGGACGAGGGGTAATGGCTTCAAACTGGAACAGAGGAGATTTAGGTTGGACATCAGGAAGAAATTCTTTGCTGTGTGGGTGATGATGAGCCCCCGGCCCAGGTTGCCCAGAGCAGCTGTGGCTGCCCCATCCCTGGAGGTGTTTAAGGCCAGGTTGGACGGGGCTTGGAGCAACCTGGGCTGGTGGGAGGTGTCCCTGCCCAGGGCAGGGGGGTGGAATGAGATGATCTTTAAGGTCCCTTCCAACCTAAACCGTTCTATGATTCTATAGTCACAGTCACAGGTGTGAGAGGACAGGATGTGTCTGAAGAGCTGGTCTAGCCTTTGGTTTGCCACATGCACCCCGTGCAGAGCGCTGGGCACAGCGACCCGCCTGCAGCACCTGTGGGTGCCATGCTCCTTGGCAGCAACACCTCAGGGGAGGGCAGGGCCCTTCTTTCCCCAGCACTTCCCAGCTGACGACCAGCTTGGGGTTACCTTGATTGTGCCAAAGAGCTTGAGAAAAAAAGTAAGAGAACTTTTTGCCCAAAAAGCAGAGTACATTTTCATTACCAGTTGAGAGAGGGCTGTTCATCCCACGCCATATGCTGACACCAGTGAACCAAATCCGCACAGCCGGCACCCGAGGTTATTGAAGAGAGCGGTAGTTTGCTCTGATAGCAAAGGTGAATCTGCAGAAAGGTGAAAACTAATCAGTTTTATAATATTCAACTGGGAACATTAACTAATTTTAGGATGGGTATTTTGCAGAGTAAAATGAATAGCTAATGACTTTACTATTTTAATTACTTTAGGAAAGGTTGCCCTGTAGGTTATCTAAAGGAGTTTGCCTGGTTAGATGAATATTACAGCTGAGATTGGAGAAGTATTATTATTACCATCTATCATAAAATGGATGTGATGTGACCAGGTAAGTACATACCTCCAATTTTATTAACTGTATTTCAGTATAACCGATGAGGTTCCAACCGGTTTGAATAACACCTTTGTCTTTAATGGGGTTGTGTGTGTCTTTAACGTTTCACAACGCAAAGCTGATTGACAGCATTGGCAGGAGAGGTTGAGTTTTGCAGGAAATATCATTAGGCCATGGACTGTGGCTTGCAGTAGATGTTCTGTTCTCTTTGGTATACCAATGGCGTTGGCCGTTGCCATCCCTGCAGAACCGGGTGGGTGAAGAAGGATATATAGAGAAAAGGGGTGTAGTGCATTGGCCACAGTAGGGAAGGAAAGGGCCTTGGTGTGACTGGAATCTAAAGTTTAAATATATATTTCTTTAAAAAAAAAACCAACAACAACAACAACAAAAAAACCCAAAAAAACCCAACAAGAAACAAAACAAGAAAGAACCCTAAAAAGGCAAAAAAATAACCCAAACCAACCCCAAAACCAACAAAAAAACCTAACTAAAAAGCACCGCAAAATCTCCTCTTGCTAGCAAACTTAAGAATGCAGCTGACAGAAGCAAAAGGCAGTTTAAAATGAAATCCGAGCGGTTGCTGGAGCAATGCTTATTCAACAATTGCTGCTCCTGCAGGCTGCTGCTCTGCCCATGGGGCTGCGTGCTGCAAGAAGTAGTGGTGGCACCCGGGTCTCGCTGAGCTCTGCCTGGGCAGAGATAACTGGAACCAGTGAAGCTGGCAGTGCTGTTTCTGGAGGCAGAGGCACCCACGAGCCCACCCACGGCAGCCTGGCCTGGGGGGAGCAGCCGCTTGGCAGAGACTGGTGTCCCCGGGTTGGCCTTGACCACGCTCCGGTACAGGAGCATCACTTATACATTATCAATTCACATCAAGTCGGCGGGGGGAGTGGTGGTCCTTGCCTCTGCAACATTATTAATTTATAAAATTATTTATAGGGTTATTAAAAATACAACTTTACCAGCTTGCTTCCAGCTTTTACCTAGGCTCGGTTATTTTTTAAGTAACAAGGTCAGCTGGTTTCAGTATGCTTTTGGTCTGCATTCACCTAAGAATACAGCAAAAGGTGGAATACTTTTGTAGTTTGCTTCAGTTTTTCTCGGGAATTGTCAGACAAGAACTTCAAGGGAACACTTTATTATGAAATGCTGAAAGTCAGCTCTACAAAAATAAGTTTAATGGGCTTAAGGCCAGCCTTTTGACATTTTCTGCCTAATTCCTAGCTCTGTGCCATGGCCTTTATTCAAGTCCCGTGACAAAAGCATTCTAAATAACTCTTGTATGACTGCCAATAGCTGTTATTTTATAAATTGGGGGGTGGGGGTTACTTGACACAGAAAGAAAAATGAAAACCAGAATTCTTTTTTATCTTTTGGGGAAGAAGGTCATGTTTTGAAAAAGTTTAATTGGTGCCTGCTATGGAGTATTTTCACTTAAAAGCCAACGTTGCTGCAACACTTCTGTGGTCTGAAAAGCAGTCCCACTTGCTTTTTCTGCAGAGCACTAAAAAACTGGATTTGTGTAATTATGCTGCAGTACTGATAGACTGTATTTTTTATAGTTAATTTTATCTATTGGATGTCGGCAGAATTCAGGTAGATGCATGCTTCTGCGCTCGCTGACACATTTTGTCTTACCCACGCCTGCTTACCCACACTTGTTCTCACCATCTTCAGCCAATTTCTCTCCCCAAAACTGCAGCAGCCATGTGCTGAGAGGAGTGCGGGATTCCCTGGGGGATTCCTGGGAATGGCATCAGGGAGCCCAGAGCCCCGAGGAGGCTCCCGGGAGTGATGGGCTTTGCCTCTGCGGGCTGAAGAGCATCCAAACTCCTGCACTGAATGGGGACAGCCTTGCAGGCATGGGGGTTACGAGCGTCGGCCACCTCGCTCCCTTTGAACTCTAAAATAAGATGATCGCGGTGCCAGTGTGTGCAGGCTCTGCTCGTGTTGGTCCTCTGGCTGTAGCCCAGTTTGGTGACACAGGTGCCAACCCTGCCTCAGGAAATCATTACTCTGCTTGGAAATGTCCGGGGTGTGAACTGCTGCTAAAGGAGAGGAATTAGCTCTGTAGGATGGTGGAGAAGGCCAGGGGGTTTGTCCCATACTGACGTGGTTCGTGTTTCTTTGCTGTTGGCAGCAGGAGCTGGTGGCCCTGGGACGGGGAGAGGTGAGGGCTGTGAGGATGAGGATGAATCCCTTTCCAAACGCAACCCTTAGGAACGTGTCCAGTGCCTCTGTGGTTTGAGGCCTTGGCTCACGGCGCGAGCTCCCAGCTGCCATCACGGCTGTGAGCAGCAGCTGTGTGCGCTGTCGCGCTGGGGACGGGAGTGGCTGCCCACGCACACGCAGCGTGGACATGTCCCTGAGGAAAGGAGCTGCTTGTGGTCCCCTCTGCATACATGTCTGTCTGATGAAGCCTGTAAAAATCAGCGCAGGGAAGCGTCAGAGGAGCACGTGTGCCTTCTGCATCCCCCAAATCATCTGCCAGTCGGATGATTTTGACCTACTTGGGCTGATTTTTGGAATTTCGTGCTTTGAAATATTTATGATTAAATACTTGCGCTGCATCCTTCCCTCGCCTCCTCGCTGCCTGCGCTGTTTGCCTGTATGCTGAGCTGTGCACAGGGCTCTGCTGCATCGCACGGCCCCTCTCTGAACACGGCGTTTGCCCAGGGGCCAGCTGCTGGGTGATAAACATCCCTGCACACTCCCATTAACTTACCTGTTCCATGAAACCCAGTGTCTAAATAGGGCTGTGTAACCGTTTGAGCCGTGCAAAGCTCTGAACACCCTGTCAGGGGTTGGGAAATCAGGAATGAGCAGTGCTGGATTCGGGGCAGGTAGGAAGTGCCCCGCAGATGCCTGCGCGAAGGGCTGTGCTTCCAGTGGGGGTGGTTTCTGAGGGCTGCCGTTGCGTGCTGCTCTCTGCTGTTGTACAGGGAGAATGTTCTGCCAGGGATTCAACTAAGACTGGATCAGGACTGTGGTGTTAAAGTGTGTCCCGTGTCCCAGTGGGTACCAGGGTCCTGCAGACCACTGACATCCATTGGTGCCAAGGGGAAAGGATGGATTCTCACTGTGAGGGGGAAGGACCTTGACTCACAGCAATTTGTGTGCCTATAGAGGTGTGACTAAATTGGGCTTAGAAATGGATGAAAAGGCCTCCCAGGATAGTAATTCCTGCAGGGAGAACCGATGCGGTACAGAGACACCGCCCTGGCGTGTGCTGGACTCAGTGCCTCGCGTCCCCGACCTGTGCCAGAGGAGAAGGACAGCCAGAAAAGGAGTACTTCTTTGATTCATCTAACCCAGCATTGACAGAGGAAACAGAAATGGCATCTTCACAGAACGGATTAATCAGGAAACATAACTGTTTGCAATGAGTACCTGAGAGGCGAGGCAGGGCTGCCTGCCCGTCCCCACTGCCCGCAGGCGTCCCGTCCCGCACAGGTTTGTAAATCAGACAGAGCGTACGTGACTCTGTGTGTGTCTGTACGCAGAAGTAAAGCCAGCCTCTCCTGTTCCAAGCTCACTGAAACCCCCTCGCAAGGCACGGCTACTGCTGCGTTACCTGCTGCAGCCATGAGGTGTCAAAGGAAAGTGCAGAACATCGAATTCTTGGCTAATATGTGGCATCCTGAAAGCTCATTAAATTACTGTTGTTGGCCTCTGCTGTGCTTTATTTAAGCACACCTGTAAGTCTGGGAGAATAGAAAACACATTTCCATCACTTGGAGGTTAATTTGCTGAGAGGACTCAGCTCGGAACTGATTCAGAAGGTCTGACTGATTGTTCAATCCCTGCACGAAAAACTGCTTTTTTTTGTTTTTATTTTTTTTTAATTTCTGTCTTCTAAACCCTTTATTCTATTGTTGTGTTTCATTGGGAAATGAAGCTGGTGAGGGGTCTGGAGCACAAGTCTTGTGAGGAGCGGCTGAGGGAGCTGGGGGTGTTCAGCCTGGAGAAGAGGAGGCTGAGGGGAGACCTTCTCACTCTCTACAGCTCCCTGAAAGGAGGGGGTAGCCAGGGGGGGTCGGGCTCTTCTCCCAAGGAACAGGCGATGGGACAAGAGGAAACAGCCTCAAGTTGTGACAGAGGAGGTTTAGGATGGACATTAGGAAAAATTTCTCCACCAAAAGGGCTGCCAAGCATTGGAAGAGGCTGCCCAGGGCAGTGGTGGAGTCGCCATCCCTGGAGGTGTTTAAAAGCTGGGCGGACGTGGTGCTGAGGTACATGGGGTAGTGGTGGTCTTGGCAGTGTTGGGTTGATGGTTGGAGTCGATGATCTTAAAAGTCCCTTCCAACCTAGACGATTCTATGATTCTACACATGCAAATCTCCCACCAGAAGACAAAGCTGCCCTGTTGTGCACACAGGAGGAAGAGTTAATTACACTTCACTCAAGCACAGCGGCTTATACTTTTGAACAGAAATCACTCAAGAGTCTTGACATTGGTTAAGTGGGCATCGATCCAGGTGTGACACGTACAAGAGACGTGTGGTTCCACAGGCAGTGGACACAGCGAGGCGGAGAGCAGCAGAGACGGGCGAGTCCGTGAGCAAACCCCTGGCAGCTCCCAGGGCATCCCGCAGCCTGTGCTGCTGCACCACCGCCACCACCTCCTGGATGGTCTCCATCTTTTGGGTGTCTGGGCTTGAGGTGTGTTTTCGGGTAATCTCTTGAACCAACCAGAGGAACTGTGCAGTGCTGGGACAGACACTGGCCTTTGTGGAGTAACCTGAATGGGAAAATTCACAGTTTAGATTTACTGATAGCTAATATTTAACCTTTTTTTGGGGGGAAAAAAGCTTTCTGTTCTCTTTTTATGTCTTAGATCAAAGCTTCCTCATTTTAACTACTCCCTTGATATTGCTTTTTGTCCTTTTGCCTTCGGAAGCACATTACACAGACACAATTCCTGCTCTGGCTTTGAACTTTATCCCATGAATCTCATGATCACAGCACTTGTACAGACTTGCTCTGAGAGAATAGCCCCACCATTTTCTTTGGGACAATACCCGGCATGTGAACAAAGCGCTTCTGTTGCTGGGTGCCTGCAGTGAGCTGCAGGAGGAGCCACTTCAAAACTTCTGTAATTTAACAGCACTCAAGGAAAAAATAAAAGGAAGGGGCATTAGCACCCATTTAATGTCTTCTCTGTAGTCTGGGTAGTCTGTGCTATTAGTCCCATCTCAGGCTGCGGTTCTGGGCCAGGCAGTGCCCTTGTCTGACCCTTGCGTGCTGATGTCCTCCAGAGCATCACTACCTCAGCAAAGGCTGTAATGCTGGAGAGGAGATGCCGACGGGCAAAACGCATGGCTCCGGTGGTGCTGGTGCTCGGAGCAGGCAGTGGGACAGCCCTGCTCCTGTTCCAACATCTGCAGCCGTCTCTTGATCTGTTCCACTTTCATTTGTTGTTTACTTCACACAAGCAGCAAGCTGGGGAGCAGCAAGCCGACGGATGAGAGCTTGCTGCAGGCTGCGCTCACAAATTACATTACAGCACCGGCGAAGGCAGCAGTGCCCGGTGCCTGTTGCATTATCATAAACTCCTCCATACGGCTCCTACCGTGCTGGGTCCCTCATGCTCGTGCTCCCTGACACTGAGACATGCACCTTCCGCCAGGCTGCTCCATACACGCTGTGAGCCGGTGCAAAGGCACCACCAGCCAGGCTGTGAGGATGCCAGTGGGCTGAAAAATGCGAAGTGCAACCCCAGTGATGAAAAACAGAGTACTATTCTCCTTCCCTTCCAAAAGATCCCTCTGTCAGTGTGAAGACCTTGGATGGTAGGAAGACAAGAATTCATAAAGCAACTGATCAAAGAACTGTATGGGTGGATGGGCTTGGTGCTGGGAGGAGATCAAATGTTACTCATCAAGATGCCTGTCAGAAGCTGTGTTCAAGGGAAAACAGCTGTCAGAACGGCTCTTGGCTGCTCCCACATGGATGCTGAATCTGAGCAGCAGGACCAGCACCAGCATTCCTCCTGTCTGCAGGCGCTCTGGAGAGGGCAGGAATTCCTCTCCACGGCTGTCAGTGAATTCACTGTTCGCAGGGCTGCCATACTAACACCACGGGGAAAATTTCGAACAGAGGATGTGCTGAATTTGCCCCTGCAGCTCTGCCAACACCCTGTTATCTCCCCGAACACACCGTCTCTCACCCCGACTCCTGCTGGCTTCAACAAGCTGTTTTCTCCTTTCTACACCCATCAGTCAAAACACTCAGGTGTCTCTGTGCGTTCCGCAAGCCGCTTCCTCCCCCAGCACCTTCAGCCTTTCCCACTGTAAGAAAGGCAGGTATTGCTTTTGCAGAGGAGAAAAGCCGTTTCCATCAGAGGTGACACGATAAGGGAATGACTAAGACAAAGAGGCTCCAGCAAAGGCTTGTAGAACATCTCTTATCACACAGACAAAAGGACAAACTGATTCCTACTAGATTAGTGTCTAGAAGGGTAGTCAAACATTTAACCAGGGCTAATGAAGTTGAGCAATTTTTTTACCAAAAAGGAAAGAAATAAACTAGTCAGATAATCCCTTTAGGTGTAGCATAAAGAGAAGTAAACAGAGGCAAGACAGCCGGGAAAAATTTTAGGCACCTTGGACAGACTGTGAACCGTGGAGTACCTAACCAATGGGAAACAGGCCGGAATTAGGAAATAAAAAGGTGTGTTTCAAGAACTGAAAGTGTGCCTACTTGCTAGGTCACCCGCTCTTGCAAGAACATGAATAAAAATGTGCTTCACAGGAGATTCTGCCTGAGCCTATTTCATTTGGACTGGAACTTATTTCTCACACCACCACCCACTGAAATAAGCATCTCTCCTCCTCCCAGCACCGTGCTTGGGATGGGGCAGGGAGTGGTTTGCACTTGCAGGTTTAAAGAGTTATTAGGCAGATGTTTGCCTAATGACATAGCTTGTCCCCCTCTTGCTGGGACAGGGCTCGGGCACCCTGGCCACCAGCCCTCCAGGTGGGACAGGCGCCGGGGGCTGGCACCCCCACGGGATGCTGCTGCATGGCCAAGGGTTCCTCGCAGGGACACTGGTGGGTCCCCGTGTCATCCCCCTGGCACTGCCTTGTTTGAGGCACAGGCTGGCTGCGAGGGCAGATCTCTCTCATCCACATGCCAGGTATTTTTTAACGGCTTTTTTTCCTGGTTTCTGAGGCAGGCTTGAGCCAGTATATTTATCGGTATCCTCTGAGTTGGAATCCACCTTTTTTCTTGGAGGTGTGACTGAGGCCGGAGTGCGTACACGTCTCCGTGGGGCTGCAGCCACCGTGCCCTCCTGCTCGGCACAGCCCAGGACCGGGGGGTTCGTCACCCAGGGGCTCCGTACCACGCCTCTGCTGCTGCAGCAAAACTACACCAGGATAAATGTCCTCTTCCACCACTGCCTGTTCTGGTGCTGGAGTCAGTAAAGATATTTTTCTTGACATCAGATCTCTTAGTTAATCATGCAATATATTTGCCAGTGCATCATTAAGCGTAGATTTGTATATCCTTAAATTAAATTTAGCTTCTAGGCCTGAGTTATTTCCTTCCTGATTACCCATTTGTATGAAACAATAGCCATTAATCTCTCTCTCTTTTGCTGGCTGCTACTTTCAGAGTTTACCACAGTGAGGGCTTGGGAGAACAGAGCAAACACTGTCATTCCTTTGTAAAAGGATTTCAGCATGCCCTTCTCCTGCTTTGTACTCAACCTCTGCAGATTAAAAAGCCCCTATTCTACAGTTAATTTCTCCTTCGCTCTTGTCAGCGTCTCTGACTTTCATGTGAGTTGATTGAAAATACGGTGCTAAACGCAGCTCTTTCATTTGAACTAATGCAGATCAGCCAAGTCCCATTGTGTGACTATAAAGTTGTTAGTATGTGAGGGAGGGGGACATGCCGGGGTGGGGGGTGTGGGGGGGGGTGGGTGATAGTGCTGAACAGAGGAGGGAAAAGAGGAAAGGCTGTTATCCAAACGGGGGATGCTGGAAGCAGATTTTCTTTTCCCAGCTCTGCTCGCTGCTAGTGGGGTAAAATAACTCTGCAAAATAAGAAAACATAAATTAGAGTGGCGATGCTGTTTTTTCTGCATCTGTGGGGGTGGGAAGACAGGAAGGTGCTGGAGAGCTGTTTGGTTGGGGATGTGGGTGCTGGGGGTGAGTCCCAGCACGTTGGGTGCCGTGTTTCCCTGGGGCACCTGGTGAATTGCCGGGGGGAGATGAACCTGCCGGGCGTCCTGTTGGATGCTCTGAGTTCAGGGGCAGCCCCGGGCAGCTGTCTGTGGGCGCGTGGCTGTCGAGAGGAGCCGTAAGGACACATCTCCAGAAGGGCCGAGGTCTGACGTAGTCTCTGTCATCTGCTGCAGCCCAGCATGTCCGGGATGTCCGTGGTCCTCCCCTGCTCCATAAATTACCATTTTCCAACGAGCAGGTCTTTCAGTGCTGATACAGCTGTGGAAGCCCCGATGTTTGGGGACAGTCCTCAGTTCGTTTTGTCCAACTCAATTTTTCTACTGGCAATGACAGTTTCTCTGCAGCACTTCCTAAGCTTTTGGTAAGCTCACTAGTGGGGTTAAAGAAGTGCAAATCGTACAGGGACATCCCAGCCCAGCGGACACCCACCTGCAGTCACTGATCAGACCCCACAGAGTCACATTCCTTGAAGAGATCTGGCCGCCATCTGACAATGTGGGGTCACTGTTGGATCCCTTTGGGGATGCTGCAGGTTCCCAGCCCAGGGTTACCTACAAGAGTCATCAGAAAGTGTCAAAAGAAGGTATAAAACTTTTCAGCTGAAGTGAAACAGGACTAGAATATCCAGACATTTTGTCGTGTAAGATGGAATATATTGGGCTGGATTTTATTGGTAGTTTATTTGACAAAAGTCACTGATGTTTCTGTTTTCATCAAAATACACTTTATTGAAAGCCATATTTAATACCGCTTCTAAACCACTGGAAATACAGAGAACTTTGTATCCATGAAATCTCCTTTCCTACTCACCCCCCTCTCTCCACCCCTGTAGTATTAATTGTACAGGAAAACTGGAAGGCAAGGAAGCTGGTGTGCAAATGCCAGGGAGACACCCAGGTGGGAAGATCCCCTGACTGTCACCCTCCAAGTGCATCGTCTTCAGCTTTTCCCTTTAGCAGACCTGTTGCTATGGCTGCAGTGCAGAGACCTGAGCTCTCCTTTAACGATTCATTGTGCTGATCGCTCTTGCCAGGTAAAGCTGGGAAGTTTTAGTTCCTCTCCCCTTGGGCACGGTGGACAGCCTGGCTCCCAGCTCCTGGTGGCTGGAAACCACCCATCCGCACGTCTACAGCAATGGCAGTTGCTGTACTAAATATTTTCCCTTCTATGCAGAAACACAGCTTTTTCCTTAGCTTGTCTGCTCTCCTCCTCCCATTGCCAATGCTGACATGATGCCGTCACCATGTGACTTCTGATGCTCGAGGTAAGTTTGAAGTAGAGGAGCAGAAACACAGGTTTCCTTCATGCCACACCAGTAACCACCACTACTTTTTAAGCCATTTTTGGAAAATGGAGAAAGTTCAGAAAAGTATGAAGTGTTATTTCTCATTCAGTTTCCCTTTAAAGCAAAGGGTTTTGTAAATAAAAGTAATTCAAATGCCATTTTTCTGCTGTTTTATTTGTCTTTTAAGAGAAGAAAAGCTCTCTGAGCTGGGCAGAAACTGGTTTTGAGACCCAGCCGTACTTTTCTGAAGACAGAAGAAAACACAAGAAAGGCAAAAGGAAAAATTAGCTCAGCGGAAAACCCAGTCCTCTGCTCCTGGCTGGTTCCCCTCCAAGGGAACGGCGGGTGGCCCGAGCCCCTGAAGCCTGACAATACCGGCCAGCATCTGCCTGCCCAAGATAACACTTCCAGCCTCACAACAGGGACGTCAGGCACAGCTGCCACCAGCTCAGAGAATGGTTTTACAGACGCTCAAGGTAACCTGGTATCTTGCCACCCCTGACAGAAGAGGTTTCCTTTTTCCCCTTCTCCTCTGGCTTTTAACCACGTGCTCTCACTGTTCACCTCTGCCAGCTCCGGTGCTTGTCAGAGCCTGCCATGAACTGATTTAAGTCACTAACCTGCAAAAAATACCCCCAAAAAACCCACCCCGCAAAATAAGCGATAGCTTTTTGTTAAACCCGCGCAGGAGTGTCCAGCATGAGCAGAGAGAGACTCCTCAGGATACGGTTCATCTCATTCTGAAGGCGATAAGACATTAAACCTGCTAAAGACTTGGTGAAACGGCAGCTCTGAAGGAGAGCAGTGGAAGGTGCGGAAGTGTGGGTATAGATGGGGAGGGAGGAGGTGGAGGCCTGCTCTTGCCCATGTGTGAGATTTGATCCTCCACCAAATCTGGTGGGAGGATGCAGGACAGGTCCTCCCTGGGCACTCAGGAGGATGCCTGGGATCAGGGCAAGAGGAACTTGCCCTGATCAGGCAAGAGCTGTCCTGGTAACCCAGGGAGGAGGCAGCGCCCATTTTCCCCTCACTCTCGCCATTTTCCTTCCCCTGGTGAATTGAGGGATGTTGAGCCAGGGTTTGGGACAAGCTAAGCATCCCCTTTGGTTGCTAATTAGGCTATTTCCATGCTGTCAGTCAGTTTTTGAGCATGAATTTTTGAGCCCAAGCCCTCCTTATGGCTAAGCATGGTCCTCGCTGATGACAGTGCACCTCTTTCTTAGGAAAACGTTCCCTTTTCATTTCTGCTGACAGCACAAAGATCCCTGTGCCAGCAGCTGACCTGGATTTCGGTGGCGTGGGCAGCACGGGGCAGTCGCTGCCATCCATTGCACCCTGTCCTGGCAGCCCGCCTGTGGGCTTCCAGCTGGCACCGGCTCCCCAAACATTTTGACAGTTCCAGATAACATCTCCTTGAACATTTGACATTGTAAAAGTCTGATTTCTTATGCTTTATTCTCTTGGGTTGACGTGCAAGTGAATTCAAAGTACAAGAATTTTCTGCTGACGGAAACCCCATCCTCCTGTGGCTCTGCTTGGTGCGTCGCAGTGGTACCGACAAAAAAATTGCAACCATAGAAAAGTGTACATCTGGATAAGGCAGGGATTTGAAAGGCTTGCCTCAGAGAGCTTGGAACGCGGGTGCCGGCTCTCACAGTGGCATCAGGACACTGTGACTCTGCCCTCATGCTTGCCTTCCAGACACAACAAAAATGGAACGTGTGAGTTTATAGGGTCAAAATGGTAATTTCAAACTTTAGAGCATCTTTTTCTGTTAAAAAAAAAAACCACAAAACACTTTGCTGAAATAATATATTCTCCCTAATGCTTTTGTTTCAATGAATTCTCATTTTCAAACGGAAAAAACGGTTATTCGAAAGACTCCTGTCCTTGTCTATCAGTTCCAGACCATGAATGGTAGCAAGCCTGGATGCAGCTTCCTTCTAGGCATGAAACTCCTCAAAAGTCATCAGCTGAAAGAATTAAAAATGTTTTCCCAAGCCCCGTGCGGAGGTCGTGAGGGGAAACTCTCCCTGCCGCGCCCGGGCCCAGGGAGGAACAGGGCCAACCGCCGGCCCAGGCAGAGGCCCGGCTCGTTGCCGCGGCAACCAGGGTCAGCTGACCCGGGTGTGTGCCCCGTGGAGGGGTCCCACCCATGGGGAGGTGGGACAGGTCAGGTGACCCAAACTGACCAATGGCGTGTTGCGCGCCACCCGCCACGCACGGCAGGGAAGCTGAGGGAGCGAACGGCTCAGGTTGGCTCCTCTTCTTCAAGGGTTCTTCTGCAGTGGCTTTTCTTCAGTAGCTCTCTTTCTTCAGTGGCTGGCGGCTGAGGAGGACTCCCTCAGCTCATCTGCCCGGGATCCCGGTCAGTGTGCTCCATTTCCCGTTTGTCTCTGAGTCCGGTCTGGAACTTCCCCAGTACCTGATGGTGACATCTCCCTGGGAGCTTGATATGGTTTTGTGTACATTTGTATATCTTGTATCTAATGCATTATTTCCTATTTTATTATTAATATTTCATTAGTTTAGTTTTTTCCTAAACTCATAACTCCCTTATCTTCTTTCTCTCCTTGGAGTGGGAGCTGCGGGAGAGCATCTGTTGTCTTGTTCTTGGCCAGCCCGGCCCAAACCGTGACATTCTGCCATGCAAGTGCTTTGTACATTCTTAAGACATACTGACATACAGCAAGGGGGAGACTTATGGGTTTTCTGCAGTACTCACATGTATCTCAGATCAGCGGTTCCGTAATAACTCCATAATGTCATGCAGAATAAGGGAAGCTGTAAGGAGGGAAACAGATAGAAAAGATGGGTATGGTGATAGGATGAGAGGTAATGGATTTATACTGAAAGAGGGGAGATTTAGATGAGCTACGAGGAAGAAATTCTTTGCTGTGAGGGTGGGGCCCCTGGCCCAGGTTGCCCAGAGAAGCTGGGGCTGCCCCATCCCTGGAGGTGTTCAAGGCCAGGCTGGACGGGGCTTGGAGCAACCTGGGCTGGTGGGAGGCGTCCCTGCCCAGGGCAGGGGGTGGAATGAGATGGCCTTTAAGGTCCCTTCCAACCCAAACCTGTGACTCTGTGGTTCTATGAAAATACAAAGAAGATACGATATGAGAAAAATATGGAGGACCCAGAAGAGGAAAACAAATACTTGAAAAAGCTAGTGTTGCAAAACAGAATTATGGCAGAGCAAGCTGCATGCAGATCATGGAATCATATGGTTCATATGACTTCATACTGTAGTCAGTCAGCTTGTGCCTCGAGGCAGCTGGAGAGGAGCAGGGCTGGGTGCCTGCAACATGCCATGTTCTGGGTGACCCCAGGAGAGGTGTGGGGGGGGACAGCGGGGACAGGAGACCCTTTAAGAAGAGCTGAGGGACCAAGGAGCTTTGCAGCAGCTGGGGAGCAACTTGACTGAAGTGCAGCCTTTGGCTCTACCCCAGAGCATCACAGAGCCCAAACCCGTGGGCTGCTCGGAAAGGCCACGTTTCACACAGGTGTGCCATTGTTTTGTTTGACAGTATAATTTAAGTTCCATGAAACCATTAGGCAGGTATTCATATATAGTAAAGCAGACAGAAATAATGAAATATATTATGCAGAGGCCCATCATTCATCCAGTTTATTATGTTACAATGTTCCTCTGATTGAATTATGGTTGTGAAATTATTCTCTGTCCATATATTATCCTATGTTTAATGTATAGGGTACATCTGTTCAGGTTGGGATGATAGACTAGGGACGGCTTATTTCTGCAACCCTTGTTCCTGTAACTAAGTCACCCTTTTATCACTTGTGCAGTAGCCAACGGGCACACACTGGGGAAAGCGCTCAGTGGACTTAATTGCTGCGCTCTGCAGTCATGGCTGCCCTTAAAATGAAAAATTAGTGCTTGCAAAAGGTGGTGAGATTGGAGTCGGTGCCAGATCCCCTGCAAAGAGCTGCTGGAGAAACTCAGGAGTGTGTCACCTCACATCCTTTGCTGGCATCTCTAGGTTGCTGCTGGGGTATTGCATTAAGGCCACTGCAAAGCTGAAATGTCCTGGGCACTCAGTCCCGTCTGTAATGGACAGACACTCTCATTGCAAAAGGGCCCCTGGAGTAAAGAGCAGCCTCAAACCCAGAGCGCCGGGGAGGGATTTTACTGTCTCGGCCCAGAGGTCCTTCCAAGAGAAAGTGGTGGATGCTCAGTCTAAAGGACGCTTTTGCTGGTGGCTGCTTTGCTGCCTGCTGATGGACAGAGATTCAGTGTCAGGCTATGGACTTGTCATGATGACACCTTTCTTGGTGCTAAGTGCATGCATAAGAGACCCTCCCGTTCACTTCCAGAGCTTCAGTGCTGGTCCCTAGTCCCAGCTGCGTGGAGCAGTGAGTGCTGGGGGACACGGCGTGCTGCTCCATCACCGGGGCTCTGCTGCAGACCCCATAACCTGCTCCTCCTGCAGATTTCCTGCCTCCTACCAGCCTGTCTCCTCACCCTGGAGGTGGTTTGGGCACCTCTGCTCTGTGTATTTATATACATGATGGATGCACTGCAGGCTCAGGGGGGTCAGGGATGGAAAACTACAGTGAGCAATGCCAGAGCAGCGTTAGTGGTGGTAGAGGCTCCAGGGATGCTCCACTTCCAAAGCTGAGCGCAAGGGCTATGGTTTGCCCAGGTACCGGACTCAGACTGGGGGATAAATGTATGAAATCCAATGTCTTGTGACAGGCAGGGGCAGCTGAGAAGGATTTAATGGTTGTCTAGGCTTAAACTCTATAAATCTAAGAAATGGTAGCAAACAGCTGCCCTGGGTAGGAGCTGGTAATTTAAAGCTCAGTTATGTATTGTCAGCTATAATTCCCAGAGGAGATGTCTGAACCTCGCTGTTTGCCCTTGCTGCGCATGAGAAGATAACACAGCTTTTAGCTAGAGCTGATTCAATCCAGCCAGGTCCGTACTGCAGGAGATTTGAGGATGGGAGAGAAAACCCTGGCTCAGGCCAAGCGCAACATATCAAAATGGGTGAAACTTTCCATGGGTTGGAAACTTCTGGAATAGCTCCCAAATATCTGAGTGTTCAGAGTTAGCCCCTTGGCTGCCCTGATGGTGTCAGTCCAGGCAGTGCCCGGGGTTGTTCTCCACTGTTGAACGCATCCTGCATTCCCAGCAGACCAGGCAGAGCTGTGGCTGCTGTCCCATGCCATGCCATCCCATCTGGTGCCAGCTGTGTGCCCACCTACCCTGGTGCACCTGCGGGAGAGGATGGTGAAGGGACACCCCAGGCACCCAGCCCAGGCCTCACCTGAGCGGAAGCAGCAGTAAGCACCCTGAAATAAAGCCTTCCTGCTAAGCCTGGCAATTTGCAGAGCTTTGCCCCAGGGAAGAAATGGTAAAATCTATCTTCCTGTAAAAACTCCTGCATGCAGGAAAAGCAGATTTTCTGTCAAAGGAGCATTTAAGTAGGCACTTTTCAACTAGATCTGCTTTTAATCTTGCAAGATGTTAATATTGCTGTTCTTGGTCTGATAATACCTTTCTGTTACAGAAAAACTTCAAAATCTTTTACAGTCATCGTATTCTCAATCTTGCTGTCATATAGATAAGTAAAGCTGGTTTTATAAGTAACAGTATGGAGAAACTGATAAACTTCTGAGGATGGGGAAAAAAAAAGGACGATAGAATTAGGGTGGGGTTTAATTGCTTTTGAGATGCAATTTTTGGAATAATTTCCATTGCAACATATAATGGGTTGTTCCAAATCCCTGGTGTTTTATTGATGGCTGCAGGTTGGTTGGGATATTGCATATAGGGCAAATGAACCCGAGTCTGAAAACAGTTGCCAATGCAGTAACAGAGCTGCCAGAGGAATCTGCCTTCCTTATCTCACATGCAGCAATAAGTTTTACCACCTCGCATTGATTTAATTTTGAAGGTGTTAATTGTTTGTGGGGAGGGGTGGGAGAAAGGCTGAGTATCACCTATGTGTGGATCCACAGCACCCGCTGCAGCTCTGGGAGATGAGTACAAACCTGTGAATAACTAGGAAATATAACAGTACTGCAGCTGTACCCCAGCAAGAAACCTCAGCCGGAGGGTTTTAATGAAACAGGTATTCTTTCCTGTAAAAAAAAAATTGCCGTGTTTTGCTATTGAGCTAATTGCTGTTAATGTAAAGTACATGACATTGCCAAATCAGGGTTCTTTGGAAAATTTTCTTGAGTGTTTTTTCACACATGCTGTTTCATTGCTAATTGGTTTTGGAAAGCTTGGTAGATAGTTATGGAACACATGTGCCTTCCATTTCCTCTTCTCTGCCATGAATTTAATTTTCGGGCTGTAAATGTATTTTTCTTCTTTTGTTGGTATGTTACAGCGCATCTTTCTTCTATAGAGAATTAGCTAGGAATGTGACATTAAATGGCAGGAGATTTCAGATTGGTTGTTAGTTTATTTTTGTGCCTGTCTTCCCTTCTTGTTTCTTGGCCTTTGCCTACTTGAGTGTTATTATTTGTTCTTGAACCCAAGGAACTCTAGAATCTAAGAAAATAAGTCTGAGTTCTCAGAGATCATCTGATCAATCTGCCCAACAAAGTGCCTGATAAACTGTGTCTTAGTTTCTGACAGGTGCTTTCCTGAGGGGCAAAAGAAAAAAAAAAAGGGAGCTTCTCTAAGTTTTCAAGAGATCTGTTTTAGTGCTTCAGTCTTCTGCTTCTAACACTGCTTTTCATAGTATTTAACCTAGAGTTACCATGCCACAGTATTTTCTGTTATATTTTTTTCTTAGCTATGGCTGAACCCAGGGAACCATTTGTTTCACAGAACCACTGATGTGGGCGGCAGCTCTGGAGGTTGCCTTGTCCAGTCCCTGCTCCAGCAGGGCCACCATGAGCAGGCTACCCAGGACCGTGTCCAGATGGGTTTGAGTGTCTCCAATGATGGAGGCCTCAGACCCTCTCTGGGCAACCTGTGCTTTGGTTTTCTACCCATAGTTTATTATGTATGATGTGAAGACTGTCACCATGGTTCCCCTCTGTTCTCCCTTTGTGTAATTAAATAACACCACTTCATTTAGCCTTTCATTGTTGGACAAGTGCATCTTATCATCTGTGGTTCTCATTTGGACCACATCTTCGGAAATGTGCTGTCAAAAAACAATGATGCATCTTACAGGGCTTACTGTTGGTTGTGCATCCTCTTGCTGTTTGCCTTGTATCTACCAGAATGACGCTGTTAACTCAGTTCATAATTGCAAATAACCACAAAACCTTTCTCCGTAAATCTCTACCTCGCTACTTCTTCATCTGAGCAGGATTATTGCCTATCAGATTTCATCCTAATTTTCATTTAAATTCTCTAATATGGTAGAACGACCCTGAAGTCTAATCTTGTTTCCCAGCATGCTGGTGTGCCTTTCCAGTTAGGAATCACTTGCAAATGGGATAAACAGACTCTGTTTCTCACCAGCCAGGCCTTTGCTGATGACGTTGAGTAGCACCAGGCTGCGGTGACCCCCACAGGACCCCACCAGCTCTGTCTTCCCATTTCTGATGCTGAGCTCTTCTGATCTGCTTTTGGGGTGACGGTAACTACCAAGCTTTTACATGGTTTATCAAGAGTATGGTTCTCAGCCTTTCTTACCATGGGAGAGAGCGTTAACAGATTCATTAAACTCAGTTCTGCAAAATCGGCAGCTCCCTGCTGTCCCCAGCCAGTTTGCCTGTCCCCAGAGGCACGGCATCCGTGGTCAGAGAAAGGGGGACAGTGGGGTTGACAATAATCATTTGAGACAAAAATCATTGTTGTTACTTATCTCCTCAGGATCTTTTGGGGATTTGCAAATACGTGGTTTGATTACTTGTTCCTGGGAACCGAAACTACACGAGGACCATTGCGTAGGAAGTGCATAAGCAATGGTTTGCCCTTCTTAAGTCTTTCAGTCTCATTCTTCCTCCAATGTTTCTCAGAGATAGCAGCAGGCACTTCTGAAATTACTCCAGTTCTCTAAGAACTTCAGGAAAATTTCAGCAGGCTCAGCTTATCTGAAAACATTCTACTTTTCTACCCTGTTCTTTTCTGTCGCAGCCTGAGGTATTACCCTTGTGTCAATGATGCTAATCCCATTACGTGGCTGATTGCAATTGTCCTTTTACTGAAGAGTGAAGCAAAACAGTAACAAAAGATATTAAACAGTGTGGCTTTTCAATATTACTTGCCATAAGCGTTTATCCCTGTTTATTCGTCACCTTTCTGGTCACTCTCTTGCTGCCACGTGTCCATTCACAGAATGCTTCCTTGGTACTCCATGTGCCCTGGCTGGATTTCCCTCCCCAAGTGCCTTGGCTCTCCTGATTTTTCTCCCTGTATGCTCCTGCCATTTATTTTTTTTTCAGTGCTTGCCCTCAGTACCAGTGTAACTGGTTTCTGCTTTCTCTGTGCTTCCATCTTGTCCCTGTGGGTCACGGGTGATTTGGGGAGGCAATACTCTGTCCTTCCTTTGTACTGGAGGAGTTTGTGTTTGTGCCATCACTATCACTCCTTTAAGAAACTGCCATCTCTTAATTGCATTTTTCTCTGGTTCTCTGAGATGCCTTGCATGCATCCTGAGATTGCTCTCGTCATCATCATCGTTTTTCAGCAGGCTGCCTTTCTATCTTCATTTTCATGCCTTTTTCCCTCTGGAGAGGGAGACAGCAAGCAGTCACCTCCAGCAGAGCTTCATCTCTGCTTGCCTTCAGGTGAGCCAGCCCCTTCCCTGGCACCACCATACCAGGGCTTTCATAGCAGGAACAAGATTTGCACCTCCTTTTGTGGTCAGGTAGAGCTGGCATGAGTGTGACCTTTTATTTAGCAAGTATGGTATGGTGCATTAGTATTAATGAAACGGCTCCAGCATCCTGCAGACGGCAGCAGTGAATGCCCACCTGTGGTACCCGGTCAGCAGAACAGTGACTGCTTTCAAAGTGTGGTTTGGGAGCCAAGGCTGGTGGTTTTCCCAGGAAATGTGCTCAACCAGGAATATTTTCCTCGTTTAGGCGTTTATTGCAACCTGTAGTTAGTAATGAAACAGCTAACAAGACCCAGGATTTCTTCCCCTCATCCACCTCAGGCTCTTCCCAGGTGTGGGGGGGCAGTGATGCCCTGCCTTGCACCCCCAGGGAAAAACCCAGCACCAGCATCAAAGGTGACTTAATTTACCTCTCCAGGTAACATCAGCCCACATTTCAAACTTGAAGCATCTCTAATGGACAAACATCATGCAG
Organism: Rissa tridactyla; assembly: GCF_028500815.1. NCBI lineage: Eukaryota > Metazoa > Chordata > Aves > Charadriiformes > Laridae > Rissa > Rissa tridactyla. The sequence continues at coordinate 67,591,470 of NC_071469.1, read as the reverse complement.
CTTAGCATAATTTGACAGTGAATAGGAGACGGATGCACCTACCCCATGCCAGCTGGGTGCTGCTACCCAAAATGTTTTAAATGTTTTAAAATGCCTCGTTGCTTAAGGACCTGGTAGCCCAAGCCTGGAGCCTCCCCTGCCTGCTACAGACCTGCATGCTTTCATTAACATGGTATTAACAATCCAAGCGCCTGAATCCAAGGGGTTACGAGGTTTAGTTTAATTATTCCTGCTTGCAATCTTATCTGTATTAAGAAAAAAACTTAATTACTTGACTAATAGCTTAGCCTTTTTCACAGGGCTTTCTGTTTCCATTAACCGTTCTGAAGCCAGCTGCCTCGTACTGAGCATCGAAGCAGGGAACTGTGAGTGAGGGGCAGGGGGCTTGGGGTTTATTAAAGACAAAAAAAGCCAGCTATCAAAAAATCATTAAACTGGATTTCCTATTGCACGTTTCAGAAAATAGTCATCAGGAAAAAAAATATTTGCATCTCATAGTAAAGTAACAGCAAATGTCACTGTTTTTAAATAGCACATGTTGTACCTTGCTTGATTTAGTGCACTTTGCCTAACTGGAAAACAAACAAATAGGCACCTCTCCAGTCTTCAGCATTATCCAGCAAGTGGAGAAATGTTAACATTTATTACTCAATAGTAAACATCATTAGCATGACCTTTTGGAGACATTTTAAAGGAAAAAAAAAAATATAATGCAGAATCTGCAAATCCTTTCTCTCAGAAACATCCAAGCTTGCATCTCCCTTCACAACGCCTTTGTGTCTTGCAGGGAACCAAATACACCCTTCAGCTGCTAAAGGTACAAGAAATAGCTCTGTGCCCTGATCACTCCGTGTTTCTGGGTATCTTTCTCAGTGCTCTAGAGCATGCAATCGCTTGGGCAGGTGGAAAACAGTTACAGGGGAACTTAGAAATTTTTGTTGATTTATTTTTTTCCTCATTTCCTATGACTATTAGACATCAGTGAATTGCAGGAGTGACAGAAACCCTTAGGGATGTCAGTACATGCTATGAAGAAGCGACTGCTTAATTTCTTCTTTAGCATCATGTGCAATCTAAGACGTGAGGCAGAAAAGCAGGGTGAAATGATGAAGGTAAAGGTGTAGTTGGTGCTGAAAGCATACTTTCAAGGTAGAAAAAAGCACAGTCCTGCTCTGCACAGGCGCTCTGTCAGGGCATGAAAAGGCCTTTTGTGGTATTGCATGGGCATTACAGTGCCATTCTGTGTGTCACAAGGAGGGACATTCTAATATCCCAAAGGTGATGAAGCTGTATGGCATGGAACTTGCATTTTCAGAGATGCCGCTGCAGTGCCAGTCCATGAAGATGCCTTTCCCAGGCATTGCACTGCACCCAAAGGCGGCTGGATGCTGCCTCACTGTCTAGAAGTAATAAGGAGTGTCACCAGCCCCTTCCCTTTTGCAGCAGTAATGGGAGAAGTTTATCAACACAAGAAATAACAGTTATCTCTGCAGCTTCTTTCTCTTTTCTGTCTTTGGCGCTTCCCTGATGCAGCTTTGGAGGTGGGGGGGGGGACAAGGAGAAAGGAAAGAAAACTGTACTTAAGCCTGTGCTCCGCATCCTCAGCTAGGTTAGAATTCCTCCTTTTGATGAAACCTGGTGATTTTGGGACATGAGCCTGTGTGCTCAGCTGGGCATAGCTGGTAGCAGTGGGAGAGAGTGGAGGTGAAGTCGCAATCTGATAAGAACTGCTCATTGCAAATGTCTGTTATCTGTGGTTCTTTGCTTGAAATGAAGTGGTTTTTAACCAATAAGTAAAATTGTGACTGCCAGTAGATACCTGCAGATGCCGTCTTGTCGTGAGCCCAATTAGTGCAGTGGGTTGAAAGTGCTTTATTACCTGATCTGAGTGCTGCTGTCTGTTTAGGTTGTATTTCTTGGAAAAAAAATTGTGCGTGTATAACATGGTTGTGTGTGATATGTGTGTGTCTATATAGGTATCTCACAAATGAGCAGCAGTAGCACAGCTGGCATGTGTCTTCTTCAGAAGGCAGAAGTGATCTGCTAATGCCAGCTCCTGGCCTTGTTCCCCTGGGAGGAAGACGATGGGAATATTTATCTTTTCTGTAGGATGGTGAGCCAAGGCCACCTCCTCCCCTATGAAAAAGCAGCTCCCAGCTGTGGGCAGTGGTTTTCCAGCTGTATTTCCCAGTGCTGTATTTCTTCCCATGCTGGTGTGTTGCTGCGGTGTGTGGGACTGGGAAGCAGGAGGCTGCACCATGGCTGTCGGGCAGGCTCTGCCCCTTGGTCCTGCTGGAAAGGCACCTGGGCCTTACATTGCTGGCTAAAAGGGATGGTAAGAAGTATGTGAAAGAGATTTATTTCCTCCAAAGTAGAGCAAAACTGGAGATTAAAAGGATGAAAATTTGGAGGTACCATGTGCAGAGAAAGAATGAAGGAAAAGTAAATTGCAAGAAGGAAAAAGGGAGCAGGAGAGAAGGAAACCCTTTAGACATCCTCTTTAGAGCTCCTGGCAATTTTGAGTTTCTTCCTATAACCTGTGAGTCCTTTGAGGGGACCTGTACTATCTGAAAGCATCTCTATTAGACCAACCTATTTTTATATGTTCAGACCTTTGACTTTCCATTTTTGTTACCTCTAAAAGGTGAAACTCATGATCTAAGAGCTCTTAAATGGAAATAGCCTGGAACAAAACCTGCTGCAGCCGCAGCACGCATGCCTGGTGAAGGCACTGTGGCTGTAATGCCAGGAAGCAGAAGTGCTGGTGGGACTGGTCAAGGTCAGGTGCTGGAAGCTGGTGGGGTTAGATGACCCTTCCCAGCAGGTTGCAGCATCTCAGCAGTAGATATGAACCTGCTGTTGGGGTCCCAGCACCTCTGGGGGTCCCAGTACCCCCCTGGTCCCTGCTGCCTGTCCCGGTTCCTGGTTGAGCATCCTGGTGCTGGCACAACCTTCGCCTGCCCGCCCCGCTGCTTGTCATGCTCCTTCAAAGAGAACTGTGCCTTTGCAAATCGAGCCACAAATAAGCATTTAAATTACTGCTGTAGTATTTTTTTCCACACATCAAAAGCCATCAAAAGAGCAACCAGTTGCACCCAAACGGAGAAACCGAGCTATGGTTGTTTCGGTCCCTCCAGCTTTCTGTTTGTGGGCAGCTCTCATGAAAAGCCTCTTGCATGCATGATGGATCTCAGTGGGGTTGTTAATCACTGTCAACAGCTCGTATCATGCAAAAACACAGTGCTTGTGGATGCACCGTGTAATTCCGGACTGCATGTATTGCCCCCCTGCTGCTCATGCCTATATTTATAACAACGCTCATTTTTGTTAGATTCAAACAGCTTTTTGATCATATTTTTACTTTAGCTGTGCGACACAGTCAAATTGCAGTAGAAAAAAATCTGTTGTAGTGTTCAGTGATTGTCTCTTGTGAAATAGCCCAGTTATCTCACAGGGGCACATTTTAACATATATGAAACTGGGCATTTCTCATAGTCTTGCAAAGACTTGATTTTGGCAGACGAACTCTGTCAAGTGCCTTTGCTCAAGTAGTGAAGACTCTTAAAAGTGTGTTTTCTTGATAGCTAATAGATTGCTAGTGTTGGATCCTGCATCCCGATGGGGACAACAGTATATGTGATGCCTTGTGATTTTTCTTTATATGAGGGTAAATACAGAATCTTCATGGTTGGAAAGGACTCTTAAGATCATCGAGTCCAACCAAACAACCTACAATCTCTGCCCTTCAGAACATGCCCTGAAGTGCCACATCTACATGTTTCTTAAATACCTCTAGGGATGGTGACTCAACCGTCTCCCTGGGCAGGCTGTTCCAGTGCCTGACCACTCTTTCAGTAAAGTCATTCTTCCTAATATCTAATCTAAACCTCCCCTGCCGCAGCTTCAGACCATTTCCTCTGGTCCTGCCATTATTCGCCTGGGAGAAGAGGCCAACACCCACCTCTCTCCAACCTCCTTTCAGGTAGTTGTAGAGGGCAATGAGGTCTCCCCTCAGCCTCCTCTTCCCCAAGCTAAACATGCCCAGCTCCCTCAGCCTCTCCTCATATGACCTGGTCTCCAGACCCCTCGCCAGCCTGGTAGCTCTCCTCTGGACACACTCCAGCACTTCAATGTCCCTTTTGTACAGAGGGGCCCAGAACTGAACGCAGTACGCGAGGTGAGGCCTCACCAGTGCCGAGTACAGGGGCACGATCACTCCCCTGCTCCTGCTGGCCACGCTATTCCTGATACAAGCCAGAATGCTGTTGGCCTTTTTGGCCACCTGGGCACACTGCTGGCTCATGTTAAGCTGGCCGTCCACCAGCACACCCAGGTCCTTTTCTGCCGGGCAGCTTTCCAGCCACTCTTCCCCAAGCCTGTAGCGTTGCTTGGGGTTGTTGTGACCGAAACGCAGGACCCAGCACTTGGCCTCATTTAACCTCATACAGTTGGCCTTGGCCCATCGATCCAGCCTGTCCAGGTCCCTCTGTAGAGCCTTCCTACCCTCAAGCAGATCAACACTCCCACAAAATGAGATCATGATATTCTGTTTGTTTTATAAGGAAATAAAGAAGTGAAAGGGCAGTAGTTTATTAGATAAAAGCTAATACAGCTGGGCCCACATTAGGGTAATTTTTTACAAATTCTGCAAAAAAAATTGATTAAGATGATATGTGCTTCAGGTGAAGCACAAACAGGATCTGGGGATCTGGTTAAATAAGTGTGATTCTTATTGATAAATAAACACTGATTTGGTAAAAGTGCACCATAAAGCAAAGCAAGATTTTAGTGGTGAGTGGGATGAGGGGGTATGGTTTTGATGGAAGGGCAAGTGGAGAAGTGCTTGGCCAGCTATAGTCATGGGTTTTATTAGCATATAGGGCGCTTTTAGAATCAAATGCAAGCAGTTGGAGATGCAGAAATGGAACGGACTCGCGTGTGAAGGAGGAAGCTGGGGAGGACTCTGCTCAGCTCTGCCGTTTGACAGCTGCATCTTCCTGAGGGATTTGCAGCTCTTGTCCCCTTTCGAAGCGTCTTGGTAACGCGTGATAGCTGGCTGTTTTTAGCCTTGCGAAGGCTGGCCCTGGGCATGGCCCTGTGAGAGCCCGTCCTGCTCACGGCTCGCTGGACACAGAGAAATCGGAGACAAATCCCCCGTCTTACCCCCGGGGAGAGCATCTCCATCCCTCCCCAGCGCCACAGGATGAGCCCCGTGCCCCCTGCCCCGCCGTCCTCAGCGCTGCCTGCGACGGACCTGGACTAATTCCTCCAACTTTCTGTGCTGTGATAGGATTATAATTTAACCTGCCCTCCCTCCAGAAAACCTTCTTTCTGTGTGTCTCATACACAGAATCTCTCTTTGTCCTGAGGCCAAAACCGAGTATTACAAAATTACCTTTTTTCTAGTAAGGTAAAACCAAGCTGGTGTGTGCGGCAACGGATGGGCTCACACTGAGATCTCTCAGGCCTTGGGGCAAAAGCTTATGAGAAGAAAATATCAACATGGCTCTGCTAAATCCGAAGTGGAAGGGCTTGCTCCTAGCAGATCTCAGAGGAGTATGACAAAATTAAACGTATATAACGCTTGATGTTGCAAATGTCTTACTGAAATCAATTCCTTAGGAAAAGGAAGGTGGAGCATTAAGTTTGAAAAGCAGAGTGGGGGATAGCATAGGCAAAGTCTTTCATCCATCAGGATTTTTCCATGGAGAAATGACTGGTATGTTATATATTAATTTTTCATTTCAGATTGTATTTTATGATCAGAGTGAAAAACTGCACATTAGCTGTTTCAGTAACTAGAATAATGACCCTGTAACTTCAAGATTATGCTAACAGTGTCAGTTCAGCACTTGGTACTGTTTTTCATTTTGCTATGAAGTGCACAGCAAGGGTTTGGGACAGGGAAATGTGGAGCTACAAAGGAAAGGTGAAACTGGGAATGCATATTCCTAACTGTGTTTTAGGGAGCCTTGATTGCCTGCTCAGACATAGAGCTGAGATTGATGAGAAAACGTGAAAATTAACAGAGGGATTGAAACATCTTCCGTGGTGGCCAGATGAACCTGGAGAAAGAGCAACGTTGATGCTGGCATTTTTGGGGTATTCATTCTGATAACATTACAAATTCAAGGTATGTAATTGTGCCTCCCAACAGTCATTCTGCACCCTCAGCTTCCAGACTGCGTATTTGGGAACAAGAGCTCTCCTGAGTCCCATCCCGGCCCTCGAGCACAGTCACTGGGCAGCCCTGAGCTGGGATGGAGGAGAAAGCACGAAGCGCTTTATCAGGGTACGGCCGTACACTGCAGCAGGCTTTCTTCATTTCTTTGAAGTAGTTTGAATTTTGAAGCTTGATGAAATCTGCCTGATAAAAATGTAGGGTCTGGCTCGTGGTAGCATTGCAAATAACGGCAAATAACTGCATTGCTTTCTTTCATCTTTATGTCTTCTGCAAAAGTAATGTGCATCTACCGGTGATGTTAATATTCATATTTCTGTGCTTTCCTCTGATGGAAAGATGTTTCACTAAGTATAAGCCCTTGGCAAAAGATATAGTTGGAATAAGTAAAAAGAATAAAAAAAAAATCTGTCTCAATTCTTCTTCTGCATTCCTTATTCAGCCATGGTAATTAGACACTGAAATTTTTTGTATTTCAGATTTTATGCTTGACCTTCTCCTCAAGTTTTTATACCCCTGCAAGTTATCTCTCCATATCCCAAATGGCAGTAACTGTCCTTTGGGTTGATAAATCCATTAGAGCTCATCACCAGCTCCTGCAGGACCTTCTGTCCTGCTCCCCCAAAAGAGTGAGAACTGCCTGTGTAGGCAGTGGATATAACAATTCCCCAGTCTTCTGCAAGAGCCATGCTGCGCACTGGGGCTCGGGCTCAGCTGGCTCCCGGGGTGGTGGTGCCTCTAGAGCATCCCCCTTCTCCCTGCCAGGGCTTGGACCTTCGGTGGCTTGGTGCCACCTGCCTCAGGTGGGGCTGCAGGGTGACGGGAGATCTCCTTACCCTGCAACCACTTCCAGCTTTCCTCATTACGAAATTCATCTCTCATCTCCCCTGGAGTTCAACCAGCTCTCCCTTTCATATATTGAATTTCTCTCTCCACTGCTGGAAATACCTCCTCTTTGGCCACTGTGTGCAAACGCTCGATGTAAGGTTTGGTATAAGATGCAGGATCCTCTCACCAGCTTCTGCTGAGAAAGACACCTGCAAATCTATCTCCTCTTCAGTTGTCTTTTGCTGCTGGGGAACCTGGTTGTGTGAGGACTGTGCTTCACAACAACTGAAATGGAAAATCTGAACCACGTGTATGGCAATGATGGTACACCATAAGCTAGAAAAAGTTGGAGTCATGTCCTTTAAAATTACATTAATACCTCAAACTATTAGTAGTTAATGGCTTTTCTTCATAGAAAAAAATCTTGCCTATCCTGCCCTACATTTGGCTTTTTCTGCTTTAAGGATGCCTCTCACCGATGAGTCGTACCTGTCCTGTGGTTAATTAGTTTGCTTTTCTTTCTGCATGTCAGACTGAAGAATTCCAAGGTTTCAGAGGAAATTCTTGTTATTTGATGACTGTGGACTTTCAACTAGAGTATTGTCTCTCCTCACTTTTTTTATTCCGGTAGTTCACATCTGCCATGCTAGAACATCCTTTTGCTCTTTTAAAAATCAAAATAATGGTTCTGCATATAATTTTTCATAAATTTTTTTTTTTTCCTTTTGAATGCTTTTGGGTACTTACTGAGGTACTGAAGCTAGATACATATATAAATAATGTCTGTAAGAGTCAGCGATGCTCTCAAGTTTTTGGGGTTGTTTTTTAACTTCCTTTTTTTATTAAAGTATTTTCCTCTGATTGGTTCCCGCAAACGATTATGTCAAGAGCAGTCGGCTAGCAGGAACATGAATCTTTCCAGCCATTAAAACAACCGTAGTTGTTAGGAGCCCAGGACAATTTAAATATAATTTAGTAATGGCACCTAAATCCATACATGTCAGGTGGCCTGACGCTGGGATTGCAGGAAATAACGAGCTCTAATTGCAGCCAGCGCTGTCTGAACCGTGCCGACCTTTCCCAGAGCCTCTGGAGCGGCTCCGCTTCGAGAGACGGAGCCTCTTGTTTCCCTTCCTCACTTCACTCCCTCCGCTTCGTTAGGCAGGCGCTGGAGAGACAGGTTAATGAAAGCCGAGATTCAGGTCTGTCACTACGCAGCAGTGCAGAAAACCAAGGATCAATCAGCTGGCTCTCCAGATAATTCCTAACCGTGGGTTTCCCACCCCGCCAGCGCGGGGAAGAGCACGTGCTCTCCGCCTAACGGGGCTGGGGATGGGCGCGTGCTCAAGCGCTGCCAGCAAACCCTGTGCCTGGATTCTGTGCTTTATTTCTCTGCTCTTGCCGCACCTTCCCAAGCAGGGGATCGGGTGTGGGCAATCCTTCAGGATCGTGAGAAACCATGAAGTTACGTGAGACCAGCACCCACCTCGGGACACCAGTGAGAACCACTGTGTATTTCATACTGGTTGTACCAGTGTAATATTTAGAACTGGGAGGTGTTTTCCTCTCACTTGCTGAAAAAGGCTGTGCAGAGTTGATTTGTTGCCTGGCTGTAGCCCAGTGTTCTTCCAGCACCAGTCTGAAAGCAGCTGGTGAGCTGGCACCAGTACGAGCCACGCTCAGAGCAGAAGGTGCAGAGGGCTTTCCTCCTGGATGCTTCTTTAAGCTGGAAAAACTCGATGTCACAGTTTGTTAGAAATTGTCCTTGAGTGTGCTGAAAATGATTTCCTGTAGGTGCAGGGTTTTATTCTCACTACGGCTCTGTCACTTAATGAAGAATCGAGCCAAAATCTGAGCTGTTTTTTTAATATTAACTAGTAGGCCTGATGTAGGTTCCATGGGAAGACTGTGCTTGATGGATGTCTGCATGTTTATCCTTGTGCCCTGCTATGTCCAGATGCTCCTGGAGTTGTTCTTTCTACCATTTGCTGCAATTCTTGTAGTTTGGTTCATACTGTCCATGCCCGTCACTTACATCAATATTCACGATCTTGTTATTCACAAAGTGCTTTGCAAGTATGTGGCCAGGGAGGTTTTCACCATTTCTGAAGTATATCATATGGGATATACCCTTCCACTGCGGAAAGCAAAAACAAAGGTCACAGACTGTGGCATATCTGTAGATGCAATTTATGAATCCCCTCTCTTTGAGCTGTATATTCATATCTGTCTAAACATAATATGGTGGTAATGGTTTGGAAGAAACTACTGATCTTCTCACGGGCTCCCTTAAGCACAACTATTTATTCAAAATGAAAAGAAAATGTTGTATTTGTTATACTTCTATCAGTGAGGAATTATTAAAATGGCAAGGCACACCTAGAAGAAAATTATGGCTGTTATTTCTCAGGACTCTGTTATTAAAAATATGAAGTGAAGCTATTTGTGTTAGATTTATTTAGTATTAATTTTGCTGCTCAAAAAACTGTTCAGAAAGCCCATAAAATCAGGCAGTTACTAATAGGCAATTTTAAGACAACTGGGTAACTGGAGTGTGAAAGGCTGAAATGCCCAAAAGGTCAGATGCCTCAGAGATTTGATTTTTCTATCCAGTAAAAGTCTTAATGACTAGTTTAATTACATGACATATTATAGCACATTGGTTCAATGAATCCAAGGAAGTTAGAAATTGCTATTTTCCTGAATAAATCATTTGAAAATAAGTTGAATTGTTAAAATAATCATGGACTACTTCAAAAGGTTTCCACTGGCGCTCTCACAGTTCATCAGAACTGAAATACGAGCCGAAACCTCATTGAGCTACAAGCGCTTAATTGGAATGTATTTTTGTAAGTTTGCTTTTCCCTCTCTGATAACTAGACCGTGATGGATATAAACAAGCTTTGGAATTGAAGTTGGTCACAGGATTAATTGCAAGTGATTTATTCAGCACGTTGCAGCCTCCGTTCCTGGCAGGACATCTCTACGTCCCCGTCATATCTCACCCTTCGGCCCATGGTCTGCCCAGCGTCTGCCTTTGCTCCCCATCCCTGCTCGCCCCTCCTGCGGTGTCTCAGCACCCGTGCCACTTCTCCCAGTCTTGCTCCCCACAATGCCAGTGCCTGCTGGGAGGGGGGCTTGTGCTAGTCCTTGCACTCCCCCAGGTGAAGGTGGGGGTATTCTGTGGGTGTTGCACGGCTCTTAGAAAGGGTAGTTGAACCAGTCTTTGCTGAAGGTGCTACTCTCAGTGGTACTGATCCTCGCTAATGGAGGGGGGGCATCTTCTCAATAACCTGAATTACCCCCCTGGTTTCTGTTACTGTTGCTGTGCTTGTTGGGTTTTCTCAGCCTTCCTATGAGAAAACGTTCTCCTTATCATGCAGGTGGACAATGTCATCATGATAAGGATAAGGACTTTGGAGATATTAAGGCTGCTGATTTTAAGGTGATTGCAGCCAGCATTAAACACCAATGACATTTTGAGGAACTTGGCCTAAGTGATCACCCCAGGTCTGGCAAGGAGCCCATGCAGGAACCCGTGTCACATTCCTTCCATTTCCTTTCCTCAGTACAAAAGAGGGATTCTGCACTAGCGCCAGAGGTGTGGCCCGTGTGTACATAAGAGTTCAGTTTCTCCATTGCCTGGGTGTCTGTGTATAGTTGTAGCTGGTGGAGAATTTCCAAGAACAGTCTCCATAGGCGTATAAATAGCACTTAAATGAGTGGTTTCCTGTTTGTTAATAACACGGCTTTATTTTTAACTCCTTTTCCCAGTCAGTGGCATACAGAACAAGGATAGTGATAAGAGGAGTAAGGAATATGTCCAAAAAGCTGTTGAAATCCAGGGGATGAATGCAGCGTAGCCATCGGTACCGGGGATTTTCAGCCTCCCCTGGGAGCTGCGGTGGTGTAACTTCTGCTGTGTAGTGTTGTTGTTCTGCATGGAAATACCAGTCAATTTTTCACTTGAGCAAGCAGGCACAAAGGAGCACCATCTGACATAATTTATTTGTGCTTTCAAAATGTCTTTAGCCAAGTCCCAGAACACAGAGTAGGAATAAATGGCCATTTGACTGTGGCAAAAGGTTAACAGTAGGGTGTCCGGAGACTTCCACATGGGGACTGTTGTTGTCTGGCATGCTAATTAACGATGTGGGGAAGGGAATGATTACTGATGTGGTGCATCTGCAGATGATAGAGTTATTTAGATCAGCCAAAGTGGCAATTCTCCAGTCTAAAGGGACCCTAACGAAGCAAGGTGATCAACAAGATGACAGCAAATAAAACTCAGTGTTGCAAGCTACAACTTATGTAGGACAGAATAATTCTGAAAACTCATTTGTCTGGAACTAACAGCAGCAACATGAATCATAGAAATACTGTTTGGAAGTGACCACTGGAGGTCATCCCACCAAAGTCCCACCTTGAAGCACTAGAGCAGGTCAACCATGACTTTGTCTAGATGAGTTTGGCAGTCTGCAAGGGTGGAGACTGCACCAGCTTTGGGTGCCTCTTCCACAGCCGCCTACCCTAACATCTTGTCTAAAGCCTCCCAAATTGCAACTTGTAGCTACTGCTCCTGCCCTGACCAAGGAGGGTTCAGCTTTGCAGTTCAGCTTCAAGTGGTGGTGGGCGGCCATTAGGTGCCCAGGCTCCTCATTGTAGGTGACATGCTCTTGCTGCCCGTCTGGGTGGCTGATGGATGAACTCTCTGTAGCTTCTCTGTATCCTATTTCTTGTTGGCAGCAAAACAACTTATTGAACCTAGGTCAAAACAATTGGTCAAAGTCAACCTTCTTTTTTACTAGATCTTGTAGGAACTTTTCACTGGAAATGTTTTGACACAAATAGTCTTTTTTTATCAATCAGTGTTTCTAAAATGCCTGCCTGGAGTTACACCAGCCATGTGTCGTCAATCTGTGCAAGCGGTCAGGAGAGGATGAGGTGCCCAAACACTTGATGAGTCATGCATGTTCATGCACAATCTTTGCAGAGTATGTACATGGCACAATATTGATAAATATATTTATAAATATATACAATATTCATAAAATATACTATGTATATGTAGTAAGTGTTTCCTCATCACCCTGAGTTTTGGATGATGGAGGTCATAGAATCATAGAATCGCTGAGGTTGGAAGGGACCTTTAAGATCATCAAGTCCAACCTTTAACCTACCCTGACAAAAGCCACTTCTAAACCATGTCCCTAAGTGCCCCATCTATCCTTTTTTTAAACACCTCCAGGGATGGTGAATCCACCGCCTCCCTGGGCAGCCTATTCCAATGTTTAATAACCCTTTCAGTGAAAAAATGTTTCCTAATATCCAATCTAAACCTCCCCTGACGTAACTTGAACCTGTTTCCTCTCGTCCTGTCGCTTGTCACCAGGGAGAAGAGGTCAGCCCCCATCTCTCTACAACCCCCTTTCAGGTAGTTGTAGAGGGTGATAAGGTCTCCCCTCAGCCTCCTCTTCTCCAGGCTAAACAACCCCAGCTCCCTCAGTCGTTCTTCATAAGGTTTGTCCTCCAGACCCCTCACCAGCTTTGTAGCCCTTCTCTGGACACGCTCCAACACCTCAATGTCTTTTTTGTGGTGAGGGGCCCAAAACTGAACGCAGTACTCGAGGCGGGGCCTCACCAGTGCCGAGTACAGGGGGATGATCACTTCCCTAGTCCGGCTCACCACACTATTCCTAATACAGGCCAGGATGCTGTTGGCCTTCTTGGCCACGTGGGCACACTGCTGGCTCGTATTCAGCCAGCTGTCAACCAACACCCCCAGGTCCTTTTCTGCCAGGCAGCTCTCCAGCCACTCTGCCTCAATCCTGTGGTGCTGCATGGGGTTGTTGTGACCCAAGTGCAGGACCCGGCACTTGGCCTTGTTGAACCTCATACCATTGGTCTCAGCCCATCGGTCCAGCCTGTCCAGATCCCTCTGCAGAGCCAACCTACCCTCAAGCAGATCAACACGCCCGCCCAGTTTAGTGTCATCTGCGAACTTACTGAGGGTGCATTCGATCCCTTCATCCAGGTCATTGATAAAGGTATTAAAGAGAACCGGCACCGAGCCCTGGGGGACACCACTTGTGACCGGACACCAACTGGATTTAACTCCCTTTACCACCACTCTCTGGGCACGGCCATCCAGCCAGTTTTTTACCCAGCGAAGAGTACACCTGTCCAGGCCATGAGCAGCCAGTTTCTCCAGGAGAATGCTGTGGGCAACAGTGTCAAAAGCTTTGCAAAAATCCAAATAGATAACATCCACAGCTTTTCCCTCATCCACTAAGTGGGTCACCTTATCATAGAAGGATATTAGGTTTGATAGGCATGACCTGCCCTTCACAAACCCATGCTGACTGGGCCTGATCACCCTGTTCTCCTGCATGTGCCGTGTAATGGCACTGAGGAGGATCTGTTCCATGACCTTCCCAGGCACCGAGGTCAGACTGACTGGCCTGTAGTTCCCCGGATCCTCCTTCCAGCCCTTCTTGTGGATGGGTGTCACATTTGCCAACCTCCGGTCAGCTGGGACCTCCCCGGTTGTCCAGGACTGCTCGTAAATGATGCAAAGGTAAAGCAATTCAAGCAGCTACTGTGCGCTCTGGCATAAACTAGTTAAAATAATTTCATAGAATCATAGGTCTCTTCCAACCATAACCATTCCGAGGGTTTAGCCTGGGCTCACCCACGACCTCCGTGTACGGGCAAGGTGCTGGCCAGCCCCGTTGCCCCGGCTGCGGGACCCAGCTTCCCCTTTGGCTGCTAATGAGATTAACGCCTGTGCCGTGGGAGTAAATGGTAAGTGACTTAGTTAGAATTAAGAAATTATTATGGCTGGTTTTTAAACTGCGTGGGAGTTCTGCGGTGGGTGTAAAGGTGATCAGACGGCAGACACAGCACGCTGAATATTGATTTTTCTGTATGACAAGTACTATTTTTGTATTCTTGACTGTCAAATAAACAAAACCTACGATACAAATTAAGGGGGCATGTCCAATAAATCCCATGTTTATAAAATAGCCGGGTTCTACAGGGCAGATTAATTATGGATGGCAATTAATTTGAGCTGCTAACAGCTAAAATCATGAATATTTTAGTGAAAGTCCACCTACAGCACCAGCCCTGGAAATTACATCCTGCGTTCCAGTGCCTGCTTTTATTCTGAAAACATTGCTGCCATTTGTGATGGGAAGCAACAACTTATAAACACTGCAATAATCGTACAGCACCACAGGCTTTCTGCTTTTCTGTATGCCAGATGAGTCATCCCGCTTATTGTGTATTACAATGTTATCAGAATGGATCTCATGATATGATTATAATGCATGTAAAGCTTAGCAAGGAAATACTATATAAATTTTTAATATAATTTTCTATTCAATGCTCATGTTTTGTAGTGAACAGAGGCAAATTATTTTAACTAGTTTATGCCAGAGTGCATAGTTGCTGCTTGAATTGCTTTATCTCCATCATCCAAACTCAGTGTGATGAGAAAACACTTACTACATAATTTTATGAATATTGTGCCACGTACATGCTATGTGAAGATTGCCTATAGTATATAATTGTCTATTTTTCTATTTGAATTTTTATTTCATCCTGTTGATTGGCAAATAAGACAAGATTTTCATAGAAATTAATCATTTTCCATCATGTGGTTCTTCAAATGCAGAAATGAAATACCAGTCTTTTATCTCATCATGCGTGTCTGAAGGTCAAAGAAGCTTCAGAAAGGTAGTTTTCTTTTTTCCCCAAAATATATTGGCCCAATGATCAGGATTTACTGAAATCATATTTGACATTTATTGAAATCGTATTTCTTTTTCATATTTTTCTATTTTGGAATTCACTTGCAAACTGGAGAATTTTAATGCCTAGGTGAGTGAGGGTTTGCTAGCAATATCTAGAACTCATATGACGGGAAGAGGTTCCCACCGTGCAGTTTTGCTCTCTCTGTGGGCTGTGCTGGACGGCCATCCATCCCCCAGGGAGCTTCACCAGCCCACTGGGAAGATCTAAAAGTGAGGCACTGAACACAGCACCATAAAGTGCAAAAATGATAATGGAAGGGAATACCGGGAACATTCCAGAACAAAATATGAGCCTTGTTGCAGTCCCACATAGCAGAGCTGTACGGCAGGTAGAAACACAGCACCCAGATGCTGTTGGTTTTACGTGAACTTGGAGCAGTAGATGCTGCTAGAAAGGAAAGAACAGCGACTGCGACATTTTTTTTTCTGTTTCCCTGAGAATTTTGCCCTTTTGCTGGCTCGTCATCTGTAAGAAAAAAAAACAACATGCAAAGAAATTGCCTAGGTGTGGAGTGCTCTAGCCTGACTAGATAGTTAATTAAGAGGAGGCTTCTCTCAACAGGGGAAACCAACAGTATCGAAATAGCAACTGCAACAGACCCTGAGGAAAAGCACAGAGAAACTCTCAGTTGGGAAATAATCCATGTCTGTTCCCAAATACTCTGACAATGTTTACTCATCCTAACTTGAGCCAAGGTGTTCCCACCGGGAGTTGACAAATTGAGGGGAAAACGAGCACCGAGGGCAGTGATGGGGAGGGGGAATTTCTGTAGGGGCAGTAGGCTTCCCTGGAGGGAGGCAGCCTGGGCAAATAACTTCTAGAAAAGTTCACAGGAGCAGGTTGAGGTTTTTGTAAGGAAGAGCGGAGGTGTTTTTTCAAGTATACCTTTCGGGTTGAGTGAGCACGTCATGTGAGTTCATGTATTCCTCTTTTTTTTTTTTTCTTTAGAAGGAACACTCCTTTAAATCACCTGCTTTTGTGGACTTGTAGATGGAATGGTCTGAAGGTACTAAACAGAGTTGGGTTTGTTGGGAAGACTAGGGGAGAAATAGGTCTAAAAAGGCCATAATGTGGTTTATTCGTATAAAGAAAGGAGAAAATAGTGACATCTGTCTCCGCCGGGGTGCAGTCAGGTGAGAGTAAGAGGCGTTTATAGTGCGGACAGGCAGAGGATGACCACTGGAGGGAAGCCTGAGGGGCAGCAGCTGTCAGAGGAGAACCGAGGAGGCTGGAGCAGCACATCTTCAGGGGGTAATGCAAGGCAGGGGCTGACTGAAGGCTGGGCAGGGTTTTAGAAGCAGGACACAAATGGAGAGTGAGCTTTGGCATGCTTCAGACGCCGTGGTAAGAGCACTGAAGACTAGAAAACAGCTGCAGTGGTAAAGAGTTTAGGGTTATTTTTACGGCCAAGTCACCAAGTTGAAGACATCAAAGGTAATTGCAAAGTCGCAGCCACGCGGCTCTGTCCGTTGGAGTCTGTAGCTCTGTGTCCTCCACCATCGAGCAGGCTGGCGCGATTAACTTGCCGCTGCTCACACCCCTTCTCCAGGCTCGCAGCAGAACTTACTGGGGAAGGGAAAAAGTGCAGCTCATGAATATTTATGGTTGGTATTTACACGGGCAGTGCCTGGTTCTGGAAACACAAAAGCATAAAACAGTTGAAGAGGCTGCTGTATTCTTAGACTAAATGCTGTTACTTGACAAGTCTTCTTCCATAAAAACGCAGACACAAGAATTAATATAAATAGTAAGAGTAAAGGTCAGGCTGACTGTTCCTGTATACATCAAAAGATTAACATTTTAGAGAAGACATATAAAACTTCTTGTGTTTAGTTTCCAGCCTGTCTGTCAGGGACTGAGGGATGATAGAAAGGGCTGCATTTCTTTTCCATGGCACATAAAGAAGTGCCCAGAAACCTGGCCACAGCTGTGCCACTCTCAAATTCAGATTACTTTTCAAGGAGGACTTCTCTAGAAAAGTGAGAAATTAACGGTTTGGTGTTACAAGGAACAAGAAAGGGACATCTAAAGCAGTGTAGTTGATAATCCAGATTTAAAAAGGACGTTGGCTTTGTTGATACTAATTTAATTCAGATTCTGAACACTTAGCTGAGAAGAAAAGCTTTTCTTGGGAAAGATTCGCATGCCCAGCTCTTTCAGCTGCAGAATAAGAAGGCCTCTTTTTAGATTTTTCTGGTTAAAGCAGATTAGATGAGATTTAATATTCTTGATTTATTTGTTTACGTATTTATTTGCTTTTTAAACCTAAGGGTAAAAAACATGAGCAGATTTTAAGTTCTTTCATCTCCAGGAACAGTAATTTCATTTTAAACCTTGCTTATATAACACAAAGCAGCAAAACTGTGATTCCCTTTTCCATTTAAATAGCCTTCAATATTTATTGCATGGAGTTAAAAAACTCGGTCCTGCGGCTTGACACACAGCAGATCAGTCAATTACAGAGCCAGAAGGAACTTCTGCTTGATACCAGCCGTAAAGCTTGCCTGAATTAATTTCTATTTTAACTAGAGTATGTCTCTTGAGAAAAAAGTCCGGTTTTGATTTTTTGGATTACCATTGACATTGGCTCTAAACAGTACTCACAGGTTTTAAGGTGACAAATGTATTTTTAAAAAAAGGAAAAAAAGGAGCGCTCTTTCTTTCCTCTTGAAGCCAAGGTGTCTGTCTGCTGCCAGCAAGCCCTGTTCCACCTTCCCCTCCTCAGACCATATGGAGCTACCTACCTGACCACATGGCCCTGGGGACCCTCTCTGCTATAGGGACATCCTTCATGACATAGAAGCACAGAAGAGGACCTGATGCCCTGCAGCAGTGGTGGCTGCAGAAGCTTCCCCCAGCTCTCCGCTTGTCTCTGTCTATACTCACAAAATTTGCATCAGCTTTTGTGGCCGAGGTGTTGGTGGAGGTCGGTGTTGATGTTCACCTGCCATGGATGCGAAGTCACACTCGGAGCCACCTCCAGGAGTGGCCTCAGTCCTTCGGTCTTGACCCTGGGATGTTAAAATTGGCTGTTATAACTGACCATACCTTTAGGTTAGTGGTTCGCGTGTGCCCAGCTGACCAACAAGCTGGAGAGCTCCCTTGTCCCGTCATCCCCATCTGCATCCCCCCAGTCTTTGTGCCATCTGCAGGCTTTATACAACGTGGGTTTATGTTTCTTCCCAGGCCATTGATTGAAATGCTTAATGACCTGGGCTGAAGACCAGTTCTTTGGTACCCTATTAGCGATGCACCAGTACACAGACCCCAAGCTCACAGGGCCACTGAGACCCATCAGCCGGTTTTAAATCCACATAAACCGTGCCGTGCTGCAGTGCTGTTCTGCCGTCCTGCTGAAACGCTGCAGAAAACAGGAAAGCAGCATTTTGCTTCCTACAGTAACATCTAACTGATGGGGTTAATCTTTCCTGCAGAAAATGCCTGTGATGGAGGTAAGGAAGCCTCAAGTTTTGACTGAGTCCCTTTGTATTTAAGATACAAAGTGGTAGTGAGGGACTTGAAGCAATTAGAACTAAAGTCTACAAGGAAGACAGAACCTCTCTGTGTTTTTCCTTGTTTTCAGGAAAACAAGTTGCTCTTGCTGTGTTCGGGACCTTGCATTCCTTATGCAAAAGGACTGATTAATGCCTAAATAATTATAGTAAGTCATTTACATAATCTATTCATACACTATCTAAATTACATATTTCTGACACTTTCAGGATAAACCTGTTTTAAGAACTTGTTATAAGATGAAAATGTATTGAAGCAGACATTTTTTCAGTAATTTTCCAATACAGAGTAGAAATCTCAGGTATCTCACTAACCTTAGTTCCTCAGGATATTGAGATAAATATTCAGGTAACATACAGGCACCAGAGATTTAAAACTCCAACTAATATAACCCAGAGACTGACATTTCAAATACCATTTGCTTGATACTGCTAAAATATAAATCTCTACCTAAGCATTAATATTTTGTGATTTCATATGTAGTAATATTGACATCTGTTTCTCATACTGCCCAATAGAAAAACAAATAACTCCTCCTGGAATCCGGACTGAGGATCACGTCCTGCTCCAGTGATGGTGGTGCTGGCCAAGGACCTTAGAAGGAAATTCTTTGCTGTGCGGGTGGTGAGCCCCTGGCCCAGGTTGCCCAGAGAAGCTGTGGCTGCCCCATCCCTGGAGGTGCTCAAGGCCAGGTTGGACGGGGCTTGGAGCAACCTGGTCTGGTGGGAGGTGTCCCTGCCCAGGGCAGGGGGGTTGGAACTAGATAGTCTTTAAAGGTCCCTTCCAATGCAAACTGTTCTATGGTTCTATGAACCTGTAGTGTACGAGGAGAAGAGATGTTTCATGTCTCATGGTCTGTGGGAAGAGCATTACAAACCAAGCTTAGGAATAAAAAGAGAAATGGTTCAAGCGGTGAGGTCTGATGGCGTTTTGCTCCTGAGCAGGAGGTGGTGAAGGCTTTAATGCCTCATTTCTGTCTTAGGACTGTGATCAACGTGCCATTTATATTTACTTCCCCAGCGTCAGAAGCGCAGACCAAATCCTTGAGAAGTGCCAACCAGACAATTGTCTTAGGTACGATTAAATAAAATAATTAAATAGGGCCTATTCCTTTTTAATTAGATTGCATCAGAGCTTCTTCCATTACAGAAAAGCTGATTCGGTTCAATTATCTTTATTCTCAGATGTGGAGTATTCTAACATACTTTTTTTCCTTTGTTAAATTAATTTAATTAGAAAACACTATTTTTATGAAACAGGATACTGTAGCTCCAAGAAATGAATTTTCATATGCAGAGTACTTGGGAAAAAAAGCAATGAAAATAATTTTGATAAGTAAGCCTCAGACTGAATATCTCTATTGTTGCTCATGCCCTCAGGTTATATTTTTAATTGCATGTAATAAATATAACTTTATTAATTAGAAATTATCTGTAAAGGAAAGAGGCATTTTTTTCTGCTTTATGGTATACAGAGACTTAAAATAAAGTTACTGTTCCTAGGGGTAGGTACAGCTAATCTTTCTTTTTTTGCTCTTAGGCTGACAACAAAATCAAGAATATAAAATCTTTTCTTGCTTGCATTTTTTTTTTTTTGATAATTGGAGAAGCAGGTTGTTAGCCTTTAACTGAAGGGAAATTTGGGAAGTTTCTTATGTGACTGTTTCTCAGGAATACCTTTTCTCCCAGGTTTGAGATGCGAATCCCACTTGCCAACAAAACCAGGCTCTCCACACTTTGTATTCATTTTTTACTTGCATCAGATTTTTATATCTTCTTTCCTGCGAAGCCATATTGTTAATTTTCTGTTCTGCAAAATGTCTTCCATATGCAAAATACTAACCTGGAGGTAACGATGAGATTTAAGATTAAGGACTTGGTTATAGGATATAAGAAAAAAGGCAATAGTAAGGCATGGCATCCTTTTGTCCTTTCTTTCACTCTTAGATTTTAAACACGAAAAAAGAAAATCCACAGATTTCAGGTATCTTCGTTGGAGGAACTTTTTCTCAACTGTACAGGACGAGTTGATGACCCACAAATAATGTGGCTAAGATGTTTCAAATTTTACTAGATTTCATACTAAGAGTGAGAAGAACTTCCCACGGTTTGGGCTGCGTCCTCGTAGGAGCTTCCCATCGGCAGCTCCGCTCTCTCACAGCATAGCTCCCATGCTGGGAGCAGACCTGGCGCTTGTCCTGGGAGGCTTTTTCAGGGACCATTTGGGTGCTGCAAGTGTGGGAAGACCAGAGCTGGGTTGGGCTCGGTCTAAACAGGATGGTCAGGGCTTTCGCAGATGGAGGTTTGGTGTCTCCAGGTCCTTGTCTGAAGCTCAGCCAAGTGCTAATGGAGGGTGAATAAGCTGCCTTGATTTCTGTTTGTCTCCAGCTGCTTTGTCTTTCCCTTTGCCAACAAGAGAGGTGTTTCCAAAGCAAGATAATCTGTAGAGGTTTCTGTCTTCCTCACAATGCCAAAAAATTCAGTTCCCATGTTGTCATGTGCACCTTAATTTTTCTACAGACATTTCTCAACCAAGGATCTAGGCGTGTGCTTTTATGCTTGTTTGCGACGAGCAATTTAACCCAGCCTTTCTCCAGAGGTAAATGATAAATGTATTTGAATTTTTGGCGTACTCCTGGATGAGTCCCACAGGCTGGCCATGAAATGCTCCCACTTGAGCCCCATGTCCTGCTCGCCGGGCTGCCCACTGTGTCCCTCTGGGAGAGCTGCGCCACGGGGGCACGCCAGCTGTGCAAATGCCTCCTTCGGGCACAGCGAGGGGTCTGAACGTGGGGACACACGCGGTCACTTGCTGCCTTCTCCCCAAATTGTTGTGATGCTTCACAGGTGTTGGGTTTGTCATTTCTTGGTCCCCAGGGAGCCAGGAGGGAAGCGCTGGATGCCGTGTGGCACCAGGAGCGTGCAGCTCCTGCCTGGGTGGTGGGTGCCGTGCAGAGGCAGAGCCAAAGATGTTCCCAGACCCAGACAAACCGCCTCTGGTTCTAGCCTGCTTTGGGATGTTTGCAGCAAGCCCCTGCTGAGAGCTGGACTGGAGAAGTAAATACAGTGTTCAGTTGGAGGCATTTACCTGTATATTTGAATGCAAAATATTCTGCTGCTACTTCTGTGAAACTGAATTTAAGGTCGAATGCTCTCTTCCTAAAACTTCTGGCTTTTTAGATTTGAGAAAAATCGCATCAGGCTCCACTTTCAAACCTTTTCTTGCCCCACTTGTTTTTTGCTATCCTAGGTATCAAATATAGTAAGTTAGTTACCTGGGAAAATAAATGCATTTATGCACTGAACTCCTTCAATCTGAAAAAAAGTAATACACAAAATCCTGGAGAATATTTGACTTGGTTGGTCCCTGCAGATCTCAGCATCACAGTTAATCTAAAGCTATATTTATATCTAAAACCCAAGACATGACTGTGCGTCTTTCTCTACTATTTTTTTTTTTAATTTCTGTTACAAATACTAGAGAGAAAGAAGGTGTCTTTGATTTCAAAGCAAAACAGAATCTCCACCTGGGTTTAAGAGGAAGAAAACACCATCAGTAGAGAAAGGCAAAAGCAGAATATAGGGAAATGTGCAAATCCACAGCTGGGAAAGCGGAACAGGAGATAAGAGAAGCTCTGTGTGTCAGTAGAAGGGGATGGGCAGTGGGGTTCAGCAGGATGAGGAGGGATTCTCTCTGAATAAATAAAATCCCAGCAGAGTGGTTGGGCTGCTCTTAGGCAAAGACCAAACATACTGGGATACAGAGAAGTTGGAAGCCCGAAATGCGTACTCACAGTCTCTGTGTGGAAAGAAACAGGATGATTTATTCATGTCTTACTGTGATAATTAAATGCTTTCTATTCCATCTGTAACTGGGGAGGATGTTAAAGAGCAACTGCTAACCATTTCTGTATCAGCAGGACCACACAGTTTGCATCTGAGATCATTACCAAATGGCCAGGAATCTCCGGGAGCTGCTAACCTTGTGGATTTGCTTGCCTGCTATATTTAACAAATCATGAAACGTTGGGAAAAGTCTGGGAACCAATAACTAACGTCGTGTCAGTATTTAAAAAAGGCAGTGGGATGTCCTAATGCGCCAGAGAGTCTGATGTGAATGATGGTAATGGATTATGGCAAGGCTGATACAGGATTAGCTAATGCGTGATGGTGTTGCATATTTAATTATCTAATCACATTTGCTAGGATGTTGTGATGTGATCAGTACCAAGTCGCAAGGTTAGAGCATGATTATTGCCAATCAACTTTGCTTATCAGAAAGTTTTCTTAAGTTTGGTTCCATTTTGGCTGGTGTCATGCATTTACTTGACAAAGGTAACTGAAATGTCTCAAGGTGTGTAGGAGCTGTGTGCTCGTACCACTGCCTTGTGCAGAGCCACTGCTACACGCTCCGAATGAAAGCGTGAAAACAGCAAATACATTTAAGCCGTTGACAATTCTGCAGAAAGTTTATCTTGTGGTTTTCCAGGGAACTCTCCTTTGCCCAAGACTAATCGGTATCTTTACCAAAAACATACATCTGATGCAAAAAAATTAATCTATTTTGCTAAGAATTTGTAAGCATGCAGCCCTAGGATGTGTCTCACGCCTAAGACTTGTGTTTTGCTTGGAGACAGCAGGAAGGGAATTGCAGTTGGAAGAGTGTGACCTGCCATGGTCGGTGGCAGAGCTGGCAGCAAAACTTTCGTTAGCTGCTTTGGAGAGTGGGGCTGCCCCTACACCGGCATTTCCAGTACAGCAGAGGTTGCTCTTTTGGCTGTTGGTTGAAATGCAGAGAGGTCACTGGAGAAATTCTGCTCCCACAGCTATAAGAGGGCCACCGTAACTCCTGAGGAGCGGTGAAATGAGGGAGGCTTGAGGAATCAGTTCGCTCATGTGTTTAGTGCCAGCGTCGTTCTGCTCTCAGATGCACCCATCTAGGGGCCACGCATCCTGAATTTCATTCTGTGTGTTCTGTGTCATGCTGGTACCTGTTTAACAGTTCATTACTGAAATTTGAGGAAAACAGGGTTTGATTGTTCCTCAGGGAAGCAGTCGGAGTCTGAAAGACAAGCTGCATTCGAGGCTGCGCCCCGTAACCCTGGATGGCAGAAAGTAACAGGCAGCTGCGCACCCCAAGCTTTGGGACACGTCCTCAGGGAGGAGACCAGGACTCATGTCACTCCTGCAGCCAGCAAGTGAAAGATGATGTTGGTTGTCAGCATGGATGCTGTCAGCCAGCCTGGTGTGGCTGGGTCTGGAGTGGCTCCGCGTGTCCAATGCCTTCCAGCACTGGGATGCTCAACCCCTGTATCCCCCAGGATATCCCACCCAAAATCCCAGGGAGATGATACTCCGGGCTGCCAGACCTTGCCTGGGAGATGATGGATGCTCTGTCCCAGGGGGCCTTTTGCTTTAGGTCTTTGCCTTTGTAGGAAATGACTAAAAGCAGGTGTGTTGTGAAGGCAACAGTGCTGCAGGGGGAATTGCTCTGATGCTCGATCTCAAGCCAGCATGAAGCCAGCTCTGCTCTCTAGGGCTACGCAGGGACTCACATTTCTCACCACACTTAAGGAAACTCACATTTCTCTCTAAACTTCTTGAAAATGCTTCAGGGTGTTGGCTGAGTTGAACTTCATGTTGACCAGAAATGTTCAGGTGCTTCGAGGTATAACCACTGCATTGTTGTAGAGCTATGTGTGATCTCTCATATTGTGTGCCATAGTTGTATAAAAAGAAAAGGATTTTGTAAAGGTTTTCTGAGTCAAAGGTAGTGATGTCTCAAGATCTTAGCAAAGAAGTGAGAAACTTTTAAACTAGCTAAAGGAATAAGTAGAAATAAAAACATTAAATAATCTACTAAACAATGCTTCAATGAAAGGATGAGCCCTTTGAAAAACTCCTGGGGTCTGACAGTACCATTGCTGAATACGAGTCTCTCTTGAGTTATCAAGACACTGGGGTGGGTGATATGTCAGTATTTAATGAGAGAATATTCCCTTAGCAGTACCAAAACATTTTTAAAAGGCACATTTTTAACTGGAGCTTTTTAAATATTGCTGACGAGGAACTAATAAAAGTTTGAATGTCAGCCCTTCAAGGCCAAAGGGCAGAATCCTCCATGTGGGAAAGCAAGAGGCGGATTCAAGTTTCCTCAAACGTATTTAGCATTGAACAGTTGTACCTCTTTCCATTTGAGAAGTGACTGAGTAGCGGGAGGTCAGGCTGTTGGACGCCTCGTCGGTTCTCCACATGCCCGTTCCAGCACAGCAGTGGAACCACGTGCATAGAGAGTGGGGCTGCAGGAGCCGGAGCCCGGACACCCTGATTTCATGCCCTTCCTCGCCTTTGCCGTGAGAGTCGATCCTGCCTCTCCAGTTTTGCTGGCAGCCTGGGGTGAGGGGGAGTGTTTTCTGCTCTGCACATTGCTTTCCTGTCTTTGACTCCAATCCAGAATATTTGGGGGCTGTCATTAACACCGGCTATTCTTTGTACTGTGGCTGCAGACCAGAGCTGGGCATTAGCATGTCAGCAAAGCCAGAATGCCCTGTTCCAGAGACTCGGAACCCCAGGGCCGAGGGAACAGGATGGGAAAAGTATGTTGTCCGGCAAACTAGCATGAAGTAACTAGTGGCTGGTACTGGTGACTTTGGTAACCCGGTAGTCACAAGTGAACTGTGAACCAAGCCAGGAGAAACTGTGTATTAACCTATATACTTATTTCCATACATATATATATATAAAAATATATATAAAAAAATCACATGCATCCTCCTCAGGTTGCCTATACAGTAAACCTTGGCAGAGGGAGGAGGGAAGGACTACTGCTAAAGGTGAAGCCATATGAACATTACAGACTTCGAATAATCTAACATCTAGTATCTTGCTTTTAATTAGCTCACTGTTTTATATAAATCTTCATTTAATTAGACCAAACCAGCAGTAATGAAGCCACTTATGTGGCCTCTTTGTCCCACAGCTCACCCCGCTGCTGCAGGAAGGTTTGCCTGGGAAGCTCATTGCCTTCTGGTGGGGAAGCTTTGCAAACTGACATGAAAGCGAAGAGAAGTGAGCTCTGAGTCCTACGAGGCGCAGCTGGGACATCGCCATGCTGGGGAGGAACAGGCAGGGATTTAGGCTGTGGTAGGTGAATTTGGGAGATGCTTTCCCCTGAGCCCACACTCATGATGTGGGCATGGAGGAGACCTCACCCAAACTGTATGTTTTTGATGGGTGCTTGCATTTAGGTAATGATGCCTAGGAAGCTGCCTGAAGCAGGGATGAAGCAGGAGAGCTCTCCTCTGCCTTCTCGTGGTCCCGAGGCCATTGTTGGGGTGGCTGGGAGGGCTGGGACAAGACCTGGTGGTGATGCCCATGGGGCTGGCAGAGACCATGGCGTGGTGCTCAGCCCTTCTCTGCCCCAGCCACTCTCCCAGGGGACATCGCATCCCCTTACCAAGCCCTTCTCTCCAGGATTCACTGCTGTGCAGGCTCACACATATTACTAACTTATTCCCCGAGTCATAGAATCACAGAATGGTTTGGGTTGGAAGGGACCTTAAAGACCACCCAGTCCCACCCCTGCCCTGGGCAGGGACACCTCCCACCAGACCAGGTTGCTCCAAGCCCCGTCCAGCCTGGCCCTGAACACCTCCAGGGATGGGGCAGCCACAATCAGAGTCTCTGATTCAGGATGAAAGTCTCTAGATAATATAAGCAAGAACCACTCCTGTGCTTTCCCAAATGTTCCTTTCTTTCTTTCGTCTCTACAAAACTAACACAGCCATGCTTTAAAGTCTTCTCTTCTGAGCATTGCTGCCTGTGTTGCTCTGCAGAGCATCGGGGAGAGAAAAGCTCTAATATTTTGTGGCAGGGGTGCAGGGATGGGGGAGGGAGGGGAAGGTTGAAAGACGCTGACAATAGGCCAAGATTTCCAAATAATATCCTTTCACGCTTGGTCAGAGTGAGACTCCAGTCATGGTTATTACACATAATGATGTAACTGTAATTGCTTCTCTGTACAGTGGTATTAAATTAAATTCACAAAATGTCAAGGTCCTTTGCATTTAAGTACAATTCAGAAAGGGTTTTAATGACTATTACTTTCAGCGCTTTAAATGCTTTAAATGGACTGATGTCCGTTGTTTGTCCAACTTCTGTTATGAAACGTCAAGACAAGAAAACACTTCCCCGGTGTGCCCGGGGGATGTCGTTTCGTGGCGTTTGAAAACTGGAAGTGAAATAGCCCCTGCCACAGATGTCACACCTTTCCCCAGCCTGCTATAGGCACTCCTGAAAGGGGAGTGTTGTGGCAAAAATGTCTTCAGATAATGTGCTCACCACTGCGTTTCCCAGGCTGCTGAGAAGAATGCAGTCAGGGCTGGCATGTCAGGCGTCTTCTCGAGACCTTGAAAGGAAGGAGGGCTGGTGGCTCACACCAGGGCTGTGACTGGGGACCCCAGGGCTGGGGGTGCAGCTGGGGTTAGAGGTCACTTTTTTAGTGAATTTTCACTGACTTCAACCAAAATTTAGATGCTGCTTTTCTATCATTTCAGGCTATTGCAAGCAGTACAACAGTCAAGGTAAGTAAAAATAATCCCCATGAAATGCAACATGCTTTTTTAAGCCTAGAATTATAAGATGTGTAAATAAGTTGGGAAAAACATCTTTTTTTATGTGCAAGCACTCATGCAAAAATGAGAGGTGGCGCTGGTAGTTCCACAGGCCTGTGGATGCAGATGGTCAGCTAAGTCTGTTTCACATCTTTTATCAGAGCTGACTTTTTAGCAGGGCCTATAGTGATAGGACAGGGGGTAATGCTTTTAAACTGGAAGAAGTGAGATTTAGATGAGATCTCAGGAAGAAATCTTTCACTCTGAGGGTGGTGAGCCCCTGGCCGGGGTTGTCCAGAGAAGCTGTGGCTGCCCCATCCCTGGAGGTGTTCAAGGCCAGGCTGGACGGGGCTTGGAGCAACCTGGGCTGGTGGGAGGTGTCCCTGCCCAGGGCAGGGGGTGGAACGGGGTGGTCTTTAAGGTCCCTTTGAATCCAAATCATTTTATGATTCTATCCACTCTGTGAAATTGTCTGTGAGCCCGTCAGCGTTGACAGAGCACAAACCACCAGGCAGCAGCAGGTGGTGTGGGATGTGTGTAAGAAAGACAACTTTCTGCTCTCTTGCAACAAATATTGTGTAAAAAACCCCAGAGACGCAGAGGTGAAAGGGTAGAAGAACCAGTCCCTTCGTTCTGCCTCTCTCCATGCCCTTGGCAAGGCCCTTTGGGCTAAGCCGTGCCGAAGGGAGTAGCCGTTGCTGTGCCAGGGCTGAGGGTCCAGCAGCTGCCAAGCGGGAGGGATGCTGTGGCAGGAGCGGGCGCCTGGGTACTGCAGGGAACACGCTTTGCCGGCAGTGGCTGGGTAGCAGGCGGCAGCGGGGCACGGGGAGGCTGTGTGACAAGCTCTGCCTGCTGCCACCTGCCCACCTTTGTTCCTGATTAAGTCTTCAAATGCAAAGTAACGTGAGGTGAGGGAGCACAGTCCTGTGAAATTACCTTTCCATTAAATTCCTTGTCATAAATGAGAGGGAAGGTGGTTAATTCAAAGCAAAGGTGAATGAGATAAATTTTACTGTAAATCTCTCCTGAGCTGCCCCTCTGCTTAAGTTTTGAGCCTGCAGCAGCACATTATATACCCGGTAGCACTGAAGGCTTTTGATGTGGCAGGTCAATACCTCTTTCCCTTTGAGCCGACGCTACAATGAATTGCTTCATCTTCCTCGGCGGGAACGCACGCATCCCACTGAACTGGCCTCCCACAAAAACTCCCACTATTGATCTAATTTATGAATGAGTCCCTTGATTAAATTACCATTAATGGATACTGCCTATGAAGCGGAGGCAAATGTCAGGAGGATTACTAGAGTGGGGGGGTTGTGAATTATTGAACGGCTTTTATTGTGCTTGCAGCCAACACTGCACTCATTAATTAGGAGCTGGGGCTGTGAATGTCGGGGCCAGGGAGCTAGGAAATCCCCGTGGCATCACAAATGAGGTGTTGGGCCAGGGCATTGGCACGTGCAGAGGCAGCACCCTTGGGAAGCTGCCTACCTTCCCGGTGGCAATGTGCAGGTCCAAGCTCACTGTTGGGGATGGGCTTTCCCTGCTGGGGGGCTTGGATGGGTCCCAGGGGTGGGGAAACTCCCAGACCTCTGTCACTGACCTCAGAGTTTGTCCTGGTGCTTCTGCCATTACTACAAGTCCTCATCACAAGAAGGACATGGCCCTGTTGGAGCAGGTCCAGAGGAGACCCCGGAGACGCTGGGAGGGCTGGAGCCCCTCTGCTGTGAGGACAGGCTGAGAGAGCTGGGGGGGTTCAGCCTGGAGAAGAGAAGGCTCCGGGGAGACTTTAGAGCCCCTTCCAGTCCCTAAAGGAAAGGTGGGGACAGACTTTTTAGCAGGGCCTGTTGCAACAGGACAAGGGGTAATGGCTTTAAACTAAAAGAGGGAAGATTTAGAGTTAGGTATATAGAAGAAATTCTTGACTGTGAGGATGATGAGCCCCTGGCCCAGGTTGCCCAGGGAGGTTGTGGCTGCCCCATCCCTGGAGGTGTTCAAGGCCAGGTTGGATGGGGCTTGGAGCAACCTGGTCTGGTGGGAGGTGTCCCTGCCCAGGGCAGGGGGTTGAAACTAGATGATCTTTAAGGTTGCTTCTAACCCAGCCCATTCTATGATTTATCTCTGGCAGCTGCACCCCCTTTGCTGGCAGAATGTCTGCCTCCCGCTGGGGGGGAGGTGGCTTTTCCCTTTACTGAGCATCAGCCGCAGCCTGTGGGATTCACCTGGCTCATCAGCCGTGCACTGCAGAGCCTGTGTTGCAGAGAGTGAGGAAGACACCGGGAAGCACAGAGAGCAATTCCTGCCCCAGCCCACATGGCCTGGCTTGGTGAGCCCTCTCCGGCTGCTGCCCGAGGCAGTTTTGGTCCTCATCTGCTGGGATGGATGTTGGGGACCACAGGGGCTTGCAGTGCTGAGCCACCTCACTGCATGGCCGTTCTCTCTTCCCCCTTGCATTCCCCACCGCAGGGCACGGCACACAGTCCTATTTGCTTGGTTTCATGTTCGGCACAGCCTGTCTCTTTATCAGTCCAGAAATCCTACCGAAATGTCTGTCCCCCAGCCACCATCCCTGAGCTGCTCTGTGAAACTGAGCCTTGCCCTGTCCTGCAGGTGTCATGGCTGTGCTGCGGGCTGCAGAATGATGCTGTGTGTGGGAAAAGGAAACTTCAGGGTTTTTTTCTCTTTAATAAATAATTCTGTGCTTCATGCATAATTTGACACAACCTATTTGTAATATGTAAGTGTGCCAGACAACTCAGACAGTTTCTCTGTGAATCCTTATTTGCAGTTCTCTCCTGTTTCTGCTTTTCACAAAGGGGAAAAGCACCTGGGGCATGAGAGGGCAGGTGGTGGACAGCTGTGTATTAAGAAGTCCCTTGCAGAGCTGGGGACCCATGGGCTCTGCCACCGGCAGAGGGGGGAGTGGGACAAGTCCAGCCGACTCTGCGGATGGCAGCACCAGCACAGGTAGATGTTACCCACCAGCCCTGCCCTGGGAGCCCAGTCTCACCTGCAGCTCCTAGCGGGAGCCTTTCCCTGTGGGTTTGGCACACTGGGGTATGGGTCGCTATTTAGGCAGCGTTTGCCTAGCCCTTACAGGTTCTTCTGATGTACCAAACCCGCTGGGTGTTGTTCTGCCTGTGGCAAAAAGCATGTTGCTAAGTTAGTCCATTTGCATCAGAATATTAAATGCCATCAGAGTATTATATACTGCATTTAAAGACAATTTTTTGCCACTTCGAATGAAAAGCACAGTCTGTGTGAGTACATCTGCATGTCCACACTGCTGGTGAGCAGCTGGCAGGGGGCAGAAGAATGTGATTCTATTTGTAAGGTTGTGGATGTGGGGGACGTCTCTACATTTTATCCTATTCCTGCAGTGCAAATGTTGATTTGATGACCCTTTACAGTGATTTGAAAAGGCAGGTGGGCAGCTCGGGTCAAGACTCAGCAGTTTTGGTTTCAGATTCTGACTTGCTGTGTGGCTCCGGGCAAATAATTTCATTTCACTATGCATGTATTTTCCACCTGTAAAGAGGGGGTAGTATCTTTCAGTGTTAATGGTAACTTCTCCCGCAAGCAAATGTGACTGTTATGAGGCTGAATAAAGATGAAAAACCCCAACGCTACAGTATCAGAGAGATGTATGGTATGGAAACCCTGTAAATATTTAAATGTATTATATATTGGCACAGGCATAGACAGATAAAAGTTTATACTGTGCACACACAGTGTAATCCTGTGGGATTGCCTTTAGCAGGTTTCGTCACACTGAAGACAAGTTAAGAGCAGATCTCATGAACACATCTGAGTTGGCCAAGTGTCTGGAGCATCCCTGCTTGTTGGGATGACATTGGGCTGCATCCAGCATGTGGAGAGTTGGAAGAAACCATTGCCTTCAGGGGGGGCTGCAGGGTCTTAGCACTGAGCCCAGTATTTGGGGACAATTTTGAATCCTCTTTTCATTGGTCAAACCATCAGACAGTGCTGGCTGTGCACGGCTTCCCGGCATGCCGGGGATGCCCTCCCCGGCATCCCTCCTCATCAGCACCAGTCTGAGCTCTTCCTGCAAAACACCTCAAAACTACAGTCAGGGGCGGCTGGCATTCCCAGCGTTTCTGAATGGCACGTGTAATATATCATAGAATCACGGAATGGTTTGGGTTGGAAGGGACCTTAAAACCCACCCAGTGCCACCCCCTGCCCTGGGCAGGGACACCTCCCACCAGCCCAGGTTGCTCCAAGTTCAAGTCCAACCTGGCCTTGAACACCTGCAGGGATGGGGCCCATGTGTATGTGTATGTTCGCTGTATGTGTATGTACATGCACACACAGGGACACACTTGTCCTTTTTATCCTGAACTCTTCCAGCCCAGGGCAATGAACCCCTCTTCCTCTCCTGCTCTAGACACGCCAAATTTTGATGATGCTGATTTGTTTTCTTCTGTGACTACAGCAGTAAAATTATTGAAGATGAGAAGAAATAAATCACATATAGCATGAATGGCAAACAGGCAAATCGCCACCAAAACAAGAAGAAATCGAACTGGAACAGGGCCTGAAAGGAGGCTTTTCCTCTCTAAAGGCTGTTCACTCTCGGTGGAAAACAAAACACCTCCAGGAGTTCGGGAGAAGAGAGGAACTCGGGAACAAGAGCCAGCAAACGTGGAAAGCAGAAGGTCAGCAGCACAGCAAGCACCCGGAGCCTCGACAGGACCAACAAAGCGCTGCCCGGGATAATGAGGTGTGCAGGTTTTTCTCTTTCTTTGGCAGTGAAGTAGGGTGGGTGTTTTTTTCTTGGTTTGTTACAGAAAAAGATTAAATACACCAGTAATCGGAGAGTATAGTGGAAGTAATTGTAAGCTGGAAAATAAGAAAGAAAAGGAGAGAAAGAGGTATGATGTGAATAATAAATGAAAAGAACACAAATAGCTAAGTAGGCAGCAAATTGGGAGATAATTATATCGTTTTAAATAGGGATGGTAAGAAAAGTTCATGCGGTTGGCATAAAGGTTCGTGTTAGATTGTTATGCTCTTTTCAGCCCCTAAAAGACATAAATGTTCCACTAAGGGAAGCCCTGGGATAGAAAGAGTTTCTACGACCTCCTAAATTTGTCTGTAGGACTACAATGGGTTGCAGCCCAGGGGTAGTTACTGAAACCCTTTCCCCCAGTTTTTTATTTGTAGTGAGGGCTATTACTTATATTTGTAAAACATTAGATCTATAAGTGTTTTTTTAAAGAGAAATGTTACCACATTTATGAATTTGATATGTTTTACGGATTTGGAACAAACAAAAGCTAGCGTCTGAGAGACCGGACAGACCTGTATCATTTCTCTCATACTTGATGCCTTAATGACCTTAACAGTTTAACAGGTTTAGCATAACGTAGTAAGGGTATCCTTCCAGACAAGTTTCAGGTCTTAAAACCATTAGCCGTAAATTAAAGTATCGTGCGGAGAAGGCATATGGCAAAAATGTATATGTGAAGCAATACAGCAGCCAACTTGTTAGCAAGTTGTGCACTCCTTTAGCAATAAGTAGCTGTCAGCAGCCTGACAAAAATGCTCTGAAATAAGAAAATTACAGGAGAAATAAATGGAAATGAAAATACCTCAGGGCGCTAAGAAATTCAAACTGTGAAAGAGAAATGTGTAAACTTTAACCAGCGCCGTGGGGCACCAACCCAGTGACAGCCTCTGCGCGATGTGACGTGGAAGCGAAGCAGAAGGCGCCGTGGTGGGTAGGGTGGCCGAGAGCCAGAGGTTGTGCGGACGGTGCGGACTGAGGGGACAGGCTGGCACTGCTGGCCCAGGGAGCCCCGCTTTGGGAAGGCGACGGGCAGGGAGATGTGCAGAAGACAGCAAGAGCTTCTCCACTGTGCGATGGCCAGCCCTCGGCACGGGCTCCCATCCATAGCCCAGGAAATCCCCAGGAAGCGCTGGCTCTGAGTCATCCATACTCTCAGATGTGTGGGGTGACCACGCAAAGCACTCACCTAATGAGTTAGAACCTTTAGACCAGTGAACACTGATGGCTTGTAATCACACATTGTGGTCCTTTAGATTTTTCATTTAATAATTATAAGCCATGTGGAAAAAATATGCTCCCAGGCTCACGAGTGGGTGTCAGCCCACCCGGCAGCGCAGTCCCGTGTTTCCAGCTTCTCTGGGACCTAGAACTGGAGCAGAATTGTGGGTGGCAGGACTGGATCCACCCCGAGACACAGGTCCTCCCCCCTGGCAGCACACTCATGGCTAGGCTGGCTGGAAGGTCGGTTTAATCAGTGGCATTAGGACACAGGCAAAGGGTGTGCTAATACGTATGAAATAACTAAAGGAAGCTGGGACATGCAGTTTGGATATACTCGGTTCAGACCTGCTAATACAAATCGAAATTACAATATCTAGCAATAATGTGGCAGCATAATTTGCAGATTTTTAATTTCATTGCAGATTAGAGGGAACTGGGACTTTGTACGTTTGAAAAATGACATACTTCATAAATATTTAGTGTGTCAGATTGGCGACTGCAGATGTGTCATAATAAAATCGGAAGAAAATTGGTCTTCCTCCAGCCATTAATAACTTCCAAGCAAGCCATCACAGTAATGAAAATTGATCAGTGCCAAATGACTAAACACAAAATGGCAGCCAGAGACCTGATCCTGTTTGTCAAACCTGGCCCAGGCGCTGAGGACAAGGTCGGCTCCCCAGGGGCCCGCTTGGGAGGAGCTGCACCCCCTCGTCTTGGGGGGGTGTGGGACCAACGGGGGGCCCTTTGTGTCACCGCATTCCCCCCCCGCCTCATGCGGGAGGACGGGTGCTGCGGGTGCAGGGACGTTGCAGAGGGCAGGATGCTGCGGGGTGCAGGGATGGTGCAGGGATGCTGTGGGGGGCAGGGGTGCTGTGGGATGCTTTGGGGTGCAAGGGCGCTGCAGGGTGCAGGGGTGCTGCGGGATGCAGGGATGCTGCAGGGTGTCACACACAGCAAAGGAGAGGCTGAAGGGCAGGCGGGTGCTGCTTTGCCTTCGCAGACAGAGGAGGAAGAGGAGGAGAGGAGGAAGAGGACAAGGCTGCTCCCGTGGGCTAGGGCAGCCGGGGAGCTGGGTGGCAGAGCTGCTCTGAGCACCCAGCTGGGGGGTGATGATGGTTTTATCTCACGTATTTGGAATCAAATCTTTTGAATGTTATATTCCATGGGGAAAATAAGCAAGCAAACAGAAGTATTTTCTTTTCTCCCATGTTGATGGTAGGGCCATTTTGTATAGAAAGAAATGCCTTTTTACACTCCTCTCTAGATTTAGTAGAAGCGAGCCAGTAACCATGTTAACACGGATGTGCTCATAATGCATAATCATTTGTTGACATTTAGTATTTGAAACTGTTTTAGATAAATGCTGTTTGTCTAACGCGCCCCTCACCTAAAATTTCTCTACCTCTTTCTGAAATGTGGTATGATACGTGAATCTTCAGGCATGTGCTTCATCTCTCTTCCATCTCTTTTTTAAAATCTTTGATCAGATCTGCCATCTCATCTTGTGCAAAAACTTCTGTTACCAACTATGTACTACGGCTTTAATATACGGTATGGGTTTGCTTCAAAGCTCACTGAAGTTAAGAGGAGCATTTTCCTTGACTGCTCTGTGCCTGAAATGAGGACATACCTCTGTCTGGAGATATGGAAGTGCTCTCAAGTCTCATTTCAAAGTCTAATTCCACACAGGAAGTCTTCAGGAACTCAAATCCCAAGTGGCAGATGTGTTACCTATGTAAACCACTTGCAGCCATCATGCTTTATATTCTCCCAAGTGTTTATATTCTCTCAGTGTCGGCGATGGGAGGTGAGTGGCTGCCAGCTCTAGCACTTGGCAGGAAAGCACTGAGCCTTATAATCAAAATTGGAAGACATGTTTTTAGAAAAA
Organism: Rissa tridactyla; assembly: GCF_028500815.1. Classification (NCBI taxonomy): domain Eukaryota; kingdom Metazoa; phylum Chordata; class Aves; order Charadriiformes; family Laridae; genus Rissa; species Rissa tridactyla. The sequence continues at coordinate 67,556,594 of NC_071469.1, read as the reverse complement.
GAGACATTTTAGATGCTTGATTGAAATCATCGCTGCATATCTGTTTCATGAAATTCAGGGACAGAGGAACATAATATTTCTGTAGGATGTTTGTTTATAGATCTTCATTTAAAAACTTGGAGATGAACACAAATTACTGTAACATTGTCAGTTAAATATAGACCACTCGTAATCAGGTTTTTGTCTAGGTTGGGGCAAGACGACTTGGGATGACTGAGAGGTTTCTCAGAAGAGGAGGCGCTGGCAGGATGGTACCTGTGGGCAATGCCCAAACCTTCTCACTGCTGTAATCAACACAATCAGTCGATGAGGGTCAGAGTAAAGGACACCTTATTAAAATAAGCACAACATCTGCATGGATGTGAACTGAAGGCCTTCCCCACATATTTCATGACCATCCCACTTCAAGGACAGCTTTTTCTGGGAAGGTAGTTAGAAATCTGCAACCCACAACTCGAAACGAAGATTAACTGGAGTGTTTTTTTGGACTGCAGTCTCCCACAGACCATTTATTGTTGACTGTGATGCTTCCAAATGGTGATGGACTTGAATTTAGAGAAACAAGATGGCACTGACAGATGCAAACCATCGCTTTTGGCGGCTGGAAGCTGAGCAGCTGAAAGGAATGGTATTTTGCTGCGGAGCTGGAAAGCTTGGCAGCAGCACAGGCTTTAAAAACCCACCACTGTTGCTGGGTGGATGGTTTATAGTCTTCGCAGATCATCAGGCTCCATAATGGGAAGAGGCATGAAATTTGGAAAGCAGTGGCACAACAGTGGTTCCCTTGCTGATTGCTCCTCTGCTCTGCCAGAAGGAAGTGGCAGAACCCCGGTCTGTCAGCGTTGGCACCACTGGGACCGCGGAGCCCTGCTACCCGAGGAGAGGGGAGGCAGGCGAGAGAAGAGAGCAGAGCAGAGCTGGAAGAGATTTAACTGGAAGCTCAGGGAAATCTCAGTGGCCCAACTGCAGCCGGCAGCAGCTGGTTGTGGAGCAGATGTCCACATCTCTTCCTTGTCCTGGAGAGATAATGATAGCTCAGTTAAAACAGTGCCGTGGAAAAAAAGGCTTTAAGTAAACACAAATGTAACAAGAATTACTTTGTGTGCCTGAAATATTGCACAATATTTAAAATTATAGCTATTTTTCATTAGTGTTTAAAGGCTTATCTAATGTGTGGGCTAGTTGGGGCCATCAGTGACCAGTGCCATACTGGTTGGCCATGAAGTGGTGTGAAGAGGTTTTGAGAAGCTCTTGGTTTGTCAGCAACGGCAGAGGTGATAGAGGCGATGCATCTGCCCGAGAGTTGGTGTCCAAGGCTGTCTGGGTTGTCCCTCCTGGGCAGGAGTGTCTGCACACCCTGTGTCAGAGCTGCCCATGGAGGTCTGGTCTCCACACCAGCTGGAGAACCTGCGTGGACACAAGCAGTGCCCCTTGCTGATGGGGCATCCTCTCTGTAACACAGGGGATTCAGCAGGTTGTGGTGGTTTTCTGGGTTTGTTTTTTTTTGCATAGCCATGGGGAGGAGTTCGCTCCCTTTAACATCCCATACCATAACATGTCAAGCCATTTGTGTAATTTTTTCAAGTTGTACTTTTCTTCATGGGGAGGCGGCTGGCGTGAGGCGTGCCGCGGAAGGATTGCCGAGTCAGCGATTGAAGGTGTTGGGTGAGTGCAGGGAAACCCCGCTGAAAGCCAGAGGCAGAGCTGGCGCTGGGAGGCGAGGCTTTGCCTTCCATGGCTTCTTAGGAACAGCCCATTTCACATGGCTAAAGGGAAAAACAGGGAAAGGAAGGGAAGAGCTGTTCCAACAGGTGCCTATGGGGAGGTGAGAATAGGCCGAGCTCCTGACCCTGCTGCAACTCACACGCATGCAGGGGTCTTGGAAGGTCAGGGTATCAAAAAAACCACTATTTGTGACTTATTAAGAGATTATGGGGCCAATATGCTTAACGTTCAGTGCACCACAGTTCCTGCGTGTGTTTCTCCTGCCTCCTAATCAAACTAACAAATGCATCAAGTTTTTTTATTATTTAAACTTCAAAAGAAGAAAAAACTGCACTCGCTCCTATACTTAAGAGGAGAACAGTTTACACATTCGGTCTTGAACTGTGTAAACCAGTTCTAAACTGGATTATGTGGTTTGCTGCTAATTTTCCTAACATAGTAAAAGCTCGTTATCTTTTTGGACAAATCTGGTGAGACTGGCAGTCAAAGCACCACAGGTACAATGTTGTATGGCTTATGGTACCAAACTTACTTCTTTGTAATGCTGGCCAAACACGACATTTTATTTTTGTGAAAAGGTTAAAAAATAAATTATCTTAAAAAAATTGGTTTTTAAATGAGATTTTTTTAAAATCAAAATCCCGTGTTTATAAAATGTGTTTTTTTTAAAAAACAGCTCATATATTGTGTGTTCTTGTGCATCTGAGTTTGGTTTGCACTTACTGCACATCTCACAAATACATGAACATGCAGCTTTCATTCTCCTTTAGAAGTACCAACAGCTGCTTTATCGAATATATAAAATTAGTGTTTAGCATTTAAAAAAAATGAATAGAGTCCAATGGTTTTGTTTTCCCTGTCAACTTTCTGCGAAGGAACAGCTTTGCAGAATTATTCCTCAAATGAGAAATGAGACTTAGAGTTGCTGCACTGTTACAGAAGGTGATAGCACTGAAAAAAGGTGTGAAATCCAAGATCGTTTTCTGGTTGTTATGTATTAAATTAGAGTAAAACTTCCTGAGGTGAAAAGAATCTCTCCATTACCACACTCTTGGCTGTAAAATGTGTAGGTTACATCTCATTATCACTTAAGAAATTAGCGCCTCAAGGTCATGAATAACAAAATATGGACTGTGACCCTCTGCAGAAGTGGCTTATTAAGTCAGCTAAGTGTAGGTGTAATTTCCTACCCTTTTTATGACCTTCACAGATTAAGGTCACTGAAATGTGTATCAACAGAGCCTGTTTCTTCAGCACCCTTAATACGGGATTAGGTTATTTAGATGCATTTTGCTCAGTGATGTTTTTTGCAGGTTGTGGATATTTTTGGTGCCAAGCTGACCTCAGCGAGGGGCTGTTCAGTTCAGATGTGCCGTGGGGCGGGGGACGTGCGGGTGCGCAGCAGCTGCACTGCCACCACACTGGATTTAGCCCATGGCCAACGTCAGGGTGGGCCTAGCCATGCCTCCCGGGCTGGACCTGTCTGTCTGTGGCAACCATGGCGGAGTTTCTGTTGGACATACTACATTAGCCGTGTTGCTTATATCCTTTGGGATTTTTTGTTTGTTCATTTTTTCCTCTCTTTTGCCTGAATCATTTCACACAACTCATCTTGGACATCTTACATGCCCAGAGAAGCTGTGGCTGCCCCATCCCTGGAGGTGTTCAAGGCCAGGCTGGACGTGGCTTGGAGCAACCTGGTCTGGTGGGAGGTGTCCCTGCCCAGGGCAGGGGGTGGAACGAGGTGATCTTTAAGGTCCCTTCCAACTCTGACCATTCTGTGATTCTATGATACATATTCACAGTTGTCTGCACTGAGTGGTTTTCCCCTTTTGCCTGTAACCTGTTTCCATGGGTCAGTGCAGGATCAGGTGTGGGTGTGGAGCTATTTATAGAGGGTATCTGTACAAGAAAAGAAAGCCTCAGTTCCCTCTTTGGAGTTAAATAATTTTTTCTTTACATAAAATTTGTTTTCAAGTTATCTTTTTGTGTGTGTTTGTTTTTATCCCAATAACATATGGTACAGTGGATGTTGCCTAACTGCTATAAATAATTTAGCAGCAAGTAGGTGATATAAAATATGTACCCTGGCAAATGTGCAAGTCCTTTTAGCAAAATTTATAATGGAGCAATATGACAAAGCAGAACAGAGAAGACACTGAACTATGAAAATCCTTTTATACATCACAACTGTAATTCACTCGTGTGCTGTGCAATAATGGGTTTAGTGAATGGTGTTTACAATATAAAGGTTTAATAGATGGTACAACGGCTTGCTGTATCCTCTCCTCTGGGCTGTCATCCAGTGATTTGCAATCATGCCAAATTGTACAACAGTGCCAGAGTCAGAATTTTGAATATTCTAAGTGATTTAGAGGTTTAAGCAACTAGGAAGCTTAACAGACATGGAAAGTTAAAGCAATTTCATGGGAAAGTTGCTTTTCAAGTTTTAATCCTGCGCTTCCTGCCCTAAGAAATAATGTGCCGTATTTCCTTCGTAAACCCTTGATGGGGAAAATTCACAGGCTTTGGTTTTCAGACTGAGGTTTAGAAAACTCAGTTTTATTATAATTAGATTAATATCCCGTTGACCATTATGTTTTTCTAAGAGGTTTCAGACAGCTTGTTTTTGGAAGAAAAAAAAAAAAAAAGAAAAAGTAATATTTGCTAGAAAATTAGGATTGTTCTTGTTTTATGCCCTGGTGCCTGTGGGTGTGATGCGCTGGTGTTGGTGACCCCAAGAGCAGGGGGCAGTGGGCATGGGAGGGTGGCATGGGGCTGGCACCTCACTCCCTCCCGTGCCTTGCTCTGCCCCCAGGCCTGGGCAATAAACCTCGTGTGTGTGGCAGTCATCGCCAATGATAAAATCGACACAGGCATGGGATGGGAAAGTGGGTTTGAACAGGTTCTTTATGGTTTCCCGCACTGTTAGTACTTATATATATAAATAGGATATTGTTTGGGTCTATATAAATATATAGCTTTATATATAATTATATATACAAACAGATGTATATATAAGTATGTATAAAAATTTTGTGTGTGTGTATACGTATGAGTATGTGTGTGTGTATATGTGTATATATATATAAAAAAACAGTACTTATATATTAAAAAAGTCCCCCTTCAGTTCAGGGGATGCCCATGCAGAGCCCTGGTAAATGGGCTTCAGCCCAAGAAAACATCCTGACCACCTGAGAACACGTTCAGCCCCGAGCCCTTCCTCTCCCGGTGGGTCTAGTCATGTCCCAGAGGCTTCCACCGCTTCCCAGCCCAGGTGTTGGGTGTGGGCTGTGGGGAGCATCTCCCACCTGCAGGAGCTGTGGAGGGGCTCAAGGTCCCAAGCAAATCTACCGCCTAATTTCTGGTTTCCAACCTGAGTGCTTCAGCTGCTGCCGCGGAGTTGGAGACCAGAATCCCCCTCGCTCTGCCCCGAGCCCTCGCCCCGCTCCCTGGCTGGGTGGGAACACAGGGCAGGTCCTGGGGCTGGCGGGATCCAGGGTGGCTCCATCCAGGTCCCTGGAGGGACATCGGACACCGGGTCACTGCAGCCCCCACTTGTGCCTTGGGGATGAGGGTGCTGACAGAGACCCCCACAGAGACCTCCAGGTACCCCCTAAGTCGTGAGAAGCTGGGCTGGGAGGGAGAAGTGAAGACCAAGGATGCTCTGATTTTCTGACTGGCATTGAACACTTTGCTATGTAACTTGGCAGACTTGTTTTTAAAAAAATGTGAGGTTTTCTTTGGAAATGCAGCATGAACAAACATTCCTGTTCTTAAGCGAATTAAAAGTTATCTTTTCTAATGTGTTAGTATCTTGTGTGTTATTGCTTATTACCACATAAATCTCCTATATTTATTGATTTCCATGGCCGTCTCCCCCATTGTTATTGGTAATTTTAGATTCCCTGCCTGCCCTCCGTCTTATTCCACAACACAGACGGCCTTTTTTGAGCCCTCGCCATGCTGAGGGTGGCTCTCCCTCCCCAGCACAGGGCTGGGAATCCCGCTCCTGCTCCTGGCAAGGGAAACCTGCAAAACTTTTTTAAGATGTCCAAGGGAAATTATCATTCATAAGCTTTACGCATATTCTTTTGATTGCCATCACAATTTTTAAAGCAGGAGAAACATGGAGAATTGTGACTGGAGATCAATTTCTCTGTTGTTTTTTTTTTTCGTGGACCTTTGTTCCTTGCTTTAGTTATGGAAGAAAATCCAGTGTGTGCCTGGAGGTGCTGCAGTGGCGGAGCCGGGGGTGATGCCCTGTCAGGTTGTGGCTGGCGGACTCTTCTTGGCGGGGAGGAGAATTGAGGGGCTGTGTAAGCCGCGTCCCCTTCCCCTCTCTCCCCTCTCTCCAGAGATCCCCCCCACAGCTCAGGGGACGCTGGCAGACCTCAGGCACCGAGCGGCAGCTTTCCCAGAGAGGGAAAATATGGAATAGTAAAACCCGCGCTTCAGGCAGCGTCTCCTTGTGTCACTGGTCCTTCCCTCTGCCAAAAACCGGTGGGGAAACAGGCGGTTCTGTGGGATGGTTTGCTGGCGTTCGCACTGGTCTTGGTGGGGTTTTGATAGCTGTGCTCCAAGCTCTATGCTCAATGTGTAATTTATACCAAAAAGGGGCCGTGCAGATGGTGCTGCAGTATAAACAGACGATAATGTGCGTGCGCCGGCCCCTCCGCTCGGCGAGGGCCCGAAGGGGCTTTTCCCACTCCGCTTCGGTGAGCCACAGAGAGACCTGACACTGGGGGGGGTGGGAGGGGGGGACTGCTGTGCAGCTCGTCCACAAACAAGCCTTCCTCGGATGTCTGTCGTAATTTGGCTGCATATTCTCTTGACGTGGCTCTGCGGCTGCAGCGGGAGCAAAAAAATACGCTTTCAACAATTATTTCTAAAAGAATGGCAGAATGAGAGAGGCGTCAAAACAGAGAAAGCCCTGAAAAAGCAAGAAATCCTGTGGTGTTAACGAAGTGAGAAGAGTAAAATGAAAAATGCAAAACTAAAAAAATACAGGTATTTTTCCGTTTGTAAACGTGCTGGATTAGAGTAAGCTCTAAAGCCGTTTATAACTCTTTCCCCGCAGCTTGCGTGCCCCTCGCTGGGCGCATGGCCTTGGGTCCGGCGGCTCTGGCAGCGCTCTGCTTGAATGGCCCCGTCTTTTCCCAAATTGTTTTAGATGGGTTTTTCTGTTGCCGTTAACACCCGTAGCACAACTGATACTGTCCCGTGAAATGGTTTTTCCTCCCAGATGGTTAATGCGGGTATCACAGCAGCGTCTCTAGTACTAGGCATCGTGGAGGCCCGTGAGGAGCTCACCTGGGGATGAGATCTCGCTGATGTTTGCTTTTCCATATATCAGCTACTCAGTTATTAATCCAGCGTGTTGTGGGTTTTTTTTTCCTGAGAATGCTTGCATTTTTAATGTTAATATTGCATATTTTAAGTCAAATACCTTGGAAATGCGATTAATGTTACCCCTGTTCAATTATTTTTTATGAGCTAGACCGGAGCAGGACACGTATTTCCTCTGGGTTTTTTGGGACGTTGGGTTGGGTTGGTTTTTTTTTTTAAGATCGCACTTGTGGGAAAGGCTCTCGCTTGTGTCAGTGTCACTTTGTAGCAGGGGTTTATAGGAGGATGAAGCTTAGGCTCTCACGGTAAGTTTGCTGCTAGGTCAGCTGTCCATAGCGCGCTCGTTCCTGGTGCCCAGGAAGAGCAGCCGGCCGTTCCCATGTCATGCTGGTGCCACGTTGCCTTCGGGGACCGCTCATTCTGCAGGTTCATCCCACTCAGTCTGCTGGTCCCCGGGGAGAGGGGAAAAGGGAAGGAAGAGGGAATTGCAATGCACACTCTGCTGTGTGTAACATGGCCAACGTCCCAGCCACGCGCTGTCCTGATGGTTTTGGTCAAAACAAGGAACACGGTGCTGCCACCCCCGGGCCCCACCTCCCCTCCCATGAGCCTGGGCCTGGGGCAAGGAGGCCACAAAGCGGCCATTTCTGCCTTAAAACAGTCCAAACCAGCCCCACTTCTGTTATGCAGATCGGTATTTACCAATAGTTTTGGTACCATCAACATTTTTCATGAAACAGAATCTCTCCCTGGCCAGCCCCTGTTATGGGCGAGCCTTGACTCCTGAGATTTCATTCTGCCAACTTCAACCAATCTCCTTTTGGTCAAGAAAATTTTGCAAAACATACGATTTTCCTTGTCAAAACAGTGTGTACAAATGTGAGGTTTTGGCATTAGGATTTTAGACGAAACACATATTTTGATTGGCTAAATTTAAAGACACTGTCTTTTATCAAAGACTACTTCTCGGTTTTGAAGGCAGTGAAAAATAATGATTGATACATGGTTGGGAACTGCTCCTTCAATCTTCGCTGGCCTGTCATTAAAAAAAAAATTGCAGTTCAGTCCATGGCCTATGCATTTTTCTTCTGTGGAATTCTGCAAGGTCAAAGGATTGTCAACAGAACATCAATATCAACAAAATATTGTACTGTGTCTTGAAAACAAGTCCAGAAATAACAAGTTTGCTGCCAGCCTGGTAATACCAACTTACATCTGTCATTTATCAGGAGCTGGAATTGATAATGAAGAAAATACCTCGTGAGCGCTGCAACTGTGGTGCTGTCTTGTTTGGGTTTGGTTTGGTTAGTTCTGTTGTTTTAAGGCTGTCGCTAATTTCTTCAACAATACAGCTGCTGCCAGTAGGAGGCTTGGAAATGTTAATTTTTAATTTATAAATATTGCCAGTTTGGCTTTAAGGTACACCAGGGGGTATTTTATGGGGTCATTAATTCTTGTCTTGAATGTGATATGTTGGTGTCTTCATTCCCGTGGGGCACTTTATTAATAGTCCCATGAAACATGCCTTGAAGTATCTAACAGCAATTAAAACACGTCCCTTTGTTCCGAAATTAATCTTTCTGATTCTCTTTTAAAAACAATTTACTGAAGAGCCCTACATTTAGAAGAGTGCTGCAAACCCTTCCTGAAGATGCTCTTGGGACCGAGGGTCTCGGGGTTAGGGGTGATTCCAGCTACAGGGTCAGCAACATTCATCACCAACAGAGACCAAGCAAGATAACCTTTGGCTTCCCTTCCATCACCCCTCCCGTCCCCCCAGTTGGCTCCTTTGGTCTGTGCTAAATTAGCTGAAATATTGTTTTTTTTTATGGTTATACAAGGAAGAAAACTTTACTCCAGAGAAGTTTGCTCCACACAAATAAATTGCATTGTAGGGATGCTGCAATCTACCCACGCCACGGCTGTGGCACCTGGAGAGCTGGTGCCTTCATCAGAGGGTTCGAGCATCAGGTCTTTTACATAGAGAAGAGAAAGCGCGAGTTGCTCGCTGAACGCTGCCTTATGGTTAATAACGAAGCACAAGGCTAGCCAGCAATAGCGACGGAATCGTGGCAGTATATTAGTAAGTGGGATGTGCCTTTAACAAAGTGGTTTGCTTGGCCCCTGTGAGGTAGACAGAAATGCCTTAGTCACTGCAGCTAAGGCATGCCTGGAAATGAAACTGCAAATTAGGCAAGTGAGCTACAGATGGGATGCATAAATCAGCGATTTTGGGGGGAGTTCCCCAAAAGATTTAAAATGTTAATTCCACCTCTTGAATTCCAGCTTAAATAAATCGGTGGTTGCAATAATTTTAGTGTGATTGATCAAAATCAGTCCGGCAGCATTAGCCGCCCTTAATTAAGCAGCGTCTAATCTTAAGGTGACAGCTATCACCTGCGGGAGGGCTGGGGGCTCTTCAGAGGAGGCAGCTGAAGAGCTCCCAGCCCTTCCCAGGGAGGGAGCTGCTGGTGGCTCCAGGCTGTGAGGTGAGTGATTTTAATGTGGGGAAGTGTTTCACAACTAGATGGGGTTAAGTTTGGGCTCCTATTTCAGAGGAGGCTGAGGGGAGACCTCATTGCCCTCTACAACTACCTGAAAGGAGGTTGGAGAGAGGTGGGTGTTGGCCTCTTCTCCCAGGTGAATAATGGCAGGACCAGAGGAAATGGTCTGAAGCTGCAGCAGGGGAGGTTTAGATTAGATATTAGGAAGAATGACTTTACTGAAAGAGTGGTCAGGCACTGGAACAGCCTGCCCAGGGAGGTGGTTGAGTCACCATCCCTAGAGGTATTTAAGAAACGTCTAGATGTGGCACTTCAGGGCATGCTCTAGTGACAGAGATTGTAGATGGGGTTTTTTTGTTGTTGTTTTTTTTTTTTTTTTGTGTGTGTGTATGGTTGGACTCGATGATCTCAAAGGTCCTTTCCAACCATGAAGATTCTATGATTCCTACTCTTCTAGATGATGGTAAGGGCATTTGGTAGACGTATGACTGGGTTACTCTGTTTTAATAGGGCTTTGAGAACTAGGCTGGAGAGGGGGTGTGGAGCCCGAGCAGCTGGCGGGGCTCGGGGTCCGGGGGTCTCCGCCTGCGGTGAGCTGCCACACTGCTCGGGCAGGGCGGTGGGACGCGCTGAGGAGCCCCAGCCCTTTGCGGGGGGCAGCTGTCCGCGCTCAGCGGCTTTACGCCACGGCTGCGGCTCCTTGGCGAGGTGGCCGAGGACCCGCTGCTGCCGCCGGCCTTCTGCTGGGGGTCCCTGGCCCCCTCAGCCGCAACAGTCGCCGCCGGAGGCTGAATGGCGGTGTGAAACTTGTCGCAAGGCGTGTTGTGCGTGCTCAAGGCAACAAAGCCCAGGCTAAGGGACGCCTTGATCTGCTGGGGATGCTTCGTTTGGCTCTTCCTGCAGACCGAGGGCTGCCCTGGGGGGCCGGGGTTTGGCTGCCGGCTCCTGGGCAGAGGCGCCCGACGTTCGCTGGCGGGGAGGAGGAGGAGGAGGGGGCGAAAAGCCCCTTTGTCTTCGTTCTTATGCAGCATGGGGGTCACAGCGAGCACCGTGCAATTGGGCTTTACAACGGTTAATCCTCCTCTTGCCACGATGGAGGTAAATTTCTGGTTCTCTTCAGCTGAAGTCACTTGGGTGGCTGATGGGAGAGAGGAATGTTAATGACGCTCTTGCGGCCGTGCAGATGCCCTGCCTGCCCGTCGCTCTTTCGGACTTTTTGTTGAATTTGTCTTTGATCCGTACTCCTTCCCATTTAAAATCGCTGAAAACCTACGTAAACTAAAGAGCGTTTTCTGCCCTCTTCTGATGCAAGTAATGGTACCTGCTGCAGGACAGCCCGCGCCAGCAGCTGGACTTCTGTTGAACTACTGATGTGTGTTGATGTGTGTACGAGCAGATCGGAGCATGAGAGAGTTGTATTTCACAGAGATTTAAACTAGCACGCTAGGAGGACAATTTTGCTGCTGTTGTTGTTGTTTTGTTTTACTTTTTCCTTAATCTGATGCCTTTGGTTCCAGCCATCATTCGGGCCATTGGCTCGTTCGCCTCTTCCCAAAGGCAATGGATTCTAAGAGAAGAGGCAGTGCATGCTTGTGCTCCTTCTGGCGAGAGGATTTCAGCCCACATGGGCAGTGTCTTATTTGCAAGGTGCTTTTTCTCTTTAAAATTGTAGAATCTTTATTGTGCTGATATTGATGTGCGTTATCGATGTGTATTAATAAGGTTAAAAGCGATAGAGAGTAAGGCAGTGGGCACACTGACCCAGCAGGGCTGTGTGCCTGCGTTGCTTGCTTTACCTACTGCATGTGATTTGATGAAAAATCTCAATCTTGAAGGTGGTTTTGGGGAGCTATTTAGGCTTAAATACCATGTAAGGAAAAAAAGATTTTAAAATATTATACTCTCTATTTCAGATGATACAAGGCTATTTTTGTCATTGGGCACGTTAGTAACAGGTTTTTTTCTTTATGTTTTTAAGAGGGACAAATTAAAAATAACAGTTTTAACCTGTCTTTAGGGTGTGTTGGTGCATCGCCACGTAAAAAGAATGACTAGGAATGGGTATTGTATGTGAGACGTAAAACCATAAAACCCCTGGGGGAACAGATAAGAATGATGTAATTTCTGCAGGTGACATCTCGGGCTGATAAGAGGTGTGGTGCCGGGGTTGTATTCCCGTGCCCAGGTGAGACAGCGATGCCGTCCAGGTGCGATACGTGAGGCTGAGAGTATGCAGAGGTGCAGCAGGTGGTTTTAATGGGGGCGTTCGGGTCTGCCCTGCAGACTGAGTGGGCATCTCGGCAGGAGGAGGTGTAAAGACAAGCAGGGTTGCTGTCTTGGGCTTGGAAGGGAAGGGTCTGGTTCAAGAAATATTTGGCATACTGGATAGTAGCAGCCATGATACATGGAGCTGTAGCACTGCGGGAGGAGAGCGTAAGGTAAATACGTCCAGATACAAATAAATGATTGGAGGGAGGGGGTCTGAAGAAAACCTCTGCCGATTATTATTATTATTTTTTTTTTTTTAAATGAGCAGAGGGAGTATGGGAGCAAAGGGGAACTTGCCTTCAGAAAAGGAAACCAAACTGAAGTGTATGGTGCCCTTTCCAGAGGGAGGATGGAGCTGGCAGTTTAAATGCCCCTAGTCGGGACTCCCTGATGTTACGGCAGTTTCTTTCAGAGGGTCTTTATAAAAGATATCAATAAAAAAGATGCAGTGTGTGCGCTCCCTGGCCGTGCTGGCCGGTGTCCCAGCTGGCAGCAGAGTCCCCTGCTCTGCCCCATGTGAAGCTGCGGGTAAGTGACTCCATCCCCTCCTTGTGCCAGTCATCGGGGGAGGATGTTCCTCTGAGCTGGAGGGAAAAAAATGGCAGTGTACGGCAATACTGGGAAAATGGCAGTGTGCAGCGATACTGGGCCGAGGACACTGCGTCAGTGCTGTGACTGCCCTTTGCTGATTCCCGTGCCACTCTGCTGTGAGGAGGAAACCCACTCCTTGGCTTAGTGCTTTTTTTTTTTTAACTAGAAAACAGCCATTTCATCCAATGTTTTTCTTTGTTAAGTACTGGGAAAGAAAGGATGGGAGGATCAGTTAGGGTCAGTTACAGCGATGATTCTGCAGCAGCTTTACTGAAGTTCCTGTCACTGCTCCACCTGCAACATGCACGTGGCTGAGCTTTGGGGACAGGGACCAGCGAGCGTCTGCCCCTGGGTTCAGAGCAGTCCAGTGCTTTGCTCGGGGACTTGGTGCCACTGTGTCGTTGCCACAGCAGACTAAGAGGAGGTCTCAAGGACCTCCTTAAGGAAGGAGCAGAGCTGACAGGAGGGCTGACTCCTCTGTTTCTAGAGCCTGGAGTTCCCTTTCTCTCCTCCCTTCCCCAGATCAGCCCACCCGAGGCTGGAAGCAGCAGTTAACTTCCCATTTCCATTGCTAATCTTCACGTTTTACCAGAATTGCACCTCCTTTGCCTGAGCAGTCTGACGCGTTTACAGCCTGTTCTCTTTCTGTCTGCTCAGATTTCTGATTATTCGAACCTAACAAGGAGAGACTGCTCCTACTGTGTGGAGGGTGCATGTAGCTCTGGGCCCGTGGTGCTCTGACCATGAATGAATTTCCCTGTTCCTGTCAAAGGCTTTTTCTCTGCTCTTCTCTAAAACTGTCTTGATCAGTATGTTCCTGCAAGGACCATAAGTAAGGAAGTGTTAGATCCATGATCTGACCTCTCTGAGCAGTTGCCATCCGGTGATGCGGGGAAACGTTGTAGGGACAGGGATGTAGATATCTTCCTGTTGAAGATCTTCAGATATCTAAATAGCCCTGTTATTTACTTGTATTCCTACGTATCTCTGGTACCGAGTAAAAGGGTGTGTGATACCAGGACACCCTGCTAAACCTGCCCCCGAGATGCTGCTGGGTGCTGCTCTCATCTGAAACCCCATCAGTTGGGCAAGCGTGTAAGTGAGTGGGGAAACACCCCTTGAGGGCCCTGGTAAATTCACATCGAAACAGAAATGATCTAATCTCCATACTAAAATAATAGCCGTGATGCTAAGGAGGCGCAACTCAGCGGGAGGTTAGCTTTTAAGAACAAATTAATAGTTGGTATGAATAAAACAAACTGGAAGAGCCTGTGTTCTTTTGCAATTAAGATATACTGGGTGAAACGTACAACTCAAAAATTGCTTCTCTTAGTAAGTGCGTGACTTTGGTGGAAAAGTAGATGTTTATAGAGCCTTGTAAGGAGGAAACGGTGAACGGGGAGAAAGCAAGGTGTCTGTCTCCTGTGCTATTAAGCCATGTGAGGTATCAAACATATTGAACAAGAAGAGAGCAAATCTCATACCTGACAAATCTGAATTTCAGCAGGCCCACTTTTAGGATTATTTCGCTAGTCGTTCAGGAAATGTTGCTGAACCTTTGCGGGGAAATGGGCGCTCGCTGCTATGTACCTGCTGCCGGTCTTCCTCTTCCCTGGGTACTGCTTCCCATTGCTCCCCAAAATCTGCGTGTCCCTTCCTGTCCTGTCCTGTCCCCTCACTGGAGGACAAGTAAAAGGAGCTAACACGGCTCTAGGTGAGACAGGGTGCAGGTCGCCGGCTTCTCCCTGCTCTGCAGGACTTATTCCCCAGCACCGGGTGTCTGTGTCGCCCACAGCACCTGAATTGTCCCCCGGCTCGGGGCTGGCTGACGTCTGTGTGGTTTTGGTGGGTGCCGGCAACCCCTGAAGGCTCAGCTGACTGGCTTTGCTGCAGGTCACCACAAAGGTGTCTCCAGACCCTTTGGGATGTCTGTCGTCCAGAGACGCTGCCTGGCCCGGGCCAGACCTGTCCCTTACCCTGCTGCTGCCTGGCTCTGCTGGGGCAGCCTGTGGACAAACCCCTCCTGCTCTTTAGTGGGCTTTGAAAACCAACAGGGTCTCAGATAGAGATTTTTCTGTAGCCGAAGGTAAATTGGAAGGTCTGAGAGTATTGTCTGCAGCTGGACAACACTGCTAGATCCAACCCTCACCTCTACCCCCTGCCCCAAAACGCCTTCAGGAGAAACAGCTCGGGGGCATGACTTTACTGGCCACTGGCTTGCAGCAACCTGCTGGGGTGCCTGGCTGGTGGCGCGGGGCTGCCAGGGCAGCGACCAGCATCCTGCTCCTGATGTTTCAGCAGGATCCCTCCCGCTCCTGCCCCAGGCAAATGCTGCCCTTCAAAGAGGTGCTTCTGGGATCTTCTGCTTTTTCTGATTCTAGGTTCTTTGGGCTGTTATTTAAATAAATCAGCGCTTTCAGATTCATATGGAACGTTTGCAATAGTCAGGCACTCTTAATCTTTTTAGAGCTGAACTTAATTACTACTCGCTGCGTGCTTCCAGAGGGCGCGGGTCTTTGCACCTTTCTGTGCAGAGCTTGCTCCAGGTTTGAATTTGAAACAGGGAAATATGTATCCCGTGAAAACTGCCTTTATTGCATGTGATTCAAAAGGTGTTAGTTTTATTGCTAAACTCATATGGAAATAGCATTCAAGAGGTGAAAAATTGGACATTGAGCTCATGCTGACTGAACACAGCTCTTAGATTGAGAGGTTCCTTCTTGCCACTGAGAGAGAGATGCAGCTTCGTTAGAGCGATAATAAGAACGGAATGAATTACCACAGAATACTTCTCCTTTTTATAGGTTGCCTAGTTCACAAAGCCACATAAATCTTCGGGGTGAAATACTTGCACGCTTCTTTCATTAGCTCAGCTCATCCTTCAGAGGATGCGATCTCCAATAACCTGCCTTGTGCCAGGCTTCCCCCGAGGTGCCAGTTCCTCTTCTCTGCTGGCAGCGCAAGTCTGAATTGGCCGCACTTGGTGCAGCGGCATTAGCCTGGTTTGGCACATCAGTAACTGTGTATTTGCCTCCCAGAGAGCCCGGAGCTGGGTCCGGCAGCGTGACCCTCCCCATCAGCTGGGAGCAGCATCCCAAGGGCTGCGTGTCGGGGGTCTCTCCCTGGGAAACCTCCTCGTGTTCCTCTGGTTTCGAACTGCAGCATTAAACACGCGGCGGCGAACAGCAGAGAAAAGTCTCTTCTTTCTCATTCCACTGATTGCGCCCCTGGACCAAGGGGCGAGCGGGGTGGGGCTGCCGAACGGATGCGCCCCACGGAGCGGGACGTCTGTGGAGAGATGAGGGGAGACCTGCTCACAAGTGCTGCGCTCTGGGAGCGGGAGGATTATGTGCAAACACGGAGTTGTCCTCCTGCATCGCTTAAACGTGCATTTGGAACTGAGTGGACGTTGCTGAGAATGACTGTGCATTTAGCATATGAATAAGGTAATTAAGCAAGTGCATGATGTATGATAGCCGATAGTATGGAATCTTAGGTTTTAACAAAGGACAGAAAACACTTGGATTTTCAGCTTTGGGTGGCAGGATGCCATGCTGTGTGGTCCCTGATACAGATAACAAAGGCATCTCAGATATGGTCCAAGTAAAGATTCCCAAGTATGGTACTTGGTCTCGAGTCAGGTTATTATTGCTGGGGGTAATCTTGAGATTACTGCTGGAGGTAACGGGGGTTTTGGGGTCCCTGGCTGGTAGGGGAGGGGGAGTCTGGAGCAGTCAGTGCCCACTGCTCAGAGCTGCTGGGTGGTGCTGGGGTAGGTGAGGTGCTCTGATGAATACTGGCTAGCGGGGGAGATGTATCCTAGTGAGAAACGCCTGCTCAGTGGCCCTTACTTGATCTTCTGACATGAGGGAATCTGATTTGTATTAAGGAGAAGAAATCACTTGGTTTTGTAATGCAAACAGCTGCCTCAGAAGGCCTTTGTCAGTAGATACGCCTGGGGATTTTAATGCCTGTGCCTTGGGCAGCAGCACACGGGTGCTGGTCGCCAGGGCAGGGTGGGCTGGAGGGGTGGGGGGAGATGCCCGAGGGTGCCAATACAGGGTCATCTGCTTTTAGTGCTAGCATGAGCTCAGCAAGGTGTAACTCGGATGAATGACTCCATGATGAAGCAGTAAAATTCAAAGGAAAGCTCCAGAAAAGCTCCAGCTGACCAGAGTACGTCCTTCTCCGCCCTGCCTTCCCTTCCCAGCACTACATGGAGCAGATCCCTTATTGTAAAAGCCTAACGAGGCAGGGCAAGAGTTGTCTCTTCCACATCAATGGATCAATCTGTTGGGGAATTTTTATAGTACCCCTCGAGGTGAATTAAACTTGTGTTTGTGCTTAAATACAGAAGAAAAATTCAATAAAAATGCATTGGGCAGAGTCCTACTGCGATGAGGGGTTCTACATGGAGTCCGCAAAGATGTGTCACCAGCAGATTCAGAGAATCCCTTATATCCACTTGCACCAGCACCCATCCCGACAGTGGTTTCATGGGGCACCTCAGCCCAGCCCTGGGTCCGTCCCCCAGCCCGGGTCTGCTGCCCAGATGTGGTCCCTGAGCTGCTCCCGTTCCAGGATGGCTACGGGACAATGCTGAGGCTGTTCCTTATCTCATCACCCAGGGAAACAGCCAGTTTAACCCCTTCTTGCCCTCCGTGCCAGATCTCAAGCTATCACTGCTGAGCAGTTACAGTGGCAATTTCCCCTTCAAATCCTTTGTCTTTCTCACAACTCTGAAAAAACAGCCTGGGGAAAAGGAGGCTGCGGGGAGACCTTCTCGCTCTCTACAGCTCCCTGAAAGGAGGGGGTAGCCAGGGGGGGTCGGGCTCTTCTCCCAAGGAACAGGCAGCGGGACAAGAGGAAACAGCCTCAAGTTGCACCGGGGAGGTTTAGGATGGGTATTGGGAAATATTTCTTCACCAAAAGGGTTGTTGAGCATTGGAAGAGGCTGCCCAGGGCAGTGGTGGAGTCGCCATCCCTGGAGGGATTTAAAAGACGTGTAGACATGGTGCTGAGGGACATGAGATAGTGGTAACTTGGCACTGCTGGGTTAATGGTTGGACTTGAGGATCTTGAATGTCTTTTCCAACCAAAACAATTCCAGGATTCTCTTAAGTGCAAAGACCCAGTGAACAGCCAGTGACGGTGTTTAGGGTGAGGGGCTTCGTTCCCCTACAGACTTACGGCTTTAAATAAAAGTGTCAGGGAGCTGCACTCTCTCCATCCTTTTAATAGAACATGAATGAGTCTGGTTCATGTAAAGCTTTTGTTTTGCTAGTTGGCAGCTTTGACAGGAACAACAACAAAAAACCCCAACCCAAACATCAAAGAAACCAAATCTTTCTTGGCAGATGATTGAAACAATTTTATGCCTCTGTGTCTGTCTGCATCTTGATGGACTACTTAAACTGATGTTTTATTGCTATAGAGTAAATCTGATTTTTATTGCTGTTAAGTGCCTTGTCAGTGCACTTGGTAACAGGAATTATTTGCGATATTAACTTATGTTCTACAGCAGTTCATAGCGGTAACTGCCCTCCACAAAACAGCACCATTGTTCGTCCTTAAGGGCGTTACTTGAAGTGGAAGAGGAAACTGTTCGTCTGAGAGGTGGGAAAAAGCGAGGCAAGCTCCCACGGGGACAGTGAATTTGTTACCACTGAAGTGGGGAGAGTTATTGATGAGCATCCCTGGGCTGCAGCCGCTCCTTGGCGCGTGTCGTGTGCTGCCTTACGGCTGGGAAGGACCTGGAGAAGCAGAGGTGTGCTCATCCAAGAGGGGCCCATTGGGATGGCTGTGGCAATGACTGTCCTGGGGCTGGGAACCCGCCTGTCGCTGCGGCACCAAACCAGCGCCGCTAAATGGCTGGCTCGGCGCGTGGTGGGGACGTGCCGTGTGCCTCAGCAGCACAGCTGTCTTGTGAGAGTCTGGAGCGGTGCAATCAGTGCTGTCCAGGCTGTAATTAACGGTACTTAAGGACCATTAGCAGAGCTTGTAAAAATGCTTTTTAATCCAGTTTAATAAATGGGAGTCCTAGTTTAATTGGCATTATGAAAATTACATGTGGGCTATTTTCTATAGAAAATTATAGGTGGAATTGATATCCCTGTGATATTGAATCAGAGCTATCCAGGCTTCAGATTAATACTGTGTTCTGAATATCCCATGGTCTGTTGACTGTAACAGTGCCATGCATCGCAGCTGTCAGCAAATGCTCTCCTAAGATTTGCCAAAATATGGGAGTCAAGCACTATCTGTTCATCAGAAGCTTACCCTCCTGTAAATGGAGACTTCGCTATGCAAGATTTTATTGAACTATTGAAGTCCATGATGCTGCCAAATACGGAGCTAAGGGTTTCTCCATCAGCTCTGGATGAAGGAAAGAGGATTTGGTCCCAAACTGGAGACTTCTCTTTTGAGCCCCACCACTGTACTGATTATTTTTACTAGAAGTCCTTGCCCACAACTGCCCCAGGTTGTCGTGTTTCTGCCACTTTCATTTGTCCGATGCTTCAAGAGCTTGAAGGACTGTTGACGTTTCCCTCTCTGGGCTGGCCCGCTGTGCAGAGCTCTCTTACCTGGCTGCTGGGGAGCTCCCAGGGAGGTACAAGGTCATTAACAGGATGATGTAATTATACCTTCCCCCGCATCCTCTTTTTTTTCTTGACTTACGCTGAGGGAAGTTTGTCTGTAGCACAGGAACTGAATGAACCTGTACAACCCCATAGCAGTTAGAGCTGCTTTTCACAGTTTCAGAGAAAAACACTCTGAAGCATTGCACTTGAGCCAATCCATTGCCCTCCCTACCCAAATATAAACTTTCTTTTTTTTCTTTTTTTTTTTTTTTTTTTTGCATTGCAAGTGGAAGTAGAGTTGGCAATACATTAACTCCTGTAAGTCATGGCAAGAATTTGATACCTTGGTGCCTGGAGCAGTGCTCAGGGTTGCATGTTGATGCTCCAGGTTTCAGTGGTACAGTGAAAGGGTTAAAGGATGGATCTATTTTTTTTTTTTTTTTTTTCCTTTACAAGACACTTCTCAATAGCCATAGTGGCCTTAGGCATTTTCTTGCTTAATTTTACTAAAAAGACCTTTATGGTGATTGCTTTTGTATTACTTAAATAGTTCTTCTGTGTCTTTTTTTTTTAATTTGAGTATGATGTGTTTAAAAGCGGGTTGCCTAAGAGCAGAAGTGAGATAAATGCAGGGAATTGGGTGCAAAGCTCCACGGGCAGGAGCCCCTGCTCTAGGGGCAGCAGAGGAGCTGGGGCAGAACCACAGAGAGAGGAGCTACAAGCTGCCAGGTCTACCTGCCCTCTGTGGCTACTGCTGACGCACGGCTTATAGCCCATGTTAACAAGGCTACAGAGGATTTAGAACACCAAGCCAGCGTTTGTACGTAGGTTGTATGTTTGTAAATGTCTGGGGTTCTCCCAGCTGCACTGTAACGCTGGGAGAACAAGACTTACTGAATTTCTGAGAGTCGCTGATGCCTGACTCCTGTTTCTCCCGATACTGCCACTGTGGAAACACGCATCTGAAGAGAAAATCTCACAGTTGAGAGATCACTGTGTGTACTCCTGGCGTCTCATAGAGAAATAAAAAAATCTTCAAAATAAAGCCCTGCCATTCAGCAGGAACAGCTGGGACTTCCAAAAAAACCCAACCTAAAACAAAACAAAAAGAAGCTGAATATTGTTGGAAATCCCTCTTCTGTGGCACTTCTAAATCTGCTAGGCTTTTTTTTTTTTTTTTTTTGTTGAGCCAAAGTGGCTAAAATGAATAACACCACGGTTGCCCGGATGCAGGGATGGGGGACTCTGTGCAGAGGCTGCCTCGGCGCGTGCGTGCCCCATGCAGGTGCGCCCCTCCTGGAGCGGTGGGCGAAGAGGCAAATAAAGGTCCCAAATCCGTCCGTGGTGTCCAGCTCTCCCTGAGCAATGGCATTGTTTGGGTGGGGTTTTGGAACAAGGAAACGCCTCATTAGGAGCAATGGGAGAGGAGCTGAGCCTGCAGTGAGTCGCTGGAAAGACCAATTAAACTCCGAAATGTGGCATCATTACGGAAATGGGACCAAAAGCTAACGTAATGCTGTTTACACCCGCACCTTTGCTGTGCGGTACCGGTGTTAATGGCAAGATGCTTCTCCTCTCTCCTGAAGTAGGATTTCTTTAATCTTGCCGGATAAAGCCTTGATCCGACTGAGCTGGGGCCGGAAGGCAGGGTCTCTCCCAGCTCGTTAGCGTGGTGCTCGTCGCTGTGGTAGCGGATGATCTTATTCAGAATTTTGGGAGGGATTTTGTAATCATTCTTCTAATTTATCATGGGTTAAGTCAAACTATAGTTCAGTTACTTATGTGAATCTTGGGACCGTTTCTACTCGTAACTGCAGGAAAAAATAAGCAAGGGAGAAAAGTGAAGATCATCAGGGCAAAATGATACAGTAACCCGTTAATAACAACAATACTTCTGAAGAAAAGTGTGCCTTAAAGCACTCTGCTCTGAGTGTTCCAATTACCTCGCGCAGTTTTAGGCAGGAGGGTGTTTTACCTTCCCCCTGCCCGCGGGAAAGTGCCGGCACCGCGGGAGCGGGGCCCGCGGGGAAATCGCTGCCGCCACTGGGGAGGATCGGTGTGGGAACGGTGACGTGCCGCCTCCTTCAGACTGCCCCCGCCTTAACTTCCCCGCTAGGGTGCTTCTGTGGCATTACTGTTCCCATCTCACTTTAATCTTCACTTGCTGGTCTTCCTTTTAAAAAGTAAAATGTAAAATCACATAAAGACCCTTTGCGGCTTGCATTCATTATCCTTCATTTCTTAAATTGTGGCAAAGCTTTCACTGCAAGCTCCGTCATCAATGATACCAGTAGAGAGGTGGAAAAAAACCAAACAAAAGCCCCTTAATAAAAATGAGAATGATCACAGAAACTAGCTTTTTGCACATAACTTACAGCCTGTTTTCTTTAGCATGTGAGTCTCAAGGTTTTTGGACCACTCTGTGTGTTGGTGCCTGGTGCCGGGCCATGCCAAGGAGCGCTCCTGGCAGCAGCAGTGTGCCTGTTGGCTGGTGTGGCTGGGTGTGGGGGTGAGTCGTCCTGCAAATTCTTGAAATGAAAGACAAAAGTCAGCCAGGGATCAGGCTGTGGGGGTGGGGCCTTGGGCAGTGGGAGCTGAGCCCTCACCCTGGTCCTACAGAGGGTTATGGGGGTGCTCAGTTCTGCATTTATAGAATCACAGAATGGTTTGGGTTGGAAGGCACCTTAAAGACCATCTCGTCCCACCCCCCTGCCCTGGGCAGGGACACCTCCCGCTAGACCAGGTTGCTCCAAGCCCCGTCCAGCCTGGCCTTGAACCCCTCTAGGGATGGGGCAGCCACAGCTTCTCTGGGCAGCCTGGGCCAGGGGCTCACCACCCTCACACCAAAGAATTTCTTCCAGATGCTCCAACCCTCTGATGTCCTCCCAGCATCTCCGGGGCCTCCTCTGGCCCCGCTCCAACAGCTCCGTGTCCTTCTGCTGTTGGTGCCCCAGCGCTGGAGGCAGCACTGCAGGGGGGTCTCCCCAGAGCGGAGCAGAGGGGCAGAATCCCCCCCTTGCCCTGCTGCCCACGCTGCTGGGGATGCAGCCTGGGGTGCGGGGGGCTTTCAGCTGAGGATGGAGTTTGGCTGGAGGAGAGCTGGTGCCCCCAGACTTCTGGCTTGCAATCGTACCACGGCCCCAGCCCCTCTCCCCTGTGCCCACATCCAACCCTGACCCTCCCTCTCCTTAGCTGCCCCCTGTAGCCTGGGGGTGCTGCCATCTCCCACGCTGGGGGCTGCAAGGAAAGCGGAGGATGGAGCAAAGCAAAACAATGCTGTTTTCCA
Source organism: Rissa tridactyla (assembly GCF_028500815.1). Lineage (NCBI taxonomy): Eukaryota > Metazoa > Chordata > Aves > Charadriiformes > Laridae > Rissa > Rissa tridactyla. The sequence continues at coordinate 67,534,290 of NC_071469.1, read as the reverse complement.
GCCCTGCTAATGGCTGTGCCGTGGGGAGCTGCGCCCACGCAGGAGCCCCCCGCACCTCCCCTCCCCGGGCAGCCGAGCGCTCCGCTCCCGCTTAAACGGCTTTTCATCTACGCTTTCATCTCCCAAGTTATTTTCCCGAGAATCTAGTCGCTTCTAATTTCTTGCCACTGCGGCGGACTGGGTGTTAAGTTTCCCAGCTTTGAAGCTGGGAGAACAAAGGAATATTCCCTTTCCCTCCTCGCTCCTGGCTCGGCAGCAGCGGGGGCTGATCCGCACTCCAGAATGTTTTGCTGCGTCTCCCTTTCACGCCCGAGGCTTAAGCCGGCTCCTGTTATGTGTGGTCTCGCTAATGTTTCTAATGTAATATTTATAATAACCTGCGCAGCAAAGAGAGCCCACAGACCCCAACAGCTGCTGTTTCCCTTTCATTTTTCCCGTCTGCTTGCTTCTGGCAAGGCCAAAAATGGGGAGAAGCGGGAGACGTGCCAGTGATGCTCCGTCTTGCTGTTCAAAACATGGGTTCTCTTTCTGTGCTAATCTGTTCGCTGCAGCCTCCCTAATAGTCTTTATATGGAATTATTATGCATTGGCAAATAACCTAACCTGATGAATGCTGGTATTTAGAAGGGCAAAAATTCAAGCTAAATCTGTTTCAGGAACAAAATCTGTCTCCGCACCATGTCAGGTCTGCCCTGATAATGTGGTTTTGTATTTTATTTGGGTGATGCTCAGCCCTCTGAAGCGCGTCATGCCCTCCAGCAACGGCGGCTCTGATCAGTTCTGTTTCTCTCTAGGTAGAGCAACACCATTTGTCAGGCACGCACAAACAGAACTGGGCTTTCTCTGCTCCATATATGCAGTTTGCGCTGGTAGCTAATGAGTGAAAATAAAACTAGTACAGCTGACCTCCCGGACCCAACTTTGTCTTTGCACCGCAGCCAGGGTTCAGTCGTGTAACTGCGATTTCCAGAGAGTTTTCATTGAAATAGCAACAATAAAATGGATGAATGACGATGCTAAAAAAGAAAATGTATCAAACACAATCTGCCTTCTTAATATTTCATACAGTTAAATGAGCGAGGCTTTTTGGGGAGCTCAGCTTCTTTCGGTCTGTAATCCTAGGGGATGTTCTCCATGGCCAGGGATGGGAAGAGTGGGAATTCAGTTTTGCACACCAAATTCAGACATGAAACCTGTTCTTGTTCTGAGCCAGGAGAAAAATGCAGTTTATGTTTCTAAGGCAGCACAGGTACCTGCAGTGAGCAATGCTCGGCTGCATCTGCATCTTTTCCAGTGTCCCTTGGGTTTTCGTGGAAGTCTCCTGCTGGCAGCCACCACCTCGGGTCACTTCGTGCTGCAGCAGCTTAAATCCATCCCTCTTCATCCCTTTTCAACTCCGAATGACCGAGGTGTGCATGCACCAGCTGGGCGGATGGTGCTTTTCCCTGGTCCTGCAGACGCGGCTTCAAGAGCTGAGCTTCCCTCCGGGTGGGACCCTCCTTCCCATGAGGATGGTCAGTGGGTCTCAGGGCCCTCGGGTGCTCCTGTCCCGGGTGAGAGCACGGGCTGAGGTGCCGGCGTGGCGCTCCAGAGGCGGTGGGGTGAGCCTGGAGGTGACCCCTGGGACCGGGAGAGCTGCAGCGTGTGGCCGGGGCTGGGAGAGGAGCGGATCTGGAAGCCCACAGCCCCATGGCCAGCTGCTTCTCAATTTGCAGTTTTCAACCCCCTCATCCCAATTCCAACTGAACAAGTGAAGCCGTAAGTGAAATGCGAGCTTGTGGCTACGATGTGTGTCAGGTTCCTCGGTACGCCGACCTGTCTGGCTCTCATGCTTCTGCAAAAACACCCTGTTTCTGGCAAAATCCTGTGCTACAAGTAGCGGTGAGAAAGAAACTTTTAAAGCGTGTGCTTGTATTAAGCAATGGCTTCATTTTAGGATTCCTTTATTGTTTCCTTTTTAGCCAGAATGGGCTTTTACAGGGGAAAACCCTTGTTTGATAGTCTTAGCATTGAAATAGTTTCCGTCTTCGAGGACCGAAGAAAAGCTGGTTGATATGCTGATTACTAAATCTGATCCTTTTTCCTTGAGGACTGAACAAGACAAATATATTCATAGAAGGGAAAGAAAAAAGAAGAGCAAGGTTAAAGGCGGCTTCCATTAGTCCCTGTCTGAATCGGCACACGGCTTCAACTGCTTTCTCCGAGAGCAGAGGAAGATGAATCAGTGTCGGGCTGTGCGGGAGCTGCTCCTGAAAGGCATTCAAGGCACAGGAGCGATGCACGGGAAACAGCCACGCCGCGCCAGCTTCATAGTGGTATCTTTATTCTTGAGTTAAGAAGCAATAGATAAGAGGGAATAAGAGGAGTGGAGACAAAACTCTGTGCTCGTATGTGCTCAGATCCAAGCAGAGATGCCATCCTCGCCATCCCCAATACCTGTTTGCCCAGCGGGTGGGCTGTGGGGGTGACGGGGGTGACTGTCTCAGAGGCGTGCCCCACGCAGCGCTGCTTCGCTGCTCTGGGCTCCTGCTTTCCAGGCACAACAGCAAAACCATTTCTGCCGTTTTGTCAGCCCTTTTTGGGGGCACCGGTTCAAACCTCTTGCTTCTAACCTCAGCCGCCCATTGAATGCCCTTCTGCAAAGAGCCAGGTTAGATTTCTGTTGGTTTGGCTGGGATACGGGTTAATAAATAGCAGCGTCTGCAGGTGCTCCCCAGCCCCTGGACCTGGCTGTAACACGTGGCAACTCCTGGGCACCCTCCGTCTCTCCCTCTCTCCCCAGGGAGACCGTGATGCAGTGCGAAGCGGAGCAAACGCAGCTGAAGCAGAGCCGCGGCACGCTCCGTCTCCATCCCTGCTGCCGCGCAGCCCACCGGGCACGACGCTGAGCAAGAGCATCCATGGCTGCCTCCTGACTCTGCGGGGAGGGAGTCAGAAATGGTTATTTAATGGATAAATAATACATTGTTTTACCCTTGCTGACACATCTGCAATCGGGCCCCGGTATCTTTGAGAATGTAGCATCTAAATCTGAGTGGAGCCGTTGGCATCCAGTCAGATTTTCTGCTCGAGAGGAATGGGTTTAACAGATGTTTATGCAAATCAGTGGAAATCAGAATTAAGAAGTGATTAAGCGACTTGGGAGTAGAGCTGGTTTTGGAGGTGTTTGCGGTGATGCTCTGGACCGGGATACGGTGCGGGGAGCGCTCCCCGTCCTGACGCGGGATGCTGGCGGGGCGCGGGGGCTGCGTGGTGCCGGCAGAGGGGCCGTGGGTCCCTGCCCCACGGCGGGGGATGGGGCGGGCGTGGGGCGGCTGCTCCTCGCAGCATCCCTGGCAGGGCCCCCCGAAATCCCTGCTGCTGCGCTCAGCATCTCGGAGCAGATGGATAGCTCGTCCACAGGAGTATAATTAAAAATCAAGGGTTAGCAGCAAATTCCTACACTTCAGATGGTTTCGTCCTTTGAATAACATTACAAAAAAAAAAAAAAACCCAAACCCCTTCAATGTACATTTGATATGGTATTTTCCTCCTAGAAAGAGCTACTTAGAAATATTTATACAGTGGCTTGTTAAAGCAGCCATAAATAATACATTAGTGTTGCAGAGATGTCTGTTAATGTTACTTTATTTACTGGAGGTTTACTTTCTTGCTGAGACAGGGATTTTTTTCTTAACTCTTTAATTCCCAAAATACTGCTGTGTGGACTATAACATATATCAGATATATAATGTAAGCTATAACGTAGATCAAGCTATAACTTAGCAAAAATGTGTCCTGAGGCTTCTCGGATAGTACAGGCAATGCTTTTTTTCCTTAATTATCTTGTCAAGATAATTCCCTTTAATTACCTCCCCGTAATAAATTCAATAGGTGAATTAATACAGGATAGTCACTGTGCAACACGGGTGATTTCAACAGCTTTGGATTTTCTGTCAGTGTTTTTGCTGACACATCAGAATCCCTTTGCTTCCTCAAAGAGCTGCTCAATGTTAATAGTGCCCTATTTCTCCGATGTCCCATATTTCTCCCTGACAAAGGGAGAAGGCCGAGAAGGGGGGAGTGTGCGATGAGAGGCATAGCTGTAATTTGGCTCTGTGAGGGCTGTGGGAAAGGAAACTTGGTGGTAATTAAATGGATCCGAGAAGTTCTGCAAATTTTTGTTGAAATCGCTTGCTGCAGCTATTTGTTATAAAAGGGTTTTTGGAGGCATTTTCGGGGATTAAAAAAAACACATCAGGATACTTCAGTAGAAAGATTTAAAGGATTTAACATACACAGAGAGCAACTCAAGTTTAACAATACAGAGCGCTCTGACAGCCCTTGTTTGTTGTGTTGGTGGCACAAGCAGGAGCTTTAATTTGGTCTTTGCTTCCCAGCGGGGTTCGGAGTGAGAGATAGGGAGAGACTGAAGCTGGGGAGGGTTTGGAAATGCCTTTTCCCACCTTCCCCTCCGTGCTGGTGGGGCCAGGATGGATACCGCGGCCAACGCCGTGGCTCTGGCCACGGGCAGCTCCTGCAGAGCCGGGCTTAACCCCCTCCCCTTTCCTCTACATTGGGCACAGCCAAAGCATCTAGCAGTGATCCTAATTCTCTGGGACAGAGGAAAAAAGACCTGTCTCTCTGTGATCTTGTTAGCTGAGAAGCGCACCTCAGCCTCGTTAGCTGGTGCTGCAGTGCAGTGAGTGCTGGCCCATCAATCAGCGGGCTGCAGCTCAGCATCCGCAACGGAGATGAGGAGGCTTTTAAATACAGACGGCCTGCATAAGGCCTTAACACGGCCTGAATCAATAATTTTAAATTTTTTTTTTTTTTTTTTTATAAACTGGCTGATTTAGACAGGCACTGCCTCGTGTGCAAATTGTTGATGCACGCTGTCGTGGTCACCCCTAGGAGCCCGAGGGTATTTATGGTGGCGGCGTGGAAGCGCCGATGGAGGAGCTATCAGTTCTTCGTGCGCTGCCCGTTGCCTTTTTGCTGCATCCTTTGCCTTATCTTCCTCTGTAAGTCGTCCGAGCCGCGAGGCTGCGTCGTTGAGACCCTTCTCCAAAGCCGATACAGCTTAGAGGGTAACGAAGGGCCCTGGCATCTGCCAGAAGCGAAAAGAGGCAAACAAAACCTCGCAGACCATCTCGCTGCTCCAACAGACTTAGTTCGTGCTGCTGAGTGAAACCCTGCTCTCCTCTAAGACCCGTTTTGTTTCACACCTGAGCAGCGGCCAGCTCTCTGCCGAGCACCTCTGTCCTGCTGGAGCGTTCAGAGAGGAAATTCCACCCTTGCCTTGGCTTTTACCAAAATGTGGGGTTTTGGTGCTTTGTTCTTGCAGCACACTCTTCTCTCTGAATTCCAGTCGGGACATTACAAATTCATGGCTGATGGCGTTCTGTTGTAAAGCTGGGAGTTATAATGACATTTACTCTCAGACAGCCCAGCTCTCTGGATGTGCAGGTGAAGAAAAAGTGGGAAAGAATAAATGGCTGGTGAACCATCAGTTTGAGCCGTGTGAAGAAAAAGTAAGGCTTGTTTACGACAGATATCTAGATACAGTTTTTCACCATTTTTTGGTGATTAGCCTGTGGAAGAGCTCTGTTTTGATTTGGTTTCACATGTATCTATAGATGACGCTTCTAAGAAATCAGCTCTGAGCAGCAACGCAGCGCCACACTGAAACGACAGGTTTCTTTTTACGGACAGATTCTGCAGTGCATATTTTTTATTATTTTTATTTTAAGGGGTCAGTGAAGCAGAGCTGATGTGCCGCTGGCAGAGGGGGTTTCCTAGGAACTTGAGCTCTGGGAAAAGTCTGTTGTAGCCTTCCTTTTTATTTTTGGTGCCTGTTGCAGGAGTAAGCCCAGCCTTTGGCAGGGCCCCGTCGGCAGGGCATGCCTTCCCTGGCTGGCAGCAACTGCACGGATGCCAGGTATGATACCGGGCAACCCCTGGTACCAGCACAGGCTGGGGATGAAGGGATAGAGAGCAGCCCTGAGGAGAAGGACTTGGGGACACTGGTGGGTGAAAAGCTGGCCATGAGCCAGCAACGTGCGCTGGCAGCCCACAAACCCCCCGCAGCCTGGGCTGAGAGAGCTGGGGGGGTTCAGCCTGGAGAAGAGAAGGCTCCAGGGAGACTTTAGAGCCCCTTCCAGTCCCTAAAGGAAGGATGGGGACAGCCTTTTTAGCAGGGCCTGTTGCAACAGGACAAGGGGTAATGGCTTTAAACTAAAAGAGGGGAGATTTAGAGTAGGTATATGGAAGAAATTCTTGACTGTGAGGATGATGAGACCCTGGCCCAGGTTGCCCAGAGAGGTGGTGGCTGCCCCATCCCTGCAAACATCCCAGGCCAGATTGGACAGGTCTTGGAGCAGCCTGGTCTAGTTGAAGATGTCCCTGCTCATTTTAAGCAGTTGGACTTTAAAAGTCCTTTCCACCGAATCTATTGTGTGATTCTATGTTTGTCACTGCAAGACTTCCACCTCCTAAAACGGACGTGACATCGCGGGCCGTGCCTTCTGCTGGCTTTGCTTGCTATTTTATTAACTTATTTTTGCCAGACTGTTGTGCTGCCACGTGCCAGTGTTTCAGAGAGGACTTTGGTGTCCGCGGGGTTTGGAGCAGAGGCGTGAGGACGAGCGAGGGCCCGGAAAGCGCCGTGCAGGGAAGGGTTAGCCAGAGCTCATTTGCACCAGTTACCGCGGGAAAGAAAGGGTGCGACTGAGTGAGGATGACTTAGGTAATTATGTGGGAGTCTATGGAGCCTTCTGTACTGGATTTTAAGCAAGTACACATCTATACCTTCAAACTTTATTCACATGTCTGTTTGGCACCAGGTTTTGTGGCACTCACCCTTTGAAGGACCCCACGCGTGTATCCCCGGTGCCAGCGCGGGTTTCCCTGGGGTTACGGAAAGCCAGAGTAATACTGTGGTATCGCAATGATTGATAGTCTTTGATTAGATAGTAGTAAAGAAAAAAAGTTGCCTGTGCTTCTCTTGGAAGCAGCAGGTTAGACTGCGGAGAAGTGAAGCTCTGAAGAGCTTTGTAGCCTGAAGTGAGGAGATAAACCCCGGGGACATCCCGGATTGCTGTGCTTCCCGAGGCAGCCGTCTGTCCCGGGCACTTCTGTGCACGTGGCTCCTCCTCGCCCGTAACCGACGTTAATGTGCACCAGTTGCTCAAATTTAAGGTTATTTCTACTTTGAACTGTGGGAAGAAAAAAATAAAAATGTAAAGTGTCTGTATTCTAGTTCAGTACCCAAAGTGCAGACACATGTTCCCTCTCTGGCTGGTCTCATCTCGGAATACAATTAAAGCATTTATCCTGTTCTAGATGAGAATGTTACAGAAATATTCTCAACATTCATACGTCGTTTCACAGTTGTCTTTAAGTGAATGCATACAGCAACCTGATGAGATGCAGCAAAGGGCTGAGAAGCAGCTTTTCTTAATTTCTGAGTCTCGTAGGGTCTAGCAGAATCTGCTTCTTGATTTGGTAGTGAAGTTGGGAATTTCCGAGAGGTCCCGTCCTTCCCTCCTGGGGCTCGTCACCAGCTCTAGCAACAGCATCGCTTGCAATTAATTATTTGTGTTTTAATGGCTACAAAATTACAGTCGTGCAAGAATTTTTCATTGTTCAGTTTTTATTGCAGTTCCTGCAGGTTGAAAGGGAGCAGCAAAGGCAAAGGAGGATATTTTCTGCACTGAGAAAACGCTGGTGACGGGGAGAGGGCACCCACGGGCTCAGTGGGTCCGTCGTGCCCGGGTCCTGCAGCATCCGCAAACAATGCAGTTTATATTTAACGTGAACTACTCCAGTCTGCTAAGGCAAATTATTTCATTAGGAAACTTGTGTGTGCGTGTGCACGATGCCTTGTGCACGTACGCCCCAGGAGCCCACCCGCCCGCAGGCAGGGAGAGCCATCGAGCCACAGTGACCCCGCAGCTCTGGTGTCTTCTCTCCCCAGCGGGCAGTGAAACCCAACCCTGTTTTTCCATCCCTCCTTGGGGTAATTTTGCCTGGATTTAGAACTTTTTGCTGCAGAAAATTGACTCAGGTCCTAGCCATGACTCCTTTCTGCCTGTATGTGTTTACAGCGTGTCTTGCGTTCCTTGATTCCAATCACTTCTGCAATTCTGAAAAATAAGCTGTTATTATCAAGGCACCATTCTGGTGGTTTTGGGGTCTTTTTCTTTCCATTTTCACAACTTTGGAAAGTTGTTATATGCTTTTTGCCTCCATTTCCCCATACGTGAAATGGATATAATACTTACCTGTCTAACAACGGTGTGAAGCTTTTATTTCTATAAAGAGGTTGTTTGAATACCTTAGGATCAAGGTACAATTCAGTCCTAAATGCAGTGTTGTATTTCCTCCTTCGAGTAGTTCTGCAGCCCTGTTATTTCTTCAAGCTCACCAGTAAAGTAGGGATGCGATGGGTGCAGCAATAAGCAGTGTCTGTGCCCTGTCCTGGGCCCGTCTCTGAACACAGATCTCGGAGGGATCAGGAGAAAGGTCAGTTCAGGTCTCCATCTATCTGCGCTTCTGTCGACTAGAGGATAATCAAGACTATGCCTCTGAAATCAGTAGTCTTATCAACGGATGAAGAACGGACATGAACCCAAAATGCATGAGCAATAGTAACGCAAAGTTGCGGGTTTTGCTAGTTATTCTAGAGGTACTTGGAGCCGGAAAGAAAGAAATGACAGCAGAAAACATGTAGGTCGTGGCTAAATCATGATGCTGTCACTGAAAGTCTATTCTGTGTTTCATTCTATGTTTTCTAAGGGCTAGAGGTCAAAACAATCTGAAGATTTCATTTTTTGCAAACAGGGTAAAGAAAAAAGAATTTATGCTTAGAATATAACAGTGGTAATAAAACTCTTGACATCTAGATCCTGATCCGTCATCTGTTCTTGCTAATGGAAATGCTTTAATTCTTTGCATTAACCTCACTGACCGTGGGATTCAGGCATATAAAGCTCCTGCTGTTCACACTCTCGTATCCTCACTAGAAGCAACGGTGGAAAAAATGTGTTTTGTGGTTTGGTTTTATTTTTACTTTTTCTATTTTAAATAAACCAAAACCCTCATCTACAGTGGTTTCTAAGCAACAAAGTACGGGGGGAAAAGCAGCCACCAAGTAATTTCAGTTTCCTTGTATATGCGTTTTAATAATGTTAAACAATCACGCCAGTTTCTCCTGACAGTGGTGAGGACGATTGGTGTAAGTCGGTGTGAATTCCTCTTCGCAATCTGCAGCTCCTCAGAGTGTTTGATTGCAAAGTTACCGACTTCTCTGGCCCTTCAAAAGCATTGGAGAGAAGTGCTGGAATAGGGCTAATTTAGCCTCCTGCGTTCAACAATAGATCAAGAAAACATTCAGCGAGTTATTGTCCGGGGAGTACAGCTCCGAGTTATTTACAGACCAGGCATGAATGAGGCAGGGAGAGCTGCTAATGAACAGTGTGCTTAAACCGCGCGCGGCTGGACGGGGCGGGCGGCAGGGGCGGGCGGCAGCGACTGCCTTTGGGCGACCAGCCTCTGGGTGGCTGGTCAGGAACAGCGTGGCCAGCAGGAGCAGGGGAGTGATCGTGCCCCTGTACTCGGCACTGATGAGGCCTCACCTCGAGTGCTGTGTTCAGTTCTGGGCCCCTCTGCACAGGAGGGACATTGAAGTGCTGGAGCGTGTCCAGAGGAGAGCTACCAGGCTGGCGAGGGGTCTGGAGACCAGGTCATATGAGGAGAGGCTGAGGGAGCTGGGCATGTTTAGCTTGGAGAAGAGGAGGCTGAGGGGAGACCTCATTGCCCTCTACAACTACCTGAAAGGAGGTTGGAGAGAGGTGGGTGTTGGCCTCTTCTCCCAGGTGAATAATGACAGGACCAGAGGAAATGGTCTGAAGCTGCGGCAGGGGAGGTGTAGATTAGACATTAGGAAGAATGACTTTACTGAAAGAGTGGTCAGGTACTGGAACAGCCTGCCCCAGGGGAGTGGTTGAGTCACCATCCCTAGAGGTATTTAAGAAACGTGTAGATGTGGCACTTCAGGGCATGCTCTGAAGGGCAGAGATTGTAGATTGTTTGGTTGGACTTGACGGTCTTTTCCAACCACGAAGATTCTATGATTCTGTGATCTCAAAGGTCCTTTCCAACCACGAAGATTCTACCATTCTAGGTCACGGCTGTTTAAGGATTAATCATCTTCACCATATTGTTGTTGCTTACAGTGTTTATTCGAGACAAGAGAAAGTCTTCTATGAGAGCCTGAATTGGTGTACAGCTTTGACAACCCTGGAGAGACAAACCCAAAGATTTTTATTCTGTTTAAATCAGTGGTAGCATTTTAAGAGCTGTAGAGAGGCGCAGCTGCCGCGCTGCCCTGGCTGGGGAGTGGGTGGCAGCGGGTGCTGAAGGAGGAGTGCAGCATGTGCCTGCCCTCCTTCCCCAATCCGGTCTTCTTGCTTCCTGCTTTTTCTGGTTAAGCACATGGATTTTACTATCTTTTCCAGTCTAACAGTAATTGAATTTTCAGGTTTTCATTTTCAGGGCTTTTAATGTGGCTTGCCCCACATGCCCAAATTGGGAGCAAGTATTTACTAAAAGACGTCATGAGCAGATGTTACCTCTGCTAGTTTCCTCCATGCAATATTGAACCTGGTCAACACGCAGCGAAGCCCTCTCAGCCCAGGGTCTCCGGTATAAAAATTGCGCTGTTGATGTCTTGACTCCAGGTTTGGTCCTGTGAAGCTAGAAGAAAACAATGCTTGGGTTGTTTTAATTTTAAACTATATATTTTTTTTGTTTTAAAAAAATATTAAGAATTTTTTTTTTTTTAAAATCAGTTAATTAGCTGCTGTTAAGCAGAGCATGCTACACCAGTAGGGCAGGGAATCCCAGGAGACTTCCCCGTGAGTCGCAGAAGCAGCAAAGCCCGCTGTGAGCCTCAGCATCAGCAGCTCCCCCCAAAGCGGGGGGCACAGCCATAACCTCGGCAACGGTTAAAATGAAGGAGGATTATGAGTTAGCATGTTCTAATAGATGCACAATTAAGCTGGGGAAAATGTTTGACGTGCCAAGTAAAAGATAGGGAGAGGTGCAGGAAGAGGCATCCGCGGGTCTCCCTCAGGGACGGGGCGGGGGGGCGAGCGGCCACGCAGCCTATTTGAAGATAAGATGGAAATGAGAGGAGAATTGATGCCAAGCAGTTGCATGTCAAGCGAAACTTCTACTTATCCCCAAGACTCTGGAAAAACTCCTAAAATTTGATTCCACCAAGCTATAACTACCTCTGGAGGTGTTAATATTCTGGGGCACGCTCATGGGAATCGCGTGGTTTTATTTTGCAGAAGTTAATTTCAAAATTCTGACTGGAATCATTTAGGAACAGAGGAAAGCTTATTAGGCATTCACTAATGACAGGCTTTCTCAAAATTCAACAAAGCAGCTGACATGTAGTCTTGGTTTTTCACTAGAATAAATAAAAAAAAAATATTTACAAACTGCAAATCTCTGAACCTTGCTTAACTCCAGGCTGTGCACAGGAGCTACCCCAGGCATTTACAAAGCAATTTGGCTGTCCCTGTAAACTCGCTTTTGTTTTGCTGGTGTTTAACAGCAGTAATTTATAGCTGCAAGCTACTGAAAAGTAAAGAAAGTTTGTAAACAAAAGAAAGCTCCTATTTTAATGTAATCTGCTAGTTTAAAAAAGCATAATTATCCTTAATTTCATTGTAACTGTTCTTGGATGGGGCTGGAAACAGCCTTCAGAGGATCAAGTCTCCTGATTAAACAGCAAGAAATATGCAAACTTGATTTTATGATTAAATGCAGGAGAGTAAAGGCTTGCTTCTCTCGTTTTGGGAGTGGGGTTTGCTTAACTCGTACAGACCTGGCAATGTGAAGCACCTGGGTTGGGAAGGCTGCGGGGGGACGGTGAAACCTGGAAGGACAGGCTGCCCGGGACAGTGGTGGAGTCGCCATCCCTGGAGGTGTTTAAAAGCCGGGCAGACGTGGTGCTGAGGGACACGGGGTAGTGGGGGTTTTGGGCAGTGTTGGGTTGACGGTTGGACTCGATGATCTGAAGGGTCCCTTCCAACTGAGATGATTCTATGACATCTGGTCAGACGGGACCTCCGCAGCAGCGGGAAGGTGGTCCTGACCCTGGCCAGAGAGGTGGCCAGCTGGGTGTCCTGCTCTGGCCGTGGCCGAAGGTGGGTGCTTGGGGAGGAGGGTGGGAGAAGTACACCTGCGGGGGATCTTGCTTTCATGCTCTTCCAGCTTCCCCTCATTTGCAGCCCAGGGCTTCATCTTGTTTTCCAATGGATGTCCTTTCCGTGAACTCACACTGTTTCCCCGTTCCAATGATCATTTCTCATAGCAAAGGTACTTTCAGTAATACAGCTACACCTTCCCAAACTTTACCTTTCAAATCTCTTTAAATCACAGTGCCAACACCACCACCACTCCAAGGCCTTTGTGCAACAGTGTACTGCTACAAATAATAGAATTTATGGGAACCATTTCTTATTTTTATTGAAAGCAATCATAAAAATATCTTTTGCTCTTGTTTTATTTGGTCACAAGGTGAGCATTGAGTAAAAGTTTTTCCCTGCAGTCCAGTGTATACTTTTTATTCCTGGGAATCTGGCCAGATGTTTAAAAGTGGTGGAAGGAATATTACTTAATTATCATGAGATCCCCATTGCATTAGTGAAATAAATTTTACTTATTTGCCACTGTTCCAATTCTGTTGTTTTCTGCAAATCTGCTCAGTGCTGGGTTTATGTTTTCTTCCAAGGCGATGATTAAAGCGCTCGGCAGCCTAGAGCCAACCATCAATTCCTGCAGAGCTGGGATTGCGCGGTGGGTTTTCCGTCCTGAGACCAATCGCTGAGATAGCATTTAATTGTTTAAAGACCATTGTATTGATTTTGTATTTTTCTACTTCCTTAGTTAAGAAACTGCACGGCATTGACTCCAATCTTAAGTATGTTGTGTCAGTACTGTTTCATCTGTCACCAGAAGGTGTAAGTCTCTGTGATCAAGCAAGCTGTTAGGTTATTTCTACTGTAGTTAGTTACCACAAATTAGCGTTAGCTGTCATTCATTGTATTATTCAAATAGTTATTTAGCTGCATTTTTAGCCTTTTCGTACTTGAATCAATTTTACTCAGATCAATGAGAAACTCCATTCTCTAGATAATTTTTTTCATCCTTTTAAAATACTGATAGACGGTCAGTTTTCTTTTTGTCTTTCGGATTTCCCTGCTGTTCCATTTTTTTCTGTTATTTCCTAACAGTTTAAAAGTACGTTATTTTCATAGATGCTGTTTAGCAGCCTTCTCAGGTGACTGTAGAAGAGGGTAAGTAGCCTCCCAGCTGCCATGAGCACATGCAACTTCCTTCAAATACAAAGGAGAAATACGCGGCCATGCTGGTTTTTGTCTTGCTGACAATCGTACGCTTTCTGACTGCGTATTGATGAACATAGTTTTCAAGATCCCTGATGAGCTCTTAAAAACAAGGATGTGGTATTGCCTCTGCTGGCAGAGTATGATACCTTCTCTTGTCAAAATTCCTCAGAATTCCTGGGTTTATACATATTTTTACATTTCCATTCTCTTCCCTGCTTATCCAGAGCGCGGGGCTGGTGTCTTGGCCAAGAGACTCTTTTGGGCACAAAAGCTCTTTGGAGCAGTTCTTAAACAGCTCTTAATTGTCATTCTAATGTTGACGGTGAAGTCCTTTCTTCAAACGGTGTAGCTCCTTCTACTTGTGCGTCACTGTGTTGTTCTTCCCTCCGTTTGTGTTTGAGAAATGCATCAGGCCTGGTTCCCCCTGCTGGGCCACCGCCTCTTGCTCGGCTGAGGCCGGACCTGAGAGCACTGCGCTGCGTTCCGGCGTTCCTCGGGGCTGGGAATTGAGGAGCTCTGCAGGTGCTCGGGCGTCTGTCGCCAGCTTTCGGCTGCGTGGTAGCACAGGGTTAATGTCGCATAGAAGCCTGTGCCTTTCCACCAGTTTTCAGGAAAGCGGCCAAACCGAACGGAAGGACCTAAATTAAAAATATTTTTCTACCCAAATTTGGATGCCGCATCAAGTAAGGAGAAGGAGTGCTGGTGGGTGACTCTCAGGAAGGTGTAGCAAAATTCCCTTCTCGTGTATGACCCGAAAACCTCCCAAGCAAGCCCTCCTAACCCAAACCAACCCTCCCCCCGTCCAGATTGTGTGCTTTCAAACCTGCCTCTGGTTGCTCTCTGCGCCCGCTCTCAGCAGCGGGCTGGGCAGAATTCCCCCTGGTTTGGGTCCTTTTCCCCCTCTCGGTGCGGTGGAGCGTGGCAGTGTCCCTGCCCGTCACTGCCGGGAGGCTTTCACTGTGGTGATGTGGACTCTCGATTGCCTGAACACGCCTAAGGAGAGAGGTTTGCTTCTGAATGATAGCTGGGGAGCCTGGCTGCTTCTCTGTGGCCAGTGCACCCTGCCACCAGTTTGCCTGTAGGCAAAGCTGTGCGCCTGGGTGTCACCCGTGCGCCTGAGCTCGGGGGTGACTTCTGACGACTGACCTGACTCCTCTCTCTCTCCCTCTAACGCCCAGGGTCTTGCTCCTCCTCTCCCCTGCTCTACAGGTGCCCTTGGTAAATCTCAAAGTTGCACCTTTAAACATCAGCCCATTCCGATACTGGAGAGTAATATTTGCAACCTAAAATTAGGCATGTGAGTTTGGAAATGTTTTCCGTAGCAATTCCTGAGGGTGCCCGTGGAGAGATTTCAGGCTGGGACTGCAGAGCCGCCTGAGCAGCTTCTCTCTCACTGGGGCTTCAGCAGGAAACCTTTCTACAAGCCCCTGCGTGTCTGAGCGAGCCGTGGGGCTCACGGGGGAGGGAGGGGGACCCTGCACAGCCCTTCTGAGGGGAATGATCAAAGAAACAGGGGTGGGAGGGATTAGGGTTGTTTCTGAACTACCTTTTCAAGTTCTGTTTGGGTTTGGGTTTTGTTTTTTTTTCCTGCTGAGTTTCCACTTTGTCTTTCTGAGCCATCTGCGTTTTCTACAGAAGGAATAACATTCTTGCTTCATCGTCAAATTTTCCTGACATCAGTCTCCCGGAGCACTCGCAGCCGGGGAGCAGAGAGTAGGAAAGTGACAGTTGTGAAGAGAAGCTGGTGGCGTCCACGTTAGATTGATGCGTATCGTTAGTGGCAGCGCAGGCTCCTCCCGAACCCAGGAGGAAACCCAGAGGAACACCAGGATTTTTGGGCACGCGCTCTCCTCCGCTGGCTGACGAGATGCTCGTGGCACAGCGCGGCATGCCGGGATCCGGCTGGGAAGTGTTTGTGTTACCGGAGACACCGTTACTGCTGCTTGGCTTCTGCGACACGCTCTAGCCTAAGGTTAGCTGTGTTCTAAATACACGTAATTCCTCTCCAGGGTTTGTAGAAGACACCAGTTTCTTCATCTTTAGTTTCTTTTCACTGTCGGTGATCCATACTTCTGCAGAAAGCAAAGAAACAAATGGCACCAAATAACAAAGTATGTGTCAGTGCTCAGCTAACCGTGCTGGGACGGAGAGAGGACTGCCGGGAGTTCCTCATTTCTAGGGCACAAAACAACCCTGTAGCTTTTCCAGGCACGATATTTAGATTTTTATTTTCCTCTTTCTTCCCTGTTTCCAGCATGCAGCTGCACAGGTGGGCGTCAGAGCGGGTGCAGCGTTGTGTCGATTTCCCGCTGGTTCAGGGCAGCGGCGAGGCCTGGGGGGCATGCACGAAGAGGAGAGGGGGGTCTGCAGCGCGCAGGGCTGCTCCAGAATCGCCCCAACGGCACAAATACTGAAGAAGTATTTGTAACTGCTGTTGAATGGGAGTTCGAAACCACCAAGCCTTTTGTAGGGTCTGATAATCTGGCCTGGCTCTTCTCTGAAGGCGTTGCGGGTGAGATAGCAGGGAGGGAGCCGCGCTCTGCCCTGCGCGCTCCAGCAGTAATTAGGCAGACCAAGACGTCGATACTCCCTTTTTTTTCGCTCCGGCGCTCCGCAGTGACACATTTGATGAGAAGATGAACATCGCAGACCAGTTAAGAATAACAGATACCCTCTGGGTTTTTGCTGACTGCTATGGAGAATACAATTAATTAATTTTAGATGCAGGCTTGGAAGTTACAGGGTTTCCCAGATCAGGTTATTCAAACAAGTATGCCTTTTTTTTTTTCCTTTTACTTTCTTTCCTTTTCCTTACTCCTTTTTTTCCCAGTGATGATAGGCTGGGAGCTGGCTGTAGCGTCTCTAGACTAATTTAGCTAATTAATGGGCATTATGGAAAAGCAGCTGCCATCTCAGGCAGGCCACTGAAAACTGCAGTGACGATGAACCGGTGTCTTCCTTAGAGTGCCTTTCTCCTGAGAACGCATCAGATACTTGTTAGCAAGATAACTCAAAGGCTCTGCACTGGAGACAGGACTCAGGTTCGTCTCTTGATTTTAAAAGATTAAATACTTGGTCTGTGCCATAGGAAGTAAAGGTTTTCAAATCTGGTAATTTGGAAAAAAAACATATTGATATTAAAAAAACCCATTCAAATCCCATGAATTCAAAGTGCTTCTCAACCTGACAACAATTTTAAAGCATTATCAGTCCTTGTGTACTGGTTAAGTGTTTTTAAGATCTTAAAATTTGTAGTTTGTAGTTTAAACTGCGGTTTAAAGTTTTGAATGCAATTCCAAAAGCGAGAGCCTGGCAAGAAGAGGTGGTAGATGCAGGTAAGTACCTGTGAGACTTGTGGTCGCCTGTGGATCCGAGAGCCTGGACCTTACGTCGTAGTATGGGTAAACTGAGACAAAAAATACGCTTTTAAAATTAAACAGAAATGAAATGAATGAAGCAGCCCAAATTATCCTCTTTAAAGCTAACTATAAAAGAAAACGAGTGAAGTGTTTGTAATAGCAGGTATGCTAGAGCTTATCCCCACCTAATTTTTGAATGCTGTCTTGTACAGAAGAAATTCACGTCAGTAATGACGATAATAGACCTGCAGTGCAGTAAATGGGTTTCAGCGCCTATTTTCCACTAGTAAGGATGACCCTTAGAATTCAGCGTCCCAAACGCCGAGATTGCTGATTGGAAAAGAGAGGTAAGGAGGGGGTTTCTGTTGCACAGCAGAAAGTAGACAATTTTCCAGCGGAGAGCTGCAGCCCGGGTGCCGGTGGAGCAGGTGGGGGGACCTGACCTGAGCTCCCCTCTCCGGCTGCACCTGCGTGTTTTGTGTAATCAACCCTTAGGGCTCCCATGGTCGTATTTACTCCATTTTAAATGTTCTTTTCTAACATGATGCATTGGACATGCCTTATTTCCGCGTTTGTGTACGTGTGAAAATACTGCCCCTCTTGCTTATTTTAAACTGTGGTGTGCTCCCTGAGTATTTGGGTTTGGTTTTGCGTGTTTTAATTTAACTCTATTTAATATAGACATCACTAAGAGATGTTAAACGTGAGGCAACACGACTAAACAGTTGCATTTCTGTCTCTAGTTATACTCTTTTTATATCTCTCTTCCCTTTTCTTTTCCCACTCTATTCTCACTTTAATATGTACTGAAAATACATCAGTAGCGTGCTTCAGTTCTGGGAAAGGTGCAATAATTATGTCTCATTAGTTGAGTACCTTTTACTCTTTCTTTGCCTACAGACAGCTTCCTAACAGTATTCCCAGAATGGTACAAAACAGTGCTAATATAAATAATATAAAATTATGCATAAAGTAGCTGAAACCGAAGTTTTTTTGGGGAAAAAAAACGGAGGTGGAAATGAGTCTGTTGTTAATTTGTCAAACTGTTAACGACAGAACGAGATGCCATCTATCTATTTTTACTTTTAATCCACAATACAGAGTTTTGGGGAAAAGCAGGCGGCAGGCCAGTGTGATTATTGCTGTTGCTGGTAGACTGTCTGTGGTGGGATCCAACATCAGCTGTGATTCCTCATGTTCCCGTCACTCGATTACCTCCTGGGTGTGGAAAGACAAAAGATGCGCACAAATGGTTCTTCTGTGGCCACAGGGAGAAGTGACCGCAGTGTGGTACCAGTGCTGCTTCCAGCTCCACACGTTCGTGTGTGTTGGAGGTTGCCCACGGTGCATCTTCCCTTTGTCACGGAAACGCGTGGCTGGGAGAGGTCAGCGTGGGCCATCCCTTTGCAGGCACTCAAGCTCAGCAGCGCAGGTGCCTGGGTCAGGTCACCCTGCTTGGACAACAGCAGAAGTTCAGGCACGTGTCATGGACCCTCAGAAGGGCAAAGCCACTAACTTAGCTTAGCCCCACGTGAATGGATTAAGATCCACTTAATTAGCTCCGGCTGCCAAAGGCTAGGAAGGGGACCCATGAAAAGTTCCTATTTGACATCTCTGGTGACTTATTAAGCTGTGAAATTGTGCCTGTGCAGCTGAGCCCCCCTGGCTGATATTAGTCTAATCTGCACAAACAAATGAACAGACAAATACCAGCACAAAACAAACCAACCCCCTGCAGAAAACAGATGAGGATTTTGCCGTTTCCTTGGCCAGCCTGCTCTAGCACTCCACTGGCCCTAGCATAATCCCTGAAATCAGCCCAAAATTACCTTTGCTGTCACTCAACCTTATGTCACTGTGTCGTTTCCCAGAGGATGCGGAGGTGGATTTGTCCTCTACACAATAACCTTTTGCACATGGAACAAGCGCAGTCCCAGCTGCAGAGGTCCCCCGCCTGCCCCCAGCCCAGCTGCTGTCGTACGTGTCCACCCCTGGAGTGGGATCACCCCGTGCCCTGTCCCTGCTGTGCCCCTGGTTCGGAGCTGCGGCACCTTCCTGCTCCCACGGGCAGAGATGAGGGGCTCAAGTGTGGCTGGACGTGCCTGTTTTAAGAAGAGGGTTTGCCCAACCCCGGTACTCTCAGCAGGGAAGAACTCTTCTAAGATGAGGTCACTACTGGGCAGCACACCTCCTTGGAGGGAATGAAGTTCTGATAGTTGAATTCTCCGTCCAGACTCCCAGAGGGACCTCCTCACTGCTGCCACACCGGCCCGTTGACCCTCGGACTCAAATTAGACAAAAGCAGGAGGGAAATTGCATCAGTGTAACACCCGCTTTAAAACAATAATAATAATGCGCATCAGGATCGACTTGATTATCGGGAAACTAGTTCAAAGATTTTCTTCTATCCCAACAATATTATTTTGACAAAAATCAGAGCTTTCCATGAAGACATTTGTTTCAGTAGTTTGGCAGAAACAAACCGAAACGCCTGTAGCATGTATGAGTGCCAGTGTCCCTCCTCTTCCTCCCCGACCGGCTTCCTCCATCGCTCCCATGCTGTGAGGAAGGACGGCCTTGGTGTTCTGGGGCAGCAGCAGAGGATGCGTCTCGTTACTGGAATATCTCCATTGCGGCACATTGCAGGTGACACAAAGCAGCGAGGAGTCACAAAGTGACACAAAGGTGCTCAGAGGGATGCGGGGGGTGATGGGAGCTCAGCTGGCGCAGGGCAAAGTGCCACCAGTGTCCCCCGGCCAGGAGCACAGCTCCGCTTTCCCTCCTGTTGCGACGGAAGGGAGAATGGCAAACGCTTGTAGCAGGAGGATTAGTTCTGAGCTGTTGGGTCCTTAGATGGAGGGGATTTTGTTTTTAAAAACTTGGCGTTGGTTATTTCAGCTGTGTTGGTGAGTGGATACGAGACTTCTGCAGCGCCCAGCAGCAGCACGGCGCGCGGGAGAACGGGAACCGGCTCTGCAGGCGAAGGCTGATCAGTCACCCAGAGGGCTTGTCCTTGGAAGTGCTCATTGCTGCTTTCTCTTGGAGGTGAGCTCCCATGTGAAAGATGTCTTTATGCTGCTGTTTGTGGTCAGGAAACATTTTATATGATAATTATTAGGTTAAAACAGCAGCAGCTCCGTTTACGCTCAGGCTAAAGCGCATTGGTTGAAACCTGTGGGAACAAACGCAAACGACTGGAGAGGACATTTATTTTTGAAATGGAATGTGTAGAGGCAGTAATTTCACTCGCTAACAAATAGCAAGTAAGGTGTCTATAAAGATTTTTTAAATAAAAACAACAACTCTGAAAGAACATTTTGATCTATAGGGAAAACCGAACCGCAAACGCTACCTCCACCAAAACTAATGCAGGAAGAAGTGCCCACTTAATTCCAGTGACGAGGCTGAGTTACAGCAGCGATGTTCCTCTCCTTTCCACTAAAGGGAGTTCTGGGAGGGTGAGAAAGTACTCTGCTTAGAGCTAGTTTTTAAAAGACTTTCAAAATGACGGTAAGTTTAGAGGCCTTGATGAACTGTCGGTGATGAATTGAGCTCCTCGATGAACTGTGAGTAGCGTGAGCGTGAACTGCCGCGCCGAGCAGGAGGGGTTCGTGCTGTTCGGAGCGTTTCAGGACTGATGTAAACAATGTAATGTCTAACGCAATGTACTTCAGGCTTTTTTCTGGTGTATTCTTTATTACATTAATGAAGTTTTAAAGTATATCTCGAAAGGTTTTATTCTAAATTATACTGAGAACTCCTTGACTCCTCAGGAATCTTATTCTGCTTTCCTAGTTTTTGCAACTATTTTTGCTTCCTGAGGCAGACATACTTCAGGAATTATGTTCACTTTCTCTCCATGAAGACCATGGGAATTTGGGAATTCTTTGGTTTAGAGTTTTGAATTAAAAGGTTACATCTGATAATTTTTACGAGCTTAAGTTTTGCTTCCATTCCTTTTCACTTTCTTTTCTGTTACTTTGCAGGGGGGCATTAAGTGGCCCGGGTAAGGCATTATTTTGGCCTTCTGAGCGAAGCTGTGTTCTTGTTCTCCGAGATCTGGCAACAGCTTCGCTCTTGAGCTTTTCCCGCTCTTCCTTCCAGGAACTCTCAGCGTGGGGAGGACACCCCGTGCGTGGCTCCGTCCCTCAGGAGGGAGCTCGAGCTGCGTGAGTACAACCACTCTCCTCCCCGGCACGGGCCGCACTGACGTGATGCTACGATGGACGTTACATGCTTTTCCGTGATTTACAGCTCGGGGTAAAGAGCAATATTCTGTCTGTTGTACGTGGAGAAGAGGAGGGGTGCCGGCGGGGTGTGCCTGGTGAGGGCATAGAGGGGTTTGAAGGGTTTCTCCGCCGCGCGGGTGGTTCCTGTGCTGTTTCCCACCCCCAAGGTGCTCAGGGCGCTACAAAACAAGCCTCCCCTGTACCCTTCCCTCGCCTTGGGGGGGGCTGCCTGTGTGCACCGCTCCAGCCCATCCCAGGCTTTAATTTACCTGGCCCTCCCATGAAGTAAAACATACCTGCAATGTGGTAACGGCAGAACGAAGGAACACTGGGGAGAGCATGCTAGCGGTTTCTTTAAGACTGGAGCAGCCCAAAGCCAGAATCCTGGACATTTCAAACCCAAATCCCTGCTGTCCTGCGTTACAGGGACGTTCTGGCCCGGCTCAGCACCGCAGGTCAAGCAGCCCCGTCCTCTGCGGCCAGGTTCAGACTGGGATTAGAGCCTTATTTTCCATTGCAAAGTGTAACCGCTTGATTAAAGGAGCCGCGGCGCAAACCCCTGTCTTCTTGCTGGTACGGGAAGGCACTGACCTTGTGGAAGGATAATTACGGGTAGCCAATTGAGACGGGGAGCAATTACAGCACTAACTGAAAGATTACAAGATATAAGCTTTCCGTATTAAAGTGCATCTAGGCCATTCAGAATGCTTTATTCTAGACATTTTATGATACTGTTTAGCGCCTGGGCTGTAGCTGAACACAACTGTTGCCTGTGTGGGGAAGGTGCTGGGGGTTACAGGTGCCCAGCAGCCCCTGAGGTCTGGGCTGAGGCCACTCCGCGCTCCAGCCCTGCAAGTTTAATTGTTCTTCAATGAAAAAGTTACTGCAAAGAGCCATAATTATGCTGGGTGTAAAACTCACAAATATTTATTTCTCATTTAGGTTACTGAAAAAAGGTGTATCTTAGAAAATGGTATTTCTATATTACATTATAATCTTCTTTCAGAGTATACCACAGATATATGTAGGAGGATCACTACGTTTTCAGTTAAAATTAGGGCTATCTCAAGTAAAACAAAAGTATACGAGTATGTATGCATAACATTTCTATGAGGCACAAGGATTTTTTAGGCAAATTTCCTCATTTATAATAATTCTACTCCCCCTCCCCCTACAAGGCTGCGTATGAAGCGTGCAGCATTTCAGGCTCCAGAACGGTTTGTTTGAAAATTCCACTTTTCAAAATGATCAATAAAACCCCCAACCCCAAACCCTGAATTACAAATCAGGGACAAGAGATGTAACAACTTTTGATATTTAATTTTTTTGCTCGTGTGTTTGATCACACACATTCCCTTCACTTCCCTCCAGCTCGTGGCTGCTGCTTTCTCGTCTCATCACGCAGCGCGTGTCTTTAAAATACACCTCTGAGTATGAAAGGCTTGTCAGTAATTAGCTTGGCATTAAATGCTAATGCGTCCGTGTCACTGGGATCGCTTCCACATGCGTCAACCAGGCAAGACACTAGTAAGGGGATTTTAAGGCTGTTTAAGACGGGTGCGTAGGGTGCCAGTTCTTGCAGTGAGGGAAGTCTCCTCCCTGGGGACAGCCCCCAGCTGGGGCTGCTCCTTTCCCACCCTGAAGGACAGGGTTGTCCCGTGCTGGAGGGTCCCCCTGCCCTCGGAAAGGGGCTGTGGGCAGAGGTGCTCCTGGAGGAGTTTGCCTCCCAGTGCAGTTCGGCTTCTTTGCTCGGGGGAGGACCGAGCCCTTGAGCAGTTTTGCTCTGGGACATTGTGCTGCCGAGACTCAGCTCCCGTGCTGTCAGAGCGCAGATTTTCAGTGCGTGTCAAACGTTCCGAGCGTGTCATTCCCTTTGACTGGCCTGTTTTCATGTTGTCCTTGGAGATGCAGCATCTCGGTTCCTCCAAGGCAGGGAATGAGCTATGATTATAGTTCTTGGCTCCAGATTAATTCAGCACTTGCCCCCTCCCTCTTGACTGTTGGTGCTTTTTCTAATGTTTTGAGATTCTCTTTGAAATCCGTTGCAAACTAAACCGGGAAGGTCGTGATCCCTGGCTTGCAGTGCGCTGCTCTGGGCGCTGACAGTTCTCTGGCCAGAGTACAAATATGAAATCTCAAGACACTGGGTAGCAATGATAGCCCTTACATGTCAGGGTCCTTCTCTGTCTCATCTGGCAGCCAGAGGCAAGGTGTGTGCGAGTATGGGTGTTAGATATATATAGAGATATATATAATGCCCCAGTGTTTCCACTGTCCCGCTCTAGAGAGGAACGTATATCAGTCTGTGAGCTGTGTCTGGTTTCTTGTATTAGACTGTTTTCCCTTCCAAGACGTCGGAAGGTGTAAAACAAACGAGGAGGGAGTTTTCTCTTTGGACGTCTATCCCCAGTGCAGACAAGGCTGTTGTCCCCGCTGTGCAGAGCCCTGCTAGCCGCGGCCCCCACAGCCGGGGTGCGTGGGGACGTGAGGCCAGCAACCAGATCGTGACAACTCACTTTCTCAGTGCGAAAGTGATAAAACCACGTGTGCACTTCATTGACGCTTCCCCTCTGAGGTGACATTTTCCAGTGGCCAAGCACCAGCTAGTGGGAAACACAGAGCTTAATCCTAGTTTTACAGTGACTTATTGCATGACCTTTCAAGCAACCGCTTAACTTATCTGAGCCTCCATTCCCCTCTGGAGATAACAGTGTATCAGAGGGCTTTACAGATTAAATGGCTCATTGACTTGAAAATCGCCTTTCTTCCTGAAAATTGCTTGCCTACTGTTTTTTCCAAATGACAGCGGGGATAACCCTTGCTCCCTTGGATGGTGGGTGACCCCAAGCTGTTCCTCCTCCTGCCTGCTCGGTGTAGGACCGGGCGAGCCTGGGCGGCTGAGATGTGTGCTGGGATTTGGGCATCGCCGGCAGGCGCTGCCGGGCCGGCTCCATGCAAACCTCGAGTCAGGACTTGGCGTATCAGTCGCCCCGTGTCTGAGGGCAGTGAAGGCCTGGGCCGAGCAGAGAAATAAGACTTGGTAGCTCGGGGATGGACAAGTCCTGGTGGACTGTGAGCCTCGGGCTGGAGCGACTTTGTGCTGCACTGCTGGGCTACTGGCACTACCTGGCCAGTGCCAACTCTGCGCCTGGGGCATCTGCTCTGCTTGCGCTGGCAGACCTGCCCCATTTCCTGGAGAATTCGTGTTCATAACTCCCAAGGCCGTAAGTCCTTTAATGAGGTCATTGATTTAAAACAGACAAAGAGTTAAAATGGTAGAAAAAATGAGGGTTAAAAACCAACCAACCAAACAAACAAACAAACAAAAAGGAAATAAATTTATTGTAACTTCTGCATGATAAACACACAGAGTTTAAATTCCTGTTGTTGTGCATCATACGTAGAGATTGTAAACCAGAATAGCACTTGACTCAGATTCAGGTCCTGAAGTGTTTACACAGTTTTTTAACCTTCCTTGTGCAAGAAAATAGTATCATGGCTGCAGTTATTACAGAATTTTGTAAAAGTGAAGAAGACGAGTGACCTGTGTAATGCGCAGAGACTTTTTGAAAGCTTTAACTTCAACGTAAAATCCTCCAATGTATTGAGTAAGAAGTTATGAAAGCAGAAGTTAAATGGATTAAGAGCAATGAAAGGGAATAACTGCGTGTTAGAAATCATCGCTGTGTAGAAACGTTGGCGCTGAGGCTCTGCAGGACCTCTCCAGCATTTGAATCAATCATTCTGAAGGATATTACTGTTGATTAAAATGAATAGAAAATAGAAAACCCTGGTAGGTAGCACTGAGCCAATGCTGACTAGGAGTCAGTAAGACGGAGCAATGTGGATCGTGGATGGGCCCATTCAAAAAAACCGCAGGAGCAGGTATGTCCATGCGGGGGCTGCTGTTGGAGCAGGACAGGCAGGCTGGATGGACAGGACGGGTCGCTGTAGCTCCGTTTGGAGGACAGGGGACAAACTGCGGGTTTGATGCTGTGGGAAACGTGGCCATTGCTTGGAAATGATGGGCAGTGGGGCAGCAGCTGCCCTCCTTCCGCTCCCTCTGCGCGTGGGCCTGGTGAGGCCAACCCCACGTGGATTTAATGTCCACCTGCTCAGAAGGGAAGGAGAAGGTGCAGTGCCCGGCCACAAAATGCTTTGAGGTCGGAAGAACGTGTCTTAAATGAGCACATTAAGGAACTCAGTCCTGTAATTTATTAAGAAGACGACTGAGATGGCTTGAATATATCTCAGAGGGACTTTTGTGGGAAGAAGATCTTGATGATCTTATCTTCAAGAGAGTGGTTCGCTCTGGCAGGGAAAGGCAGAGAGGAACCAGTGGTTTAGTGAGGAAGCTGATAAGTTCAACCTGCAAATAAGACCTGCTTTAACAGCAAGTGTGGCTGCACTTGGATGTCCCTGCCAAGGGAACAGCTGGGCGCTTCCTCTCCAGATGCCTTCAGGTTCAGAACGAGCGCGGCACCCATGGAGAGCTGCGCTGCAGCGAGAGGTTAATGGTCTCAGCAATACATAACTGGGTGAACACTGACCTGTCTGTTCCCGCGCAGGTTAAATGAGTTACATGTGCCCCTTACCTTAGAGTCTATGCATTTACGATCTAATTGACATGTGTTTCTGATGCAGTGCAGGAATCGGCCTCAGAGGGACGATCCAGGAGCCCTGCGGTGCTGGAAGGGCAGTGATGTGAACTCAGGGAAGGTGTGAGACCTCAGCTCCAGAGTCACCCTCCAGAGGTAGACACAGCCGGTCGCGCTCAGTTCAGCTTGAAACAATGGATAGGGAGTTTCAGTAAAGATTTTATCTGACAGTTCGTTAGGCTGAGAATTAATGGACTGTCTGTCTCTGGGTTAGAACAGTTTGAAGGGGATCTTTATTTCTGTAATTGTGACAATTTCTGCAAATATTTCCAAATCGTACTGCGTGCGTGCATGCGTCTGGCTTCAAAGGATGCTGCTGATGCTGGGCACGGGGCGGTGGCAGGCGGTGGGTTTGTGGTGCAGAAAGCCAAAGGCCTTTCTCCGTGGTCCAGGCGGGGTGGAGCTGGTCTGGGTGGAGATCTGCCAGGGTATGCGAGTACCTCTGTACCGGTGCTCCTTCTGGCGCCTGGGACCACATCAGGCTCCTGGGCCGTCACCCGGTCCCTACGACTCGCGCATGGCTTCAGGGAAAGGCCAGCCAAGCTGCTGCCCGACTGCTGGCATGGCCGTAATTCTGGGGTTTAGTGCTTGAAAAAAACACTACAGTATCCAAAAAGGGCTTGTTTGTTTGGCTTGCTCCGTCTTGGGTTAACTGGCACAGGGATCTTAGCACACAGGCACTAATCGCACCAACTAACACCCACGTTCACACTGTAATGTGCATTAATAAATCACATGTCCTAATTGTTAGGAGGAGACTGGTCTGCCTCTGCTGAACTTTCCCTTGCTATATTTGTTTCTGTAATTAATTTTTTTTTCCCCTTGGATTGTGGCTAATCTAAAGGCAGAAATATTCAAATGTATAGAAATAAGTTCTATTAAAGTTCCAGAATGTCAAAATCATTCACGCCAAAAGTAAATGAGAACCTTGATATAAAGCCATGAACATGGAAACTGTGATGCAGAGTAAGCTGAAACTCATGACTGATCTTCCTCCATGCCACACGCTGAAAAGCAAAACACAACTTGTAGCTAATATTGGCGGTGAATTAATAAAATCAGGGAGGTTTCAAACCCTTTTTGAAAACCTTTTCCCTTATAAAAGCATCAGCATGGACCATGGCCACCACCAGGCGCTCAGGTGCGGCTCACACCAGCCCTGCCCTATCTCGCTGGGTGGGTTCTCAGCGCCCTCCCCTCTGCTTGCAGTGACATCTCCTGCTGGCACCTGCGAAAAGAGAGATTTACCCTCTCCTTGCCCAGCTGGCATGCCTTTAAATGTTTAATTTTGCACTGCCACCCCATTATCCTGTACATGCTAACGTCAGGAATAGGGCCATTTCTCACCTTGCTCTCCAAGGGTTTTGCATTTATGTACGTCTAAATAATTTGATGTCCCTAACTACAGCAGGCTAGCTGCAGCTTTTGAATTAGCTGCCTCAAGAAGCAGTCCTGACACACACTTCCCTAGGAGCCTTACACAAAGACCAAACGGGACAGCATTGTCCATGGGGCTGGGACGGACGGGCTTTGACTGACCAACGTTTTCCCACATTTGTCCCTGGTTTTGGCATGATGGCCTCAGAATCCTCATCACACTGCTTCCCTCAGGGTCCCCTAACACAGTACATGAGACTCGAGGGAAAGCATGGGCGAGTTCCTTATTGCCAGCTTTTCTGTTAGGCAGAAACTCTGATGCAGAAAGGGTAGAGCAGCGCAAATTCATAGGTGGCTGTTAAGGATGGTCCACGGCACCGAAGAGACTGTCATGCCGCGCAACGAGCTTGTTTGGTTTCAGTGGTAAGGGGACACGGCAGCAGAGCTGCAGCGTCTGTTCCAGTACAAAGCTCTGCCGAAAGTGCTTGTCCCAGCCTGGGTAAAAGTGCCAGGGAGGCATCGGCAGTGCCGGTGGCTCATCGCTCCGGCCAAACACCCTCGCCCTGCTGCTGGCGCGGTACTCCTGCCTGCGGGTCGGGGGCAAAGCACTTCAGCGCCTTTGGCCGGGAGGCAGCTGTGAATGGCGTTAACCCCAATAAAAGCCCCTCCTGGGGGCCTGTCCTGCGGGCCATTCCCTGAGGCTGCCGGGGTGGGGGAGCGCTGGCATGGCGTTCAAGGCTTTGGAGAATGAGCATTGCCTCCGGGGTGCCGCTTGCAACTCAGCTCACGTTGGGGCACTCTTCTGTCTTTCAGCACAGCTTCGTCTCTGTCACTGGGTTTCTTGTCTGAGGCATCTGGTTTTCTCTTTCAATTAAGCGCCCTGTTTAAAAGATAGGTGCTTTTCCTTGTCACGTGTATTCTGACTGTAATAGGATTAGTGATGTATCTTGTGTGGCTGCTCATCTTCATGGTATTACGCGGGTCAGTTTATCACATGCTTGTCTCGTTGTTCATTACTGTTAAATCTGTGACAGTCATTTCATTCTTCTCCTGTGTTTTTCTAATCCCAGAGACTGAAAAGCCCGAGGCCCGGCTTCTTTGCTTGCATCAGCTCTGGGGCAACCTTTGTGGCTGCAGAGATCCCAGGGAAGGGTGAGGGACCGAAAGCCCCGTACACACACCGAGGCACGATGGGACGGTGAGGAAGCGGCAGGTTTCACAGAAATAGCCCCTTCTCTCCTGCATTGCCTGAGCGCTCTAGCCATCATGGGAAGGTGTACGGAGAGCCAGGTCAGCGAGATAGGCTGAATAAATAAATGTAAGCCAGCGCTGCCTTTGGCTAGCTTTGGCCAGCTTGGATGCACTCGGTGTCCAAGTAGTGGTTGGGTTTGCTTTCTTCTTACTATTTCTCCGTGTAAGGTGTTCATGGCAAATTAAAAGTATACCCACTTGAAAGCGTGAGTTGGGATGAACATTCCTGGCGCCCCAGTCCCCAGCTGGCATTGCTGTGTTTTGGATGCTGTTAAGGATGGAGCAGGAGCTTTTGTGGAGTTCCAGGAGCTGGGCAGTGGGAGCTTTGCATGCCCTTTGCCGGGGCCAGGATTTCAGGACGGTGCTGTTAGTCCCTGCTGGCGTTTGTGAGTTTCCAGGAGGTGTTACTCTGGTTTCTCGGTCCAGAGCTCAACTGTCTTGTGAAGTTGATTTGGATTGTGTGAATCCAGAACAAGGACTACGGTGGTGGTGGTGGTGGTAAGATAGGATATATTTCAAGATCAGCTGCCGATGTCCTCTGAGCAGAGGCGATGAGAGTGATGAGGATGCAACCTCCATGAGCGCTCTGGGAAGATAATTGAACCATGGATTGAGCGTCCTCGGTGACTGTGAGGACAGATCAGTGCTGACTTTCTAAAGAGGTCTATGAACATGTCATCTTGTCGCATGTAACATTTTCCAGATGTTCTTTCACTTCTGACTTGTGCCTTCACAGAGCTGAAGGACGAGGAGATGGGCAGAGAGTTCCTGTAACTTACAGTGAGCAGGCAGGACTCGGACTACTCTGGATGAGGACATTTTCAGACTAATTTCTAATCCAAGTTAGCATGTTTGAAACTAACAGGTTTTGCATTTTGCCCCCTGTTTTGGCTCTTCAGTACAAATCTGACAAGTGTAATCTCAGAGGCTAGGGAACATGAGAAAGTCAAGGAAGGTAAGGCACACGGTTATCCGTCCACAGGAGGAGGAAATAAATGTGGCCGCGTCATCTCTCTGTGGCCATGACACGCCTTTCCAAGTCTCCTGTTCATCACCTGGAGAGTGGCTTTTCTAGGGCATTTGTTTGCAAATAGTTTCCCTGCGGTAGAATTACTGTTCAGGAGAGAAATCATCTTGGCTGGCGTTGTGGAGTTGTTTATTCTTTAAAAGAAGAAAAGTTTCCACATGGTTGCAGTGAGGGGCTGCCAAATTACCTCTTGGTACATGCTCAGAGGAGCAGCAATAATTGTTTTGCATTTTCTTTACAGGAATTAAAAAGGAGGCCCGATTTCGCTTTGTTTGGAATTTCCCTGTTTGTCCTAGCTGGCTGCGATGCTGCTGTGTTGGGAACGATGGGGCTTTTCAGTGCCTCCCATGCGTATTAATTATGTGAGGGGGAGTGGGTACAGCCTTCAAGTCACAATAGAAAAGTCCATTTTTCAAAGCTGTTATTCTTTTTCCCGGTCAACTTGTAGAGTATTTATGGTGTTCTTTATAAGACTTTTGTTTGTTTTAGCAACACAGACTACATATCACCGGGACCTACCTTTAGAGTAGAGTTTTCCTCCATGGGAGATGAACGGTGCAGAATAACTCATAACTTCTGTGAAAATAGCCGCTGCAGTAAAGCACCAAGAAATCCCAAAGACTGGAAAGAAAACATACAGGTCTGGCTGCAAGGCAGGCCAAAATAAATGGTAAAATTTGTGCAACTGAGAAAATAGGAAATAAAAGAGCAGTGTTATGCGGTAGTGCTGATATCTGCAGCCTGGAAAAAAAAATCTGGAAAATAGCCCTGCAAAACTTGGGGGCTGAGGGTCCATTTGGAAAACACGGATTCTTCACTACGGTAGAGCTGATTTGATACAGGATTTGTACCGAGGCACTAAACTATGTAGACTTTGAAAGAGTAGAGCTATTATTTGTAATTTTTGAAATGAAACTGTCTGTGTCGATGCAGGAGGCACTGACCAAACTCTCACGGAGTTGATGATGCTGAACGTTGCCCACATCCAGTGAATTCACAGAGTCATCTCAGGCACAGATCTCTGCAGGGCGAGACCGAAAGCCAGTTTCGAAACAGTTTACGTCTGCTGAGAATAAGATTACTCTTTTAATCATCCTCCGAAGGGAAGGGAAGGGGCAAGAGGGAAGGGAAGGTTAGGCGTAGTTCTAATAATTATCGTTATATTAATGGGAAACTGCAAGGCTCTGTATACAGGAAGAACGGATGTGGTTGAGGCTGACAAAGTGGAGATGACGTTTTGGAAAGACTCATACTGACTGGTACTTGGAGGTTTTCAGCATCTCCCCCACCCTTGGACACCGAAGGAATTGTGAATTTCGGGTGCAGGAGTCACAGTGCACAAATACATGTTTTGGTTTCGCAGCCTGGGAGGCGTGATGGCAGAACGGGGATTTGCAGGTGTCCTACACAACTGTGGTTAAGAGAGATAATGTTTGGTGTATAAATAAATATTGAATGATACCACGGAGGTAACCATTTCCTTTGAGTACCACATCAATAGTTGTAATTTGCTGCTGCAGCTGTGATGATATAAAGCTATGAAAGAGGCCAGGTTTGTAGGGGAAGGTGGTATCTTATTAGTCTCAAATCTGTTACAAAGATGTGAAAAAAGGTTTGGATATCCAAAAGCTTTTCTGATTTTTCCGGCTACATCATTTGGCCTAACAAAACAAGCTACCTCTCCCTGCAGCGTTTCTTCCCACTGACATCCCAGCTGTAACCACGCGTTGTGGGGCTGTGCACCGGGGCTTGCGTCGGCTGGTCTGGCAGAAGGTGCTGCTCCTCCTTAAAAGCGCTGTTGTTAAATTGGACGGGGCCCATAAAAGCGGTAGCCTCTGAAGTCATCTTCGAAGGAGAGACTCACGAAGTCCGACCTACTTCATTTGTCTGAGGGATATTTAGTATGTACCTTGTTCGCAGCCTACCAGTAACTGCATGGGGAACAGCTTTTCAGTGGTAGGAAAACCCTTAGTCCGTACGAAAATGCAGAACGAGAGGGAATCCGTGAAGAGATTAAACCACAAATGGAGAACGGACCCCAGTAAAGAGCCCTGCGGTTGGGTTGGGCATGGTGGTGAGTGGTCCTGCGCAGCCACAGCTCTGCCTTGTCCCCCGCTCTCCTGGGAAATGCCAGGGAAAGGCTCCCGCTGCAGCTGCCAAGTGATGGGAGAAGCTTGTAGGGCAGTAATTATGCCAATGTGCTTTCACTTGGGTCAGCTCAAACTATTTTTTTTTCCCATTGGCCAGAAATACAAAGTGATTTGCGATAGTCTAGTGTTGATGCATGTAAACTGGTAAAGGAACAGTGGGTTTTGTTAGCGTAAGGAGATACCACTCCCCGTGTGCTCCGTACCTGTGCTAGCCGTGCTGGGCACCTTCAGGTTCCTCAAAGCTCTCAGCCAAGACGCAGAGCGCTCTCACCGCAGCTACATCCTACTCATCACCTAACGAAGCTCCCGACACAGAGGCCTCTGGGGCCATTGGTGTGGCCAAAGATGAGCAGATCCAAGCCCGTCTCCAGCATGCTTTGTGCAGGGGGCCCTGGAGGAACTCGCTTGGCCAATTAATTTGAGGTTGTGCCGTGCATTATAGGAGAAGAATAGAGGTCAGAGTTTGTTCTGGGCAAGCCTTACATTTCTATTTCTGTATTTTGTCAGAAAGTTTCTTCCCTCTCCTTTTTGAAGTTTTTAGCGGCGGCGCGATGTCACTCAACTCACAGCAGTTCTTTAAGTGTCCCCATAGCCATGGTCACCCTGACGGTGTAGCTGTAACTCTGGCCAAAAGGCCACTTCGGCACACTCCTGCACTGTGGCTCTTTCATCCCTGAGGCTCGTGAGCCGGCGGTGAGCTGTGCCGGTGATGAACCATGACAGCAATGAACCATGCCGGTGTTACCTGCCCTGCCGTGCCAGGGCTCTGCTGCTGAGGTGCTTCACTGACCTTTTGTCAGCGGCGTAACGGCAGCCGGTGCCAAAAACGTCCCTCCTGTCTCGGACCGTTTTACAGCCATAGAGTTACAACCTTTCATCGCCGATGTGTGCTCCTCATCTTGCCGCAAGGCACAGAAAATGCCAACGCTGCTAAAACGCAGCTAATCTGAGGTTGTTAACATTTTCTTTGTCTTTTGCCTAGAAGGAGGAGCGCAAGGTCTGAATCCCTCTGCCATCCAGAGAAAGGCGGTTTTTCATGACGACAGCTGGCACAGAACGCACTAGGCTGGCAGGCTGGGATGCAGACCCCTGGAAGAGCGGCTCAGGGCCCTGCCAGCTGGGTGACATGCCCTTGGTGGACCCTGCTTTTGGGCCTCTTGCAGTGAGCAGGAGGAACCTTATTATTAGCACTTTGTCGCGCGTGCTTAGTATTCATTGCAAATGTTGATATTTTTAACAGCAAAGCGCTGACAGCAAACTGTACCTTCCAGCCTAGGAACTTTAAAATTTAGAAACAAAATGAGCAACAGTAAAAATCTTTCTTGATAATTGTATTGTTTGGCTTTCGACTGCTCCGATTTTGACATGATTGTGTCCGTGTCTCTCCACAGCACGACTGTCCTGCAGGTCTGAGTTATTTCCTCTCCCAGAGGTGCTGGATACCTTGTCCTGGAGCCAGTCGGTGCTATCAAACCAGCACAGCGAGCGGCAGCTTGGAGCGTCTATCCCGAATTCGGAGAAAGGGCTTTGAATAACTGGCCACGCTTCACTGCATCCAAACTAGGGTTAAGCAGGGATTATTTAACGGCACTAGAAAACACTTCTGCACAGCCGGTGAGTAAAAGAAGAGGCCAGTTCGTGCTGAGTGTTTAATGCTGCCTTGAAGGCACAGATGGGAGCCAGATGGAATCGACAATTTTCTATCCCGACCTGCAAGGTGGATCTGAATATATACACGTCCTAGATACAAATCCTGTAGAGGTGCCGTTGGGGTTTCCAGGCAGAGATAACCGCCCCAGTGTGCCTTCCTCCCGTGCACGGCATTCACTGGGAGCCCGGCTCCAGAGGAGGGGTGTTACTGGTGTTACTGGCCGCTGCCAGCAGCCTGCGCCCCGGGAGCACTCACCCCTGCCCGTACCCGCTGGGCTGGAGCTACAGGGGGAGGCAGGGGGATTTCCAAGAGGGTTTTAGGTTTTTTTGGGCATTCAGTTTGGGTTGCTGCATCCTCCTTCAGGGCAGGGGACCTGAAGATCCTGGCAGTGTGGTGGCCAGGGGTTTCATCTCTCGTGAGGTTTGGTGTCCCCAGCATCTGTTTGGTAGATTGAAGGAAACCAAATACATCTCTTTTTTTTTTTTTCCCCTTCCTATTTCACAGGAGACCTCCAAGGGTGCAAGGGGACTAAAACCAGCCGAGGCATTTCTAAGTTCTGAAATTCTATTCTAAATATTTTCAGAACTCAAAAAACTATTTCTAGTCTTCCAGAGGGTTCATTTTATATGCTTTTTGTTATTCATGCGTTATTTTATGAGATAGCAGTCAAACCAATGACTTGTCATAATATGACATTATTGCTGAAACATTCTCTTATTTTAATGTCATTTATAAAAATCAGCAACTACGACTGATCAGTGCTGATTAAAATACATAACCTTTTCTAGATCCAGATGTCTGTGCCGTATGGAGCAGTGATGGAAGGGATGGGTGTTTTGTTTGTGTGTTCAAAATTCCCTCTGCAGTGGACAGTCTTAGAAAGCCACAGCCAGGTAATGTTGGTTTTCTGCAGCTAGCATAAAGCCTGTGCATATTCCGTATTGTGTGCCCTGGGAAATTTTCTGTAAATCAAATTCAGTGCCCGTTTCGGATATGGGTCAGTGCAGATTTGCTGAGTGACCTGATACTGGCGTGGGGCTGGATGCTCTGCCTACTCCTTGCATTCATGGTACGTGTGGGGTGTCCTGCACAGCTACGTGCTCTTGGCTCTGCCACTTTTTTGAGGTGAATGACGGCGGGAATGAGATGAACACACATTCATGGTTTTCGGGTCCAGAGGAGGCCCCGGAGATGCTGGGAGGGCTGGAGCCCCTCTGCTGTGAGGACAGGCTGAAGGAGTTGGGGGGGTTCAGCCTGGAGAAGAGAAGGCTCCGCGGAGACCTTCCAGCCCCTTCCAGTCCCTAAAGGGGCTCCAGGAAAGCTGGGGAGGGACTCTGGATCAGGGAGGGGAGCCATGGGATGAGAGGGAACGGTTTTAAACTGAAAGAGGGGAGATTGAGATGAGATCTGAGGAAGAAATTCTTGGCTGTGCGGGTGGTGAGCCCCTGGCCCAGGTTGCCCAGAGAAGCTGTGGCTGCCCCATCCCTGGAGGTGTTCAAGGCCAGGCTGGACGGGGCTTGGAGCAACCTGGTCTGGTGGGAGGTGTCCCTGCCCAGGGCAGGGGGTGGCACTGGATGGTCTTTAAGGTCCCTTCCAACCCAAACCATTCTGTGATTCTGTGATTCTTTTTGAGGTTGCACCATGCTGAGATTCTGAGCTGTTCAAAAGCATCTAAATGAGAACTACATAATTGATCCTGACAGTTCTGTTCCCTCTCTAAGCAATGCCCCTCTTGTCTCTTGACTTGTTGGCTTGCTTTGATTTTGTGCAAATCTGTCACCTGTTTCTGTGATACATTTCCTCATTTGCAAAAAGAGGTCTTGTTGCTACGCTAATCTGCTTCCAGTCTTCTCAGTCTGCATTTTTTAGCCATTTTTGCTGTTTCATTGCTTCTGGGACATAGATGGAGTGCTAGGCACTGCTCTCCTTGGAGCAAGGTGAAAACATGACACCAGTTCCCCTTCTTGTACCTTCTCCAAGAGAGCCCTTCTGGGGCTTATTCTGTTCCACCTCGGGTTATGAAAAACAATGCACTTTTTGTCTTTAAAAAGCAAAACTAGGCACTACTTTTTGTCTTCTAAGACAAGAAATATGCGTGTTCTGATTTAAAAATGCCCTTGTGTCACAATTTATGCCCCCTTGAGCGCAGCTCTTTATGAGTTTTTCATATTAGAATATTGCTGTTATTTATTAAATCCCTGATAAACTACACTTAATGCTCCCATAATAGAATATGCATCTTTAAATCTGCTGAATATGTGGTTTGTCACTGATGCAAAGTGTACTGATTAATTAAATAAGACTTAGAGATTCATAAAGCAATTGCTCCAAAATGAAGTGTTATTTACATGTAAGTATATTAACAATTATGGAAACTTAATTTTTCCTGTATACAATCTGTGTTGAAATTCCACTGATATTTTAGCAGTCTCATGATTTAATGATTTAAAATTAATTTTCAGTATTAAACGCATTTGCAAAAAAAAATCAGGAATATTTTTCAAAATAAATACGGCTGACATTTTGCATAATGGCAATTTTACAATTCTTAGGGGGGGAAGAGAACAAGGGAATTAAAACCATATGTGAATTTTTGTCCAGTTTTTAAACTAAATATTTTATCTGCCATAACTGTAGTGTATGAGTCTTAAAATGTCCTTGTATCATGACGAATTTTTGGTAATAAAAAAATTACGTATCTTGCTTTTGTGGGTACTGTCTTCTGGGTTGCCTCGAGTTCTGCTGCCACTTGCTTATTATCTATCAACAGTTTACTGGGCAGTTAATCAGCCAGCACCAGACAAATTCAGTCCTTTATCAAGCGCTTTATCAAGGGCTCATCAAACGGCCGGGAGACTGCTCAGTTAGTCCACCGAGACCTTACTGCCACAGCTGTATTAATTCAGCTATAAAAGACAAAACCTTATTCACTCGCTTCCTCTTGCTTTCTCTTTTTCATGTAAATGGGAAGATGAATGATGCATCAGATATCTGAGTCTCTCCTTCGCCAAGGTCTTTGTCTGTATGTTTCCTTTTTCATGTAATTACTGTTTTAATAGGTAAAGGGGTGAAGGTCTGGGAAAAGTTCAGGATTTCCAAGACCCGATGAGAGTTGCTGGGTGGTGTCACTTAGAAAAACATTAACCCAAGATTTCGTCTCTAGCAGGAGTTTTCCTCACTCCTTTGGTACCGCTTTTGTTATTGAATGGTTCCCAACAACATCTCCTTCTGCTGAATCTCTTACCCAATTATCACTTACAGCTCAGAAGTTCATTAGCAGCCTAGTTCCCAGAGCCCGGCTTACAGACATCAGTGAAAGCCCGTAGGAGCTGTTCTCATTAAGCCTTTAGCGTAAAGGTACAACTACACTCCAGCCACACATAACATTTTTTCATTAAATTATTTGCTTATTAAATTAATCAATATAGCACAGTTCTGTTTGCTTCTAACCTGCCCCAGCAGCACTGGTGCCCTTGTCCTTCAGATCTTCTGTTCTTACCACTCTCCGTGTGGAGACCTGGGGATGTCTTATTTTGCTTTTTCATCTTTCTTGGTACCACCCTTGGGGCTCATCTCCTACTCTGAAAATATTTCCCCACTTGGCTCAGGAGTGGCTGCCCTGTGTGTTGCCCCATCATCCCCCTTACAGCAGGTTGTGTCGTTTGCACGTTCCAAATGAGTCCACCGCTCTCCGGACAAACACCCTCGACCTGCTGCGAAGGCTGCACAACTCCATCTGCAAGGGTAGGACAGGACAGGATATCTTGATTTAGAAGTGACCTACAATGATCAGCTGGTCCAACTGTCCAAGAAGTTTAAAATGAGTTTTGCTGCTGTGCCTCACTGCCAACTGTCAGTGAGTTGGCAGGCCAAGAGACTGGTGACCACCTGTTTTTTCGTTTTTTAAAGCCAGCTAAACCGACTGTGAGCTCTGACCCCAAATTCCCTGGGGAGGTGCTGGTCTCCCCCAGCCTTGCCCCGGAGGCTGCCCGCAGCCCAGGCTTGTGGTCCATGGGGACCACTGCCCCGCGCCTCTGTGGGTAGGGTGCGGGTGTGTTTCTGCCTCTGAACCTTTTTCCCCAAAGCCCTTAATCCTTCTTTGCTGGACTTTGTTATGAGATGATACCGGTTCTCCATGGGAGTGAGCTGCAAGGCTTGAACGTTCTTGAATTTCACTTTCCCTGTTTTCTTTATTAGAGAGAAGAATCTTCCATAGGGGAGGTGAAAATTTAGAGTGTGTCTTGGTTTAATGGTTTAAAAAATATTTGGAAAGCGTTTTAATTTCTCAGAGAAATTTTTAATTTCTCTGAACGTGCGTAACGTGAAGCACTCGAGCTTTAAACCACTTTATTTTAATACATCGACCTTTTTAAAAAGGACTTATCTGAATCCTTGGGTCATGTTTGCTTGGCCCCGTTCGAGCAGCAAGTTGTGCCAAAGGCACGTGCTGTGGACGCTCTCCTCCATAGTAAGTCAAGGCTCTCCTGCTGTGCGAGGTGGCAGGGAGCGGGCAGCACTCGCCAGCGTTCGCGGGACCTGCTGGAGCGGCAGCGGTGGAGGGTTTGCACGGGGAAGGTGCTGAGCACCTCCGCGATCTGCTTGGCTCCCCGTGCTCCCTCCTCCGCACCTGCCTCTCCAGCATCCCAGCCCTTTTAAATCTCTTCTCTCTTGTGTGGAACGTTGTGCTGCAAGTGTGTGTGAAGTAAATCTGTCATAAGGATTTTTATTATGCAATTCTGATGTGCAAGAATTGTATCTAAGCTGTTTAGAGTCATTGATTGCTATTGAGCTAATGAGCCAAGTGCTAATCAATTCTCTAGGAACTGCCATGAGAAGCTATTACACCTCCCACAGTGCCTGCATTGACTGCTTATTGGCAGAGTGATTGTGTTATCTGCCTCAAATTTCACCAGACAGACTATAATAATCTAGGAAAATAATTTACCGTCAATGATACTATAAGGCATGTCTGAGAATGATGAAGGAGGACGATGCCAATAAACTGCTGCGTGGAGCCTTCTTTAATTGTAGATGTGTATTTACACACTGCGTATTGCGTTGCCTCCGCCTCACGCGTACCAGGGCACACCAGCGGGGTGGAATATCTTTACCTAATTGATTTTCTCGCATGGGAAACGCCGTAGATCTACCCTAAGGCTTCGGAACAGCGTTTGGTACTACTGTGTCCCAAGGGAAACGGATACGCAACCTGAGGGACGTGTGACTTGGTACAGGAGGTGGCAGGGACTGCAGGGTAAAACGACATGAGGTTGTTCCTGGGGTGGAAGCGCTGGGCGGGCTGGGGGAGGCTGGGCTGGGCCAGGCTCTCCAGCAGGGACTCCAGCACCTAACCATTACAGGTGGGAAAATTGAGAGGTTTCACCAAGGTGAGGGAAGGGAGTGTGCAGAAGGCAGGGATTAGAAAAAGCAGAGGACTACGCAATTTAGGAGTCATAATATATTGATGCCACCGTGCGAGAGTAGATTAGTTAGATACAGGTGGAAGAGAAAACAAGAAGAAACCTCAGTCGATCTCAGGGTATCTACGAACCAGCAGTCTGATCCATGAATGCATTGCATGTGGCGTTCCCAGGCTGACAAGGATGTAAGTAACACAAACCAATAGCCAAAAAACAGCTCTCTGGGATTCTGGGTTCCTGAAAAAATAGTTCCAATCCAAACCGGCTTTGGGAGGTGCTCCCAAGACATCTTGGCACAGGCTGTCAGAGAGCAGAGGGTCTTCTCAGGTCTGCTGGAGCAATGGGCCGTGAGGCGTGTACAGAGCCACCGGGAATGGTAGGCAGGGGTGTAAGAGGATAATGTTTGAAAAGAGGATTATAAAGTGGTAAAAAATAAACATAGGCTGAAAATTACAAGACAGAGAAGCAATTCTGCTTTTTTATCGGTATCCCGATCAGGTGGCTTTCTCTTCTCCTTCCTCCAGCGCTGCCTCCTGACGGAGAGTATTTTTGAGGCTGGCTTTGCCTCTTGCCCTGCTGAAGGCCAGTGCCCTGCAGTGTGTCTGTGTGTCTGTGCCCATCCTCTTCCTCCTCCCTGCCTTTCCTTGCTCTTCCATCCTTTGGGATGAGGCGTTGCGGCACAGAACTCCCTGGGATCGCACACTTCTCCCTGCCTTGCTCTCGGGGACAGGATCACCCTTGTGAAGTGTCCCTTGATGAGCTCTCTCCCTCTAGCTGGAGTGCTTTTCACATCACTTACAAAATTTATGAGATTCTCACTGTATTTAATAAGCCGCATATGCTAAGATGTACGATCGATACACACTTAACTCCACGTGTAACCTTATTGCAGCTTTCCATAGGGGCCACGCATGGGGCGGCTCACGCAGAGGACGTACAGACTTGACAGCGGCTGTTCCCCGCGTGCCGTCCGTCGGCCCTCTCTCCTCAGGCTTCTCCTACGCCGTG
The DNA here is from genome assembly GCF_028500815.1 of Rissa tridactyla. Taxonomy (NCBI): domain Eukaryota; kingdom Metazoa; phylum Chordata; class Aves; order Charadriiformes; family Laridae; genus Rissa; species Rissa tridactyla. The sequence continues at coordinate 67,494,757 of NC_071469.1, read as the reverse complement.
AAAGCAGCTGAGGAACTCCCCCGCCGTGCTACAGCGGCCATTGTGAGCTAAAGTCTCTGCTGATAAACTGCTAAATCAAACCCAGCTGCAATTGTAACATCATCCCTCTTCTACCCTTTTCTCTTCATTAGCCAGGATCATTAAAACCAAAACAAATTGATAGTGCATTTTCATTGGTAAATATATTTCTCTTGGCATCCAAAACACCGATGAAGCTTTATAGAGTTTTGTACCTCAGAGCTTAATTTTACTAAACATTGATATAACAAAATTGAAATATAATGTAATTTCTTTGCTAAGAAAACCAAGTGTTCCCACCCACAGTTAATTGCATTGTGGTGGTGGTTACTTTTTTTTGGTTTTTTGTTTGGATTTTTTTAACAGAAGCGGAAAAAATACGCAGGCTTGACTGAAATGACCTTGTGCTATTCATCTCACCAGCTGATAAATCCTAGGACAGTTGCAGACATTCTCACATGTCTTCTCAGCAGCCAGAAGGCCGATTCCTGGCTGGAGAGCACACGCCTGGGCTTCCTGCTGGTGGGAAAGCAGGAGCCTCGTTGAGATGGCAGTGGTCGTCCTGGGATGCTGCCGCGGGATGCTGCCGCGGGATGCTGCTGCAGCTCGTTGGCCAGTCGTGCCTTCAGAGCACCTGCCTTGGGAGGCAGCACTTTGTTCAGTTATCCGCCAACACAAAGATTAATTAGCGCTCCAGATATGTTGTTCAACTAGTGAGTTATAATTCTAATTTAAAAGCACGATAGAAGAATGGCACAGTCGGTCGGTCGGAGCGAGATTACGGGCAGATCTTTGCTGAGCCTGGGTGCAGGGCTGAGCAAAAACCCACCTTCCTTCAGCTGGTGCGGGAGGTCCCCGAGCTGCAGGACCCGACTCACCCTCAGGTCCTGGCACCGATGTAGTCTGAGAGGTGAGAGAGTCCCAAATTATGCATTTTAGCTACTTCTTCCTCAAAGCAGAGCTGTAGGAACAATCCATGTCATGATGCTTCCCCGCAGTAAGATTCAAGGAACCAAGGCAGTTTCTGTGACACCACGTACTGATCTTTCAGAAACTATTCCTGCTTTTCACAGAGAATTTTCCAATTGGAAGAAAACAAATTCCAAACACAATTGCTGAATGAAAACAGAGCCAACGTAGTTGCATTGTAGCTGTGAACGCTGCAAGAATTCCACTATGTCCTTATGGAAGCCCCTGATTTAAGCCATTGCCCGCCCATTGGTGCAGAATAAAAGTTAAAAGATAATTTATGAATGCATTGGAAACTTTGCTATTTGTGAGTAGATAGGCTGGGGTTTGTCGTACATTCCCTCAGAGGCTGAAGGAGCTTGGTGATGGCTGGTTGTGAAGAGACACACTCCTGGGTTCCTGGCCGCGACGTCCCCGAGCTGCTCCTGGGCACAGAGGTGGCGTGGGCTGGAGCGGAGCCTCCGAGGTCAGAGGTGAGCAGGGACCGAGGGCTTGCTTTCTGCTGAAGGCCAAGGGGCTGTACGGAGGAGGCAGCTCTGCCCCGGGGCAGGTCTCCTGGGGGGGTACGCTGCTGGGAACAGGGACCCTCCACAGGGTCTGAAGAAGAACCAGCCGTGGGCCTGGAGAAATGGCATCCAAGCAGCGGGAGGGTTTTGTAACTCCGCAGATGTGCTTTTGCTGGCTGCGTTAGGAAAGGTGGATGCTGGACATTCTGGGATTTTTTTTTTAACTGGAGATTTCTTCTAAGGAAGAGGAAAAGGTAAATTTGCCGTTTTCCTTTATGTTTGCTTTGCAGTGATTAATCACACCAGCTCCTCAGGCTGCGTGCTGGCTTTCTTGGAATTTGCCTGGCTTCAGCTCCTGCCCATAGCTTCTTGTTATGCCTGCCTCACTTAGATTAGAGAGACTTTAATACCTGTTGTTTTCTCCCTGTGAAGGTACTTACGCACTGTAATCAAGGCTTCTCCTAATCGTCTTTCTGATGAACCAAGCAGATGAAACTCTTTAAATCTCTCTGGGTAAGGAACTCTCTCTAATAGTCAAATTATTTTTGTAGCTCTTTTCTGCCCTCTCTCTATTTTGTCGAAGGCTTTTTAATACGGAGGGAGGGGGATTGCGTGGTTTAGCAGCGAGCCTCGGCTGTGCTGCACACCCCGTTGCCGTCTCGCCGATGCTCGGCCTGTGTTGGCGCACCCTGGGGCGGCAGCGCCGTCGTCCTGCACCGGTGGCCCCCCGAAGCGTGGAGAGAAGGGCTGGCAGCTCCCTGCATAGCAGCTGGGCGATTTCAGGTGTTTGGCTGGAGGTGTTCAAGGCCAGGCTGGATGGGGCTTGGAGCAACCTGGGCTGGTGGGAGGTGTCCCTGCCCAGGGCAGGGGGGTGGAACGGGATGGTCTTTAAAGTCCCTTCCAACCCAAACCATTCTATGATCTTCTCTCACTGGCATGAGTTTCGGTTCCTCAGGCTTGCTCTCCAGTTTACAGGCAATTAAGGAAAGGGGGAGCAAAACCGCAAACTTCTCTTTGCTCCTGGCTGCAACATTTAAACTTATTTATGGTTTGCTGAGTTTGAATTTAAACTGCGTTGGCCTTGTTAGTGCCCAACCTTCTGGTGTTAAATTGAGCGCTTTGCTGGATGTGCCAGCCAGCCTCTAACCCAGCCCATTAGCTCCCTGGCCTGGGAGAAGTGGTTTGGCTCATTTATACACAGCCTCCATCCTGCAATGTGCTGCAAAACTGATTTTTTATTTATTTTTTTTTTTATTTTTTTCATTGTTATGCCAATCATATATCAAGTGGTTCAGCTTCAGTGTCTTCTGCCGTCTCCCTGCGGGACCAGGAAGGTCTCTGAGAAGACCCCTTGGAAATGTCTTTTCTGCATTTCTTTTCCAGAATTGGAGATGCTTGTTAATTTGCTCTTCTTTTCACTTCTCTCAGGCAATATTTTAGGAGAAGTTTCTAGTAGTATGGGGTGAAAATCAGATGAGCCAAGTCTTTAGAGTGTTTTGAACTGTTTTGCTTCACACAAGCCATTTGGCGATATTGGCAATAGTGAAAAATGGCCCAAGCATATTAGCATAATTCATGCGATGCCTGTTACTCGTTGGATGACGGCGTGTTTATAGTGCAGCTTCTCACTTGGTCCTGATTGAAGCTGGCATCCCCTGGAACACAGGTGCAGCTCCCGGGCAGGGGAAGAGAGGAAATATTTTGCAAGAAGTTAAAGGGAAAAAGCTTCTATCTCAATCAGATTTCAGACGCTTTTTTCTGCCCCCCCCCCCCCAGGATGGAGAGAGCTGATGAAAGCGGAATTTGGCTAGTTTCTAAGTAAACACAACAAGCTTTTGCATGTAAACAGCTGGGACTTTCTGTTGGTGTGGGGGGAGTGCGAGGCACTTGGGGGTGTGTGGTTGGAGGCTGCAGGAACGCAGGGCAGGTTTCCTGGGGCGGGGGAGGCGCGAGGCTGCCACCCTCCCTGGAGCCTGTCCCCGGAGCCTGGAGGGACGGTGGTCTGTCCCCAGGCCCTGCGCGGTACCGTCCTGGTTTGAGCAACACAGGACTAATTTCTCTTCTAATGCTTGGGAAAACCGCACTTTTAGAACTCTAGTGTCTGAATTCGTGAAAATATTTCCTTTATAGCCAGCCCTGGGGTGCGGGTTTCAAGGTCTCAGTCCTTTCGAGCTCGCCAGGTGTGGGGATGAGGAGGAGCGAGACCCAGGCACTTGACCCAGGATGCCAAGGGGATGATTTCATACCATGAACGGCACATTCAATACAAACTAGGAAGTTTGCTGAGGAGTGTTCTCTCTCCCTCTCTCCCTTGCTGGCTGCCATCCTGAGCACTCCTGACCCCGGTGCCAGAGCCCTGAGCCCTTCCCTTCCTCCCACAGCCGCACCGCTCGCAGGGTCCCACATTGGCTGTGCCTGCGGGGAGTGCACGGCATCCTCTGATAGAATGGGCTGGGTATAGTCCTCTTGCATTTTATGTTGGTATCGGGATCAATACTGGTTCTTTAGTGTTACTAATGTTAATTATCTAGTCTTATTCTGTTAAATCTGTTTATATTTCAGCCCTCAGGTTTCCTTGGTTTTTTCCCTGATTCCCTTTCCCAGGTGGGGAGGGGTCATTGGGTGAGAGAATAGTTGTCTAAACGACAATAAATTGTTGTGGGTTCCTCAAACCATAACAGTTACAGATGCGGTGCACCCTCGTGCCAGATCCCGGGGATGCTGAGGGCTCGTCGTGCTGCCGAATGCCCGCGGGAGGTCCGTGTCCAGTGGTGCCTCCCAGTCGCTCCCGGCACCCGATCGCTGTTTTCCCCACATCGGGTTGTCACCTGACTTTGGTTTTCTCTGTCGCTTTAACGCTGTTTTCCACATGGTGAAACAGCCAGTTGTGTTAATAGGATATTAATGAGAACAGCAACAAAACTCCCCTGTTACTTGGAGCTATGCAAATAGTGATTATTTTGTTGTTAACGATTTTGTTCTACAAAGATAGCTCTACACCATTGTATTGTCTCCTTCGGGTATCGCTTTCCAGCAAGAGCTGACTCACATGAGTACGCTTCAGTTAACTTCTTTTTTTTCCTTTTGCCATAGGAAATTCTGAAGAAAAATGCTGGACAACAGGGTTCAGGGGAAGAGAACATTTTAGTCCTGCGTTCAGGTGACGTTGCCAATATTGGAAAAACGGGCACCTCAACTTAGAAGGCCACCTTGGGTTTTCATCCTTCTACCTCTTTCTGTTTACGGTGGTAATGATACATGATTCACTTTAAAAAAAGACAAATAAAATTACTAAAGAAAATAAGTTTGTTTTCAAATTATGAGGCATCCTCTGACATTAATTTTTAGGAAGTTTATTTTCTTTACTAACAAAACTGCAGACAATGGTAGCGTTTTTTCAGCCACAAGAAATTAGAAGATGAGAAAATGGGAGGAAGAATAGGGACATTTTTCGTGATAAGGGAGGAGGTATTTAGAAGTCAAGGGACTGAACCATGACTGATGAGTTTAGGTTAAGTTCTCGTCTCTACCAAGGGCTTGTTGTGCAGCTCAGATAATTAAATTTCTGTGTCTCATTTTGTCCATCCACAATTTTTTCTTTCTGAGTTTGGATTTGTTGAATCTGCCCCGCTGTTAAAGGCTGGATCACCTTCCTCAGCATCACCTTTGTGCTTCATCTTTTGCTGGAGGTAGCAAAGCACGTCTGAAGCAGATTGGAAAAAGCTGTTGTGGAATTTATCTAACCCAAACTGGGAATCTGATCCGTTCTGGGTGACTGGTGGAAGACTTGGGGCTCCTCCAGTGAAAGTCAGCTTTTATTTAAGTGCATGCTAATAAACATGCAACACTACGAGTCCCAAGAGTCTGCTGCAGATATCGTTTGTCTTTCACAGGTAAAAAAAATTGATTATCATCAAAGTAGCCTTACTTTCCAACAGGTCTCCATGTTTTACTTCTAGGACCTCATTCTCCACTAGTCCATGTTTCATTTCTTTGTGATTGTAGGCAACATGCTGCGACAAAAAAACGTTTATTTTCTCATTGTTACTGAAAGTGGAACTTATTTTTGACGTGCATGGCTATTCTTTAGAGGAGGAAAAAAGAAGAGTTAAAATACGAGATCACCGCAGGATGGGGGAAGCTGTTTATCGTGAGAAGTTGGGAATGGGAAGAGGATGGCTCTTCAGATCTGCGTGCCAGCACGCCCAGGAGCGGTGAGTTGAGAGCAGGTAATAGTGGCAAGAGGCTCTGTGGCCCCCGTTCTGCAGGAGGCTGGAGCAGATGGTTGGGATGGTGCCTCCCGGCCCTGCGATCTGTGCATCCGTGGGAGCTTTACGAATACGCGAAGTTCACGTGCCTCGAGTTTTGGTGGTTTTTACATTAGCTTGGAATACTGCATGGTACTGGTACTGAAGCGTGTTTTCAAAGACTTAGTAATATTATACAAATTAAGTATTTGGGGCAAAAGAAGAAATATAGCTTAATATTCCTATTTTATCCTCATTAGTTCCTTTTTTCTATAAATAGTAACCATACAGCGTATATTACATTCTCTCGTGTCAGAATTTATCAGGGACGTGCTTTGGCTGGGCAATTGCTGTGTGAAAAATTAAGGGTTTTGCCTCATTCTATCAACATGCTTTGGTTTCACTGTTGAATAAAAATAGATTTTTTTAAATAACAGTCACATAAAGTAAAAAAATCCGGAACAGAGCCCTTTTTCATTTCAGAGGCGGAATCAGCGTTGTTTGATGAGACTGGAATAGATCACTTGGTAACTCTAATTACTAAGGACCGTTATTACAAATGCACCCAAAAAAACTAATGAACGTTGTGGTAATGCTAATTTATGTCAGCCAACTGTGAGACATCAGCCAGCTTTCCTGTGCAAACATGTTGAAGGGAAGAGGGTAAAACAGAGTTACTTTCCATTCTGGAAACGCAGCGGCTGTTCCTGGGTACTGTGCAAATCCAAAGTGACTGAGACCAGACAATTGAATTTGTCTAGAAAACAGTCCGCAGTTCAGAGTTACAGTGCCTTTTTTTTTTTTTTCCCCTCTTTGGGGTGGGATGTTGGGTTTGGTTTAATGTTTGCCAGTTAAAGCAGGCTTTTTTTTTTTTTTTTTCCGAGGCCGTTTCTCCTGGCAGAACTCCGCAATGGGATCGTTGGCGCACTGAGATGATTCAGTCCAAACCAGCCATATGAACTAATCGCTTCTAAATGAGTGCCCAGCATCCATTTCCCTGGCACGTTCAAGTGCTGTGTAGTCAGGCGGGTCTGACTACCTGGAAAATTCAATCGTATTTGACCCCTGTGCTCCCAGGAGACCCTTTGCGACTCCTTGGGACACAGGAGGCTTCCCTGCTTCGATAAGGAAAGAAACTGACCCCTGAGGAGGGGTTATAGGCAGGGATGTTGCCGTTACACTGATCTAATCTATGTATTTATTAGTTTTCTGGGGTGCACGGTTGATTTCTGGCAGCGGGGAGGCCAGTTTGTCTGGAGAGCCGAAGTGCTCGGCAGGGTGCTGATGGAGCCGGTGGAGGAGAAGATGAGCAATCACGGGCAGACAAACCCGTATTAGTCAGATGCGCCTGCGACGAGACGTGATCGACGCCATTAGCATCACCTGGCAGAGCCCTGGGAGAAAGCGCTATTTCTGGCAGGCACCTTGATTTCTTGAGAATGGAGATGATTTATGATTAGGAAAGGCTGCCGCTGGACTGGCTCGGTGCTGGAGAAGTTAATCATTTGGTATGAGGGTACCGTGATTTGTTTGACATTCCCGACTTGTGTTGTAAAGATTTTGTGTCGGGCGGCGTTTATGGAGGAGCGAAATGAGTCTTATTCTCATTTCACTTTATTTGTACCCCATAGGGAGAGGTCTTAAAATGCCTTTGGCGGTTGAAAGCAGGTGAGGCTTTGGGGTCCCCCTGGCGCTGGCTGGCAAGGGAGCATGTGTTTGGGCAGGTAATTTTACGGATCCCCGCAGAGCAAAGGGGAAAGACATCTTGACACTGTGCTTCTGGACACAGGGGCCGTTCTCACGGCAGTAGATTATGCTCTGCTTCAGGCTGACGGAGTTTGCTCCTTCCCGAGCATCCTGCACACCATTTCCTGGGCGTGAGGGCTGGGAAGCGAGCAGAGTCCCATGGTGCTGTCAGAGGTGGGATGTGCCCTGCAAGGAGGCAACAGCCAGACCTGGTTGGGATGGTCCAAACCTTGCACCACAGAGCCACCCCGAAATGCCTCCCGCACGCTCGGTGACATTGGCCGCGGCCACAGAGCCAGTCCCATGATAAAGATATTTGGTGAAATGTGGTATAACAGGGCTTCTGTATTTTTTAAGGGTCTCAAACTGGCACGGCTGGGAGGGGGAAGCGATGGTATGCGACTTGCCTTCCTGGGCTCTGGTATCTCCAGCATGGCAGTGTGGTGAGGAGTCACTATGGCTATGATTTACTTGGAGTACAAGTTCCTTAGCATCCCTGGAAACCACTGACAGAAAAATTTCAAAACTGTTTCCTTCCCTAAAAACTGTTTGTACAAACAGGTTCACTGTACATCAAAACCCAGGGTGATTTGAAAATGGATCTGGAGATACTTCGTATTTAACGTTGGAAAACAGTGGCACAACTGAAAGCTTCTCACCCAGAACTACAACTTTTCGATCTGATTTGCAGTGTGTCAGTATAGTGGAAGGAGGCTAGAAGGCAATGTAAATTCATTAATTAAATCCACACTCCCCTGAACAGGAAAAGACTGGGATGCTCTGTACTCTGTGTGTTTTATTTTACAGAGTCTCCGTCCAACCCCGTGCTTGAGCACGTGGTGAAGTTCATCTTTCTGCAGTTAAGAACTTTAGAACAAGCTGAACGTCAAGAGATGTACGTCCGAACGGCTGAGTGACTCACCTGCAGACTGTTGTTTAAACATTTTAACTGAATCAAGAAATCTGTCCGTCCAAAATTAGAAGCAGCAGTTAAGTGTTAGCCTGTCCCATCTGGGAGCCGAGCCAGGCAACGTGCAGTACAAGGCAATTAAAGCTGGTGAAAAATCCTGAACTAAGTTGACTGAGAGGCTGCTTTTGAGCTTGTGAGGTGAGTGCTGACAACGTCCGCAGGTCACCTCTGATTGCCAAAGCTGGAACCGTACCCACAGAGCATGCTCTGAGAGGGGAGAAAACGCTTTGATATGAGTAAGGATGAGTTTATGGGAGTGATGTACATCCCTTACAGAGAGCATGGGGAGCTGGAAGAGATCATAGAGAATGCAGGGAGTTGAAAAATGAGTGAAAACACGTAGGTGTTTTTCTGGCACTGGGAGTCGATGGATGAATTTGGGAAGGCCGGATTTTCTCCGTTCCCACACACGCACTTGTGCTCTCATCTCCCGGCTCCCTTGGCCGGGTGACCGCAGGTCCTCAGGGTGGCTGGGGCTGATGGTGCCACCCGCACTCCAGTCCCAGTTACACAGGTAATCCCACGTGGTGGTGTTTAGCTCCGTGGACGTATGTCGATTTATCTCAGTTAAGGAAAATGGCCTGAAGGCCTATTGGAAAAGCATTATGAAAGGGCACAGACAGCTGCTTTAGATTTGATATTTACTGAAAGAAAGGCTGCTGGAGAAACTGAAGGCAGAAAGTAATTTGTGTGATAATGACCATAAAACAATACAAAATGATGGACTTTGTTATTCTAAAGGAAGGAAGGAAGGAGAGCAATGGAATAATGATAACAGAGTTCAAAAAAGCAGACTGCAATGAAGTCAGGGAAGCAGCCGCGAGGGGCTCCCGGGAGGATATTCAAAGGCAAAACGAACTGCGGCAGAACTGGCTGTTACCGAACGAAGCTGCTTTAAAGGCACGACAACAACCTCCTCTTGCAAAGGAAAGACCGGCATTCCCGAGCCTGCTTCTCGGCCCTTGAAGGACATGGAGAAATAAAAGGAATCCTCCGGAAAACCAGAAATAAGGGCAGATGACTGAGGATGAATGCAAAGGAGTAAACTTTTGCCTATAAGGATAAAATTCGAAAGCAGAAGGCGTAAAATGGGCAAAGCACATAAAAGGAAAAAAGGCAGGCATCTACAAATGCATCAGAAATAAGAGGAAGACAAAGGCATGTATAGCCCAGGTACTGAGCAGCGAAGGGAAGCGAATGAAGGCTAAACTATTCAATGCCTTATTGTTTCCGCCTTCAGAAAAAGGTTAATTGTGACCGAACGCTTACCGCAATTAATTTTAACAAGGGGCTAACAGGGGAAGAAAACATTAAAGTATACTTAGATAAATTAGATGTTTTCAAGCTATGGGAGACTGACAAAATCCACCCTAGAATACTTGCTGAATCGCCCCAGAAAACCCCTGAATGAGTGGTGATAATCCGTGGGGAGGTGGGGTGGGGAGGAGTGCACGGAGAGGGCCGGCGGGTGGCAAACAGCACCTCTCCCCCAAACGCACGCGGGAAATCACAGAGCTGGAAGCCTAAATTAGGCACCTGAGAAGGTACTAGGGCAAATGATTAAATAATCAGTGTGTGGGTATGTAGAGGATATTAAGGTAATAAGAAAGAGCCAACAGGGATCCCACAAGTCAGAAGATTTTCTTCTGATCTCGGCCTCTAGACACTTGTAGAGCAATAGGTAATCGCGGTACGTGTAGTACCTTTGTACACATATGCTATACCGCTGAAAATATACTTCTGTTCCTATCACATATGAAAGAAATATTTTAAAATTAAAAAAAGAATGCTGTAGGTATTTTCAATTTAAATTTTATATTTAGAATTCATTAAATTGGTTTGGGAAACCCTGTATTTCAGGTAATGGGAACATCTTAGCTTGGGTCTCTTTCTGTCAGGTTTATGAAATTCCTTCTGAAAACATCTTTCCGTGCACAGGCATTGTGGCACTAGAGCCAAGAATATCTTTTGTGGTGTTGTATTTATTTGGAGCCGTTCTCACAGAGTTTTATAAGCTCTGAATCAGTGCATGCTGGAAACAGGTGAATATTGCTGTGCTTTGGTTGTGTTAGGTACTTTCCTATAGAGCCCAAATATCAAATCCTTGAGATGTATCTTGAATGCCTGTAACCAACAACTACACTGGGGAAGAATATGCTTATACTGTAATTTTTTTTCCCTTTTGCAGAATCCCTTTAATAGAAGAGCAAGCAAGACATCTGAATTAATTTTATGTGTTATCTGAACTGCTCAAGCCTTTGAAATAACTCAGGTTGAGGTTTTAGTCAATATGAATGGAGACGTTTAAAAAATCTGTGTGCTCTCCTGTCAATAAAAGATGGCAAAAGGCTAAAGAGATGAAAATAGACAGTAGATTCAGAGATGCAGCCAGTACTGAGCAACCTCCACAGGGTACAAGCCATTAGTAACTGTAATAGACAAATTTGATATGAATTTTTAGCAGTATTGATAACTAAACACCTTTCTTGTATTCCTTTGATAAAAAATTAGAGCTTCAGCTCTCCAAAACCTAGCCTAATTTAATTTTTGTAATAGGCATATGTAAAAACTACATAATTTGAGCATTTACAAGTATCATTAATAGGAGTGACTTCTGCTGGCAAGTGGCTTCACTCCCTTATATGGTAAATGTATGTACGTATCAACATAGGGTTAAAATATGTGTTTTAATTTAAACTTTAGGTAAAATTTTAGTTAAATCAGCAAGCCTTCCATACATCAGAGCAGCTTGGACCTAGGGACTGTGTTGCTCTGGGACATGTGACTGGAGGCAGCCCTGGCCCACGCAGCAGAAAGCAGGGTCAGGGTTCTTGGGGACCGCTGACCTGTTCTCTTCTAGGCCAGGCGTCACCTCACCACAGTCCACTGCACGACGTGGGAATGGCCCATGCCTGATGCCAGTAGTAGAAGTCACTGAAAACCAGCCCATTAATGCATAATTTAGTGCCTGAGAAATCTTAAATTCCCTCCTTTCCCAACTCACTTTGCAAATTCTGGGTTCTCCGGAAAGGGGAGGTATCAGGCTCTGTTAAACGGCAGCGAGCCGTCAGGCTTACGTGAACCGCCAGGAGTCACACACAGCCTTCGCGACTGAGGAATGGAGAAGTGCCTCCACGGGCAGGAATTTTAGGACCATTCAGAAAGTTCCAAACCTGGAGGAGTTTTGGATCACCACCTTTTTCTGCTGTGGGGTCTTGGTGCTTTCTAAACATCAGCTGTGCAGCACGGCATTCCTGGTGCCAAGCGGTGAGTAAGATGCCTTTTGAAAAGAAAGTCAGATGAGATGATGTTGTGCTAGTCAAGTTTGCTAGCCCTCATACTTCACTTAGATGTAGAGGATGCTCCAGAGGTTAACACAACGACTTGTGCCAATATATGCCTCTTGACTTGATTGGATTTGATCATTATGAGTTGTGTGAGGCTGGAACACCGGAGTGCTTTGTATACAGATGTAGTAGGGAAATTTTGATGGGGAGCTTCTGAGCAACTTGTGAGCAGTCCTTAGCCTGGTCAGTGTTAAGTGGTAGTGCAGGGGAACTTAAATCGCCCTGGCTACTTCTTATACTCTGCACCAACATAGCAAAATACTGGGTCTAGCAATGTTGCTCTCGATGATTTGTTTTGACTTTTTAGCAGATTTTTCAGGCTTGTAAGGAAAATGTAGCTTTGTTCCCCCCACCTCTCCTCTTATCAAAAACACTTGCCAGGTGGGGACCTGGACTGGGGAAGGCTGGAACTTTAAACGGCCCCGACTTCAGAGAGTGCCTGGTATGCGGACGTGTGTGCCGTTTACCTCGCTCGTGGTCTTCCTGCTGTCAGCTGGGCTTCACTGTGTGAAAAACAAGTTTGGGTTCAATGATGCTTGGAAGAAAAGAGTTGTTCATGATATAGGGGTTATTAGTCATTCATCAGAGCATTAAGTCTTGTATATCTCAGTGAGGTTACCTTACTGCAATGCTTTCACCTTTCATGTTCTCCTTCATCCCTCAGGAGCCCATTCTTAAAGAACTTGATCATCAATGCATCTCATCTTAAACTAAACTTTCGTATGAGAGGTATCTATGGAAAACACATCACTATGAAGTTATGAGAAAAGCACCTGTGTTTCCTTCAGTGGGCAATAGGCAGTGGATCACTCTAATAGTGCTGTTTGCAAATATCAAATAATAATGGAAAGTATGACAATAATGAAGTAAGTAATCAGATGAACTGTTGAGTACAGGTGCCTACGTTTACAACTCTTTCATCAAAGAGAAAATTAAGCGCTCTCAGAATATTATGGCAAATTGCTTGCTGTTATACGACTACTAATCAGGTGGAGTACATAAATGCATCAGGAAAAATCTTCTTGAGCAATTATGGCAGTAGATGATTAAGGCACAGAGCACATCATGGGACAGTGAATGGGCTCCTTTTCTCTGCCTACAGATGTAAATGCTTTTTGCAAAAACAAACAACAAAAGCCCAGAGTCGCCCGCACCTCTGCTGCAGTTTGGCTGATGGTACAGGGTATGGGAGAACGTGACTCCCGCGTCCGAGCGGTGATGTCAGGCAGCCTTCTCGGTGCCCCGAGGCCAGCTCTCCTCCTCGGGGGCTGGAGTTCATGCAGGGCTTTAGGCAAATGGTCTGTTAGCAGGCGGGATGGGGAGCAGATGTGGCATTACCTCACCTCACTGGCACCCTTCCGTGTGACACCGCTCCCGACACTCGGGTGCAGCCCAGAAGAGTCTGTGCTGCCAGCCAAGCCCCAGAGCGCAGAATGTGGGGCCATGCTTCGGCACCTTTTCCGCATGCGCTGCCTCTCCAGCCACCCTGGGGCACAGAGAGGGCCCATATGGCTGCTCCTAGTGCCCCACCGGCTCCTGGCTACTGTCGGGGGATCCCCAGTGGACGTGGGCCGTGAGCACACCTGTGCCTGGAGCTGGGTTTATCCACCTCAACAGCTTCCCAGGGAAAACAGCATGGCTACTGCATCATCTCCTGCCTTTCCCCTCCTCCCACGGCTTTCAGAGACAATGTGCTTTCCTACCTGCACTTTCCAGCATCTCAGGCAGCTGGGCAAGCCCTGCATTTTCTGCTTGCTTCCTCCGTGTCTTCTGGAGCTTCTTCGAGAGGCACCGAGGCCACCTCCTGAGTCAGTACAGGAGGCCTCCAGCCGGGCTCCTGCCTCTCAGCCTAGACTTGCCGCTTACTGGGACCGCTGCAGACAAGCCTCGGGCTGTGGTTGGCTCTTCTGAGTCTTTCAGCCGAGTTCTTCACATGGTAAAGATTTGAGAGCGAGCTTTGCCTTGGAAAGCAAGCCGCCGAAGGCCACTCTGGTGCTGCGAGGTGGGGGCTCAGCCTGGGGACTGACGTGGCCGTCCCTCGCATCCTCGTCTCCGAGGGGAAGCCGGGCTGCCCTGGCAGGATGGAGCAAGCTGTTGCCCACACTCCTCCTCCCCCCAAAATGCTCTCACCTACCGATAAAACGTGATAAAACCGGTCTCTTGGCAGGGCCCCTTCTGCAAGATGGCTTCCTGGGTCCCTTATCTACGAGCTGAGGAGGAAGAAATAATTTAGTGTTACAGGATGCAACTGTCGATCTCGACTACAACACCGAGCACGTGCTCGTGCTGAATCAAAGGACAATTTTGGAGGAGTGCTGTGCCATGCCGGGCTCCTGCGGGCAGCGGAGCTGGTGTGAGGTTTCTGGTAAGGTGCTTTCAGCACGGCAGGGTTGCTGTGCGTAGTTCGTGATAGCATTTCCCAAACCCAGCGTATTAATTGCAGGGATGCGAAGTAGGAAATAGCTAACTGCTGTGTCAGTGCCTCGTGTCACGTTTGAATCCCTGATCAGCAAGCAAAACCTGCTGTTTGCTATTTAGAGACTAAAAATAGCGTATGCCTCCAAGGCATGGAAAGTATCCTTTCATTTAAGCGGCACATATGCATCCTTTCAGTTTATCATGGCACCAGTGTTATCAAGTAAACATCCTTCCATGTTTTGCCTTACTGACTGAGCTTTCTCTTGCCCAAGCCCTTTCCTCACGTTGCACCGTAGCAAAGATCCGTATGTTGTGAGAGCATGCAGGCTCTCCGGCAGCCTCCGTGAGGCACGATTAGTATGGCAAGCCGTACAAAAAAAAGGAACTGGGTTTTTGGTATCTCAGGACAGAAGATAATATAATCCCATTATAAAAAAAATGGTATCTTCATCTGTTCTTCTCTGCTAGCTTCCAATTCTCTGTTACTGGGCTTTGCAAATCCTTCGTATTTCCTTTCATTTAATTTCTGGCGAGTTTGGGATTGTGAAGCTATTCCTGTGCTGACTCTTGAATAGCAGATGTACTAATATCTGCATGTATTCACTTAATCCATGCATAAAAAAGCAAACTGCTGCCTTTTTTTTTTTTATTGTGTGCTAGTCCACAGTGATGTAGATCCTGTCAGCCACTGCTTCACACACGTGGCTCACGGTGGAAAAGAGCAGGAGCCCGGACAGAGAGCTGTTGAGTGGTCTTAGCTTTTGGGTTGTGTCTTGCAGGGGATGGAGTGGGGGCATCTGACTGGTTCCCTGGAAAAGGGGCAGTGGAAGTCTGGAAAGGTGACTAAGTATGTCCTGGATGGGAAAGTCAATTCTGCAGGTTAACCTTCCCAAAAATCGTGATGCGCTGGGAGGGCAGAGCCCTACCTCGAGGTTTGCTTTCCAAAGGGTGTGGGAAGCATCCCCCTCTTAGCCCCCCACTGCACAGCAAGTTCTCCTAACGCTGCCTTCAACGTGTCTCTGCTTGCTCCTGCACAGCAGTCACCGTGTGAAGGAGGCACTGGCGTGGAGACATGCTGCCCGTAGGGCTCTGGGGCTGCTAACATGTACCCTGAACCTTCCCCTGCCGTTAAGGTCCATAGCACAAAGCTTTCCAAAACCTTGGCAAGCAACCCCTTCCCTCCCCTTGCCCCTCTGCGTACAGGGACCTGACTGAGGGCGCTCCTCAGGAATCAGTCTCGCTCTTTGCCCCCGACGAGGATGAATGTCAGTAACAGACGCGCGGGTGGATGAAGGTGCCCACAGGCTGCCTCCCCCAGCACTCCCAGTAAGCAGGCAGAGGGGCTCGGCTCTGCCAGGACCCCGACTCCCTGAAAGGGGGATGGAGGAGCCTCGGCCAGCCCGACCTGGCAGCGTGCACCTGTTTGTGGGGCTACCACAAATACCCGGGCGGTGTGAAAAGCTGAGCTTCAGAAACAGCCCCCAGGCGCTCAGTGGAGCCGGTGGGCAGTACTTCGCAGGGCTGCTCCTCTGATTCTTAGCAATAAACATCCGCAGCGCTCTGACTATGCTGCCAAACAGTTACGTTAGGGAGACGCTTATCAGTCCAATGTATTTTAAGGCTGAGCGCGGCAGCGTGCTGAGAGCCCAGCGCACCCCTGCAATTTATGAGAGCGCTTTCCCTGGGCACGTTATCCCCCACAGTCCTGCCGCTGGCTTCCCCGGGGAACCACTTCTGTGCTGGAAGGTTTGCAAATCTACATCTTAATTTGATACCAGCTGCTGGCAATATAGCTTTGACACCCCTATATCATTCCTTCTCTTAGGCTACGAGCTGCATCTCACAGGCACTTAAAAGTTTCTCTAAACGTATTCAGGGAAAAAATAGATCTGATTATATAATATTTGTTAGACCATGAGGGGTGTTTGTAATCTTCAGGGTTTTGAGCCTCACAAGGAAGATGGTTGCTGCTGTAATTTCT
Source organism: Rissa tridactyla (assembly GCF_028500815.1). Classification (NCBI taxonomy): domain Eukaryota; kingdom Metazoa; phylum Chordata; class Aves; order Charadriiformes; family Laridae; genus Rissa; species Rissa tridactyla. The sequence continues at coordinate 67,478,555 of NC_071469.1, read as the reverse complement.
ACATCTTGTATTTTTAGAAGCGAGAAGCTCGGCGCTTGTGCGGCTGCGCTGCAGAGGAGGAGCCGGAGACCTCCCCGGGGCTCTCCTGCACCACGGGAACAGAAGGTTCCTCTGGCTGGAGCCCAGCGGTCGGGGATCCCAGTTATCCAGCACCTCCCGTCTGGAGCTGGCACGTCTCAGGAGGATGCGGGTGGAATTGTTAGCCGTTCCTGGAGCCTGCGAGAGCGCCGTGCTCAGGTGAGCGAGCGGGAGGGCATGGCAGCAGGCATCTGACGTGGGTGCATCAGGCCGTGCACCCGGCTGCCTCTGCCACAGGGGCTTCTCCCGCCAGCATTGCTCTGGGCACCTGCAGGAGCCCAGCAAGAGAAACAGAAAACTTGCCCTCGGAAGGGAAATTTGTGATCTGCTCACATCCTTGCAAAATGATAACCCACAAACACCAGCAAACCCACTGGCTCCACAGATTAATCTGTTTGCTTCTTGCGCTAAAGCTACTAAATCAAAAGAGACAACTAGGAAAATCGGCCTGTAGTTATTCACGAGCACAACACGTGTAACTCTCAATGATTTCCATCACTAATATTCGTGCTCTTACGCTTCCCCTGCACCCAGTGTCACCCATCGTTAACGCTGCGCCTGTGCGCACACCTGCCCAGTTACCAGTGTCAGTGCTGGTCTGTAACTGGGACAGTCTCTGCACGAGCAAAGGGCAGGCTCACCAGAGCTGTGCATGTTCCTTTGCAGGGTAAAAACTCAGAATATGTGTTTTTGGAACCCGGAAAACATCCAGGCTCCTAAATGAGTCATCTTCTGCCCCTTCCCCACTGCAAAAAGGCTCAAGTGTTGTACTGCAGAAATAGCCTCTGCTGTTTGAGATATGCGGGGCGTACCCAAAACTTGCTGTTATTCTAAAATAAGCACACCATTGTATTCCGCACATAACCAAAGGATCCCTCTGTGCACCGATATGGTGATATTATTCAAAAATGGTTCGTAAAGCCAAACACGGCCTTGCAGCCAGCGTGGTGTACAGCTGTTGGAGTTACAGTTCTCACACACGCTTTTGAAAAGTGTGCTTTCTGGGACAATATTGACGAGCTATAAACTTGCCTTACGTTGGAAGACTAAACAGGCTCACTCTAGTTTACCCAGTGAAAAAAGTGGTTGCACCCCTACCTGAGTACTTGCAGGGGGGAAGCCGGGGAGGGACTCTTTATGAGGGAGCGGAGCAGTAGGACAAGGGGTGATGGCTTTAAACTGGAAGAGGGGAGATTCAGACTAGATCTAAGAAAGAAATGTTTTACGCTGAGGGTGGTGAGCCCCTGGCCCAGGTTTCCCAGAGAGGTGGGAGATGCCCCATCCCTGGAGGTGTTCAAGGTCAGGTTGGATGGGGCTCTGAGCAACCTGGGCTGGTGGGAGGTGTCCCAGCTCATGGCAGGGGGGTTGGACTAGACGGGCTTTAAAGGTCCCTTCCCACCCAAATTATTTTATGATTAATTTTCCAGCAAACCCTCCAAGATATGTCCGTGTGGGCACATATATAGGTGCAGCACGAGCACCGTGTGCACATAAAAACATACCGTGGGTGAGCTGCCAAAAGCTGAGCCACCCACATTAAACCATCTCTCTGCCGAACCTCCACACCACAGGTCAGCTCAGGGGGGCCCAGGGGACACCGGTGGGGACGACGCCACGGCTGGGGAAGCTGCTGGACACCCCTGGGCAGCTCCGACCGCAGGCCACGCTGCTCACCCCCTTCCCCCAGAGTTGGGCACGGCTGGACCTCAGCGCCCTCGCTCAAAAAGTATGTATTTAAAAATACACTCTTTACTTTAACGGGGCTGTTTATGCATAACAACATTTCAAATATCTTTTGTTTTTGCTCTTGGTAAAATCTGAATGCGAAAACTTAATCATCTTGTGTTTATTTATTTGTTTACTTGTTTATTTATTTACTCAGTTTCCTTCTTGCTTCCCTCTGGCTCTTTGGTTTTCTGTCGAAAAACAGAGATAAGTTAATCTGAACAAAACATGGTAATACTTGAAAAATTCCTTCCCATCAAATTATAGGGAACAACATTTACTTTTCATCTACGTTCCATATTTTCTTGTCGGCTCTAATCACAGTCTACGTCAGGCAGCATATGCCACGAAGGATTTGTTGTCCTAAATCACTTGGCTGCATTTCCCCGGAGATGACCAAGTAGCAGAACCTGACAGGCTTTGGACTCGGGGAACCGATGGTGATCAAAGGCACAATAAACTATTCATGTGAAAAAAAATCAGTGGGAGGGGCTTTTTTCCCCCAAGGTTCTACCTAAGTATAAAAATCACGTTGGAATATTTATACCCGGTTTTATTTTTAATTTTAAAGAATTTTTTTCTCTCCTTAAAACTGTTAGTGACATCCGTTTCATCATAACACCGCATTATATTTTTAAAGACAACTTGCATTTTAATTCACCGTCTTCTAAATGGCGGTGGTGGCCGTGCATGGCCCTGCTTCTACACCAGAGGGCAATAAAGGGAAGGTAAAATTTGGTTTTCCTCTATTAAATGAGTGGTTCGTAGGACAAAAGTAACTTATGTTATTATTTGTGAGTTGATAATTGAATATATTATTTACCTGCCAAATCTTTTATACATTCGAGAAACAGAACTCTTTGTGTGTTGTTAATACATTGAACCAAGATGGTTTTTTCCACACAATTATATTTTACAAAGCTGCAGTTGTACAGACCTTAAGATTTTACCATGACAGAGATACATATTTCTATTTTTATTTTTGAACAATAGATAACTTTGTAGTATTACCTGTCATGTGTTCAAATATTTATAACCACCCATGGAAAGAAATAAAGCGATTATTTCTCTCAGGAAATTAGGATGCCGGCTGCAAACCTGAAACGCTTTGGATTTTGCAGATAAATCAAACACTCTCTGCCATTGCATGGGCTGCCCCTGGAATGCTGTGTAGCAGCTGGGTGGTATTTTTAAAGCTGAAAGCACTTGACTTCCCAGACCTTTCGTGCAGGTAGGAGAGAGGGAGGAATTATCTTAAGCATTCTGCCACAGACTTTACAGAGAGAGTCCCACCACCCATTGCCAGCGATGCGGAAGGAAATACAGAGCAGTAAGGAAGGAGCGCATGGGGCTCACGAGAAGGGTGAGCTAAAAATAATTGCAACAAAAAGGCGATTCCGGGATCTGCTTTGTCTGACAGTGATGGTGGTGTTTTCTTGTCACTCCGTGTGAGCAGAGGCACAGCCAGCGCCGGGGTCTCCGCAGCTCTGCCACCGCAGCGGCCGCTCGGCATCGCTGGGGAACGGCAGCTCCTGGCAGGGATGAAGAGAACGAGGTCTGTGCTAAATCCGGCTGGAAAGCAAGGAGGCTTGAATCATCAGAGAACACGCAGATGGTTTTTAAAGTGCTGACGATCAAAATATCAAGCAATGAATTTGTGACCGTAGGAGCCCGATCTGCACCGATAGCCTGGGATGGATGCGCTGGTGAATGGCGTGCCCGGCGGCGGGCTCCGGCGCTGTGGCTGCTGCCTGGGCTGATCCACATCTGGGATGCGCCTGCTCTCAGGAGCCTGGCATCCGCTGTCCTACCGCTCCCAGAAACGGGAGAAGCGGGCGGTGAAGGGCAGGGAATGGCAGACGAGCAGCGTGCAGGCTGTTTTCTTCTGACATAGGCCTTCATTTGTGCACTCAATAACTGCACTTGAGATCATGTCAAGAGCTAAATGGAATTTCCTCCATGGCAGGATGGGTCTGGAGTGTTCATTCTTCCCCTTTGGTGTTCGCGGACGAATCATGCCGAGCACCGTATCATCAGCACCCTTGAACCCTCGAGGCTCATGTTTGCTTGTGTGACCACTTCTCAGAGCCAGCCCTAAGATCTGTTTTGTGGTTCTGGTCCAGATTTGACCAGCAAAATAGGGGTTTATTTTCTGCCTGGTGTTTCAGGATGGTCATAGAATTGAATCATAGAATCATTTAGGTTGGAAAAGAGCTTTAAGAACACCGAGACCAATTATTAACCTAGCACTACCAAGTCCACCACTAAACCATGTTCCTCAGCACCGCATCTACATCTTTGTAGTCCTTCCAAGGTGCCTGTCCCCTCTTCAAAAGGTCATAAACTCTTTTTCCCCCCGAGTTCCAGCCAAAGTTCTTTGTTCAGCCAAGCCAGCCTTCTTCCCTGCTGGCTGCTATTTTGGCACATGGGGACGGCGTGTGCCTGCACCTTTAATATCATTAATATCATCACTATCATCAACAGTAGTGCTTTGATCTCAGAAAAGTGTTTTAATGAGAAAACACCAGAGAGGGTGTGAACTATGGAAGCTTTGGCTGGGGGTCACCTGGGAAAGGTTGTTCTTAAATTAAAGCACAACCCTGCTCAGTTTGGGCTAGAGCAGTGGTTTGTTCATGTTGTAGAAGATGCTCATCAGGTGGATCCTTCTGCAGCCCAGGCTGGTGTCCCTGCTGCCCGTGACTATCAGACCGTCTTGTTCTCTTGCATGAAAATGCCAAAGCCAATATAGAGCAGAACAATATACTGGTGGCACAATGAGATAGGCTGAGGTTGATCTTTGTGACAAAAAAGTGCTCTGGTCCTCTGTTGCTCCTGCCTTATCCTGACACACGGGAAGCAGCATCATTCAGGTCTGTGACCCTAGGACACTGTCCCGGTGACTTTTTCTGCTCCTGCTTGTATTTGCTTGTACAAAGCTGGTGCACTGGGGAGCCTGGGCTGCCGGCTGCGCTCCCCAGGACTCACCTCCACCGTACCATCCCTTCTGGTGGAGGTCTGCTGGGCTTCAACAGAAGTGTCATTTTATTCTATGAGTTCCTAAACAACTCCTTTGGATCTCTGATACCTTAAATTTGTGAAGTTTTACAGCTTTTGCCTTGTTCAGCCCACCTTCTCCCAGGAAGATAACGACCTCGGTCCAAGAGGTTAAACATTCTAGACAAAACGAGCTCTGAATGCAGGCAGTGCCTGCTAGAATATGGTCCCTGCTGGAGGTTGCCCAAGGATCTAGGGAAGGGGGAGACTGGGCAGGCCTGGCAGAGACCTGACAACCTGCTGCCTTTGCTCGCTAACACCCATGCACCGAAGCACAGTCACCACCCTAGGCCATCGAGGTGATAATTGGGACAGATTGGGCTGGATCAACGCAAAGCTTCTCTGAACCATTTTTATCTTGCCTTTGTGCAGTTTGCAAGAGTGAGCCTATGTGGAGGCAGCGGAGAGGCAGGAGCCAGGTGCCAGCAGCACCACGTTCACGTGATGCCCAAGTGTCTCTGCAGTGGCTTTGGCTGATGCTCTTGGAGGGAGAGGGGAGATGGGACAGACGTGGGAACCAGCATCAGGGAGCCCTCAAGCCTCACCTGCAACGCTTCCCCGGCAAATCCTGGGTGCCAGACCCTTCCTGAGAACAGGTAATAGGTGTCTGCTCCACCTCGGTTAAACTCAGACCTCGCTAGTTGGCTCCCAGTCCTGCCCAGACCCTGCTTCACTCAGTATGACCCTGCGTTTGCGCAGGGGTTGCCCCTGTCCTGCTCAGTACCAGCCCCTTTAACACCAGCGAATTCTCAATGGCGAGGATAACCGAAGTCGATGATAACCTCTGCCCGGTGATCCTCAGGTTATATTTTCTATTTATCAGTATTTCCTATTTCAAAAGGATTTATAAGTCAGTGTTCAGAAAGCGCTTTCTGGTTTAAATGGAAGATTATCGGTGATGACTATAATTTGAAATTTTGAATCTACTCAGAAGTTAAGTAATATTGACAGCTCTCCAGCTGATAAACTCATATTACCCTTTGTTTGATATACCCGTATTTGAGCTAAGTGTACACTCTTTTTAATGCAAACTGAGACCTTGAAGATCATTTCTGAACAGTGGATGATCTTTTCTTGTTTGCGGTGCTTTGCGGCAGAGGGATGGCTGAACCAGGAGCGCCGCGCACCCGTGCTGCTTGATAGCACTTTAAATGACTTTGTCTTTTTTTGTAAAGGTTACTCAGATAATATAGTTGAGAAGGAAAGCAAAGGCCAGTGCTTAAAACTCCCTTCACTGTGAAGCCATAGTGAAACCCGTGTTCCTGCATTGCCCGGCACAACGTTGCCAGCCATGGGCATGGGATTTATACCTGCGGGGAGTGAACTGGAAATTAGGGGTGTTTTCTGCTTGAAAGGATGAGAGTTCAGCAAAAGACGGGGCTGCACGCGTGACTTGGCACAAGTAAACAGCATCTTCCCCTCTAGCGATGCTTGAGATTAGCAGGTTCAGTTAAGAAGAAGCTGTAGCTTGGCCATTAAAAAATGAAGGCAGCAAAGCTGGGCAGAGCAAGGAATAATTGTCCTGGCATTTTAGAGATTACCTGAAAGCACCCAGGATATTATGACTGTCTGCTGACAGGAGGCTTGTTTTTCTTCCGTCTTCTCTGCCTTTTTGCATCCACAGGCTGGTTTGCTGCCTGTGTCCCTGCTAGCGCCGATTCATCAAGTCCTTGAACATCAAAATGGCACTTTGTTATCATTAAATTAATTGCAGGCACAAGAAAGGAAGGTTGGATCTGAGATGACTAGTGTGGGGAGGAGCCCAGGTTACTGTGGCATCTTCTCTTTCCAAGTTTATCATGAACCCTGAAAAAATGTTCATAACACTGAGATTTGGCAGGCTGCTTGTGACTGGGGAGGTATTTTTTGAGAGAGTTACTGAACAGCAGCCAAAGGAGGGTACAAGAAGATCTGAACAACGTTGCTCATGAATATTTTGCAACATTGCCCTTTAAAAATTGGGTTGGACTCAATTTTGCTCTTTTATATTTCTGTCACCCAAAGATAATCCGGAGATCTGGGCTTCTGGCTTTCGTGCCTGTGATATCAAACGGAGCTGAGTGTTAAAAATGAGTTTCTTCAATAAATCAGGACCAGGTTAAGAATGTCTGTTTTGCGGAACTCTGAGAAGCCCAGGATAGCTGTACCGGTGCTGGTCACCACAATGCTAACGTTTGCCTCCCAGCACACTTTGTGCTCTGCTGGCACAACCTGCAGCTGCTCTTACACATACCTGCTGAATCCCTCAGCGTACCGCGCTTCGCGTTAGTGCTTGCCCCTGGGAAGGGGATGAGCCACGGTAACGTGGAAATGCAAGTTGCTGTTCTTCCCATAGTAGCTCTTTTGATAGTTTGAAAAAAATATTTTGTAAAAATGATTTTTTTTTTTTCCTGTGGAAAATATGGATGCTTTGCAGTTATTTTGTGTCCTGAGCTGGGCAGAGAGCATTGCTAACAAGAACTTCTACCCTGGTGCCCTATGTACCGCTATAATCCAACTTCTCAGGAACCCTCCATTAACCGGTTATGCAAAATGTCAGTGGGGAGCTTGTTAAGTTGCAAAAAACCTCATTTGCATCTACAAGGTGGCGGCAGGTCCCGCTGTACTCAAAGGCGAGGGAGGGGTTGGGGGCTGGCTGTTCCCCGTGTGTGGATGCCAGGCGGAGGAGGCGGTTCGGGCTCTCGGCTTGGCGCCGCGATCCCACGCTGCAGCAGCAGCCTACAGCTCGCGCAGGGAGTCAGGATGCTTGTAAGGGTCTCGCATCCCTGGAAGATGAGGTTTTTGGCCGATCCTTTTCTCATCATGATCGTGTCCTGGTTGCTTCAGGTCACCAGGAGCAGGAGAAGCCTCCGCATGACACCTGGGTCTGTTGGCTCCTTCCCTAAGGACCCATGGGAGGGGACCGACGTGGCGCTGGCACGAAGGGTCCCTGCTCTCGCAGCCTGGCCTCAGCCTACGCTCCCCACTGAGCTGGGATTGGCCCAGTTCAAAGTTCAAAGCTTCTCGAATGAGCCATCAAATTCATTCCTGAAGCCACGGCAGCATGCAGTGCGTTGCTAGGAATTTTTAAAGAAATGTGCAGTTCTCCTTTTTGCTTCGTATCTGCTCAGCAATAAAATGAGAAATTCATTCTGAAGACAGAGTTCTTCTAGCAAAAGCACTTCAAAGACTACCTGGAGACAAATGGGGATGCATAATTTAAGCAATAAGTGGTTTTTCTCCATGTTGTTGCGCGCAGCCTGCTGAGAGCACCCAAAGAGGGTCTCCCACTCCAGCTTCTCTTTGAGGTTTTACCTTGTTTCCCCACAACTTTCTATAAACTGACAGAGGGCCTTCACTGATAAGAAGGCAAAGTCCTTCCCAGAGCCTTGGAAATGACCCAGAAGCTCAGGTTTTCAAAGTTTGTCTACCCTGCTGTCTCCTTTGAGGCTGTCCTCATTACCATCAATTTATGTCCACGGCAAATGCAAGGGAACTGCAAACACCGCCTTCGGGCTTTCCCGATTGTCTTCTGCTGTGTTTCCTCTTCCTCCTTCCCTATCACGCACCCCATTCAACAGGCCCTTATTTTCAGCGGGACTGGTTGGATTCAGCATTTGCTCCCGGGTTATTCCTGACCTGTTCTTGATTTCATTTTGAAACGCATTTTGCTGTCTCATGTTAGAAAGGATGTTAAAGACCTTGTGGACTGTGTTTCTAGACAAGAATAATCTAATTTCTACAAAACCCTCATTTTAAATCTCTCATATTACATTTTCGATACTCTTAGTTTTAATAGCAGCTTTTTATTTTAATGCTTGAATCCTCTACGGCTAGAATCCACTAAAACAGTTGAAGATTTTCAACATGAGCTAATGGTTTACCTACTAAGTATCTTAAAAACTGATAAATTTGGCTGTTCGTTACTAGCTACTCATGGCAGAGGGGTGCTCTAATCTATCTGATATCTCGTAGGCTAATGATCCTTTTTTTACACAGAAAACTAATCGGCAACAGCAACAATTTGGAAGTTCCTGGACTTGCAAGTGAACATGGGTATTTTCATAAACTGTTCATATTTTTTCAGTATCTGTGAAATTAAATAGCAAGAACACTTTGGAATTGTGGGGAATACCCAGTTTAGTTTGCTGGAATTAGTAGATGAAAGAAACAGTGGAAAATAGCAGTTGGGCAGATTGTTCTCAGGATAACATGATAGAAGTTAATAAAGCCATTGCAAAAATCAATTGACCCTAATAAGCCGTAACTATATAGACTTTTTAACATTATTTTCAGGCGGAGGGAAATGTATGATTAATGGATCAAATATGATAAGCCAGACCTGAAATGTCTATTTGAAAATACGGTATGTTAAATGCAGCTGCACATTTTCGTACTGGCTGCCAATTAATAAAACTCACAGGGGAAGGGAAACTCTAGGGAACTGTCTTCTCTCTACACGTAACACCTTGTGTTTTAGAATAATGCATTTTGGAGGGCTCTGCTGCAGTCTCAGATGACCACACTGAGGACGCTGATTTCAAAGGCAGCGCAGATAAACCTGCTGCCAAATCTCCACTCTGGAACGCTAATATTTAGTTCCTGGACAAACCAGCTAATAGTGTATCTGCTTTGGTGGCGTACAACTCTTCTGAGCTCCTGCAGGGAGGGAAAAAGCCCAAAGAACAGAAAACAAGGACAGATTTAATGAGAGTTTTTTCTTTGTAAAGCCTGCGGCACCAGATCCAGACTAATGGAGGAGGAATGGGCTGTTTTGCAGGAGGTGAGCACTGTGCTGCAGCACCGCGTCGTCCTGCTAAAGCTGTAAAATAAGATTCCGCTGAAACCTGGATGATGCCAAGCTCTGTTCTGGCTTCCTGCACAAAGACAAATGTTGTGCTACCCTCAGCTGTGCCCGGAATGTAATTCTGCTGCCTTGCTACTCCTTTATCATACCTTTGTACATTTGTGGTAATGACTGGGTTTGGGGTTTTGTGGTTTGGTGGGTTTTTTTGCAAAAATTGCGAAAAATAAAAACAATCCAGGAAAAAACACCCCGAAAGCTCAACTTGGATGACGTCCATTCTGTGAAACCGCATTTATTTAGGCTTTGGAACGATTTACATTGTTTTGTGATTTTTGCTTTGAAAAACAAAGCTGAGTATTTTGGTATTGGCTGGTGGGATGGGCGACAGAAGGGAAAGGGCCGCTCCTGCAGCACATCAGCGTGGTAAAAACCAGGGAGTGTTGGGAGTTCTTGGAAAGTTTATTTTCCCAAGGGATCCACTTCAGTTTTCGTGTTGCAGCTCATTTCAAAGGACGCCGGGGCTCATCCTTTTTCCATCAGCTGCTGCCCTGCCTTCCGGACCGGGGCAGGGCATCTCCTGCAGTGCCTGAGTGGGAGCGCGGCAGCACTCGGATGGTCGCGTCATGTCCTGCTGCCACCCTCGCCAGCTGCCAGCCCCTCGGAGCGGTGCAGGTGCCGAGGGCACCCTCTGGGTAACTCACCTCCGCTTCGGCGGAGTCCTGCGTCTTCCTCCTTTCCATTGTGGGGACCAGAGCTGTCGCAGGCATCGGCTCAGCAGAGTGGAAGCAGAAACGATCTGAGAAAAATAAAGAATATCTTGTAGTCAGAGCTTAGAGGGGGAAAAAACCCAAACCATGCAAGGCTTCCTGGAGCTATACAATCTCTTGAAAATAAATGAACAGATTGCCATGAATGAATAAACTGCTTAAGACACTAATTCACATTCAGGAGGCCGCAGAGCTGAGGGTACCGGCGAAGATGACAGAAATGTTTCCCTGTGATTGCTCCTGCATCGTGCAATTTCATTTCTGAAGGTAGCAAACAGAAGGTAGCCGTGCTCTGCAAACAAACTGCTCAGCGCAGATGGCACAGAGATCCCGACGATGCTCCTGCCCGGGGAAATTGTCGATGCGTGCAGCAGCCTGTCCCGCTTGCTCTGGGGAAGAAGGAAATATGGCAAACCCAGTCCATTGCAATCCCGGGACAATCAAACCCGCAGCCTGGAGAGGAATGCTGTGGCCACAGCGCATGTAGGGGATGGTGATGGGAGAATATATCGGTGCCCTTTTACTTTCTGTGTGTTTCTGTGCGGCTGCGGCACCTCGGGCCCCGTTGACCTGCAGAGCCGCGGTGGGCTGCCATGGCACCTGGGGTCCTTCCCTTGGGTGCTGGGTGGAAGTTTCCACAGCTGACATGCTAACTGGTCCCTCTGGCCAGGGAGTCCCTGAGCTGGGACATCTGCATCACAGGGCAGCATCCTCCGCATCCCAGCATCCCCATCCTGAACCTCCCCTCTGGAGCATCACATCTGGGTCTCACCCAGTGCATTCACCCTCCCCAGGGCCTGGGTAGAATACATCACTGCATACTGTGTATGTTTGGAGCTTACAATAATGTGAAACCCCATTTCAGACAGCCCCGTATTTGATCTGGATGGGGGTGGTTTGGAGAGCTCGGGGTTTTTTAGGATAAGCCGGTGCTTTTAGCACTAGAAACAGCTGTTTCACAGCACTTACAAATGGTGATTTGACGAATTCCTTGACTTGTCAAAATGGACTGAAGATAAAAATCTGTGTGAGAGAAACAACTTGTTAGGGAAATACTGGAGTTAAATTGCATTCAGCTGAGTGAATTATGGATGTGCTACTCAGACGGTACCTACTGGGCACACAGGTCGCTGCTGCTGTTAGCTTTCATGTGTAGACACTCTGATCCAGCAGAATAGCTTCCTGACATACAGAAAAGAAATTACTACATTTTACCATTTAATAATAGTTCAAGCCAAATTTTGCTATAACTTATGCCCCTGCAAAATCTAACACTTGGCTCGGTGATAATCGAGGGGTGGAGAGCTGCTCCCGGGGCCGTTTTGTCGTGAATGTTGGTCACTCATCGATTAATAATCTCTGTATTTAGCAGCTCATTAACGCCGCAGCTGACAGCGATGGGAGTTTAGGGGCTGCAGAGGAGGTGCCCGTCTCACTGTCTTTATAATGCTGACCCTCCAGTTCAGCCTTAAAGCTGGTGCTGAGGGGGTGCCTTGGGATGCTCTGTGTTACAGGGAATTATGGCAAAGCTGGACTGCGAGCTGAGTGTGACCCTGGCCTGAGCCACGTTTGCTAAAGCACAGAACTGAGGTTTATAATGTGAGCTCCAGCTCAACATCAGCAAAGCTGTGGCGCCCCATCCAGTGCGGTGTTAGCAGTTGCTGCCCGTGGAGGTGAGTGAGTTGTGGCTGGTGCTCTGTGGATTCTTGCGCTCCATCGTCTCTGCTCGCTGGTACCGTGTATGCTGTGCTGTTCCCTAAGCAAACAGTCTTGCAAAACAGGTGAGTCAATTTTGTTGTTTGTATCTTTCTTTAGACAGGCTTGTGTTAGTTAAGTACAGAATGCAGATTACTTATTCCTGTGGCTTTTACTGTGTTTCTTAGTTGCCTGAATGATGGCTTCTCTTTTAGGTGTAACACGGAGCAGTTAATGAGACCCCGGCAATGGTCTTACTGATAATGTCAGCTTTGGGAAGGCCTCACCCAGCAGCAGGATGGGGGGATTATCGAGATCCCGGGGGTTCAGGATTACAAACCAAGGTTTTCTCCTGGTGCATGCACAAGGTGTGCTGCTGCCGCAGCTTGTCTTAGTCCTGTGGAGGCAGGAGCAAGCCCACAGCACGTGGAGGTGTGGGTTGGAGTTAGACCACTTGGGTAATGAGGGAGGAATCCAGTCCCAGAAGTAATCCTGAAAAGCCTTTGAGTTTAGCAAAAGCAAACGGGCTCTTCTCTGTGCAGCTGAGTTGCTTTACTTTGGACTGGTGGAGACCATTTCTCCTCCGCTGAAAAGCCAGCGCAGCTAACAAACTTCAGAGGCTGTGGAACCTCTTTTGAACAAAATTCAAGAGCTGTTGCAATGCACGGTTCCTCCTGTCGTGACTGAAATACATGACCCCTTGCTCTGAGAAGGAGCTGCTGGGGCTAAGGGGCTGCCTGCTGGGTGGACACCATGCTGAAGGGCACAGGACGAGGCAGATGTGATGTGCCCTCCTAAGTGGGGACAGAGTATGGTGTGGGGACTCAGCACTGCCACGGGAGAAAATCAGAGAAACCTGTTGCTCAAGGGTATCCCCTCTGCCTGGGCAATGCTATCAGGAGCACAGCCTTCTGCTGCTCTTACTCTTCGAGGCTCTCTGGTCAAGCTCACACATGTGCTTTCAAACACCACACGAAGACTTTGTTCTGAGACTTCAGGACTTGGTTTCTCTTGGTGACCTAGACACTGTATGGCTGCTTGGGGTTTTTCTCAAATAAAAACACTATTTCATATTAAAATGAAATTAATGGCACACAATTTCATATTAAAGACTTAGTTGAGACCAGTGACTGGTTGACAGCAGGTGACTTAGGCACAATGTGAGAAATAGTTTGCATAGGGAAGTCTTTCCTTTGGCTCTTAAATCCTAGCATTAGCAGTTTTTTGTATGGAGGTTTCTTGGACACCAGCGGGCCAGCCTTACACAGATACCCCCAAATTACTTTTGAATCCACGTATCTCTGTGATATCTGATGTCAGCGAGTTGCACAGATTTTGTTTGTTATGCGTTAGCTGAAAAAAAAAGCGTTTGACTTGTGTTAAACTTCTTTGAAGATCTCTCCGCTATTTGATCTCCTTGAGAGTGGAAGACATCGTGTGTAACTGCAATACTGAGGTCACTGGAGAGTGGGAGAGCAGAGAGAAGCGTGGTCCTGAAAGAGGTGGTGGGTGGGACCTGTGCCTTTTTTCTGAAGTCAAGCGCATATGTAGCTTTCTAGCTTGACTCTGGAGGATATCCAAGCAGCAGAGTAGCTATTTTTGTTAAACTGTTTTCCTGAACAGCTGCCTACTCACGAGTGTCCCTCTGCATTTACTTTCTGTCTCAATATTCCTTTGGTAATAGAACACAGTCATTTAGTCTTGGATAAAAAAAAAAGGAATTAAAAACCTAGCACATACGCAGGTCTGGGTTTTCTCAGTACTTTTCTGTTGTTGCTGTGGGTAGCTGAATTTAACTCCTAATTATATGGTGCAATTTTGCAGACTAGGCAGTGTTGATACTTAAAAGTAAATTCTAAATGGCAATTCTTAAACAAGGCTGTAGAACTGCTTTGGATACGGAAAATGTTTGGTGTCTGTGCCGGCTGCTTTATCAGGCTAGCTGCACTTGAATTTCAGCCCGCTGTTCCGTGCCCAAGGTGTTAATATTTCTGTGTGCCTGATTATCTCCGTGAGATTTGTACTCGTACACAGGTGTTAGAACATTAAATGCCCTTATATAATATCTGAGGATCTGTTCATTATGGCAAGATTAACACATAATAAAATTCAGAATTTACCTAGCACTTACAAGCACAGCCTGTTTCTCCTCATCACGTGAATGCGAGTATTTTTAGTTTTCCGGTTTGAAACTTTGCCGGCTCCAAAGAACGGGCAGTTCAAGACACCCTTAAACTAAGCAAAAAAGCTCTTCTCACTGAAGTTTACCCGGGGAGAGGCAGGTCCATTTCCTAACCCCTGTTGTCCTGTACCATTCTGTGTCCTTATCCAAGGCGGGGCCTGGGTTGGGATGTATCCAGGGGGATCACGAATTGAGGAAGGCTATTTTGAATCTTAATGAGAGTCAGGGGGATGCTCGTTGGCTTCAGGACCCAGAGCTTCATCTGCAAAGAGACCCGAGGCGCTGCCACTCAGCTGCACGCTCTGCCCGGCACCTCCACCGCTGGAAACGGGGGGCAGGTGCATGGCTGAGAGAGTCCATAATCGTTCCAAATAAGCTTGAAAATTATTTAAATATAATTCCTTGTGGAAAGCTAACAGCAGTAGATGAAAGTGTTGATGAAGGGCCTACAAAAACCGCCGCCATCGCACCCTGGTGGGTGACTAGTGGAGTCTGTTGCCACAAAATGCTGATCTGTAGCCTTAAAGGCTCATTGCCTGGATTTTGCTCCAAAGCGGTGGGAAGGGGGTGGTGGTGTTACTGTGACTGCGCAAGTGCGTGTGTCTGGATGTTCCCTGAGTCGGCATTAGCGCTGGTGTGGGCTGGGGCTGCCCTGCGGGGCCTGTGCGGCTCCATCCACCAGCGGCGCTGGGAGGGGGACGTCTGCCACCCTCTGGGGACCGGTCATCCCCTTCACATCACTCCCTCCGGCGGAGGTGCCTCCCCTGTACCTCGCGGAAGAAGGATGAGTGTCTGTCCAGGCTGCTCCGGCTCATTGCGGAGCGCGGGGTTGGTTTGGCAAGCCCCGCGCCTCACAAATCTGGTTTGGCTACCGCTCGTCGCCTTACGACTTCCTGGTGCTTGCCGCCTCTCGTTTGCCTGTCTCTTCCAAATTTCTGGTGCTTGAAGCCAAGGCGATCTCTAATCATACATCCCCCACTCTTTTTTTTTTTTTTTTTTTTTTTTTTTTCCCCCTAACATATTCATGTTTTAACGGGATCTCAATTACACAAACATACGCTCGCTGGTAACTATTAGTCCTGGCAAAAATCCATTAAATGTGTCTGTTGGCTGCCTTATTTTCTTATTTAGCAGAAGGCGCAGGCTGTTGCAGTAATGCAAGGAGGGGAATACGGCGTGTGCACGGCTCAGGAGAGACACTTTGTCCCGTTTCTTCAGTTTACGGCCACATGAAGCTGAGATGTGCAAGGTGTAGCTGAGGGCGGAACAGAGCCCACAGCTTATGATACAAGGACCTAATCTCTCCGTATAAATGGCCTGTCAAGTTAGTTACGTGATCAGCTATTCAAATATGGATGAGATGTTTTTTCACTCCTCTTCTCAGCTAGGTAAGTGCTGAGCTTAAGCAGATCACTTTGTCATGCCACTTGGAACTGCACATTATTTTCTCACTTTCTTTTGAGTAATTTCTTATAAGTTTCCTGCTTACCTTTGAATAGAATAGCAGCTACTTTGGTCATCCATCAAAGCAGAGCCCGATGACAGTAAGTTTTACAGTAATGCTGGCTGATTCCTGGGCAGAATAGACATCAGCACTCCACAAAGATAGAGTTGTCATCACAGATCAAAAACCTTGGGAAAACTTAAGTGATCCTTTCTCCTGCTGTCAAAGCCAGAATTAAGAAGACAGTAGGAGAGATGTAGCAGTATAAGTAGCATACAGATACAGTGGCTTAATCTTTGGGATACTGAAAGCCTAAAAACTCAGGATACTGCTCCCCCAAACCTCTGCAAAACTAGAGCTTTCTCAGTATGATTTGCATACACGGGCAAAATACTTTTCTCTTTTTTTAAGAATTAGTAATTTGGCTGACTCTGTCAGACTAATTTTTTTTGGAAGACATTATTTTAGACTATCGACAAATATTCCAAGTAGTTTTTTGCATTCAGAAAAGGAAGAAGATAGAAAGATAGGAAAAAAAGAGAGAAAATGGCCACCCGTGAAACTCCTGGTTTTCCACCAATGCGTATCACTTCTCTTCCCGCTTGGCAATGAGTGCTTCTGTTAGCAGAATGAAATCCATGCCCATTGCAGGTGTGACACTGGCTCTCCAGCACTGTTATGCTGTGGCTCTGGGTTAACAGGAGTGAAACCGCCTGCTGATGCCACCCAAATGCCCTGCAAGCCTTCCCCAGCCCGGCTTGCTCTGCAGATAACGCAGAACAACAGCTTCCCCCAGTTTGCCGCGGTGGAACAAGCAGAGCAGACAGCGTGTGTCCCCTCGAGGGGGAGCAGGCGGTGCTACTGGTGTCCCCACTCCTCCCCGGTGCTCGCGTGGACGAAGGATGCTCTTCCC
Organism: Rissa tridactyla; assembly: GCF_028500815.1. NCBI lineage: Eukaryota > Metazoa > Chordata > Aves > Charadriiformes > Laridae > Rissa > Rissa tridactyla. Next base: position 67,461,911 of record NC_071469.1, on the reverse strand, counting down.
GATGGCTACAGCCCCGTGCTGCTGTCGGAGTCACGCAGCAGGTCAGACGTGTCCTGCCAAGAGAGCTTATTGTCAGAAACCTGCCGCTTCGTCAGCAGTGATGTGTTGAGCAGGAATCTGTCAGTTCTGAGAGATTTAAGAGGGAGCAGGCAGGATTGACGGCAAGGCTCGGGGAGGGAGGAAGCATAAGGTCACTGTGGTGAGTCTATTTTGTCACAAGCGACCCGAGTGTGTATGTACAGCTCAGTTCAACTTGCATCCGAAGAATAGTTTGACTGCTTGTCCCCCACATCCCTGGTTATGCATGTGTCTCAAAAGCTCACTGTATTTTAGCTTTCAGCCTTATATATTCATGCCCACTGATGCTAACCTTGCTTTTCAAACTAAATGCAACTGTTCTCTCCCTGATGATATATTTATACAGAGCCATCACACACACTGCCAGCCTGTGTGTTGCTCATCCAGATGAGCCTCCTCTTGTATGAGCAGGTCTCCACTCCCTGACCACCACAGTGACTGTTTCACCCTGCAATTTTTAATTCCTCTTTCTATGTGGATTCTGGTAAGCTGGATGTTAAGCCTTCTGCACACACGGTAAACTATATAGCCTATCTATGAATTCACGTGCAAATGTAACTCCTTGTTCAGAGGAGATCTGGGGCTTTTAGAGGATACGACTAGACTTAAAATCAGCTTGTCAAATACAATACATTTGGGGTAAAAGTAAGATGTAATTCAAGATAATTTGAAAACTGCATTTCGGCTAGAGCAACCAACTTCACAAATTGAGGATGGGAGGTAGACGTAATGCACTAGATATATGGAAGAGTATGTATATGTCCATGTACAGCGTCTGTTGTGATTTCAGGTATTTGGAGCTCATATGAGGTCCCAGCGACTATCAGGTCCCTTGTGCAGGATGACAAACCGTGTTGCAAGACAGCTTTCTGACAGCTGCGGGGTCAAAAGGGACTGAGAACATCAGTTATGAAGCTGATGGTGCTCCAGCAATTGTGCACTGTCTGGAAGAGGGGACCCTCTTCAAGCTGGAGTTCTGCTCAGCAAGGAAGTTTCAGAGACCAGAATTCTGCACCATGGTTTCCCTAGCTGTAGGGAAATGCTGAATGACTTCGTCAAAATACCCCAAATAGCTGGTATAGCTGTAAGGAAAACCATTTTGGTTTCTTATACCCCAAGAGTTGAGGGTAAGAAAAAGTAATTTGCCATCTCATGGGAAACAAAGCATTTTGTGAAGGTGAAACAGAACCTAAAGGAGAATCCAGCAAAGCACAACTTCCCTGGTAATCAATCAAAAGACCCCAACAAACGTTATAAACTTCTTTTTTTTTCCCCCACTCTTCCAAGTTTTCCTGGTAGCTTTCCCAGTTTGTTCCAGAGAGCCTGTCTTCCATTTTTGTCTAAACGCACTTTTTCTAGCGGGAACAGTCACCAGTTCCATTTGTTGGTTCCTGTCTGTATCTGAGCAGGTAAGAGTGTGCTGGGCAGCTGCGGAGAAGCTTTCTCAAATACTTACACTGTGAGATTTAAATGATTTGGGCAACAAACTTTCAAAGCAGCATATCTTTGAGGATTTGTAGCTCTCTAATAAACAGAGCACTCCAGACCCAAGATGTTACTCAGAATTCACTTGCAATATGTGCTTATACAGGAACTCTTGCAATTGCCCTCTAAGTATTTTTTGACAAGGATATTCATGGTGTATAACCTGCATTTTCTCCAAGTGAATGACATTCACAAACATTAGGTTGTGTATTCTGCTTTTACTTAAAGGAATTGAATAGCAGAAGCTGCATTTTCCAACTCTCTGCATCCTTTCTTGCACCTCACAAGAGAATAAAGCAGAGAAGGGAAATCCCAAGCAAGAAAAATCCTTGGAGCCCGAGGACTCTGGGTAGTGGTTTCTTTTAGAACGCCCTGTTTGTAGATACAGTTAAAATGGAAAAATTTATCTTTTCCAGAGACCAATTTTACATGAAACTAAACTTTTATCTACAGTTTTCGTTGACTTTTCATGGCGGGGGGGGGGGAAGGAAATTTTGCACAGGGGATTCCGGGGAATAAGGAAGGAAAAAATCAGTATTAAGAGCATAAACCAGAACTATATCTAAGACAGATCTTCAGAACGCTCCCACTCTTCTCAGTTTTAAGTTAAGCTGTTCAAAAGGCACGTTCTTGGATGTAAAGAGGGACTGAGGAAACTTGTGATAAACAGTGATAATCTGCTTAAACTCTTGGTAATCCAGAAATCTGTGTTGTACATTGACCAGAATTTACCATCAGCAAGACCTAGGGAGAGAGGTAATGGAAATGGTTTAGGTTTAGAGGTTTAGAATGGAAAAATTAAAATTCTCATGGAAGAGAGGAAAAAACCTATTTGAAAACAATGGAAATATGGGGGTTTTTTTTGCTCAACATTATGAAGCAGGTTTGGCACGATCAAAGTGAGGAAGATCCCATTTTGGGAATGAATTGGGATTGTAGCAAAGCCAGGACGGGGTTTGATACTGAGGTCAAAAGCTGAAGATTTGTGTTTTACAAACACAATTTGTTTGGTCTTGGGGCCAGAGCCAGGGGTGGTGATGGCTGCAGCCCACCGGCAACATGTGGGTGCCAGGGATCAGGGAGAGAGCAGCCGTTTCCCTTGGGAAAGTGATGATGATGCTGGGTAGGAGGTGAGAAGCTGCCCCGCCGCCTTCCCGGGGTGGAAAACACCCCTCAGATCTCTCAGGATCAAAGTTCTGCCTCTCCGTCTGACCTGATCTGAAATCATCACTCAACTTTATTTTTTTTTTTAATATAAAAAAGGACAACAAGCAGTTTTCACGGTAGAAAAAACCACCCCCACAACTTAGATGTCTTTCAGTTTGTTTCTGTTTGTAGTACTCTGGAAGTTGTGCTTCAGTCATGCTGGCAGTGCTGCCGTTTGGCACTTAATCCCTCTACTCCAGAATACTCAGTAAATAGTCTGATGGCCACAGGTACCCAGGAAAAGCTGCTCTTGGCAATGTCATAGTGAGTATCATTCATTTTTATATTTTTTTTTTTTAAAAAAACCTACTTAAGAGAGTAACAGGCAATAGGACAAGAGGAAACGGCCTCAAGTTGCATCAGGGGAGGTTTAGACTGGATATTAGGAAAAAAATTTACACTGAAAGGGTTATTAAGCACTGGAACAGGCTGCCCAGAGAAGTGGTTGAGGCACCATCCCTGGAGGCGTTTAAAAGCCTGGTAGACATAGTGCTTAGAGATATGGTGTAGTGATGGTTTTTTGTCAGAGGTAAGTTGATGGTTGGACTAGATGATCTGAAAGGTCCCTTCCAACCTAGGCAATTCTATGATCCAATTCTATGATCCTAATTATTCCTGTGATACACTGATGATATCTGTGAAAGCTGAGGATGTTTGATCCAGTTGGATAGAAGAACATTTGAAACCTAAAATTGTGGGCTCCATAAAGATAAGTTTTACAACGCTAATAAAAATTGCTATAGACTTTATACAGGCTCTTGATGAGCTAGGAGGAAATACGTATTGCAGTCAAGATAAAATTTTCTATTTTAAAATTAGTTTATGGCAATAATTGTATGTTGTCAAAGTTAATGATATCCTCACCCACGCATTGCCTTAACAGTGGCCAGCTTCAAATGCACGTGGCTAACGCCCGGGGAAGCAAAACAACAATAAAATAAGTTTTAATCAAAAATGTGACCCTACTGCTGAGAAGGCACCAAGCTGTAACAAGTGTTTGTGATTGCTATCAGTAAAAATATACTTCCAGAAAGGTCTTTACAACCTCTATGCATAGAAAACTCTGGCATCCGTTTCTCTCGCCTGGTTTGTCTTTCCCATGCTAATGTTTTAGAAACTGAATTTGCTGCACGCATGCTCGGGGTAGTGAGACCCTCAGCATCAGGTGTTTGAGAGGGTGGTCCTGCAGGTACAGTGGGGATGCTCTTCATGCTCAAGGCTCCTGTCCAGGCTCAAGCGCACTCTGCCAGAAAACAGACGTTTTTAAAATGATGGCTTGAAGTGTTTGATTGTAGCAGGCTCTGTTTGCTGGGCAACCTTTCTGTATGAACAAACGTACTGATGAAACTTTCAGGTGCAGTGAAACTTTCATCGAAAACTATTATTTGTGCAAGGTGATCTGGTTGGTGGGGTGAATAAGGAGAAGAGGGGACGGGGAAGCCAGGACAGTAGACTGCCAAGCAGTGAGGAGAGTCAGGGCGCGTCCTTCTGTTTCACAATCAACTCTCCAACGCTCCTGGATACAAAAGGCACTTTTATGGTGTCATGTGAAGCGGAATAGCCCAGGCCTCACAGTTTTCTCCCAGGCGTTGGAGTCTGCCTGGCATGAAGGCAGTGGCTCCAGCCAGGAGTACCTGTAACCGGAGCAGCGCCTGTTTTGGGAGTGATGCTGCTTCTCCTTCTGCTCTCTGGGTTGTTTTTTTTCTCATTGCTCCTGTGCAAAGTTCTCATTTTCATCTAATGTATTGAAGGGGGGAAAAAAGAAATATGTAAACTGTGAATGATTTTGCAAAGAAAAGGATTTGCTCTTTGCCTGCCAGCTCTGTCACTCAGTGCAGTGCTGGGTGTCACTGAGGTCTGTGTTATCCCCGGGAACTGAATGAAGGAACAAACCCATCACAGTTCTGTAATTTTATACAGACAGGGAGGAGGGTTTTTTGCCTCTCAGACTTCCTGAATATGTCTTATTTTTCATAAAGGCTGATGTTCACATACGAACATTGGTGACCAGAGGGAACGCCTGCCCAGCCCCAGTCCTCAGCACAGTCTAACGCCCCATGCCCACAGAAGTGCAGGAGCCAGGGAAGCATGCAGTGGGTTGGTTTTGCTCCAGATTATAACCTCCAAAAGCCTGCAGCACTGTGACCGAGGGCTTCAGTTCATCTCCATTAGTGTGTCCTTCCAAAAACGCACCCACCTGAAAATGTACCCTGTGAGCCGGAGCGGGCTCTGTCTCCAGTGCTGGGAGAAGACGGAGGACTGGTCCCAGTTAACCTTGCCAGCCCTTTGCCGTTGTGGTGACCTATATCGTATTCCCCTCTATGCTCTTCCCCACGCTGGGGAAGCATAGTTTATTCAGGGAATAAAAAAAAAAAAACCAACCCAACAACCCTGAAAATATAGTCCCTGACAATATTTCAAGCTGATGGCCTGCACGTTACAGGAGCCTTTAATCTTCCTTGGGATAAAGTCAAACCTAAATTACCAGCTGGCTGGGGAGCGCGATGATGCCGAGCTCAATGCCAGCACGGCTGGGCTCCGGGCACGCAGCCAGGGGATTGTTTGCAGGACAGAATGAAGTCCCTGAAAATGTTTAGCCTCTGCCTTTCCCCCCACATCTCTCCGTGCGTAGTTTTATAGGCCTGATTTGCAAATATTTAAAGTTGGGGTTAATATTATCAAGAAAGTATTACATGTTTTCTTGCTGAAAAACGAATAATATAACTGAAGAGTATTGCTTAAAATGATACTATTATCAAAATGATACTATTATCACTCCAATCCCTGAAAATACTTCTTGGGATAACGCTTATTTCAATGTAGGTGCTCCCGGTTCCAGAATGGTAAATACTAAACAGCTGCAGTTTGTGTACTGCACATCCATAGGGTGTGAGTGCAGTTGCAACTGGTGCTTGTATTGTGCCATACCCGCTATATTGTAACGAAATTCTATAGAAAAAAACCACTTATAATTTGCTAAGCTTTTCCCTCAATGGGTGTTTTTCTGTATCAGAATTTCAGTCACATTTGCCCTCTGAGTTTTAAAATATAACTTTCTTTTTGCTTACAAAACAGAACTTATTCTATTTTTACCTTCCTAAATTGTTCACATTTCAGAATTGTCAGCAGCCGAAACCAAAACTGCCACGTGTGTGTACAGTGCAGCTCTGCTGCAGCGCTAAGTACCTTTATTATTCTGAAGTGAAGAATTTATATCAAATATATCTGTAGCAATATTTTCTAAGTATTAACTGATTCCATGTATTTCTAACATTGAAAGAAAATGAGGACTGATTCCTGTAAAGGAGTGACTACTTCAGCTGTTCCAGGTTTTGCTAGAGCTGCCGTTTCTGCTGTTGGATTAAAAAAGACCCTAAAACCTTTTTTTGCATACCTTCAAAATTTCTGACCAGCGCTGCAGCTGTGCCTGGCCTACAGGAGGCTGAAGGGCTGGCTCTGGAAATGATCTGACACCTTGATTTTCTGTGACCTCCTTGGTTTCAGTAACTGAAATGGAACTTTAGCTCTATGTAGTGATATTTTCCTTAATTTTTACGCTCTCCGCCTTCCCTCAGGAGTTGAGCTGCAAAACCTGCAGTCGCCGCAGTCCGGATGCAGGGGTGCGGAGCAGCAGCAGTTCTCGCTCCGCTTGCGTGACTGCTGAGAGCTCTCCCAAAAACGGGAGGCGAAGGGAACCCGAGAAGAATAATCAATCTGCAGCAAAGAAGGCTCTTTTGCTGAGTTGTGATTCTTCATCTGCAGTTCTTCAGGGGCTTAAATCCTGAGTGGCAGGCCAGGGTAAGTACCGCTCAATTTTCTGTAGTTATTGCTGTATAATGTATCTTTCCCAAAAGAGCGTGTCGCCGGGAAAAAGAAATTCAGAATGGTTGTGCTCAATTTATAGTGGTGCTCTTGGCAGGGAGGGCAGGGGCTGTGTGGCCGTGTCTCTGGAAAAAAAGGGGCTGAACTGCAGCAAACCCGGGCAGCAATGAGCGGTGTATGAGTTTACGCCCATCTCCGGGCGCTGCTGCTGCTGCCATCCAGGGGGACCAGGACAGGCTGGGGAGGTGGGCCCATGCCAGCCTCGGGAAGTTCAACCTGGCCAAGAAGTTCAAGCAGTCACCTTTGCACTCGCCGTCCCGAGTGTGACCTGAGGCTCGACTCCCATGCAGCTCGCCGGAGCTGAGGAGGGGCACGGAGCCATGCAGGATGGCACGACGGCCGTGCTGCGAGTGCCGTCTGCTCATGATGTCTTCAGCTTGTGTTGCGAACCCTGGCAAAGCGGTGGTCCTTTGTAGGCAGCCTGCAACCTTGGTGATTGCCATGAGCACGTGGAGTATAAAATCCAGTCCTTTTCTCTTAAAAAAAAAAAAAAAAAAAAAAAAAAATCACTACACTACATGGGCTTGTTAATTTTTTGATGCCACTTCACTACTTGGTCATTTTATTCCTCACCATTTAAACCTTTAGTGTCTGTTTAAGGAGGAAAATCAGGACATAGAGCCTTTCAGAGGCTGAAGAATGATTTCTATGTTCTTCCATCACATTCAGCCCACTTGAAATATCCACGCGAATGGCTTATGCTTTAAGTGTAGTGCCTTAAGATCTCACAAATGCTGCTTTTTGTGAAGGCTGGGCTGGGAATTTTGGAGACGGGCTGTGGGTATGGCAACCACGCGAAATGAAAGAGGCTTTCGCTTGTGTCATACATAATACAGGACTGAGGAAGGAAACGGTGACTCTAGATAGCAAAACTGCTTCCCCATCCCAAAACTCAGGGGATGCAATGCTGCTATTGAAAGCAGGGAATCATACCTAATGAGCAAATCAAGTGGAGACGCTGATTTTCTTCTTTTAATCACTGTTTTCCTCTATGCAGATTTTACATGGTTTTGCTCCTTGAAAATGTAGTCACCCGTGCAGCTAAACGCTACATTTTCTTCCCGCCGCTCTGTGTTGCGAGGTCTGGCTGCTGCTCTTAAGTGTGGAACAGCTTCAGCTGAGCAAAGGCGTGAGCAGGGGCCGGCGGCGGCGCCCATCGAAGGCCGTGGCTGCAGCCCGGTAAGAAATGACGTAAACGATCACAAGGAAATAGATGCCAAACATCTCTGCATCACGGAGCTTGGTGTTAAATATATTTATGAGTAAAACGTGTTTATGAAGGTTAGGCGTTTTTATAAGCGTTTTTTATGTTTTTTTACTCTAGGAGAAGTGGCTGGGCCTGGGGTGGATCTGCACCTTGTGAAAACGGGGCCATCAGCTGGGTCTGGCAAAGAGAAGGTGGGGACAGGTCTCCTGCTCCCCGGGTGAAGTGATGCTTTGCTGGGCTGGACCGGGTGAGCGTGACCTGTGTGACTGTCAGAGCATGGAAATGGTAGCCAAGAAATCACCGTCCTGCTGTGATACTCAGTTTAGTAAATACATTTTGGGTTATATGTGTGTGTTTCGGCTCTTGCAGCCATTCCACATAAATCCCCCCCATCACGCACACTGTAAGTGAATACATTATTTCATCAATGAAGATAAAAGGCTGTGCTACATAAAATAAAGACAATCAATAGTAACAGCAGAGCAAAACATACAATTCTCGTTTCCACCTTCTGTTGGGCTATTATCAATATCAAAACACTCCATCTGCATGCATGGGTATTGAATAATTCAGGGGAAAAAAAAAAAAGGTTAAAAATGTTAACAAGCCTAGCTCTTCAGTAGAAATGTATTTTAGGTGCTTTACTTTTTCTTCTTTCTCTCTATTGATGTTCTAACTTCACAGAGTACAGCTTCCAGGAGGCATCGCAGAGTCCCTTGGGGCACTTCTGGTCCGAGGGCAGCCTGGAGAGGTGTCCAGCGCGTGGGCAGCAGAGGCGGCTCTGGATGCAGCAGCTGAGGCTTCTTCCACGGTAATAATTCAGGCAGAGAACTTCTAGTTTTGCTAAATTGAATCAAAATCTTACCATACAGTTCAATAACCACTTTTACAGGAGATGTACCTTAAAATGAACAAATCATTTTGACAGAAAACTCTGAGAAGCTAAAGAAAGATAAACTCATGCAATTTCTTTTTAAAGCTTCAATATATCACATGATATGATTTACCATTAATATAACATATATTCAAAATACCTTTACTGAACCTTTCTTTTTTTGTGTTGTTTAATTCTTGTTTAATAAAATGTTGATGGGGGATGAGTAATAAGTTGTCTTTGGGCATCTCAACAGCGATCATTATTTTCCACTTAAAATTAAATTACGTTTAAATTTTGGTTATGTACATTTTAATAGCAACAAATGTTACACCATTATCTTAATATACTGCAATTTATCACCTCTGAAAATAAATAAAGAAATCTGTCTACTAAAGACAGGCAGTAAGCTATCAGGACACAGAGACCAAAGGAAAATATTGATTTGGGTGGCATTAAAGGTGCCGTGCAGTTGTGTGTCGCAGACCTGCCATTCCCGTCAAAACACAACTCTCAGTTGTTCAGAAACCTGAAATTCTGATTAGTTTGATAAGAACTTCTTCACTAGTTAAAACACATCCTGGGAGTCCGGCTGTGTGAGAGCGAGCTTTGAGTCACTGCCACAGTTTCCATGCCGACTGTCCTCTCACCTTCTAAGAGAGGACCACGCATCTTCTTTCCAGGCTTGACACCTCCAAACTCTTCCTCTGTCACAAGCAGGGGCTTCTTTTGTAGGTGGAGGAGGTCACCCGGGCGTACTGAAGCCAGGGGCTCCTGCAGCCCCAGCAGAGGAGTTGGATGGCGAAGCCTCCTGAGAAGATGCATCAGGATGATTTGGGGCCCAGCAAAGCACACTCTGGTCTTTCCGCTGTGGAGTGATACCTCATTAGGGCTGCTGCGAAGGAGACATTTGTCTGATAAACACTAACATCTGACGAAAATGATCCAAATAGCTTGTTTTCCCACTGCCAACCTCCTATGGACTTGGGGCTGCAATGGAAGATCCCAGAGCCAGATGGCTGGAGATCTGCCGTCTGGGTCCCTGTGGCGCGGGGTGCCGGTGGGAGGAGGCTCCTGCTGCACAGTTCCTCAGTGACTCGGGGAACTGGAAAGATGGTGTTTAACTGAACACCACGGTAAGTACCATAACACGGGCATTTTACTGACCGATGCAAAATATTCTGGGAATCCTGCCCAGAGTGATAAGCCGCTGCCAGAACAACACTTCTGAGGGGGGAAGTGCAGGCAAAGGAAAGCATCAGGCTGATATTTATGTCCAGAAAGTGCTACTGATATAAACTTTTTAGAAGCTAACTTTTAATTCAATAAATCTGTCCCCTCAAACTAATTTTATTCTGATCCTTGAGAGGAGAGAACCTTTTAAGTCCACGGAAAATGTTAATAAACTTTCATGTTGTGGGTTCTTTTTCCTAATTCGGTAATAGCTGTCAGCACCTTTCTTTCCCCACTTTAACCTTAACAAGTTCGCGCGCTGCACCGCCTCCAGTCTGTGCTGTGATTATTAATTAACAGACCCTTCAGAATGGATTCTTATTCCTCTTTTTTGCGTGGCAGGAAGAGCCATTCACATTTCATACAGTCTGGTGGACATCTTTGGGCAAGACCTTCCACAGCGGAATCCCTGCCTTTTCCAGGACATTTCATGGAACATGGATGCTGTCCTGTGATCACCACCTTCCCGGGCACTGTGCGAGGACAGGGAGTGCAGACGCCTTTCACTGCTACGAGGTGATGCCTTCCTCTGCCCAGAGACCGGTTCTTCTGCAGCAGCACCAACTGGAAGCTGAACATCTGGATGACGTGTCCTGCCCATCAGATGCTCTTGCCGCAGCAAATGGTGCCACCAGCCCCTGCTGGTTCCCAGCATCCCAGGGCAGCCAGTGGTCTGGGTGAGTAGTCCAGGGGAGGTGATTATATGCAGCGCTGTGTTTGACTGTAACTCCTCGTATTTAGGTCATAACACTTGAGTAAAGTCCAAATAAACTTCCCGCTGCCTTACAGCAGGTCAGGGATATCGCCCCCTTCACCTGGTGACCATCCCCCTGCAATGAAATCCCACGCCCTACGTGCTGGGTTACAGCAGTACATGCTGTTGGACCAAGAGAGATTTATCAACTGTGCAAATCAATACGTTTCTTAAATTAACTGGGCTAGGGTAGCAGCAAGACTGCCTGAGCCAAATGCAATCTCACGCTGCCGCAGACAAACATGAAATATAATGCTTTCCACAGGCTGATAAGCCCTGTCTTACACCACGGCTTTGTTCTGCCATTCTTCCCACGCTGCCCTGTTATTAACGGGGTCTTCATGCCCCGTGTTTTGGCCTCGCTCAAGCTGAATTTTGTGTTGTGAGTGAGAGCAGCTCTGCACGGCTTTCCACTGAGGACTGGGGGCTGCTCTGTTCTCCCCCATGGAGGTGTCCCAGGCACACGCTCAATTCTGCCCAGCTGTGGTTCAGGGGCAGCTGCTGCAGGCAGGTCTGCAGGACCCCTACCCTCCCTGCAATGCGTCCCACCTCGCCCCGAGATGATGGATTTCCAGAGCACACCCTTCGCGCGCTTTCTTCCAAATACACCCACCCTGGGGCATTTACTTTGTCTGGAAAACATCTTATTTCATCAAAGAATAAAGTTGCGGCATTAGAGGTGAACACAGAGAAAGTTACAGCTTAGCTGCACATCAGTAATGGGCTGCACAGATTATTTAGCTATTTTTTTTTAATCACATAGCTATTTTCTGTGGTATTCTGTGTGCATTAGGCACCGTGTACTCTGTCTGAATGCCTGTATTCCAACATAAGCAAACACCGAAATGATGAAAATGGGAAAGACAAGTGATTCATTTCTCGAAATTAGCCATATCCCCCCATTTCAGACAACTGGCCGTGATAAGATGCCTTCCACAGCGCTTCAGCTGTGTTATATGTGAGACTGATTGAAAGCTGGAAATGAGCCTTAAAGAAAATGACATAAAACTATTTACCCGTATTCAGCGGCGGCCAGCAGGACTTCGTGCTGATGTACCGTCAACATATCTCCTCAGCCTTATGTTTAATTCAGCGCAAAGCTTGTAGTGGAATAACATCAAGTCGAGCTTTTATTAAAATTTCCTTATTTCAAGTCTCAAAGCAACCAGTGTCATTAGAGTTTAAGCATGGTGGTGAATCAGGAACCAGGAGAGCTGTTAGGTGGAACAAGAACATTTGAAGATTAGCATTGGATTCAATTAACTGGCTCCTACTCTTTATTCAGCAGCTGCGTGGGTGTGGTGGGGAAGGGTCTCCCTTCCCGGCACCCTCAGCCTGTGTCCTCGTGGGCCACCATGGCCAAGCAGGTAGGGCTCCTGCTCCTTACCAAGCAAGGACGATCACCCAAGACCCTCTGAGACTCCCTCTTAGTATCTCATGAGTTGAAGGTAGCAACAGTCTCTCCATCCCATTTTATCTAAATACTCAACGTGCTTGGCACTGCTTGGGCATGGCAAGAGGTTCTGTTGTTCCAGAGCAGAGGTGGCCTGTACTGTGCTGTAGACTGGAAATAGGTGGGTTTGCTTGTACGTTGCAGTCAGTATCTCTGACAGCTTTCCCTCATTTTTGTGGCTGAACGTGGTCTGCTTTTCTAGCATGAAGCAGAAGGAGCTACAGAACCAGTGATCTGGATCGTGGAGAGCAACCCCCCCCCCCCACCCCAAGAACCACGTAGTCATTAATCATGAGGTCCATTTCAGAACTGTGATTTGCAAGGTCCAGTGTTAGATGGAAACAAGCGGGAGGAACAGTAGTTGTTATTTTTATAAAATAAAAACTTTAGGGTGAGGGGGCAAAAAAAAAAAAGAAGGGGGGAATTTAAAGTGCCCATGTAATGGTAAACATCTGCAGTGAGGATCTGAGTAATCTGAGTTGGGAAGAGCTATTTTAAGTCTCCCAGGAAAGAGGTCCACCAAGAAGCCATGAGCCCCCTGAGATGGGTGAACCAGTGCCCCAGGTGGTCTCCACCCTTGGCCCAAAGCTGAGGACAATGACAAAGGGGCTGGAAGCCCTTCCATCCCCCATTGACCTCCCCTCTGCTCGGGGCTGGGAACCAGTCTTACCCGAATGATAAAGCTGCCGTCCAGGGAGGGACTCGTGCCTGTGCCTGAGGATCGAGACACCCTGCTTTGCTGGGTACAGGCTGTGTCTCCGGCAGCACTTGAGGGAACTCGGGATAGCAAAAAGAAAAGGAGTTTTATTGTTAAGGACAGCTAATAATATACTTTATTAAACAACTGGAAGAGGCCCTGTGGAAGCGCTGTCTGTGTTAGACACAGATGTATGAACCCAGGGGCTGGCGCGGCCCCAGCAGAAGCCGTCCCCGTTAGCCCCGCTCTGGGGTGTACTGGGCAGGGAGGGGAGTCCCGGCAGAGCCCCAGTACTGTCAGGAAGGGGAGGGCAGAGTCATTTTCTGACAGCGCGTTAAATTGAAACATACTTTTTGCCTAATTCCTTGCGTACCCGTCTCTGACGCATCAGTGTAAGTAGCAAAGAAAAAGCCAAATTGATTGTCAAGTTGGTTTTCCTCATGTGGTGACTCATGACAGCGCTGCACCTCCAGCATCAGCTGTGCTGGTTTCTAGATAACATTAAGGAACAAGCAGTCAAGGCTCTCCTGAACTTCACAGAACTGAGCCAAGATGTGCCTTGAGTGCTGCCAGGGCCTTGGGTAACTCAAAGACAAAAAAGCTTTCTAACCACAGCGCATTTCCAGCTTTCCTGTGGCTCACGCAAGAGGCACCAGAGTGCCTGCGTGACAAATGGTACTTGCGTTTCTTGAGACACTTTAGGAACCTTTTTGCACAACGTCCATGGGCCTGCGGGGCAGCTCGAAGGGCCAAAAGGTGAGTGAGCGCCAACAATTCTGTCATCCCGAGAGAGGTGTTGGGCAGGAGGAGCCCTCCTCCTCCTGTCCCCATATGTTTAAGGGACACAGAGGCACCTCCTTCATGTAGGAGTCGCTTCAGAGATGACCCAAGTGGAAGAAGCTCCACCAAAGAGGAAAAAACGGCAACGGTGGGAGCCAAGTCCCCACCACTGCTGGAGTCATGTGTGTTTGGTTTTCTGCTTAAATGGATTAGACAGACACCAAGGAGCAGAAATAGCAGGAAAAGGATTAGTGCGCTCATACGCGCAGTCCTTTATTCTTACCTCATGGCAATACACACGAAACTGCTGCCTCTGAGCAAATAACCTTTATCTACTGCATAGAGACCTTGGCTACCTCTTGTTCTTGCGTTGTTCTCGAGAAGCTGTTTTCTGGTGATCCCCGGTTTTCGCACTTGACTTCTTCTCCTGAGCACTTACAGACCGGTGACTCCCCCGCCGATGGGGTGCGGCGATGCCGCGGCAGCAGGGCTTGGGCAGGGTTTACCACTCTGCTCCCTGCTGGGACTCGGGGCGGTGAGACGTAAAACGTCTGGGCTGCAGAACAGAAGTGATGAAAAGGACACTGGTGTGGGTGGGAAACTGTGGCGGTGTAACGAGCAGATCTCCTACGGTTGGTCCCTGCGGTAGGTGTTTCCCACAGTGTTTCATGAAACTGCACAGAGAGAAAGCTCCTTAAAATACTCTGTGGTCAATCAGTGCGTTTCATTCCTCTTTAGTTTACCACTCAGTTTCAGCCAATGATTTTGCCTTCAGAGGGTTCCCCATCCCGTTCTTTGCTGCGCTCGCACTGGAGAAGATCCCTGCGTACACCGAGGCCAAATATTGCAAAACCTCCGATTTTTTTATGAAGCTCATCTTTTCCTCTGTGAGTTGTAGGACGTGCTGTCGTGTGCCAGCCTTGTGCTCTCCGGCCGGGCTGGCTGCGGGGGGGGCCCTGCAGAGCAGAGAGCGTCAGCCAGCCCTGGCACCGCACCTGCACCTCTCAGCTTATCGGCAACGATTTTCAAACAATAACTAGGGAGATAATTAAGATAAAAGTGTAAGAGAATGCCTTTTCTGGAAGGTATGACTTGTTTGAAAGGAATTTCTTATGTGGGAACATGAAAACTGACAAATTGGAATAATTTCATGCAACATGTAATTAAACTGTACGACTTATTATTACTGGGAGTTGCTACGGCAAATAATTTATACAAATTCTGAAGGAAGGGAAAATATAAACAGATAACGACAAGACCCGGTTATCTGACTTACTGCTGAAAAGAACAGAATTTGCAAGTCTTGCTCGCAGCGCTGAGCAGCTGGGACGTCTCTGGGTTGCTTTCTCTGAAACTGGACGTGGCGTGCTTTCGGGTTTGTTTTCTTGCGTTCATACTTTCAATGGAAATTTGGTACGCTCTAGTTTAAAATGCAGTTTCAGAATATTTTTTTTATTTTTTATTATTTTTGAGTAATTGGAATGCAACATTTCTGCTGTAAGATTTTTTCCCTCCCTGCCTGCCTTTTCCCCGGGGAGGATCGGGAGATGTAGCATGAGTCTTGAATATATTTTGACCAATCTGAAGGTCACTTTTCACTGAATGAAGCTATTTTCAGAACAGTGTTAACTCATCTCTTTGCTTAATTTTGTGCTTCGGTTGTGAATGTTTAGTCGCTAATGGTAACTAGTTACTGATTTAGTTTAGTTAATAATTACTATTTATTTATTTACATAGATTTATACTTATTCGTTTATTTGTTACACATATATCTTATTTAAGTAATTAATTATTACGTAACTTGTTTACTGACTTAGTTTATTATTCAGATAGCTATTAAGGTGTCGTTGCTGATGTCCAGTCACCGGTCCCAGGCTGGAGGGGGGATGGAGCCTGCAGCCCTCGCCCACCTCCCCGGGAGACGGGGGGGAGCCCGGAGGAAGGTTCACACCCCTAATGACAGGGCTGACACTAAGCATTCCTAAAAAAAGCGGCTGTACAGCGTCTGCTGATGTAACAGCTAAATGGGATTTGGAGTTAAACAGCGATTCACGCTTCTGAAAGGTTTATAGCTTCAAGTATATTAATTATGACAAACTGATTACTTCCCAGCATTTTGCACTGCTTGTAGGGAAAGGTATTTTGTGGCTTAAGCGCATACATTCCTCTCAGTTCCCTAAAGCTTTTCTCCTTAACGTGTTTGGCATTTTGAAAATTTATCACTACTAGCAGAGTTAGAAAGTGGTCTTTACTTTTATTTTTTCATTCTGTTCAAAAGTGTTGTTTTATATGAAAACAAATAGTCACCTACTGAATAAAAGCCGCCCTCTCCAATAATAAACTTTACAGCCTTCTTAGCAGCCTTGTAGCCTCTGCTGTGAGGACAGGCTGAGAGAGCTGGGGGGGTTCAGCCTGGAGAAGAGAAGGCTCTGGGGAGACCTTCCAGCCCCTTCCAGTCCCTAAAGGGGCTCCAGGAAAGCTGGGGAGGGACTCTGGAGCAGGGAGGGGAGCCATGGGACGAGGCGGAAGGGGTTTAAACTGGAAGAGGGGAGATTTAGATGAGATCTGAGGAAGAAATTCTTTGGTGTGCGGGTGGTGAGCCCCTGGCCCAGGTTGCTCAGAGAAGCTGTGGCTGCCCCATCCCTGGAGGTGTTCAAGGCCAGGCTGGACGGGGCTTGGAGCAACCTGGGCTGGTGGGAGGTGTCCCTGCCCAGGGCAGGGGGTGGCACTGGGTGGTCTTTAAGGTCTCTTCCAACCCAAACCATTTCTAATTCTAATCGCTAATTCTATGAGATTAGCAATTACAAAATGACACAATAGCTAGATCACTTCTGCATTTGTTTCTCGCTGTGTCTTGAGTGATGGGTCAGCCGTAGCCCAGAGACCGATGGCCCCGGCCGGCTCTGCCTGGGGGAGGGATGTTCGTCCGAGACACGCAGTACCTTTTAACATTCACAAGTACCTACGAGCCATCAGCTTGTACATATGACAAATAAACACCGCCTTTATTTCAATTTTGATGGTAAGTAGTTGGAAGTGATTGACGGCGATTGCAATCGTTGTAATTTCTCTTTTCTCACCTTGCTTACAGACTTTCTCAAGGCTCTTTCTCATCACTCTGCACTTTTCTCGGCAGTCTGAGCCTGGAGCAGCCCCGGGACCCCCCAGCAGTGAACACCGAGCCCCTTTAGAGGGGCTGTCAGGTAGCAGCTCGGGCTCCTTTGCCCTTCTCTCCTCGCTGCAGCCCAGCTCTGGCCACGGGAGGTGTCAGGGCAGCCGCAGCCCCATCCCATCAATGCCTACGTCTGTGTTAACATCCCTTTGCAAACGCTGCCTGGGGAAAAACCAGAGCTGTTTTAGGAACACTGGCATGCCGTGTTTCCAGAATTAACCACGCTGCCGTGTGCCCGGGGCAGCTGCTGGGCGATCTGCTGCTCTCCTGTTGCTGGCTGGGGCTGGCGGCTGGCCTGGGCATGGGGGCATGCCGGGGACATGGTGGGGCACAGGGGGGCTCTTGTGATGCTGAGGGCTCTGGCAGCGCTTCCTCTGCACTTGTGCCCCCCGCAAGGAGCTGGGGAACCCTGGAAGTGCCGCTTACAGCTACCGTGGTTGACCCGGCTCGTGGACGGCTCGGCTGGGGCAGAGGAAACCCCATGGGGAGATGCTCCATCACGGGGGGACGGGACCATCTGTGTGGATGGGCCAGGCAGGACCAGCCAGGGCTGCGTGGAAACAGCCCGGTGCTTATTGGACCTACTTGTAGTAGGCCATTTTGTCATTTGCACATAAAATTTGCACAAAAAGTGCTCCCTCAGCTCCTGCCTGAGTTGGGGACATCCTCGTGCAAGGTACCAGCCCAGCAGAGGAGGGCTCGCAGGGCTGCCTGAGCATCACCACTGGGAGAGGTCCCGGCTCACCAGCCTGGGGAGAAACAGTCCATTTTACCAGTCCTTAGCCACCCTCCTCTCCTGCCTGCAGCAGATTTTTATTTTGGGATAAAAACATGTTTTTTTCTCCAAAAATTGTTCAAGTCGGAGTAGTCCGACTGGGTTTAATGCTGCTTTTTGTGCAACCCAGCAGAGTATCTACACTTCGAATTTCATAAAGCTCAAAGGACAGAAAAGCCCCCCCCCCCGTAACCGCCACCGCCGAGGGGGCAGGACACTGCCGGCTGGCAGCTCCCTCCGCCTCAACTCACATTTGGCTTCCAGCGTTTCCGTGGCCTCGTCCAGATGCGATGCCATGAATCACAGCACCCAAGCATGAATGCCGCCACTCGGGGGGACAATTCTTCCCCCCCCTCCCCAGCAATTGAACTGGAAGTGGGTACTTAGACCCCTGTGCAGCATGCCCTGTTTCCACAGGCCAGTTCAGGACGCCATATGGCAAAATACGGCCATCATAATCCAGGTTTCTGCTCTGTTAGAAAGCAAAATGCCCTCTTGCAACACAACGGTGGCATTTCAATATTCCAGAGGCACGCTGGCACCAGCCTTTCAGGAAAAGCAGCATCGGCCTCTTCGCCCCGGAGAGGGGGGTTTTCCTTTCCCAGACCAAGGCGAAGCGCAGGCACCGAGTCAGGAGAAGCTCCGCACCCGCTGCGCTGCGCAGGGCAGGATTCCCCTCAGAATTCGGGTTCTGTTTCTAGCTGCCACCTTTCCCCAGGAGATCTCTTGCCAGACATCTCAGACCCCATCTTGCCAAGGCAGCTTGGCTCTCCCCAGCTCCCCATCTCGTCTTTGGCAGCCTGCGGATGCGGAGAGTCACAGAATGGTTTGGGTTGGAAGGGACCTTAAAGACCATCTCGTCCCACCCCCCTGCCCTGGGCAGGGACACCTCCCACAGGACCAGGTTGTGTCCTCCAGCCTGGCGCCCACCCTGCATTGGCACCCCACCACCAGGAGAATAAATTGCTATGGAAATGCCACTAAAAGTTTAGCTGGCTGAGCCAAGATAAGTTGCCTCCTATCAATTAAAAAACAATTAAAAAAACCAGTCAAACACACGGCTCTGGGGTAAAGCAGCCCGCAATAAAACATCTGTGTGACCTTCCTAGCGGACCAAAAGCATTTTGGGTAAAATGTTGTGAAAAACTGTATTTTCCATGGGAGCATTGTTCCAATGTGAAGTTTGCAGCCAGCTCCTTTAATTGATTGCAAGTGTCCATTGTTGCCGACTATCCACTAGATTATTCAAAGGAATAATTTTCAGATTATGACTGTTTCTGTGCTGTGTATTAATCATTTACTATTCATTATTTCTGAACTGTGACTGACCACCTAAATTGAGTGCACTATTTCAGTTCTTCAATTAGGTAATTGAAATGCTCTTTAAGTCAGAGTAATTAGCAGTGTGACTTTTCAGCTGAATTATTATTTACCCTAAATTAATGGAAAATTCTGGGACTGGTGAGCTATTATGCCCATTATTTGGCAGTGATCTGAATTCTGTCAGATAAAGAGTGGTATGAATTTGTGAATCATCTTGAACAAACCTGACAGCTTCTATTTGTAAAAATATTAACAATTCTGCTTTTTTGATAATTCAGCCAACTCTAACATTTCAGAATATTTCAAACGCAATTTGTAACCAACAAGGCATATTAGTTACAGAAGCCACGAGTTTAGTGTCAGCATGCTAATGCCGTCTCCTCAAGATGGTGGAAATAACTAATTTTCATGCCTTCTGAGTTGTGCTTTAGTCAGTGCCCCAGTAAGACAATAGCTGATCGGATGAACTGATAAGTATGCTGCGTGTGCTCTTTCGAATGTCGCCATGAATTTGTTTTCATAGTTTTTTGCTCCTATTTTGTGTTCACGTTGTGAATATTTTCCAGCAAATGACTGGACCAGCCTTAGACTACTAAACGTCTTTACTGAAAAAGAGATCATTTAAATTCACAGTTATAAATATTCACAGGGCAAATGAGACTACATACCTTCAGCTAGAAAGGAAATGTAATGCAAGGCCCACAGCAAATAGCTATGAAAATGGAGCTTTTTGTTCTTAAACTGTATGCAGGTCCTGATTCGGAATATATTATAAAAAAAATATTTCACTTTAAGCACATATGTGTTGCTGTTGGGCCTCAGTGGACTGACTCGCATCGTCAAAGGATGCGCTGAGCCAAGTCCCGGTCCCTCTGTCCTGCGAGCGCCGCGGCAAGCTGCTTCACGGCAGCGTCTGCTGATGCGTTTGCTGCCTCGTGAGGAGTCAGGCGAAGACTCTTGTTGAATAAATCGCCTGACGTGGTCTCGGCGTTTGTGCCGGCGATGGCAGTGCGCTTGTCCTGCGGAGAGCAACAGGATTGCCCAACCTCAGATGTCTCTTTGCACCCGACGGCAGCCGAGGAATGGGGACAAGAAGGTGAGCGGAGCTGGGACAGGCTTTGCCTTTGTCTTCGCCTTTGGCTTTGCCTCTGCTGCTGTGTCTGGATTTATAGATTTATAGAATATAGATATATTCCACAGGCTCTTGGAAATCTTGACCTGTTCCTCAAATTGCTTCACTACTATGTTGAAAAAAAAGAATATGACTCAAAGACGTTATTTTTGTTGTTACTATTACTACTATTAATTATATCTATTTATGGAAATTACAGAGCCGCCCATAAAGTTTGCTCTATCTGTGTTATGCAATAGCCCAGCCTCCCTCCCTCGCACTCGCTCTCTCATTTTTAGCTGCACAGCAGGATAAGAAAGCGTTGTAGAGATTGGCCACCCCTATTTTATATTCAGAACGTGAGGCTTTACGGGAGGAAATGTCTTGATGTATCTGCTATTTTATTTTTAATGAAAACATTTCCCGCGCTGAAAAAAGAGGTCACTGCACATCTCTCAGAGTACAAATTATTGCGTATGCACAAAAGACAGAAAAACACCAAGGATGGAGTTGGAGCACTAAATTCCCCTCTCAACAGCACCTTTATTATGTGTAAATAAGGCAAAACCAGGCGCCATATTGTGGGATTTGGAGCACACAAAAATATCATCCCTGGAGCAACACCACTCCCCTGAGACCGTGTACCGAAAAGCACAGCAAGAGAAGTTTCCTTTTTGACAAAGCTTTGTAGAGGAGTGAGACAATTGCCCATGGACAAAGGACTGGAGGCTCCGAGATACCAAATATCTTCCCCAGAAGGGCCTGAGTGCAACGACTGAAAAAAAGAGGTATATCCAGAGCAGGGGAAGAATTGTTCCTGCTCCCTCGCGAGTCCCTCAGGAGGTCGTTTGCTCCTGCACTGAATTACTGCCTTTCCTTGCTGCAGCTTGGTTGAACCTCTCCCCTTTCCAAAAGAATGAAAGAACAAAAAATGGTGATTCCCCCCCCCCCCAAATTATTTGTTCAAATTTCTTTATAAGTGAAGTTAAAAAAACCCACCAGCTTTATGTGCAGGTAAAATGTAATACAATTTGCAAGTATTAGTTTGGGGTTTCTCCTAGCGCGTTGGTTCCCAGGCGCACGCCCCATGGGGCGAGTGTGCTAACGAGGGTGTCCGGGCACCGAGAATAAAACGGCTGCGGAGCAGGACCTTTTCTTGCTGTGGTGGGTCAGCCTTTCCCCCGTGCCGGTTGGTGTCACCCTGCATCGAATAAAGCTCTGGGTATTCCTGTATAGCCGCCTCCATTACTGCCTGTTCCTCACTGCAGAAACAACGAGGTCTGATTGTGGGAAGACGTTTGGGGGCAGCTCCGTCATTTTCACAGCTGCCATGTCCCCTGCCAAGGATCGTGTCCCATGGGATTTGCTTAAGCAGAACCAGGTGGGAGGTGGTTGCTCCAAGCCTGGTCCAACCTGGCCTTGAACACCTCCAGGGATGGGGCAGCCACAGCTTCTCTGGGCAACCTGGGCCAGGGGCTCACCACCCTCATTGTGAAAAATTTCTTCCTCAGATCTCATCTCAATCTCCCCTCTTTCAGTTCAAAGCTGTTCCCCCTCGTCCCATGGCTCCCCTCCCTGATCCAGAGTCCCTCTCCAGCTTTCCTGGAGCCCCTTTAGGGACTGGAAGGGGCTGGAAGGTCTCCCTGGAGCCTTCTCTTCTCCAGGCTGAACCCCCCCCCGCTCTCTCAGCCTGTCCTCACAGCAGAGGGGCTCCAGCCCTCCCAGCATCTCCGGGGCCTCCTCTGGCCCCGCTCCAACAGCTCTGTGTCCTTCTCGTGCTGATCAGAAACTTCGGTCTCGCTTTGGGTGCTCTTGTCCTTTCACCCAGTGGCCAAAGGCCCGGGTGCTGCTGGCCACACCAGGACGCTTGGAGACGGGTGAGGAGCCGGGAAGGAGCAAAGCTTGCGGCGCTGCTGAACAGATGGGCTGCTCTGTGCCAGCCCTGGCTCACCCAGGGCACACGGCATCGCTCCACACCCCGGTCCCAGGGCGGAGGAGATAACTTTAACATTAAAAAAAAATAAATAAATAAAAAATCTTGAACATCAAACACTTCACAAACAAGTCACAAATCAAATTTTAATTCACCTGGTTCCCTTCAGTGTAAAAATTCTCCTGCACGCTGGCTGCTGCAACACACCGAGAGAAATTACTGTTCAGCTGCAGCAATTAACACTTCAGGCACAGCAAGATTCGGAATTCAGATGTTTGAAAGCATCAAGTAACAGTATCATGTTAAATATATCCCATGCCATCTGCATGTAGCACATGCATGTGAGGGGCATGTGAGGCAACGTGTCATTTTAAAGTACTGTGTCATCCTATCAGACTCTTTTTTCTTTGCCAGAATAAATCTACATTAAAAAATAAAGAACAAGGCCTTGTGCCTTGTAAAAAGTGAAGTCTGATTGCATTTTTTGGGGGCAAAGTAGTTTTCATTTTACATGTCCTGTCTCAGAGTTAATTAAGTATTTTGCGTGGCTCGCCCCTGCTGCTGTCCTTGTGCTCGGGATGTGACTGAAGAGCTGCGGTCCTGACTCGGCTGCTTTTGGTCAATAATGCTGTTAGTCTTGTCATGCTTTTCTCTGGGTCATCCCTGCACTAAATGTACCCCTTCAACTGAGCCAAATTCCCTGAAGCCACTCTTGTGCGTATGTAGCAAATGTGACCCTACAGAGATTCCCACGGGGCGCCTGAATTCAAGGCAGCCTTTGTCTTCTGTCTCACCGGAGCGTTTGCGGCCCCGAGCAGACTGTGGAGATGCTGAGGGTGAAGCTGGTTGGTGGGTGGTGCTTTTGTGATAAGGCTCTGTTCAGGTTTCAACATCGGTGCGTATCCAGCCTGTTCCTTCTCCGTTGCCACTGCCAAGCCAGCCCTTTCCTCCTGGGTTTCATTAGAATCCATTTTTGTTACTGGCTCTGAAGAGCTGCTTCTCCTTTTCAGGTCCCACCGCAGCTGCCTTATTGGAGGACCAGTTGCCCCCTCATCTGTTGGGACTTCAGCCTTTTGTCTCCTGTCTCTGGGTTGCCCGCACATGACCACTCCCGAGATCCTCGATTCCCCATTTCTGCGGACTGGAGAGCATTTCCTTCAAGAGAAAAATGAGAAAAATCCAGGCAGGATTTTTTTGATATTTGAAAGTAGACTACTTCAATTTAACAAGTTACCGCTATAGACCTATATCTCTGCCTTTTAACCTGATATATGTCTTAAGCAAGCCAGCAGCTCTGTGCAATAAACACCACTCATTCCCCGTAGCCCAGCAAACACCTGCGGATTCCTTCTGCCAGCCCTGCTCTCTCTGGTCTGGCTTTGGGCTCAGTGTCCATTGGCAACATCACCTACCTACGTTGCTCCACGCAAAAAGCCAGACCTGGTTCATTTTTTTCCCTGACATTTTGTGATAGCTTTTTTTTAAAATATTTCTTATGGACTTAGTATACTTGTAGCATAAGGGAAACTAAAAAAAATACCTTTATTACCAGGTGTTTTCACACATGCCTGCATCTTCCAGCTCCGCCCACCACTGAGGAAGGCAACAAGAGCAAGGTGCGCTATTTCAGAGGTGCTTGTGTGTGAGAAGTTGTACCCTGAGTAATCCCCTGGTGCCTCTGTTCTTCTCCGCCAGCCACTTTACAGCGAGATGTGCCAGCAGGCAGCCAAGGCCAGCCACTCCAGGTCATGCCAGAGCACAGCAGTTGAAGAGCCGTGCCTATTTTAATGCAGCTTTGTAGAAGTAATCTTAAAACGGTGACATTAAAAATTTTGAACACATCAAAGAGGTATTTGCAATTGTTCCTATGTTCTCAGGAAAAATTAAACTAAACCCCCTCGGAACATCCTAAAATTTTAATGCCCATGCACTTTCATGCAGAGGATAAGGTCTGTGGCTAAAGGTAATTCTCATCACAGCTCCGTGTAAATCTTCCCACCGAAATTTGTAAATGTAGCGTAACTCCATAAATTTAATACCTAATTTTGTCTTGATGTGGAGGTATTCAAAAAAGGAGTGTTTCATGAGCATAAAGATAGTGGATAAGAATTTTAGTTGATGCTGGTTGAGGATTTTTACGAGAAGGCTTTATGGACCGGATTTTGTAAGAAGTGGAAGTTTTGGTGGAAACATAAATGTAAACTGGAGCTGATTTAAAATAGAGTTTGTGGTGAGAAAAAAAAGTTCGGTTCAGATTTTAAGCCAAATTGGACTAAAACCCTAAAATGTAAAAGCAATTCCTATATACTGGATTTTTCTAGGAGGACAAACCTGTTTCAGAGCACAAAAATGAGGACCATTAAATGCAGTCCTCTGGCATTGAAGACGTTCACATCATACCTTCGCCATCGTTAGCTGATCAGTCCCGCTCAAAAACTGGACTTTCCTCCCTGGCCATGACAAGAAGTTCTCACCTCTCCCTATTGCTGCCTTCAAACCCTTCTGCTCCCAGCCCAGATTTCTTCACAGAAACACAGAGCACACCCGGGGTAAACCGTGGTGGAGCTGCTGTACAGTGAATATTTACCAGACATGTAATTTTTAGAATAAAATAATTTGGATTCAAAGGCTTGCCATGTTGTCGCTGAATTTAGTTTCATCCAGTAATTCCCAAACATGTCCCCTAGGGATATTCAATGCAGTAAGGAAATAAGAATTTTTTACAAACAAAATTGTTGGGTTTCAAATGAAATGCTTACAGTGGACGATATCAAGGCAAAGAATGGATAAAGATGTAAATAGCAATATAAACAGTATCAACTTTTTTTTTTTTTTCTGAGTTTCTACATCTAGCGATAGAACTACTGGCGAAAAACCAAGCATCTTATATTTCCACTTAAGAAACAGACCGATGAAAATGTTGGTGTTCGCTGAGCGCACTGGGGACGGGGAGGGGTCGGCGGGGCTGCTTCTGGTACCGCTACAGCAAAGGCTGAAGGGAATGTCTTCGTCCTAGGAAAAATGCCTTACTTACTTAAGTTACAGATGCTTTTTTACAAGGGAATTAATTGTATTCTACATTTTACTTCTTCCATTGAATTCCACTCCTGTATAACCTCTTTGAAGTTTGATACATGCTACTTTTTGACAGCCGATGTGTTGGCCTCACCCACAGAGCTGTTCCAGAATGAATATTCATCTTGCGTATGCAAGCTCGGGAGCCAACAAATACCAAAGCTAATGTCGCATGAGATCCTCACCTCTGCCTGCCTGCACGTACCTCTGATGAGGATGCCGCCTTCTGCAGACTGCCACACGGGCTTGGAAAATTCTCTACAGACTCACGTCCACAGGCAGAACAGCGGCATGGCGTGATGTGCCACACTTCACACAGCGAGGTGTGCGACTGGCTGCCTTCATTGCCTGCAGAGTTATGGTACAGAGTCTGTCATGGAGAAATGACCGAGTGGGGAGGATTTTCATTTGTACCCAGCACTGGCCTGACAAAAGTCTGCTTAAAACCTGGTTTGTTCTGATGGAAGCATGGTTAGGGCAGTAATGCCTCTCTGGCCAACTTGTTAAGTCGAAAACAGATGCCAAAAAATGAAAAAAGCCCTGTAAAATGGAAGCGCTGTGTTGCGAGCCGCGGCATCGTCCTACTTCAGTCATGAGCACTGAACGTCACGAGTCCTTCCGTCATACGTAACATCTGGAAAATGGGTTTTGTTAAAAGTACGACTCCTTTCTGGAGGAAAAAGGAGCTAGCGCCGTGTCAAGGTCCATTTGCATTCCAGAACTCTCTTGTAAAGGGAGTCATTTTCATGAGCTCCCTATCTCGATGTATTCTGCTCAAAGTCAGGGAAATACTGTAGTTATAGTCAGAATGCCTTTGTAGCACACAGAGAAGAACTGCAATGAGACAGGACTGTAGAGAAGAGAGAAAAAAAATGACATACAAGAGGAATTTTAAAATGATTCCTACAATTTACAGCCTGCAGAAGCAATAAGAGACCCTGTTCTGCCACCACTTATGTAATATATGTCCTGTGTATTCTCATAAACTATGTGGCTGCAGTACTTTGCATCGCCTTTTTGTATAATTAAGATGGAAATGGGTTTTGCATTCCAGCACCAGCCAGCTTCCCCGTGAGCGCAGAGCAGGAGGGGAGGTCGTGGCAGGGATGCGCTGGGGGCTGGGAGCCAGCTCAGCGACACGACTCGTGTGCTCCAGCCTTGCCACCACGCAGTCCTAAACGGGATGTGGCCATTGAAAGAGCCCTGCTTTTGTAAGGTTACCCTTGGCCTTCCTTTTGCCACCTTCCATCAGATTTCCAGGATTTGAGTATTTCCTGGGGAAAAGGATATCAGTTTTTGCAAATTCTCCAGGCACAGCTTGGCTGCAGTGAAATAATGGGACATTGTGACTACAGAAGGGAAGTCATGTACTGTCTGGGTTATTAATTTCCAGGGGAAAGGAAAAGGTTAATTTAAAAGAATGGGTAAAAAAAGACTCCACCTCAAGCTGAAATAGGAGAGTGAGCAGGAAGAATTTTGGCATTTATGACTCTTGTTGTCATAGAAACTGAACTTGATATTTCCATAGAGCAATCTGTAGAAGTAACAAATACTGTACTTTATAGCAGTCATGAATTAAGATCAACTTAAGATTTCCAATACATTGTCAAGCAGATCAAATACTGGTTTATTTTGTATTGCCAAGTTGTTATCAGAGTCCTTAAAAACCATTGCTGATATATTTAAATGAAACCTATCCGGTATTTGCAGGCTATTATTAGAATTTAGAGTGGCTGGGCGAGAGATACTACAATAGCCTAGCAAAAGTTCTCAAATTTCCATCAGAAAAGAGCACGTCTCATGGGACATGTCTGCCATCACGCAACCTCCTCTGGCACCTACGGCAATGACCTGCATAGAAAACAGTTCTGTGCAGTGTTGTGGATCTTGAGGGCGGATTCTGAGACCGAAATGAAAAGGGGGCTCAGCGTGGGACCGCTGACCAGTTCTCTGGACACCACAGCTCAGGTCCTGCTGGTTTTCCCAAGGGTCTTACCTGTTAGGTCTGTTGGCAGCTGATATGACAAATATTGCTTAGGTCCCTCAAATTCTACTTAGCTGTGTAGGGCTATTGGAAGCGTGGCAGTGCCACATCCAGGATCTGAGGATTTCAGCTGGTTCAGCACATCCCACTGCAACCACTACATAGCTGAGACCATCAGAGTCACATATTAAAGCGTTTTTTTAACCATTTTGATCACAAACCATTACCTCCCATGTAGCTGTGACTGTAGGGCTTCTCTTAACGTGGTTCTGCTTCAAGGTGAACACATCTTTAAAAAAAAAATAAAAATCACATTTGGTTTCAAGGATTCCAGTAATGGAAAATTTATTGCAATTCTTTGTGTGTTATTCCTTGTTATTTTAGTATACAAGCAAGAAAATGGCCTTTATCCTGCAAACCCCAAACTATTCTTAACAAGGATTTATTTAGCTTCGTTTCCCACCTGGATATTTTTTGCCCTTTATTGAGTACGTTGGAGAATTCTCTGTCAAAGTTAGGTCCCCTTTCTTGCTGGAAATTGGAAATTGTGATCAAGATAGCCCTTTATCTTTTCTTTGCTCTGTAAAACATTGGCTTCGTACACAGTCTTTCATGTCAGGCCTATTTTTCTTCTTCTTTTTTTTTTTTTCCCCCTTGGTTTTTGTTGGGATTCTCATGATTCTCAGATTCTCCCATGGTATTTTTTTCAAATGATCATGTCAGACCTAGGGAGTGCGTTTTAGCACCACCTGCATTAACGTAAAACAGAGGGAAAGAGAAATGCCTTACCCTACACAATATTTTTGAAATTATATCGTTATCGCTGTGGAGACTGGCCGATGCCCGTGGCCGTCGGTGTCTGCTTTGGGGCCTGCCCCATCAGCCAGTCGCTGCTGCGTCCTCCGGCAGGAGGGTTTTCCCGCGCTGCTGACTCCCGTGCTGCTCCGTCCTTTCCTCCTTGTTTCGGTAGCTCGGCTCGCTCTTGTGCAACCTCTGGCTGTTTTCTGCCAGCGAGGATGCAGAGACGGTGGTAAGAAGCGGAAGTAACATCCTCTGTGCTAATGGGGGGAGTAATCAGAAACCAGCCTGCCCCGACCTCCGGAGGCTGCGGGCATCGACGGCGGAACCACAGGGCTGCTTCGCGGAGGTGCTTCTGCAGCTTGGCTTCAGCAGGGCTGGTGATGGGCAGGAGTCAGTCGTTAGTCTGGCCAGAAAGAGCCTCTGTTCTTCCTGACAGCAGTTACAACATCTGAATTATGAATGAAGACAGTTACATGCTTCCTAGGCTCGTTTATTTAGCTAATACATTAAAAGATTGGAAAGAAAATTTATATAGGATACGATGAAAGGAAAAAGACCAGTACAGGGCATGTGAAATGACACAGGGATGTTTTGCGGGCACTAATGACGTCACATTCGTTAGCCTTAGCGAAGATAATGCACTGTTCTAGGCGAGATAATTCTTTGTCCCAAACATACACCGCTGAGGATGCGTTCCCTTCCTCCATCCCATTTAGGAATGCACACAAACGAAGTGAACAGGCTAAGAGTCTGGGCAATAAGTCCAGAAAATGGCTCTCGTTGCCACTGCTAAACGCTAACAGTAGGGACAACATCCCTTTGGAAGTATGTGGTACCTTTATTTTTAATTCTCACTTGGTGGAGCTTTTGCAGCACTTTTTTATAAGGCAGCATTCCACGTACCCTCCTGATAGATGAGGAGAAGAAATCTCAGTGTTCTCTTTTGTCCTTAATAAAGCTTAGGAAAAGTGTGAGAGACTTCAGAATCGGTGAAGTCAGATAATTATCAGACCGACCCTTTATGGAAAGCCACGGTGCTGCTCCTTGGAGTGCTGTGCTCCCTTCTCGCTCAGGAAGAGGTCAATAAATCACGCCACCATCAAGAGTGAAACTAAACAGATGAGACGCTAAAGACTGCAGCGGGCATGACAGTGCCTGCGAAATATTCCATACGTTCAGCTTTCCAGAGCCTGAAAATGCCTACAGGATTTTCCTAGAGAGCTCAAGTATGTTATATGATCAGCCGCCACGTTAATATTCTGCTTTGACAGCTCTGTCGATTGGAATGTTGCTTCTAAGAGCCCTGTCCCAATGCACAAAACTTGTTTATAATTTATGCAAACCACATAGGCTTCTACTGCTGCTAATTCTGTGGCTTACTGACCTCAGCAGCTTCGGGAAGCGGTACACTTCTGTTTCCTCCTCTGCCCTTACGGCGTGCACGTATCCTGCCCATTTACACACCGTCTGGTTACGGATTTTCTTGGGAAATTGTTTATATATTTTTCATATAACGTGAACCACGGAGCTGGAAAGAAATATGAGATGCTGAAGTGCTAATACATTTCCATGTCTTGGATTTAAGAGTGCATTTCCCAGAGAATACAGAGGCAATTGTTAATGTCATGTCTGATTTCCTTTCTGGAGATGGAAGATGGACAAAGATTTACTAGAAATATTCTTTTCCGTGCCAAGAGAACGGGTACACATTAGTAAGTTGACAGAAAAGATGAATCCTCTTGTGCCACTGCTGCTGTCCACTCTCCAATCTTCCTTTATAATTAATTGGCTGTCAGATCTGCTAAAACTCAAATAACAGATTACTGGGATGCAAGGCAAATTGGCCCTGAAATTAAGACCCAAGTTTGAGTCGGTCTTCTTCCTGACCTTGCAACTCTCATTATTGATTTTGGGTAATTTCCTGCTTAGGAAAAACACGAATAAGGTAGAAGTAAAAAAGAAGCTTTTTTTTTTAAGACTCTTTCTGTCAGGTGTTCCATGATTTCAGAGCTTTGGCACTTCTGTCTGCAAGCTCTCTTCACTACTTAAGTACGTGAACTTAACTAAAATATTTACTGCTCACCTGTGTCTAAGCTTCAAAATGAAAATAAGGACATAGATCGATTGTGCCTACAATAAATTGTAGAGTCAAATATGATTTGAATAACGTAACCGAATTAATAAAATTACTTAACAGCATACCTTAACTCATTTTCCAAGACCTTATTAAAACTGGAGACACCTATAGAAAAAATACGTCTCATTTGGGTGTATGGTTGCAGTAACTCCTTTATTACAGGAGGCATAATCTCCTTTATTACAGGACAAAATGACTCATTAAACTTGTATTCATTTAATTCTGACGATCTTTTGGTAACTATCTTAAAACTTCAATTGGAGGCCACTGTTTGGCCTGAGATGCGCTCTGTCTGGGACGGACATTCCATGGACGTTACCCTGCGCCTGTGACTGGTGACACTGTGCGGGGAGTGGGACCCTGGTCCCTCCGCTCATTTATGCTGGGGACTCACCACAGTCCCGTCTGGATCCTTCGACAGGCTGGCTGTAACGCCTCCACCCTTCTCCTTCACTCCTGATAACAGGCTGCTGCTGGAAATGTTTCCTAGACAAGGGTGACATAAAATACGGTATTTTTTAGATAACAGGACATCCACCGATGGAAAACAAAGTGCCTGGTGCTCACAGAGGAAGCCTGGCTGGAGCAGTGATGGATTTCCTGATACGAGTGTGAATCAATTGGCTTCGGTGTTCTCTCAGTGATTTGGAAACCTGGGTGCTGTGCAGAAGACCTCTGATGTAACACACCTAAAATTCGCTATACTTCATGGGCATCGCTTTTGTGGAACTGCAAAAGAACATGCATAATTCTTGATGTGGGCAAAATACCTGAAATAAAACACTTCACCTATGGATGTGGCTTATAAAGGGTAACAGGAGAACCTCGTGCAGCTCCAGATAAAGCTGGATTTTCAGAGCCTGTAGTTTAGTTAGGATGCACGGATATGCCAGAAATACTGTATTGGCATGTCCTAATGAATTATTGCTCATTCATAAAGGCCTCCCATCAGATTCGTTTATACTGGAACCACCTTCCCCAGGGAAATAGAGTTACTGCTATGGTAACACTACACACAGTGGTTTGCATTTTTATTTTGTGGGGAACTGAATTTACCCTGAAAAACATACCGTCTCCTGCAAGTGCATTCTGCTTGCATTAAAGCACGGAAAGCTGCGAGGAGCACTGGAGTCACAGAATCACAGAATGGTTTGGGTTGGAAGGGACCTTAAAGCCCACCCAGTCCCACCCCCTGCCCTGGGCAGGGACACCTCCCACCAGCCCAGGTTGCTCCAAGCCCCGTCCAACCTGGCCTTGAGCACCTCCAGGGATGGGGCAGCCACAGCTTCTCTGGGCAACCTGGGCCAGGCGCTCACCACCCTCACAGCAAACAATTTCTCCCTAATATCTCATCTAAATCTCCCCTCTTCCAGTTTAAAACCGTTCCCCCTCGTCCCATGACTCCCCTCCCTGATCCAGAGTCCCTCCCCAGCTTTCCTGGAGCCCCTTTAGGGACTGGAAGGGGCTGGAAGGTCTGCCCGGAGCCTTCTCTTCTCCAGGCTGAGCCCCCCCAACTCTCTCAGATTTGATAACTCTGATTATCCCACGTGCAGCTGGCCGAGACCGCCCTTCTCTCCAGACACAGCTGCTCCGGGGATGTGCGGAGCCTGCCTGGGAGCGTGCTAGGAATGCAGGATGCTGCCCTGGGCAGGGACTGTCAACAGCTGCCCCTTCCCTGGGGCAGCCCCCGCAGACCCCCAAGCCCGGGGGCAGCCGCACAAGCAGCACAAACCCGGGAACAGCCCGAACAGCCCAACGGGGCAGTAAAAGAGTGTGCTGGAGATGAAGCCGGGGGTGACAACCAGAACATCGCTGTCACCGTGAGCAAGGGGTGACGGCTGGAAGAGGTTTGCTGCTTGTGCTGCCAGCCTGGAGAGGGCTTGCACAATACTTCTTCCTTCCATCATTAGCTGGGCTAATAAGAGATGCTGCAGCCTGTCCAAACCCTCAAATCCATTAACAGAAGATAATGAGAGATCATTTTCTGACCAGCTCAGAAGCACTCAGTGTTTTAAAGAGGTGTATGCTAACTGATGTGAGGGAAACTAACTGTGGCACTGTAGGACAGGAGAAGATGCCATTTCATGAATAAATGAAATAGATGAGAGACGCTTCCTTAAAATAAAGGATAAAAATAGAATCTGAGATGTGAAGTTTGAGGCATGAATCTCGCAGGCTCAAGAGATGTGTCCTGGCGAAGCGAACAGATTGTGATTTTGATCAGGATCATTTGCACAGGCATCCCTGGAAGTCAGAGAATTAATTCACATGGGAGGAAAAAAAAGGATCCTCAATTAACTGAGTGGGAAATAACTAGAAGGTAAAAAGTGTATCTTTAGCATCTATATGGAGGGATATTTCAGTTGTATATTATATTTGCCCTAGGAGACATCCCTGAAGAATTTTACAAATTACAATGGTCTGTTTCAACTGTTTTAGTTACTTAAGGAAGATATAAAGAAAGAGATACATAAAGTAATTATTTCCTCTGTTTTTTTTTCCTTGTCTTATGTCTGGAAGTTT
Organism: Rissa tridactyla; assembly: GCF_028500815.1. Taxonomy (NCBI): domain Eukaryota; kingdom Metazoa; phylum Chordata; class Aves; order Charadriiformes; family Laridae; genus Rissa; species Rissa tridactyla. Next base: position 67,429,428 of record NC_071469.1, on the reverse strand, counting down.
TACCAATGATTACAAATATCGGCCTTTTTCTGGAGAGAGATCAGACTCCCTCAGCTCCTGTATGAGCCGTGAGCCCAATTTCAGTGCAGAACTAGCCGTAGACGGGCAGCTCAGGGCCTCTGGGGGCCGTGGGGACCAGCAAGGGCTGGAGCCACCGGGTGCCCCAGGGCTGGATCAGCTTGACCCCGCCTGTCCCTCAGGGACACATGTCTCCCCTGGCCTTTCACCGCATGGAAGGCGTTCACGACATCCCTCAGTAGCCTCTCCTGCCTTCGGGTGAGATTTTGCTACCAGCTCGCTCGCATCTCCTTGCCTCATCTGAGCCCGCGGGCTGGGAAGGGAAGACAGAGCTGCCTCTCCCTTCCCACAGCACAGTGCAGGCTGCCAGCATCCCTCCTGCCCCCTTCTCTTTTCCAGCCACCACAGCCACCCTTCTTCCATTCTTTCATGGCAGCTCATTTTTCTGGGATCTCTGATTTGCCTCATGCCCTCCTCTGGTACCCAAACTGGCTTAGAAATACACAGATGCAGGTAAGGCAAGTAAATATCAGAAGCCAAAGAAAAACTTTAAAGTGAGAACGTCAGGAAATGTATTCAAGGAATTGATCCGAGTCAAAGACAAACCGTCGTACGAACACTGAATCTGCAATGAATCTCACTGCCTCTTTGCGTGTGCCAGGAATAACCTCCTTCCCTTCCTCTGAACAGTGCCATCTGACCTGCCTGCTGCTTGAATGGGGAATCACTTGGGCTTGCATCCAAAAGCGCTTTCTTTGGGGAAAACGTGGTTTGGGCAGAATGCAGGTTCCTACACATTCAAGCCGGGATTCAGCAAAAGCTCCAATAAAAGCACAGGTGCCCCAAAGTCTCAGAACTCCTGCTGAGAAACTCCTTTAGACGAACAAACTGCTGCTTCCCCCCGGTCAATGCTCCTGGTGCTAAGCCTGGCACGTCGAGGCACAGCTCACCCCCGTCCACGCTGGAGCTCACAGCTTCGTCCCTTCACCTCAGTCTGTGGGTGAACTGGTCCGGAGGTGGCTCTGAGCTCTCCTGGAGCAAGCGGTGAGCAGAGCTCAGCCCAGAGCAGGGTGGGCGACAGCACCAACCACAGCAAAACAGGCACCGCTTCCACCAAACATCAAACATCGCTGATGCCGTAAGCAGCATTTGCCTCAAAAACTGACTTCAGCCTCGTGGAAGAAAAATCTATTGGAGGTTACTTAATGCATAAACACATTTTTGGCCTCAGATGCCTTCATGGCATGGCTGCTGGAGGCTGGGGTGATGTTCATCTGCCACGCACCCTTCCTGGGGTGCCCCAGACTGGCTGTCTCGGGTGGGACGGCAGGGACTCCTCCGACCCTGTGTGATCACTCTCCTGGTCACGCCTGGTCTCCTTCATCGAAACACCCAGGAAGGGCAGCAATCGTCCTAGCAGTGTTTTTTTGTGCAGCAGAGGAACCTTTCCACAAGGGTCCGGTGCTTTCTCCCAGTAGAAGATGACTTAGGCACCAAGCCATGCTGTTACTGTGCTCCGGTGTACACAGCACACATATCCCAGAGATAATATAGGAAGGTTTATATAGAAATGTGGAATACTGGCAAGTATACACCTCAGAACAGTCTTGTTTGTATTGAGCATGTAGAGAAAAATCAAAGTTTACTACAAATAATAAGAACTGGAACGAGACTGAGATGAGAAACCAATACAAAGCCTGTGTTTCTTTACAACACATTTAAGAAAATCCCTACATTTCCAGCCGTTCCAGCTGCATGACAGAGTTCATGGCTCCTTTGCCGGTAGAAGTGTTTGTGAGGTCACGCTGGAACTGGATCCCTGAGATAACCCAATGTAAAAAAGTAATAACTTTTTTTCCTTTTCAATTCAGGTCCTTTTATAGGTCTACAAATCTCTGCACTGGCAATATGTCAGTGACACATAAACGGAGGCAGGAATGGGTGCTAAGAGATGAAGTAAGGAGAAGGAAGAGGACTGTAAATAAGCTCTGCCACTGAAGGAAATATTTATAAAAACAGTCTCTGAAATAGGTAGCCAGTCTCTTCCAACAGCTAATTTGGCACATATATATATATATATATATATATAAAAATAAAATTAAAGATGTCATTGCTTAACTGAGGCATTCACTTCTTGCAGGCTCATACTGAAGGGTTTTTTTTTCGGGAAGACAAAGAGTAAATCCCACACTGCACCATCACTCCTGCCTTTGCTGGGACGCACAACCCTCTCTGCCTTCTAAACAAACCATCCTCGTGCTCAGGAAAAGGTAAGGCCTTTCTGAAAAGCCTAAGTTTTCTCTGAGATCTGTTTTCTGGAGATTAAGTTTATACCTGTAATAAACTAGTATAATATTCAAAGTTTGTTGTTCTCTGGGCACACTTTGGTTTTATGACATTTGAATGACCACGGCTTAGCTGTACTCTTCACTATATGTAATACGTTTATAACTTGCAGTTTAATATTTTATTAAATATATCAGGTTCACAATTCCCAGTAACTGCTGCTTGCATTTTTTCCCACTTTAAAGTGTATCATAAAAGAAAATAGAATTGAAATTAAAACAATACAGAAGTTATAAAAACCTCTATAAATATAGTCTGTATTTCTATGGCCATTACCTCATTTTACACTTCAGACTTATCTTTGGGTGACAGGAAGCCGAAATCCTGAAATGGCTTAGTTAGGCTGAAAATCTTATTTAATAAAGTTCTGCTGAAGAAATATAAGCAAATGTTATTGGCTTCCGCAAGAACCAGACTTGTGAAGTCAATGGCGAATTTTACTTTGCAAATTACAACCATATGCAAGAACGTAAGTGACAGATGGAAGAATAACCGTGACCATTTTTTGCATCATTTCTGAGGTCGCCCTTAAAGTCCCTCCATCCCCAAAATGTACTTTTGCGAAAAAATCTATATATTCACCTGTTCCAGACTGAGTCTAATGAAAGACAGCCATTGCCTGGACAACGTGCATATTGACACAGCACCCAGACACATGCCGGGAAAACAGACCTGGCTGATGGAAGACACAGCAAGCTCTAATTTGGAGTACACAGAACCACGCCGAACAGCAGCAATGCAAACCGCTGAAAATTTCAGCATTTAAAATAAAAAAAAAAACCAACCCACCAAAAGCCCCAAATTCTTCACTGGATTAAATTGCTTTTGAAGAGGCTCCCGGCACCAGAGTTTGTGCACAGCATGCAAAAGGGGACAATGACGTAGTTTAAAGGAATTCCTGACATGAACAACATGCAACGCTGGAGCAGCCCGGGCTGCCAGGCTGAGAGCAAACGGGATGTTTGCTCCTCCCGGGATGGGCAAAGTTGTACGTACCGGTGTGGTGCCAAAGAAGAACCACAGCCATTGGTAGGTAAACAGGGGAAACATTTCTTTTGTTGTGGTAATATAACGATTCAAGAGAATAGATTGAAAATGATTTTGTAACTTACAAAACAGAAAGATGTAGTGATCCCTGCCAGAGCCCATTTGCCACCCTTTCCCCTTCACACTGGCTTTGGGGAGATCCTTCTGGGGTTCCTTGCCATTGGTGCAGCACCCGAGTGCCTCAAAAGAGCTTAGTGTTATCTGCAAACTCAGCAAAAACTAGACGAGGTGGGCTCAAAATAGAAGAACAAAATGAAGAGGCCAGGAACAGAAGCCCATCGGCGAGCATAGCAAAGGTAAAGAAAGTTCATGTGCCATTAGAGTCAACACCATGCCTGCAACACAATGGGCTATGAATAAGGAGCAAAATTTATGGGGACTGTTGAATTATGCAGAAACATTTGTCCCTTGTCCACCAGTCTCAGAAACCACTTCTGGGCAGGAGCGGTACAAAGCAGTCTTTGGGCACATCCAGCACAGGGGTATGAAGACAAGTAGCAACTGGCCAACTTGACGTCCGCCTGTGGTGAAAAGTCTCCATGGATGATGGGAGAGCAACGGACTGTCACTGCCTGGGAGGTGTGCAAGGCTTTTGGCACAATCTCATCGCAGGATTATAACTGAATCTGGTGAGATATGAGCTGGAAGGGAGGGTGGAGATGGGTGAAACACCAGGGTCACAGGGCAGTGGTGTGAAGTCTCCCAAGGTGAACGAGGAGAAATGCAGTTTTACACCTGAGAAGGAATAACCCCACACAACGGGACAGGAGAAGAGAAGGTGAAGGAGTGATTCAATTACTGTCTTCAATTACCTGAAGGGTAGTTATGGAGAAGGCAGGGCCAGACTCTTGTCAGATGTGCCCTGTGAAGGGTAAAAAGGCAATGTTCACGAGCTGCAAGAAGGGAAACTTGAACTAGGCATAAGGAAAACAATGCTTTACCATGGGAGTAGTTAAGCAAGTTACCCAGATAGGGACTGTCAAGGGTGAGGAAGTGTGTGTGTGACACAGTAGCATACACATTGAGTAAATCGGATTAAATTCAGAATGAAGTTTTTCCTTGCTTTTTTAGGAAAAATCTTTCAACAGTGCAGTCGGTTAGATGGAAGGTTAGGCAGGGCACAGCAGAAGACTAAATCTTCCATGGGTTTGAAAGAAGATTGCACTGAATGCTCAATAGCTTTTCATGGACCTTCCCAAATTGTCTGGCAGACAGAGCTGGATCTACTACTGCCTCTGTTTCTCTGTATTGTCCTCAGAAAACTCCATAATCTTGTTTATCCATTATTCATCCTTTGTTTATCCATAATTTAACCAGTTAAAGTTATTATCTGCAATACCTGGTTAATGGACCATCGTTTTTTTTCCTAAAGCATTCCTTCTAATTTTTTTTAACACCTAAGTAAACGTCTTTGCTTGTTTAAGTCTGTCTTCACAAGAAATCCCTCATGCTTACCGTGCTTGAGCCTGCCGCGCTCTCAACACTTTTATTATTTTCCATCATTTCTGAGACTGCACTCAAGGCAAGGTTGTCAATCCCAGTGCTGACGGAAAAATAACAGTACAGAGCTGGAACTGGAGATACGGGCTTCTCTTAAAGCTATTTTTGGAAAGTGATGGCCTATATCTTTTGCAGAGTACACACATTCAGAAAGCTGTAGCATGAAGGCCCTACGCATATTTTTTTAATCACAAAATGAGATAGAGATACCAGTGCCCATACCAACTTCTGCTGCTGTCAATGTTGACTTGAGAGCTGTCTCATCTCCTTGGAGCAGGGAGTCGGCTCCACTCAGTAAACCTCAAGCCTAGGTGTGCAAATAGCAGAGGGCTTAAGTTAATAACTCTGTTCATTTTTATTTGCAGATCTCCCTTCTAAGAGAATAAGTAGCCACATTTGCTTCATAAAGAGGGCGGAGAAAGAAGAGCACCGAGCAAGCTAAAAGAACTGAAAATAGTGGTGGGTGGCTCAGCATTAGGTGCAATTCTTGTTAGTGATAAGTATGTCCTTGATTTAAAGAGCTGCTCCTCTGGTTCCCAGGGAACGAGATAAATGAAAATGATGATAGGGAGGCAAAAAATGCCCTGCTGTGTATAACCATGCTTGGGCTCATCAAAGATGCTGACCATAAGGGAAAACCATGCACAGGAGGTGAATGGTGCCCAGTGGGGGACTGCGGAGAGCCCTGCTAAGAGAAGGGCCTGGAGACAGCGAGGGTGAGCTATTCACATGTGTATGTATATTTACATACATATTCTTGCATGTACTTACATATTCATATGCCATACCATGGGCATTAAAAACAAAACCAACCCTAAAGGGCAGCTCTGGTGGTTTGAGCGCAGCGTAAGCTGAACAGCGTGATGGGGGGGAGCCTGGGCAGGCTGCAGGGATGCGGCCGTGTGGTGCGTGGTACTGCACAAGCAAACCATCTTTCCAAGAACAAATGAATGCAAAGTGTCCAGGAAAAAAAAAAAAACAGGCTGGGAATTAACAGAAGACTTCAATGCTTAGAGCAGTGAGGATATGAGATTTCCCAAAATGGTTTCAGAAATTTCACAGGACTTGGTTTGACAATCGGACAGCGGCTGACGGCTCCGCACCGCTGCACCCTGTACCTGCGCCCAGAAAAATCTGCAAATATTTCCGTAAGCCCCAGTGCTCCATCTGAAAAGACGTGCTAAAGTCTGCAAGGTCTGACAGCACCTTCGTCTGGTGAAACATCCTGGGGACCGCTCCTCTGAATGTCCTGGCTGCAGGGGCCACCTACGCTGGGTGGAGGCCGCGGGGCTCTCCACCAGTCAGTTGGACCAAGGAGATCCAGAACACGAAGCAAGCAAACTTCAAAACCAAGACTGCAAGTGTACTTTTTTTTTTTTTTTCAGAATTAAAACTTTTTGGAATTTGGGTGAAATGATAATCAGTTTTCTGATAACAAAATAAAAATTTCCCACTGAAGCGGATGCTTAAAAAATAAGTTTGCCCGAAAGGCAAGCTTTCTGTTTAAAAGCACTTTTGCTGGATCACTCATGGTGAAGCACACTCTGAAGCTGTTTGTCCACCAAAAAGTCAGTGAAAGACACTGGAGGGTTTGACTGGGGACTACTGGAGGAGAAAAATACTCAGGAGCTGGCTACCCCTCAGGGAATCACGGCATCAGCTAGAAAAATCCTCTAGCTTTTGCAGTGTATTCTGAATACAAAGTAGTTCACCAGCTTTTGTGGGTGATGCTTGTGGTTACAGATGTATTTCCTTCCCACTCTATTATTTCTCCATCACAACCCAAAAACTAGAATGTATTTTTACTGCTGGAAGTGGAGAATAGATATCTGAGGCAAAGTCAAGTGCCTAATATGAAAAAAAGAAACATCCCCAAAATACCTAGGCTAGAAACGAACCAGAGAAGAGTTTTTGTTTTTCTTTTTTTTTCTCAGCACGCATTAGGTGTGAATTGTGAACGGCATTTAATTGCAGTGCTGTGTGTGAGTTTGGGAAATGCCGTGCAGAACATTATAATTCCACGGGAAACAGATGGAAATAGGCTGTGAAAAAATACTGTGCAGAGCAGACAAATGGCCTACAAAGCGTGAAAAAAACCTCTTAGAAATAGCACATTTGTAAGTTCTTCATATTGTTTGATTTATTTACTCCACAGTTTATATACTATAATGCTAGATATGGCTATAAGAGCTGTTGATGGTTCCTGACAACATTGAAATAATTGGCTGATATCAGATGTAGTGCTGAAGGAAGCAGCAGTTTGGGCAAACTGCACAGCTGATAGAAACCAGAGTTATATTGCTGCTCATTACGTTTTTTTCACCTCTTTAATTTCAGTATTTTATTTTTGTGTATGAAGTGTTGACCCAGACCTAGAATCTACGTATTCATTAATATTTCTTTTTCCTCAGGATCATGTAGTTGTGCAGCGCAGCTTAGCGCAGCAGACCTTGTTCTGTTGATGCGTACTCATCAGAAAATGATATGGTCCCCATCTGAGGAATCGAAAATCAGACAAACCAAACCAAGTGGCGTAGGGCAGCAGGAGAGGAGGACCACAGAGCACTAAGAGAGTGACCTCGGCACAACAACAAATTGTCAAAATCTCTTGCAAAGCCAGAAATAAGGAAGACAGAAAGTTATATAGAGAAGTGGGTGCCAGGAGCAGTACTGGAGCAGGTTTTGGTGGAAGTGCCCATGCATAAATGTGCCTCTGCAAATTTCTCTTGGGTTTAATGAAGGTTGGTACCACTAGCCAGTGGAAGAGGTGTCTGATGCTGAAGATTTGACCCAAACAGCTGAACTATATTGTTGTTCTCAAAACACATTATTAAAATAAAAATAAAAAATCTTGGGATTTGTGTAGTGGGCCATGATCCAGTTATTGTGCTTAATAATCTTTAATTGTTGAGTTCATCAAACAACCCCAGATAGGTCTGGGGAAGGAAGGACAGCAAGGTGTATTACATACCGTGCTGTCCTGGCAGCCTTCTTACACACCAGAATGACACCTGCCATTGGGGAAAACATTAAGACTAGAGGATAAAACTGAAATTCCTTACACTGAAGCCACTTAACAGTGTGCCAGAGATGGCCATGGCGTTGCAGGGAGAGATCTGCTGTTCCTCACCCACCTTACCTCTGTATTCTGTCTCACTGTTTTCAGTAGCCTTTTGGAGGGGGAGAAGACAACAGAGGAACCTCTACAGTCACAGTGCCTGGGTCCAGGGCATGCCACCAGCACCACGGGGTGCGTGGTCCCTGGGACCATGGCCGCCCCACAGCATGAGTCCCTCCTCGGGCTTTATTGCGGCTCCACAACCTCCCCTGCTGGGCGCCAAGTGCCAGGAGGGGTCACAGGAGCTGGTGGTGGGTACAAAGTGATGGTTTGAAACTCTTCTTTAGGTCTTTGGTTACACTTCTTGCAAAGGGCCTGGGTCCTATTTGATGTCTCCAGGCTGTAGTACAAAACAGTTGAGACCAGAATCCTTTGCCTTGCCCAGACTTTACAACAGTTGTAGCTCCAGGATTTAGTGAAAACGTTGTATCTTTCCAATGAAGGTAGAGAGGAAAAATGACATTGTAATTGCTCTCACATTTTAATTTTAGCGGTGTCTTATCTGTTTCATCTCAAACTCAGGGAGAATAAATCAGCTTAGTCCTTCGCCATAAACGCTTTGCAGTGATTGCGATGTGGGCTCTGTCACTCCAGTCCTTGACTGAGGGCATCCCATCACCACACGTGGTCCCTGGGGCCACCCACGAGAAGTGACCCAGCGTCAGTCAGCTCCACCTTGGGGAGGAATGCCGAAAAACTGATAGCAATTAGAAATGCTTTTGGCTCACACTAAGTTATCAAGATGCTGGAAGCTGCTGTTTTATTTCTCCGCGGCTTTTATTAATGCAGAGTACTTATCCATGCCTGCAGCGTAGCAAAAGTTCAAAAACCTATATCTATTTTATGAGCAATATTTTTAATGCTTTTTAATAAAACAAGAAAACAAGACTTCAGCTTAAAATTTCCTTCATTAAGAATCAATGTAAACAGGCAGAAGGCTTCAGTGTAGTGCAAAGAATTTTCCATTAGGACTGAAATAAACTAATAAGTTGCTCTTAGCTGGATTGCTAAAACACACCATTCTCTGGAATAAGAACAGCACTACAATATCAGTAGAGAAAAAGATGGATTGATTTCCCAGGTAAAAAACAGAAACGTACCACTACATGCCTAATTGCACTAATCCATTGGTCACCACCAGCGCAAGTGCATACGGGTGAAAAGCGTGATCAGACCAGGCACAGATTTGGCTGCACCCTGGCTACAGACCAGCAGCTAAAGTTGCCCCTTGCTTGGACAGAAGACATCACCCCAGGTGAGAAACCACTGAGGGGGAGCAGCTGCTTTCCAGTAGCGTCCTCGTCCCAGGCACTGGTCATGCTGGTAGGCTGAGGAGCACTGCCTCCAGCCAGCAGAGCGTGGAAAAGCCTTCGGGTTGCTCATACTTGCTCAGAAGCCTACGCCAGATTGCAAGGGCTCCAGGCACTGCGAGACCATAAAGAAAGCATATGGCCAGTTTTTTATCTGTTTCACAGCCCTGCTCTTGATATAGCTCAACACATGTGCACAAGAGAAAAAAAAAAAAAAAAGGATTTTGCATGAAAAACACTCTTTCTTTACAGGAAAATGTGTGTGAGCGGAGAAAGTACATAAAAATATGTTCTTGCAGCACTGTTGTTGATAGTGCTAAGCATGATAGATCATTATGGATTGTAAATGCTGACAAAAATAAGCTCCAAATAACTCTTCAGCACAGTAATACTAACAGTAGAGTCAACAGTATCAACCATGCCCCAGTAATGCCCTTCTGCAGCATGCTGAGACTAAGCCCTGACCAACACGCTTTCTCTTCCAGCCTGCCTGATGCCCCCTGCCAGGCTGGACTGCAGGTCAGCTGGGCTCCAGCCTGGCTCCACATTTGGCCAAGGAAAGACACACGTTCCTTCTCAGCCGAGAAGGAAAAAAAGGTAAAGCACAGAATTGCTGTCACTGAAGCACAAGTCTAGCGCCGGGATGCTAAGAGAAATATGTCCCTTCAGCCTGAAGAAGGGAAAGCAAAGGGAGACCTTAGAGAAGGTGGAGACAGACTCTTTTTGAAGAATCATGGTGGCAGAACAAGAGGCAGTTGGCACAGGCTGGAACATGGGAAGATCCCGTTAGATGTAAGGAAAGAATTTTTAAAAATAAAAGTAGTCAAATGCTAACAAGACTTGAGAAAAAACAGAGAAGTTTTGGAGACTCTGTCCTTGGAGACATTCAAAACCTGAAACCTGCTCTGAGGGTTCCTGCTTTGAGCAGCAGGTTGGAACAGAGACGTCCAGCAGACCCTTCCCACATGAATTATTTTGTGACTCTGTGATTTTGCTGTGGTCTCAGAACCGGAGGACAACTTGGGTTAGAAGATATCTCTGGAGAACTCTGATCCGCACCCTGGCATCTCCAAAGTCGGAGATCTCACATGCTTGGCTTCCAAGGTAGGACAACCAGGAAAGTGGAAGTGACTTCAGCCTGGGCCAGCTAAGTCTCCTCCTGGGTCTTTCAGTTAGCTAACAAAGTCTTTGCTCTTCTGAAACTACTGAAAATTTGCTGTTAGCATCTAAGTTCACCTGAGAGGCAGCCCCCAGCCCCAGCACAGTTACTGTAGTTGTATTCAGTTTTGTCATTAAAAGATTGTCTCCTCAAAATGTTGAAGGCTGACCGAAGTTTCTGAATGGCTTCAGGGTGAAGCCTTCCTCCTCTACACTTAAGACACCCTTCTTGTTGATACAGTGCCTCTCCCCATGGGAGGTGGAAGCTGCTCCTCGGGGAACAGTCTCCCTCTCGTGCGGGGGAAACAGATGTGTTGTTCAGCCCAACCTCTTCCCTTTGCTTCCGCCTTCTCCTGCCACTGGGCCCAGCTTTCTCCTTTTCCTCCATCTTCCTCTGCTGGATGATTAAGTTCACCAGAAGGAAAATCTCCCTTGTCCTGAGCTGGCCAGGCTCTGCTTAACTTTTCAGTAATTACAAAAAGATAACTCATATAGCACTAAAACAATGTCATTGCTAACTACTGAGTTAATGAGGACGGTGAAACAAACTGCTGCTGTGGTCTGCTCTAAGGCTGAAGGGATTTAATTATTTTCTCCAGTCAATACAATCAAAATGGTTCCAAATACTGGACATTAATATTCCAGGGTAAATCTGGAGAGTGAAGGTCTCTGCTGCTTTATCCAACATGGTTTCAAATTCCCTCCTGGGGCCCTTCAGGCACCCTCTCCACTGTCTCTGAGCATCCTTCACTGGGGTGTCCGCGCTCCTCTCGTCTCACAGCCTGCCCGAGGGGGACCAGCTGCGTCAGAGAGATGAAAGGGAGCCCACCCCATGCCAAACCCCACTCCCATCACCCCCTGGGAGAGACCACAGCTCATGGTCCCAGCAAACCACTAGCGGGTTCGATGGTTCTCCAGCATCCATGCTGCCACAAATGAATTCATTTAATTTGTATTCAGAGTCACTCTCAGGAAACAAGAAGTCAGTTGTTTTACTTTGATTCTGTAGCCTCAGTAGCAATTTTGACATTAAAGCTACATGATGATTAGTGTTTTCTATACAGCGTACAGGTGGTGTAATGTGGTCTCTTGATGCAGCACCGTGCAACAAGAAATAAACTGGAATAAAAGAGAGAAGAAGCAAAATTATGAAAATACCTCAAATGGATGAGTGGGAGGGATTAATCCTTCTAGTTAGAACCAAGTTGATTTCTTAGTTTTATTATTATAAACACAACGTAGCTGTTCACCCTGTAAAACACTGCCTGTTAAGTAACTTTGGGAAAAAACATAGTCCATATACACTGAAGAGGGATTCTAGTTCCTGCAAAATAATTCTGTTTTTCTGTTAGCAGGAGCGAGCAACAACGTGACCATTTTAATGGAGAAGAATGAATTAATAGAAAATTATTTATTGCCAGTCTTATTAATGAAGTTAGTTAAATCAGTTATTCACTGAAAAGTAGCGTTGACCTTTAGCGCAGTATTTCATGTACACAGGGACACTGCCAGGTGCCTGTGGGCATTCACTAAACCTTGCAAGTCTCACAGTGCTCAACTGACCTGTTGGACTGTGACTGTCTCCAAGGTTGGAGACTCTGAAACGTCTCTGGGCAACCTGCTGCCGTGCTTGACCGCCAGCACAGTAAAAGCGTCTAGTATGTTTAACTGGAATTTCCTGCATTTCAGTTTGCGCCCATTGCCTCTTACCCTGTCCCTGGGCACACTGGGAAGAGCCCAGCTCCATCTTCTTCACACCTCCCGCCAGGTAGTTGTAGACAAGGATGAGATCCCCCTGAGCTTGCTTTTCTCCAGGCTGAGCAGTCCCAGCTCTCTCAGCCTCCCCTCATGTGAGAGATGCTCCAGTCCTTGCATCTTTGTGGCCTTGAGCTGATCTCTCTCCAGTAGCCCATGTCTCTCTTGTCCCGGGGAGCCCAGCACCCCAGCTGTGTGTCTCCAGTGCTGAGCAGAGGGGCAGGACCCCCCCATCGACCTGCTGGCCACACTCTGCCTGGTGCAGCCCAGGAGGGTGGTGGCCGTCTTTGCCATCATGTAATTTAAAATGGTTTGGTTTCATTGTCTAGACAACATTCACCACCTTCTCCCAGCTCACCGCTCTTCAACATCACGGTATTTCGTAGGTTATCTCTCTGTACTGTTATTCTTTATGGAGACAACTTTTATGTTTGGCATCCAGATGCCTTCTATGCGCAAGTGCCTGCCTGTAAGTTCTGGAAATTAATGTTGTGTATAATAATACACTGTGCAATAGGCTTGTGACCTTTGTATGAAAGTGCACTTTGATTACTTGGCTTTTCCAACTGCCCTGTGTTTACACACCACATCCCACTAACCTTTGGGGACCGGACAATGTGGCTGCTCAAACAAAGCACAGAATACTGAAAAGGTCACGAGTGAAGCATGGTTTGCCCTCATCCGCATACATTAAATAAGCGCTCTTAGTTAAAAGAGTTCATTCTCACAGCAGAGTGAAACAGTGAGGAACTGCAGACACATTCACACGGCAAAGCCTGTGTGAGGAGTGAGAATCGGGAAATTCGCTTCTGCTCAACTCGTCTTCAGGAACGCAGTCCCATCAAACTCCATAAGATCAATGCAGGGCAACATGCACCCAGTGACAACTGAGAGAGGAATTAATATCACAGCAATAAAGCCCAGATCCACGTGCAGCTAGCTGTATGCGATTACATTTCGTGGGAAAGCTCTTTGCATTGAATCTTCCCCCGAACAGCAGCTATATGTAGGAAGCATCTTTTAACTATCTGAACGTGAGCTGAATAGAGGGCAATTTAAGCTGTTGAGAAGTCCTCCATCAAACTGCAGGTGACAAGATATGCTCACAAATTACACTCCCATACGGGGAGGCTGCTCCCCAACCTACAAGAAAATACAGCCAGAGACACCGCACAGCATGGTTTATGGCTACTGAAGCTTTTACAGTTGCGGCTTTGTGGTACTACATTACTCACATGTCCCTTTTCTTTATGCCTTGTATTTTATAAAGGAGCCTCAAACAACCGAACAATTCCTCTTGCAACTTGTCTTTAGAAGTGTTTAATGTTCTAAAATGTTTCGGTCTATTCCAGGGCTCTCTGGGCTGGGATGCTGGGCACGTTTCAGCATGGCATCACAGACTGGCCAACCTCTGTCCTCCTTGGAGACAGACAAAAGCCACCTGGAGATGGTCCTGGGCGGTCCTGTTTGAGCAGGCAGATTGTTGCAGATGGCCTCCAGAGGTCCCTTCCCACCCCAACATTCTGCCATTGCCTATTTTCACTCATATGCAACGTCCACACAGGCAAAGTCTGGCAGCTGCCAGCTTGTCCTCAGGGTCGCAAACACGAAGGGACCTGAAGACGCTGCGTACCTAACACGTTTTTACGTCCAATCATGCCAGTCTTGGGGAAGGAAGAAAGTACAACAACAAATGCACTCCGTGAGAAAAAGCCAAGAATCTCCAGCATGCAATATTCTGAAAAATTTAATGACATTACCTGTTATTTACTAGAGGCAGAAAATCTCCTTTGAGAGCAAGGCGAGTTTGTCAGCCTAATGTTACTGGCACTTTGCAGAGGAAGAAGCTTTTAGGTTCAGAGCCCTGGTTTCTCTCTGGAGGCTGCCACGGGAAACAGCGAGGTGGTTTAAACCGTGTAATTAATACAATTAATCTGTGGGTCTGAAAATTCTGTTTGAATAGAGCTGGTTGAAAAACGGGATTTTTTCCCTATAGCCAAGTTGTCTCCTACAGAAAAGATACGATGCATTATTATTTCCCTTGACAAAAAAAGTCAGCCCACATTATACATGCAGAAATGGTAACAGCTCTTGCTTTCTCTTTCACCTTTCTTACTGAAGCTTTCTTCCAGTTTTAACAGTAATTAAAAATTACAGGCTTATTTTCTCATATTTAAAAACATAATACGCAAACAATGTCTGCTTTTTCCGCATCCTTTTCAATTCAAAATAATACAAATGGGAAAATCTGAGTGTTCCCTCACCAGATTTTGCTTTTATTTTTCAAAAGATGAGAAAAAGTAATGAAAAACAAAAACTCATAAATCACAACTTTTCCATTAAAAATATTTTGACAGATCTACTCATCACCTCCGAGTTCTTCAGAACTGGAGGTAAAGGTGGATATTCAGGCTACATTTTATTACTTCAGCCTCTATTGGCCTTTTTCAATATATCTTGTTCTTTTTTCATCTTTCTTCCTCAAAAGGATGCTTTGCCATTGTACCTTTAATGCAGTTTCAGGAGCTGCCAGCCTGCCCGCACTGTTTTTCCTCCTCACGTTTGTTCCCAATACTTTATACCCTCCCACTCCCTGAGCACACTGAAACCAGAGGGCTTTTGCTTTGTTTAAGCCTATCATCTCTTTTCTGGCACTCCCATTACATCCCTTCGTTAGAATACTAAACTCCACCACTTGATATACGCGTGTCTCTCCCTTGCCTGCAATGCCTTCCACCCTTCAGATCTTCTCCTCGCCCCCCTGTAACAGCCGGGCACGAAGCTACAGCTGCCTGTGCTCGTGTTAAACCTTCCTTCTCCCAAATGAAGCACATTATCCCCAGCATTTCTCAAGAATGCGACGAACTGATGTCCTGCTGTCTTCTCTTTACAGGTGCAGCTCGGTGTTACCCACAGGTTACGTGAATGTTCCTGTTAGTAGTTCAGCAAATGAAAAAGCAACTCCTTTCCCAGTTCCAGAGCCCCTACATGAACACGTTTGTATTCTTTCCTCTTTTCTTTATCCACAAGCATTCAACAATTTACCACACTACCACTTTCCAGACCATCAGAACAAAGAGACACTCATCCTCCTTTTTTCCCCACATCTATATAAGGACAGATTATAACCTTTCACATCCAAAATGATCTCTGGGGGCTCCATCTGAAGTGCCCCGAGGCTGACCCAGCCCCTCTCTGGCCGGGTAATGAGACCCTCTGCATCTTCCCTGCCCGTTCCCAGCTGATGCTGTGCAGAGCTCCTCACAGCTGGTACTCCGTGCTCCTCCTTTTTATCTCTCCTATGAATATAACAATTTCCCTTTCTCAGTTTAGACTGAAATTCATCAGAAGAGTTAGTCTGTGAGAAGAGCCCAAACCTTTCACCCTAGGTGATTTTTCAATCACAATTATTTGTGCAAAGAGGATCTGCAGCAAGAGTCACAGCTCCACCTTGATTTTGCTTTCAGCTTTTTCGCTCTTCTTACCATGTGTTCAATGCCTGGTGGCAGATAGGCAATTCTGCCTCTCCTCATCAGGCTCATTAGTGCCATCATTTGATAGTCTTGTGATTTCTGGTTTCTGAAGACTGAAGCTGAGCACAGGGGGACAATCACTGCCCCAGTCCCACTCACCACACTGTTCCTGACACAGGCCAGGCTGCTGTTGGCCTTCTTGGCCACCTGGGCACACTGCTAGCTCATATTCAGCCAGCTGTTGACCAGCATGCCCAGGTCCTTTTCTGCCAGGCAGCTCTCCAGCCACTCTGCCCCAAGCCTGTAGCATTCATGGGGTTGGTGTGACCCAACAACATAGATATTTTTGAGCATGTATGACAATGTGCTGTAAGAACCACAGCTCAGTTGGTGCAGCCGTGTCCCCAGCCTGGGGTCCTGGGAGGGACGGCTGCTGCCCTGCCTTGGCCAAGCTGTGCCAGAGCCCCCTCTCCCTCCATCCCCGGGAGCGCAGCCAGGCACCGGGACACCCGCAGGGCACCCCAGCCACAGCAGGGAATCCCCTGCATTGCTGCCATCCCCTCCACCAGCAGAGGTACCCAAGGCAACAACAGACAGTCTGTTAACAGAGTTTGGTACTCCTTTCCCATCTCAAGAACAGCTATGGATTAAGGGGGCCATTCATGTGGATTTAGAGCTTCTTTTCAATCTGGATTTTTTGTGTTCAGTATTTCAGATATGTATTTTCTCTCGTTTCAGAGCAGTTGTCTATCTCTAAAGTTTGCTGTCTTTACAGATGTGTTTAAATGTACCTACGTGATATATATATATGTATATATACACACGCGTTACATTTATTTTCTGTATAATGGATGCACACATACATGGATATTGTGTGTGTGCATATAACATGTATTCTTGATTAAAATATTTGGGCACCAGAATTCTGTATAATTATTTTTGAAGTGACAGCTGACACAGAAGCATAGATAAATGATCCTCTCAAACATCTTTTTATCTTGGCTTAGTTACAGGGAGGTAACCTAGAGCAAAATCCTTTCAAAGCCCCTCTCAACAGTGCAAAATAAGATTAACTTGTTGTGTGCAGTTCCAGTACACCAACCTATACACACTGATCATGGAATACATAAGAAGCAAACATAAGTAGTAGAACAGGATAAAGAAGGAATTAGGCTGCTGTATAGTGATTTCTTCTTTAAGAGAGATTTTCAGATGATTAAATTCCAATTTATTTTTTTTAGACAGTTATTCTGACTTCATTGTGCCAAATCAGAGTATGACACTTTTAGCCTAAGGTTTTCTGTGCTTTTAGTTTAACAGAGACTCCAACCGTTGCAATAAATATCCAGTGTAATCTTGCTTAGGTACCAGTCAGATCATTTCACTGTTAAATTCCAAAGAAAACTCAGGTAACAGATGAAAGAAATACCCATCTTTCCTTAATGTAAAAGCCAACAGTCCTATGCTCCATTAGGAAATCTTTCTCAGTTTGATGACAGAAAACAGTGCCCCTGCCTCATCATAAAGCGTTATTATGCCAGAATGTGGGGTCTTTTAAGCCAGAAAAGGTACAGCATCATCCTGCAGGAGCACTAGATGCCCTTAACTCAGTGGCACCTGCCGGCACCCAGGCAGATCACTCCATCAGAGTACAGAGGTACGCTCTGTGCACCGCTCCCGGGGTGGTTCCTTGCACTGGACATAAGTCAGCCTGGCACAATGAGTCTTACTGTGCTTCAGAAATGGAGGCAGCAGCTGGGAAATCTGCTTTTTCAGCTTGAACCACGTCAGCTCTTTTCTCCTTTTCTAACCTTGCTAGAGACTGTTGCTTCTGAAAATGGCGAAGTGCTGACGTTTGTTAATCCTATTAAGTTATGATGGAAGTGAAGCTTGGGTAGAAGGTCCATTTCTGACAATACTAACCAGTTTATGCTGTCTAGACTTGCTTGCAAATAAATTATGTCTGTTAAAATGAGCTTCATCAGATATATTGTCAGAAACAAATCCGATCACAAAGCTGTCAAGGAGCAATCACTGCCCCAAAGCAGAGGAAATTTGGTAGAAGACAAGAAAGGTACATTTTTCTAAGACTTCATACACTAAGGAAGCCACATGAAAATCAGAGAGTCAAATAACTCACAGGAGAAAATACAATGGACATGCATACTCAAAATCCCACAGCTCAGAGCACATTAGCTACTGCTAACAAAGGTAATGAGAAATACAGTGTCAAGCAAGATGACCCCCAATAGTGCTGGTTCAGTATCCAATGGAGTAAGGAAGCTTCCAGCAGAAGACAACTGGTAAATGAATTGGTAACAGCAGCAAAAAACACCGATCAGGTGCTAGTACAATTAATATAATAAAGGAACAGCCATATCTCTGCCCCTTTTTAAAATACAGGGAATAATTGACCACAACTGAAAAACTGTGTGGAGAAATCTCATTATTAGTGGTTATAGCTAGTGATCATTAATTTCTGCCTTGCACCTGCAGGGGTGCAAAGTACTAGAAGACAGGGAAAGGATCAGCGCTATACAGATCTTCAGCAAAAGAAATAACCGGGGGGTAAAAATCAGTGAAGTTAGTTTTACTTCACAGAAAAAACCATGAAGGAAGTCAGCATGATAAACTAGAAACAGCTTGGTTTTAATGAATCACATCAAATCAGTCTACTTTTTTCTCCATAGGACAGTAACGATCTCATGATTTCTAATGAAGAGCCAGCTGATACAGTTTCAAAAGCCTCACAACAGTCAAAATAGCTCACACAATATTCTCCTAGGGAAATGAGAGAAGCATGCTCTAAAATAAATCATTACAAGTTTTAGAGGTATACAGTATATTTTAGTTTGTAAAACTCTAGTAACACATGACAGTGCAAGCCTGCTTGGAAATTATACTTGCAGAAAGATTATTAACATTTATTACCAAGAAGAAGGTATGCATTCTCACAGGTTGGCCAAACCAAGGGTTTTCACAGTCTGGATGACATCTCCTAAAGATCGCTGCATTAACGTGAGATGGATTGCAAATATACTGGAGAACCGCCCAAGTCAGGAACGGCTTTGCTGGTGGACTGGAAACGCAGACGCTATCTGTTGATAAATGCTGCGAGAGTGAAATGTGGGCAGGAGCAATCTACTGTTATATACAATGTAGAAAAGGACATGGGGCTTAACTGAAACTGACTGAGTCAACAATGCACAGCTGTGAAAAATGGTCTCTGAAGAGGAGCATTACCTGTGCAACGTATGAAGTAAATCCTCCTCTCCAGTCAGCGTTGGTCAGGTATCAGCTGGCATGTTGTGACCGGTTTTTGGTGCTGCACTTCAAGGAAGAGGCAGATCAAACACAGCCTGTGAGAGAACACAAAAACCTTCTCAAAAAAAATATCTGGAAAATCTTACCTCCAAGGAGAGATTTGGAATGATGAGCATAGAGAAGTTTCAAGGGACATGGTTAATGATCTTCAACCGCATGAAAGGCTGGCAAGAAACATTAAATAACCAGTTTTCTATGTTCTTCACAGATAGGGCAAGCATAACAAAGGTAAACTCAGGCAAAAAACATTCAGAGAAAGTTTCTAATGCTGGGATGAAGCAGCGCTGGAGCAGGTTGCCCAGGGAGGTCTGCAGAGCCTGCTTTACTAGGGCCAAGAACAAGCTCTGCCCCAGGAACAATACAACTAGAGCTGATCCTGGCCCAGGGCATGGGGTGTCCTACATGCCTCCTCTGCCTTTAGTAGTGCACATCAAAGTGCCAAATAGATTGAAATTCTTCTTGACAGCTCAGGATTAGAGAGAACAATGGGTTTGCTTTCTCGCTATAACTGATTACAGCAGTTAAAGCATCCACCATGGAAAGCTCTCCATAGCAAAGTGAACATTCAAGCTTACCATTTTCAGTTTTCCATCAGTGAAGTACAGAAAACTCTTCAAAGACTGACACACTATTGTCCTGTAGCATAAAGCAGCCACGGACAGCTTTCAAACCTGATTCCTGCCTGCAAACTGACAGCACCTTCTCTGGATTGGCCGTGGCTGGCTGCTCCCAAAGGGCAAGGTGCCAGGGGACAAGGGTGGCCCAGGGCAGGCAGTCCCTCACCAGCCCAGACACATCCCTACAGGCCCCAGCCACGGCTGGTGAGAGGGTCCATCGACAGCCCCAGGCGTGGCAAGGAAGGAAACATGGCTAGGGTCCAGCTAGAAGCAAAAGAAGATGGAGCTGGAGAGAGGACTAGAGACAAGGCTGTGGCATGAAGCAGGAACACCCACAGCACAGGTCAGGAAAGGCTTAAGTGCCCAGACCCAGGCTTAAATAGAGCTCCCAGCCCAGGGGCAGAGGGTGTGGGTGACCAGGTGGTGCTCATGAGGGCAATCAAGGTCTATGAGTGCACTCCAAGCCCTGACACAGAGGAGCACTTCTGTACCCTGAGCTGCTGGGTGCAGGGACTTTCTGTGACATGCACTTGGAGGACTTGTTAAGTTAGGGGCGGACATGCTGGGAAGCAGCTCTGAGGAGAAGGACCTGGGGGTCCTGGTAGACAGCAAATTATCCATGAGCCAGCAGTGTGCCCTTGTCGCCAAGAAGGCCAATGGCATCCTGGGCTGCATAGGGAAGACTGTGGCCAGTAGGTCGAGGGAGGTCATTCTCCCCCTCTACTCTGCACTGGTGAGGCCACAACTGGAGTACTGTGTCCAGTTTTGGGCTCCCCAGTTCAAGAGGGACAGGGAACTACTGAAGCGAGTCCAGCGTAGGGCAACCAAGATGATTATGGGACTGGAGCACCTCCCTTATGAGAAAAGGCTGAAAGAGCTGGGACTCTTTAGCCTGGAGAAGAGAAGGTTGAGGGGGGACCTGATTAATGTTTACAAGTACCTAAAGGGTGGGTTGAAGGAGGACGGAGCCAGGCTCTTTTCAATGGTTCCCAGTGACAGGACAAGGGGCAATGGGCACAAGCTAGAACATAGGAAGTTCCGTTCAAATACACGGAAAGACTTCTTTACGATGAGGGTGACAGAGCACTGGAACAGGCTGCCCAGGGAGGTTGTGGAGTCCCCTTCTCTGGAGATTTTCAAGACCCGCCTGGATGCAGCCCTGAGGGATGTGCTTTAGGCAATCCTGCTCTAGCAGGGGAGTTGGACTAGATGATCTCTAGAGGTCCCTTCCAACTCTGAAGATTCCGTGATTCCGTGATTCCGTGACTTGGGTCCTCCAGACACCACTGTGATGGCACGTAGCTACACTCCTGTTTATTTCCCGAGGAATTCCAACTGCTGTGGCTTTGGTGGTGACAGCTAAAGCAAAAATGGATTTGCTGTGGTGATCTGGAGGGTTTCTAATGTTCAGCTCGCAGTGGTGGACTCACAACTGCCCTGTGGTGGCACAATTTCAGTGACCCTGTTGCTGCACAGGAGTTTATTAAAATCTTTGATCTTTAGAGCACATTTCTGGTGTGGGATTAAGAAGACACCTGGTACCCATGGGAAAGCATAACTGACGATGTCCTGAAATTTCCGCAGCATCCCTTTAACCTGCTTAGCCCTTTGCTATGGCATCCACGCACTGGCTCTGTGGAGTTTGAAGCACAGAGGAAAATCAAATTTGCCCAAGACACTGATTCATGGAGAGATAGCTAATGTGAAGCCACGAAGCTGGTTACACTATTAGACCTATGCGGCGATGTACTGACACCCTGAAATCTGTAGTTTATTTAATATTTGGCATTTTAAAAAAAAAATCTATGAATAGCTCATCAGTCTCTTCTGTCCAGCAGATAACGGGTTTGGATGTCTGTTGGTATGCATAAAGGAAGCCAGCGCAATGAAAAATGCTCTTTCTGATGGACAAATAATCTTGCAGATACAGGAAGAACCTGATTTATTTTGCTATGGTGTTTTTACCAGATAACACATGAAGAATAAGTTTGCGTGTCTGTTTGTGTGCATTCATGGAAGCAGACAGAGATACCTGCCTTGGCACTGGGGGCTACCAGATTGAGACAAGGCTTTGGCGGTGGGAGACTGTCCGCGTTGAGGCTGTGATTAAAGACTGAATCTGGATGCAGAAAATTCTTTTTTGTCTGTCCCTCTCTGCCAACATCTTTGTCTTCCTGGTTTAAAAGTATAAATGCTGCCTCCATGGTTGTGCTTAATTTAGATGGTGATACAGTCTGTGGTGTCAAGATTTTTATCTTAAAATACTATGGATATATTAAAATAATTAAGTCATGACACAACAAGGGGAGGTGAAAACATGAATCAAGGTTTTTTTTGGTGACAGTTGTCTCTTTGAAGAACGTTAGCTCACAGTTTGTTAAGTTGAAAATGAGTAAATCTTTGTGAGACCTCAAACCACACAAGACAGCTTAGCTGCAAGGTCGAGGGAGTTTGAATTGCCCAATGCACTGAGCTGTTGGAGAAGGATCACTGAAATCTACTGATGTGAGTTACATTATTCTCTCATGGGGAAGTCCATTTATTGTCTGTAACTGAAGAAAATCAATGTAGCGTGTGGCATGTGGCCACATTTTCACATTTCATGGAACAAACTGGGATGTCGCTGGAGAGAAGCAAAATTCTGAGTCCAGTGGCTCTTGCCGCACTGTGTTGACCGTGCTGGGCTGACCACATTAAAGGCACATCTTGTGAAGGAATACATTCTGACAGGACTTATACCAGTATTTTTTTCTTTAGTTATTTTAAGTAAAGTGAAAATTCACTTAATGGCATTTCCTTTCATCAGCACCCAAATTTTTTAAACTTTAGAGCCTCAGATAAGGCACCTGAGTGAAGTGACTACAAGCTCTGGACAAATCACATCTTTGTAAATGAAGGAACTTGAATTTAAAGATGTTTAACATGAGATTTCTTCCCTTATGAGTGGAAGCACCACCCCTGAGAGGAACCTCCATGCCCGGTCCTTTATGGGAGACAGCAACTGCTGTCTGCATCTTAATACAGTTGCAAAAGGACGGCCAGCCTAGTGGGTGCCACCATACCACCGGTGACATTTCCATAACGACACCCTGTGGCTGGGGTACAGGGGCTCTTCTACAGGGACAGACAGTTGTGACCCTGCCAAGGCAATTTGCAATGACAGGCAATTTGCAATGACGGACAATTTGCCCTGTTGCAGATCACGCAGCTCCCATTGTTAATTGTCCTCATTGCTGGAAATGTGCTGGATGGACTTGTGCCTCGTTTCGAGACAAACCCTTTCCTGCTCACAGCCTCCACACCTTGCATCGTCCTGCCCATTTAAAAACTGCTTTGCAAAATTGCCTCCCATCGCTAATCTTCCTCTGATTACACATGCCTAGACTGAGATCTGAGACCTGTCCCTTCCTCCTCTGCGTTAGCTTAATAGCCTTGTAGGGTTTTCTAAAACGGTGTCACAGTTATGGTTGTCTTTCCAAACCCTTTTCCATTGTCCACCGTTCTTACTGGAGACAGGACACAATGTTTTCCACAGTGCTTCAGTAACCATCTCAGGCAGTCCCCATAAATTGGGTTTGGCTTTTACTTAATATATTTTTTCTCCAACATTCTTTTTTTCTTTGTGCACAGAATCACTTTGGGACACTGTTTTCCAAAAGACAGGGTGGAAAGCGAAGTTGTTCCCCACATGCGAGGCTCTCAGATTCATGGCTTTCCACTCAGCTGAATTAAAAAGAACACTTCCAAACAGTTTGAGTGCCACATTCTGTATAATTTTTAATTGGAGAGTGCCCTATGTAAAGATTATTTTCAGAAAAAAGCTTGGAATGCAATTAAACATATTCAAATAAAAATTCTGTGCCAGGCCCTGAGGTCCTTTACTTTAATTTATTAATGTAACACTGCTCAACCACTGAATATGGTTGAACAGCACTTTGTTGAAACAATTACTATTTAATAATGGGCAACTTCTGGCCTTGCACGAGCTTCCACTTCGTTGGGAATTGCATATGCCCTCCTCCCAAGGCTGAACTTGTCCTGGAGTATATGGGACACAAACAAAACCAAATATGCCTTCCTAAGCATGAGAAAAGTTCTCAAAAGAAATAAAAGTCTTCTTCATTTGGCAGTATCGCTTTACTGAAGAGCTTTTTATTAGCAAGATGAATTTGCCTTTTTTTCTCTTATTTTAAAACAAGTACTTGAAAGAATTACTGAAACCCGTTGTTCCATATTGTTTAATTTATTCACTTTCTTAAATTAAAGTGTGTAACTGGAACAAATCAGGTGACATGTAAAGCTGTCAAAATGCTATTGTTAAAAATAAGAAAGCTTTCCAGGTAGACACTACGGGAATGGGTATTATTGTCCATAGAGACAATAACACAGTCCATAAGACAGCTTTTTTCCTCTGCCAACCATTGTGGTAAACATTTTCTAATCAGTGAACAAGTCTGTATGAGTATCTCTACTGCCATAATAATGATCCTTGGTGGGTGATTCTGTAGAAGGTTTATTATCAAGTTCCTGCCTACATTAAAGTGGATGACAGTTATTGAGGTTTCTGTAAGTATCTCCTATGTCCTGGGACATATTCTCCTGTGCACAATTTCCACACGGATTTTTTCTGATACCAAGTTGAGAAAGAAAATGCGTGAAATGATAGCTTGCATTAATTGGGTGAAGAGTTTACTCAAATCGCTCAGTAGTATCTTTTATTTTTCAGGCACTGAAAATGGCGGAATGGGAGGTTATTACTTTTTTATTTTATTAAACCAATTCACATTTAGAAGCATTGCTTGTCATTGGAACATTTGTATGGAATTAGCAGAAAGTGCTATAGCAAATCTTGTAAATGCTGCATTGACTCTATTTACAATGCCAGTGTTCGTGCCCATTAAGAAAACTCATCATATGTCCTTATGGGCTATGTATATCACTTCTGGAGAATGTATATTCCAGGACCAATAACAAGTTACATGAGATAAGAGAGTTTAAAAGCCCAGCCTGTGAGTGTTAATGTGCACATTATGCAGCAGCAGCGTGCGCCATATGTAATGCATGCCGTAGGCGATGCTTAACTGCCCACCCTTTGGCCAGCAGCTTCCCTGACACCAGTCATGGGTAGCCCTGAGGAGACGTGGACGTCTCACTGTGCACACCATGACATTTTCACCCACAGGTCAGCGGTTTGTTCGAGCACATGACACTGAAGCCAACACAGAAGGGCTGGTCCGAAGTGCAGAGGTGCAGCACGATGGGCAAAGGCTGGGGTGGAAGCCTCAAGATGATGACCTCCATGGAGCCAAGTGCCAGCATCTTCTCTGTCTTCCCCTGTCTCTGCAATCCTCTGACAGCTACTCCTTGCTCTCGGGGCTCCTTTGGGACCAGAGCTGAGCACTTTTGCTGGGGGTCCGGGGCCCTTTTCTCTTGTTTCAAGTGCCACTGGGCGGTGCCACAGTCAGCCCTTGGCTGAGGTGGTGTGTTTGTTAATTCAGATAAAAGCTGTGTATTTCACAGGGGTGTAGGAGGATGTGGGCTTATCTCTGCGTACAACGCACCACAACATTAATAATTTCAGCAACAGCAACACTGAAATGAGTTAAATTCTTTTCTGATCCTGATCCTCTGACCTGTTGAAATAACTGTTGAAAATGCTGCATCCAAATGAAGACGCTGCTGCTGTTGTTGCCTCTGGCCATTATTGGCACAAAGAAAAAGTGGCATTTCATGCTCTTCAGCTCAGGCTCTGTTTTTGGGGAACAGCAGGCCAAAAACTAAAGAAGAATCTGCCAGCCTGTTTACTATCCTACATGCCCACATAGTCCGAGGGGCACCCTCCTGGGACCAGCGAGAGCACGGAGCTCAGAGACTTGTTGCCCCGCTACCCACAGATGCTGTGGTCCATGGTCCCAGCACTCTGCCCAGTTTGCCATCTGGCCCAGTAGAAAACGTGAGCCATGGTAGTTATTCTTCCCGCTCCCTCCAAATACATAGAAGCTGCTGAGTTTCACAGGGACGTTCTGAACCAGAGCTCTGACCAGGGTGGCTTCTTAGCTCTGACAGAGAAGGAAATTTCCAAACGCAGAAGCCAAGGACAAATGCAATGTGTTGACATCCATGTCAAATGTACTGCAGAAGATTATGGTGACAAGTAATAGCATCACCCTAGTATTGCCATTTCATTAAGGACTTCCAATGAGCACAGACAGGGCTGGTTGCCCTGGACAGGACATTGGAAATCTGAGCAGGATTGCTGTTCCCATGTGAGGCTGGAAAAAGGAAAAGAGAAAATGTGGTTTAAATACTCTAAAGCTGAGATGCTGGCAGAGTTACAAATTCTACCACTTGAGGGGTTAAAAACATTTGAAGCAGATCTCTAATGGAAAGGCAAACAAATCTTGGAAAAGAATCTGTAACACACAGCACAATGGGGACAGAAAGTAAAAAGGAAAGTAAAAAAGCGTCAGGACTTAAAATAAGTGAACAAAAGAATAGAACAACACTAACGAATAAACTCATCTCACTGCTAAATGTATGCTCTTTTCTAATTTCTTAAAGCTAAACATTTTACAAAGACCTTCAATGTTTCTGTAGTCTTTACAGTGACAACTTCTTCTTGGATAATTTACCTCAAGAGACACAGACAAGGTGTTGTACTGATTTCCCTCTAACTTGCTATCAATGGCTGAAGTTTTTGCAATTAACTAATTATATAGAAAATTAACCTGCTCACCTGAAAAGAACAGAAGACTTCAGATTTGACTCATTAAGATCGTCATGTTTTCTGAAGGAAATTGTGCTGCGAAGATTAAATGAAATTCATAAGGGAAGAACCAGTTCCATTGAATAATTAACTTAATAAGTATCAAGCTCCTATCACTTGTATTCCCACCGCAAGCTAATCTTTCATAAGCCTTATGCATCTTCTCTTCAGTGTACAGCAAACATTGGCAGCAGATGTTGAAGAACAGGTACAGCGCTTGAGCATGGTAATGCAGTAAAAGTAGTTTAAAAGTACTTGAAAAAATGAAGACGAGCATTTGTGAGAACATACTTTGTTCATCCCCTGGGTACTGTAATCAGAAGTCACAGAAAAATAGGGCTACAGCAAAACAAATTGCTGGCAGTGACCTTTTTTGCAGGAATGAATTCAAAGGTCTATTTTAGTTTGAAATGAGCAGCCGCTTTTGAGTGGCTGCACTGTGTGTCTGCAACCACTGCTTCCAGAGAAGGCATGCAGTCCTGGGTGGTTATCACAGCTGTTCGTGAACAAAGACAAAAATCCACCACAGTCCCATGCTCAGGGACACTTCTGCTCCGTAGGTGGATGCCGTTTGCAGGGGAGAACATGCAATGGGACAGCTGCCACCAATGCCCCTCTCTGCTGGAGGGCCGTCCTCCAGTTCAGCAGCATCCTTCCTGCAGCATCTCCCCGACCTCCCTGTGCCGGCATTCCGGCATCCCACCGTTCCCAACAGCAGAATGCCTTTGCAAAATACAACCCAGAAACCCATGACTTGCCATTCATGTGTACTAATAACAGCTGTCCTTTCCTTCCTGAAATGACATTTGCAAAGTCCTTGAAAACTATTAGTGTTTTTATCCCTTCCTTTATTTACCTCTGGCATTTTAGCAAGAATGCAGGAGGCATCGCTCAGAAGGCAGGTGCGTACTCCAGCTATTCCCTGCCTGCTCTGTCGAGCACTTCCAGACGACCTGCAGAACTACTGCTGTCCCAGCCCCGAAGACACCCACCAGCCCATCAACAACAGTATTATGTGCTTGGTCAGTCTCAAACCAATGCAAAATTTCAAAAAGCTCTCCGACCAAACCAAAGTAAGGAATAACGAAACCTCAGGAGCTCCTGCCCTTCTGCATGGCTCCTTTCTTGCTCACTGGGTTTTCTCTGATGCACAGTAAATATGATTTTTAAACAATTCAAAAACCTAAAATATTAAGAAAATGATGGAATAACAAAACACAGAGATGAGTTTTTAACAGAGAGAACGAGTGAAAGGAGGCGATGTTTCCAACCACTGAAGTTAGTTGCTGCATGCAGGGACATGTAAGGGAGAGCTTGGGTGTCCACCATGCAGATTTCTTTTTATTTTTTCCCGTGTTATATCCATGCAATGCAATATTGGGATTTGAGAATTAATTTAAAAAAAAAAAGAGGTTGATGCTCCAAACCTGACAGGGCACTAAGAAATTATAAAATAGAAATAATCTACTTGAGAATTTAACTGCAGTCTAGGGCACAATTAGTGAGCAAATACACCATTAATTGAAAGGATCAAGGGCATAGCAGGACTATTATAAGAGGACTGACTGTAGTAATATCACGGTTAACTGAGTGACTATTTGCCTGCACTTGAATAGAGAGCAGAACTAGTAATTAATTACATGTATTTCCATTTTCCTCTGGAGCTATGCCATTTCCCAACTGCACTGATCACCATATAAAATATACTATTTCTTGGATCTGGACTGTTGGAAATGGTGTCTCAGCAGTAAAATTTCTGATTCATTGTTGCCAGTATTACATGCCCTTCTCTGAGACACAGTTTGGTGGCTAAAATGAATACCTGTGGAGAGAAACGGAAAGAATATTCATCTCTGGGATGTCTCTGAGTAAGAGCTAGTTCGAGAAACTTCTTTGGTGTATACGAAGAAATGTTTTGGTTCCTCCCAAACAGATTTAGAGAGCTATGTTGTATCTCATTACTGCTAAATACATTTCAATGCACATCCTCCACATCCCCTGACGTTTATTCGTCATGTATCCCCCACTCCAACCACCTCTTCCACTCACTTCAATCCAAGGGAAAAAAAATGCTGCTTCCTTCTCGGTTAGACCAAAACAGTTCAGTATTGTCAAGGTCCTTTCAAGTCATGTTGGTTTTATAAATAATATGTCTCTGAATTTAGTAGTTCTCTTTCTTGCTTGGAGAAATTCTATGAAGAAAATTTGTTAGTAAGTGATGAGCTTGACACTATCGTGCTGGGGATTTTCAAGGCAGTTTTGAGGAGCCGTTGAAGCAAAGAACAGGAAGATGTATTCATTTTAACCTCCGAGAACAAATGGTTTCTAAAAAGGTCACATTGCTGCGAGTCATGACATTATGATCCTGATCTCATGAAGCTGGTATAAACTGGCCAGCAGTCACATTTGTTCCTCTCTTAAATCAAGATTGAATTTCCTTTGCAGCCATAGCTTTATGGAGTGGCGTCTGGGTGAGGCTCCTGTGCCCTGTGTTACGTCCAAAGGGAGACACGATGATCACCAGCATCTCTTTCAGTAAGAAAAAGAATAAAAATTTAAACAGATGGTAGTCAACTACTTATTTCTCTCCTGGTCTGTTCTCCTTGTGGCTCCTGTCATCACTGTCTGCCAGCTTCTACAGCCAGATCCTCCCTGCATCGGGCCCTGTAAACATGCAACTCCCCAATGAGCAGCACTGCAACTTCCACCATTTCATCATCCACCTTAAGGGAAGCTCCTCCTTCCACTTTTTCTTGAGCCTTCCACCTGCTATACTGAGGACTGCATACAAAACCCACCTCCTGCATTGTTCAGCTCAGAGAATGAGGATCAATACCTTGTTTAAGAAGGAGGAGGTGGGAGAGATGCTGATGGCATCTCAGTCAAGAATACAGCGCCTTTGACAGAAGAGCAAACAGCAGACCTCTAGACATCCAAGTAAGTTTCAGGGAAAAAACCTTCCATATCAATAAACTTTTGGCATGTGTTCAGTTACATGAGCTTCTTTTTGCTTTCTTGAGAGTAGGTGTTTTACAGGGTTTTTGGATGATCACAGAATCACACGTAGTCTAATGGTTCTTCTTTCAAGCACCGGACAGCATGGATTGCTACATCCACACAAAAGGAAGGACACTACTGCTGATAAACAGAGAGGAACATTGTCCTCTGTTCTTTGTATAGCTTTCCTGATGGTCTGAGCTTAAAGTATGTCAATGGTTTGAGACATATGCTGGGTTTGACCTCAGCTTGCAATATATGGACCACGTGATCTCTGGAGATCCCTTCTGGACCTTGCCCGTCTATTCATGTCGTACCAGATAAGAGTCATCAGCCCCTAGAGGAAATCAGTAACCTGTTCATTACCAGTTTTAATAGCCCACACTGAAGTGGTACTCATTAGTCATTTCCAGACTAAGGGACTCTGATTCCACCCAAGAGAATACCTGCTTCTAAAGGTGGACTCTCTATTAAAAGTCTCTGGGTGATCCAACCAAAATAGTCCATAGAGGGAGTAATCACTGCTTTCAGTCTTTTTTTTTTTATTATTTTTATTTTATCTGTGCTTTTCCTGTAATAATAAAATAGTTAAGATAACAATTACAACCATTTTTCTTTCTTTATGGGCACCTCTTAACACAAATAACTTCCCTGAACTGTGTGTTGTGTTGGTGGACCTCTAGTCACTTGGATGTGTTTATTTCTCACTCATGAATTCAACCTCTTCTTTCTTTTCTGCTGGTCATCCCTTGGAAAGGATTCCCTTCCAAGGGTGACTTTGCAGGCACTTTCCTGGACCCCAGTCACAATCTGAATTAATTCAGATTGCTACTTAATTCATGGGACATTTCCCCAAACAGCAGAATTCATGTTTCGGTGTCTGTGTCTCAGGTTCTGCTTGCATCTTTTGCAAGAAGGCATTGCACAACTCACTAAACCAGCATTTCTGTCCCCAGTGCTTTTATTGTTTAGAAATAAAACATCTACTTTATTTCCTTTATGCATCCCAAGCATTTTTTTACCTCTGGCATCAAATTAAGAGCCAGTGCTGAGCCAGCTGGTGACTTGCCAGTCTGACTTTTCCAGCATCACTGCCTCTTTCTATCTGTTCATTAGGCCTGCACGTTGGCTACATGCTCGTCTCTATTAACATATCATTCGTTTGCCATCAGTTTCACCTAACAATCCATACAATCTAATTTTAATTTCTGTCAGTGTTTGTCATATTCATACTTTTGGGGGAATATCTATATATTTACTATCAAAGCAGAGAATAGTGCCTGTCTTTGTAATTTTTCCTAAGTAATCCTATTAAAACACCTTCATTTGGTGATCTCCTCTTATTGAAAACCCAGAGATAAAGTCAAATAGCTTATGAGTATGACACAGTTACCTCTATCTGTCAAATCTGTAATCTCTTGTAAGAGTAAAACCAGATCAGTTCACTTCGACACCTGCTTTCCATAATCCATGCTGGCTGGGACTTGGACTGGCTTCGTTGCTCGCTCTTTAGCCTGCATCAACTTGTTTATTAATCAAATAGGAATGACTTGACGTCACCTGATATGTGGCTGCTTGGTTCATCCACTCTGCCTAATGAAATGTTCCTGGCTATGGAGTTTCCCTGGTATTCCCAAAATAAATAAAGGTCGGTACCCGTGGGACACAGGTCTCCCCACCCAGCCCATTCGGGGTCCTGCACGCGGGTTCCTGCTGACCTGAACATTTCAGGAGAACTTTTCATGAGAGGAAAGGACTGAAGAACGTTTCACCATCCTGTTTAGCATAGAGTGTTCTTCCTGCTTTTGTCAGGTGCAGAAAATAAATATTTATGGATCTTGCCAGTCTGAACCGTGGCTAAGAGAGTCTTAATTCAGTGCAGTAATTTGTCGAAAGCGCTTCTAGGATTTATCACTCATGTGATGCATGAAATAATATCTACCTAACAATTTCCTTCTCGTGGTTTGTAGCTCTGCTAGCTCTGCATCATTTGTAAGGCCTTCATCTTCCCCTGCTAACTTCCCCTATAAAACAGTTGCCCACCCATGGCTGCTGTTTCTTCCCCTTCCCCAGGTGCCGTGCTGTGCCGTGCCGTACCACGCTTGAGGTCACAGCTTAGCTCTCCCAAAGTGTGGGGCTTTGGGCAGGTCCCTCTGCCATCTCTTGTCTGTAAAATGCGAATAATAGTCCCATACTTCAGTGACATCTCATAGGTCCATGACAGGTTACAAAATGCTCTGACTCTGCAGCGGCAAGGCCACAGCTGCAAGGGAGAGTAGAAAAGCGAGGAAGCGCTGATTTTACCAGTATAGCAAAGAACCTCTGCTTCATGGCCAGATCCTGCTCGCTTTCTCCCCAAATAGTCTCTGCGCAGCACAGGAGACGTTGCGTGGGAATTGTGTCCTGGTTTCTCTTGTAGTACTAGAAGAAAAACTAAGCTTTAGAAGTAAATGAACGAGCAAGAAGCTGAGTGGGTTAGGAGAGGAGTGGGAGCAGGGGATCATGACAGAGAGAGAGTGGATAAACTGGTAGTTATTTATCTATGAAAACTTCTTTTTTAACTACATGGCTTCTTCCTCCTGCTGGCTGCAATTTCTCCTAACAGGTTATTAATTTCCCAGACACATTCGGTATTTCCTCAGGTTGCATTTTGACTGCTAAGAGAAGATATTCATATTTTGACACTGTATAAACCAATTCAGATTTGTTTGAGATTACAAATTCTTATTAAGGTCAGAAGTCTTTTTTTCATAATTAAATTAGAATTGTTTTGTGCATGTTAGGATTTGTGATATTGGTTTTGGAAACCAAATACACTTTTATTTCCTTTCTTGCCTGTGTACACCGATCTCTTTTAGTGGTGTGGACATGGAAAAAATATGGCATGAAACTATTGGCGCTGTAAGAGACTATATTATTTCTGGTCTTACACTACATATTTATTTATCATGTGGTTATTCTTTGCACTAAGCTTGACCCCATGCTGATACCTCGGAAAGGGAGATGAAAAAAACAAATGAAATTAACAAAATACAAAAATCCCTGTGGCTATTTGCACGTGTAAGAAGAACAGGTCTCATTGCTGAGGGCGTTTTGGATCAGTTTTGGTTTGGGTTACTTTCTGAAGTAGAAGTCCCACTGGAAATAATTACCATTTCCTTAACTGGATGATAAAGCAAAGTAACTAAGCTCAAGTGCTGGTTTTGGGCTAGTTCTCGACATCTCAAGGTATTCTGAATATGGAATAATGTTCTCCCTTTATACTGAAAGTTCTTACGATATTATGCATTTCTCTGTACGCTTTTCTTTCTGCGAAACTGAGACTCATTCGTCTTGTTTCAGAGATAAAAGACTAGGTAAATACTGTGTCTTGCTCTGACTCTGACTGGTGGGAAAATGTCTTTTCTTGGACAGGTGTGGTACAGCCTTCCACTGGTATAGCTCTTATAACCCAAACCACCCTGTGCACTGTCCTAAAGCACAGGATTTACACACTCAACATTTAGCATGGATGTACGGTCATAATCTCTCTAAAAATGCTTCAGTTTTATTTGTTTGATTTATGATTAATTTTTGGCTTCAAAGATACCTGTTTAAACTATTTTTATTGGTAACTGGTGCACTGAGCAAACTCCCAGACTGCTCCCTCCAGATGTTTGCTGTCTAGTGCCACCCACTCATGGGGACCCTTCAGGTGAGAAGGCTTAAAATTGTGTCTACAGTTAAGTATATCTTCAACTGATACCATCAACATAGGTGCCCTTCTCAACTGAGGACTGTATTCATCTCCTTTAATTTCCATTACTTGTTCCTTGCTTCTTACACAAAACTGGATGCACGGGGCTTTTTTGTTCCTTATTTTGGTGTTTATATTTAGCGTGCTCCTACCCCTCTCTATTTTTATGTGACTTAAAAGTATCACATCTAGTTTTCAGAAATAGATTATTTTCAATAGTGTAATACTAAAAAAATGCCAATCCTTCCAATTTGGCATGATCTTTGACTAAGGGCTAATCTTCTTTGATTTGGGCAAGAAGGGACAACAGAAGAGAGACTGGCTGGATTCTTTGAGACTCATGTTCTTATCTGTGTGACTTAAAATAATCAAAAAACCCCAATAATATTACAGTTCAAATTAAACAGATTAGGAATGAGATTTGGGTAGCTCATAAATAAAAGAAATTAAATGTGTTTTCTTCCTTTTGCAATGGAAACCAAAAAATACTTAAAATGTACAAAATCAGAGTGAAATTGCATCATCCAATCAACTGTAAGGGAGAGCTGCTTATCAGGGTTCCTTTACAGCTTTATAAGAAAGAATTTCCAAAATATTCTCTCTAAGTCATGTCTTTCAAATCTCTTTTCTAAGCCCCCCTGGATTTATTGCACAAAATAATACCTGCTCTGCTCTTCTCTCCTCACAGGTATTTTTCAGCCCATGGACATAGAGCCTGTGCTGTTGGTCAGTATCAAACTAGTTTCCAAGATTAATGAAAATTATTAGCAAGAGCTTGATTAACTTTTTGGCAGTTACCTGAAAACCCGAGCGATCAGTCGCCATTCCACGCAGCCCTCATTTGCATTGTGGCGCAGTGGTAGAACTGACGGAGCTAGAAGATCAACAGAGGTCTTGTTACACAGATCGAGCTGAAGCTGGATTTTTTAATTGTCATTTCTGTTATCTTCTTAAGTATGCCATTTGGAAAGCAACATGGATGTTCTCCTTTTAATGACACTTTCCTTTTTACAACCTGATCGTTATAAAAGGACTCTTGGGGTTTTCAAGAAATGGAAAACTCCTGGGGGTGGTGGTGGTGGTGGTGTCTGAAAGATTAGACTGGCTTGGCAAAGCTGTTTAGGTGTTGATCGGTTGCAGTTGTGGATGCCGGCATCAGGGGATGAAAGTAGTATGCTTAGAGAGTGCTATGGAGTTAATTTATCACAAAAAAGTATGCCCTCTAGATACATAGGATATGCCCTCTAGACTGCATTTATTTTTCTGCACTTCTTTTCTAGCATTCCCAGAATGTCTCAGTTTTACGGCTCTAAAATCATTGGTACAACCATTTCTGCATGATTTTGCAGATAGCTGTAGGCTTTCATCACTGTTAGTATCAGCTTCTGAAGGGAGCGAAACAAGCACTCTGCAGCAGTATTTTCACATCCCACATGCATATGTATGAGCAAAGACTAAATAGATTAGAATTTCTCAACCTCAGAAAGGAAAGAAAAAATCAAGCCCTGAGAATATGATAGCAGCACCTAAAGTCGAAAATTACACAGAAACAGGGAACAGGGGGTCATTACCTTCATAAAAGAAAAAGTAAAGGCCCCAATCGACCTACCAGGTAACATGTTAAAAACAAACAAAAGATAGTTTTTTTCATCCAAATGTGAGGCAAACATCTGTCAGGAATGACATTATGTAGTTGTTCTTGCCTCAGGGCAAGTGATGGACCAGATGTCCTCTTGATGTTCCCTTTCAGTCCTGTTTCCTGTGATTCTATAATTAGATTGCAGAACTCATTGGCATAAGCTTTAGCAGTTGCCAAAGTTATACACATGTTAAAAAAAAATTACTGCATAGAATAAAAATCCACAAAGAACTGTTAATCACAACAGCCTGGGTGCCATCTTTCACTCAGGTGGTCTCTGATCAGCTCTTTGCTAGGGAAAGTATTGATCTGCATTTACCCTTTTTCTTGCCTTTTCCCCCAAAGCTTGCCCTTCCAGCTACTGCGGGGGGTTGTTGCCATGTGCTGTTTCTATATGGGATCGCAGATCCTCCCGTGTCCTCAGCACCCAGCAGGAATCAGGAAACATCCCTTAATGTTTCCTTATGGAAAAGACTCCTTCAAAAGGAAGCAGTGCCGGCGTCCGGCATGTTTGCAGCTAACCCGTGCATCGCTGTGTGTCAGTGACAGCACTGCAGCCACCAACTCTCTGCTCGGGAAAGTGTCCAGAAAGATCACAGAATCGTAGAATTGTCTAGGTTGGAAGGGACCTTTCAGATCATTGGGTCCATGCCTGGGCTCTGGCAAGGGAGCAGCAGTGAGGTCACTTGTGGGATGTGATTTCAGCCCATCGCAATGGAATAGATATCCAAGTACCATAAGTACCTACATGACTAGTCTTTGTAGGAAAACATCCATGGGGTGAAGAATATCACAAATTTATTGATGTGTTCACGATGCACCCATGCAGCAAAGCAGGCTGGGGCTAAAAGTGGGACGTGTCTGAAATTAGAGTTGCACTCAGCCTTACCAGCCACCCTGCATTTTCACCCATCAAATAGCAGGGTTTTTTTGTAGAACAGTGTTTCATAGCTAAGGTACTTCTTGCAACAGGAAAAACTAGCCAAGTAATCCAGTGAAGCAGAGTTAGTGCTAAATTAAGACCCCATCCCCTCCCAGAACTCTCCTGGGTATCCTCAGCACACAACAGGTGTCACATACGTGTAGGAGGCATGAAATGTCGCAAACCTGAGTAATTCCTCTGATTGTCTACTTCCTTTGTAGCGTTCCAAACTGCCATACCTCTATTAACCTAACAGTGAATTTGTGAAGGTGTCAGAAAATTTTCTGAAGGATGTGACACTACAAATTTGGTTTAGCTAATTAAAAAATGAGATGAAATATTCTGTTACCTATCTTTTCCAAATTTGCTTTAAGAAAAAAAGCCAGATGATGTCTTCAGGCACTTGAACGCGTCAGGGAACTTGGAGTTAAGCCAGTACAACACTGGTGCTGTCAGGTACTGAACAAGATCCAGCTCTAGAACAGGTATTGCCCAAAAGATGAGTCCCTCAGTCTAGACTTTCTTGAAGACTTTGAACTTCACTGTAGGACCTGAGAGTCCAGTGCAGCAGCTGGGTCCCTTCAGTCCAGAGACAAGTTTTGAGCCTTGATTAATCAGTCATGAGGACCCTCCTTACACCCTGAGGACCCTCCTTACACCCTGGCCCAGCTGTCAGTCAGGGCTGCTGGTCTCTTATAGGAACTGGTGCCCATCTCTGCTGAAGCTGAAATTGCTGCCTTGCCCTTTTCCCAGGAAAATACAACCCGTATACCAGCAGTCTGAAGGAAACGGAACACCATATTGCAGTCTATGGGCAAAGATTTCAAATAAATCTAACAAATCTGAGGTGATGGTATGCAAAGCTGATCCCGCTCAGTGGTACAGCACTTGAGCAACACTCCGGGGTGAGGTGAGGAAATAATTCAAGCAATGAAAAGCCCATTAGCATGGATGGCTTTGGTACACATCTTGGAGAAAGTCTTAAGACATGAGAGTGTAAAAAGAGACCATGATGAAATGCAGCTTGGGCTTACTGAAGATACATCCTTCCAGATTAACATAGTATTATCAAGGAAAGCCTTGATAACGTAGCTGTTTTTTCGAGGCAAGGAAAATTCACAGGATTAATCTGTCTGAATTTTTATAAAACGTTTAATAAAGGACGACACAGGAAATAATCTATTGAAGCGGAATAATGTAAGAAGTTGTAAATTGAATAAGAAACTTGCTGAAAGGGAAACAGCAAGACGTGCACCAGGGGGGCCAGCGGGGCGAGCGGCCAGGGTGAGCTGCTGTCCTCGGGGCCGGCTGGAAACTCCACATTAATACCTCTGTCCCCAGAGTGACAGCGCACGAAGTGAGGTGGTGTCGTACAGAGGAAAGCACGGTATGGGGGTGCTGATAGGAGTGGGAGATTTCCGCGTTCCGGGGGGGCACGGGGCTGTCCTGGCAGAGCGCGGCCCCCAGCTGACGGTCCTGCTACAGGCGAGGGCTGGGCTGGGCCTGGGGCTTACCACCCCTAAACCTCCTGGCTTTCTCCTCGCAAGAACGGGTTCCCCATCTAAAACGCCCAGGTTTCTCAATGGGCAGAAATAGTACTGGCTCACGTCGAGGGTCGAAAGCCAAAACAAAGCAAAGCTTTGTATTGAAAACCCGCCGGCTCTCAGACAGCATTGGGCCGAAGCTCAGGAGATGTGCTGCTCTCCCAGGCCCCGCTCGCCCCTCCCGGCCTGCGCTGCAGCGCCGCAGTGCACAAGGCTTCCAGATGCTTTCTCGCTTTATCTCTTATTTTAGAAACTCTGCAATGAGAACGAAAGGGACCTTAAGGGACTTACTCTAATGCATTTACCTGCCATTTTCTCTGAGACAAGCTGTGTTACTCTGCATTTTAAATTAACTTCTCTCCTTCCTTTATAAAGCAAAATGAAAGACAGCTCTGTTGATTTAAAGTGAAATGTTGAGTCGTTACTCACTTTACTTATAGGTATCCACATTTTCAGATAATGTTGATTTTCAGTATTTCATAGAACTCCAGGCAGGCTGTGTTATTAAGGACTGTAGGCTAGAATACGGGATTTCCTTTTGACAGGCTATTCCAATGTTCAGAAACATATTTTGATCCTTATTCTGAGATGTATTACATTTAATCCCCAACTACATGGATACAAAAAGCTCCAGTTTCCTGTGGGATCAATATTCTAGTACTTTGACATATGACATATGTCAAAACAGTATAATAAAATATAATAGTAAATAACATCAAATTAATATGACAAGTCTCTGAGAAATTATATACTTGAAGTAAAGGGAACAAAACATCTCTATTTCAATGAAATAGAATACTGTTGAAAAAGTAACAAAATCAGCACATTACCACAAATCTGTTTTATTTTGGTGAAACTGCTTTTTTCAATGAAAATATTTCCGTTAACGTGTTACTGAATAAAACACTGAAGTTCCTCCCTCGATGCCTGCAGAAATTAGTGTGGCCTTTGATATAAACCTAATTAATTTGGACCTCCTTTATTTGAATTTAATTGAAATTTTTCGCACATATATATATTTATTGATCTGGAACGTACAAAAGGCAATTTATCAAATCTCTTGCTCCATACATTGCCATTACTGACAGAAAGAATATAGCAGCACATAATTTAGCACATTGAGTCTATTAGTTTATTTCATTCAAACTGAAGCAAGTAAAGAAGAAGAGTGAAATGAAACTGAAGTTCTCTCTTTAACTGCAAACGTGTCACCGTAAGAAAGGGAATACCCTTGGCAAAATTTTACCTTGCTGTGGGGAACACTTTAAAAATTACTAGCAGAGATGGCTACTTTACAAATAATATGCTTTTGTCTTCTGCACGCAAACGATTCACTAAACATCACGCTTAGCGGAAAGGGACAGGCTGGCGTTGGCCAGGTCCAGCCGTGCTTTGTGGGCCTCGGAGCACCTGCCTGCTCTCCTTGGAGAATTCACACCCGTACATGATCTCAAGCAACAAGTTCATTGCTAATTCAAGTGTGGTTCAATTAGCAGAGTACTTTCTGAGCCTGGTCTATGAAGCATTTTTTCCCCCTACTGTCCTCTAAGAATGACTCCAAACGGGCGGACGATGTTTCCTGTCACTACACATAACTTACCATGTCTCCAGGTGGCTGGAAGAAGGTGTGGAGGGTGGTGATTCGGGCCTGCAGGAATGAGCTGCTTTGGTTGTTTTGTTTGGATACACTCAATTTGTATTACTCTTAAGCACGTGGAGTCAGGTGTTGAGCAAATAGTAGACGATGGAGAATAAGGTTTTCACTAGGTCAAGAAAACAGGTGTTTAAAAGTGGACAGGAGCTGGTGTTGATGAGGTGATGTTGAAGTTCAGTGACAGGCAAGTCCCGCCATCAACAAAGGCACTGAGCCGTTCCTCCCTCTGCATGCAGACCCCCTTCCATAGGTCCTCTGGGAGTCAGGGACCCCTGTGAGAAAGCTGGATAACAGGAGCGATGAGGGAAACCCACCAAGCTGTCCCCTGCATCTGTGCTCACACTGAGGAGGGGAACGGCTGCTGACCACCCCCTCACACAGCGCCCATGCTGTCACCATGGCTTGGTGGAGAAGTCCTCCTTGACCTTGAACTGTGTTAACGTTGTGTGCTGTTCCTCTTCCCATTATCGTGACCAAAAATTATACTGCCTAACTACTCAGTGGATTAAAATTTCTTGAGTGACTTTTTTTCTCTTTGTATATATACGCATAACTCTCAACATTTCTACCCGAGGTGTGGGAGCAACCGAGGAGTCCCCAGGCAGGGCACTCACTGTATTCCAGCATTTCCTCATCAGCGCTGAGTGATCTGCTTGCGGAGGAGCAGTCACAGCTCAGTGGTCTCCTCTCACAGCGCGTGGAAGTTCAGCGTCATGGCAAACAGCTGCAGAGCCTGGTCCACATTCTCCCTCTACGCTGGGTGGGCATGAATTTTTCAATTCATACATCATTTACAATTTGCTGCAGCGGTTCCACAAAATCAGGAAGCTTTAAAAAGTTAATGAAAGACAATATATTTTTCTGACTGTTGTTGAAAGATAAGTAATTTGTTGCATTGCTCTGGGAGCCTGGAAATTTGTTTTAAAGTGGAGATATGAGGTGAGGAAAAAACCGTTCAAAACATTACTTTTTACTTTGAAAGTTTCATGGTTCTTAAAGCTTGGTATATTGAGAAATTAGCCACAGTGGGTCTACTGCCTGATCTGCAATGACAGATAGGCGTGAGGGTCACTCCTTTCAAAACTGAGCTCTTAAATATCATCATATCTTAATATTTAAATATTTTCATAACTTAACATCTTCATCAGAAGCCTAGACAATGGGACAGCATGCACCTTCAGCAAGTTCATGTGACCCCGTCGTGGTGGAGCAGGAGGACAGGGACTGGGACAGGCTGCAGAACAGGGCTGAGAGGAGCCCATGTGCTGAGTCCCGTGCCTGAGCTGCCGTAACCCCACACAAGGGACAGGCTGGACTGCCTGGAGAGGGGGCAGCTCGGCAGAACCGGGCCTGGTGGTCCTGGTGGCCAGCAAGTCAAACAGCAGACAGCGATGTGCCCTTGCAGCTGTGGAGGCCAACTGACTCTTGGGCTGCATCAGCCAGAGTGTAGCCAGCAGGACAAGGGAAGAAATTGTTCTCTATTCAACACCTCCTCTGGTGGCACCTGGAGCACTGTGTCCAGTTTTGGGCCCTCTAAGGGTCAAAGAGCTGTTAGTAAACTGGAGAGACCCCAGTGGAGGCCACAGTGATGGTCAGGGGTTAGAGCATATGAAACAACTTAAGTGGTGAGCATAGGAAAGCCGGGATTGTCAAGGCTGGGGAAGAGCAGAAGAGGGGACCTCATTGCTGTCTTCTGCTAGATGGGGGTTATAAGACAAAGCACAGCCAGTTTCTCCTCAGAGGAGCAGAAGCATAGCAAAAGGATGATCGGCAACAAATACAAGTTGCTGCAAGAGAACTCCCAATATGCTGGAAAAATATGCTGAGCAGCTGCTCAGAGAGTCTCTGGGACCTCCATTTTTGGAGATTCTTCAAACTGGACTTGAGAAGGCCCCCGCCTTCATCTAAGGCTGGAGTTGACTTTGCTTGCAGCAGAAGATGGGACTTCTAAGGTCACTTCCAACCTACATTTTTCTATAATTCAGCCAGCCTCCCAAATATGCCCATGCGACTGTGGTTAACAAAGCCCTCTGAATATCACATTAATGAATAGAAATACAGGGCAACACATTTATCTAGATTTTAGCATACGTAAAGGTGCCACATAAAACAGTCTATCTCTTTAGAGTCAGGATGGCACTGGACATCATTTCCTAACGGTCTTTTATTTTTCTTGCAGTTTCTGGTAACTCTAAATAGTCAAACATTGATTAAAGTAACAAAAGAAACCAAAGTTTGGGTATGGATAATTGGATATGAATAATAGCACTGAAGATAAAAGACAACATTTAAAATTTATTCCTCTTATATAGCATAACACAGTAGAGATGGTGATATTATTAAATCTGCCCCTAACATTAACTAAAATTAAACTAAGGGAAAATATATTTAAAAGAAAAAAATAGATATATATCTCAGAGCAAAATGAGAGAAATCACCTGATTATACTGACCAGCTAGCCTATCAGTATTGGCTTAAACTATATAGCAAAATAAAGATGTACAGAGTAAATCAAAGCTATTTTTTGCTTGTACAACTGAAGGATAAATCCTCAATTTTTAAAAACTCCAAGCTGCTGAATGTAACACAAAGAGATGAGCACTGTCACTGTGGCAGGCAGACTCTTACTTTATTAAAAGAAAATAGCCCCTTGGTTACAGAGGGCCAAAAGCCTTGTCCGAAACTTCTTATCACCCCAGCATAAGCCGACCTATACAATTCTGAAGGTGAATTTCCCCATACTTCTCAATAACCTTCGAAAGGAGAGAAGATGAGAAATAGGATGTCAATTAACAGTAACATCCCCTGGCAAATCTGTTTCCTAAAATAGGAGCTCTGGTCCCGTATCAGATTCTCCAGACAGCAGCCATCAGCATTAGCTGCAGGAAGATGCCTGCAAGGAATAAAAGCGGGCCAACGAAATGAAACAGCATTTCATCCCAAAGAGGGCCGGCTCTCAAGGTGAGGAGCGCTTGCCTAAAGCAAATGTTATTTACATTCTGGGTGGCATTCAGCCAAACGGAAGGGAATTATTATTTGAAGAATTAGATCTAAAATAGCTGGATGTGGCAAAAACTGCAGTATATACCCATCTATGACAAGGCATACCAAGAGACATCTTTTTTTCAGCTTTCTGTTCCTCTCTTTTTCTGTGCTTCTACGCTTCTTTTTAAAGGACCCACCGGTGGCAGTCGTCACACAAAAGTTATTGAGCTCTTTCTGCATTTATACCCATGACAACGTTATTTACGTTCTTACAAAATGTGTTGCGAGGAAGCAGCACTTTGCTAAATCCAACCGCGCTATTATCAGTGAATCTTGTTGCGTAGCTGCGGATCCAGCTGCAGCGGTCACAGAGCATCGCACACCGCTGCCCCTTCCCTCTCCTTGCAGCCATGCCCTGGTGCCTGCCCATTCACTGCCCGTGTTCCAGCTCCATTTCAGAGGGAGATGGCGTGGGCTCGGGGGCTGGCGGGGAATGTCACAGTGACCTCCACACACCCCAGGGGCTGCCCCAGCCTAGAACTGCTGCAGGGCACAGCAATGTCCTGGGAAAGTGCTGCTGTACTGGTCCTGTGCTCCTCCCTGGGCTTCCACAGAGGCCACCAAGCCACAGCCCTCGAGCCCTTCAGGGCCACACTGCAGGACATGCTGCAGGACACAAGACACATTCTCGGGGTGCATATCCTTAGGCAATATGATGCACACACCTCTTCCAGGAAGAAGAAAATGTATGTTTTAGAATCACAGAATCATAGAATTGTCTAGGTGGGAGGGACCTTTCAGATCATCGAGTCCAACCATCAGCCTAACACTGCCCAAACCCCCACTACCCCATGTCCCTCAGCACCACGTCTGCC
Organism: Rissa tridactyla; assembly: GCF_028500815.1. NCBI lineage: Eukaryota > Metazoa > Chordata > Aves > Charadriiformes > Laridae > Rissa > Rissa tridactyla. The sequence goes on along the minus strand of NC_071469.1, from coordinate 67,386,644 downwards.
CGGCTTTTAAACACCTCCAGGGATGGCGACTCCACCACTGCCCTGGGCAGCCTGTTCCAATGCTTGACAACACTTTTGGTAAAGAAATTTTTCCTAATATCCATCCCAAACCTTCCCTGGCACAACCTGAGGCCGTTTCCTCTTGTCCTATCACTTGTTACTTGGGAGAAGTGACCGACTTTTAACATCACTTCTCCTGACAGCCACCACAGCTGGCTGGTGTGGGGAGGGAAAGGTGCTGAGAAAGTATTGCCTGAGACATCTGCATTTACTTACCTTCTTCCCCTGTGTTTGAAAGGAAAAGCACTAGAACTCTCCCATGGTTACCAATGATGGTGAATGCAAATCACATGAACAATAGCTTTATACAGTGATAGTTTGAGTAAAGGTGAGGGTTCAGCTATATTTGAAAGTAGACACGAAATAGAGTAGGGAATGAATCTGAAATTGTTCCTGAAATATGACATCTCTTGGACATCTTGAAAAAGAAAATAAAAGCACAGGGAGAGAAAGGAGAAAGTGGAAATGGAACAAATGCCTTATTCCTAGCTAACATAATTCACCTTGAAAGTCGGTAGAGCAGAGTTAGGGATTTCTAGCTTTTGTGAAGTACCTCAAATTATATAAACTCCAGTTCTGGTCTTCAGAGTCAATTAATTCATACTTGTTTCATTCAAGGAGTCAAGGTAATTCTACATTTAACACAAAGTTCATGTCTGTGATACGTCAGAGACAGAAATAGCTGACTATTTAAAAGCAAGAGACTCCTCCTGTAATGTTAGTTGTGATTTCTTCTCATAAGAATGCCCATAATGTTGAGTTTGGAATATATTTCACTAATGAGGGAAAAAAATATAGTCTCTAGAATTCTTTGCTAATCAAAGCACCACTGCTCAAGGTATACAGGAGTGAAACCCAGCCCCTGTATGTAGGTTATTAGATTTACTTTTCTATAGCAGGGCAAACAGGAAAAAAAAAAAAAAAAGCAGCAACAGGAACCTGCACCTGGATGATGGAGCAGCAAATGAAATACTTAAAAATGGAAATAGGCAGATTCACAGCTGATTAAGCCTGCTATTGTCACTGTCATTACAGCACAGAGAGCGGCTGTTGACTTCCCTCAAAAGGAAATTGCACACAAATGCTTTGCGCATTTGTCCATCCAGAGGTTCTCCGAAGGAGACAACTCTTCATTCCCTCTCCAGAAGGTTTGCTGCCCAAGCACCCAAGAGATGCCGGGAGCGAGCGGGGCGTCACGCAGACCCAGCGAGGGAGAACACAGCTCCTTTTCCAAAAGTCAGAGCTACACGTGCTGAGACCCAACTGGTGCTCCAGAGCAGGCGGTGGGGGAACGTCTGGCCTTTCAGAGCAAGAACCTGCCCCAGAGAAACATAATTCAAAACTGCCAAGAAGCATGGTCTTGATTTTTTTCCTAGGGTTGCTGAAAAGGAAACGGGTCTTGCGAGGCCTGGATTGCAGTGGTATATATATACGTATATATTGTGTGCATAGGTGTACCTATTTTTTTTTTAAATTGTATGTATGTATATACTGTGTATATGTGTGTAAATATAGGCATATACATAGTGTTGATGAAGCTGTTCGGAAGGCTGGTAAAGGAGGCCACTTTACAACTTCAAAACCAAGCTTTACTAGACAGACATTTACTAAGAACAAACTATCAGTGGTTTGGTTTTCATCATTCCCAACATATACTGCAGTAATTAGTCCTTAACGACCTTATCCTGAGCACTGTACAGCACCAGGTAGCCGACACCAGGGCATGGGTGCTGATGGCTGTGGTTCTGCATGGTCCCGGTCCCCAGGGCTGTTGATCAGGTGCGAGAACTGAAACGGGCAACTTATTTCCCCCCATTTTCACTTGCTTACCTTTGTTGTTTCACGGTCTCCTCTCCCTCCCCTAAAAGGAAGGCAGGAATTCATCTGCTCCTATCATAGTTTATCTTTTTTTTTTAGGATCAGGACTTGTTCTGGTTTTGCAAGACCCCTTTCCCTCTTGCTCTGCAGCATTATTCTGGTGCCATCAGGCATCTTTCCTCCCTGGTCTCCATCCTTTGTTCTTATCTTGCAGGTTTTATTACTCGCACATATCCATTTTCCGGTACCCCATTGGTGCAAATGTACCACAGATCAGTTTGTCCCCTTGCATTTGCATACTTTTAATATACCTGTGCTTAGCTGTGTTACAAAATGCCTGCACATTGTTGTTGGTTATGCTATTTTAGCGTGCTTATGTCTGTATTTAGGGCAAGCAAATGGCCTGCTTAAAATATTTCTACTTTATGGGTGCAACAGGCCTCAGCTTCAGCTACACCTGCCTTTGCGCTCTTAGTTTTAATGTGCAGTCTAAAAACCTGTATCAGAAATTGCATTTCTGAAATAGAAAAATTATATTATGTATGCAGTACCAAATCCAGCTGAGTGCTGAATGCCATCAACCCTCATTTCATCAGGAGCTGAGGGCACTTAACACCTCACAGGGCTGAGATTAGAAACCTGGCAAGAAATAACCGATTGTAATTCAACTTGTTCCACTCTGTTAGTAATTTCCTGGCCTGAGACCATCTGCTGTTCAGAAGTAGCTTTTCTAACATAGTGGGGCAAGTCAAGAAAATATATCAGAACTGTTACAAAACTTTCTTAGCATATTAATGCTCTCCTCCTTTACCAGTTTTTAATTATTTATATAGTGTCATAGAACCTTAAAGTTCCTGTTTTTTTGCAGTGACTAAAAATACAAGTTTCCATAAGCCATAAACAAAAAATACTGCAGAACAGTGGGGAAAGCACTGTATCTTACTCAGACACGAGCCTTCAGGGCTTTAGCAATCTAAACAGCTATTCACAAACCTAAGTGCACCATTATGTCACCTCCTGGGGAACTCCAGTACCGAATGATAAGGTACCTGGGCACTTGGGAACAACTCCTGTGGCCAAACAGGCTAGATTAGAAAAAGAAATTCAAAGGCATAGACTTATAAGTAGATTGTCTTAAAAAGAAAGTAAATGTCTGGAAAAAGACTCAGTCAGACCTGAGAGATCAGAAACCCCAGAGGAAGTGACTGATCAAAACGGGGAGGTTTACGGATTCAAACTAGTCCATCGGGTACCAGGCAAATCCCTTTCAGCAGAGTATTTTCTGCCTTAGGCAGCAGAAATCCTGCTCCTGATGGAGATTTTCCCTCTGGTACCAGAGGTGCTTTGTATTCATCCCTGGATTCTTTCTTGCTATTGTCCTCCTGCCCAAATGCCCAATCGGATTATCCTAATTGTCCTTTCTCCTCTTAAAACATATCTCCTTAGAAGTGAGCTTCATGCAGATGGAAGGTCAGTGCTGATCCCTCTATAGCCACCCTCTGAAGGCAGTCCCTCCTTAAAACAATAAAACTTTTTTTTTTTTTTCCTTCTGATACTTTTCTCCCATTTTGCTGACCTGCTAATTCTGCCGACAGCCAGGATACAGCATTCCTTTTCCCAAGGCAGCCATGTGCTCCAAAGGGAGGAGGCTTGGGACTGTGCAAGTATAAGACTGTTAAAACACAACAAGGCGAGGTCAGTTGGCAACGCATCACTCTCATGTAAGAAATCTGTTTTTGAGCTAAATTGGCTTATCATTCCACAGTTATAATGGTGAAAAGACATGACTGTGTTCTGACTTACAAACATGGTTGCTTTAGTAACTAAACCATATTCACCTACAACATGCTTGCATGAAACTGCTAACATCTCTTTCATCACAGAAAATGAAGGAAAAGGAAAAAAAGTAGTAGTATATTGAGGAGAGAAAGAAACCGCATTGCTGAAGGAGAAGGCTCTTCAGAAGGACGCCTGGAACCCACCAGACCTGATTTCCAGTGTTACAAAGGTGATAATGTCCAAAAAGATGCCCAGTTTGTGTGAACAGAATTTGCCCTTGTTGTTCTCATTACAGTCATATAAATTCACCTGATGTAAAAATGCAGCGGGCCACTGGAACCAGTTCCAGTGAATTAGCAAACTTTATCTCCCATTTTCAGGTTTCCGTGGTGATGGGAAAAGTGTGAATGAATAGTTAGTTCTCAGGCGCAGAAAGGTATGTAACGCAGAGACAAATACTGGCAGAGATAAGTGGCCACATCATTACATGAATGGAACAGAACAGCCAGAAAACTCCACTGTTGTAGAAAGAAGTTACAGGGTAAATGCAGAAAGAAAAAGATGCGCTACAACTTCCAGTGGAATTGGGGAAGGTAAGTCACTTAGATATTCTAAATGTTTTAGGGACCAAATCCTACCTTTTAATGTCCAGAAGCCAAAAAAAAAAAAAAAAAAAAAAAAAAAAAGAAAAAGGGGCTTAATAAGGCAAAAAAAAGAGAAAAGCTCGAGCATCCATTATATCCTGGCTCATATTAGAAATGGGGAAGAAATCCTTTAAAAGACAAAATCATATATGCCAACTAGCCATTTGTCTGAATGTTTTCTGTGAACCGCAAGGTCATTCCAGGACATGCACGATCTATCTGGAGTCATTTTATTCCCTACCTTTTTTATGCCTTCCTGGTGTGAGAACAGAGCTAAAATACCAGCATGCTGTTAGGTGATTTTTAAACCTTGGTCACTTTTTCTCTCCTGATGCCTCTGCCTTCAGGCAAATACGGAACTAGTAGTACAAATAAAAATTGCAGTCTAAATAAAAGAACACGGAGAATAACATCTTTTCAGACGCTTCTGCTACAAGCCAGTGGTTTTAGAAATGGACATTGGTCCTGGTTATAATAAGCTAGGAACAGCATTTCCAGCCTACCCTACCCTTCATCTGCAGGAGTCCCTCGCTGCACTGGTTGGAATGGAAGCCATTCCCTTGTAATGACTTATTCCGTGTTTGTAGGGGCTCAGTGCCCACAAAGATGAGTAAAGGGCTTTTCAGATACATCCAAAGGAAGAGAAAATAGGAGGGGGGAAATTTATGTTAAATTAAAACAAAGTTTTCTAAAATGTACTCATGAAAGAAAAATTCTGATATTGTAACTCCACTTCATTTTCATTCAAATTGATGCTATTTAACCATAAAAGCCCCCTCTGTTTGTAAACATATGTTAATTTTAATATGGGAAGTGTCACTGCTACATAAAAAGTGATTTATTAAAGATTGAGAAGAAGCACTTTAAAATATCAAAGCCTGAAACATTTCATTCTAATAATGTTAAAATCCAACGTTTTGGAATTATATCCATCTTTTTTTTTTACTTTCTCTTTTTCTTTTCACTAATCTTTTTGTCTATTTCAACCTACTTTAGCAGATTTTCCATTCCTATCAAACTTGATAGTTCAATCAATTATTTAATTAAAAAAAAAAAGGAAATAAAATTCTGCACCCAACAGAGAGGTCCACGTGCATGGAGCTCACTGCGGAGCCAAGGCAATGGCCAGAACATGAATAAATTTTACACTAACCAGGTACACTGAGGCCACTGCTTGCCTCAGGCTGTGCTACTGGTTTCTGCTGGCAATAAGCGTCTTTCTCTTTGGGTTCCTTCTTCCCCCCCCCTTCCTTTTTCTCTTCATGCTCCTTAGAGGACTAATTTGAATGTTGAGTCTCTTTGACAGAAAATTCTTTTGTGGACTTGCAGGCCAACTTGTACTTCCCCAGCACAGACAGAGCAGCACAGAAGACACAGAGCTTCCAAAATGATCCATGGGGCCTTTGAGACCTTCCAGGGAAACCTGGCCACCTTTGGAAACCTGGTCATCACCAGTTTTACCTTCTTTTCTCTGCACTTGCAGATGAGAAGAAATGTGCATCAAATTATTTGTTCCACACAATCTCAGATCTGAGGACCTGCCACAGCTGAGCCCCACTGACATGGACACGCACATGCACAAAATCCGGTTTTATACCTGGTTTTATGCCCTTTGATAGGGCACTGGCATTTGCACTCTGACTTTCATTATTCAGATTTTCATTTTTCATCTCATTTCCAATCAAATAATGGTAATGGTGAAAGCTGAGATGTGTAGCTCACATAACCAAAGTTGACCGTGAGTTTGCATAACACAGGAAGGAGAAAACCCCTGGGATTTGGGGGCTGCAGTTTGCTCACCCTCCTCCCTCACCCCGAGTGGAGCCGGCAGAAGGATGTAGGGTCGGGAGAACTTTACAAAAGCAGAGAGCAGCAGTTTGTGTATGGAATAAACTGCAGCATCTGTGGGGAAAAAGTTAATGGGACCAACGAGAGAGGTTACTGGGTGGAGACATAGACAAGAAAAGGTGAGTCATGGACCCATCTGTCCATGCATGGTGAGAAAGAGCTGTAAAAAGGCCGCCAGAAAATGAACTTTCTGGACTTTTCTGCAGTTTTAGTACTACTGCAGACCTGGACAGAAGACACTGAAACACAGTAGGGAGTTTTCAAGAAGAAATACGCGGGTGGGTGAAAGTGGCTATGGTAGGTGAAGAGAGGGAAGAGCTCTCTGACATGAAGGTGAATCGGCTCTTCTCTAGCAGAGGGCTGTGGAGATGATCAGGGAATGGAGCATCGCTCTGCTGAGGAAAGGCTGAGAGCCCTGAGGCTGTTCAGCCTGGAGAAGAGCAGACTGAGAGGGGACCTCATTGATGCTGATCAACGTCTAAAGGGTGGGTGTCAGGAGGATGGGGCCAGACTCTTCTCAGTGGTGCCCAGTGACAGGACAAGGGTGCAACGGGCACCAACTGGCACACAGAAAATTCCATCTCAACATGAGGAACAACTTCTTTGCTGTGAGGGTGCCAGAGCCCTGGCACAGGCTGCCCAGAGAAGAGTGTGGAGTCTCCTTCTCTAGAGATATTCAAACCCCACCTGCATGCGTTCCTGTCCAACCTGCTCTACATGACCCTGCTCTGGCAGGGACGTTGGATGATCTCCGAAGGTCCCTCCCAATCCCCACCATTCAGCAGGTTTTGCCCTGCTCTGTCCCTCTGTAGGCATACGCACCAGCTGCATGCCCACTGCAGTGGTCCCAAGGGCCCTGCTGCAGCCTGCCTGAGGTCTGGGACCGTGGCCACATCTCCAGGTCCTGCTCCTGGTCCTGCTCCCGGCCAGCTGGGCCACGGCAACCACGCCAGCTGGTTTTGTGCCCAGTCACCATTCCCTCCACCCTGATATTTGTCCCCTCTGGCCGGTTAGTGGCTTACAGCTGCTTTCTTACGGTAGTAAAGTGCATCAGTGCCAGAGACAGTAACAGTCAATCTCACACTCAGGAGTGTGTTTTGGGATAAATAAAAACCCAGGGACCATTACGGCAAGCCTTGTGCGCTGACTCATGTGTATTACTACTGTGTATTCACAGCTCAGCACACTTATCAGAGGATGGTATTTCTTTTCATAGGAAGGAAAACAGCCCTGTGGAGGATTTCCAGCTCCCCTGGAAATCTCTTCCAGCTCTCATGTTCGCACCAAGGGCTATGGCTAAACAGCTGAAGAATATCTTGGCTGAGAAATGTCCGTTATCAACATTTTCCGCTTATTTTACTTACACCTGCCACTCATAAACTCCCAGTACTCTGGAGCCCAAGCTATTACTGTCAGCCCTATAATTAACTTTCTCTGAGGTCGATACAAATCACACTGAACTCAAAAGTCTTTCATTCTGTGAGATTTCTGTCACTTCATATGTTCAGCTCAATACAGTCATGTACGCTCTCAGGACCTGCACTACGATTTGGAAGATCTGTGATTATTAAGTTCCAGCTTTGCCGCAGATCCCTCGTGAACTTAAAGCAGTCACCTAGTTTGGGATCTCTCTCAATTACCTTCAGACAAGCAGCAGCAAGGTGACGGGGTCTGAGCCGGGGACATAGGTAGCACATAGAGCAGCACTTTGGTCAGAAATGTTGCACAGCTTTTAAGCAAATCTCCTGTTAATGTCCCCATACCAGAGCTTCTCGTCTGATACAGGGAGGGAAAATCTCTCTGTCTGGATGAGTGATGGAACAAGTATTCAGGTGACACTGGCATACCAGTGTCACTGCTGGCAGAATGGTAGCTCCTTTCAGCTGCAATCTACAGATGTTCCCTTGCTACAAATACAAATGCAAGTGTGTTTTCAGCAGTTGTCTTTACGGAGTTTATCTTCTTGTCTTTACTTGGCAAACCTCCCACAGTAGTCACCAGGACTTTAAATTAGGACAGGTGCCAAACCTAACTAGGGATTATTCATTGAATTCCATCAGTGAGAAATTCAATAAAGCCAGATACGCATAGATGCAACTCCAGCGAGAAACTGCTTACAAAGGGCTTAGATATCTATCAGTCCCCTAGGGAATAGGAGGGTCATTATGCATAACAGAGTAATTCTAGCTTGACTCATAATGGGTTATTATTTTATTCTTGCAACCTATGATCACATATTGTGAGGAATAATGTCCTGTTATAATGAAATATAATATGTCGTATCTCACATTTTCTCTGCCATGCGATTCAGTAGTATGAGACAATATGATACTCTTATGTCAGAGAGTATTTTTGCAACATCGTTATGAAAAGGCGTTATTTAATGAACTGATTTCTGGATTCATAAACACAAAATAGAATTATTTTTCACAGTGTGTTCTTTTTTCCCATTTATTGTTAAAAAGTAGATTAGATGCCAACTAGTGGAATATCCAGTCTGAATTTATAGTAGGCAATTACAAGATCATTTTCCAAATACCTCTGGTTAATTTGCTGGGTCTTCCAGTAGCCAGGCTTTAAGCAGCTAAGGATATCAGGACTGATTCAATTTTAAGTCTAATGTGTGCAAACATCAATCTTATCCCAGTATTTCATGAAAAAAATGTGAGCACAAGTTTTGTCTGGGGTTTTAAAATTTCCTCTCTTCCTTCAAAATATCACAGTTCAGTATCCATCCTTCTAATGCAAAAGTTGAATGGATAAATATAAATCACTTTTATGCATGACTCAGAGGGCTTCAAATTATGTGTTCTCAAGGACTGTTTCTGGGAAGGTCTATACACACAACTTATGACCATAAATCTTCCAGTTTCTTTCATGGTGGGTGTCCAGTACCAGTTCTTTTTGGTGAAAGAATAAATGGGAGTAAATTCTATGAGCACTGTTTCTTGCATTGAATGATCTCAGAGTGATATTCCTGTTATACAAATTGCAACATTATCACCCCAGTTTCATTTTGAGCAAGGGATAATGTAAAAATGGAAGCTTCTCACTCAACTCACTCATATTGAAAACCCTCTAACAACAACTAACTTTTTCATTGTTTTATTTCTGCAGATGGCGTAAGAGGGTTTGAACTGGTTATGTTTCTCCCTGGACTTCAAATGCTCAATCAGTTTTATATTTTTGAACACACTGAACCAGTTTTAATCTGGACCCTTAGCTGGTCTGAACAAACACAACTAGGAGAATTAAGATAATTCATGGCAATTGAGATTGACCTACTTTGTGTCAGTGAAGGCTCAATGTGAGCTAACAAATAGCTTAATTTAACTTGTAAAAGTTTTTATTGTGCTAATTTTTTTTAACAAATCATTGAGAGTCCTCCGGTAGACAAAAAAATCAACTAAAAACTATTGACTCAGAAAATGTCCTTGATCTGGTATCATGTAAGATGTCATAAACATGGAGCCCTACGATGCCGTTTTATAGTCAAAAGCAAGAAAAGAAATGATGTATCAAGTAGAAAAATAATTAGAAAGAGCTCTTGGCTTCCCCCATACTAATTTCAACGTGCTGTGGTTCCACCAACTTCGGCAGCCGTGGCATGGGCTTGTGCCCATGTGGGAAGAGCAGGGCTGGTTGCCCTTGGCAGATTCTGAAACCTGATTTAAGATGAAATCCATGCCAGGTATGCGAGTCATGTGGAGACATGCTGAATAAAGCTATTTACCTGCTGAATTTAACTTTCAGCATTAACAGCTGATACTAAAAGTAGGACAGCTAAGGCACACTAGGACAAGGATTTATATAAATCCAGAAAGTGATCACCACGCTGTGGAAAAGGAGGCTGACCTCACTTATTTGTTAGTCCACTTACAGGATACGTAGGAAATTCAAATCCTGACAGCCTTTTCCTCCTGCCTCATCCACGCAGAATCTTCCAAGGGTCAGAATTGACCCAGTTGAAGTCAACAGCAAAAGTCATGGTGACTTCTCTGGGCCAGGACACCCCCAGTAGCTGCAGTTGCTGATGCAAGAAAGGATCAGAAAATGATGCAGGAAAACCAGTGCCCCGATCTGCTCTGCCCGACGCTTTATGCACCCGTTTGCCGCGGTGGATGTTAATATAAGGTCTGTCCAGTCTGATTTGGTACAATTGTAACCCTCCTGCTCTATGCCAGGTAAATGTTTGAATCCAGCACACAGAAATGAAGAATCAAGGCTCAGTTGCACTGTTGTCCGAAAAACAAAGGCTCGCAGCACTCTGGTGAGAAGAAAACACACTTTTTGCTTTAAAAAGTTTTTTTAACTTTTTGAAGTCTTATTCCCATGGATTATACATATCGAGGAGCCATAAATTTTCTAATGGTGAAAAAAATTCCACAGATTCCCAGATTTTACAGCTAGAAGGAGCCTCATGATAATCTAACCTGATTTTGTACGGACCCACCACAAAAGTTCCCTGTGGTAATTCTTGCTTCAAGTGCAATAGCCAGGTAATGCTGTCAACACAGTTGTTGACATAGACAGCTCTGATGTTGTGACATTGGCAATTCTGGGGTTAATATTTGTGCAGTATAATTGCAGCTGTGCATTTCGCTTGCACCATTTAAAAAACCCTGCATTTTAAACAAAACTGTGGATTCTCAAACTAGATTTGCCACTGGCGAGCAAGGCGTACGACTGCTTAACAAGCTGATCTACTCAGGAAGCTGTCAAGAGATTGGTCATCATTCTAAAAAGCAGCTGGATGAAAAATGAATATTTTCTAATATTTATGCTTCAAAAATTCACTCCAACAAAGAGTAAATCAAAGGAGAAAAATTTTAAAACATGTAATTTTGGAACTTTAAAGCTTATGTTAATGTGCTCTTTGTTGTTTTCCACTTAATAGTGGACACTACTGTTATTAAGCCGCTTCAAAAAATACAAAGGAGACAAATGAGTGTGTAGCCCAGCGGGAAGAGTCTCTTTCATCATTGTATCAGCATCTAAATCCCAAAGGAACATTTTTTCTTGCTGCGCCTTCATGTTTCTGCAAGTGCATTTTATCAGACCCTGCAGCCTTTCCCAAGGAGAACAGGTGGCTCATCCTGTGTCCTTGTTATCACTGGGGGATACAGAGCAAGGAATGGCATTTCGTCAGGGTTCTTCAAAAATTGGATGTTTTGACCTAGCCAATGTCTTTGCCTCTATAATGTAACAATAAACCCAAGGCAAACGCTGTCCACAGTAACTCCAAAGGGATGGCTGTCATTACTACAGCCGAGGGCTCTGCCTGGCTGCTTTCCACGGGGTCAGGCGATGAACCCTTAATGGTGTCTGCCACGGATTGCAACCTCCCCCTGCACGGATCAGCGAAGGGTTCAGGGCAACCAATTACGCTGTTGACCTGACCCTCCAGTGGTGTTTGCGAATCGCAAACAGTTCGCAGATATCTGAATGTCTGCAGCGTGACGATCCTCCGGCGCACACCTCGGCATGACCGTCGCGGCAGAGGGGATGTGAGCCAGGCTGGGCGGCTGTCAGTGTGCAGTTGGACCTCTTCCCTTCTCTTTGGAAATGAAACGTGGTGATCTGGGGGCTTTGCAACGCACTGCTGTAATTCATGCAAAGTGGGACTCGCCCAGATGAAGCTTCGCGTGGTGATGGGGTCTGTGCAGGGATCATAACATGCAGGGAGCTGAGAAAGCAAAGCCCAGATTGCAGCCAGCTTACGGCCGGCAGGGCTGTCCCCACATATGACGCTGCTGTGCAAGCCCCGCGTCCCACCTCCATCCCGCATCTGCTGACCCGCTCAGTGCTGGTTCAACGGGCTGCTGCTTCATCCATACCGGCTGGAACCGTGCATCGGTTGAAACAGCAGGCTGTAAACATACAGTCAATAAAATCACACCTTTTTCTACAATTTGAGCAAAAATATGAAGACAGCTGTGAAGAATTCTTAAGGGAATAACCAGATTCTTCTTTGCAACTCTGCTGCAGCCTGTTAACCTGTGAGTCTAATTCTGGGGTCAGTACAAAAACAGTGGCACAAGAAGAACCAAAATGAATGCCTCCACATTCCCTTCAAATATACCCCTGATAATCCATCTATCCAAATGCTGCCAAGATGGCCTCATCTGTATTACTTATCAGGAGAGGTGCTTTATGCGTAATTTGCCCAGAAACAGAAACAAGTTCTACCCGAGAAGCAGCTTATTCAACCCAGAAGGGAGACGGGGAGGCACCGCCATACAGGAGCGTGGGCTGAAGTGCACTAGACTCCGGGAGAAATCCGGGGAGCTGAATTATTTGTCATTGTATAATGCCACCTGCCTTCAACCACTTGGACCAGCCGGTTTATCTCAGTGAGCTCTCTGCTTTCTGCTTTTTCCACTATGGGCAATTAATGGTAGTCTCAGAAAATAGTTTTTCTAAGCAGGACAATTTTGCAACTTCCCAGCTCACCTGAGGACACACGGCAAAGGGATGGTGGACTCAGGATGAGTGTGGCAGCAGCTGATGTACACCACCACAAAGTTTTGATTTAATCAGCCCATGTTTAACCTGACCACAAGCTGTTAGGTGTTCATGGTCATCCCAAAGTGTCTGTCAAAGGTGGGGTTTGATGAAAAGCAGGCTGGCTGGCTGGCTGGGAAAAGCTGCCAGAAGGAGACCAGTTACATCCAAACTTCATTTAAATGGCCGCTACTCTTACTGGGAAGATATTTTGACATCCTTTGCTCTGATCCCCACCTCTGGCAGCCAGTTTGCCATTCAAAACCAAGAAAAAAGGGATCAGAAACTCCTTCTTTTGTGTCCGCTGCACAACAGCCTTCATCATCCTTTAGGAAAAATCAACCTACTTTTAGATGTGCCAGCTCAGATGCTGGATGAACGCTAGCTGCAAAAGCAGGCTCTTTGTAGGCGATTTTATCTTGCTTTCTAGCAAAAAACGAGTTTCTGTTAGACCCCGTGCTGCCACAGCTGAACTGCTTCTAGTTTTAATGGCTTGCTTAAAGTTAGTTTACATATTTCTACAGCGCACTACAATCTACAGGACAGACAAGTTCTTTATCATTTTCCCTCTGACAATAACCTGGATTCTTTCCCACGTTCCCTGGGATAATTTGCTTTAAGAACATATGGAATTGTTACAGGAGAATCTTGATGTACATGACACAACCTGCCAGCATGTTCAATTTAATAACCCTTATAATGGCTACTCACAAAAAGCACAACCGTTCCTGAGAAAGTGTGTTTTCTAAAGTTTTCTACCACAAACAGCTCGTCATTCATCAAAACTCAGAAATACTAAACCCACTAAAGTTTCTGACACTGCAGCTCCTAAAAGTGTAATAGCACCAGAAAGCCACAACTTTCACTGGAGACGTATTTCCAAGAGAAATCTGGAGAGAGGCAAAGTTCTTGCTGAAAACAAGGCACGTTATCAGCCCATGTGTATTTTCCTAATGCTAAGAAAACCAAAACATTTGTACTGGACACAAAAAGTGACTTCCCCCTGCAATGCCTGCGGCCACCACATGCAGCATTGTGGTCCTGAGGGTGCCACCTAAACTGCCCAACGCTCTGTGGCGGTGGTGTGTTAAATAAGCATCGCCTCTGCTACAAGGGAGATGGTAATCACTGCAAGCTCAGTAAATCGCTTTCTTCTAGATAGTCTGCGATGGGTCCCTTCGGTAATTGGGAGTCTACAGAAGATTTTATTCCTTTTTCAGTAATGTATCCATCGGTAAAATGTCTCTGGTAATCAGTTGCGTTGGCAGACACCCTTTGGTGGGCTCCTGAAGGAGATCTCTAATGAGTCAAGGGTTTACTCCACTACGACCGCGGACTTTTTAGTGGCCATTTTAATGGGTTTTTGGAAACTGTGACCACTGCAGTTAATGTTGTGATAATGATTCGGTTTTAATTCCAAGTTTTTAAACCTTTAAAACAACGCTGTTAAACCAGGCTGTACCTCATTAGTCAAGGTTTCAAACCAGGAGTTCGTTATTTTAAAAGTCTGTTTGCTACTTTACTGTCACAGGAATTCATAATGAAAAAGGGAAGAAAAAAAAGAAAAGGCAACTTTTTCACTTGTATTGTGTGCAAATGATCTGAAAAAGTTCTCGATGAAAAACTGAGGTCTGCTTATTAAAAAAAATAAATGAGCTTATCTTTTAATCTTCTAGTGCCATCATTCCCTTTTGCCATCACAATATTCAGGTTTAAAAAGCTAACAGGAGAACAATTTCAGCCTATAATGCAAAGCAAGTAATAATCATCCAGGAAAGGCAGGTTGTCATCGTTAAACCAAAAATTTAAGTTTGGGGTTGATTGCAATCTTTTGCAAATTATATTCAATTTGATGAACAGTTTCAGCCAAAAAAAATCAGAATTTTTAATCTGAATTTAAGTTGTGTCATTGTTATATTTCAACATGTCATCATTTGAAATGTAGCAATATATATCTTCAAAGATTAAAAAAATACCTGATGACCTAACAAAAGGGTTTTAGAATCAAACAATTTTTTTTTGGTGACTCCAAACTATATACTTCTGTACATTTTTCCTATTTTTTATTCTGTTGTTTTTGCAATGTGGCCTGTGAAGGACTGCAATGCCAGCTTTGCGGAGCTGTGGGCTGCAGGCTGCAGCCGTAGCATCCCGTGCCATGAAGGATGGTGTCTCCACAGGAGCCGGGCAGAGGCCACGATCAGGGCAGAGGGTGTCCCTGCACCTTGTCCCGTGTTCCAGAGAGGAGACAACTCGGACACCTCCTGGGTGATTGTCCTTTCTGTTTCATCGAGGCTTCATAGCACAGCGGTGGGTGTGGACTGAACCTCAGGAGATATTTACTGCTCATTACCACATAGCCCCCAGGCTGACCACCTGGCATCAACATCACCAGAATTGTTTAAGACCCGAGAAAACTAGATACACTTATTAAAGCATTGACAATACTTGACATATTCACAGTCACTTCTTTGAGTTCAACTGTAGCCATGTTTTGCGAGATGAAGATGAGATATTGAGTACGGGATAAATCATGAAACAAATGTGATAGTCAAGGCTGAAGAACGTATTTATTTTGATGAAAAAAATGTTTTACCATCACAAACTTCTTTGCTGCAAGCATGCTGGAAAGACAAGAGGTGATGTTCTTAGTTGTGTTTACTCAGGACTGAATTTGTTACTGGTTTTGTGCTTGTGGCTAGTTTAGATAGATCATTCTCCTCTTGGAGTTCTGTCTAGGTTATTCCCAACACCACCACCACACCTCCCCTATCAGCCCTTCAAAACTCAGCAAGTTCTAGGTGTAGAGAGATGATTTTCAAGCTGACTGGCCTGGTTACAAACTACCTGTGCAGACAGCACAAGTCTTTTGAGCTGCTCACATTTCTTTATAAGCTGTGTCCTTTTCTCCGTTTGATAAGCCACATACCTTTTATAACATTCTCCAGCCAACCTGAGAGATTAACTTCTTAGCACTGCTTCTGGGAAATGGACTTCAAAATACTCATAAACCCCCATCAGCTTACACAATGCAAAGACTTTATGGTAAAACTCTCTGAAGAGAGAGTTTATTCTGATTCTTCGCCCAAGGATGTGGCCAAGCACTCCCCCATTCAAGGGGGAAGTGCAAATCCTCCACGCCCAGGAGCTGCTGTGACGCCTCACCCTGCAGCCTGAGTGACAGCTGCCATTATTTGAGCTTATGCAAATTACAAGTGTGGTGGACAAAAAACAGTCTTTCTCCATGGCCTCATTGAACCTGGCTGGCATGATCCTCACTGTGGACATTTTCTAGTGAAGTCCAGGCAGAGGAGACACAGGACTCCTGCTCTGGTTCAGCAAGCTCTCTCCATAGGATCAGATCATGTTCCATCTCCTTATAATAGTTTTCATAGCAATATGGCTTGGTTGTACCACAGTCATCCCTATTAAATAAAAAGAAATGTCATGAATATGAATTCTGTATCTTAAAAATCAAAACAAACTGAAATTAATGATGGCTTTTCCAGCACTAAGTGTTCATGTCATACTTTTCTCCATCGTTAAAATTTGTTTCCTTAACTTTTAAATTGAGCTTTCACTTTTGTATTATTTTGTACTGTCAGGGTTCTTTAAGCCGGGGTGGAAGCACTGTAACAATTTCTCTCAAGAGCATGAACACCCGACACGCACCGCTTATGAGGAACCCACGAAGGAATAGTTCACAAGCTTTGTAACACTTGCTGTCGGACCTTTGCTATGAAATACTTTGACGTGAAAGGAAATGTATCATCATTGTTGAGAATGCTAGTAATGAGGCTATCATGCACGGAGTGGGTGGCAGAGACGATCTGAGTGGAGCTGGCTTTGTTCTGCAAGGTGTAATTACCGTGCATATAAACACATATTAATGGGTGCACAGGGACAAAGCGCTCCATTATCCCGTGGTGCGGGGAGCTGGGGAGCTGGGCCCCGGGAAGCGGGGTTTTCAGCGGCAAGTGGGACCATTAGGACTGGGTGTGTTTAGGCTTACACAGCCAAGAACTAGGCTGTTAAATCAGGGCAAGTCACCCTGGATTCCGTTCAAACTAATGAAGAGAAATGAGAACATCAGAAGGGCGGTTGTTATGTGGGTAAATCAGATGAACGGGAATGAATTGCCCATTCCTCCCTGTGGACTCTAAAGGGAGCTCGGAAAACTGGCTCAGATTTAGATGTCTAATATTTATATGAGCAAAGGATTTCATCCTAACTGCATGTGAGCTCCCACGGAGACACTGGGGCTAAGGAGGATTAATGTATCCTTGGCTACGTGGAGGTAGAAGAAATGAAAATTATTCCGGCTGCCGAAGAGAGGCCCCGGCTCCTCCTGCCGCGTGCCGCTTCCACAGCAGGTGTGGGGCTGAGGAAGGAGCCTTGCAGCTGCAGAACCGCCGCGGTGGGGTGACAGCAGGGTGGTGCCTCTCACTTCTCACCCACAATGGAAAGGGAGTAGAAAAAGAAACGAGAAGAACCTTCTGCGGTAAATTCCCCTTTCCCTCATGAGAGATATGGTGTCAGGAGTCAAAGATCACAATGAACTTCTGGCAGAAAACCTTTTATTCATTAAGCTGTTGTTATTAGCAACAATAACTTGATTCTGTTAACAGCAGCAGATAACTGCTCACACACCCATTCACAATTTCACTCGGCTGCCTCACACATCCGCTAATTGCTCAGTTGGGAGCCCAAGCCCAGCTCTGTGTTCAGAGGCAGAGGCTGGCATGGTGGCTTCTACGTGGCTACTCATAAAGTCATAGAATCATAAAATCACAGAATGATTTGGGTTGGAAGGGACCTTAAAGACCACCTAATTCCAACCCCCTGCCCTGGCCAGGGACACCTTCCACAAGATCAAGTTGCTCAAAGTTCCTCAGGCGGACTAGTCTCTAAAAACCCACCGGTCCTTGGGAAACATTCACATTCTGCCTTCTCAGCATGGATTTTCCTTCCCTTTGTCCTGCTGTTTTCTGGAAACTCTATCTCCACTCAAGTCTATGTATAGCACAGAACCCATTCCTACAAACCGCATAGAAGGTACCCTTATAACATTTCCACCTCCCCCTGTTCCCGAAGTAAAATGTCTGTTCAGGTGAGAACTAGAAAGCACGGACAACAACAACAAAAATAAGAATGAAATGAATTCTGGAAAAGCCTGACTGAAAAATTAAAATATAGAAAACATAAAACCCCCTTCAGTCTAAATATTTTGTCCCAGAGAAAGCTAAGAGTTGACTCGATCACAGTGTGCATGTATTGCTGCATGTTCCTGTTAAGAAAAGGTTCGTTAATGTATCAGGCAAGGAAATTCCAAGATCTGCTGGGTGGAAGTTCAAACTAGAAATTCTGAACACTGGAAAGCAATCTCATGAGAAATAAGGATTTAACTTGGTACAGGGAATGTAATTGCATGTAGCAGACACTCCATTGCTTGGACTCCCTAAATTATGAGTAGCTGCTTTTCTAAAAATTATCCTTTCCTAAGACATAGGGGTTGACGAAAAGGGACAAAATCTGCATCTTGTGTTCTACAGCAACCCTGGATAGAAGCTGAGAATATCGTTGCAATAGTCTGAACTCTTCACATCAAAATCAAACCCAATTTTCCCCTGGCATCCTCCGGAACAGGAATATTACCATGGAGACTTAATGCAAAAATAGTAACAGTAATACTAATTAATAGGCATTAAGTCTTTCCATCACAAGACATTCAGAATCTGCCACATTAACTGTTAAAACCAGTTCAAAATACATTTATTAGAAAATGTTATTTTTAAAGCTAAAGCTTCCGCTCAGATTCAGTGCTTCGGTCACACTGTAATGAAGCGTGTTGCCCAACTACAAATGGAGACAACAGTGTATCTCCACAAAGTTGAGGTGTCTGGGGAGTTGTTTTTGACAGGTTTCTATTAACAGATCCCTGCTCAGCCCATTAAATGGCCTTGTGTCGCCCAATCATCTGGTAACGAGGAGCTCTGCACGCACCACTGCCTCAGCACAGCCTGGCTCAGGCACCAAGCGACCCCGCGCAGGCACTGCTGGTACGAGATGGGGATGGCTGTAACGGGTGCTTTGGACACCCTGGCAGGGTCTTTCGCCCAGTGGCGCTTTTTTGGTGCCTAGGTTTCAAGTTCAATTTGTGATCATGAAGCTGTGGCTAAATCTCTCTCTGCTACTGGATAATCCCTGCTGTAGCTGTGTGGTTGCGGGCTCCCTCTTTCCCACCAGAGTGCCCTTGGTGTCTTTGGAAACTGCCCCAAGTACAGAGGCTGGGGAAGGAGGCACCTCGTACAGCATCTGTTTCATCAACTGGGGTTTTGCTCACCCATCGGCTGTCAGGCCCTGCTCTCAGCTACGCGTACAGGCTTCTGTTACCATCAGCAAAGGAGGACTGACACCTCCAAACGTGGTTTTATCCTACAGTAAAGCATGGAACAAGAGGGATGAATTGTCCTCTAAACTTGGCTCACACTAATTGGTTGAAGGTGGAATCTGTTGGATGGATACTTTTGCCCAGTACCTTCAATTTTATTGGTTATTATATGCATATTATATTATTTATTGGTTATGTCTAACTTCATGTCCCCATCATACAGGGGGACGGGGCAGGTGGGAGAGCTGCACTGGGGTGGCGCAGGGTCCTGTCTCTGGGTGAAACAGCGTTTAGATAACCTGCTAAAACAGAAAAATGAATTCCTCCTGCTGTTTGAAATCTGAGAAGAGCTGTTTAATTAGGCGGTATACGGAATAAATCACTATATATGAGTGAAATACAGTTTGCTAATGATGATAATTCAGATAATTAATCCAGTTGAATTTTATGAGTTAATATTGTGTTTTTGTAGGGATTACAACAGACTAGATATTTTTTACACTGAAGATGTTTGTGTTTTCAAACTAAACCACAACTTTATGGTTTTTTACATTTCTGCTAATATATAGAAATTTTTTTAATATATTAAAGAACACCAAGCAAGAAGCCTCCTGAAGATGATACTGCCATGGGATAGCACTAATAAGATGCAGCTATATTGTACAAAAGGTTAATTCCTTTTGCTTAAAATGTAGCAGATTAAAAATCCTTTGGGACTATTCTTTAGTTTGCATTTTTCCTGAGCAGCACAAAGCACTCAAAGGGGCTGACCCCTTGAAGAAATGTTTTGCCTTTGGCCCTCACAGGAATGTACCTATAGATGTTTCCCATGGACTCGCTGAGGGTACCCGGGATGGCAGCTCTTCCACTTATATTTTGGTATTTTTAGGCATACCAGTGAGAGTTATGTAAGAAGGTGGGTGATTCACCAGTGCAAGGCTCCCTCCACTGCCAGCAAAGGAAGGATGGTCCTTCTTGGGCAGTCGTTCTCATGAGTGTTTTATTCACCTATGTTAAAATTCGGTTCCAGGACTTCAAACGCTATCAAGTGGGCAGCAAAAAGATTTTGCTTCCCTTAACAACCGCTCACATTACTGCTTGCTGCATAGCCAAAATTTCTCCATAGGTTTGATAGGGTGGGTAAAGTCTGATCGAGCCAGGTGGTGAAGACCGGTCTGATCAGGCCGAGTAACAGTGCTGCAGTAAATATGACTTTCCTTTGAAAAGGCTTCAGAAGTATCATGTTTACTGACCCACGATAATATCAAGACCAAACCCGCTCCAGTTATGAATTAAATATGATTCTTTATTTACCAACCTTACAGTCTCTGTCTAGGATCTGAAAATTTGGTTGGGTTAATCCTATCTCAGTGGCAACAGACCTCCTGGAAGAGAGTCCATCCCTCTGCAACAGCCTTTGAGACAGGCACCCCCGGTAGGTGGTCCCGAGCAGGAGCAAATGACTCTGTTTTCTGTTGCATGCTAAGCAAAGTGCTTTTGATATATAAAGACCACAGCAATAGAATAGAAAAGTCATTTTTCAAAGTACATGGTGGTAGCCCGAGATGGAGAGTTTCTGAGATCTGAACAGTTAAGTGACAAAATTACATGAGATATAAAATAGCTAAGCTCAGATATTGATAACGCTTTGAAACAGAAATAGTTACAAGTAATTTATTCTTTATACCCTGACATAATACAAGAATTGTTCAATTAGAAAAAAAAAAAAACTGATTTACAGAAAGCTACATTCATGGCAAGTTTGAATCAATAGGTTTCGTTACTGTGCAAAAATATAAATCTAGATGGAGTTTAATTAACTTCAGGTTCTATCAGCAGTTATGGGATTACGCTTTGGTGTAAGTACATCACATTCACAGCAGCTCTCTGTGTCATTTTCCTGGATAGCTCATCTTTTAAATTAATTTCTTTGTGCAATTTTCATGCTCTCCTTTAAAAACACTCTTCCACTTCATTGTATTTAATGGAAACAGACGGCAAGACCTATTTCTCATCACACACCCCTGTGTGTATGTATATATAATGAAGACATTTCATTATAAAAGAGCAGCTGGAGCAGGTATGACAGCTACGCCTCTGAAGCCCTGGGAAGTGTGCTGTACCAAACTCAGGTGGCGGAACGGCATAACCGCTTGCCTGTTCTAGGACACCTTGTACCTTATAGGATTCTATACGGCACTGTGCCTGCCTGGGAAGAGCTGCCTGTTGCTGCCCTGTACATTTCACAAATATTCATTCCCAAAGCAATCGTAGGTCTGGAAGGAGTAGTGGAAGCCCTTATCTCCCTCTCACCCATCCCTTCCTATGCACGAGCAGGCAGCGACATTCTTCTAAAATAAACCTCAGCTATCGGCAATATAGACTAAAAAATGTCCTGTGGCAAACAAAATGGCTTTATACTTTTTCGCCCTGATGCATTTTTTCTTTACTGAATTTGCTTTTTGAACCCATGAAAATTGTTAGCATCAAAATATCTACTGCTAAGGAGTTCCCTGGGGAGGACGCTGCTGCACATCCCATTTCGCTTGTTCTGATACAGCTTTCTGCGGCCTGCTTTTGATGTCTCCTCATTCTGGCGTTAGAACAACATGTAAACATTTTCTTTCTTACTCTGAATCCTTTTTCCATTTTGTTCTGTTCAGCGAAGATTCTGGTACCTGTCTGTTGAAAAAGGCAGAAATGGCCATAACGAACTGAAGACATTTCTTCCGTTCATCGAACTTTCTAATATCAGATCAAAAGATCCATATTAAATTTAGGTCACCTAAAAGTCAAAGAAAAATGGATTTGTTGATAGAAACAAAAATAGATTTGCTTTAGTTGTTCCACACACTATGCAATATTTTCTCAGTTTTTTCATATATTGAGAGGAGTACACACGAGTGCTTTGTCATGGCTGACCAGGTTGGCTAACGTTTTGCAATACTGTACACTAATAATCTAACATCCAATAAGCTACTATCTATCTGTGATTACTAAGAATATTCAGTGCAATTAACGCATTTGTAATTTTCATGAGATCTTGTTTTGAGCCTTAAAATTTTGGGACACAAGGAGAATATTTTTTTACGCATACAAAGTTTACAAGAACTTGGATAAGGTATGCTTTGGTTTGTTTTCTTTTCACAGGTTATCAGTTGTAGTCCATAAATGCTTTATGGCGATAAATGTATTACTGCTGAAAAAGGTTGGAGGAGATTTGATTTTTTTTTAAATACTCAGTATACACGAATGAAAAAT
The DNA here is from genome assembly GCF_028500815.1 of Rissa tridactyla. Lineage (NCBI taxonomy): Eukaryota > Metazoa > Chordata > Aves > Charadriiformes > Laridae > Rissa > Rissa tridactyla. The sequence goes on along the minus strand of NC_071469.1, from coordinate 67,364,339 downwards.
ATAATATATCTGTCTGTAACATAAACTTCACCAGATGTGAAAAGTCACTTTTGCTCAGGCAAGCTAGAAATGTAGTTTCTTTTCATAAGCATAAGTTTGCTGCAAAACTTAAAAAACGCCACGAAAACTGAAAGACAGACTTTTGGACAAAAAAATCCTATGGTTCTTAGGCAAATTGTTAATTTCAGAGGGAATTTTTGCCTGAATGATAAGTATGTGGCTCTTCTACTTTCTTTTAATCAATAGAAATGGAAATATGGATTCATTTAGAGTCGGATCAGACTAAAGGTTACAGAATTTATCCTTAATACTTTAAAAATTGAGTGTTTTTAAAAACAGGAATAATTTTCGGTTTGCTCCAGAGGCTACAGGAAGGACGGAGAAGAACAGGTTTCCTATTTTACTGCAATACTTTTTCAGTGAAGGGAAGGCTAGCTTATTACTGATCTGTTGGATAATACCACTTTCTTCATGGCAACTGACAGAAAAGTAAGGATGAACAACTTTCATTTATTCAACTCATTCACATTCTATCTCATAACAGAGATATATCTGAATATAGGTAGGAAGAAAGAACCATTCGCCTGCATGCCAAGATCTTGAACAGGGAGAGAAGCCATTGACTTGCTTTAATTAACACTAATGCTCAATTAAATCAAGTGAACGTTAAGTTGCACGAATTATAACCTTCAATTATCGAATTATTTTTAAGGCAGCTTGTCAGGTTGCAGATGCCTGCAGATACAAGCCTGCAGGCAAGAAGATGCCACCGTGGAGGCAAAGGGAGCCATTCGAGTGGTTTCTTTCATTTACAGCCTGGCAGTAAAGACGTGTTACGGTGTCCAGAAGGGACGCACACGACCCCGCTGTGTACCCTGCCCTGCAGTTATCGGCAAGATAAAGTGTTACAGAGTTTTATGCTTGTTGATTTAATTTACTTCTAATTTAGGTGTCATGATAAAAGGTGACAGATTTGCCCTGTCAATCAGATTAAGAAGAGAATAGCAAAACTAATTTGGTTTATCATCAAGAGGAGAAATCTTGTTGGAAGGGTGTTGCAGTGTTTTCTTATTCGTAACAGGTGCCTCTTCCAGGAGGATCTCAGCCACTGCATCATGAGGCTCTGGGCATGTGTTGAGACTGTCTGTCTGTCTTGTCCAGAGCAAAATCTTACTCCAGTGTCTCTTTTTCTTAGGGCGTTGAGCGAGTGGATAGAGGAGGTGCTGCCCCTGTTACCATAATAAATACCTGTTGCCTCGAGTCATTAATTCCTGAACAAAACAGTTCCTCACAGCTGTAGATTCTCTCTAAGCAGCTACAACAACATTGTTAGGATTGCATTGTGTGCCCATTTATTCAGCTTTTAAGAAATCATTTGGGCAACTTACAACGGAGTCCGTGTCCAGGGCGTCAGCCGAGGTGGCTTTCCTTGGGCTGTGCGAAGGAACAGAGCCAGCGGCGATGGGCACTGGCAGGTCGATGACTCGCACAAACTCCATTCCTACTGCCCACGAGACCCTTTTTCTGCTTAGCAAAGTGCGGTATAAAAAGCTGATATTAAGGCTGACTTCAAGAAGCTGAAATGTTTTCTCACAATTGCTGCACCTTTCCCTCTGTTACCTCATTTTTAGTTCATGTGAATCCATTTGCTCAGCTATAGTCAGTGCCCACTGGCTGCAGATCTGTTACCAAGCTGCAGCCGTGTTGGCTTTTGAGGAATATCTCCTGAATGGATCAGCTCCATAAGAGAAAGGCAGCGTTGATATCAATAGATTTTCATTTCTGTTTTTTAGGGCTTCTTGCTCTTTGTTTTTCTTTCTTTTCCATTTCTTTTTCCAGCCATATCCCCTTCTCCCTTCCATCTAGAAGTGAAATTAGATTTGTTTTACTCATCTTCAGAAGCTATATACCAGTGCTGGTTTTACTCATGAACGAGTAGGTCCCAAGTAGTGAAAGCAAGAGCAGAAAAGATTCCCCCCTGCTGTTCAGCAAGCCATCCAGGCATGTCTCATTATTCCTGCAATTCATTCGTACCCAGCACCCACTGTCACTACTGCAATCAGATTTAGTTATGACCCGATGTACGATATTTGGCATGTCAGCGCATCAATAAGGATTAGCTGACCTTGGAGAAACCTGACGCGAATGCCAGACCGTCAGATCTGACACGGCTGTCACCGGAAGGTAGTCTATCGTTATCGAAACGGAGCAGGGCTAATGATGGGAAACAGTTTGCTGCTTCTCACATTTTACCTCCGGGGCTGTCCTTTCCCCTGCAAGGAAGACATCATTTCCATGCCGGGCAGTCAGGCTCCCCGAGATGCTCTGTAGCCAAGGAAGCCGCTTCAGAGGGTGAGGCTTAGCCAAAGTGATGCAAATCACTCCTGGAGATCTCCGTTACATTACCGAGAGGGGCATGAGGTGCCTGGAGTTACCACTCTTCAGGGTGAGTGCCTGTGTCAGGCACGGGTGCAAAACTGCCCTCTCAGTGACAATGAGAACACTGCAAGTAACTGAAGCTTTCATTTAGAAGATGAACCAAAAGTCACAGGTAGAAAAAGATGGCTAACAAGGAACACAAAATAAATAAATATAGTTCTCTTATTAATGAAAATAAAAGCCAAAACCATTTCATGGCATGTTCTTCATTAGAGGTTCATAATTTCAATCGCAGATAACATTTTTCAATAAAAATATTTGTATAAAGTAATGATTACATTAAGATCTTGAAATTTTAAGAAAATAGTCCCTGTCTTAGCAATAACAAAACAAAACCAGAGTTCAGCCCAAATTAACAAACTTCAGTTTTTCAGGCAAGTAAACTAGTTATCTGGAAAACAACGTACTGTGTTCCGTCCACCAGCACTAACCAAAAGCCTTTGGAAATGGAAATGGCATTGTTCCCAAAGTGCTAGAAGCTTGACATTTTATGAGGGTTATCCACAATTCAGGCAATGGACATGGGGCTGCTGAACACCTCTATTTCCTCAGCTCCTGGCTCCTTGCCTTTGAGTGTTCTACAGGAAACCTCACGCTAAGCCCTTACTTCAACCACTTTTCTGTTACTTTGCACTCTTTGCATTATTAATTCCTGTTTCAAAAGGTAATAAATACCCAAACTCCTCCACATGGATTCCATTCCCGCCTAGAGATTACGGTGTGTCTTTAGTCTATTCTGACCTAAATCACAATTCTAAAAACTGTTTCTTACATCCCCGGAGCATCGGTGCAGTAAATAGAGAGCACATCTCTTACCCGACCGGCAGTGAGAGAGGAAAGCCCCCCTCAGTGCCCCGCACGGCGATTCCTGCCTGTTCACCTCCTCACCTGGAGAGCCGGAGCTGTGTCCCCGCAGTGATGCTCCTCCTCGGGATTTCCAGCCTCCTGGCCTGGGGCTGCTGCTGAAATTCCCACACAGGGCACGTAAGTGATGCTGCTCTAGCACGGCACTGCTTCCTCATTGCCCAGTTTCTGCCCAGTTCCTTTCCATTGCAGGGCCTTAGTGGGAATGTCCTGGTTTGAGGTAAAACAGAACCAACTTTCTGTTCAGCAATTTTACTTCTTAGTTAGGCCTCTTCTAACTCTCTGAAATTAACAGCATGTTGTGTCGAAAACAGTTTGTTCAGAGTGATAAGACGGTTTGTGCCAAGGAATGGTATGTAGAGAGGCTCTTGATTATACTTATTGCCGTAACAACCAAGGTCAGCTCATTTCGTTATTTGCCCCCTTGGAGGGTCAGAAGCAGAAAAGCGTAGAGGGGTCCCACCTGCGGGGAGGAGCGGACAGGACAGGTGACCCAAACCTGACCAACAGGGGCATTCCATCCCACCCACCCCACGCTCAGTGTAAAAGCTGAGGGATCAAAGGCTCGGCTCTCTTCCTTCAATGGCTGACGTCCAAGGAGGACCCTGTCTGTTCATCTGCCTTTGATTCCGATCCATGTGTTCCTGACTCCACCTCTGGAACCCAGTTCCCACCCTCCACTGAGTCCAGCCTGCGACTTCCCCAGTGCCTGCTGGTGACGTCAGCCTGGGAGCTTGATACGGTTTTGTATATACTGTATCAATTTCATTATTTTCCTTTTTATTCTATTCTTAATATTTCATTAAAGTAGTTTAGTTTCTTCTAAACTTGTAAATCTCTTTATCTCTCCTCCTCCTCTCCGTGCATGAGAGGCTGGGGGGGAGCATCTGTCGCCAGCCATTGGCCGATTTGGCCAAAACCATGACAGATTTATTGGCGCCCAACGTGGGGCACGAGTGGAGCTCTGATAGATTGCCTGAATAGTTTGAATTCCAACTTGTTCAGGGAGAACAGACAGTTCACATCACGTCGATCCTACATGAAATCTTGTATCACGTCCTTAAGAGTTTTGTATTAAGTTAATTGATGCAATGGGGATTAACCGGTCGAATATATTGCATGGTTTATGCTTTCTGTTTGGATGCAATGGTCTAAGCGTGCTCTGTTGGCGTGGATTTGCCTTCAGATTTATAAAATAATTGCTTGGATAACGGATCTACCTGCATATCTGGGGCATCTTGTGACAGAGCTTTTACTAATTACACCCTTGGTTTTACCTGGGGAAAGTTTACTTTGCCCTTGGATGATTATGCCAAAGTGACAGTAACAGAATTAGGGGATGAAAAACCTTCCGGCTGTTTGGAGAGTGAATGTTACTTTCATTCGCACGTGATTCTGTTGTTGGGGGTTTCCTGAATGTGTTGCAGGGGTGGTTTATTGTTGAATAGCAGTGTGGGAGGGAGTCTTATGTGACATCTGATATCGATACTCAAACCCCACGGCCAGAGTCCAAGACAGCAGAAACTCAGGCAATCCCGCCTCCAAGAGCCTCAGACAGCCCTGCCACCGAGAGCTGCGGTGGGAATTCAGACACCCCCCACTGAAAGCTACAGCAGAATCACAAACAGCTCAGACCACTGCCCAAGCCACAGCACAAACAACGCCACCGGCCCCGACATCGGCCAGGCCCACAGCGGCTGTCCCCCCGCGGGCCCCCGCATCGGCCAGGCCCACAGCGGCTGCCCGACCATGCCTCCGCCCGTACAGGCCAAAGCCACGGCTCGGGCCACACCGACGCCGGCGCCAACGGCTGCCCCCCTGCAGGCCCCGGCAAAAGCCACGACACAAGCCACGGCACCGGCACCGGTCCCAACCCCGTCCCGGCCCATGCCGGCACCGGTCACGCCGCAGCCCGCGGTCAGAGTCACCCCGCCCCCCCCGGTATCGCCACCGGCTGCTCCAGCCGCGACAAGGAGCGCGGTCGCGGCTCCGGCTGCCCCGTCTCCGGCAGAACCAGCACAGGTTGCCCCGGTGAGCAGGAAACGGAACAAGTCATCTCGTTCCCCCGCCTCTAGGGTCCCCTCTGGGGACAAAGAGCAGCCCAAGCCAGACAGCGTAGGAGAGGGTTCCTCTGAGGGAGATCCTTCTCAGGCAGACAACGGAAAAGGTCCTGCTAAATCAGATCCAGGAGAGGGTCCTTCTCAGCCAGCGTCAACACAGGATGAGGACTCAGATGCAGAGATAATCATTAAATCCTTTTCTATGAAGGATTTGCGCAACATAAGGAAGCACTTTAGACATCACGAAGGGGAGACACTCGTCTCCTGGTTGCTCCGATGCTGGATCAGTGGAGCTGATACCATAGATTTAGATGGCAGAGAAGCCGGGCAGTTGGGAAACCTGCCCAAAGATGGAGGGATTGATAAAGCGACTGGGAGAAAGGCAGACGTCCTCAGTCTCTGGAGGCGACTGCTGGCAGCTGTGAAGGGCAGGTACCCCTTTAAGGATGATATGGAATGCTGTCCAACCAAATGGACCAGCATGGAAAAAGGTGTTAAGCACCTGAGAGAACTGGCTGTGCGAGAGGTGATTTATAGCAACTGGCAAGTGAACATACACCCTGATGAAATGCCATGCAAGTGATCTCTGTTGAGGGAGTTTGTGCAGAGTGCACCATCAAATTATTCCCACACATTGTCAACAATGGTCTGGGGAGGGTCTGATACTGATACACCAACTGCAAATGAAGTGGGGAACAGGGTGCGACAGGATGAAGACAAGTCTCTCCCATCCCCTTCATGTAGCAGCTGTGGAGAAAATGGCTGAGCAAACTAAGGTCGTGGCTGAGACAGTGGAGAAAATGACTAAGACAGTGGAGAAAATGACTAAGACAATAGCTGAGCAAAATGAGAAAACTGATAAACTTCTTCATGAACTGCCTGGAAAACTGTCTGAGAAGGGGAAAGAATCCCACTCTTCCCCTGGACAGACCCAGGTTGCAGGCATTAAGAAAAAATGCCCTCCTACGAAACCAACTCAAGGGAGACAGGATCCACTCCGAGATTTCCTGTGGTTTTGCCTCTGCAATAACGTGAGAGGACATGAGTAAGTGGGATAAAAAACCTACTCGGGCCCTGCAGGCACGAGTGCTTGAGTTGCAAGGTAAAGCAGATGGGAGGAAGAATTTCTGCAGGAAGGAGAGCTGCTCCAGTCCATGGGAAGTGATGCTCCAGGCGGGAGCAGCAGCATGAGGAGGCGGCGCTTAGGCAGATAAAATGGAATGTGGATTGTGGCTTTGGTTTAAAGAGAGTGGCAGGGTTTTGTTTTGTCTAGTGTCTTCCTCTTTCCTGATCTGCAGTGTTTGAGGAACCAGCTCACACAGCAAAGCAGGATTTGAGTTTGGTTAATGAATTATGTCCATGGAAATGTCCTGAGAGTTTTTAAATAAAATTGCCCATAATGACTTTGATTAGAAGGAGACTGAAGGCCTGTTAGAAAACAGGAACCACAATACAGAAAAAACCAATGGGATTTACATTAGGTATCAGGAAGAAATTCTTTGCTGTGAGGGTGGTGAGCCCCTGCCGGGGGTTGCCCAGAGAAGCTGTGGTTGCCCCATCCCTGGCGGTGTTCAAGGCCAGGCTGGACGGGGCTTGGAGCAACCTGGGCTGGTGGGAGGTGTCCCTGCCCAGGGCAGGGGGTGGGACGAGATGGTCTTTAAGGTCCCTTCCAACCCAAGTCATTCCATGATTCTATGATTCTATGAATTCGGAACATTTTGGCGGGCAAGGAGGCTAAGCTTGTTTTTTTAAAAGATCACTGTCTTGCAGATATTTTCCATTTGAATAACAAATGTAAATAAATCATCTTTGCTGGCTCATTTGGTGCTTTTGAGAGAGGCAGGTTCCAGCCCCTGTGGCAGCACTGTGCTGGAGCTCTGTCTCTTCTGCAGACTACCTTGGGTGCTTTTGGGCAGAACCTTTCATTTCTGGCCTCAGTTTCCCTTTGTTTCTCTTGCTTGGGGCTATCCTGTGCACCACAACCACTGTCTTCTGGCTGTAACGTGCCACCCTGCACAAGCCACAGCATGTGCTGGGCACTTCAGGGGACGGGTTTGCCATTAGCTCGGGGTATGGACTTAGGGAAGTGCGTAGCACAATAAAGTCCGGATCTCAGTGACACCTTTGGGCTCTGTAGCACAAATGATATAATGCAACATAAAAGCAAATACATCAACCAAATGAATTGTCCAATTCTCAGACTACACGTTGTCAGATGAGGATTTATGTTATTTTTTTTCCCCGCTGAAGGGTTATCAATCATGCAGCTTTACTGCTGTATCTGGCTTGTGGGATTACTCAGCATCTATTTATCTTGTCCTTGTCCAGAGGACAGGAGTTACCTGCAGAGGTGATGCACGCTCAGTCCCGATCAGGCGAGATGCCCCATTTTATTTCATGCCAGGCTGCGGAAGCACTCCTTTCCATCAAAAACAAAAGCCTCCAGAAATGACAGGTTGTGATAAAGGTGTGTTACTGCCAGCACGGCTTTTCAGGGAAGTACAGAAATCAGTGAAAAATAAAGCCTGTTGTGCAAGTGTAGGTGCCTTCTGCCACTTGCAGCATCCCTGGGCGGGATCCCTGGTGGCTGCCAGCTCCCACGCTGGAGCCGTGTTCCTTCCCGGGGCTGGGGGATTCTCCTGCAGATGGGCTCTGTGAGCCCTTGTTGCAAAGCCAAGTCCGTTTGGCTCCGTAGCACTGTTGTCAAAATAATGTCACTACCTCAGCAAGGTGAGTGTCAGCGTGGTTCCCCTGTTCGTCAGCATGTAGATATACTGGTTTTGAGTAATTTCTAAATAGGTCACAGGTTTCTTGCAGGCAAAAGCAGACCCAGCTGTTGTTACCTTGTCTGTTTTTACATAAATCTGACAGGCTGATTATGAGAAATCCCCATTACCGGTGTGCCATTCATGCCCCAGTGGCGAGCGTACGTCAGAGCTGTCACTGCCAGCCTTTCTTTTCAGGGCTTTGTAGGGTGGTAAAATACAGAAGAGCTTGCTCCTGGCTGAGAACTCACCCGCGGCACAGACTTCTCACCTGTGAAAAACCCCGCTCCTCCCTTCTCTCCTCCCACCTGGTCTTTACAAACAACATTTGAATGGAAAGACTTCCCAGCTTGTTACTACAGGGAAAAGTCTGTCAGTCTTGGTGTGGCTTGTTCTCCCTGCACAGCCATTCCTCGTGGAGCTGATCAGAAGCTCTACCGGAGTCATCTGCTGTCAGAAAGCACAGATGCACTGAAATACAGGTGCAGGTTTTAATGATTTTTGATTTCCCTGAAATTTCACTTGGGGTTGGAGGGGAGAACGTGAGGTTCTCCCCTCTCCTGGGGCTGCCCAGTTCATCCCAGTGGTACCCAGGCAGCTGGGCACCAGTCAGCCTCAGCACCCAAAAGGCAACTCTCTAAGGACAAGGTGCTCAGACCTTTGACAAACTGAGTCTGCAGGACTTGGAACAAAGACATCTTATGATGTAATTGCAGTTACAGAGTAAAAACGCTTATTGTTTCCCAATAAGAATAAACAAATACATGATAAAATTGCACAGAACCACTGCTCCAGATCCCTGTGCTAGAGCTGCCACTAGACAATTATAAACAAAAATTTTAGGAGTCTCAAGCTTTAAAGTCCTATCTATTTGGATATATGTGTGTATAAATATTTGTATCCACGCAAGTGTCATTGCCTGCTATTGCTGGAGAAAGATAAAATGTCAGTGAAACTAATAAGAGTAATGGACTTGCCAGTCCTGTCAGCACCACTTAGATCTGCTGCGTAGATGTGTGTCCGCCCAAAAGAGGATAAAATGGAACAGAAATGTCTGACAGACAAAGGTGGAATACATTTAATATCCATCTTACTTTACGGTTTCCAAGTCTGTTGCTGTATTTGTTGTAAATGGTTTACATTATGAAAATTTATTCTGGTTATACTTGTAGTTCTAGTCTTTCTCACCTCCCAAATTGCATCTTCACCACCAAGAAAGAAGTGCTGTGATCAGGATAAACATACCACTACTTGATGAATAATTTTATTCTGTTGAGAAATGGCTCATGAAAACAAGAGTTCAAATCAGTTTTATGACTCTCTCGCTCCCTTTTTTTTTCTCCTTTGGGTGAAGGAGAGGTTATGAATCCTCAGACTTTTAATAAATAAATGGCATTCTCAGAATGTTAGAAAGTACCCAGAGCTGCTGTTTGAGTTTGTGGTTTTATGACCTTTACATCAATGACAGTGTTATCCAATTCAGAAAAATTTTCATTAAGTACAGGTAATGTTGTTTTTCCACGTTACCTGGGCTTCAGAGAAAGGGTGAACTCCACTGCAGTGACAGAAACAATAGTTACCTTTTAGAAGTATGTGATGGTGCTTTCAGACTGCTATAGGCACTGTGTCTCCACAACTCACAGTAGGAAATGTAATAATTTCAGTTATTCTGTATTTAAAATCGGCAAGTCCAAGAGCAAAGGAGCCTTGTTGTTGTGTAAACGTGCTGTTGAAGCCCGCGGTGTGAGGGCAGAGACGGGTCTTGCTGCACGGGTACCTGTGCAAGAGGTGCCAGCTCTAGAGAGCTGCTGGTGAAGCTGCACCGTGCCAGCAAGTTGCAGGCACATAAGTTGACCTGAGCAGCTGTCAGTTTTCGGAAAAGAGATTGATGCTCCTGCTGTACTTGCAAGCCACGTTCTGAAATCTCCTCTAGCAGATGTGGCTTCTTATACTGGAATCTATGTCATGGTAGGGGGGTTGGAAGTGCATGAACTTTAAGGTCCCTTCCAACTCTAACCATTCTGTGATTCTGTGATTTCATCTGACCACCTCATGCTCAAGTTCTCCTGGAGCTGAATTATAAAGGCAGGTGCTACGAAAGTCGAGCAGCCCACTCCTTCTTTTCTTTATGTACTTCTTTTCAGGTTTTTTTACCTGTTCTGCATAATTTAGGAGATGATCTGGCCCCTGCTGTGTGTTGGCTTCGAGCTTGTGCGGCAGAGTTATCAGTCTTGGCAATACTCTGATTTCTTCTCACAGTTTGGTTTGCATGTTTTGACATACTTTATTTACTTCTGGTTGTGCCCTTCCTCTGAAACCTTCTAAAGCTTTATGTTTATTTCTGGCACACTAGAATGTAATTAGGTTAAGACTTTCTTTAGGCAATTTTAATTCATATACTGCATTAAGAAGCACATATATTAGTTTTCTTCATCAGAAAGACTAGACTATTAACAAGGTCTCTATGTTTAGTGAAAAATCCAGAATGGCTGCTAGATATTTAACTTATATCATGTTGATAAGAAAGTCATATTCAAGTTTACTCTGGAAAAAAAGATTCATATCAAACGGATTTATTTTAGTATCATCTAAATCTTGAAAACAGCCCTGGAAATAACTACCAATTACTTATTTTTGTCTTTTAAAGAAAAGTTGTTTAGCTGACAACAATTAAAGAAAAAAAAAATCATCCCCGTATCCATAAACATAGAAAAGACTAAAGAAATTTATTTTATAATCTTATCAAGCACATTTGGTCTCAGTATACAGTGCTAGTCCTCTGACTAAAATTCAAAGTGCATCTTTTGCAGTTGAGTAACAATGCAAATAGGTCTGAGTTACAGTGCAAATAGGTTTTACAATGAAAATCAGGCAATCTTAAATAGAACAATTTATTATAAAATTAAGAAAATTCTATTAGGGCTCATTTCCATTGGTTTCCATTAGTTGTTTCATTTGTAGGAACTGATGGTTCTATGATTCTATGTGACTGTGTGATACCACAACATAGCAGTGTGTCAGAAGACACAGGCTGGCGTAACACCCATCCGTAGTGACGGTGCTCTCCCCGGGCAGGCACACGGAGCACAGAGACTCTCCTATTAAAATTCTGCTCAGTCTTCACCCGGGAGCTGAGCGTGGCTGAAGCGAAGCATCTGAAAAGCTGTTGCAGGCGGCTCCGCAGAGGTGTGAGCTTCCCCCATGCTCTGCAGGCGCTCGGCACTTATTTATAGCTGATCCGGTAACAAGGGGGTGTGTGGGGACACATTCATAAAAACAAACAAAAAAAAAAACTCTGTGGAAACTTGATTGCGACCCTAAGAGAGGATTTATTTGTCACAAGAATCAATAATGCTTGATTTTTCTGTTTGTTCAAACACCAAGAGCTGTGGTATCTATTCAGTATTATTATTAATGAAAAAAGAATTCTGAAGAAAATGACAACTTTCTATGGGTAATTTAGATTAGATATAGAAATCATTAGGTTCTTTTACTTTAACAGAGAGATCTGATTTCACTGCTACCTATTATTTAATATTGTTTCTCCCTGCCTTGATTCTTTTTTTAGCCTTCCGTAGTTCTGAAAAAGAAATAAATAAAGAAAAGGAGACAAAGGAACGCAAAGTAAAACAAAAATGAGGCTGTTCGATCAGCCAAGGAAAAAGCTATCTAAAATCCCCTGAATAAGGTCAAGCAAAATGAATCACATCTTCTTCATTCAAGAAATGCATTTTGCTTCAGGCATTAAAATCTAGAGCTGTCTTCAAATGTTTAAGACATACTTACTATTTTTTGTGCTAAAACTGTCCTATTTTTTGAGTAGTCTGATTGCAATTCCAGAGCACATATATTATTAACAGAGGTTTTCTTTGTAATTCAACCTGTTCTTTAATTTACTTACAGAGCAGAGACTGGATAGCTGCTATTGGATGCCTGTAGGTAACGATACATGATGAGACTCCAGAAGGGGCTCATGGAAACAGCTAAAAAGTCTCTGTTCTTGGAGATTTTTAAGACCCAACCGGGCAAATTCCCGAGCAGCCTGGTATAAATCCAGCATCGACCTTACTTTGAGCAGGAGCTTAGGCTGTGGGCATCCTGGGATCCTTTCCAGCCCGAGTGAGTTTGAGTGGGTGATTCTACAACTACATATAAGTCCTTTAACTATTGTAGTATTTTGGTTAGATGTGTGATTTCCTCTTCCAGAAAGAAAGCTCAAAAGCTTTGGATTAATTACAGCCTACTAGTAAAATAAGTAAAATAAAAATATAGTAAATCCTTCACCCACTTCTCAGTAGTGTCTCAAATAGGTGCTTCGGTACTGTTTGTTTTTCACTGAAAATTAAAGAAAACTCCTCTTTGTTCTGGGCTGTTTGCTGGTTTAACTGAGCCCATCCAGGCAGCCTGGTCACACATGGGGGTCCCTGGCATCCCTGCCTCTGACGGCAAAGGGCCATCAGGCTCAGCAGTGAGGGAAGAGGGCTGGGCATCTGCTGGGTGCCCCCACGCTGGGGTGGCGCCCAGGAGGGAGAGGGCAGGCTGCCTCCTCTGAGGGTTATCTTTGTCATTGTGGATCCCACCCCTACGCTCTGGCTGCTCGTACACTCCTCGAGGCAGGGTTGGGGCTGTCCCAGCTCGGTCCAAAGCTTCCATGCTGTGGCAGAGCCGTTACTCTGGGGAACACAGTTCTGTTTTTTCGCGCCTCGATCCCAAGGAAACTGCATCTTATTTCCCAGATGAATTTGCACAACATCAGTGCCCAGCCGCTGGGCTTTGCGAAGCCTTTTTATGCAAGACTGCCAGATCTCTTCCCTGTGACCTTCTCGCATCTGTCTGTTCAGATTATGGTAGGCGTGGGTTAAAAGACGAGCTCCTGGAGTGTCATGTCATAGTTCAGCTTTTGCCCCAGGTTTCTTTCTGGGGTTTCTCTGAGGTATCAGGTACCTGGAAATGCATCTTGTTCTGCATTCGAAAAACCAGGGATTATTTCAGTTTTCTCCACTGGACGCCACAATCACCGAACGCTCTGGTAGCTCCATGTGACGGGTGTACGAGCTGAGCTTTTTTCCATGAGACACTCCATGAGGCTCATTCCTAGTGCTCTGCGCCTACCTCTCTGCATCAGCTGTCACAGAATCACAGAATGGCGGGGGCTGGAAGGGACCTCTAGAGATCATCTGGTCCAACCCCCTGCCACAGCAGACAGCAGACTGTCTCCAACGGCATCTCTTCAGCTGGGCCCCGAGCCACAGCGCTGCATCCCACGGTCTGCTCGGCGCTGAAGGGAGCAGCTTTGAGTGCTGACCCTGAAAATGAGAACTCTTCTCCCGGTTCAGTGCTGTTGAAGTGAAAAGAAGTGCAATACATCATCTCAGCTTTCATCGTGTTTGTCATACTTTTGACAGCCTTCCTCGCTTAAGTGCTGTTTCAGAGCAGCAGATATTGGTAATACCACAGAAATATTATCTCAGTGGTTATCTCCCCTTACTTCTTCACTGGGACCAAGGCGAGCCATCGCAGAGATGGCTGGGAGAGTGGCTTTTGACTCCCTGGCCTCAGCCACATGAGAACTCACTATTGTGGGACAGCTGCCCAAATCTGCTGGATCTGTCCTGTGTCCCGCAGGAGGAACCAAGCTGAGCCTGAGGCCAGCTGGGCTGAGATCAGCTGGTGCAGGGTATGGGAACAGCAGCCCTGGCAATGGCCAAGGAGCTTTTGTGACCGGTCTCTGAAGAGCAGCTTCAGCAAAGAATCATCAGTGCGGCTCCATAGTTGCAATTAGCTCCAATCAGTGTGCTGGCCACATTACCTCCTCTCTGCTCCCTGACTGCTTTTCTGTCTCAGGTCCACTCTGCGGACACTCTCTAGCAGCCAGCTATTTCTTCAGCAGGTTCAGGAGTGCTTCACCTGTTCCCTCCCAAAGCAAATAAAAGAAAAAACCCCAAACACCCAGAAAACGAACCCAAAGCAGACTGAGGTATCCATGTGTGTGTCCGCAGACGGTCCCTACCACAGACCCGTGTCCGTCAGAGTGGGCAGGGGGTGGACGGCTAGCGTCACCGTCCACGGATGACTCAGGGTGGAGCCGGAGCTTCAAACCTCAGCGGCTCTCAGTGCCGGGGCTGGCTTCCCTACCGCCTCGGTAGGAGGAAGGCGGATGGGGCAATCTGTGAGCCTGACATCTCTCCAGTCTCGCTGCGTGTCCCCTGTGCCGTGCCAGCCCCGCGTGCCTGAGCCTGCGTGGGTGCCTGGGCCCCACGCTGTCGGCTCTCCCGGGCGGCAGCCAAGCCCACGGCTGCTGGGGGCACACTGACAGCATCGGTTCCTGTGTTCAACCTTTCTAGTCCCTGTCTGAACTGCTTGTGTGGGTGGATTTATCACTCCAGGAAGGTTGATGCTCTTTTTCTTTCTTACGTAATCCTTTCCATAATAACATATCCCTGGGCAGCACCAGAGCAGCTAATGAGTTTTTTAGCAACCTCGTACTGCGTTTTATTTGCAAACAAACAAACGTAAGTAGGGCAGTGAGTGGCAGGAGCAGAAGGGAAGGGAGAAGGGGGAAGAGCATTGCAATGAGAAAGTGGGTGTCTGTCTCGCAAAGCCATGGAGCTGGGACTCACCCCTTCAGCTTGTGGGCTGCTGGTTATCCACCCACGGAGTCCCCCACTGCCCTCCACAAGTTCTTCTCGCCTTGTGTGGCGGTGGCTGAGCTGAGGGTGTGTTTGCACAGGCAGCTGCCGCAGCAGAGAGGTGACCCAGGGTGGAAGGATGAAGTTCTGGAGATGTTGCTTCTGCCCAGCCCAACTCAGTGAGCGCGAAACACAAGGGCAGCGTCGGCCACAGCACTGCACCTCCAGAGGGGTCTCCAGGGCGCTGGATGTCCACCTTTGCAGCGAGGTCCTCAGCTATGTTCACGATATGTAGGTCCCAGCAGGGAGTGTGCGAGGGCAGAGGGCAGCAGGGCTCCTCCAGTCCTGGAAAGAAAGAGAAAAGAAAAAAAAAAGGCAAAGGGTTGCAGAAAACCCAATATCCTCAAGCCAGTCCTGTCAAGCAAAGGAAATATTTGGGAAAGCTGGCTTTCTGTGGAGGTATGTGAGCTGGCTGTGAAGAAAGCTGTAAGAGAAGCAAGAGGTCCTCAAACTTTAAAGCAGGCATTTGAAGGGCTGGTTACAGGTTAATTCATTTAAGTCTCCATAGCACTCTTGCGCTTGCTCTTCTGTCTCATAAACCATTATAAGGGCTTGCTTTAACCGCCTGCCTTTTCTTTAGCAGTCACAAACAAATATCAAGTCAAAGGATGACTTATTTTTTTAAAATCCTCTATCTCATCCTACCTGAGCATAATGCAATATATCTTAAACAAAACCAGTTCTTACTCTTTACCTTGGGATTTATTTTTATTCTCAGTATGGTTGCTTTTGTTCTTTTTCGTAAGCTGAGATGGAAATTTTATTGCGTGTGAGTACAGCTTCACGTAATTCACTTCATTTCCAATGGAAAATCACCCTTGCGATTGAAAGTCTTTAAGGAAGAAGGTTTCCCAAGGAAAAGAAAAGTTAACAGCAGAGAAAACCCCACAGCGGTGTCCTTCTCTGTACTGAAGCAGAATGCTTTTAAAATCATAGAATCATAGAATCATCAGTTGGCTTGGGTTGAAAGGGCCCTTCAAGATCATCCAATTTCACTGACACCTCCCACCAGCCCAGGTTGCTCCAAGCCCCGTCCAACCTGGCCTTGAACACCTCCAGGGATGGGGCAGCCACAGCTTCTCTGGGCAACCTGGGCCAGGGGCTCACCACCCTCACAGCCAAGAATTTCTTCCTCAGATCTCGTCTAAATCTCCCCTCTCTCAGTTTAAAACGGTTCCCTCTTGTCCTGTGGCTCCCCTCCCTGATCCAGAGTCCCTCCCCAGCTTTCCTGGAGCCCCTTTAGGGACTGGAAGGGGCTGGAAGGTCTCTGCGGAGCCTTGCCTTCTCCAGGCTGAACCCCCCCAACTCTTTCAGCCTGTCCTCACAGCAGAGGGGCTCCAGCCCTTACAACATCAGCTCCATCCCTCTGATCATCAAAATGTGACACGGTGAATGCAGCCACCCCCCAGTTTCCACCTCTGCCTGGTGAGGACCGTGGTGGGTTCTGGGGACAGGCTCTGCCTCTCCCCGTCTGTCCCGCTGCGCTCCTGGTCTCCGGCCCCAGCTGAGACTGATGCTCTCGGTGAGGGATGAGCTAACAGCGTGCCCTTCTCCTCCAGCCCGACAATGGCTCTGATCAGCGTTGGCTCATTTAAAGAGCGGCTGACTGCTCCATCATTTCCCTCTGAGTCCTGAGCCCTCTTTTAACAAGATGCTTTTTTTTGGACAAATTTCCAGCTTTCACAGGTAATTCTTGCATCGGAGTGTTGCCATAAGGAGTCCACGCAGAAAAGATACATATATTTGAAACATAACTCTGAAACTTTTTGTAAGTGCCTTTGATGTATGTCATGAACAGTACACATTATTAACCATTTAATAGGAATTTGAAATGCAAATTCTGCATTTCCAGTTCCTAATCAAACATTTGTTCTTTCTGTAAATTTGTTGTAGATGTTTGCTCTGACAGGTTTCATTTCAATTCCAGCGCATATTTTATGTGGAGTTTTTTTTTAGTGATATGTTTAAAATAAAAGCATCCACATGAACCAGACCAAAAACCTTTAATGTCATTGAGAAGAATTGCCAGTGTCATTCTCATGATTTATGTCTGTTAATTTATTCTGAGAATATACTTAACATGATAATTTTCTTTGGAGTTAAGTGATTTTGAGAGCAAAACACAGGAGCGGAGGGGGAGAAATATTGTCCTTTTGTTTGCCGCCTACCCCTTCCCCCACAGCGGGACAAGCTGCCCGTCTTTCTGCTCAGAGGGATAAGGCTCAAATGAGCTGGAAAACAACTCAATCTGGCCAAGTGAGGCTTCACCGATACGGCTGAGCTCTCAGTGGGTACCGAGCTGGTATCGCTTATCCCTCCAGCATCTCCTCTTCAGCCAGACTGCAAAGGGTCAGGTCAAGAGAGAGGTCAGACCCAGCGGCGAGCTCGGCTCCAGCCACGCTCTGCTGGCACCAGGCTGCCTGCGGACCTGCCACCGCGGCCCGGGGCTACGGGGACCAGGGGTCACCGGAGTCAGACACTCGGAGGCGATGTCTGGGTCAGCGCGACTGCCTTGCGCTTGGCAACGCCTGGCATCTGCAGGTAGCTGGCGTGTTAATTTTACCCCATCATTTTAATACTTAATAAGCTGTGTGGGCTGTATTAAAAATAGACCAGAAGAGCTTCTCTGGAGCAGCCAGCCTGGTTGTAGGGGAATTCAGATCTGGTGCGGAAATACTGCACCAGAGTTTTTTGGGGAAGAAAATAACAAGAGCTCGGTGTTTTGAGTGCAGTGCCTTTCCCCACGCTCCGCAGCCGCCCCTGCCACTGAGGAGTGTTGGGACTGGCCGAGGGAGGGCAGGCAGTCATCTCTCCTGCATACAGGAGCGTTTCCCACCTGTTCCGTCAGCAGCAAAGACCAGCTCTGCCTGGTGCTGTTCTCCTCCTGTGACCCAAAGGGGCACCCATGACCCTCGAACAAACTGGGAGGGCAGGGAGCTCTGCAGGGCTGCGTCCAACCACCAGCTCGGAGCAGGCTCAGCTTAGAGCAGGCTGGAGATAGATGCCTTGCAGGGTTAGAACAGTATTTAGTAGTTAGATATTCCTTTATCTCTCTCTTTATGTGATGCCCGCATGGCCTAGGCTGCATCTGAAGTACCGTGGGCACGTTTGCGTTCAGGCATCATTTCAGGCAACGAGAGGAGGGATGTCCTTCTCCTTTTGCCTTGGAAATCCCCACTCCCTTCCACACCGACTCCTCGGGGACAAGGCAGAACTCCTATTTCTGTGGCTGCGACCAGTGCCACAATTCATCCCTGTAACTGCAGAGCCCGGGAGCTTTCTGCGCAGCAGTGAGGCCACGCCAGGCACTGTAGGGATGCAGATGGATGGCCTCAGCCGCAAATAGCTTTCGGGCAGCAAATGGGCTGTTTCCATCTTTCCTGACACGAAGGTCAGCAAGAGGCCAAGGCACTGCTCAGGAGACAGAGCAGCCAGGGGTGCACAGGGGATGCCTGCCCAGCCCAGCTTGCTGTCCCCAGACGGCGATGTTCAGTATTCCCTTCTCAAGGGATCAAAATGTTACAGATTTCTAAGAATTTTTACGGGAAAGTTTGGGATTTAGTGCAATAAATAATGTACACGTACCCCCCCGATTAGTGCTATACACCTTGGCTTATCCAACACAGGTAGTTTGGTGTAGAATGTGTGATAATAAGCAGCTACACACTGCGCTGGCCTCAGGGCTTTGGCCCTCAGGATTACAGAATCACGGAATTTTCAGAGTTGGAAGGGACCTCTAGAGATCACCTAGTCCAACTCCCCTGCTAGAGCAGGATTGCCCAGAGCACATCACTCAGGACTGCATCCAGGCGGGTCTTGAAAGTCTCCAGAGAAGGGGACTCCACAGCCTCTCTGGGCAGCTCACCTAGCTGCCTGCTCCTGCCTGCTCCTGCCTGCTCCTCGCTGCCTGCCTGATCTCTGCTGCCTTCCATCCACCTTGCTTGGGTTCCCCAGCGGCTGCTGCTCACGAGCCCTGCCCAGCAAGAGCTGCTTCCAGCAGCCAGCTTCTGCTTCAGTCAGCACATCCTTGTCTGAAGCATCTAAGGCTACAGTCGAGACGAACAGGAATAATTATGTAAAGAAAGACGTAACGTGTAAGAAATCGATGTTTACTTGCAAGCAGAGCACAAGGGCACCTGCCCATCCTGTGCGGGTCTTCTGCTGCACCTCCCATCAGTTTTGGTAGACAGACCCAGTTTATGTACAGATGTGCACAAGGATTCATTTCAACCTGTTTTTACTCACAACCTCGCTGATGCTGTGTCCCCAGGACCCCCTCTCTCCTCTGCGCGCTGCTGCACTTTGTCATCGGGCTGTTACGGACCCTTTTCATCGGGAAGGGCTGTGACACTGTGTGCGGTGGCACCCCAGGTGGGCTCACGGTGTTGGGAGCTCTCAGTGTGGTGCCCATCACCGGCGACACACTGCGCTGCCACGCAGGGGGCAAATTTGCAAAAAAATTATGGCAGCATTTCACAGTCTGTGCCATTAGGAAATCTGATAGATATTTCTGTGCAGGCAGTCGCCTTTGACAGCAGATGGGTTGTGAATTAGCACCTCTGGTGTGGGAGAGGAGCATTTGAGACTCACCATGAGGCTTCAGGGCACAAACGATAAATCAGATAACGGGGCCGAGGAGGAAACCAGCTCAGAGACAGCTGAGGAAGGAAGGAGTGTGGGGGGACGGTGCTGTACTCCTGCAGGATTGAGGGTCTGGGGAGAGCGTGGAGGCACAGGTTCGGTCCGTTCTTCTCCTGGGGAGCTGGGTATGTCCATCATAGCTGGGATGGGAGAAACTGCTCTCGTGATTTCTCTCCCTGAGGCTTTTTAGTGAAAGTGGAACAGTTTCTTGTTGGGCATGGGCCGTGTTTCATCCTCCGGACTCACCAGAGAGGTTCGAGAGGGTCAGAACCTCAGAGAGGCGGGTCCCAGCAGCATCCATGGAAGGTCCTTCCACAGACCTCCTCTGAACCCTCCCCTGCTGGTAACCTGGGGAAGGGACACAGAGAAGAAGAGAAGTGGTGTGAGAGTGACTCAGTTTCAGGAGCACCTCGTTGTGTACTCTGGGCAGAAAACAATGCCATGTCTATTCATTTTTGAAATAAATATTACACCGCAAATAAGACATATTATGAGCTTAAAACCATTGTGACACTTAAGCCCACAGCCGCCTTGGTTTCCTCCATCTTAGAGCATTATGGTGGTGCCATGTCCATTGTGTCTGCAGAAGAATTATGGTTTATCCATATGGAGACGTGAAAAAATAATTGCTTTTCTTCATCCAGGGATTCCCAGCACTTTTGTATTAGATCAGTTGTGCTGCACTACAGGTCGCCGCCAATGATTAGATTGTAAAGATAAAACAAAGCTCCCAGCAAATAATTAGCATTCTCAGAGCACTCATATCTGTAAGGTGTATAAATACACTGATTAAGAAATGGTGTAGATAATGTGTTACGTTTGCATGTGTGTGTTGAGCACACAGGAGAAGCAATGAGAGATCCCTGCTCTTGGGGACCAGAGGAGCTGCTCAGCCAATGAGTCCCTCTCAGCTGGAGACTTGTTGGGGTCCAGCCTTCCCGCCGGCCGGGGTCTGACCCAGGGACCGAGCCTGCAGGTGCTTCATGCCGCTCCTCTCAGTTCCAGGGTGGGATTTGGAAGAGATGTGAACCTCTGATCCCCCCAGCCCTGACATACTTGCTCTAAGCATGTCACTGCTACATAGCACTGAAGGCACCTTTTGTGCAAGTGTAGCTCTAGGTATATTTATTATTTCAGTATCTCAGCCTTCAGCTTTGCCCCTCGCAGTGATCTCCTATCATTTACTGCTCTCCCAGAAATCAGTGCCTGAAAAGTCTAGCAGATTAAAGAAATGTGTCCTCATTATGAGTGAAATCTGTGGAGAAGGCGGCAAAAAAGCAGGCAGAGGAAAGTGCTTTTGTTCAACACTCGGGATGGCTCATTTTCAATGTACTGTTAGGCCGCTACAGCACAGTCCTGTCAGAAAACACAAGAGGCTTTCAGATACCTGTTGATGGGCTAAGTTTTGAAAAAGTTCAACCACAGAATATATAGATGTAGCCAGCTTAAAAATTCAGAGGGAGAAGGAACTTCATTTCCTCACAAGGACGTTACTGGTCCCCTGTCCAGCACCGTGATCCCAGTGAATCCCTCTCCTAATGTCTCTGAGCATCTGAGGGACATCCTCGGAGAGGACAGGGTCCGTCAGGGTGTGGGTACTATGGTGGGAGCCAGGTCTGGTGTGGGAAGTCCCGCACCTCCCGCACAAGCAGCACACACTGGGGAGCCTCCTGTCATGGGCACAATTACCCGCAATGACCTAATCTTATTTTCTAGCCTATATATTTTAAAAATATATATATATGGGGGTTTTGTTGTGTTTTTTTTTTCTTTTCTTTTTCCAGAAAAATTCCTCAAAGGGCAAAATGTTGTGTACGCTGGTGGAGGTCAGTGGTATGGCGTGGGCAGCAGACAGAGAGGAGCTCCTGGACACTGTCCTGGCAGCCCACGTCACTCTGTGGGTGGCCATGTGGGCAGGGAGCCCGGGCTGGTGCCGGTGCTTTAGGAGGGGGAAAAGCAAAGCTCACCACAAGAAAGCTTGATTTTGGAATGGCTAGTTTTCCCTTAGAAGTGCTGAAGTGCCAGCAGTGCCATGTGCAAGGTGAGCTGCAATTAGATAAGAAAGACACTGCCTTTGAGCTGAAGGGGTTTGTGGCTGGCTGTAGTTTGGTGATTTTAAATAGCTCCAGGGTCCATAAAGCCAGTGTCTCTTTTTTCCACGTGTAGCTAATTGCTCTGTCAGGTTAAAGTTATCTAAAATCAGAGAATCACAGAATTGTACAATGGTTTGGGTTGGAAGGGACCTTTAAAGGCCATCTCGTTCCATCCCCCCCTGCCCTGGGCAGGGACACCTCCCACCAGACCAGGTTGCTCCAAGCTCCGTCCAGCCTGGTCTTGAACACCTCCAGGGATGGGGCAGCCACAGCTTCTCTGGGCAACCTGGGCCAGGGGCTCCCCACCCTCACAGCCAAGAATTTCTTCCTCAGATCTCATCTAAATCTTCCCTCTTTCAGTTTAAGTTTAAAACCATTACCCCTCTTCCTATTGCTACACTCCTTCATCAAGAGTCCCTCCCCATCTCTGCTATAGCCCACCTTTAGGGACTGGAAGGGTCTTGAAGGTCTCCCCGGAGCCTTCTCTTCTCCAGGCTGAACCCCCCCAGCTCTCTCAGCCTGTCCTCACAGCAGAGGGGCTCCAGCCCTCCCAGCATCTCCGGGGCCTCCTCTAGCCCCGCTCCGACAGCTCCGTGTCCTTCTGCTGTTGGTGCCCCAGAGCTGGAGGCAGCACTGCAGGGGGGGATCTCCCCAGAAAAATATTTTTTTTTTCCTGTCATGGGATTCCGTTTCAGGCAAGACTTGTGTAGCCAGGCAAAGGATCAATATATTTGAAATCTCTAATGCTGTCAGCCCATGACCAGGCTTTAAACAGCCGTTGCTGCTGGACAGACTTGGCTCCTCTCTGCTGAGATCCTGCCGGCAGGAGCGGGTCAGGCTGGGTATCAGACACTGCTCCATGCTTTTTGCATCGCATCCCAGCTAGCCTGAATGCCAAACACACAGAGGTCCATCAAAAATGAGTGAAGTGGGAGTAAAACGTTTCAAAACATCCGCTCAGAGTCTTGTTTGGCTTATAGCAAAGCCACGAGCCACCCACAGACAGAAGGGGTTGTGTGTGCAAAGCAGGGGGTCGCTGAGCCCTGTCCCCCCCCCTGCGGAATGGCCAGCAGGTCTTGTGTTCCCTGCACCCCCCACCTGCGCTGCTCTTACCCTCTTAGCTCAGTTTCTCTCAAAGGAGGAATTCACCTCAGAAAATCTAAATGAGAAGAATAATGTTCTGAATTACTGTTGATAGCTTCGTACAGGACCCACAGACGCGGTGGGGACTACTGCAAGGTTGCTCCTCTATACGGAACACTCACTCAAAGAGTTTGATTAATAATTCAGAACACATTTCTCAACTACATATCATTTTCTCAACTGTTTCTTGGTGGAATGTATTCCTGCACTTATGGATCATTTTGTTGCCTTTTAAGTCTAATATATTTGTAAATGAATGCTGGACGGTTTTCCTGCAGTCTGTTACACACATGGATTGCAGGACTTCAGGAAAGTGGGGAAAACACGGATGAATACTCTAAGAAGAAATAGATTTGAGATTACTTCTTGTGAACCATTTTTTTTAAAGTGGCTTGCTTTAACTAGGAAAATGGAAATGTAAAGTAGGAGGAAACCTATGGAATTTTATGGATGAGAAGGGAGTTGAGAACTCATGTAAATAGGCATCTCTCCTCACACCTTACTGGGCCTCCATTGTACTACAGAGTCTGGCTTTGCTACCAGCCAAAGGTTTTTCCAAATATAAAATTTCATTGAAAAACTGTTATGATTGAATTTACAGTCTTTGCAAGATGAACACGATTGATGTTGTTTGTGTTGTTTTTTCTTTTTGTTCTCATTTGTTGTTTTGTGATTTGTTTTTTTTTGTTTTTTTGTTTTTTAAATTTATGTATCAGCTAAATATATGACAAAAGTATTAAAGAGAAAAAATTATATATTTATATATTGGTTTATTTTAATGAGGCTGTCTTTTTTTAGTAGTCTTTGAAAATTACTCTTACAATAGTTGCAAAACTTAGAGTTCTTAGATTTTAATTTTGCTTCTTTCCCATTCCTCCCAAAGGCAGGAATATTAAATATTCTGCGCTGTTACTGTAGTCAGCAAATATACATAGTTTTTGCATCTAATATGTATTAAATTTTAATGCTTTACAAAAAAAACATTCAGGAAAGGATTAAGATTTTTCATTTATTAGACCTTTTCAATGAATCACATAATTTTTTGTTCAGTCAACATCTTTGTGTACTTTCCTCGCACAGATGGAATCATTTATAGTATTTTAGAGATTCCACCAGTGATAAAGTAAATTATTCTTCTGAACTCTGACAAGTGTAGCTCCAAAAGAGGCAGAGATTTGCAAATCTCTTTTCTGTGTGTGGCCTCTCCTTGCACAAACTGCTAATGGATTTATTTTTTTTTCAGTAATGAACACAGAGTATTCCCTATTGGCTTGCATGACTGAAGACAAATTTAACTTTTCTGTTATAGCTGAACTCTTTTATTTCGTGGAAACTTTCTGTTCTCTGTTGTCTTCACCATTTCAGTTTTAATGACGACACAAGCTCCAGGGAAGGTGACCCACTGCCTCCTGGGGAAGACGTGGGTGCGAAGACCTGGGAAGAAGTCCCAGTGCATCGGTCTTCCTTAGGTGAGGCTACTTTGCCTTCCCTCTTGCCTGGGAACACAAGACGACAGCAACGCCGTAGAGCCACACTGTTATTGTCAACGAGCAGGACATCTGCTTTCGCAGGCAAAGGCTGCGCACAAATGATGGCTTTTCCCGCAGGGGCAAAGGGCAGTGTCTAGAGGCATCAGAACATCATCGGGACATGAGGACCCTCCCGCAGGCAGCTAGCGGTGTGCGGCAGGGCTGCCGGCCGTATGGCTCCTCGGGATGCCCCGTCCTCCCGCCGCACGAGACCGGCTGCAGCACGGCTGCCAGCTGGCCAAGCCGGGCTGTGCCCGTGGCCAGAAGGCCAGAGCTTGTCTGGGCAGGGCTGCACCTTCTGGAACTGCAGCTGAGCTCTCAGTCATGTCATCTCATTCAGCGCTTATTAAATTAACATAATTAAAATGTCAAACCCTTTTGTCAGTGGCAGGAAATTTTTATGTGTGCAGGAACAAAGGCATGCAGGGCTGGAGACCTCTGTTGGGCTACTGACTCCAGTGCCCTGCGATGGCAGCAGTTTGGTCCTTTTTATGAACTCATGGAGCTTAAAAGCAGCGATGTCGTCTGCACCCACTGCTCCACTTGGAAAATCGTTGATGAATCTGCAAGCTTTAATGTTTAGGAACTTTTTTCTAATGACACCACCGTACTTTTCAAGAATATATTTATTCACGGCCAGTTTATCACCATTTGTTCTTATGCCAAAATTATTTTTAGAATAAATGGCTTTTTATCCTTCCCTGATGTTTTCCCCTTGATGTGTTCATAGAGAGCAATCACGTCCTTTCTCAGCCTTCGCTTATTTAGGCTAAAGAAGCCAGCCTCATTAGGCTGCTCTTGTAAAGGCATTCTCCGCTCCCCGAGGAGTGCCTCTCTGTGCGTGCTCCAGCCTGAATGCGCCTTTGTTCTCATCATTTCATGAGAGAGGCTCACCATTGCTGCGAATACCTACTGCCCTTCTTTGCATGATCCTTGCACGATCCTTGCACGATCCTTGCACATAACCAGCCTTTCCAGCTGGCTTTCACTGTCATTTTTGTTCCCAGTTGCCTTTCTCCTTTTCTTTCCTACACCGTGAATTAGCTCTTTTTCTTCCACTTTGATTAGTGTCCATCTTTTCCACCCTTGGTCCCTCCGAGCATGTCCTCCCTTCCCAGCCCTGGGCCTTCCAGCCCCTCCTGTCCTGATGTCCTGCACTCACTGCCCCGTCTCCTTTCTTCATCCTCTTCTCAGACTCCCATTAGAGCTCAGCCATCATCACTAGCACAAGGTCTGTAGTCTTTGCATCTTCTATACACTTTACAAGGCATTGTTATATATATATATATAATCTTCCACTTCTCCTCAAGGGTGATGTCCACTCTACAGCTTTTGTCAACATTTCCTCTGAACGTCGACTTAAAGCCAGTAAATATTCAAATTATTGTCCTTGGAATGAGTATGAGGTCTTGGTACAAAAAAATAATGAATCTGCCTTCTCCTTCTTGGGCAGAACCTCTTCTATTCCTCCAATAATCCTTCTATTCTGTGTTCTAGTTTTCCTTGTTCTGTTCTCTATATTTTTTGTCAAATTCAGATTTGACATGTAACAAGATCTGAAGTCTCTAAATCCTTTGTGAATGTGGAGATCCTATTTTCCAACCTGCAAGAACAGTCCTGCTCCTGGATGCCTGGCGTCAGGCAGAAGCTGCTGGTTTCACTCGATGGCCCACACTGCATCTCACATGTCACCTACGGATGCACCGGACGGTGGTCAGTGGGGACAGAGCTCCTGCAGCTCCATTACCTCTGCCAGCGTCTCTGCTCAGCTCAGTCAGTTACGGGAGGCGGTATTTTTTAATATGTAAAACCACACCGGTTTTAATAAAGTGTATCTTTCGCCCTTACTGCCATGTTATTATCCACGATTACTGGAAACGCTGGTTGTTTGGCTGCCTCTGAAGGGAGAAGGAGCTACAGAGTCAGCTTTGAACAGCTTGCTGTGAAAAACAAACCTTGAGATGTACGCTCGCTGAGCTGAGGACTTCTGAGAGGGGTGCTGCCAACCTTGGAGGAGCGCTCTCTCTCTCCTTTTTAATAGGCAGGCTTTGTACTGCGGTAACAGTGACCCTGAGCATAACCAACAGGAATTTAAAAGTGCTCCATATTTTTCATCTGAGAGCTTAGCAGTCACTTTTTTGACTTACAGTAGCGCTGACCACAATGGTCTTCTTTCCCTTGAAGAAATAAAAAAAAAGGCACTGGAGAATTCTTTGATCTCAAAAGGAGCGTAATATTATTAATTTTTTCCTGCCAAGTGACATCTTTCAATTATCTTCAGCCTTCACTGAACAATATTCTCTCCACCTCTCTTGGCATTTCCTATCATTTCAGCATCGCGGTTAGGAGAAATTCCTCCACTGCCCACAGGCACAAGCTCAGTTTATCGATCAAGATGAACATATTTATTTAGAAGGTAAGTGCATGGAAAAAAACCTAATATTGAGACAAATGAGTCCCATTGCTCTAGTGCCTCTTCCTAAAAATGCCTGTAACTGGATGTGAGATTCAGGGACCCCTCGGGGAGCTGGGAAAGTGGCACCCAACCAGGGTGCAGCCCCGCGGTAACTGAGCAGGGACAGGGACAGGTTCCATCTCCAACCAGCCTCAGGGGCCGTCTGGGGAGTCCGGTGATGGGAGCCTTCAAATGGAACTGGCTTTCCTTTCTCAGTACAGCATGTTTTTCAAATGCTTTGGGTCATAATAAGCACAGCATACAACCAGTTGCAATTATAAAAGCAAAATAGAATCATATTTGTTTATGTGAACGTGTGGTTTAGCATGAAATATAGCCACACATTTGTAAGGAAAACAACCGCTGAATAATATCTGTGAACAGAACATGAGAAGATTTTACTAACATTAGATGATAAGAGATGACAATTTTTAATTTTAAATGTTTCTATATTCCTTTAGTCACCATTCTATACGCGTAATTTTAACACTAGTACCAATGGATATCTTGTACAGTACGTAATCACAAAAAACAACAGAGCAGGTTGGTTTTGTTGCAAGGACCCATAAACACTTTATTTCAGCTAGTTTACCCAGCTCCAGCTGGGCTTTCATTAGCCAGATTAATTTCTGCCCTGTCCTTTTATGAATCTCAGTATTGTCTGTGATGAACACTTAAACTTACGGGCCCATTTTCAGGGCTTTTGAGTTTCTCTGCCAACGGGAGCAGAGAAACGTGGTGGCACGTTACACTGAATGATTTCATCCATCTGGTTGTGTATGGTCATGATCTGTATTTCAAAGGCCAATTATGTTCTCATTGACTTCAACAGGCTTTGACTTTTCTCTTCAGCAGAGCTGGAGCAGGCCCTAATTCCTATAAAATCTCGGTTCCGTTGAAGTGACTGAGAGCCAACATTGGTGGGGCCGGGGCTTCATGCTCTGCCTCTGTTAACAAGGTCAAGATTTCATATACCCGTCCCACAGTGAATGGGGCTTTGAAGGTCAGGGTGTTTACAGGCATTTCTGTCTGGACAGGCTGCTGCACATGGCTTCCTGTATCTTCCCACGTTAAAGAACTTCTCAATAACTCCAGAAAGCCATGAACGAGCAACAGGGGAAACTGGAGCAATGCTAAGAGCATCAGGGAACTACCCTGGCAGTGTGTCCTGGTGAGTGATCTCTGCCTCTGGGGACAGTGATAGATGTGGCCGACATTACGCTTTTCCCTTTCAGGCTGATTTCAGTAACTCTCATGAATTGATAAGGCTGCAGTTACCCTAAGGCTGAACCTATTAAGAACAACACGACGCGTCACTTTGTTCAACATGACTTGACCTGACGTGAACCAATGGAGCATTTTGTGCATTTTATTTTGTGCATCCTGTTCTAAAAATGTTGCTCATTAAATGTAAACAGGATTTTACCTGGGATTAATGGGAGTTTGTAGGTGCAATAAGGTGGAGTGAAAAACTATCCGAACAACTGAGCCCAGAGGTTTGTGGTCAGCAGTATGAAGTCCAGCTGGGGGCTAGTCGCTAGTGGTGTACCCCAGCAGTGCATACTGGGGCGGATATTGTTTAACATCTTTGTTAATGACCTGGAGGATGGGGCAGCTGCACCCTCAGCAAGTTTGCAGTCAATACAAAACTGGGAAGAGTGGTTGGTACCCGAGATGAGTATGCTGCCATCCAGAGAGACCATGACAAGTTGAAGAAATGGGCTGAGAGGAACCTCATGAAGTCCAACAAGGGGAAGTGTAAAGTCCTGCATTTGAGGTGGGAGAACCCCAGGCACCAGGACAGACTGGGGGCTGCCCAGATGGAAAGCAGCTCTGCAGAGAAGGACTTGGGCGTCCTGATGGACAACAAATTGTGCATGAGCCAGCAATGTGCCCTCACAGCAAGGACAGCCACCACCCTCCTGGGCCACTTCAGACAGAGCGTGGCCACCAGGTTGAGGGAGGGGTTCTGCCCCTCTTCTCAGCACTGGTGAGATACAGCTGGGGTGCTGGGTCCAGTGCTGGGCTCCCCAGTACAGGAGAGACATGGGCTACTGGAGTGACTCCAGCAAAGGCCCAGAAAGATGATGAAGGAACTGGAGCATCTCTGATATGCAGAGAGGCTGAGAGAGCTGGGACTGCTCAGCCTGGAGAAGAGAAAGCTCAGGGGGATTTTATCCATGTGCATAAATACCTGAGGAAGATGGAGCCAGACTTTGTAGTGGTGACATCTTTTAGGACAAGAGAAAATAGGCACAAAATAAAACCAATGAAATTCCATCTGAAGACTGGAAAACACTTTTTTACTGTGAGTGTGGTCAAACACTGGAGCAGGCAGCCCAGAAATTTGTGGAGTCTCCATCCATGGGTTATTCAAAACCCAGCTGCACCCTGTCCTGGGCAACCTGCTCTAGGTGACCCAGCTGGAGCAGGAGGTTGGCCAAGACGACCTCCAGAGATGCCTCCAACCTCAGCCATTGAGTGACTCCAGGAATTAAGCCTTAGTTTTGTGTTATTCCGTTGACTCAGATATTGACCAAAATCTTTGAAGCTGACAGGAGTCCTTGTTTTAAAGGCTCATAATGAGGCCCTAGTCCTTAACTTTTTATAGTTCGGGAAGTATGCTGACAGCCCTAATCAGTCACAGACTAATGCTCTTTAAATGCACTCTAAAAGAAATTATAAATGGTTAGGTGAATCCAATAGCAGAAATAAAATCAACTTCAAAGCAAGCCCATGAGTAGAGCGATTACCTTAACCTGGTCCCTGGAAAGAACAGGATTTTTTCTTTCTACTTAGTTTACAGCTCTATATAGGTTTAGGGAGATCCAGGCTGTCATCTTGCATTTACTCATAGACATCCAAAATACATCAGGTTTCACTCCCTAGTGTCTGTTATACTATATTTGCGAAAAGCGAGAGTCTTTTACGTTTCTCTTTGAATGCACCTATGTCACTGCTAAAAAAAAAAAAAAAAAAGGAACAACACACCAAAATTATCTGAATTTGTCTGTCTGCCATATAATTCTGATGCTGATCTGGGGAAACCTGATATAGAAATGCAGTAATGAGAGCAAAGTGGGCAATGTCAAAATGTCATTGAACTACTAGAGCATTGCTTACTATCATGCACTGCACAGTACCTCTGTTGTTCAAAGGTGGGAGAGATCTTTATCTTGTGTTCCTGCATGCCATTAATATTTGAAATTCACCCTGAAGCCGTCAGAGTTTAGCATGCTTACTATCAGGTTAAAAATGGATTAGATGATGCTTTTGGTAACACAAATTGTGACGAGGACACACTTGTCCTTAGTCAGAAAGTTCATCTCTTTTGTCACTTCATATGTTAAATAAGGGCATGGGCAATTACTCAACTTGCAGAGCTGGCTGGATTCTATATTTCAGAAACTAAAACAAAATAGTTTTTGTTCTACTGACCCCAAGGTTGTCAATTCTATATTTAACTGTCAATACCTTACAGAGCATCGCAACAATGTTTGAAAAATTAATTGATGTTCAATCTTTCAATTTATTTCCTGCAGTAAAAAAATCTGAAATAATTACTTTCCTGGATGGGCAGAAAAGCCAGATTCTTTGGACTGAATTTGTCTGCACCTGAACAGTGATTGCGCTGGTCTTTGGGAAATGGTGACACGGGACGATGTTCACCCGCGTGAGACAAGTGTTGTGAAGACTTGGGGTTTTAGCATGTGTCTGAAGGAATGAGTTTTGCTTGCTCCAGCATGCATCAGCTCCCACAGGAAAGGGTTTCCAATGTTATGGACGATTAATTGTGCGAATTTCATTCACCACAACTGCATGGCCATCAGCATAATTCGAGCAGATAAGTGAACAAGTGTTTAACGTCATTGACATAGAATTAGAGCCATTACTGGGATGAACTCTGTCTGCCACAGATCACTGCATGGCACACTGCAGACTCTTAGTCTGGGACTTCCAGTCTGACACAAAAGGAATTTGGCCATGACACTAGATTTAATGAGCCTCATTGATGAAGAGTGCCAAGACAGCTTTAGTGGTCTCAGTTAATCAAGAATATTAACTATTGAAGGCAAATAAAGTCATCCTTCAAACTTTAAAGCTTCTACATGCATATTGTCCATTACAGTTTCTGTTCTTATGGAGAAAATGTGCTGCTAGGTCAATTATCAGAACAATTTATTAACAGTCATACATATTTTAATTGTTTTCAGCCATTTTCAGGATACGTTCTTTTTCTTTCTTCCTTTCTTCAACTTGCAGCTTTAGCAAGAGGAGCAGAGAGCACTTGGCTTGGCCTGACCCCACGGAAAAGGAGACCCGGGGTCTGAGCTTCCTCGTGCAAAAGCAGGACCCAGTGTCTCAGGCACGTGTGGAACACCTGCATAGTATGAAAGGACAGCCGAGCTTTCCTCTTTGCTTCCATTTTAAAGGGACTGGCAGCTACCACCGCGTTTTTTTGTTAGCCCGGTACACAGGCACAGGCATACCCTTCTCCTGAGCCCCCGGGGCGGCTGTGCCGAGCAGGGATGGGATGCTGGCGATGGCTCTGCTGTGGGGAGCCCACCTGAGGCAGCTCGGGTGGTCCGAGCTGAAGAAGACCATGGTTCTCCCGCCACACACATCCTCCCACGCTGGGGGACCACAGGTACCGTCAGACCGGGCCGCAAGGCCTGAAGGTGCAGGAAAATGGGTGAGGGGGCTGCAGCGAGCGGTGGAATGGGCTCAGCTCCCAGGTAAATCCCGCCTTCTTGGAATTTGTGCTTCAAAAGTGAAATTTAGACAGGGAATAATTGACTGATATCCCTTTCTATTCTTCGTTATATTCAACAACAGCACCAACAAAATTGCTGTGTGTTATTTAAAAACAGGTGTGAGACAGGCAGTTTACCTCTGATTCTGAAACGAAGTCTCTAAACAAACTATTAAAAGAGTCACCAGCAGCACATGAAGATTTTCACAGTGAAGTGGAAAACTATTCCTCTTAGGAACTGGGTGGATTTAAGAAATGTATGAATATCTTCTATTCAGAAGGAATATGAATTCTATAACCAGATTTTTTGGATTTATGTCTGAATCCAAAAATCAATGACTTAATACAGAAAATGTATTGTCTCAGCCCTGTACAGTCATTGCACTGTCTCCTCATTGGGGAATGAAGATATTATGGAAAAGATACACCAGAGTCCCAAGTGCAAAGGGGGAATTAGAAAAAAAATCTTTTCCTACAATGACTTCAAACGCTTGAGGAGACATTTTGCTGCTGGGGGCAATGCAGGACAGACCACGGGCATTGGCTGTCCGGCTGCTCGTTTACGAGTGCGATGGCAAAGCTTCCTCCAGCCACCCTGTCTCGGGGTGCAAAAGCTTGATTTACCCAAATCAGGCTTGTTCCCAGTGCACTTCTCTGGCGGACATCACTGCCAAATTATTAAGCATGTCACCGTTCATAAGTCTAATGGTTAGACTTGATGATCTTAAAGGTCCCTTCCAACCTAGAGGATTCTCTGATTCTATGATTCAAAGTGTGTTTAGTGCTGAAATCGTTGTGCACTGGCAGCGTTCAGGCATGAAGGGCTGAGGCGCACACTGGCACCGGTCAGCTTGTACCTTGCTTGTCAGAGGAATGGGTAATGTCGCATGTGTAGGGCAGGTGCACAGCATCCTCAGCTTAGGGGAGTTGCGCAGCATCCTCAGCTTAGGGCAGGTGCACAGCATCCTCATTTTAGGGCAGGTGCACAGCATCCTCAGCTTAGGGCAGGTGCACAGCATCCTCAGCTTGGCTGTGCAGGGCAAGCTGAGGCTCCCGCGTGAGCAATCAGTACAGGGGCTAACCTTCTGAAAACTCACAGGTAGCTTATTGAAGAGGTAAGGATAACAGTGAAGCAAAAAAAGGGAAAGTAAATAATTAAGGAAGATCGACCACTCAAGAAGTATGACTGCTAAATAAATTGGAAAAGCAGCCTGCGTTGGGAAGAAATGCTGACGGTCCAAGGCTTGCTTTCGTTCCAAAGGGAAGAGAAAGCCAATAGAAAAAAATGTAATAAACACAATTTAAGAAATCAATTTAAAATGGCAAAACTGCAAATGCTAATTAAGAAAGAAACATTTCAACATCTGAAGTGTTCAAATAAATGTCATTGTGAATGGAAATGTTTATGTTTGATCTGTCACTTTGAAATCAATATTGTCCTACACAAAAAAAATCCCATTTGAATTAACCCACACTCTCCACCGTGGATGAAACTTTGTCTTCATTCTTCTTCACCCTTTCCATGCCTTCACCAGGCATAATCGCAGAGAGCAGCTATTGCTCGGAGCCCCCGGCGTGATCCCAGCCTCCCCGGTCCAGACGGTGGCAGGGGGGACCCCGGGCTCTTTGCCCCCGGTTTGGCACCTCCTTCATAGCCCAGAGGAGGCTCGCTGGTGCCTGGAGGGCTCCTGGTCTGCTAACTGAACTTGTCCCACCTGGACAGCTGCGAGGAAAATCAGCTTTTTCCCCCCTCACCCTCAGGTCATTTTTGGGTAAACTTGGTAGTAGTAGAAAGTTAGGCATGACATAACCCCGACCTGTCTCAGCTTCCTCAGATATATATTTTCAACATTTTTGATCTGCATCTGTGAAGAGAAGTTTTTGGGTCTTTCTTCCCTATCTAGGGCTTTTATAAGAAAAAGTGGATTCCACAGTACATCAGGACAACACTTCCTTTTTTCTTTCTCAAATGTTTAAAAGAAAATCTTCATTTCATAGTTGAATATATGGAGAATTACGAATAAAAAACCCCATGCGTGAAACAGTGTAATTTGGAAAAAACGTTGAATTACGGCTAAAGCATCCAGTTGAGATAACCAGGGTGGAGTTAGGAAGACCAACTGGGTGGGACTTCCTGGGCACTGAGGTCCATGGCAATGGACCTTTCACCGGCTCTGACCGAGCCCCCTCCCATCCCCACCAGTCCCGGCCGTGCCGGGGGGTGCCCCTGGGATGTGGTTGCTTGGACCACACAGCCGCTCGCTCACTACCCCCCGTTGTGATGGGGAGAGAATCAGAGGAGTGAAAGTGAGGAAACCCGTGGGTTGAGATAAAGACAGTTCACTAGGTAGAGCAAAAGCCACACATGCAAGCAAGGCAAAACAAGGAGTTCATTCCCTGCTGCCCATCGCAGGCAGGTGTTCAGCCATCCCTAGGACAGCAGGGCTCCACCACACGTCACGGTGACTTGGGAAGACAAATGTCATCACTTCGAACATTCCCCTTCCTTCTCCCCCCAGGTCTGTGTGCTGCGCATGATGTCGCACGGTATGGAATATTCCCAGCTGGGGTCAGCTGCCCCAGCTGTGTCCCCTCCCAGCTCCTCGTGCCCCCCGGCCTGCTCGCTGGTGGGGTGAGGAGCTGACGTTTTCAGCACAAACCCAAAACGTAGCCCCATACAAGCTGCTATGAAGAAAATCACCTGAAGAAAACCAGCACGCCCTGGCTCCACTCTCCCCACTCCCCCTTTCCCCCATGATTCAGCCTTTGGAAATGGAAATGCTGTAGGTTTTCAACTTGGCCTTTTTTTGGTGGCCAAAAGTCTGTAGAAGTGTGTAAAAGTGTGTGTATTTGTGCTGGAGCGCGCGTGCATGTTTTATTTGTGAAGTCAGGTGTATTACAGTCATCAGATTGATTTTCCCAGGCATCTCCTCAGAAGTGCCATGGTTTTTTGCTCTGAACCATTTAAGCTATTAGCTGCTGCACAGGCTTATATGTGTATACATTTTTTTTTTTTAATTTTTTTTTTCCTCAGGACCGATTGAAGCAGAGGAGTCTGAACTTTTCAGGGAATGTGTTTTGATGGGCCTGTTTGCTGGGGAGAGTTCCGTGACTAACTTAATCTCAGCTGCTGGAGAGACGGGTCCAAGCTACACAATTTA
Source organism: Rissa tridactyla (assembly GCF_028500815.1). Lineage (NCBI taxonomy): Eukaryota > Metazoa > Chordata > Aves > Charadriiformes > Laridae > Rissa > Rissa tridactyla. The sequence goes on along the minus strand of NC_071469.1, from coordinate 67,329,747 downwards.
CAGCGCTGACAGGTTGGCCGCTGGCCTCGTGCTATTGCACCAGCCCGCCTGCGATCTGACCCTGTAAAAGCTGGTTGTTTAGGAAGACAAACGGGCAAGGGGTTACCGCACAAACATTTTCCACCTGACAAGATCTGTTGCCATGGATTAAGAGAAAAGAAAAATCGCTTCCTTTTGTTTTGCCAGGGAATTCAAATGCTTTAAGATTTAGTGTAACACGGGATCTGTTTAAGTGGTAATTGTTCTTTGTTTCAGACTACATCAATTTACAACTGGAACACTACGGCTGTCACTGAAAATGCTTTGTAAATTTATTTACAGGCTGCAGGAAAGTGAAGAAGCACACAGACTGCATTTTAAATACAAATTGCTTCAAGGTACAATTTGCTCAAATTGCTGTAATGTGCATTATGAATTTAATTTTAGTACATTTCTACTATATAATAAGCTGATTTGAAAGTATAAATGCAAATTAAATTTAAATAACATATAATTTTTATGTGATGTGATGTTTCATAAATATTTACTATGGGCGTCTTGTTATCGGATCAACTAGTCCTTAAACTGTGTAGATAGTAATAAAGGCAAGGTCATCTCTTACTTGTACGTATTAAAGCCGTAATCGGCGGTATCTGTTTGTTCTTCAGCTCATCTGTCTAAAAGGAGATAATCACGGTACCATCTGAGCGCCTCACAGTCTTTAATGCATTTATCTTTCTGCTTCTTTCTGAGATGGGAAGTGCTTTTATCACCATTACACTTACTGGGCAGGGCGGCACAGGCAGAAGGCATTTAAGATCACTTAGGCGCCCGATGAACGCTGGAATCGATGGCAGTTAGCACTAAAATTTATGTGAGGAGCTGTGTCCAGGTACCTGTGCTCGGATAACCGAGGGGAGGGATGCATCCATATATCCCAACGGCAGCTGGAGGCGCGGACGGGCTCAGGTCCGACACGTTGGCTGCGCAGAGATCTTCTCAACGCCTCCCAGACGCTGGCCCAGGCATCCTCGCCTGAGGTTGCGCTCCCAGCCCTGACACTGCATGTATCGCTGCTCGGAGAGCTTGCACCGGGCATCCGACCCCCGCGGGCAGCGGGCACGCAGGGACCCTGCCTTGGGCAGGACTCGCGGTGGGCGGGCGAGGTGCCACCAGCGGGTGCAGAGCAGTCAGGGGACAGAGCGCCTGGCTGGCGACCAGCAGACAGGGAGCCTTCATGCCCTCTCCCCTTCTCCAGGAAAGCACTCAGGAACATGCAGAAAGCGATGTCGGTGAGGTGAGAGGTGATCCTGCAGCCATGGAGGTTGTCACAAGCTTTTACAACACTTTCCACTGCTCATCTCAACAGAGAGAGCCAAGCAAGCCGTAGAATCATAGAATTGCCTAGGTAGGAAGGGACCTTTCAGATCGTCGAGTCCAACCATCAACCTAACTGACAAAAACCATCACCAAACCATATCTCTAAGCGCTACGTCTACCCGTCTTTTAAATACCTCCAGGGATAGCGCCTCAACCACTTCCCTGGGCAGCCTGTTCCAATGCTTAATAACCCTTTTGGTGTAAAACTTGTTCCTAATATCCAGTCTGGGGGTTCAGAAGGTGGGGATGGCCAAGAGACATTGAAACAAAGGGGAGTAAGAGTTAACGGATTGTAATTGCGTGACACTTTAATAACAGTGATAGTCAAAGGTGGTCCTTGGGGCAGATAACCACCAAGGCGCATGGTTGGGGAGAGGTGGTGGGGCCGGAGTCTTCTTTGGCCCTGAGCCGGGCACCGCCAGGACAGGGCTGAGCACGGGCACCAAACCACCCCATGCCCACAAATGCATCACTGCCCACGCAGGGGGGATGCACAGCAGGGCTAACTCAAAAGCTGAAAGAAGTTTTTGCTTGTGGAAATCCCTCTGTGCAAGGAAAGCATGGTGGGAAAGCATAGTGAGGGGGGGGATTGGTCTCGTCTCCGAAGGAACAGGTGATGGGACAAGAGGAAACAGCCTCAAGTTGCTCCAGGGGAGGTTTAGATTGGATCATAGGAAAAATTTCTTCACCAAAAGGGCTGTCAAGCGTTGGAACAGGCTGCCCAGGGCAGTGGTGGAGTCGCCATCCCTGGAGGGATTTAAAAGCTGGGCAGACGCGGTGCTGAGGGACACGGTGGGCTTAGCAGTGCTGCGTTAATGGTTGGACTCGATGATCTTAAAGTTCTCTTCCAAACTAAATGATTCTATGATTCCATGAAACTTAACCTCAAGGGTAAGGCAGGATAATGTTGACTAACATAGGCTTTAATATACGCTTCCCTCCTTTAAGATTTCCTTTAAGAATTTAATATATGCTTCTCTCCTTTAGCATTATAAGCACTGTTTATACTGCAAGGAATTTACTCAACCACCGTGGGTTACCTTCAGTCAGGGACAGTTGTGTATATCCTAAGTTATACTTTTCACTAATCTTAATATAAAGGCTCTTGAAAGAATCTTAAATGGAAGGTCAACTTTGATGTAGTGCCTTTTAAATGAATGAGACAACGTTGAGTGGCTGAATATTTAACCTGTGATTGAACAGCAAAATGGAAGAACAAAATGATAAATCACTTAGTATAAACAAAATAACAAATGTTTCCATAACAGCTGATTTAGCAGATGAGTGTTATCCCCTTTCTCTGCAGAGGGATGGCACACTTTCTCCTGACCCCCCCATCATTTCTAGCAATGCAACCACGCAGCACTTACATAAGATTTATCTTACAGATGTTGTTTGAAAAAAAAAAATGGTGCAATTTGGAGGAAATTGTGGGTGTTTTTCTAAAATTAATGCTGACTTTTCTGGGGTTTGTGACTGGAAGTTTTCTGTCTCTCACTTTAGAATGCAATCATATCCAGCCACATGTTCTCCATGGGAAATCTAGTATTTTAGAACAAGTTTGGTTTTTGTTTTTTTTTTTTTTTTTTTTTTTTTCCCTTGTGCTGTATTTCCACTGCAAATCTGGGGGTGAAATTAAAGCTCTCTAAAGAGAGAATAATGAAGCCCACTGACCAGGTTAAAAACATGAACACAAACCCCATTAACTCCCCCCCCGAACTTCTGCCATTTCTTCGTCAGCCAGCAACGCTTTGCTTTTCTGGTTGAGAAACCGAACCAACTCTGCTGAAGGAACCTGCAGGCCAGAAACAAAAAAAGAGATAGTTTCTAAATCCAAGGATCCACCTGGGAGAGGGCGACAGGGGCCGGGGCAGATCCCGTCCCCTCCGTTATCTGCCGGAGCAGCAGCACGCCCAGGATGTGCTGCAGCTGTGCGAGGGACTGCTTCATTAGCATTAATTGCAATAGAAACAACGGGGTGACAAATGGCAGGTGGCGCGGGCTGGGCCGGGGAAGAGCCACGCAGGGACCAGCAGCTGGGTCTGGTTGTTCAGATAAGGGTTTGTGTCTCCAGGCAGCCCGGTGTACACCAATACCCTCCCCAAGCGCTCAGAGGTCCCGACCCAGAAGCTGTCCCAAGAGGGTCTGGGTGTGAAAAATCCCCTTTCTCGCCAAGAACAAACCAAGGCGAGGAGAAAAGCCGAGCGCAGACCTGCTGGGGCTCGGTCCGACCAGCCCGGGGAACAGCAGCTCCCGCTAACGCATCCAGCTGCAGGAGCTCACCGCACCGCCTGGCTCGCTGGAGATACAGCATTTGGTTTTTTTGGCAGGGATTATTTTAAAGAGGCCACCTACAGAAATGTGGCATCCGTTCGATCAAATTATTACAGCAGGTGTTAAGTGCTACCTGAAGCATTTTAGGAGTGTTTTCTGCAGAGAAAAAAATTGAGAAAAATATCAAAGGCCATAAGCCTCTGCTCTGCGCCATCAAAATATGTCTTTAAATAATTCAAACCGTGTAAGAATAATTAATGACATAACTTTTCAGGATTTGGGGTAAAAGGACCATGTTTTTCCACTCCATACCTGAGAAACATGGAGGTTGGAGGCTGAGCTTTACTGCTCTGGGGTGGGTTCGGAGGCTCTGGGGTGATGCATTGGAGGAGGGTTTGGCTCCAAAGAACATAAAGCTAGCGTGGATGATTGATAGAAACCAAGCCAGAAGGGATTTTAATGAGCAAATGACACTGCCTAGGCATCATGCAATGAGTGCCGAGGAATTTTTCCTGCTAATTCCTATGCGCTGCCTATAAGCACACCTTTTGCAGAGAGTAGGCCCAGACTTCTTGTAAAGACCTCAGGTATCAGAGACTCTACCGGACCCTCAGTAAAAGCAGCCTAATGCCTAAACACCTCCTCAGTGCAATCCCTTCGCCGCGTGGCTAGCCACGTTGTGCCCACCCAACAACTTACAAAGCATGCCCAAGAAAACTACTGTCCTTGAAAGGCATGTTTTCCAAACCTACAGTCATGGTGGCAGCCCTTTTCTGAAATTCTTCTTGTTTGTTGATATTTTGCACGGTGTAATATCGGAATGGACCTTATTAATACTGCTTATGATAATAAAATTCCCCTCTACTCTTCTGTTTATTATTCTAACAACAGGGGAGGCCGTATGTCACACTGGGAGCAGTAAATGATGTCCAAGCGAGCCGTGACTACCAAGCTCTCTACCTTGTTTTATCTGGCTGACTTGCCCTTGTCCTTTTGCCAGAAATAACTTTGCTTTCTTCCATGCCATTGATAAAACACTGAAGAAAACTGGTCCAACATCAAGCTTCTGCAATAAAGCTAATGTTGCACAGGGATTTTGCACTTAAAATGACTGCCAGATAGATATTTTTAAATGCATTTAGTATATGGTGCAATGTTTTGAATATATTGTCCTTGTCTCTCTGTAGCTTTCTCTGGGAGCTGGTGGTTTTGCCTGGAGCCTGGGTGCGGGCTGGCAGGAGGGACATCTCCCTCAGGACTGGGCAGGGACACCTCCCACCAGCCCAGGTTGCTCCAAGCCCCGTCCAACCTGGCCTTGAACCCCTCCAGGGATGGGGCAGCCACAGCTTCTCTGGGCAACCTGGGCCAGTGCCTCAAGACTGAGGACATCCTTGATCCCACAGACAGCCTCTGTGAGGACCCATCCTGGGGTGGACCCACTCCTGGGTACTTGGGTGGCCTTGCAGCTGTGAAACCGCCACAGGGTCAGGGGACTGCTCTGTGGGCATTGACTTCACAGGGACCTGGAGGCTTTTTATTGAAGAGACCAACAAATGAATGAGCCATACCTAGCAAACTGGGATATTTTCCTATTTTCACTCTGAAAGCCTGTTCCTTGCAGCAGTTAATTAGGTGCCCTGACACAGGGTTTGCACAGAGGTATGGGCAAGGAAGTGACTGCTGGTTCATTCTCGCTGTGTCCAGGCTTCAGAGGCGGCTAACAGCAGAAGTGCCTGCTGGTAACAAGCTCCCTAACAAGCTTCTGACGTCAATCCCCTGGGAGCAGCTCCTGTTTTGCTGCCCGCCTGCCTGAAGCCCGGGGTCCAGGCGCCTTCCAGAGGTGTGGGGGACGGCCATGGAGGAAATGGCTTCGTTAGGGCTGAAGGACTACAGCCAGTGGCTTGAAGTGTGCCATGCCTGGGTGACCAGGGACGGTCCTTTCGGATGCAAAGGGACGCTGTGACATCTCACAGCAAGGCAGCTGCCTGTTTGATGTCCTGGCGTGGTGCAACAGCCGTTTCCCGGCAGGACAGTGCGTGTCGGGGAGAGCAGGCATCGGTCGATTCCACTGCCTCAACCTCCGTCTGGGGCAGGATAAAAGCAAAAAATCATCTGCAGGTTGGAAACCCAGGCTGGAATATCTGCTTTCCAGCCTCTCAGTGCCCTGACAGCTGGGTGCTCCTGGGGAGGAGCGGCTGGTAATTAGATGTTAGGTAACATTTGGGGGAGTTTGTTTTACAGATTTTTTTTTTAAGCTACTGCAGTTAAAAATAAATAAATACTGAAGGGCAATTTTAGCAGCGTGATTCTAATTTGTTTAATCAGATTATGTTGTTTTCTTCTGTGCTGCCTTCTAATTTGGATATATGAAAATGAAATTAATATTAAATTCTCATATTTATTCAGACTTAATGAGATGACTGGAATGGTGTGCCAGCACTTAGTTGTCTTTTAAATGTAGCTAAACATTACTGCCTGAAAGTTTTCTTTCATAATGACTTTATTACCATGTGAAGTTTAGGAAAATAACCCAAAAGATCACTTTTGATCCTAATTATTTCAGAATCGTGACAACAGCAGTTAATACAGACAAGAATTAAGATTTAACAGGACTAAAGAGCAGTATAAGGAGCAGACTTAAAAGAAAAGACACTAAAAGAAGTTGGTACATCCCACAGCAAGGAAGGAAAAGCCCTTGCTTTACCCAGAGCTTGGCTGCAGATGCCTTGGAAGCAGTTCAGCCTGTCCATGGATCAGCTCCCTGTCCGCTCCCCACGTGTCCCTGCCCCAGGCTGCAGCATCTCTCCTTTCAGATCATCGAGTCCAACCATTAACCCAGCAGTGCTGAGTTACCTCTACCCCGTGTCCCTCAGCACCATGTCTGCCCGGCTTTTAAATACCTCCAGGGATGGCGACTCCACCACTGCCCTGGGCAGCCTGTTCCAATGCTTGACAACCCTTTCGGTGAAGAAATATTTCCTGCTATCCAATCTAAACCTCCCCTGGCGCAACTTGAAGCCATTTCCTCTTGTCCCATCACCTGTTCCTTGAGAGAAGAGACTGACCCCCCCTGGCTACCCCCTCCTTTCAGGGAGCTGTAGAGAGCGAGAAGGTCTCCCCTCAGCCTCCTCTTCTCCAGGATGAACACCCCCAGCTCCCTCAGCTGCTCCTCACAAGACTTGTGCTCCAGACCCCGCACCAGCTCTGTTGCCCTTCTCTGGACACGCTCCAGCACCTCAGCATCTTCCATGGAGCAACCCTGGGGCTGGAGAGCAGATGGCAGGACTCCTTCCTCCCCACCGAGGTGCAGAGCGCGGTGCTGCCTTGCTCCCCGCTCCTCACATTGACCCTTTTGCCACGTGAGTCCCTAAGTCCCCAAGGCACCGGGACCCGGTCCTGTGTGGCACGTGGTCTTGGTCTCCATCAGCCCCTTTGGCAGCCTGGCACAGGTCCGGAGCACTCAGAGGGAACATTTAAATTCTCTAAAGATGTAATTATCTCGACAGCGTCTTTTGTGTTGGACACAAGAGTTTTCTATTTTCTTTCTCCAGATTGAAACCTGAGTACCTGGCAAGGCAAAGCTATCCAGGCAGCGGAAATTCTTGTTCCTGGAAGTTGGACAAAACAGAGAGAAGGGGAAAATCATTAAAGCAGTTTGCACATCGCAAAATTAAAGTGTACCTGCTGGTAACAACTGTGTCTGAATTTGACCGACTGCTTTAGACTAAGTAATAACGAAATTATACCTGCTTCAGGCTGTTGCAAATGCCGCTGGTAGGGGGTGGGCTGTACTGGATTAGCTTACATCCCATTCTGGGGGCATCGTTAGACGGTCTGGGTTCTCCAGCGCTGATTTCACCTCTCTGCAATGCAGCCTTGAAATCAGGAGAGAAAGGTGCTGGGTTTTCTTCAAATGATTCACTCTGCTGTCACATTTGCTTATCTCTTGTTCTTCCGTGTTTAACGCTGGCAATACGCAGCCATAAACAGCAGGTTTATAGCTGCAATCAAACAGATTCTTCCCGCTGGAAAAAAATATTCCAAAACTTCAAGGGTTGAGCTCTGTCCTCCCAGGCATGTCCTTGGCTGAGTGATTTCATTGCAAATGGGCATATGGAGCCGGAGCCCGGGCTGGTACAGCCAGATTTATGTGAAACACCACACATCATTCTCCAATTTCAGCCCGAGAGCTGCAGCTCTTGGCACGGAGCGTCCTGGAGCAGAAGGTGGTGGTGAGTGACAGCTTGGTGCGTTCCCGTCACGGGCTGCTTTTGCACATAGGCTCGATTTGGAGGAAGATTTGTTGGTTAACTCTGGGTATGTTGTGCCACTCTGCAGACACGCTGTGGTAATTATTTTGGGTATTCAACAGACTTTTTCTTTTTAAAAATCACTGAGTAGTGCTTCACCTGATTATCGTCATTGTGAATCCATCCTTGTCTGTATGATAAGATTTCCCACTCAATCAACACATGCCTCTAACTTGTAATTATCTTTGGAAATGTTTTCATAATGTGCAACCCTTAACCTTTTTTATATGTTGATTTATTGCCTCTGAGTTAAACCTTGATGTTCAATTTCCTGGTGTTGTTATTAACATCTCCTGCTAGAGAAAATAATTTAACTGAAATTTCATGGGAAAATGAATGAAAATATGATGATATTTACATGCTGCCTTTTAATCATTTCAACCATAAAGAAGTTTTTGATTTAAATTTACGGTAATTTTATTTCAATTGTCCTTGGTATTATCCTCAGCCATAATTAGGAATATACACATAATTAACTGACTTCCATGAGCAGTAAACACCTAAGATATAAAACCAAAAAAACCCAAATGCCGTTTCACATAGCAGGTTTTTGCAACATTTTAGTAAGAAGGCACTTGGATCAGCGTCCTTAGTCTTTCATTTGGAGTCAGGAGCAGCGGCAAAGGAGCGGGGCACCCAAGTGCCGCGTGTCCCTCAGCAGTGTGCGGGGTGCCGGCACACATCCCAGCTCCCGGGCCGGAGACTCCCCACTTCTCTTCAGGTTGCTCTTCTGCACAAAGAAAGGTTATTATTCCCAAGAGGGGAATGTGGCTCTGTAGGCTAACATTTACACACCTAAAACACGCAACAGGAAAGAGGCGTCGGGGGCTGAAGGCAGCAAAGGGCGTTGCTGGCCCTGACCCTGCTCCCCTGGGACCTCTGCCCCTGCCCCTGTTCCCAGGAGAAGGGTATTTTCCTCATCGTATCGAAAAGATCCTTCTTGCAAGTAGGTAGCTGTCCTATCAGTGATATTGAAATCTCATTTTTTCCATTCAATTGCCCTCTCAATCGGTGTTCTTTGCCCATCAGCATTGCTCCCCAATGAGGTCTATCAGGTAAGGATCTATCCATCCATTTAGCCGTCTCTTGGGTCTGCTGTGCATTTAGAGTTTGAGTGCCGCTCTGTGTGCAGTCAATGCAAACTCAGCTGGTAGGGCTTCATAAAAACCGAAACATGCTCAGCTCATCCAAATCTCAATCAGCTTTCATCATCGCCGCACCAGAATGCTAAAACGGAGCCGGCGTAGGGCCCAGTACCTATCAAAGCAGATTTGGATGGATGACCCTCATTTTACCATCTATGAATCTAATAAAAAAAATGTTGTTACACTTTAACGCATTATCTGTCATGATAATGAAGTTTTATTTACCATTTCCAAGAACATTTTCACTTTTAGAGACAGTATCAGAACAAGCAGATCGGCTGAATCACTGGCGCTCAATGAAAGCTGCCAAGCAGCAACGAGCAGTCTCCGGTGTGGACGTCGGGGTGTTGGGATACACCGTTCCTCCACTTCCATTTCGCTATGGGTTTGTTGGTTTACTTATTTTCTGGTATGCAGCGGAGCGTGCTGCAGCTTCAGAGAGGAGGCTGAAAGCTCTCCTCGTGCATGTCCTCATGAACACCCCGTGGCTCCTGGGGGCCGTGCCCTCCCTGGGACACCTCTCCATCCCGGCGCCTCGGGGCAGGGTCCCCACCGCACTGCTTCTGGCTGCCCCTGCAGCCTTTCCCTTTCCTGGCGGGCACTTCTCCCTCTCCAAACCCATAACCTGGGGCAGCACCAGCAGGAGCACGCTTGGCAGCCCACATAACTGGGGCTGCTGCTTTCCAGTGAGGCTTCTTACGGGGGTCTGTATGTTCCCCATCTTATTGACTGCCTCTCGCTCCATCCCATGCCTTTGCTTTCCTGCCGTCCTTCTCTGGCTTCTCCTCTCCTCCACAGCCAGTTCCCACCCTTTCGCTGCTTAAAACATCTAGTGGTTCATATGACAAGTTTGCCTTAGCTCTGCCTTGTGCGCTTTAGGATGTGCCTTTTCTATTTCATCTTCCTTCCTCCCCCAGTTATTTCTCTACCCTTTTCCCAGTCCCAGCCTCCTACTTCATTTACTCCATCTCATTTTAAAATAACCCACCGAGGTTTGTGGTCATACAACACCTAAAGTAATGCACCATCCCCTGGACAACCTCCAGATGGTACTGCGATGCAAGTATATGGTCATAACGGTTATACCCCTAATGGTTACGATACTATTCAACAATTTATCCTAAGACACAATTTACTCCTCTTCTTCTTCCTAGTAATCTGCTGACACACTGATCCGTGAAACTTATGACAAATATTTATAAAGGTGACAGCCTTGACATAGAGAATTAAATCACAATACAGGAATGTGCCAATTTAGTAGCTTATGAAGTTCATGTAAAAAAAACCCACAAAAACAGATGAAGAACTGTCACAGCTGAGAAAAACAAGCATATGAGAAAAAATTAGAACTACAGATTTCCTATATATGACAAAGACAGAAAGGGGATAAATTTGTGTCAGGTGACAGGTAGGCAAGAAGTGAGTGGTAAGCACCACGTTATAGTACCTTATACATGAGCAATCCTTCTGCAACAGCTGTTGTTTAGGAAGGGAGAAGTGCTTCTGTCGTGGCATAGAAAATATATGATGAAGCAGCAAAAACAATGCACCAGAGGCACATCTTTTTTTTGGCATAAGATAATAAAAGGATCTGTTCACCAGGAAAAGAGATGCGCAGCAAAGTGCCCGTTTGGCATTTGCGATGGGTCTGTGCTCTCCTACCGCCTTTAATTGCGCAGACCTTCTGCTGTGGTCAACAGGCTCCATTCCGGTAGTGCCGCAGCAGCACAGCTTTTACACAGAGATTTTTAGCAAAACAGACATGAGTAGGACAGACTCAAAACCAGCAGTGTAATATCCCCTGATGGCAGTGCAAGATTCACGGTGGCCTTCAGCATACCTCTTATCCTGACTCCTCTACTTTCTTCTGTAGCGAAGATACTCTCTCGGGTTTCCATGATTTTTGGCCGATTTTATTCAGTTGTATATACAGCAGACCAGAGAGCCCAAAGCTTGCTGTAACTCACATGAGAATAAAGAACAAGGACCGACAACATATTTGAGAGCCTGTGTTTGCCCTGAGAGGTTTCCCACCAGTTACCCCTGCTGTGAGGTATCAGGGAACAAACGTCTCTCTGGTGTAATACTCTGTTTGCTTGTGAGGATGCAGATAAAAGGGCTGCAAGTACTTCAAAGGTGGAAAAATGGTGATCACAATGTCAAGGGGTTGTATAAGGCGGGGGTATTTCCAAAATAGATTAGGTTTTCCTTTTCAAGAAAAAAAATGTAATTAAGTGCTTGCGTCGTGCCAGGTCTCGCAGCCCTTCCCGCGCTGTTCAGCACCAGCCTCCCCCGGCTCCTGCCCCGGTACGGGTTTGTAACTCAGGGATCAAGTTATTGCCAGTGATGAGAACCTGATTTGGCGTCCCTTGGATAGGGTGCTCCAAGCGAATAACCGTGACGGCAGATGACAGCCTCTGTCCTGCAGGGCAGGGCAGGAGCTCAGTGTTCTGTGCCATGCTCGTGGGGTCCAGATGTTTGTTTTCTTTAACTCTTTTTTTTTTATTATTATTTCTTTTCTTTAACTCATTTTTTGTTTTGTTTTGTTAAATAAAACCACTCTCAGTTCATAGTTATTTTTCAGCTCTGTGACTGATTTTAGAATGAGTACGCGACTCCCATGCTGCCCTTTCCCCTGTAAAAGAACTGATGTGGATGGGCCTTAAATGCAAACACGATTATGTGTGTTACCAAATCAGTCTTTGGTTAAAATGGAGACATTTGACAATTCCAACAGACTATTTCTTATCCAGTGCCTGGCAGTCTGAAGATGGAGAAAAGCTTTTAAGCTAGTTTACCAGTTAGGAATATCATCCTTGTTGTCTTCATGTGTATGTGGAAAAATAATGTAATGAAATAATTGAAACTGAGAAAATTAAGAAACCCATTTTTTACAGGATTACAGCCTGTGGAAAGGAGTGTGCCATGACCAGCTGTGGAAGAGAGGCTGGGAGGTCAAAAGCATCTACTTGTGTAAACAGCTGTCCACGCGGCAGTGGAAAAGGTGGTGAAGAATAAAGTTAACCTACAGCAACAAACCATCAGTGACACTGACTCCAGTGTCTGGCACTGAGAAATTAGGAAATGCAGACCTGTAGCTCTCTGCCACCCCCCTCTCCTTTATACTGTCCCTGCGGGTCTGATCCAAAATCTATGCATGTCAGACTTTTAATCAATTTCAGCTTTAGCAATTAGTCACCTTCTATTTTCTCCGTATAACCCTATCTCAGGGGCAGAAATATGCCTCTGACTCCAGGACTCTAAAATGTTAAGTCAAACTCTGAAATTCTGAAGAATTAAAACTATTAAAATGTGCAGGACAAGGAGTCAACCAGGGGCAAACAGAAGCAGTGAGAATTGCAGGGCAGAAGACGAGAGTTTGTTGGTTTTTAATCGGCTGAAGAGGTGATGTGAGCAGTAAACATGAGGCAGCCTTAACGAGAGAGCCTATCTCAGTGCCTAGGGTGAGTCTTACCAACACGTCGTGGCGTCTTCAGCTTTTCACCATCCTTTTTCCCCCCGTTTGCCAAACTACTGCTGGTGATGATTGCAGCAAAACTTCCCTGCACACTGCGGTATAAACCTGGGGCCAGACAGACGAGTGTGTGGTAGGGTTAAGGGAACATGGCAAAGCAAATCAACATTAGGGGAGAGCTGGGCTGATTGAAAGCTCTTTCCTACCCAGCTCGTTCCCAGCAGCGTGATCGCAGGTTGCAGCTGCACCGTGCCTCGGGTGCGGGCAGCGAAACCCAGAGTGCTCGGGGTCCTGTCAGCTCTTTGTTCAGGTCCATAAAGCAAGCAGATCCCAATCCTCATATTCTCTTTGCTCATTTTCTGCTCTTTGCTCTTGTTTTGTCTCATAGCTACAAGAGTGGTGTAGTCCCCATTCCCTGTTTTGCTCAATTATGTTCGGGGATGACAGCTGTATCTATCAGAGGGCTTACAACGAAGAAATTCAGACTCGGAGTCCTTTGGTTGTGGTCTAGAATTTAGAGTCTTTCCAAAATTACAGGCAGTTTTTACCTGGCACCAGGCAGTGCCTACGGGCTGTCTGCTGGGATGCAGTTCCTGTGACCCGAGGTACGTGCCCCCTTCACACCCAAGTTCCCATAGATTTACAGGGAACAAGCTTGCTACCCTATAAGCGACTGATGCCCACTTTAACACCCTTTTCCCCTTCTAAATACCAAGGACATTCCGCCCTTGCAGTTTTGAGAGGGCTTTGGGAGTAATTCTGATAGGAAGTAACCAGGAATTGTGCAGTCCTAAAAGCGGCCCGGTGGGAGGAGGTGTGAGCTCCCACCTTACAAAGCGCGAGATGATCAGCAGGGCAGGGCTATTACTTCACCGTTCAACGGCTGTTCCACCCAAAAGCCGTACTGAAATGGGATGATGCGTTTCTGGGATCCTCGGAAAGGCTGAGTGAACTGCTGCTGGAAAGCTTCGGGATGGACCTTCCCTGCGGCATCGGTCTGCGCGGGAGCAGCGGGGGGCAGATGAGCAGTTTTCTCTCTAACTCTTTTTTCCCCCCGTGCTGGTGGGATGAATCAGTGCAGAGCAAAGGTACTGACGAGCACTTGCTTTTCTTTAGACACAGGTTATGGGCTGGGCGTGCTCTGCAGTATGTTTGTCCTGGTAACCGAGCATTACGGACTGTAGCTGTGTAGGCAGTAGCGTTTGTTTAGGAGGCCTGGGAAAGCCCAATTAACGTGCTCGCAGGGTTCCTATAAAATGCAGTTGCGTCTGCTGGAATTGCAAGGAAATAAATGGCTCTGTTCTGTTAACAGAAGAGCTGTCCCCACATTGGCTCTGCTTCACCCAGCTGGTACGGATGCAGTGGGTAACAAATTGTATGGAGGATTTAGGGAGACATTTGCAATATCCATGCAGGAGTGAAATGTAAGGGGGGGTGTATGTTTACTGACAGACTCAACTGCCCATTGTGTGCAAGCAAAATTAACAGAAACAAAGGACATCCTCCCAAACTTGCTGATCCATTAACCGCTGAATAACATACAAAAAATGAACAAACAAACAGAAAAGCCTAAGTCACTTGTGAGTAGGGGTTGTTAAAAGGTGGCAGTTGGTTCCTCCAGCAGGACGTTGGCCCAATGCACCGGTTCTGCTTGTGCTGCCTCACAGATACTGTGCTTCGTGTGCTGAAAAGACGCAGCACGGACTTCAGACGGTTTTATTGGCTTACTGCTTCAACCCCTTGGAGAATTACAGGTTAAATAATTAGATTGCTAACAAAAGGGTGTGTTTTAAAAGAGAAACTAAAGTTCTGGATCATTCTGCAAGTTTTTGTTTATATTACTGATTTATACAAAGGCACCATTCTTCATCAGTTGCTAGTTGGTGTCTTGTGCTCCCAAACCTCCTACACAACCACAACCATTGTACCACATCACAGCCCAGGGAGGATGCCCAGGGGAAGTTTTTCTGTAACTTCAGTAGCGCCAAGAGCTCACCTGCCAGCTCAGCACCTCCAAAGCCGTGTGGGACGTGGTGCCGGGGTGGTGCTGGCCTCGGCTTCTGCCAGCAACCGGCATGTCAGAAGAGCAGTAGTGTGAAGCAGTAGCTGAGGGGAGACCTCATTGCCCTCTGCAACTACCTGAAAGGAGGTTGGAGAGAGGTGGGTGTTGGCCTCTTCTCCCAGGTGAATAATGTCAGGACCAGAGGAAATGGTCTGAAGCTGCGGCAGGGGAGGTTTAGATTAGATATTAGGAAGAATGACTTTACTGAAAGAGTGGCCAGGCACTGGAACAGCCTGCCCAGGGAGACGGTTGAGTCACCATCCCTAGAGGTATTGAAGAAATGTCTAGATGTGGCACTTCAGGGCATGCTCTGAAGGGCAGAGATTGTAGGTTGTTGGGGTTTTTTTTGTTTTGTTTTGTTTTGGGTTTTTTTTTGGTGTGTGTATGGTTGGACTCGATGATCTCAAAGGTCCTTTCCAACCATGAAGATTCTATGATTCTATGATTCTGTGATTCTATGATTCCATGAATGTGGCATACGGGTTTAAATACATGCTTTAAAAGCCAGGGTCCCCCAAACCCATATCCCCTTGTACACCACATTAGCTTTATCTGCAAGAGTTACAGAGTGCAGTTGCTTGCACCAGAATAGAAAGGTTGCGAACTGAAAGCCACTGGAGGACTTGACATGTGGGCACTGCCTCAGTGCTGTGAAGGACAGTCTCCCCCAGAGAGAAGCTGTTGAACAGCCCAGTCCCAGCCCAAGCAGTCAGCGGCCACCTTACCCCCACTCAGCCCAGCCCGGCCCGGCCGCGGTCAGCGGTGCCTCTGTGCAGACAGAAATGGGTGACCAGGAGTCGGTGCCAAAGGTTCTCCTCTGGATAGCGTGGGAGTCTGAAGGCAATTTGAACAGGAGAGGAGACCAAAGGCTGGAAACTCTGCTTCTACACTAATATTCTTGGGTGCTGGGTTTTGGTTTTTTAAAATAAATAATCTAAAAGTACTAAAAGTTGCTTGGCAATTTCATGTGGCAGAAACGTGGTTGTGGAGGGTAATTTTGGCACTGGAAGAAAGAGTGCAAACTGACTGTGACCACATTTGATGGCTATACACGAAGGTTTGCAACTATCAGAGGTTCTGATAGCTGGGTTTCTGGGTTTCTGGAAAAGTTCTTCACTGGAAACTCATTTGCGTATGAAATTTGATTATTTCTTGGAATAGACTCTGACAGAGTGAACTGAAATAAGTGACCTCAAAGATTCCTAAATGTTGTGCTTCAGGAGATAATCTTTTCATTTTTCTCAGTGTTACACATGAGGAAGTAGTCCGTACGTTCAATCCTTTATTAGTCACCAAGTGAAAATAAGAAACTCAAAAAGGATAGAAAATATGGAACAGGAGGCTGGGCTGAAGCTGTCTCTCAGAAACACAACAAGCCTTCACCCTGCCGGCTTGCTCATGGCACGCTCCAAGAAGGGTTTGGCCTGTGGGGCTCTGGAGCGCCTCGCCAGAAGCCAGCAGAAGGTACACCTGCATGCCATTGCTGAGCCATGGTCGGCTCCCATCCCAGAGTAACAACCTTCTTCCCCGACGTGCCACGGCTCGATGAGGTTCTCCGGGGTCTCCTTGAGCCTCGGAGCAGCTGCTGGAGCCTGCACATATGGTGTGTGGGCTGCAGCCTCAGGGCGGGTGGATTCATCATCTGCAAGGATTCATCCATTAAATTAACAGCTGTGAATGGCAAACAGAAATGGGAGAAAGCGAAGATTTGCAATGATTTTATTTTCAGCTTCTGATTGGGGTAGCCTTAGTGCCCCTGCGGGCCAGCCTCTGCTGTCACTGCTCATCTGTCCCTGCCCTGGAGGTGAATAAAGACTCTTTTTCCCAGTACCGTCAAGCAGTGTGTCTCTGAGCTGTCCCCGTGACCCCAAACCGTACCCAGCCTGCCCGGCGGCTAAAATAACCCCTGTCTGCAGAGGTGCACAATCCACGGCCCCGGACACCCCCAGGAGTCACCCCACTGGCTACCAAGAAAGGAACAAGAGAAGGAGTTTTGGTGTTCAATTTACTATGGTGAGTGCATTCCAGGTCTAGCGATACAGTGCTGACAGTATTTGGGGGGGAAAGAAAAAAAAAAGCAACACTTTATGTGGAAGCTGAAAGAATAAGTAATGCTAATGGCAGAAGTACCATTCCCATGAATTACTCCAAGAAGTGATTACGTTGGAAAAAAAGTGACAAGAACAAGAGAAAGACTCCTGAAAAGGAAGATGTTGAGTGTTTTAAGCTTTGAAGGACCCAAATGGATATTGTAGCTAAAAAAAACTCGAGGGCCACGGGGAAGTACAAGATGCAACATAGTTCTAGGGCAAAGGATGTGTTTTAAAGAACGGCGGCTGTTTTCCTCCAGACATAGTGACGGAAAAATAATTAAAGAGAAAAACAAAATTCTGAACAAGAGAAAAATCAGTGAGAACAAGAGAGGTAATTAAAAAGACATTGCAATTACTAATGCCATCAATAAGTAATTTGTCCTGCGAGTAGCAGAGAGTTGGACTGGATGACCCTTATAGGTCCCTTCCAACTCGGGACATGCTATGATTCTAACACTTGGAAACCCGTGCGGCACTGGGAGAGCTGTAGGTGTTCCAGATGCCCGTTGGCTAGTACGGATGTAGGGAGATGCGGCACCAGCAGCCTTGTCTGTAGCTTGTACGCAGACACCGTGCCGTACAGAAAGCGCATTTGCAAGCACGTTCTCTCGCACCAGAAAAGAAACAGGCATGAATGAACTCAACTTCAGATCACTTGGTAAAATGTTCAGAAGTTTACTATCGGGAACACAATATTGGCTGACGATGAACTGTTATTACCAAGACAGACCTAAATACGAACATACATACATAGTAAAATGACCTAATAGGCGTCCTCATTGAAATCTCCAGTGAATTATGCCCAGTCCTGTTTGATGCTTGAACTACGGCTGATGCAGAGAAGAGCTCACAGGAGAGGAAGGCAGAAGGTGTGTTCTGAGCATTACAGCTTAGTGGCACAACGTTCCCGAAGACCTACCTAACCAAAAATGGCCAAGGACATAAGCGTTCCTCAAACTCCAAGGAAGGACTCTCACACTGAGTGGTTTGCTGCGGAACAAGCACATTAGTGAGTCAGAGGAAAGTCGTTGCTGGCCTCTCCTCTCCACTGCGACCGGTGCTCTGGAGCCCCTGGCCCGCGCTGGGGTACTCCAAGTTCGCCTGGGTGCAAAGCCTCGTAAGCATCTGTTAAATAAGGACCACAATGAAGATTGTGTGTCAGAAGTAACCCCAGCCCAGAGATGCAACTTGTGACACTGGTGCCAAACGTCGGGGTGGGACGCGGCTGTTTGCTGAGCATGCTGGCATGCGAGCAGCCTTCTCTCTGTTTCGCTTATGCTCTACAGACACGAACTATGTCACAGGTTCCGCGGGTTTTTCCACTGACGGTTGCTTGACATGTTTTTTTTAAACATTTTAATCCAATTTCTAGACAATCAGAATTGAAAATTTTGCAATTGCTACTACTTTATATTATAGTCTAGTCATTCTGTCATTTGCCACTTTTGAAAGAAAGAAAAAGAGAAAAAGCCCTTGTTGACTGCTTCGCTACCTATTCAATTTGCCTATTAAGAGACTAATAATCTTGATATGTAGACACTTATCAGATGTAAGAATGTTACGATTCACAAATTAATGCGGGAGTGTTAACAAAGAGCATCATACTTGATCCAGGCGCTTATTGTTTTAGCTTCTGCGGTTTACCTGATTTTTATGATAAAAATCTTTCTAGTCAAAACAGGTGGGTAAAAGTAAATGAAGTTCAAAGCATTATTACATTTTCTATTCATCTTGCATGATGAGTGTTCCAGGAAGAAAATTGGACTATCAGTTCTTTAGAATTTCAGGGAAAGTGGTGTATTGTGTGAGAATATGGTAAACTTGAATAGGAGTTAAATTGAGTGTTTACGCCATCTTTGTGTTCCCACTGAATCGTGAATACTCTGCTCCATTCCAGTGTGAACATAACTTCTCCAACCATGGTTAAAATGACATATGTGTTCTATTTTACAAGTAATCCATATTGAAATTGTACTTCAGAAGAAAAATGAGAACGTGAGATACAGTTTAACATTGATGCATAATGAAATAAGACTCTACCACTTCTCTAATGGCTCCTGATTCACTCAGCGCAGATTTAGGAATTACATTGCATTTTGGTCTCAAAGCTACTTGGAAATTTCTTAAATCCAGAAAAGATTTGCCAAGTAACTAGGAAGAAATATGGACTTCTGCATTAAGATTATTCCTATTTGACTGTTACAATACAGCTGCGATTCACATGTTGAGCTCTGAGCAACTATTCAGTGAGCATATGTCTAAAAATTCGTTTAATCTGAGTCTATTTTAAAAGTTTCTAGGAAACCGACTCCAGGGAACAGATTTTGCACCGGCTGGGAGATGTATTGCATGACCTAATACATCTCTCTTCTTCTAATTCCTCTGTTTCTTTTATACAAAGTAACTTGTTGAAGTGATGCAGTCATTAAAAAAGGAGATGGAACTTGATATGGATTAGAAACTCGTGAATCTCTTGAGGAACATCTGGCCAAGGAAGCTCTCGGTCACAGGGAGCAAGCTGCAAGTCAAAGTTCGCTGTACATACGGAGTCCTGGAAATGGGGGCCTTGGACAGATGGACCTTATTTTTGATGCACTGCAGTAGCTCTAATGTTTTGCATCTCTGGTGCACGTTCACAATAAAGTTTCTTTCTCTGACTTCCAGAATGGAAGTGTCAGAACATCCCGTGGCCTTCAGCTCCTTCAGATCAGAGCTGTCAGTGCCCAGCTGCACACACAAGCCAGGTGCCGCAGCCGCGACCACAGAGGCGCTTTGGGACAGGGCAGACTTGATCCCAAGATCTCATGAGCTCTCTGGCCCAGCGACTGTTCCTTCATTCCATGTGAGGTGGGGTAAATTTAGCAGCAAGACTTGAGACAGGCTTATGACGGAATATCTCCAGGGCCATTCCCTGGGGGCGGATGTTTTTGCTCTGAGTCAAGCAGCGAGAAGACATGACATGTGGATATGAGGCTTCTGGAGATACGCTAATTTTTCAGAGATGCCTTAGCCCTTCTGAACCTGGCACTGTGCTTTTATTTAATGGAAAGTTAAATAAATTTCTTACAGGTGGAAGAAAACTTTGAGTTTGAATTCAGACAATATTGCCAAATATTCTGAATCCCCAATTTTGAGGTCAAAACATAATTTTTAGATAATTTATTAAAGTTAGTTGTGGGTTGGTGACCAAAGTGGAAGATCATTGCTAGCATCTTACCGCTGGTGTCCAGGTGCTCTGTGCTGCTTTCCTGACAGTGAGAGGACGTGAATGCTGTTTAACTGGCCAGTCAGTCTGCTGGAGTGGAGCACGTCAGCACCACCGTCCTGCCTAATGGGGTCCTGCAACCACACTGACACGGAGCAGACCCCAGATCCTTTATTCATGAGAAGCAGCGATTGAATTTTGCCTGAGGGACGAGTGAGGACAGCAGCTGGTGGGGAGATAATGACACGTACACTCATGACTTATGAGCACAGTTCTGGTAAAATAAGCAGAAGAACATTTTTCTAACATGACCACAAATAATAATACCTTTTACAGCACGTAGTGAGTCGTGGCCTCAGTCCCAGTGACTGGAAATGCTCCCACCATCTAATAAATGAGAAGAGCTAGCATCACTCTTAATGTTGTCAGAATTAATGTAAAGCTATATTGGAGCTTACTGTTGCTTTCCTTCCCCTCCTCTGTGCCCGTCGGTCTCGGGGGAGCAGTGAAAGTCCCAGTGCCACGTCAGCCGTACCCGTTGCATGGCTTGATGCATTTCTGGAAAGCACTCTGGCGCTGCAGTGATAAATGTGCTATGAGAAACGATACGGTGCAGAGGAGAAAGTGCTATTATTGCTTTATTTTGTCTGACACCCATACAGTGGTTGCACTCATAACCTTTGCAACTGAAAATTGAACACCACTATAGAAAGACAGATGAAAAAAGGAGGAGAAGAGAATTACAGTGGAGTTGTACAACTGTGACTGAGGTTCTAACCCAGTAACTAAGTCAATATTTTAAATAGTGCATCAGAAGGCAAGCCATAGGATTGGTATGTGCAAAACTAAAAAGTATTTATGGTTCTGTCACCAAGAGAAAGAGGTTCCGGACATAAGTATAGAAAAGCTATTACAGGGATGAGGAGACAGTGTCAAAAAGCGGCGCACCAAGTGCCACGCTCCTTCAGGCTGAGCAAATACAATTAGTGCTGTCGGGGAGCCTGACCTGCCACTTCCCCGGTGGGTGACAGGACCTGAGCCATGGTCGGTGAGGGACGCCCGCCTCCTCCTTCGCAGGGGATGGGGTGTCCACGGCCATGGAGCCAGACTGCAGTTTATGCCAAGGCACTTTATAGTGGTATAGAAGGTATAGAATCATAGAATCACAGAATCATAAAACCATCGAATCATAGAATCATGGAGTTTTTTAGGTTGGAAAAGATCTTTAAGATCATTGAGTCCAACCGGGGTAGCTGTCCTTCCCAGCCCTACCTCTCCTGCGGCAGAGGGGGCGCGGACACTGAGCTGCAGCAGGAGGGTGATCAGGGCGCCCGCGGGTCCCTGCGCCCTGAGACCCCGCGGTGCCCAGCCGGCCGGGAGGTGCTGAGCCAGGAGAAGCGCTGCCTCCCCTGCCAGAGCCCCAACCCTGCCACCGGGAGCTCAGCTGCCTCCGAGAGCCCAGGAAGAAGCGCTTCCCTTTCACCAGAACAGCAGGATACCACACGGGCATCAAAAACCTTTCCTTTTCATGCCCTGCCCAAACAGTTTTTTCCACAAAGTTTAGGTGTTGCAAAAGTTCACAAAGTCATTTTTTTCTGAACGGTGATTTACAATGTTATTTTTTTTTTTTTAATTCTGCATCTGATTTTTGCTTAGACTCTCATGCTGTAACTTTTTAAAATGTTGTTTCTGGTATTGCATGTTGGATTGAAAATGCTATTTAAATTTAAATACATTTCACATGCACATGGACACTTATTATCAGTCGGGAAGGAAAACCTTTTCTTGGAAGTTCATACAAGTTATGAACCGCACATTCGTATTTAGTAGCTTTCTAGCATTGTGAGAAAACATTCTAAATATGAGAAATAAAAAATATTTCTAAAGATATTGTATAACCTTCTGAGTTTATCTTCCTCCATTTACTCCTTTGCTCTGAGGGTCTATTAAGGTGGCAGCAATCTTGTCCTGAAGACGTGTCACTTGTTAGATCTGGATTCTGCCGCCTTTCTTTAAATGGGCTCAGAAGATCCACAAATGGGAAAAAACCAAACCAAAACAAATCAAACCAGCAAAACACCAACCCAGAGATGGTGGTTAATCTCACAATGATTGTTCTCCCAGGCTTAACCCCCCCGGCTCAGGCCCCAGCTGTTCTGAAGAAACCAGGCTCTGTGGGCCTGCGGGGGATTTGGTCTTGCACCTCCGGAACACCAAAAAGGACAGGGTGGACACAGCCTTTGAGCTCCATCCTGCAAAACTCCCTTCAACTTCTGTGTGACGTGGGTACAAGCAGCCGCTCTGTACTTCGTCCTTTTTGCCTTCTCCGCAGTTTTACGGTCTCCTCCACCTTCTGTCTTTGCAGCTGTCCTTGGGTGGCCAATTGACTCCCTCTGCATAAGTCAGCAGCACCAGGACGCTGCAAATGGAGACTTCGGCACTTAAAACTCTATTCTACCTCAATTGTACCCAACAAGCAGCTTGGAACGATCTTTAGACCACTGATGAGCTTCAATCATAATGATTTGTAGCTGATTAATGAGATTTTAGATTTGATGTAGCATAATGTATCAAAGCTTTATGCAGATAAATTACAGATCCCGCAGTATGTCTTATTATGGGACAGGAACGCGTCCAACTCCAGTTTATGCCTAGCAGCTTAACGCAGACGTGGACCAGTATAACAGGCGCTCATCACTCTCCTGGCAGCAGCTATGACATTCCCTAATTAATTACAGAGCGTGGGGAGGCCCAGGTACAGCACAGGACATACACTGGGCTGGGAACGAAGCTCTGTCAGCCTGGTCGTTGCTGCAAGCAAAACGGACATTTG
The DNA here is from genome assembly GCF_028500815.1 of Rissa tridactyla. Lineage (NCBI taxonomy): Eukaryota > Metazoa > Chordata > Aves > Charadriiformes > Laridae > Rissa > Rissa tridactyla. The sequence continues at coordinate 67,306,991 of NC_071469.1, read as the reverse complement.
CCATGCATCTCAACTTCACAGTAAGGATTGTTTCAACAACAGGATGAAGTTAAAGGTAAATCAGCAGGCTTTCTGGCAAGCCAGGAAGGGAGAGGAACTGTGCAACCTGGATGGCACATCAGAATCAGACTGCATTTTTCTCCGCAGTCCTAATTATTTTCTTCATCTTATGCAAATATTCAATGTAAATTCTAGTGTAAATTCACCACTTGTGAACCCATCTCTGTCTACTGAAAAGCTATGGAGTGTTGATTAGCCCCTATGTACAACAGCAGAGAGACACAGTACAGCAGGAAGAGGGACCAGACGCTCCTCCTCTGCCAGGGGGTGCAGAAGTGGGGAGGAAATCGGGATTTCTCTACGGGCAGAGAAGAAGCCATGACTCCTGCGGGTCAGTGCTGTGCACAGCGGCGATGCTCACCTGGAACTTGGGGTCCATGGGCACAGTCCACGCTGGCTGCATGGGATGGCTCTGTCTCCTCCCAGGAGCAGAGGTGCCGAGGCATGGTGACACCCTAGGCATGGTGACACCCTGCCAGCGCCTGTGCTGGCCAGAGGGGCTCCACAGCACCAGGCAGACCCTTCCCTGGCACTCATTGCCGCTTTTTTCTTTATATTCACTATCAAGAAGTCCGTTTCGGCAAGCACAGATGTCCATGTGCCTCCTCCTTCATGAGAACACACCGTTCCCACCACTCTGCCTGTAATCCGGCATAAACAGGAGATGTGCTTCAACTGGAGCATCATCCGGAGGAAAGAAGTCACTCGCAGGATGCCAGAGGCAGCTGACTGCAGGGTGCTGCTGATGGGGATCCAGCCCTTGCTCTCGCACAGCCGTTCCAGCACCAGGTATGGGTTGCTATTAATTTCACTTTCCATAAATTGTGATTGATTTAGTAACAGAATATGCACAGCTTCCTCCTCTTCTTCCCGTAATTGACTGCTTCCCGGTACTTGCACTCTGATCCCAACCAGCTGCGTCTTTGGAATCAATAACACGGGTCACGGCGTGTAGGCACAGAAGACTTTCCCTTCCAGGCCGACACAGAGCCAGCCATCATCGTTACTACTGTCACACCAGGGCCCAGCTAGCCGGGGCGGTGTGTGCACAGACCCCCGTGCCTGCCAGATTGCCTGTTTTTCCCATTACCCGCCCCATCATTTTTGTAGCGTTTCTCAGAGTTACTTCCAGTGTTTGATTTATTCTCTGTTCGTTTAATAACAAATGATTATGTGTCTTCTGCCTGGGATTTATAACAATGAATCACCTTCTCCCTGAAAATTCTTGCATGCTGTGTGCAGCCCTCCACGTTTATAAATCTGAAACGTTATCCTGCGCTTGGCCGGCCAGCTCCAGATTGTCACGCCGCAGCCGTGGACGTCAGAAAACCCAGCAAGAGAAGAGGGAAATGATGTGGACTTTGCTAATCAGGGGGTCTGCCAGAGGACCTGAGGTGACTGGGTGAATCAGCATCAGCAATGTGATAACTGATCCATGCTTCTATAGAAGATGCAGTTTGCATTCGGAAGCCTTTGAACCTTCTCCCCTCTCCGCAGCGGTGCATTCGCAGCCCCCTGCTCTCCTTCAGGGCGGGCAGCACGGAGACCTTCTCTGCGCACCTCGGGCAAGGAGCGCTGCTCCCGGCTCCTCCGGAGCAGGGTCCCCAGGAAAGCTCACGCAGGGTATTGCTTGGTATCGGCACATGCAGGGGTCTCAGAGGAACCTCTCTTCACCAGGTCTTTTAGAGCATTTCCTGCACTAGGACCCGGAACTGGAAGAAGGAGGTTGCTGCCAGGTTGTCCTGCAGTTTTGAATAGTCTCCTTTAAAATCCAAAGGGACAGATCCAGGTGCCTGCGGAGGCACCTCGTTGTGTTTCGGAGATCCCAGGGCACCCAAGGTGTGGGGCCGGCAGATCTGCAGAGCCCTGGGGGGGGGATCCCTGCCCTGTGGGGGGCGGCTGGTGGCACTGCAGGTGCTGCAGGGCTTCACCGTGCCACCAGCACCTCTGTGTAGGCACCTCACTCCCATCCTCTGCGTGATTTTTAACCATAATAAAATTCCTTTGGGCAGATTGTGCACCTCTCTGCAGGATCTTACCATAGAAATATTTTTGTTGAGCTAATTGGCTAAATGTAAGCACTTTATTTTTATACCATTATGATTTTGTTATATTATACCTACTGGAAACAGTTTGCAGCACTTTTCTATATCGTTTTCCTTCAGATATTGATAATTGTTATTTCCCTTTTAAAGAGAGCACTTATGGCTATTTGTTGCATCTCCTTTTGAACAGTACTCTCAAGCCCATTTAAGTACTCACCATTCGAATCCAGCACTTTTAGAGTGCGTGGAAATAAAATAAAAGCCAGCACAATTCAAGGAACTGAGGTCAGAAAGATACATTTAAAAGCTGGTTATTTGTACTCATCAGTAGCTGGGAGTTTCCAGGTAGTTAAGCGCAGCCCCCTGCACAGCGCAGATTAAAGCCTCTCTCGCAAGGGCCAAAGCTGTGGGGAAAGGGTTTATGTCTGGGTCTGTAAGGAAAAGCAGAGAGCCTGGGAAGTGAACGCTGGAAGAAAATCTCTTCCACATGTCTCAAACTTGGATTTCTGGAAGTAAAGGATAATCCAGAAAGAATTGCTTTTGAAAATCCATAACTCCGAGGGGTTTTTTCTCAATACCTCAGTAATTAAAAAATATTTCCCCCTTCAGTTCCAGGTCTCACATTTGCGACGTCTGTTCAGCTCAGGAGCCCCAGGGCATGAGCAGTGGGGGCACCAGGTAGGAGGGGGGCTCCAGGTCGTCCGTGGGGTTTCTCTCCGGCACAGCCTGAGGTGGGTCCTGGGACACCGCGGTTGCCACCCGTCCCCTCCCCTCGCTCAGCAATCACTGCCGAGGACGGAATTTTCCTTGGCTGGGCAGAAAGCGATGGGAGTGGGGATTCTGAACTGGGGGAGGGAGGGGACCCCTGCCAGCTCGGCTGAGGGTGGGTGGGCACTGGCGGAGGTGACAGGAGTCATTTCCCTTATGTCCACACACCAGGCGAGGTGAGCGGAGCAGTAGCCGAAGGGGATCCCGAAGCAGCGTGCACTCATCCTCCTGCGGGGATGCGGGGATGTGCCTTCTGCAAAGCTGAGCGACTGCGGCGAGGTCACCAACGGCAGCCCGGGAGCAGGTCTGGCTTCCCTCCCGCCTGCCCTGGATTCTCCTGCAGCCTTGCTGTTCAGCTGTTCGCGTGAAGCAGCTGCGGAACGTGTAACGCACGTTACTCACAGATTCACGCACAAATCTGAGCTTCCTTGGCCTGAAGATTTTGGACCCGCTCTAAGACTGATGGGGGTTTAATTGTGTCAGACCTGATCATGTCCTCACCACTGCCTGTGCGGGGACAGGTGCGATGGTGTCCACCCCCAGGGAGAGAAAGGGGACAAGAGCGGGTGGGAGTTAGGGAGAGGGGACAGCACTCCTGGTCACCCCAGGAGCAGAGGGGCGGCAGGAGCCGGGAGAGGAGTTCTGAGCCCCCTGTGCTGGGCTGCCAGTCCCAGCACAGATGCGGTGGTTATCCCCAAGCATTCCAGGGTGGCGGGAGCTCAAGGCAGGGGCTCAGCACCGGTGCTGGAGAGGGTTTTCCACATGGATCAGCCAGATGCTGCCAGAAGATGTGTGTGAGGCCGATGGCCTACAGCCAGATGTGCCAGCGGGGCTGCGCTGCTGCGCAGGGTATGGTGATGGGGTAGCTCTCAGCAGGCTTCCCCTCCTGCCCGGTTTCTCCAGTAGCCCTGAAATGGTGCTAGCACAGATATGAGCTAGCCCTGGCATTTTGGCACAGGTACAAAAGCGTTTGATGGCATCAATGCAGGTTTTATTTACAGTATCCTTATGCCGTACCTACCCAGGCTGCATCTGCTGCTTGCAGGGACCTACTGCAGATGATTTCTAACCTGCACCATATGAAAATGCAGCAGCCCTTGCAGCAGATACAGTTAGGGACCTGCTCATTTCTGGAAGCCTGTCACTGCTGGGCAACCAGCAGCAACAGCAAACCCAGCACCCACCCAGGCAATCGCGCTGCCCCGGGGCAGATCAGCGTGGGCATCGGTCACCAGCCTCCCGCTGCCCCAGTGCTCCCCTCTGGCGAGAGCTGCGCAAGACGCTGAGTCTCGAGGGTTCCTGCGCGCGCATGTCTGCTCCCGTCACATGCCTGTAACTGCGGGGCCCTGCTCCTGCCTGCCCCGCAGCTGCACGAGGCAGAGCCGTAAATCCAGCCTTGCCTTTTCTCAAGTAACACGAACATTAATGCATCCCTAAAATGCATAATGCATCAGCTTTATTCCAACTGATAAATAAAGGCACAGTTGTTAGAGATTCAAGTCGCTTTTTTCCTCCTGGCTTGAAGCTTTGGAGGAGTATTTGAAAAGTGTGTTTAATCCATCCAGCACACAGTCTCCAGAGAATCAAGGCTTCGGCTTTAATTCTGCGCTGATGCTTGCCTGAGCCTATAAAGCACCGAGACTTGTGATGCAGCCCAGAGACAGGAGCTTTGATATTTGCAAAGTGTTTGCAGTACGAAGCAGGGATAACACGATTAATCGGTGCCACACGCCCCGGGCGGGACGAGCCCTGCCATGCACCCGGCTGACCCTTGGCTGCCGCTCTCTCCCGCGCCCGCGCTGGTGCTGGCACAGCAGCCCCCGCTCCCCCGGCAGCTCCCCGCATGGTGCCGCCTCTCTGTGAACTCGCACGCCGAACGGCATCCCTTCTTTCATCTTGGGAAAATATAAACATCTGGGGAATAGTTAATTACTGGCGCTGGTAATTAATTAGCTCTCCGTATTGCTTTTCATTTTGGGTGGAACTCAGATGATAAATGGTACGTTTGAACCTACAAATCCATTACAACTAATAGAATTGTAAAAGCCTTTTCTCACTAGCCATTATTCTGTACCGAATGGCCTACTCACGAACAACACATAAACGTAATTTATTTTCACCACGGTGGCAACTTTTACTATTGCAACAGTCACAAGTATCCAGGCTTCTTATTACAGCATCCTTTTTTATTTACATTTACATTTATTTGTAAGCTAGTTATTATGCTCACTATGTTCTTTGGAAAAAAAAATGCCATCCTAAATCACATTTTATTTGAGGATTTTTAGCAGCTATTTTAATTAGAAGTTCTCAGTGCCAATATCTGTAGGCCATTGGCCCTTGCATCACCCTTTTGCCGGGTACTGTCACCAGCAAGAAGAGACGGGTTCAAGTATATGTGGACGAGGCTCAAAATTAACAAGAACACCATGGGATGACAGAGAGGGTAACTCCAAGGAAGAGAAATGCAATTTGGGTAGGAAAATACAGTGATGGTGTAGGGAGAAACCGGGATTATTACAAAGAGCCAACACAGAAAAGGACGAAATCTGGAACACTTAAACTGCAGGTCTTTGGGACATGAGACCCTGCGACCCTCTGGGGGTCAGGAGAGGCTCTGGTAGACTGCAGCTTAAATCCGTTTATTGTGGCGTTAAACACTACCTTTATATGGGCCAGTTCCCCAGCCCATTAAAAAAAAATTATATTATCATCAGCAATTTGCCCGAATGTCATTATCGACAGTTTTTCCTACAACTTCCTGGAAAAGACCATAGCAAAGTTACACTCCCTCTTCCCTCTAAATCGGAGCTGTTGTGTTTATTACCAACTCACACTGGATTAATTTCTTGTCATATCTCATTAGAAATTCATCTTTAAACAAGGTTTGTTATTTCCCTCGACTCATTTTCAGTCTTCTAGTTTACACAATGCTGTTCCTGCTTTATTTTTGCTTTCAGGCTAAAAAGACTCATATACTTAAATATGATTTGCTAATTCCACAGAATCATAAATATCTATGAAAAATGCCAAATATCCTTGCCGGGTTGATTTTTGAACACTTTAACGCTGGTTAGCATATGCTCAGCTACTGTGGCTCCCGCTTGTGGCTTTCTAAGAGCCTGAAATGAATTCTCTTCCAGCCTCTTACGGCTGACACCATGGCCTGACGACCGCTCCGCCTCCCAGGCCCCCGCCCAAATACATATGCAAAAACCTCAGGTAGAACAATTCCTGAAAAATGAGAAAGACAACGCGCAGTGGATAAAAACACAGAAAAAATAAATAAGCGGGTTTGCGATGTGAGAGATTGCACTTCGGAAGGAAATAGGAGGCCGCGCGGGGATGAGATGAATGTTCTGGGGACAAAAGAGAAATGGGGCGGCGCGGTGGCTGCCACCATTGACATTCACGGCAGCCGCCTCGCTCCGCTCCAGCCGAGGTCGCACCCCCAGCCCTTCCAGCAGCACATCGCCCCCCCGTTACCCTGCTCTCCCGCCTAAGGAAATGCCGCTTGCAATTGAACTTCAGAGGCAAGATGACATATCACCTGCTATTCCTTAGCGTCCGGGAAATGTGTTTGTGTCAGAGATCAAGTATTCCACAGTAAAATTATTTTTTAGATATATTGTTTCCCTGAGGAATATTTAGACCAGAGGCTTTTAATGGAAACATATTTATAATACCGAAAACTCATGCCTGCCAGTTTTTACACTGTAGTGGAGGGGGAAGAAAGAGAAAAGAATGTTAAAACATTAAAAGACAGATGTGCACGTCGATTTCTTTGTTTGGAAGATAACTACAGTCACAGGAATTAGAAGGAAGAATAGCTTGCTTTATTTTTAGGAAGCCCACACTGACAAGCTGATCCCAAGAATATGTTTTTTGGGGATTACACCATTTTACTTTTATGGAGGCAAATGAACGTAAGGTGGTGGTTAATTCAGGTTCTGACCTGAGCTCGGGGCTAATCTCTCTGAAGGAAAATGGCTAACGCTGAAACTGGCCACACGCCATCTCCGTGCCCCAGCTCGCGTGGCAGGCTGAGCCGCAGGTTTGTTTGCTGGACCTGGCGTGGCAAATACAGGGACCCTGCTCCTTCTGCCCCTCGGCTTTCTGAAGTGGGGACAACACGAACACGGCGAGCCCAGTGCGGGGTGGGGGGGGGCGGCGAGCTGGATGGAGAGGGAGGTGGGACTCGGCAGGCCAGGCTGGGATTAGGAAACAAAATGACAAAGCATCCTTCATTTGTTGTCTCGTTTTTCTGCGGAGCCTTGGTTTTGTTGGCTGCTAAATGGCGCTGACGGTGGCGGGGCTGTCCTTTGTCCTCTGTGACAGACAGCGTTCTCCCAGCACGGAGCACGTTCTGGCTCCCGGTGGATAAGGGAGATGCCGAGCAAAGGCAGCGGCACTCCGTCTCCAGCACCCTTCCCACTGCTCACCACCCCCTTCCAACGCCCTGCTCATCCCCACGTTTAATCAACAGGTGCATCCTGATCACAAAAACTAGTAGGAAAGCTACTGAAGCAGGAAAACAAGGCCTTCCTATTCCTTGAAGATGTATCCCTGGAGGAGAGGGAAATTCGCTCAGCTCCTCACTCCACCCTTGAGGCTGAAAGGCCACAATCAGGTCTCCCTGGAGCCTTCTCTTCTCCAGGCTGAAACCCCCCAGCTCTCTCAGCCTGTCCTCACAGCAGAGGGGCTCCAGCCCTTGGAGCATTTTCATGGCCTCCTCTGGCCCCGCTCCAACAGCTCCGTGTCCTTCTTGTGCTGAGGACTCCAAATCCGCAGGAGCAGGCTCTCTTTGGTCCAGCCGCGCTCAGAGGGACAGCCCACGCGGGCTCAGAGGGACGGTCCCCGAGCAGTGGGCTGGCAGTGGTGACCACGGCGTGTTGACCATGGCAGAGCTGCCCTGCCCCACGGGACTGCTGTCTCTGCCTGCTGGCTCCGGCCACCGCTGGGACCCTGGGGGCACAGACCCCGCCGCGGTGCTGTGCGATGCCCTGACCGTGGGTGCTGGAGCAAAGCCCCCCGTGGTCCTCCCCAGGTCCAGGGATGTGCGGCCACTGCAGCCCTGGGAAACCACGGTCTGTGCGATGGTCCCACAACCCCCTGAGCTGGCAGCTTCTGGAGGGACAACCATGCAAACCAGTGTCCAAAAATCACCTCTCTCCCTCCCATTTGACTGCCATTAGCATTCCATTTAACCCCACGTGGAAGGCGCTCATCGAAGAGTCATTAGTTGGGTCACAGGGGCACGCACCGTGCTGTAGAGCAAGGTAAGCATTAACAGGCCAGGCAGCTCATTTCCGATGGCAAAGTACAGCTGAGCAAAAGCAGTGTTAGCCAAATATTTAAAGAATGAAAACACATTTAGATTAATCATAGCTTTTGTGGAATTGTAATGAATGTGTGTGTGAATTGTAATGAATGTGTTAGATCCTTTTGACTGAAAAAAAATAAAGAAGAGCAAATAAATAATAATTGAAGTGCTTTCTGTTTACGGTGCTATCTGTTTCAATTGAAAAATGTTTGTTTGGGTTTTTCTTCTTTTTAATACAGTTTAGGTTTAGAACATTTAAGTGGGGAAGGAAGCGTTTTCTTTAGGAAAAAAGTTAAACCTTGAATACTTGATTAATCAGTTTAGTGTTTTGGTTTTTTTTGAGGTCAATGAGAAAGAAAAGTTGGCCTTTATTTAATCTGGCCAGAGAACTGAACAGTCAGTTGCTCGTACAGCTGCACCCCAGAGAGCAGGTTCGTGACCAAACCAGTGAATTACCAAGTTCTTTAGAGTTCTCTGCTGAGTAATGTGACTATTTAGCCTACAAGTGAAACACAGTAAGCAAGATTAAATTGTTTGTGATTTTATATGCTTCAGAATAAATGAATAATAGCAGAAGATGACTCTGAAGCATGCAAAAGTACATAAAATTAATTAAATTTGAATGTAGCACTTTGAAGTACCCATCGTGACTGAAGCCATAGATGTCTTTTTTATATATATTCATTTAGAATGAGCTATATGGATTTATTAGACATTTAGAGGTAAAATCCTTAACACAAAATAATACACAAACAAAAAAAACCCCGCAAAACAAAATATGCCACAAAAAACCCCCAGACTCCTCCTTAAGTTTTCTTTCCAGTTCTGTCCTTTGTTATATACTTGTGCTTCTTACCTGTTCTGCCTGCAATTAATTTAATTAATTAATTTAATTAATTAATTAATTAATACTAAATTCTCTCCGGTGCCATTGTACAATGCAAACTTTCCTTTCCCATGCAAAAGCTAAAGGCAAGGACTTAGAGAAGAGCAAAGCTAGTGGAGCCCAGGCTCAGCCCATGGCGTGGTCAGTCGCGGGGTCAGAGCACGAGCTGGGACATGTCAGTCACTGGGGCTTCCCAAAAAAGATACTGCAATACCCAAAAGATGGAATGTAGTTGCCCCTACCCTGCTGATGCGAGTTTCTCTCAGCTGGTTTGAGGCAAGCTGCCCCCTTCTCAGGGTTTGTTTAAGGCCTCTGTACTTCTCCTGGCCTCCCGTACCCGTTTGTCGGGGACATAAGGCATCGGTGCGCTCACTGGCTGTGAGAGACAACTGAATTCTGAGTGCCCGGTGGGGAAACTTAACACTTGTATAACACTTAATACCACTGCAATTTGCCATATGCACAGTGACGGAAGGAGCTGAGAAACCGCAAGCAAAGCAATCCCCAGGGGAAGGGGGGCTGGATGCGGTGAGGTGCAGCCCTTCCCAGCCCAGGTTCTGCTCGGACGCCTCTCACTCCTGGCTCTTATCGCTCTCTTCCTTCCATTCCCCTTTGTCTCAGCCTTGCAGATATTCCCAAACCAACTGGAGTTTAAGCTTGCAGCGTGTGCACGCTTGGCTCTGCTTATCTGCAGAGATAATTTTGCCCCCGTGGCTACTTTTCATTCCTTTCAAAATGTCACACGCTGCTCTGCAGTGCCAGGCTGCCCATTAACGCGGTATTTCATCGCTATCCGTCGTTGGGTAATGGCTACTGAAATCCCCTCTCATGGGTGGATTTTGGCAGTTTGGGGATGATTCACCCACCAAGTCATCGTTGCCCTGGTGCTTTATGGCAGGCTTTCCCTTGACAAGCTGCGTATTTGGTGCCATGGCCCGGGCTGGTGGCGGTCCCCATCCTGTCCCCCGCCTTGCTCTGCTGCACCAGGCTGTTGGGCTGCTGCCGTGTCACCCCGGCACAGGGCTGGCACCTCCCGCAGCTCCGTCTCCTTCCCCCGGGGCCCCTTTTCAAACTCCTCCTTTGGCATCCTGGTGCCACAAGTGGCAAGTGTGGAGCTTCTTC